>NC_139001.1:9637806-11090182 GCF_964374135.1 Grampus griseus
TGCGTAAGTGGGTGGAGCTTGCCATGGTAGTATTCTCTCTTCTACGGCAGTGTTTCTGGGCGCAGAGAAGGGAAGGAGTGGCACACACTATGTAGGAGTGTATTTTCGGGGTGATCTGTGGATTGGCTGAAATGATATGTAATGTGTGCTCTCATTTTGATAGCAGCACCTGGATCAGAGGCGACCACCTTATAACTGAGTAACTCTAAGAATCAGGGCTTGATGGTGTTTTACCATAATTGACTAATGAGAAGAAACAGCAGTAATAAATAAATGATGTACTCGCTTCAGGTAAGGGTCAAAAGTCATCATGGCGCCATACGACAAAGGTTTTAAGATGGGTTGAATGCCGAGAGGATGCGGGGGGATTTGACGTCACAGTGGCCCTCGCGGCCCTGGTAGTAGCATGGGTGGGCGAGCTCAAGAGCGCCTTCATGGAGCACGGCCACCTTGTGAATAGCCAACTGGCTACAGCAAAACCGTCTCCTCTGCTACATTCAGTTAATTTACATTTGATTAGTTTTGTCATTTTTGATAAAATTTTCTATTTTTATTTTATATTTTTGTATCATTTTGAGCAACAATTTCAATTTCAATTGCCGTCAGCTGGGGATCTGTGCTACTTGTTTGCCAGTAACAGGGGTCCCTTTCTTTTTCAAGTTTGATAAATTTCTCTGCTCCTTGACGACCCAGACTCTCCGAAACCCTGACTCTTCCCTGGATCTTACTTACCTGCTCTTCCTGTAGCTGCTTGCATTGTAGTAACTGTCGAGAGGAATTGTTTTTTGGCCCCCAGGATCATAGTGCCGGGGTGACCCCCGAAGGAACCCCGTGCTTTGTCCTCTAGAGAACGATTCTAAACCCTCGCTTTGGACCATTTGGAAGATGCACGTCAGGGTGGGAAAACGTTGCTAACTGTCCTACCTTATTGCAGATTAGGGCTGTCAACGTGGGGCCCCTCCTTTCCCGCTTGTTGGAAGCAGTTTCCCTGGTTCAGAACTGAGTGACAGATGTGGTGTCGCAGGCTGTGCAGGAAGAGCCGACAGGGAAATGTGACCCAGTAAAGCTGCCTCGGTCTCTAGCCTGCACCTACTGTGACTTCAGAAACTAGCTTCCAAGGGCCCTTTCAAAAAATAGCATCCCCGGAACAGGCGGCCACTTGCTGGGAATGTTTTCGAGGCATCCATTCTTCTGTCCAAAAGCATCAGCCCTGTTCATGTTCATGGGGAATTAAGAAAAATCAGGAAAGTTTGAAGAAAGGGGAGCATAAGGTTGTGAGAGGGGTTAGAAGACAGAGTTTGAAATCTGGGTAGTGCCTCTCCAGATTGTTCTAGACAGACTTGGGTGATTCCTGTGTATCACTCCAAGAATGTAGACGTTATCGATGTGACTGCTGGTCCTGATTGTACAGAATGCTCGACGTCAAGTGACTGTATCTTGGGTCATGTGAGGTAAATACAACCTCATAGTAAAATCTATTATCCTGTACATTTCATTTCCCCAACCAGACATGAAGAAAGTGGGAACTGGTCCCTTGATTTTTTAAAATTTATTTATTTTTATTAATTAATTAATTTATTTCTGGCTGTGTTGGGTCTTCGTTTCTGTGCATGGGCTTTCTCTAGTTGCGGCAAGCGGGGGCCACTCTTCATCGCAGTGCGCGGCCCTCTCACTATTGCGGCCACTCTTGCTGTGGAGCACGGGCTCCAGATGCGCAGGCTCAGTAGTTGTGGCTCACGGGCCTAGTTGCTCCGCGGCATGTGGGATCCTCCCAGACCAGGGCTCGAACCCGTGTCCCCTGCATTGGCAGGCAGATTCTCAACCACTGCGCCACCAGGGAAGCCCCGAGGTCCCTTGATTTTATATATGATGAAACTGTAATTCAAAGTCACTGTTCAGTTAGTAGAGGAGGTGGGGCTGGGACCCAAGGCCAAGAGGCCGGGCTCTTAGCTCTATTCTTTGCCTGGTCCTTTAACTTAGAGATAACCCTGGTCTAGCCCAGAAAAACTGCAAGAAAGTCTTTTGGATCCACAGACCTACCTCTTGCCCCACGATATTGTGATTCTGCCAATGAAATGCCGTGTCAGAGGGTCTAGAAAGAGGTTAGGAAGCAGGGCAGAGATAAAGCTGAGGGTAGAATGAGTGTCAAGCTGGTCTCACTTGCTCCCAGCGGTAATGGACTCTGGTGAGGCTGGGCAGGTTGGAGAAAACGCGAACATTCCATCTAGCTGTGTTTCATATTTTTTTTTCTGACATATCTCAAATTCCCAGATACTTTCAAGTATAAAACGCAAACTTTTTGGGTGGCCAGACATAAAATTACTTTTGCTTTACTCCTCACTTTCTTTGTCTATGCCATAAAGGCCTTCATTAGTGTGTATAATTAGGGATTTAAGGCTCAGCAGTTCTGAAGAGCGGCCGAAATAAAGATGAATGATTTTCTGACTTAATAGTAGGTATAGTCATTTGTTTCCCAAGGTATGCTGAGATTCACCTGGCTCCAGCTGTCCTTCCTGAAAGGTGAATGAGTAAAAGAAAAAATCCAGACAACTTAGCAGCTCTTGTGTTTTTTTTTGGGGGGGGGAAGGTAAAAACCTATGCCATACATTATGTTTGTGGTGTGTGTTCACTTCTCTTGCATCTCAGGTTTCTCACCTATAAAATGGAGTTGATAACACTTGCCTAACAGGATTATTTCGACGTTTAGAAATCATGTTTTTAACACTTGCAGCACCGCTACAGGACCTTCACTCAGTATATGAGAATTTCTATCATCGCTTTTATTTTCTACACAATATACCGATGGGTCATGTCTCGTAAGTTGAGGGTGGTGTGACTGTAATCCAGGTATCTGCCTCTTTTGCACTCATATATTTGAACGCTTGGTTATGCTTTTTACAGTAGTATGCACTGATTGCCAAACTACTAAAAATGCTACTGTAGTTATTGGTAATGCTGTATGGATTTTATTTCTTCCCTTTACCAGCAAAACTTCTGTTTGGGGGAAGCAATTATTTATAGAATGAACTGGCTATTAACCTATATTACAGTCATCAAAATTAGATCTTTTAGTAAAGCTTTGCTTGCCAAAAATCTTTCCTGCAGAGTTGGAGACAATAAAGTGACTGATACCTGGACCTCACGTCAAACGTGTTGCGATGCAAACGTTGTAATGAGGACACGAATGTGATTGAATTTTAGGTAGAGCTGAGCCACTGTTTTATTTTAGAGCAAGTCCCCTGTACTTTGTCTTAAATATGCAAACACATATTCTGGTCAAAATAATTTTGTACGTTGGACTAGGTTCTTGCTTTCTAATACATAGGAACGTAACTGGTGGTGCTGCCACTTTAAGATTTCACAGTAACTCCCCCAGTTCTCCCTCCGTATGTGAATAGACGTGATAATAAAATCAATTCATAGACTTATTCACAGGATCTAGAGGTTAGCACAGAGGACCAAACATAAGTGGTTTGGAACTCGCCGTGCCCTAATGTTGCTCAAAACAGAAGCTGAGCTGAGCGCGTTGATGCTGCACCCCACCCCCATCTTCAGGCCATTCTTGCCAAGTGCAAAGGAGGGTGAGTCTCCAATTGTTCCAGTCAGTGCCGGGCCCACAGCTAGCTAGCTTGCTGGAGCTGGCGCTGTCTCAGCGGACGCCCCTCGTGGGCAGCCAGCACATCCTCGGTCCAGAATCTGCTGACACTTTGCACCGAGAACCCTCCTCTCCCTGACCTGAGGCGCCCTTGCTGGCAGTAGCTGGCCCTACCACACAGCTCTTCCTTTACAGTGTATCGCTCTCTGGGTCATTAAAAAAATTAATTTGTCTTTTTACTGAGGTATAATTGACATATTAGTTTGAGGTATACGACATAAAGATTTGTTATTTGTATACACTGCAAGGTGATCACCACAAGGTCTAGTTAACATCCGTCACCATACATAGCTACGAAAATGTTTCTTCTTGCGATGAGAACTTTTAAGATTTACTCTCTTAGCAAGTTTCAGATATGCAGTATAGTACTATGACGTATACGCATCATCCCCAGGACTTATTTATTTTGTAACTGGAAGTTTGTACCTTTTGATCCCCTTCACCCATTTTGTCCCTGCCCCCCCCACCATTGGCAACCACCAGTCTGTTCTGTGTATCTGTGGGCTTGTTTTTTTCAAAAATATTCTACATATAAGTGAGATCGTGTGGTATTTGTCTTTCTCTGTCTTATTTCACTTATCATAACGCTCTCAAGGTCCATCTGTATCGTTGCAAAAGGCAAGATTTCATCCTTTTTTAAAGCTGCCCTTAGGGACCCTGTGAACTCATGTGACCTCACAGGACCTTGTATTTTTTCTCGCTGAAGTGAAGATGAAAGCTTTTTGCCTGCCTGCCTGCCTCTCGAGGTGGTTATGGGGTCTCTCAGAGCAGCGTCAATCGCATGCATCGTCAACCCACTGATTTCAGTCATTGATCAGTAAACTTTTTCCCTCTGTGCCCTGTATACTGTTCTCTTGAGATGTCAGCTATCTGGCTTTCTTAGGAGATGAAGACGAGTAGACAGCTGAGCGTCCAGATTGTTGCACTTTCTACAATTTTAAGTGGCAGAACTTTGGGAATTTACTTTTTATGGAAGTCATTTATAGAGTGATGCATGTGATGCAGAACTTTTATGTCTTACCTCACAACAAACTCTCTGATATAAGCCAGAGGGTCCCAAACGTTCTTGGTTTATGGTGGTCTTAGCATCGCAGTAAACTTTTTACAGAACCTGAGGCCAAAAGAAATAGATAATGCTCCATTTACAAAATAACGTTAAAGAAAAATCAGAGCTGGAAGTAGGCAAAGTGACAAAAACAGATTTTATTCAGGACAATTGCGATAGAGGAAAAGGAACCTCAGCATAGAACTGGGCTCAGTTGTGAATACAGCCTGCGCAAGTGGGAATTTATAGCAGAGAGCAGGTAGGGGTCAGTGGATGGAAGATTACTAAGAGGGAACATCAAGGGCAAGGAGAGATTCTGGCTAAACTGACCTAACAGGATTCTTGCTAAAATTGTGCAATGTAGAAACAAACACAGAAGTTCAAAAGTCAAAACCTAGTTGGAAAATTCAAGGGAGCTTAAGGAGAGTTTGGTCAAGGAGAGGATCTTTGTCAGTAGAATTAGGTCTCAGCAGCTCTGCCCCTAACAACGTTGTAACTGAAAAAATAATGCACCTACATTGAAAGAAAAAAATCATAACCTTTTTCTCGTTCTTGAATAACTACGGTTATATACTAATGGGGTACGTGTGCCTGCTGGGTACTCACAGCTCCTCAAATCGACCACCGCCATCCTTATTTCCTATTCATGTTGACTTTCATGGGGTATTTGCTTTCTTATCACAGCAATTGCTGCAAACCCAGCTTTGGCAAGATCTGATGTTATCAAAAGAAATGTAGTGGGATCTCCAGCCCTGGGCATATATCTGGATAACACTATAACTCAAAAAGATACATGCACCCCTATGTTCATAGCAGCACTATTTGCAATAGGCAAGACATGGAAACAACCTAAAGGTCCATCAACAGATGAATGGATAAAGAAGGTGTGGTACATATATACAATGGAATATTACTCAGGCATAAAAAATGAAATAATGCCATTTGCAGCAACATGGATAGACCTAGAGATTATCATACTAAGTGAAGTACGTCAGAAAGAGAAAGAGAAATATCATACGATATCACTTATACGTGGAATCTAAAATATGACACGAACTTATCTACTAAACAGAAACAGACTCACAGACATAGAGAACAGACTAGTGGTTGCCAAGTGGGAAGGAGTGTGGGGGAGGAATGAATTGGGAGTTTGGGATTAGCAGGTGCTAACTATTATACATAGAATAGATAAACAACAAGGTCCTACTGTATAGCACAGAGAACTATATTCAATATCCTGTGATAAACTGTCACGAAAAAGAATATGAAAAAGAATGTAATATATATATGTATAACTGAATCACTTTGCTGTACAGCAGAAATTAACGCAACACTGTAAATCAACTATACTTCAATAAAAGAAATTTAAAAAAATGTGGTGGGATGTAATGTTGGAACCATGGACTACCTCTATCTGGGTGTTCCCGATGTCTGGCAGGTGTTGTGTATCCTGTGTTCCCTTTGAAAATTAGAAGAAAATCTACATAATCCTGGGTGTTGCTGTGCCTTCATTGCAGTGACCCACAATGCTTTGTCACCCATCTTGGGAACTGTGGATGTACGCAGCGTATGCATTGCTATTGCCATTAGACAGGTGTGGAAATGGCTTGGAGTTGCCCAGGGTGCACGAGTCTCATGAAAGGACCCCAGTCTGGAACCCAGTCCTTCTGAATGGTCTTCCATTATGTTATGGGTGGTCAAGGAGATGATGCCCTCTGTGCATGGCCAGATGGAGCAGTGGAAATCCATGGAAGGTGATCTCTAGGACCCTGGGCCATCCTCAGGAGCAGCAGCTGCATATGCCCCTCTGGATGGAACTGTCCTTCTGAACGTGGATCTCAGTCATGAAGGGAGAACAGGTGTCTTTCTGAATAACATTCTTCTAAGTGAACTGAATGCTCTTCAGGAAACCACTCTCTTCCTCAGGGTTCACAGACTTTGAAGCTATTTTGAGTGTTTCTTATCAAATTCTGCAGCATGACACAGTGGACCATAAACACCGCCTTTTCTGTACCATTCACGCTCTTCATTGATAAAGGGCACGCATCCTTCATGTTTGTTTCCGGACCTGTGCTTAGGTTTATTGGGTGTGGCTCATTCCAAAGTCTGAGAACTTTTCATCATCAAAGCAAATGGCACCAGGTCATTATTACTGTTTTAACTCTGAACAGAACTGGAAACACAAACAACATTAAGAGAATCATCTCTACAACTACACAGTTATTTTAATTCCTGTTGTAGTTTTTGCAAGGTGGATTGCTTTCTCTCAGGAGATTTCGGATGTGATAAAGTTTCGTGTTCTGAATATTTCTAGCTGATGGGTTGAACCAGTAATATAATTCTTGGGAAGGAGATAGTAAAAATATTTCCAGGCATTACTTCTGTCTCATTGGGGGAGCTCTATAATCATTTAGCTTTTTTAAAAAAAATTAAAGCTATAAAAAGTGGATTGTATAATCCATGTAAGAAAATTGTCTTTGTCTTTTCCTGCATTAGGTGATACATGTGAGCAGCGATGTGTGACAGTGTTGATTTGTCTACAGTGTTTATCATCTGTGTCCCTCCGCCAGCACCATGGGAGCAGAGGCTCTGGCTGTTCCCAGGGTCTAGTGCAGGGATCAGCAAACTTTTTCTGCAAAGGGCTGGGTAGTAGATATTTTTGGCTTTGTGAATCACATGGTCTCCGTGGCAGCTACGCAACTCTGCTGATGTAGGGTATAAGCAGCCAATAATAAGTTTTGTGTTCCAGTAAAACTTTATTGATGGACGCTGAATTTTGAATCTCATATGATTTTCCACATGATGTGAAATAGTCACTTTCTTTGGATTTTTTCCAACCTTTTAAAAATGGAAAAATCATTCTTACTTTACAGGCTGGATAAATATAGATGGTGGGCTGGATTTGGCCTGTGGGCCAAAGTGTTCTGAGCTCTGGGGTAGAGCAATCCCTAGCACACAGAAGGTGCTCAGTACGTATTTGTTAATGATGAAGATCACAGATTAAACTGAATTTTTATTATGAAATGTTTCAAACACACAGAAAAGCACAGAGAATAATATAATTAGCATCTACTACTGAGATGCAGCAGGCATCATCCCGTCATATTTGCTTCAGATTTTTTATTTTTTTATAAAATAACCAGATATAAAGCCCACCACCCGAGCCCCAGTCTGCTTGCAGATGACATGATACTATACATAGAAAATCCTAAAAGTGCTACGAGAAAACTGATAGAGCTCATCAACGAATTCAGTAAAGTTTGGATATGATTGATTACTATAGCTTTGTAGTACAGTCTGAAGTCAGGGAGCCTGATTCCTCCAGCTCCATTTTTCTTTCTCAAGATTGCTTTGGCAGACTTCCCTGGCGGTCCAGTGGATAAGACTCTGCGCTTCCACTGCAGAGGGCACGGGTTCAATCCCTGGTTGGAGAACTAAGTTCTCACATGCCTCACGGTGCGGCCAAAAAAAAAAAAAAAAAGAAAAAAAAAAAACTGATTGCTTTGGCTATTCGGGGCCTTTTGTGTTTCCATACAAATTAAAATTTTTTTTGTTCTGCTTCTATGAAAAATGCCATTGGTAATTTGACAGGGATTGCATTGAATCTGTGGATTGCCTTGGGTAGTATAGTCATTTCGATAATATTGATTCTTCCAATCCAAGAACATGGTATGTCTTTCCATCTGTTTGTATCATCTTTGATTTCTTTCATCAATGTCTTATAGTTTTCGGAGTACAGGTATTTTGTCTCCTTAGGTAGGTTTATTCCTAGGTATTTTATTCTTTTTGATTCGAAGGTGAATGGAATTGTTTCCTTAATTTCTCTTTCTGATCTTTTGTTGTTAGTGTATAGAAATGCACCAGATTTCTGTGTATTAATTTTGTATCCTGCAAACTCCTCCCTGACCCCATTTCCCTTCCCCTCTATCCAGAAACTATTGTTATTCTGAGTTGATATATAAGCTTTCTGTCTGTGTTTTTATATTTTTACAACATAGGTATAAAATGTCAATAGGAGAGTCATACTGCACCTATCCTTCTGCAGCTTGATTTTTTTTTTTTCCACTCATTACTGTGTTTTTTTCTCTGGCTGTCAGATGTAACCCTAGTTCATTCATTTAAATTTTCATGCAGTTCAATATATTCATCTTTTATAAGTCTTACTCAAGAGATTCTTTCCAGCTTTGATATCATAAAGATAGTCTCCTATATTTTCATCTAGAGCAGGAATCAGCAAACTTTTTCTTCAGAGAGTCAGCAAGTAAATATTTTAGTCTTTGCTGGCCAATTTTCTCTTTTGCAACTACTCAACTCTGTGAAAGCAGCCACAGGCAATATGTAAACTAATGGGTGTGACTGTGTCCCAATAAAACTTTATTTACAGAATCAGGTGATGGGCCAGATTTGGTCTGTGAACTGTAGTTTACTGACCATATAAAAGTTTTGAGGTTTTATATATATATATATATATATAAATATATATATATAAATGATTATTATATATATATAACATTATATATATAATATATATAACATTATATATATGTTATATATATAACATATATATAACATTATATTTTATATATATATTTATATATATATTTATATATATATATATTTTTTTTTTTTGCGGTACACGGGCCTCTTACTGTTGTGGCCTCTCCCGTCGTGGAGCACAGGCTCCGGACACGCAGGCTCAGCGGCCATGGCTCACGGGCCCAGCTGCTCTGCGGCATGTGGGATCCTCCCGGACCAGGGCACGAACCCGTGTCCCCAGCATCGGCAGGCGGACTCTCAACCACTGCGCCACCAGGGAAGCCCTGGAATTCATTTTTTTTGTGTGTGTGGGTGTATATGGCATGGATTACATACTTACTTTAGCTACAGGGATCAGCAATTATTCAAATACCACTTACTAAATAGTTTATCCTTTTGCATTAATTTTTAATGCCTTCCCTGTTATATAACAAGTTCCTTTATATGCTAAATCTCTGTGCTCTTTTCTGACACATTGTTTAATTTGTCTATACCTGTACCAATACTATATACTGTTACAATGATTATAGACTTCTAGTAAATTTTTATATCTGTTCAGGAAAATATATCTTTATTTTTCTTCAAATTATCTTGGAAATACTTGCCCCTTTCATCTCCTGTTTAAGTTTTTGGATCAATTTGACAAATTAGAAGAAAAAAGAACATGGGGTTTTGGTTGGAATTGTATCTTTCTGTCTGGATTAGTATTCTTTTTTTGTTTTTGTTTTTGTCCATGCCATGCGACTTGCAGGGTCTTAGTTCCCCAGGGATTGAGCCTGGGGCCCACGGCAGTGAAAGCATGGAGTCCTAACCACAGCACCACCAGGAAATTCCCTGGATTAGTATTCTTATTACATGCTAGCTAATGACCGTGGACGGGTACTCTAATTCTCTGAGCCTTATATACTCTCTGTATATAATTACATACAGATAATTCGACTTAACTGGGTAGGGTTATAGTGAAAATGAAATGAGTTAAAACATGGAAAATGCTGGGAACTGTGCGACGCATAGTGTAAGCCCTCAGAAATCTTAGCTGTATAAACTATTAGTATTCTTTGGTAGAAACCGTCTTATCAAAAGTATCAGGACAATTAATCAGGCCAATTAAAATAAGCAAGGAAATTAAGTGGGGAATCCTAAAAATGTTTCAGATATACCGTAAGCATCTTATTTTATCTTAAGATGTAGTAGGGGAAAGGGTTCTGTTGAGTCTTTACCTGCAGTTCTACATGCTGATGGTGGTGTGTTTCCTTGTGCAGTTTGTAATTTTTTATTGTGAGCTCATTATAGTAAGTGTTTATGTGTGCACTTGTGTGTGTGAATCTCATGTGCTCTGTGTTGTGAAAGTGTCACTCCATCACTCTGCTGATTCTGGTCAAGTTTTTATGTGCATTTCTTGGTTTAGGATTTCCACATCAAGGGGATGTTGTTAATTTCATGGACTATTTATATGGAAGGTTTTGACTACTCCCGGGCAACTCTTTTTTTCATCCAAAGACCCTGGAGCTATGCCAGTTTTTCAGAGGTTTCTCCAGGCCAGCAGGTAGATATATCTCCAGACCACTTGCCTTTTTATAAACAGGGTGGCTCTAAGAGGCTTTATGTATGGACTCAGGTATAGCTCCCCTACTTCTCTTGGGCTCAAGGCCACATTTCCCATCCCTGTGTGATTTATAGAAATCAGCTCCCGCCCAGTCCTTAGGTATTATTCCAGGTCCATAATCCCTGTGGTTAATGAAGAGCTTATGGCTCTGGTTTTGAGTCCTCTTCTCTTTTCATTTCTGAAACTTGAGGATTTCTCTTGTCCCCTACCCTCTTTTAAAGCTCACCCTTGAATTAAAGCATCTTCTATGTTAACTAAAATTGTTAAATGGTTTTAGCTGGAGAAGGGTCTGCCCATCAGTTCAATCTGTTATAATAAAAGTCCTGAATAATGAAATTTCCCATCAATTAAGCTTTTATTTTCTGTGTGCCTGTAGTATTTATATATGCAAGAAAAGTGGCAGTCTATAATCTTTATGCAGCAACTTAATTCACATAGTCCAAGTTGGCAAGCATTATTAAATGTGATTGGTTTCATCAATATACTAAAACAATTCAGAGGATGCTCTGTGCTCAAAAATTAGTTTGCTGAAAAACCCTTAATTCTACATGGTTATGTCTTACTGACTGTTTTTCCAGTGTGGTTTTCTACCCTTCTAATTTCATGCCTAAATTGGAAACGCTAAATATTTGTGTATTTAAAGAGATCATTTGTATGATCAGTACTGAGTGTCTTCAGAGCCACAGTGCCTCTGCTGTACCACTTCGGTAGACATAACTATTACAGGCGCCAGCTCTCTGCTGATTTAAGGTTTAGCTCGTCATGGTCGAGGAAACCGTTCTGTGCCTTAAAGACAATGCATTGAAGGCACTTTGAATGTTCTCTCTTCTGCTTCCCCGTAAAGCATTCCCCCGTCCGTAGGGCTGCACAGTTAAGGTGGTGGTGGTTTTCTATCCTTGTGCCTCCCCTCCCTGCCTTAACTCCCAGGCTGCAGACACTCCAGTCTCTGTGACCTTCCTCTTTTCTGTGCTTCACAACCCATGGCTGTTTCTAGTTGGCAGGGCTTTCATGGATGACCTCTTCCACTCTCAGCGCTGTTCTATTCCTTTATTAGTTTTTCTTTAGCTTCTTTTGTCTTTCATAACGTTAAAGGTCCTCTCAGCTTCCTCTTGGAAAACACTTGGCCTTTTAGTAGATGTTAGCCAATCAGAGAGCTTTTAGTAGATGTTAGCCAATCAGAGAGCTTCTTTGCAACTATACCCCGAGATGACTAATATGAGTGTGCGTGTTCTTTGGGGGTCTTTGGCTTTTGTGGATTTAAAAACAATTGCTAATGGGTATCCAGGCCCTGCTCTTTTGATGGTTTGAGTTTCATTTTTTTTTTTTCTTTCTAGCTTTTCTTCTTAGTGAAGATCCCTGCTTGAAGCTTGCTGGTTCTAGAAGGCTTACCTCCAGGCACATGAAGTTGGACAAGAGGAAGACTTGAGATTTATCCGCAGGGCCACTGATTCTTGTCCCCATCTCCAGAGCAGATGGCTATTAAAATTAGAGCAGCTGTTTCCACTTAAGTTTAGGAAAGCTGAAAAGAGGGCAAAGAGAATTTTTGTGCCTGCAGAGAGAAAAGCACACATCAAAGTGGTCAAGAGGCCAGGCAGGTACACAAGCATACAGAACACTTTACAGCTTAGAGCAAAAGCCTTTCCCAAATAAGGTGTTTCTGTTTTTTTTTTTTTGCGGTACGCGGGCCTCTCACTGTTGCGGTCTCTCCCGTTGCGGAGCACAGGCTCCGGACGCGCAGGCCCAGCGGCCATGGCTCACGGGCCCAGCCACTCCGCGGCATGTGGGATCTTTCCAGACCGGGGCACGAACCCATGTCCCCTGCATCGACAGGCGGACCCTCAACCACTGCGCCACCAGGGAAGCCCACCAAATAAGGTTTTGTGCCCTGGTTTCACAGTATTCTAGAATTCTCCCCCAACTTTTCTTAAGGATCCGGGCTGTCAAGCCTAGCAGGTATGGGCTCCGAGTGAAGAATGGTCTAAAAGAAAGCAATGCCCTCTCTGTTTCAGACAATAAATAGTTATTGAGTGCCTACTACGTTCCTGGTTTTGCAGCTCCCTGCTACCCTACAGAAGTAGGGTAGCATTTGTCATTTACAACTATTTTAAGTAACAAAGAAATCAACACATTTTAATATTTGGAGACTACCTTTGGGGCCCCTAAGAAGCACAAAAGGTTCTTTTGAAAGTGGGAGACTGACTCCAGTCCCCACTCTGGTATGATGTATTTTACTGGCTTCCCAAAGCTTCCAGGATGGCAACCAAACCCATTAGAATAACACAGAGGCTACTGTATTTGGGCCTCTTCCCTGGCTCCCGTGGCCTCACGTGGCTTCTGTTGCTGGAGGGTCTCTGTGGAATCCTCGTGCTGCTCCACCATCTGGGAGGAACGTCAGGAAGGAACCTTGAGGTTACTTCTGGGCAAAGGCAAGCTGGTGTCATCATCTTTGTCAGAAGCTTCAGGGATATTTCAGGAATGGGAACTCTGGGTGCAGGAAACTCAAAATAGGCATGCAGTTCCTGAAACTCGTACAATGTTGTAAATCAACTCACTTCAATAAAAAAGATGGAAAAGGCAAAAAATTAGCGGTACAGTTGACACTGCTCTTGATGGTGTGATCTTTACCAGGGCCTCCTGCCGAGGGCAGCTACCTGTCCATCTCAGGTGACACTGAGGGTGCGTGTCTCAGGTTGTGACACAGGTTACAGAGTTGGCAGATGACAAAGACATTTCCTAGGGAAAAAAAAAGCGACGTAAACAAAATACGCTTCTTTCGTTTGGTGGGAAACGTCACCCAGAAAGGTGTAATCCTGCACACGTGTGGACGATTCCACCCCAGACTTCAATGAACTAGCTCTTCTCAGGACAGAAGCCACCTCCCCCTATGTCTTCTCTCACGGCCAGTGTGGCTTGCCTGGGTCGAATCCCTGAGACCCCTCACCTTGGCTCTCATTGCTGTGGGCGTGTTACACGCTGTCCTCTGCTCTCTCTGACTTTATCTGGGTAGAGCAGCCCCATTTGTCTGTATTCTTGGGGCTCAGACTTCGCTCTTTTGCACATCCCTGAAACTTGGTCAGCTGCTCATCCGGCAGACACTTGCGCCTACAAGTTTTCCTGGGGCTGTTTGAATGAGTGCAGAAGAAACTCTGACCTTTCCCAGCTCTTCACCCTGCCCAGACCCCCTCTAGGGCGGCGTATTTGTACAGGCTCCATGCTCCTGGGCATGCCTTCAGGCATCTCGCATTCTGTGTATGCAGAACTGGATCGTTGAACAGAACCATGAACCAGGGCCTCTGGGCAGGCGTCTTCTCTCTCTCTGAGCTGAGGGCACTCACTTCATGTTCTTTCAAAGGTCTGATAAGCTGAGTTTGGGGTCTGTTTAGCCTGAAGCCCTTCACAGCTGACTGGAGCCAGGGTCCCCTCTATTCCTCTGTGTCCTGTGTGGCCTGCCCCCCTCTTCCTGACCCACTGGAAGGTGGCCTCTGACCCCTCTGGCTACCCAAACTGCCCTTGTCAGTGCCAAACGCAGGGTCCCCTTTCCAGTAATCGAGTTATCTTCCTCTAGTGGCCTCTGGCTGTTAGCCACACTCTCCTTCGCAAACCCACTCCTTGACTTAACGAGGTAAAATAAGACCTTTTGGAATATGGGAAGAGGTTACAATTTGGAATCCCTCAGTCTTCGGTTCACCTCTCAGCTCTGACACCTACTGTGTGTGACTTTGGACCAGCTGCTTAACTTTTCTGAGCCTTAGCTCCCAGGATAAAGTGAGGATGATACCTATTTCATTGGATTGTTAAGAGCAAATGAGTTGAGGCATATAAGGGACCTGGTCCTGTGGGCCCTCAGCACATTTGAACTCTTGCCCATAACTCCTTTTTCCCCTCTGTGAGAATGGTTTCCTGCCTCTTCCAGCCCGCCCTTCCCAGCCTCTGTGAGGCCTCACCCTCAGTGATTTTGTGTGTATGCAGTGCCACCCCTCTCCCACCTGCAACATGCTGGTAACTGGCTCATTCCTTCCCCCCCAGCACCAGATCTGTACTGACAGTCTCTTAAGGGCATCCCCTGCTCAGTGTCCCTTAGGCACCCAAATACCTTCCTTCCCCAAACCAAAACCATGACTTCCTGCTCCTTTCAAAACTTCTCTTCTTTCTGAATCCCACATTTCAGTGAGTGACCTTACCCTTCACCTGCTTGTTCAGGCCAGAATCCCAGGAGTTCCCACGCACAGTCCCTTTCCTGTCTTACCCCCATACCTAATCAGTTAGTCTCCAGCCCTACTGACTCTCCAGCCCACCTTCACGTTTCAATCTATGCTGACCCAGCCCTACGCATGGCCTGCAGCCCTCCTCACCCCGCTGATGGCAGTGGCTTCTTCCCACACTCCTGTGTCTCCAGATTGACCCCCTCAAATGCATCATCCCATCCTTGCTAGAGGGAGTTTTCTAAAATGCTTCATCTGTCATAGCTCTCCTTAGAATTCATTATGGATTTGCCTTCAGAGCCGAAGTCCAATATACTACCAACTGGTCTTCATTGTTTCCAGCAGCCCTCCTTTTAAAACTCCCTGGCAGACACTTCGCGTGTTCTCCAGTTAAATACAACTATTGTAGTTCTCCTCTTACACCACCCATTTTATGTCTCAGGGCCTTTGCAGTTGTTCTTCCTGGCAGGAGCCCCCTTTCCTGCTCTTCTTTCCTTGGGTAGCTCATCTTTAACCCTTGACACTTAACTTCACACAGAAAGACCTCCTGGAGTCCTTTAGTGAGTTCACTGCCCCACTCTTTGTTTTTCATAGCACCCTGTAGGCTTTCATTCTTAGACCTACAATCCACTTGCCATCTATCTATCTATCTATCTGTCTATTCCATTGTATGCATTTATTTATTTAGAAATATTTTAGAAACTTATTTTTAAATTAAAAAAATAATATTGAAGTATAATTGCTTTATATTAGTTTCAACTGCAATTTGCAATTTAATCTTTGTGTCTGGTGTGTGTGGGGGGAGTCAAGCTTAATTTTTTTGCCCATATGGTTATCGATTTATTGAAAAGACTATATTTATCACACTATTCCAGAAATGAATTGTCCATATATGGTTATTCTGTTTCTTGACATTTTATTCCATTGTCCTAATTACTGCAGCTTTAAAGTTCCTTATTTTTTATAGAGCAAGCCTTCCCACATTGGGGACATTTCACACAAGAACAAAAAACACTGTTGTGATTTTCGTTGTAGTTGCATTGAATCTGTTGGTCACTGGGGAAAATTTGAATCTTCTTCGTAAAAAATAAGTGTTCTAATCTCTAACTAGACTCTCCTTCCATTTGTGTATGTCTTCTTTAATTTCTTTCAATACTATTTTATAGCTCTTCGTTGAGGCCATGCGCTTCTTTGGTTTGATTTATTCCTAGGGATTTTTAAAATATTGTAAACAACACCTTTCAAAAGATTTTATATTTTGTTTCTGCTACATGGAGATGCAATTGTTCTTTTTCTTTTTTAAAAAACCTTTTGACCTTGCATCTAGCAAACCTGCTGAAGTTCCATATTCTAACTTACCTGCATGCATCATCACATAGTCTGTGAATCGTGACAGTTTTGTTCCTATCAATCCTTGTAACTTCTTTTTACGCTTGCCTCCTTGCACTGGCTAGGACCTTTAGTGTAGTGTTCAGTGGAAGTGGTGATAGCAAAATCCTTCCTTTGTTCTCGATTTCAGAGAGAAGTTTTTCAACATTTCACCGATAAGTATTACATTCTGAAGGTTTTTCTGTAGATACTCTTTGTCAGAATAAAGAAGTTCTCTTCTCTTCCTAGTTTTCTGAACATCTTCATTTTAAATGGATGTTGAATTTAATAAAATGCTTTTCTTGCATCAGTTGAGATGATCATATGATCTTCATAGGAAGTTTCATTCCCATTTTGCTGCAGGCTTCTTTCCGTGAATAGGCAGGGAGGTAAACGTTGACATATTCCCTGTATTCATGACATTGTTGTTTTGTAAAAAAAAGTTTGCTGGGATGTATGAGTGTCTGTGATGGGAGACGGGACAAGAATATATGCACTGGAATTTTTCTGTAAGTTTCTGATTCAAGGAACTGGTTTTTGAACGATTAAAAGAAAAAAGAAAAAAAAAAGCATTTCATTGAGGCTGGTGTGCCCATGCCAGTAAATGCAGTTGAATGTTATCTCTTAGAATTTAGTTGAATATGGAGAGCGAGCGACAAAGGGTTTGCCAAGTTTCTGAAGAACAGTTATTTAATTTTGATATATCTGCAACGAGCAGGGATTAAAGATTCATCAGGATGAGTATTTACTGTGTGTGTTAGCTGGACTACAGCAAAGGGAGTGCAATTTCAAGATAATTTCTAAAAGTATCAGGGTTTTTTTTTTTTTGCGATACGCGGGCCTCTCACTGTTGTGGCCTCTCCCGTTGCGGAGCACAGGCTCCGGACGCGCAGGCCCAGCGGCCATGGCTCACGGGCCCAGCTGCTCCGCAGCATGGGGGATCTTCCCGGACCGGGGCACGAACCCGTGTCCCCTGCATCGGCAGGCGGACTCTCAACCACTGTGCCACCAGGGAAGCCCTAAAAGTATCAGGTTTTAAAGAGATACCATGGAAAAGTTGGAAAATAACTGGACAAGCAGTGGTTTATTTTTAATGGATTCATTTCATGTCAAAAGTTTGAATTCTGCTTGTAATTTCCTTTTAGTCTACTTTCAGATGTGACTCAACCCACATGCAAAAACCAGGACAGGCTGATTTCAAGAAAGTGACTCAGAATTGAAGGGAAAAGTGGACTGCCCAGATTAGTCCTGGAATAATTTTTCAAGTAATTTAGAGTCCCTAATACAGAAGTAAAGAAATACCAAAACACGTGGGAATTAAGCTTATTTAGTGTATTTCACTAAGATACATAGTTCTTGTTCCAGTAAAGTGAATGAGCACTTCTATTATTTGGGTTTGGGAAAAAAAAATTCATGGGATGCATTTCTTGGCCAAGACTACTACTGGCATAAGCACTGTAGTGATTTTTTTTTTTTTCGCACATTTTTACTCCTAGTGGGTAAGCAGTTGGTGTTGCAATATAGTTGAGATCTTTATTGAAGAAAGTGGGAAAAATTCCTTTTTAAGACAAAAATACTGTGACAGTTGGACCCCAACAGTGTGCATTTGTCTTTAAGCATGAAGATGACATTTCTAACCAGTGCAGTTCCTGTTTTGGACAAGAAACATGATAGGAAGAACTGAAAGGACATTGGGGTTCTCTGGTCCCATCCCTTCCTTTAACAACTGAGGAGCTTGAGCCCTAGGAACCTTCCTTGCCTGGTCCAAGATCACCCACAAATGGGAGTAGAAGCCCAGGCTTTCTCTGCTGTATCCCAGTGCTTCACGAGCAATTGATTATTATCATTTTTCCAGAAACCCCAAACTCCAAGTTCTGGGGTCTTCTTTGTCCTGGTCCCTCTCCCCCAGCTGGCAGATGCAGACACTCTCCTGCTATCTCAAGGCCCCTGGGGTGGGTGGTTTCTCCCCACCCACCCTCCTCCAGGGTTCCACCTGTTCTCTGTTTAGCCTCTGCAGTGGGCTGTCCATCATTCACCTCCATATAGTTCAGTTGGGTGGAGGGGAGGGGGAGAATTTCCACATTTCTTCCAGTGCAGGGGAGGTGGAGTATGACCCTTTATTGTTGTCTTTCTTCATCGTGGATTATCCAGATAAGTTATTCCTTTGATAGTGCCACACCCTCAGAGTTTTTGATTAGCAGCTTGGGGCGGGGGAATCTGTTTTTTTGTGTGTGTGTGTGTGTGTGGTACGCGGGCCTCTCACTATTGTGGCCTCTCCCGTTGCGGAGCACAGGCTTCGGACGTGCAGGCTCAGCGGCCATGGCTCATGGGCCCAGCCGCTCCGCGGCATGTGGGATCTTCCCGGACCGGGGCACGAACCTGTGTCCCCTGCATCGGCAGGCAGACTCTCAACCGCTGCGCCACCAGGGAAGCCCGGGAATCTGTATTTTAAAATGTTCCTTAAAGGATTCTGCTGCTCAGACAAATTACTAACATGATGGTCCATTCTACTTTAAAAAATTTGTATTTGTACTTACACACGTACAAGTGAATATGTAACATTGTGTTTAAAAGTAGTATAAAAATGGCATGATTCTGTACAAATCATTCTGCATATTGCCAGTTTCTTTGTCCTTTTTACCGAGGTGTTTCTCTTTTATTGATATCTAGGAATCTATATTGTAAAGGACTTAGTCTTTTGTAGTAGGTGACTTTATTTATGGAGTCTTATGGATTTTCAAAACACTTTGATGGAATAAAATGCTTGAATCTGTTCCTTTGAGACAGTGGTTCTCAGCTGGGGGTGGCTTTTCCCCAGGGGACACTGGCAATGTCTGGAGACATTTTTGGTTGTCACAGCTGCCATTGTTGGTGGGAGGGTTCTCTTGGCATCCAGTAAGTGGAGATAAGGGATGCTGTTCAACATCCTGCAATGTACAGGGCAACCCCTACACCAAAGAATACCCAGCCCAAAGAGTAGTGTACAAGTTGAAAAATCCTGCTTTCAGGCTTTTGTTTTTGTTCCTTACTTAGTAAGTCACCTCTTCTTCCTATAATACTAATGTCTGTATCAAAAGCTGTATTAAAAGTTCCTTAGGGCTTCCCTGGTGGCGCAGTGGTTGAGAGTCCGCCTGCCGATGCAGGGGACACGGGTTTGTGGCCCGGTCCAGGAAGATCCCACATGCCGCAGAGCGGCTGGGCCCGTGAGCTGTGGCCGCTGAGCCTGCGCGTCCGGAGCCTGTGCTCCGCAACAGGAGAGGCCATGACAGTGACAGGCCCGCATACCGCAAAAAAAAAAAAAAAGTTCCTTAATTGATTCTGCAGCTCAGACAGTTTACTAAAACTCCGGCCCATTCTACTTATTTCTTAGTGCCACACACAAACTCCCCCTCGGTTATTTCCCTTCTGTGTCTACACTCCTCTCTCAGTGCCCCGAGGCCACCGTGTCCCTCCCTCCCCGCAGGTGACCTGCGTGGCCTGGGCCAAGTGGTGTGTTCCATCAGCGTTTGTAGGCTCTCCTCCTGGGCTTCTTTGCGTCCGTTTCCTCAGACACTCTTCCCGTTGCTTGGATGACTCTGCCCACTGAACGTGGGTATAAATGAGGGAGGGAGGTGACCCCAGGTTTGCTCTGTGCTCCTCTGGACCCTCTGAAAACAGTCACGTCAATAGGAACCTAAACCGCAGAGCAGGAGCAGAACTTGACATGTTCCACCCCAGCCCCTGGATGTGCGAGGAATGTGTATCCAGTGCAGGCAAGTAACTCGCCCAAGCCGCTCAGCCACCTGCACACCAGGGCCGTCACCAGGATGCTGGCTTCTCACCTGCCTCCATTTTTGCCTAGAAGATTCTTTTCTGCTGCTTCCTTTGTGAGAGCTGCCACTGCCACCTAAGAGATGGTTTCTGAGACCTGCTCGTAAGCTGCTCATTTCATAGCTGCAATCATCAAGCCCGTTCTCTTTTTCGGTGTTAAGAACTTTAACTCAATCAAACACACGATCGTAATGGTTGACACGCATACGTGCAGGGTATTAGCTGACAGTTAGATGGCTCAGGGCACGTCCAAGTTCATGTGTCTTACCCTTTTGTTGGACTGAGAGTTCTTTGAGGGCTGGGACTGGGCTTTCTTTACCCTCCTGACCCCTCTTCTAGGCGTCCTGCCTGGCACGTCATACGTGCCGGATAAATGGCACATGAATTACTCATCAGCCATGTTGAGTTTTCGGTAAAAGTACAGGAGAAGTTGGAACGAAGTCAACCAGGTGTCTAACTAGCACGGAAGGATCACCAGGAAGGTGGTTATGTTTCTCCCAGGCCCACCATCACCAGGTAAGGCAGACGAAGGTGTTCACGTGCGGCACTTTGCAGCGACCCTGGTAGCTTTGACGTGTTGTATCTTAACGACCCTGTAAGTGGGCCTCTTTTATACCTGTTTTAAGTTTGACCTTTTCATCCTTCTGTTTGTATGCTGCAGAGGGCACTGGAATTGCCAAAAACATGGGCAGCACTCAGTTTAGGGAAGGAAAACAGGTCACGGCTAAAGTGTCACATGAGACTGCCTTCAAATCATGTGTCCTGGGGCTGGCAGGCACCTTTGCTCTGACCTCACCCTCTATGCACCCCCATAAGTGCTCTTGATTATAGTATAAATTATTTGACATATGTGAAAAGTTGAAAATAAAATGTGAAAAGAATAGTTTTAGCTTAACTCTATGATGTGAAAAAATTTGATTTAAATAGATGAATTAATCTGATGCAATGAACATACAGCATTTACTAAGTGAGCTTGTTGGTTACTGTAAGCAGAAAACCATTAACACATAGGCTTTCTCTTTGCTCTTTCTGCTGATATTACAAAGTCTTCATCCCTTTCCCCCCCATCATTAGAAGCTAGAAATTATAGCCAAGAAGGTATCACGTTGAATTTCGAGCATCCCCAAAGTCAGGTCTATTAATTACGATATTTTGCCTCATTATTCATTTTGGCAGTTTGCTTATTTTCTGCTTATAGTTCAAATGTAATGGGATTCAAGGGCAGTAGTGACCTCTGTAACAGGACTTTTTCCCTGTGAGATAAAATACACATACAACCTTAAAAAAACAACTCAGTAAGCTGTGTACAGAAAAATAGGACTTACAATAAATATTTATGATGCCAAGATTTTGCTTAAAGATTAATGATTGTATTTTATCTTGTATTTGCTGTTAGGCAACTGAAAAGATTGTTTTTTTTTTTTAATGAAACTAGTCTGAAGTGTTAGAGGATAGAAAGGAAGGTAATTGTCATTGTTAGTGAAGCAACTAGGCGAAAACCCAAGGAAGCAGCATGAATATGACATGATTATTTTAAAGAAGAGATCAACGATATCGCAATGCATTTAACACCCTGCTTTGTATTCAGTGCATGTGTGTGTACATGTGTGTACGTGTGTGCACCATCACAGCATTCACTGTTTTGAGTCCCTTTAGAAATCTATACAACTGATAGTTTAATTTTTAGCTTCTGTCTTCTTTTCTCTACCCAGAGCGTTTCTCCTGGCCTTTGACGTTAGTCATTCCTTATTGAATCCCATGCTCTTCCTGCTTTCCTCTCATCTGTCAAGCCTAGACAGCAGCGCTTAGATGGTATTGTTTATCCTCAGCCTATTTTTCTTCTGGCTATTTATTCCTCACTTGGTGGAGCTGACTCCTGGGCCTGATGAATTGGGCCTTGCCCTGGGGGCCTACCCTTCCCACCCAGCTGTCTCCACCAGCACCCACCCCGACACTGCCCACGAAGGGACGGACTTCACACAGTGACTCACCTTGATGGTCTCTGAGACTGGCAGTCTCCAGCAGTAGGCTGTGGCGATGGGACAGAAGCCCTGGGGCGTCTTTGGCCATCAGATTGGTGGTCTTTGCCTTGTGGTCTTTGCCTTTTCATTCCCTAAGCTGCACCATGGAGGTCTGCACTTCCAGAATTGATTTTTGTAATGATCTCTCCAATTTTAAAAAATGATTTAAATGTATTTCTTTGTTTTCAGGCATGTGTTAAAAGTCTTAATTTGTGACTAGGTCAACCTTCAGATGAGCTGATATCAGAAACCTGGTTTATATGTCCCCTTTATCCTAGCTAATTAAATTCTTCCTCCTTCTTGAGGTGATACCCATTCCACAAAGCCTTCCTAGAAATAAATGCAAAGCACTGGAACAGTATCAGGACTAAAGGAGCAATTCAGTCTGTCCCTCGTCACACATTGCTTTTCAGTTGTTGATTGATCTGTGTGTCTTTATTTTTCCAGTGCTTTTTTAAAGAAACTCTACCATGTTTTCTGTGTTCCTTAACATGCTGGGAATAGAGCTGTGAACATGGCAGATAAGTCCATGCACTGACGGGGCTCACGTGTCTTTGGGAAACAAAAAAGGGATTTATTTTAGATTTCACGGTGAGGGAAGGCTTCTCGGAGGAGATGACATTTGAGTAGAGAGCTTTGTGAAATGAGGTAGAGAGCCATGCAAAGTCTGAGAGAAAAGCATTCCAGGCAGAGGGCCCAGCAGGTGCAAAGGCCCTGGGGTGGGAATGACCTTGGCATAGTGCAGGGACATAAAGAAGGTGAAGGGGGTTGAATGTAAGGGAAGAGGATAAAGTGTGGGAAGAGAGGACCTCAGGGATAGGAAGGGGCCAGATCAGGGAGGGCTTTGTCTGCCGTGGAAGGAGTTTGGATTTTACTTTGAGTTGATAAAGATTGTAAATATTTTAAATTATTTAGGCTTGAAATATTTTCTTCAGATACCAATCCATCTACTCTTAGCTGAGATTTTGTGACGGTTTTGCCAAGTGACAGCATAGGATTAACACTGTGGTGTTTTTGGAGCTTCATTTTATTCAACCCCAAACCCCTCAATCTTCCTAAAGGAGTTTGCTGGAAATTGTGTGACAGGGATCATTAGCAGAACGAGTAGCTGGTTTTCCAGGCAGAATTCTATCCATGTGTGTTTAAGTACGAACTCACTTCAACAAGAGAAATTGAAGGTCCCATTTCTCTGTTGTCTATTATTCACTCAATTCTATTACCAGCCCTGAGAAACCAGGGTCTAATTTTCTGTTATCACAGAAGCAAATGATAACTGAATAAGCTCTGTGAACATGCCTGAACCCTTGGGCTGTCTGGAGAGAAGCATTGTTACGCTGCTTCATTTCACGTTGTTTTTGTAGCATCTCCAGGTGATAACAAATGGCAAGTCAGAGGTCAGCAAAGGACTCAGCGATAAACGCTTTCCTTAGAACATGAGCACAATTTACAGATACGCAACTGAAATTTTATCTTCCACATCCAGCAGGGTAACATTTCTCTGTAAGCACCTTCCAAAATAATCAGGTAGAAACTCATAGAACTCTGCTTAATATAAGTCACCACCATGCTCCCTTCTAGCATGCAATTGTCACGCAGGCTGATCCTTTTGGAAGCTTTTAATTAAATAACATCACCTTAAAGAGAATTGTTCATCAGGTCGGAAATCGGAAGACGTAGGTAAGTGCGTCTGTAGGGGGAATAAACTAGGCAGTCATTTCTCATGAGGGAACCTTGCTATGAATGGTCCAG
Source organism: Grampus griseus (assembly GCF_964374135.1). Classification (NCBI taxonomy): domain Eukaryota; kingdom Metazoa; phylum Chordata; class Mammalia; order Artiodactyla; family Delphinidae; genus Grampus; species Grampus griseus. Next base: position 9,661,799 of record NC_139001.1, read on the forward strand.
GATGTGAAGGAGGAGATTTCAATGTAGGTCCCTAGTAATCAGTTAACTGGCAGCTAGAAATATCAAAGTTGGTATATTCCTAATGAGCCTCAGTTTTAACTATTTTTGCCTTAGAAAATTCCTCTAAGTAAGTGTTCCTGAAATCAACATTATTTAGGGCCTTGGGGTGGGGGAGGCTCTTCCCCACTAACTACATACTTCCTTGTTGGATGCCTGTTATCTATGGAAGGGTTAATGTTGGGATGACCTTGGGAGGCCCCCCTGCCCCAGACAGCACAAGTAGTTAAAAATGCACATTCCGCAGGAACTGCGTTTCTGTTAGAGCAGCAGCTCTGAGCCACTGAGCTCATTTCCCAGAGACCGCGCCACTTTCCTTATGAGGGAATAATTGACCCATTTATGGTCTCGTTTCAGCTTGTTGCGGATCCTTGCGCCAGCAACCCGTGTCACCATGGCAACTGCAGCAGTAGCAACAGCAGCAGCAACAGCAGCGACGGCTACCTCTGCATTTGCAATGAAGGCTATGAAGGTCCAGTCTGTGAACAGGCACTTCCCAGCGTCCCCGTCTCTGGCTGGACGGAGTCCATGGCACCCAGACAGCTTCAGCCTGTCCCCACCACCCAGGAGCCTGACATAATCCTGCCCCGCTCTCAGGCCACCATCACCCTGCCAACGTGGCAGCCGAAAACTGGGCAGAAAGTTGTAGAAATGAAATGGGATCAAGTGGAGGTGAGAACATTTTAGTGCATATGCTTTTATGGAAGAAACCAGTACAGTTAAAATAATTCCAGTGTTTCTGATATCAGCTATAAAAATGCAAGACCTTGAAGTTACATATTGAACAAAAGATGTGCCTAACTGATTTTCCTTTCTGCCCTTGTGTGTAGGAAATCTCTCTTGGTTGCGTAAATGGGACGTTTCGGTTATGATTGTTTTATGAGCCTAAAAAGAGTAAGCAAGAGAAGCAAATGAATGAAATTATTTCCTGGAATGATAACCACATACATTTCTGTGAGATAATCTTAGATTTGGGGACAGGCAGCTCAATGAAGAATATTATAAATGAACATATTACAGACCCTCCACTATTGACCTAATTTTCCTTCATGGAATTTTATGCTCCAGTTTTTGGTTGTCTGTTATTGTTTAGGTTCTATCGGTGGTAAGTTGCAGCACTTCAGTGGGATTTAGAAAAAAAAAAAATGCCATCACTGATTTTTTAAAATATTTTGGCAGTGCATTCGAGAATGAGATTTCCAAATTTTGTTCATTTTGGCAACAGCAAATTCTGTTCATTGAATCTTGTCCAGTCTGGGTTTGGCTTATTGGATTTTCAAGCTCATCAAAAGTCCCATTCTGAGGATTTTCCAGCAGACCTTTAAAAGATGACATAAAGTATAAGTTTGCTAGCTAGAAGAATAGAAGAACAAATACAAAACCTGAGTTTGCGGTAACGTTGATAAAGTGTCATTCCACTCCATATCTTGTCCATTATATGACTTCCATATAGACCTGTGGTTGTATATTATTACAGGTTTTGTAGCTTAAATGAAAAAAAAAAACCTATATAGATCTTTGTGTAGCATTTTTAGAGCCGAAGGATATGTCTAGAAATTTCGATTATTGTTATAAAAGAGGTAAGGCAGCATTTCTTGTTTGATGTTTCTGGGTGATTTTAACCAGTTGACCCACTTTTTTTTTTTCATTGCCACACAATTTGTGAAGACCCCATCCAGACCACAGGGCAGTGTTTTTATCCTGTCTAAAAAACTGTAAACTTGTTCTGGTTTCAGATTTGTAATGGATGTTTTGAAGTTAGGATTTTAATATCTCTTTGCTGGATGACTCACTTCTTGAATGTGAATTAGATTTGGTCCCATGTTTATCAAGGAAGTGTCCTTTAAAGAAAATTTCTCCCCAGCCAACCGTTTCAACCTAGTTATTCAAAGGCATGCTATCCTACAGCAGGTAAATGTAAAAATGAATTGCCTCATATTCGTGTCATGCGGTTATTTCATAGGCTGTTCAAGAAGCAGGTTAAAAGTGCCAGAGGAACACGTGAATGTATTTCTGGACAATAAATTCTACATGTTGGGAGTGGGGTGGAAGTGCTGAGAATTTCTGTATTGTTCTCAGTTAATTCAGTGATGGTGAACACTTTTAATACCCTTTTGTTTTGATTCGTGGGATGAGCACAGTGATCACAGCATGAGGAATGAATGAATAAACAGGTCAGAGGCACCTCACTGGACACAGCTCAAGTGTTAGCAGTATGCTTCCTGATGAGCAGTTACCCCCCTTGAGCTCCCTTTTTTGCACACATCAGTATAATACTTTCCGGAACACGTTACCTAAAAATGAAGGTCTGGTCCACAGGGGAAAAAACGGGCAGCTCCCAGCTACCTGGCCTTAGCACGTGCTCCTACGTACACCTCTGCACAGAGCACGGTCATTCAGACCAGACGTGTCTGTTGCTCTCTGGAAAGCTCATTCTCCTAGTCATTGAGATTTCTGCCCGTGGCACGGAAGCTAGTCCTTTAAGGCCACCTCCTTGTTCTCTAAGCATTTAGTCCCTCGTTACCCCCAGACTGAGCAGAGAACAGAGGCCCGTGACTGCTTGCAGCATGAAAGAGAGAGGGGAGCAGATCTTCCGCCCTTCCGCGCACCATCCTGTTAGCAGCTGTAGTCATCCCGGGAACGTGTAGATGCCTCTCAGCAAAGCTTTCGCGTTTCAGAAACTCAAGTGGCAAAGCTTTCGTTTTGGTTAGAGTTTATAGTATTTCACTTGGCCTGTCAGGTGGCCGTCCCCAGCATCACCCAAAGGAATGGAGTGGAGGCAGCTCATGGAATTTTGCTTCCTCAAGTTGTCTTGCACCATGATTAACCCCCATAACTTGTCTTCTCTGTTGTTCTTTGTTCCTCCAGGCGATTCCAGATACTGCCTGTGGGAATGCCAGTTCTAACAGCTCTGCGGGTGGCCGTCTGGTGTCCTTCGAGGTGCCACAGAACACTTCAGTCAAGTAAGAATAAACGCCCAGTTAAAAATGATCATGTTTGTGACTGTCTGCTGGGTGGTGTCTGTTCACTTAACTGATCCATAACTGGTCAGTCCAGTGAGAATCATGAATGGTTCCCTGTGAAGAAGGTGTGGCCTCTGTCACTCAAAAACTAGAGGGAGCGATTTCAGAGGAGAAGATTCCAGGGAGACTGGATTGGATGAGTTAGGTGGGAGATAAGAAACCCAGGTGCCTGAGCTAAGATCTAGAGCCAGACCCTTCTCTTCTCAAATGACTTTTGCTCCCCAAATTCTTTGGCTTCTTCTGATTTTAGTGGACCATTAGTTACATTCGTATGCATAATTTACCCCAAATTTAAGACCCAAACATTACAATTGTCTCTTTAAAAACAAGCAGGTGAGAAGAGTGTTTTGTTGTGTTTTAAATTTAAGCTCCTTCAAATTACACGCGGCTGGTTGTCACTGGTGGGGATGGAGAGGAGGCAAAGGGAAGCAGTGATGACAGCCCCCGGCAGGGCGCCAGGTGCTCTGCTTTGCTGGCGAGTCACGCCGCCTGGAGCACTGGCCCCCCCGCACCTGTCTGATAGCTCCCACCGCCCGTCCTCTGTTGATATTAACTGGCACTCCCCATCCTACCCCTCATGCACTGAAATGGACATTTGCTCTCTAGCCTTCAGGGACTTCAGAAGACAGGGGGACATATGGCCCCCGTCCTGGTTAACCAGTCTGCTGCATCGCTCCATTTTAAGAGGGCAGTGGGTACTGGAGACCCACTCTTCACTTACACAGGGTCATTTTTGCCCACCTTCCCTTCTAAACAACGGAGTCCCTGGAAGAGGGGCTTTGTTCCACTGCCCCTGCATGCCCTGCCCATCTTCTGATAGGAAAAGCCAGGATGGGCAGTGAACTCCGGGCACAGGGAAGAAATCCCTGTAGGGAGAAGGGTGTGGCATCTGAGGCAGCTCTGAGTTCTGCCAGTAGGGGGACCCCTGTCCTAAGTGTTCTGTTGCTCGTACCAAAGATGAAACTCCACCGTCCAGAGCTGGTTTCAGGGAAATCAGTATCATTTAGTTGCCTTTATATTTATGAATCCAGTTCTTTCTTGTCTAGGTCATATTGTTTTACTTTCATAAGCCTTCCTGAATAGTTCTGATCTATCCTTTTAAATACCTTCTTTCTTCCCTCGCCCCCCCCACAAAAATCTGAAATTCCCCAAGACTCTCTGAGGCTGCAGAGCTGGACAGAAAGAGCAGAGTCTGACCCAGACTGAGTAAGATGGGAGTACTGAATGATCTCTGGGTGCTGAATTCACGTGGGAGGCTTACTAGCTCCTTACACTTTCATTTATTCATGAGTTTGATCATTTATCAACCCTTTATTGGGCCCCCTGCTGCAAGCCAGGAGCTCTGCCCTGGGGGGAGCAGCTCTGTGGACCACGACCCTGCTTCCCCGGCAGCACAGAGGAAGGACAGGCAGCTGCTGGTTGCCAGGAAGATGAGTGCAGAAGGTCTCAGAGGGGGGGTGCTAGTGGGCTAAGCCTCGAAGAATGACACAGCTCCCAGGTGGAGGAGGCAAAGGCTGGGACCCGGGACAGCACCTGCCCGGGGAAGAGACAGTACCTCCTTGTGGCCATTGCACCAGGTGGCAAGGATGGAACTGCAGGATCAGAGGCTGAGAGGGAACTGAGGCCGGGGTGGGTTGGTCGTCTAGGGCATCTCATTCTTTGGATTTTATCCTGAAAGCAAGAAGAAACCAGGGGAGGCCAGAAGCATGGGAGGTGACACACTTTCACTTATTTATTTTTTATTTTTTATTTTATTGTGGTACGCGGGCCTCCCACTGTTGTGGCCTCTCCTGTTGCGGAGCACAGGCTCCGGACTCGCAGGCCCAGCGGCCATGGCTCACGGGCACAGCCGCTTCGCGGCATGTGGGATCTTCCCGGACTGGGGCACAAACCCATGTCCCCTGCATCGGCAGGCGGACTCTCAACCACTGCGCCACCAGGGAAGCCCCACTTTCACTTATATAAGCAGCACTACTCAGGTGGTTTGGGGATGTATTACACATTTATAATAAATTTTAGCAGGACTCTTTATATTGTGTGGTTATGGAAGGAGTTGTCTCTAAACTCAATATGCCCTTTTATTATTGATGAAAATTGTTACCCAAAGGTGAGTTGTCTATTAGCGATTTTATGGTATATTTTTGATCAAGCGGGAGACAGACGTGTCTAACGGTGTGGGAAATGACGGCCGTGAGTCCGCATGAAGTGGGCGCCTGTTTAGAAGATCATTTCCTCCATTTCCCAATACTTTTATGGATGTATGTGCCGTGTTTATTTTTATTTTGAATTTGATGAACTGATTCTAAGATGAATTTTTCTGCAAGGGACTTTCCATTGACATCGTTCTCATTTTCAGAATTCGTCAAGATGCCACTGCCTCACTGATTTTGCTGTGGAAGGTCACGGCCACGGGATTTCAACAGTGCTCCCTCATAGATGGACGGAGCGTGACCCTCCTCCAGACTCCCGGGGGCCTCGTCCTCTTGGAGGAGATGCTTGCCTTGGGGCACAATCACTTCATCGGTGAGTTATGGAAATCTTGTATCCAAAACCGCATCTGGTTCAACCCAACCTCGGTTTGGTGTTTAGAGATAGTATATAGGGAATTTTGCCCAGATAATCTGAATTCTAGCCATCAGCATAATTTCCTCCATTTTAGATGAGGTTTTTCTAATAATCAAAATTGGCTTCTAAGATAATATTTCCAGTGTGGCTCAAAATTGAAAAATTGTGGGCTTTGAAATCCAGAGACTGTATCCCAGTTCCAGCCAAAGAGTCCTAGATGCGTGGTCTTTGGCATTTAATGCTGTGAATCTCGGCTTCATTTTTTTTTTTAATTCATTTATTTTTGTTGCGTTGGGTCTTTGTTGCTGCACACGGGCTTTCTCTAGTTGCAATGAGCGGGGGCTACTCTTCATTGCGGTGCGCAAGTTTCTCATTGCAGTGGCTTCTCTCGTTGCAGAGCACGGGCTCTAGGCGCACGGGCTTCAGTAGTTGCGGCACGTGGGCTCAGTAGTTGTAGCTCGCGGGCTCTAGAGCGCAGGCTCAGTAGTTGTGGCACACAGGCTTAGTTGCTCTGTGGCATGTGGGATCTTCCCAGACCAGGGCTCGAACCCGTGTCCCCTGCATTGGCAGGCGGATTCTTAACCACTGTGCCACCAGGGAAGTCCTTGGCTTCATTTTTGACTCTTTAATCTTCTTTCTCCCAGAATTGTGGGCAACTTGAGGCATTGAATGTTGGTGTCTCAGAAGCAGCTTGGTTTCCACTTGATGTTGGCCTGACCCAGGGCCCTGGGCTCGGCACCTGAGCAAACAATTTATCACTTCTGAACCTCTGACTCAGAATAACTTGGGGGGATCACAACTCTCTTTGGGGTCCCTCTTGCCCACACCACCTTCCCCCATGGGTCACTTCTGAGTTTTCACATTTTCTCTAACATGGTTAAATCTGTCATTTACCTCTCTCTAAACTACCACATGTCCAATTAGCTGTTTTTAGTTTCCTCTGCCCTGGAGGAAGATGACCTTCAGAAAGTATGATTCCTCCTGACCCTTCCCCTCACCCCCCCACCCCCTCCTCCGGCTTCCCTCAAGGGCTAAGCTTGGGCAGTTTCCAGAGTACTTTCCCCTGGTTTAGCATTCTGATGGTATTCTGCCAGTTTTCTTCATTCCGGGGTTGGGACTTGTAACTCTAGCCGCTTACCATGCTGATAACTTCCTGACTTTATTCAGACTTGTTCCGTCCTGCAGCCTCAACTCAAAGATACAAGCTCAAGTTCAGACTCTATTCATTCCAGTCCAGTGCACCCAAGTGGCCCTCTGCATCCTGCTGTTAATGTCTTGTCCTGTTCAATCATATATTCTAACAGTCCTCACCTGGAGGATGAGGGCATTAGCGGGTAGAGGCAGCACCTGTCTCTCAGGGGTGTTGAAAGGGTTTAATGAAAATGGATGTGAAAATATAAATCACAAATGTTAGGGATGCTTTTGGTTGTTTTCACAATTTTTTTTCTGAGGTACACTAAATATTTTGCTAAATTAAATGGAAGCATTAAGGTGTATTCTCCAAGATATGTGTTTGATGCAAATATAATGATGACAAACTGGGAAAATGAAATGCTCAGCTCTGTATAATTTATATTGTATTTTATATTTGATCCTTCTCTGGTGATAAGGTCATTTCCCAATCTTCGGAAATCCAACAGGGGGTGGGGGGCAGGGATTTTATTGGGCAGAGAGAAGGTAAAAAGAAATCAGCTTGGGGAATGGACATGCTCGTAAAAGAGGGGACGGTATTCAACTTTGGACCAGTTTTTGGCTATTAAGATGGATACAGTACTAGATTATTAGTTAGAAATTGTGTGATGAAGTGTTGTCAACAGTCAAATCTAAATTTTACTCCCCAGTACAAGTAACTGTTATCTGCTTCCATATCTGTTGTAACAATTTATTTAAAAGGAAATAGTTTGTATATTTTGATCCATAGTTTCAATTTTATTTTATATTAATCTTTTAAGTTTTTCTTTTTAGTAGATTAGCCTGTTCTGTGACATGGAGCTAACATTTCAAGAAAATGTATGAGTTATCACTACTCTTTAAAATGTCATTAATTTTACCAAAATATATACATTCTAAATGTTACCTTACATTTTATACTACTTTGGGTTTTAACAAAACCATGATTTAGACTGATATTGGGAGTATATATATTGGGAGTATATCAGAATTTCAGGGATGAAAATTAATAAGAAAGATTTTCCAGTGTTAATATTTATTTATTCTTTTGAGGTACAAGAAATTTTGTGAACTCCAGCATAATTTGTGTTCATTTTGCTAATAGAAAATTTCATGGAAAAACATGTCTTTGGTTTGAAATGTCCCTTAGAGGAATAATTTCCAAAAATAAATTTGATATGTTAATAACTAAATTAAGGAATTCTTTCTCAAAGCTTATACTTTGGGTTATGATGAAGAGACAATGATTTTGATCCTTTATTTCTCTAAACCATTATTTTCCACTTTGAAAATTTGTGATCTGATATCCTTTTAAGTTTCCTAACTAGAGCCTCCTGTTTTTTGTTTTTTTTTTTTGCGGTACGCGGGCCTCTCACTGTTGTGGCCTCTCCCGTTGCGGAGCACAGGCTCTGGACGCGCAGGCTCAGCGGCCATGGCTCACGGGCCCAGCCGCTCTGCGGCATGTGGGATCCTCCCAGACCAGGGCACGAACCCGTGTCCCCTGCATCGGCAGGTGGACTCTCAACCACTGCGCCACCAGGGAAGCCCAAGCCTCCTGTTTTATGTGGCTTTGTAATGGAGCTCACCCTCTTTTAGTGTTATTCTTTTTAAAAATAATAGTCTTGTTTCACAAACTCCTTTCGAAAGAATGGCTGTCTTCCTCACAATGATAAATTGGCAACACTTACTCATGGCCAGCTACTTCTTTTTACAAAATCTTTTTATCGTAAAGAAACAAGATTTATCTTTTGTAATCATTGTGGAAGCCTTATGCTTACTACATTGACATGTGTTGAACTCTCTTTTTGAGAGTTTAATTTTTTTTAAGCAGCTTCTTATAATAATTACTTTTTTTTTTTTTTTTTTTTTTTTTTACAATACTGGGCTCTATAGACATGAGTACATTTTTAGCTAAGAACCAAAAGACTATTTTGAAGAATACAATGGCATTCATTCAACGGATGAACAAAGTGATGCCAGTGCAGGTGGGAGAAAACTTCCGTGCTGAAGGGAGAGGAAAGTTCCAGAGTTGTGCTGCTGTGTTTAGTCACTGCTGCTCCTTCCTAGAAAGAAACTTGAGGCCCTTTCAGGAACTGTCTCCTCTCTTTCCCTCACTCTCTGTAGATTCCCTTACATAACTAAGGTCCTAAGGAGTTTTAATATTTCTCTGCAACAGAGCAAAGGAATCCCTTTTGTGTCTTTGAGAGGCAAACTTGGTTGCCATTACCAGCTTTCCATAAATGTTTTAAAATTTTATTTTATATACTTTTATTTAAAATTTTATTTTATTTTAAATAAAATAAAATTTTATTTTATATACTTTTATTTAAACACTACTAGGATCCCATTTTTATTATAATAGTTATAAGCAATTCAAAAAATTTAAAAGCGCTATTTTAAAAATATAAATATCAGGGCTTCCCTGGTGGCACAGTGGTTGAGAGTCTGCCTGCTAATGCAAGGGACACGGGTTCAAGCCCTGGTCTGGGAGGATCCCACATGCCGCGGAGCAGCTGGGCCCGTGAGCCACAACTACTGAGCCTGTGCGTCTGGAGCCTGTGCTCCGCAACAGGAGAGGCCACGATAGTGAGAGGCCCGTGCACCGCGATGAAGAGTGGCCCCCGCTTGCCACAACTGGAGATAGCCCTTGCACAGAAACGAAGAACAAACACAGCAAAAATAAATAAATTAATTAATAAACTCCTACCCCTAACATCTTCTAAAAAAAAAATATATACATATAAATATCATTATTCCCAGTCAAACTCCATCTTTCTTTTCTGAGTAACCAATATTAATAATTTTGAGTTTTGTATTACATACAAATATTTTCAAATACACAAATTTACATTATAGTAAAGCAACTATACTCCAATAAAATTTTTTTTTAAAGTTACAGATGTTCTATATCCCTAACAATAGAGCAGTGAATGATTAAAAAGTTAAGCTGTAGTATACAATGGGATACCATGCAGCAATTTTAAAAGTCAGTATATTATGTTTGATGGAGGAAAAAAATCAAAGATTTAGTTTTAAATTTAAAAAATAAGTTGAAGAATATAATACTATGTCATATAAATGTTCTTTTTTAAAATTTATTGCTGAGAGCCTCACATTAATATTCTGCACCTTCCAGGTGATGAGAATGTATTTATCTTTGGCCTTTTCCATTGCTAGTCCATTTAATTTTTTCCAGTTTTCCTTCATTACCATGGCCTTATGAATACTTATCCTCTTTCACGGGAAGAAAGAGGTCATGTAACATTGTACACAACATGTGGCTCTTCCCTCTGGACCTCAGTGTACCAGCCCCTTTCCTCCTGTGCTGTCACCCAACTTCAACTCTTCCGCCCTTTTCTTAATTATCTCTTCTGTTTTCCCTAAATATGTCTCTTCCAAATACTTTTTTGCTTTATGCAGTGTTTTCGGGGCAAAGAACTAAATCGACCTTTGTTTAGCATCTTCTGCTCCACTGGAGGTACCCAAGGTGCTCATTAGCTCTGTGAGGATCCGTTCACCCAGTGCTCTCGATTCCCAAGTAGGAGGTTCATTGTTCCAGTTGCATTTTCATGAAATGCAGCTGAGGCTTCCCTGTCTGAAGTGGGTCATTTTTTGCTTTTGTTTTACTTGTGGTTGCTTGGAGACACTGCCATGATGGACCGTCTCAGGGGTGGGGTCCAAACCGGCCCTCTGGTGTGTTGCCTCTGTGTTGGAAAGCTGCTGGAGGTCTCCGTTTCCTTAGGGTAAAAGCTGCATTTGGACTCCTCCTCTAGGCTTTTATTTCTTCTCGTCCCTTGCCCTTAGGCATATTTCCCCTCAATTCTACACGGTGGACCTCTGCTCCAGCCACCTGCTACTTGTCCCATCCCCACCTGTACCTTCCCTGTCCTCCCATGCTCTCCATGCCTCAGACGGCCAAATCTCTATCTCTCAAGACCCCATTTATTTATTTTTTTAATTTAATTTTTATTTTATATTGAGGTCTAGTTGATTTACAATGTTATGTTAGTTTCAGGTGTACAGCAAAGCAATTCAGTTATACATACATATACATCTATTCTTTTTCAGATTCTTTTCCCATATAGGTCATTACAGAATATTGAGTGGAGTTCCTTGTGCTATACAGTAGGTCCTTGTTGATTATTTATTTTATATATAGTAGTGTGTATATGTTAATCCCAAACTCCTAATTTATCCCTCCTCCCCACCACCCCGAGCTTTCCCCTTCGGTAACCATAAATTTGTTTTTGAAGACTGTGAATCTGTTTCTGTTTTGTAAATAAGTTCATTTGTATCATCTTTTTAGATTCCACATATAAATGATATCATATGATATTTTTCTTTCTCCGTCTGACTTACTTCACTTAGTATGATAATCTCTAGGTCCAACCATGTTGCTGCAATGGCATTACTTCATTCTTTTTTATGACTGAGTAGTATTCCATTGTTGATATGTACCACATCTTCTTTATCCATTCCTCTGCTTCAAGACCTCATTTAAACTCTCCTCACTTGGAGTAGTATAGGATGAAAACAGCCAGCAAAAGATTCTGCTGTACAAGGATTCCCAAATCTCCTTAAATTCTTACAACTTCCTACAAACACACAGACGATCCGGGAATATCCTCATAGTTAACTCTCCTTCTGATCAGAAAACCCAGCAGGGCACGTGTACTTTACTGATACTTCTTGTTGATCGCTTGCTCAGAGGAATGCTGCTGCCCCCTCCCCTACTTTTCACTTCTGTGGTCTGTGTTTGTTGCTTCCTCAATCTGGTATTTTGCCTCTTTCCTCTTCCTTGAATTTATTTTCCTTTCCATCCAGCTCATCCTCTCTCCAGTCTTTTCTTTCTGGTAGTCGAGCTGCTTATATTTGTCTTTTTTTGCTTTCCTCATTCCCTTCTCCTGCTCATAAGCCATTACTTTTTCGATCACTTTTACCACATTTGTACCATTCTTTCTTACAGTTTTTAGTACATTTTTATGGCTAATTTATATTGTAAAAAGAAGTACATTGTATGTTAAATATAGACCAATGGTATATCATTTATGATCTACTAAAAAGCTGCTCTTGTAACTTTAGATCCACGTTTACTTCACAAAGGAATGAACAGTGGTGGCCTTGGAGCTGGGATCACATCTTCAAGATTATAGCTAGTAGATTAGCCACAGAGCTCTGGAAATCAGTGACTTCCAGGTCTTTGTAACTGCCATCTTAACTGGATTAGAAATGTTCCCAGTCTGCCCAGGACCCTTTTGTGACACCTGTAGAGTGCTTCAAATTTCCTGGATTCTAAATATCCAATTGAAAAAGATTCTTGTCTTGCAAAATTATTTGTAAAGCAGTGCATTCTGTTGATTTTCTTCTCTTGAGAAATAAGGAGAAGTTACCCAGTACTTGAGCAAGTACAATGAGGGTTAAGACTTTGATTGAGGTAATAAGATGGCTCTGGTGCAATGGACTTTCACAGCCCCAGTGGTTTAAATCTTTAGGGACTTACCTGTTACATTTGTTTTCACTGGCATCATGATGCTTCCTTGGAGACATAGTCTTTTGTAGTCTGTTTATAATGGCATGTTTAAAAAAATAGAATTTTCAATACACAACCAACAGATGCTGTTATTCTTAGGCAGAAGTTCCTCATGTGGGCTCGGTTGGCTCCTGGTTTTGCAATAGTTTTGGAGGTCAAAGGTCACTTCACGGAGCCCATGAATCTCCTGAAAATGTGCTGTAGACTTTTATGTGTTTGTGCATCTTTCTTTGGAGAAAGCCCAAACTCCAGTGGATGCTCAGAGACATCTGTGTCTCTAAAAATTTTAGAACCAACTCTTTAAGCTGTGTGTGATCATGTGACAATGTGTACATTTTCAACATTCTCTGCTCATTCAGTGACATTTCTTTTGACTGATTTACCTGCCTCCCAAATCTCCAAAGCAGGGAACGTAAGCTAGTTGTATTTATTTACATTTTTAGGCAGCAGGGCTGTGGTAAATACTCAGTTCCTTATTATTTTAGAAAATCTGCATTGCATGCCTTGTTTCTCAGGCACTGTGCTCACCTGGAAATGCCAAGGTGATTTAGGTGTGGTCCCTGAGTGCAGGGGCAACAAAGGTGGAGACAAGTGGTGTGTCAAAGAGGAAGGAGCAGGTAACTTTGCTGGGGGTGGAGCAGGTGTGGGTGGGGCGGGGGGAATGACAGGGCAGGCAAAGGATTCTTCTTGGCTGTACAAAGGGCAATGCATGACAATATGATGGCCCAAGAGTGTGTGTCATTAAGAGAGTTTAATAATAGTGCTAAAAATCGTCTAATGGCCATCACAACTGGAAATAGACTTTGATTTCAACAGGCACATAACAGAACCTTGGAAAATCCCACCCACTCCTCCAGCTGCCTCTTATCTTAAAAATACCTTTGAAGTTAAGTGCGCAAGGTGTGAGTTTTATTTCCTGGGTTCTCTGTTTATCCTCAACAGGTAAAGGAAGTCTAGACTTTGATGTGATTTTTCAGGTAGTCTTTCAGAATCTTTTAATAAAGCTCTCGTTTCTTACTGTTGACCTCTCTCTGTCCCATCCCTTCTGGGTAAACTATTCCTGTGAACCTTGTCCTTTAAAATGTAAGTTTCAAAAGTAGTTTAGCTGGAGTTGGAGTGTCTCATACTGTAAACTTGATGAAAAGAGGGATTTGGGCAAAAGTGCTCCCAAAAGCCAGGGGACACCATGAGGACCTCCCTAGTTGGGGTAAGGGTGGTAGGCAGTATTCAAAGCGGAAAATGTTCCAATAGAAAAGTAGGGACAGGAGATTTTTTTTTTTCTTGCGATGCGTGGGCCTCTCACTGCTGTGGCCTCTCCTGCTGCGGAGCACAGGCTCCGGACGCGCAGGCTCAGCGGCCATGGCTCACGGGCCCAGCCGCTCCGCGGCATGTGGAATCCTCCTGGACCGGGGCACGAACCCGCGTCCCCTGCATCGGCAGGCGGACTCCCGACCACTGCGCCACCAGGGAAGCCCCAGGAGATTTTTTAAACACCATGGTTTGGCTGGAGAGCTCCCTGGAGCCGTGCATAATGACCAAGATTAATTTTTTTGCCTGTGCCTATTTCTTAGCAATTTAGGCATCAGCTCTCTGGATGGGTCTTACTTTATCTTGGCCATTTTTTGATGAATTCTTGTGTTTCTTGCTCAGGAGTTAAAAGGAATCAGGAGGTAAATAGGCCAGACATTGCCCCTCCCCACCTGCTGTGCTTCTCCACCTCCAAGCTCCCTGTGGCCAGTCCCTGGCCATGAGGGTCATGTGGAGCCCCCAGGACCTGACTGCCTGTGGAAGACTCAGGGTGGTAGGAAAGGGGGTGGGAAGAGGGCCAGGTGTAGACCAGGACATGTCAGAAGAAAGAATTCCCATGTGGAGTAAAAGCTGCTTATATAAGTATAAGTTTTCCTCTTACTTGTTGGAAAAGGCCACTGGGAGATGCAGAGCCAGACTGATAATTCAACTCTTGCAACTGTGAAGACTTTATGGCCTACCTAGCTCTCTTGCATGCACTCAAGTTATATTTTTCCTGGCTCTGATGTCCATTTTAATTTGTATTTCACTATTTAATGGTATTCATTTTCTGTAAGTCCCTCAGACCTTCTAGAATGAATTAGGATACAAGGAAATAAGGTATTAATTGGGGCACTTAAAATTTCTGAATACTCTTTACTAGACCTTGATGATATCTTCATTGAGTATGGTATTTTTTAGACCCATTAGTATAGGGATGGGTATTTGCATCATAGCTCTGAACCAGTAAAGCAGGGTTGATTCTCTGACATGTCTTAACTCATCTTTCTTGTACACAGGTTGTTGCCCGACTATTTTCTGAAATCACCCCTTTCATTCTCGTAGTGTCTGAACCTGCCTTCTCTAGACCTGCTTAGTTACATGAAGCCTTCAGTCTCCAGGTCATTCTCCAACAAACGTGCAGTATTTTATGAACTCTTATTGGTGGAGGTGGATGGAGTATACATCTTACCATCCAAATCTGGGGCTCTGAGGTCCCTGGCCCCTTGGCTGTACATTGAGCTGGAATCTTCCTCTCTAAGCCCAGAAGTATTGAACCTCCTCCAGCTTTCAGCTGTGAAATCTAATTTCCTGCAGGCGTAAGGCCGCACTGTCTCTAGTTCCCCTTCAGGGCTATCACCCTGTCCGGCTTCTCTGCCCACGGTAGGCCCTCGTCTCTGTGGTCTGGACCCTGTCTTCCTTAAACTGCAGCAGTTCTGCCTGGACCACCCCCAGCTCTTGCACATTGATGCCAGCCCGGAGTGGAGCTGTCTTTTCCCCCTTCTGAATCGTGTGGTTTGGCTTGCTGGTCACCCTTTCCAGATGTTCATCTAACCCCAATCCTGCAAGTTTCCCACTTATTTCTCTCTCTATGTAGCTGGCATCATTTTTTTCCTAGCCCTGTCTCCTTTCCCTTCTTCCAACTCCTTTATAAAATCCTCACTTTTCCAGCCACTTAAGTCTCACCAACTCCTTTGATAATCACGTTTGCAGCCAGCATCATACAACTCAGCATCTGAATATTCCTTTCCTCTTTGATCTTTTTGTATGTTGATTTTATATCTTTAATTAGACTGTACACTTCTAGAGAGAAGGAACCATGTCATAGTTCCTTGCACTGTGATGGTCACATGATCACCTGAGTGATTACATTTTGTTCATATGTAACAGTTATTCTGCTCAGAAAATGCCATGTGAAGAAAAATTCCAGTTGCAAATGTTAACCTGAAGAATTCTTTGTAAGTTTTCACAACCCATCTCCGTGACACTTAAACTTTACCCCCCTTTATTACATTAAAAGTAGAGGATCAAATGAAGAAAAAAGGGAAAGAAAGAAACTTTTCATCGTTCTTTTGGGAAAGCTACATTTTGCACTTTGTCCTTTAAGATCTCTTGCTCTGGAGGCCAGGGTAAAATAGTCAAAGGAAGTTTGGAAGGGATGCCAGCTACAGAATCATTAACATACAGCTTTTGCTTAACGCTTCAGATTAGCAAAGGAAATGCAAATATTTCACCTTTTATTGGTCATCTTAAAGCCACAGTTGAATATGGTCTATTGAACTCCCTGAAACAGGGGGAAAAAAAAATTGGCAAAGTTCAACTAAAGGCAATAGTTGGAAGAGAACAGAAGCAGAAGTATAAGGCTGTCCTGAACAGCATAATTTAGATGAAATTGTTATAGCTCACATTTGTCTAGTTGGGAGTTTTATGTTAAATTTAAGTTTTACTTAAATTGAATCCACATTTCAATGTTATTAGCAATCAAGATTATTCTTTTTGATCTTTTTTTTTTTTTTTTTTTTGCGGTATGTGGGCCTCTCACTGTTGCGGCCTCTCCGTTGCGGAGCACCCGCTCCGGACGCGCAGGCTCAGCGGCCATGGCTCACGGGCCCAGCCGCTCCGCGGCATGTGGGATCCTCCCGGACCGGGGCACGAACCCGCGTCCCCTGCATCGGCAGGCGGACTCTCAACCACTGCGCCACCAGGGAGACCCATGATCTTTTTATTATTGGTAATGAATATTAGGAGTTTTGGTTGTTAGTTGGCCTTGAACTTCAGTGCTCTGCTATCTTCCTAAATATTGTCATGGTCAGCATTATTTATTGGTACCTCTTGATTGTGGTGATAAACCAGGCATTATTTTTAAAAAAATCTATTAGAAACACACATGGTCCTTAGAGTTGACAGTCTAATATTCACTGGGCCCTGTTGAGCGTTGGTTGGTCAAGCTGTGGTGGAATTGGGGCAGGTGAGTGAAGATAAATGAGACATTTCTCCTGCCCTTCAAGACAGCCCCTGGAATCAGGCTTCGTAGAAAGGCAGATTGCTGGCCTACAGAACATAGGTTGGTGGTTTTGCCAGAGGCAGTGGATGGGGTGTGGGGTGGGTGAAATGGGTGAAGGGGGTCAAAAGGGACAAACCTGCAATTAGAAGTTAAGTAAGCCCTGGCGATGTAAAGCACAGCATGGTGACTATAGTTAATAATACTGTATCGCATGTTTGAAAGTTGCTAAGAGGGTAGATCTTAAAATTTCTCATTTTAAGAAAAAAAATGTGTAACTCTGTATGGTGATGGATATTAACTAGACTTATTGTGGTGATCATTCTGCAGTATATACAAATACCAGATCACTTTGTTGTACCCCTGAAACTGACATAATGTTATATGTCAATTATATTTCAATAAGAAATAGATAAATAAGGAGAGCAAAGAGGCTGCAGGTAATTCTCCTAAAATGTGGGCCTAATGCATTAAGTGGTTTTCAGAAGCAAACTCAAGGTATGTCTTTATAACCATAAACTCTCCCTCTCTCCCCCTTCCCATTCTGCCTTCCCATTCTTTTTCTCTCCTTCTCTCAGCCCTTTATTTAAAAATAAGGATAGTGCTTTTTACTTATAGATTAATTTGGAAACATTAAATAATAAATAAAATTATTTTTATATTTTTAAGAACTTCTTGTTAACTAGTACCTTTTTACTTAATCGATAACGTGAATTTTAACCCAAATCTTATCCACAGAATTTGATTAAAATATTAAAAAAATTTTTTTCCCCACTTCTTTTAACTTAAAGACAAACCTTCTCAGGGCTTTGCCAGTTTAAAAGTTTTTCTGAGTTTCTGTCAGTGCATATTTCAAATGAGAAAGTAAATTCTTTCATTGCCTTTTTTACAGTCCACTTTCTGCTTCTCCGTAAGATCTCTTCTGTTTCTTCTTTCCAAGGGGGAGGGGAGGGAGAAAGGGAGGGAACGTGAAGAAGAGAGGTGGGAGAAGAATGGGAGTGGGGGGAGAGAGAGAGAGATTGATTATCAAGGCTGAATATATAAACATAAGGGAGTATGGTTTTTTCTCGCCAGAATGTAATTTTCCAATTTACTCTCCTTTGGAAAATAAAAGAAGGCTCTAGTGTCTATTTCTTATCATAAAAGTAATGCATACAAGAATAAGAAAAACTGAAATGTACTTTCTGTAATTCCCCATCCGCCACTGACAACCAGTGTTTACATTTTGTGGTATTTCCTTCCAGATACTTTCTTTATATGACAGTGTGTGCATGTACATACATGCTTTTTTTTTGGAAACAGAACACATTCATGTGCTGTCTGGTTACTTGCTTTTTTTCACTTAATGCATCATTGACATTCTTTTGTGTTAATCGATATAAACTTAGTATTCTTCTTAATGACCGTATAGAGTTCCACTGAATCAATGCACTATGATTTAATCAATATGCTATTGTTAAGCAATTATCTCCTTCGTTTCCTCCTTTCTTTTGCCTCTTTAGACAGAATTTCAAACATCATGATAACCTCATCTTCGTATCTTTTCTGGTGATCTATTTGGGTTACATTCCCAGGTATGGAATTTACTGGATCAATGCACATTTTAATGACAAATTAAAATATATTATCAATTCGTCCTTCTTCCAATTTTCACTCAGGATAGCCAGTTTATCTTTGGAATTGTGCCTTGTCCCCCTTCCATCAATTTTGACCAGATGCTTTTAACTAGATCCAGCTGGAAATTTACATACACCTCTTAGCAGCATCCTTAACAGTCTGAAACATTTAGGGATCTCCTCGAGGAGAAAAGTGGTCATTATCAGTTTCCAGAAAAAGGACAGTACAAATCTCTTTAAGCGGAAGATATTCAAAGTGGTTTCATTACAATATTGCATTTACACCTCAAAGTATGGTAAATGTAATGATTTCATTATAGCATTGAGTTTGCACATCAGAGTAAAAGTAAAATGGGGACAGGAGGATGGGGAATGAACACGGGGTTGCTGCTCTCACGGTCCCTACCACATCGTCCGGTTCTAGTGATGTTTCTCCCATTTAATGCTAAGCAAAAAACATCTACTAATATATTCCACAAGACTACAACCCCTGATTCCATTTCCACCTCCTTCTCTTAAATTATTTTGCTTTCCCACTTCAATATCCTGGAGATAGATGGTTAAGTTCCTTTTATCATGGACTTCTTATGAGGTCAGAATTCTTCCATGAGAATGGGGCAGAGGGTTTTCCAGAAAAGACATACATTTGGAAAAACTACCAGGGATGCTTTAGAGATGATCATTTGATTTTGACACAAAATCATGGTAGTTGTAATTGTTTTTCACAAAGATTTTGGTATCAAACTGAGAGTAGCAAGTAAATGGACTGAAATAGGGCATGTCAGCTGGAGAAGGTTATCTAGTTGGTGAGGAATATAAATAATTAGGATTGGATTTCAAAAAGACGCTCTTGCTTTCTCCTCTTTTCTCCTCTTTAGTGCTGTCTCTTAACATTTGGGTATTGAATGCCATGATATTTTTGGTATTCACACGCATCCTTAACAAGTACAATGCTCTCTTGGCTGTCCTGTTTTAATGCTGTAATTGTAAGTTTGACCTACAAAAGTTACGTTTGCTTGGTAGGCAAATGGAAAATCTCCTTAAATAAATACGCTGACGAATACTGTTTGGCTACGTCACTAATAACAGATGACAGCCTCTGGAACATGACCATGTGAAAAAACAGGATCTGCACCATCTGTGCATTTATCCACAGCCCTGTTTATCATCAACAACTATTTGTTGATTAATTACCATGTGTAGGACACAGTGTTCGGGACAGTGAATACGAGACGTAGAAGATCCCAACTCCTGACCTGGAGGGGTTTTAGCCTCCAGGCAAGCAGGACATACTCCATACTCATTATGTAACCCAGATACATTTTGTCATCCTGTGGCTCAGTCTTGTTCATAGAGTTACATTCGAATAAACAAAATCCAGTAGCCAAAAAATGAATTAAAAACACTTTAAATCTTCATTCATCTTTTTGAGGCAATATGAATAGGAGTGGGGAAAATGCATTTCTGTTGTGCAGCAAAAATCTTATCAATCTTATCTCCTCCTCACTGCTCTCTTAATAGTCTCTGTGTTTGCCACTTGCTTTGTGAAATTCTCTCTCCCACTCTCAACGTCTGCTCCCCAGAATCTCAGCCCAACACCCAGCCTTTGAGGCTTTTCCTCCTTTCTCTTCCTGTTATTGCATCTCTTTATTTTGTGTATCAGTGTAGCTTCTCTGCTTGTTTGTTTTTACTTCTTTTCTCTGTCTTGCCCATTACCTAGGTTCTCACTACAAAGAACTTGCCTGGGAACTGACCCAAGAAGTAAGAGTCCTTCCCCATGAGAAACGGAAGTAAGAGAAAGATTGTCAATATCCATGTACTAAGTCATTGTTTCTCCTGCTAGATATTAATGATTTTGAGATGATGTTCCACATAAAGTGACAAATGAGGAGATAAAGGAGTGTATATTAAATTTATCAGGTGAATTATACAGTCAATGTAAGGGCTACATGAATGCAGAATGGCAGAGTCATCACTAAGGGGAGAGTTCAGCTTTAGACTTGAGGTATATCTTGAGCTTGGCCTTGAACTCCGGAGTCAGTTTGAGAGGGAAAGACATTCGGGATAAGAAAAGTGGTGTGAACAATGATGTGCAAGGGAGGATGCATGTGTTTCAAAATAACAGACCAATTTGGCTGGAGCAGCAGATTTCAATAAATAAAGCATGGAAAATTAGGAAACGGAGAGGATGCATAAGCTAGACAGTGAAGGAGGTTGCATACTGTGCTAAGGGGTTTGTATTTAGCTTGTAGGCAGTGGTGAACAAGTTTTTCAGGAGGAGAAGTGCAGGTTGTGACAGTGGTGGTGGGATAATATGGTGAAAACTGTGGAGTAACGTTTGGTGGTGAAGATGAAGGGTCAAAATCAGCTGTCCTGGAGATTTAATCAGACAGACCTCCTGCAAGGGAATAACGGCCCTCGGAAACATTTGGTTTGGGCTTGTTTTAGTTTTTGTGCACGTGATCTTATTTTATAGACTATGTTGTTGAGGGACTTCCCTGGTGGTCCAGTGAGTAAGACTCCGTGTTCCCAATGCAGGGAGCCCGGGTTCAATCCCTGGTCGGGGAGCTAGATCCCGCATGAATGCCTCAACTAAGAAGCCTGCATGTCGCAACAAGACCCAGTGCAGCCAAAGTAAATAAATAAATAAATATTTAAAAAAAAAAGAATACATTGTTGAGCTATGTAGATGCACAGACCCCTACGTCCATCCATCATACATATGTACACACAGAGGTGCACATAGGTACGTATAAGACACACGTTGCATGTGCACACACACGTATGCTCGTTTGTGTATATACACATACACAGATGCACACTTGTACATAGATTCACCCATACAGAGATGCAAAGATGTGTATATGCACATATGTGTTTAAAGGACTTGATAGGTGGATAACTATAAAAAGGTACACAGCTTGCAGCAGGTAGGAGGGAGCATGTGGGGACCCATAAGACGGAGCAATTAGTTTGGAAAGAAACAGAGTTTTCAGAATTGGAAATAACGCTAGTATTTACATGGAGAATATAGTACATAACATTCATGAATGCAAAACAATCAGCAAATTAATGAGTTAATTTTGTATTAAGTTTTTATTTTAAGAAGCATTTCCTTTAGAATATGAAAGTGTGATTGGCTTCTGCAAACAAGCCTGATTCCAAAAGCTTGCATTTCACACTGGGGGGCTGAGTCTCCTCCTGTGGTGGCAGGCAGCCCCTCAACCAGGGCGGGCCTACACTCAGCATTAGAAATGGCAGCTCGAGAAGACGGAGGCCCACGTGATCTGTCCAATCATTCTTTCTTTGTTTCGGATGGGAACAGATGCACAAAGGTCCGTTTTGTTTTGCTTTGTATTGGATCTCTGCCTTACATACTGCGATGCCTGTTAGATTTTCCAGTAGTGAAGGCAGCCTGTCCAAACACAGTTAGATTGGGATTTCGAACAGTAAAGGTTCTAAGGGAGACGGAGAGAATTTTTAATTTGCTACATTGACAGCTACAGAAAGAATCGATGATCGGATAGTATTCCCAGGACTTTCTTAAAGACTGAAGCGTAAATAAAATCTGTTCTGGGACAGATTTAGGAAACCTTTTCAACCCACTGAGCTGACGGTAACATTGAACTAAAGAATTTAATTTGGGAAGAGAGTTGATTGGGAACCGGGACAAGCTGTAATTCATTCTTTCTTGGTAAAGCCCCCGAAGCAGGGTGATTGGTGGTATTGTTTGTAGTCTGGGGTAGGGCATGGTTTAGCATGAGGCTTGCCTCCTAAACTGGTTTGGGGCTCTGTGTTCATGCAGCTACTGGCTGAGATTAAAGCCACTCAGCTCCTGTTGAGTGCTGTTATCGATCACTGCATCCACGGAGGCTGTGAGCCATAGAGCAGGAGATCAGGGAAGTTGGTCTCCGTCGCCACCAGCTTTCTTTTCTTTGTTCCTCTTCACTCCTTTGTCCCTCTTGTATCCAGTATTAGCTGGCAGCACACTCAGCTTGCTTGTCCTCCTTTCCCCCCTTTCTTTCCTCCCCAGAATATTTATTGAGTACCTACTGAGTTAGCTACCTGCTTGGCACTGGCAATAGAGCAATGAACAAAACAAACAAAAATCTCGGCCCTCGTGAATTTTATGTGTTAATGGGGTGACAGGTAATAAGGAAATAATTCTACAAATAAATAGGAAATGACAACTGTGATAGCACACGTGCTGTGAGTGTAGTAGATAATAAAAATCGGACCTAACCTTGGGGCAGTGGGGATCGCTACCTTGAAGGAAAATGACTTGGCTGAGCTATTAATGAGGCAGTGAGAAAACCTTTCCCGGCAGAAAGCTGGAACTGCATGTGCGAAGGCCCTGTGGCTGGAGAGAATGCATAGCCTCAGAGGAACTGCAGTAAGGCCACAAAGCTGGAGCTCGGAGAGCAAGGGGGAGAGAGGGGGAGATGTGGTGGGGACGGAGGCTGGGTCAAGTGTCCTCACATGCTGGGCTCTGGAGATGGCGTGAAGATCCTAGTGGCCGTGAGGAGCTGTTGAAGGGAAGGAGCTGATAAACACATTCATCCCGTGTAAGGTCCCTACTGAAATACGTGCATTTTAACTTGGCAGAGAAGAATTCATTCTTGAGACAGCAGCTTCCATACCTGGCAGTCAGACATCTGGGGGAGTGGGGAAACCCACAGGCATCTGTGGCCACATCCCCAGAGATTCTGCTTCACTGGGTCAGGGTGGAGCAGAAATAACAGTTTATTAAATAAACTCTGTGGATAATTCTGATTCCAGGGGTTTGTGAGCCAGATAGGAGAGGGCCCTAGTCGTGGAGACCTTCTTGGAGCTCCTGAAAATGAAGCAGGTAGGGAAGGCTGCCTCTGAGCATCTTGAGGACAGACCGTGTGACTCTTCTTGTGATGAAAATGCTAATAGGAGCTAGAAATAGCCCAGCCAAACAGGCTGAATTGGAGTCAACCTCTCCATACCTCCCAATTTTTTTTTTCCGTCAAATCATGGCACACATTGGGGCATTATTGAAATACACTGGCTCATTCTATTTTTAGTGCAATACATACCCTCACAGAAACATAAAGTTGTTGTGCATAATTCAAGAAGCAAATGCATCTCAAGTTAGAAATCTCACCAAACGCTTGTAAATTCAGGTCACATCTTCCATATGACCTTGAAGTTACCAGGTAGTCTTGTCGGTGGCCACTTAAATGTGGGGTTTTGAATCAAAGCGGAGCAAAGAGATGTAATAGAACAAAGGTAATCACAAGATCGTGTTCACAGCCCCCAAGAAGGTAAACATGTCAATCAACAGCTTTTCACGTGCGCTCCTCTGAAGACCCGATGCCCTGGCTTCCTAATGTTATAAAGTCATCTGCAGCCCCGATTAGCTGTGCGTTTATAATCTCCCATTACCCTCACATCAGCACAGAGAAGTGATTAATTATTTTGGCATTCCTGATAATGTCATTAATCAGGATTCATTCATTGGGTATTAATGACTGGACGGGATGGACGTTCATTGTATATGAATTCTGCAGGAATTTAGCAATTGATTTACTAGTAGTTGATGAGTTGAAAGTGTACTAATGGAAGATTAAGTCATGTAATTCTAACCGATTATGAAAGGGTGATCAGATAGACATTGAAAAAGAGATTAAATAAATGAGGAATTTCAGTTGTATATTCTGTGTGAGCCAACAAAATTTCAAAGGAAAACACAAATTACTTTTCATGTTCTACCAATGGGTATTCAGGAACTGGCATTAAAAAAAATGTGTCCAATTAGGAAGTGGTTTTCATATGCAATGAGAAGTTTTTTTTCTAAAAGGAGATTACTTAATGCCCAAAATAGGCACATAGAGAGATTTGACAGGCTTAGGTGAAAATTTTGCTTCAAAAGAGGATTTTATAATTTGAATATTTTATAACATTATGCCATTGTATTGGCCAGTGTCTCTTGTGTTATTGCTGGTTATACTTTTTTTTAAAAAAAATGTCTTTTAATCCTATAAATTGTAGCCATACCTCATTTATTCACCCATATATATGTGTGTGTATATATAAAAAAAAATATATATATATATATTACAACTTTAAGTAAAGCCTAGAGCTTAGCTTTTTAAAATAGAACCTAGGCATGAATTATTCAAAATGTGACAGATAACCTCAGTCACATTATTATGAAGGTACTTTTATTTGGACATTATCTTAAAATCCTAGGTATAATTTTTAAAAGTAGCAATAATTAAATAAAAATTTATTTCAAAGTTCCGACTCTCTAAGTGACCTTCTTGCTTACATCTTGGCTCTGCTGTTTTCTCAGGGGACATACTTTCCCAGAGCCTTTTTTTCAGACCTACACAAGTCTAAGTTTCATTCAGGACCCAACTTTAAATAGATGTTGTTTGTTGGTATTGCCGTGGATGACAGTGATGATGGTGGTAATAATGATGTTGGTGGTGGTGATGGTGATGATAGTGATGATGGTGTTGATGATGATAGTGACGTTGTTGGTGGTGATGACGATGACGGAGGTGATGATAACGATGATGATGGTGATAATGGCAGTGATGATGGTGATGTTGATTGTTAGGGGCTGAATGTTTGTGTCCCTCTTCTCCCATGTTGAAACCCTCACCCCCAGTAAGTGGTATTTGGAAGTGGTGCCTTTGGGAGGTGATTAGAGTTAGATTGAGGCATGATGATGGAGCCCTCATTGTAAGATTAGTGCCTTGATAAGGAGATGAAGGGACCAGCGCTTTCTCTCCACCACGTGAGGGTACAGAGAAAAGGCAGCTATCTGTAAACCAGGAAGAGGTGTCTTCCCCAAGAACCTGACCATGCGGGCACCCTGATCTCAGACTTGTAGCCTCCAGAACTGTAAGAAATAAATATTTATTGTTTAAGTCACCCAGCTTATGGTATTCTGCTATAGCAGCCCAAGCTAACTGACACAATGGTGGGGATGATGATAATTATAATGATTTATAGAGTCCTTATCATAGGCTTCACTGTATTAAAACCTTTGCCCATGTTAAGATCTTTAATCGTAACAACCACGGTAAAAAATAGGTAGTGTTATTATCTCTATTTCAGGGAGAAGGAATCCAAGGCATGAAGGATGTAAATATCTCTCCCAAAGTCACAGAGCTGGTAAGAACTCAGACCACCTGGTGGTAGAGCCTGGTATAATCTCCCATTACGCTCACGTCAGCGCGTGGTTGCTCGTTTTAGTATATACTGTAAAGCCGCTACTCAGGACGCATTCACTTGGAATTAATGGATAGATATGGTGGACGATTACCCACGTCTGTAATGTGAAACATATACTATATACAGAGTACATAAAATGTTAAAGTCCAATTCTAGAATATCTCATCTGTTAATATATATATTTATAATATCCCTGTGTGATTAAAGGAATAATATTAAGTATTTTTTCCTAAACTGGTGCTCAGTTCCCGCCTACTCTTCCTGTGTCTGATATAAGCTGAGCCACTTTGACGGCCAACCCTGCCTCGTAAATATTAAGGAAGAGGAGGGAAGGGGGAAGTGATGGAGTTAGTATGTTGTCAGTTTGGAACACTAAGTCGTAGCTAACTGGTGATTCCTGCTGAGTCAAGTGGTAGGGGTGGGGGGATGCAGCACAGGGGAAGGAGTTTGATGTGGTTCCTTTGCAGGCCTGTGTTGGTCAAGGTGCAGTCTAAGCTGTTGTAATGGAGAGACCGCGCGAATACAGTGGCTTAAACGAGTTACATGTTAATTTCTCGGTCATGTTGTTACAGAAAGTGGGGTCAGGTTGCTTGCCGCTCTAAAGCCAATAGAAAGGCAAGGTTGGTGGAAAGGAAAGTTTACATTATTTTGGTGGCCGGCCACAGCAGGGGTGGTGGGTAGTGGTGGTGGACTCCCCACTGACAGTCAGGGGCAAGAGCTTTTAAAGGGGAGTTTCAGGGGTGTATAGGCAGAGGGAGGGAGGGGGCTACATGTAGAAACCGCACAGCCAGCTCTGACCGTCATCTTGAAATTGGTCATGCGGTGGTCTGATCGGCGTCATCTTGATTGTTTTAAGGACAGTTCATCTTCAGTTCTGGAGTTGGTTTGTTCCCATTTCTTTGAAGCCAGTTCTTGGAATTGTGGCAACTTATGTCGTGGCTATATCCTGATCATCACATAGTTAACTTCTTCCACCTGGTGGGGCTTTCAGTATCTATAAGACAGCTCAGAGGGTACGGCTCAGAATATTATCTATAGCCCTTGAAGAGGAACTTAAGGTCCTTGACTTTGTTTAATGACTAAACTATTGTTATTTGGTCTTGTTTGACGGTTTTCCTTTGCTTATGCATTTTCTCACTTCTCTGAATAAACTTGTTTTTTGGCTAAAGTTTTTCTACAGACAAAATGCAGGTGGGGGACATGGTGGGGAAGGACCATAGGGTCTTGCTCCGTTTCAGTGTTTCAATCTAGAGGTAGCTGGTCCAGGATGGAGGGCAGCACACAGATCCCATCTCTGGATTCAAACCGGCTGCCCTGGCTGCCCCAGTGGCATATCAGCCACTGGGAAGGGGGAAAGGCTAAAAAGAGCACTTGCTTTGTCTTCTTAAACGTATAACACAGAAGTGCCGCGCATCCTCTCCCCAAGTCACTGAGGAGAGGCTGGGTGACCCAGTTGTTCCCAGCAAAAACTCCCAATTCTGTTATCAAAGGAATATGGGGAGAATGGATAACAGTGGGCAACCTCCCACGGTTCAAATACTCAGGTCTTACTCAGGACAAATAATTTAGTTTAATTTTAGTGGAAAAAGGAGTGTGGTAGGGTGACTATCTTGAAAAAATTAAACAAAAATATAGCACTCCGGGCTAGTAACCCTTTACTGTGGGAATAGATACTTGTTTTGGAAAAGCATAGAATGTCAACCTAAGAACTCTTAACCTAAACCTTTGTGTTCATTTTTTCAGCCTGTGTTTCATATTGAATTTTCAGTTTTCTCTGCAGGATGAACAGAGAGAGGGGGCTGCTGAGATATTGGCAAAGTTGGGAAGTAGTTGTTGAGGGCTGCTCTGTCTGACAGATTGTGGAGCATAAACCAATCTCTCTTCAGGGAATAGCAAGCTGATTGTATGTATTTTTTTCTATAGCATGTTCCCGTTATCTTTACAATTTCTTTTTCCCTTTAGAGCAAATGATATCACTTAATATATACTTCTCCTAGGCATCTGGCTAGGGGCAGTCTACCTGATGATTTAAATGTGTGGCAATGGTAAAAGTATTACAGTTGGATCGTTGCTGTTATGTGCCATTGTGTCTCGAATTCTGAAAGCATTTCTGGCCATACCTTACTTAGGAACCCACAGAAAATGAGAGTTTCTGGACAGGTGAATTTTCCAAAAAGCAATTTACTGCTGCAAGCAACAAAGCTTCAAAGCAAGCAAACAAGCAAATGAACAACAAGAGAATGCAGACTTTCACAGGGAAGTCCAAAGAGAGCTTTGTTGAGAAAAGGTAGCAAGAGCTTGGGTGAGGTCTAAGATGGTGGGTGTGGCCAGGCAGGTTCTCCGGCGAATGAAGCGTCAATGTAATTGTACCTGGGTGTAGTGACAGCTCTTTAGTGTTCCTTCACTTTCCCCCCTTAACTTGTGGTCTAACTGCAATCTGCATACGTGCAGTGGAAGGACAGCTGTGTTCCTGTAGCAGGAGGTGTATTCATAAGGCTTGTTTTAGCATCATGCTGCCCTGGATTTGGTCTAGGTTCAAGTTTGTACCCTGCATCAAGCTCTCTTTTTGCCTTTGGCCAGATACTGTCAAAAGATGATTTATTTCTCAGGTTTTGCTTCCCAGCCCCCAGGTATCGAGTCACAAATCCATGGGGATCCTGACTGGCTTGTTAAGCTTTGCACTAACCTCCATCCCACCTTCCTAAAGTGTTGGCGCAGAGATGCCATCTTATCCCTGCTTCTGCGAATCGAATTGTGGGAATTGGAGGTGTTTGCCTTCCCAATGCCCAAGTTAATGCAAAAGCCCTGGGTCTCCAGCTGGAGCTGGATCTGTGATATTTTAAAGCTTTCATGCCTAGCTGGTGCCAGCCATGGAACTTCCTGGACAGTGAACAGTTTTTATAGGTTATAGTTTTGTGCCAAATGACTCGCCAAGTCTTAAAAGGAAAACTCAGCAGGCTGTTTCCAACGGTCAGAGATTTTATTTTGGACGTATGCATTCCCTTTAACAGGAAAGAAAACGGTCTTTAGCCAAACCACTGAAGTAAGAAATGCAAATCTCGCTTGTTCTTAATCCCAGTGAGACCTCAACTACTAAGTCCATTTAAGACTCTTTGGTCTTAATATTGAAGAAGCCAAGTGGTAAGATGAGCAGTTAATGGCCAGGAGCCAGCCCTCTCGCGCTCTCTAATGGATACTGGACCAGTCCATCCCAAAGGTAATGACAGGGTCCCCTTTCGGTTGTTCCCTACTTCTCACTGGCACCAAGGGAGTGAGTTTGGCGAAGTCGCTGTTCTAAAAGGACTGTAATGATGGCAGAACATTTTATTACCGTGTTAATGAGCACAGTGTGGGCCCGAGGGTGGGACAGAGTGTTTGTGTGTGTCCGTGCAAGAGTTAGGGGCAGTGGGGACGTGCAGATGGGGACGTGCAGAGAAGGAAACCCAGCCTTTATTTGTCATCGTAACTAGTTACCTGAGGGTGTTAACAGATCCCAGGATAATCTTTGGAGAGAGTTTTCCTTCGTTATTGTTTTAAAACTCGTTAGGGAAATCACTCAGTTGTGCAGTGAGTAGAAGTGGACGTTTCAAGCGCAGTGTTATCTTTTCCCCCTCCCTCCCTCCCCTTTCCCTTCCTTTCCCAGCCTCTGAAGCCTTGAGCTGAATGGTGACCTTGAGACATTTTTCTCTGTCATGGGCCGCAGTCTCCTCCTTGTGGTTCTTTATCTCCTTCATGGTGCAGAAATCTTTTCTTTTCTTTTTTTTTAAAGAAGATGTTGGGGGTAGGAGTTTATTAATTTACTTATTTATTTTTGCTGTGTTGCGTCTTCGTTTCTGTGCGAGGGCTTTCTCTAGTTGTGGCAAGCAGGGGCCGCTCTTCATCGCGATGCGCGGGCCTCTCACTATCGTGGCCTCCCTTGTTGCGGAGCACAGGCTCCAGACGCGCAGGCTCAGCGGCCATGGCTCACGGGCCTAGTTGCTCCGCGGCATGTGGGATCTTCCCAGAACGGGGCTCGAACCCGTGTCCCCTGCATTAGCAGGCAGATTCTCAACCACTGAGCCACCAGGGAAGCCCAGAAATCTTTTCTTAATCAAGCCGACTAAGGAAAAGTCATATTTGTTCTTAGTTAAATTTTCTAATATGATTCTGGTCTGGTCTAATCTCTATTTATCAATATAACACTAAGTTTATTCTGTGAATATTGTCTGTAAAGCTTGGTTCTGGGCTCTGGTCTTTCTCTCTCTTCTCTGAGAGTGCACTTTTGTCCCAATGGTGTAGAACCCCCCAGATTCAGATGAGGCCCAGATTTAAATCTTCAGCCCTGATGTTCCAAACTACCCGTGTCCTATGTTGAACCACCAGCTTGGCCGCTCCATTTGCGTGTGTGTGGAGGGGCGCGTCTCATCTGAATCTCTGACTTAACCTGCCCACGGCGGACATCCTGGTCACTTTCCAGCACCACTGCACACGCCGTTGCCACACTACGTATGATTCCTTCTTTTCCCTCATCCAATCCTTACGAAAGTCTTCTTGGCTCTTCCTCCAAAACGTGATCTTTGAAAAAACATAAATCCTGTGTTTTCCACACTCTTTGGTGGATTCCCGTTGCCCTAAGGGTCACGAGACCCCCTCTAATCTGGCCCGTCCTGCCTCTCTGTCCTCATCTGGGCGCTGGCCCTTGACACACTGACCTTCTCATCCATCTGACACACTGACCTCAGCCATCTGACGCGCTGATATCCTCAGCTCTCTTCACTGGTTCTTTTGCAGCCTTCAGGACGCAACCTGAACGCTGCCTGCTACCTGGAGCGCAGTCATCGCCTGCTGAGTGAGCTCAGCTCTCCTTCTGTCCTGGGTGGCCCTCCATCCTGCCCCATCCCCCCACATCTGGGTGATGCACCCAGAATGCACGATCTCTCCACTTGGAGGGACTCAGTATTTTGGCCTCATAATCAGAATCATAGAGTTGGACTGAACACAGTTATTCAAACAAATGTTTATCCATGAACTGTTTCAGAGAACTCTCATTTTACACGTGTTGTGGTTGGAATGAAGAATCTAAGGCACGAACATGAGAAGGTGATGAGATGTCCTTCCATAAAAAACGGTGGGAGAACCCCTGAAACTTTTGCTGGACAGCCTTCATTTTCTTTTCTCCATTTCTGCTTTCCTTGTCTTTCTGTATTAGTGTCTCCTTTTCTTCTGTCTCATGCAGTTTCTATCTCATGCTTTGGTTTTCTTTTTCAATCTTCCTTCCTCCATCCCTCCCTCCTTCCTTCTTTGTATTTCCCTTGCCCTTTTATGTTTCTCCTCTATCTGTTCCCCTTTCTTGCTTATAATTTAAACCATGCTTTTGCTGGAGCAACTTCATAGCCTCCTATGTGGCATCAGTTCTTTCGTTTTGGAAAAGGCCACAGAAAGTGCAGGTGTTGACAAAAGCTCATTCTCTAACAGCTCTGTGGACAGAACTGGGGTGTCACCCTCACTCTGACTTTACCGGTTTTTGTCTTTCGTGAGTCAGTTGCCCTATGGTTCTTGGAATTCTGAATGAGGACAAGGCTTTTTATTGAGGCCTGTCTCAGGAATTACGTTACATATATTGATTTCATACCATTAAGGAAGAGAAAAAAAACTATGATCATTTCCTTGGCATTTCTTATAAGCGTGTTAGAAGTGGCACCGTTTTGAGCGCTGAGTCAAAGAACTCACACTGGCTTTTCAACAACCCTCAAATGATCACCCATAAAGCCCCAAAGAACTTCTTTTTTAAAAAAAAATGAATTCTATTTTATTTCAGGTTCCTCCTGCTGCTGCTTTGTGAAGAGCACAGTTCCTGCGCTTGGCACGAGGGCTTTCCTGAGGGCTACTTTGCTCTAACCCAGCTGCAGCTTGAGGAGAGTTAAAATGGACAGGATTACTTTTCATTAGGAGGAACGCCAAGCGTTTTTCCCTTAGACATGATCAAAGGGAGGTGCAAACAGCTCACTGAAATTACACCTACCTGGAAGGAGCCGCCATGCACCGTTCTCCTCACGTGCACAGAGTACTGCTGAAGATAACATGCTTATTATGCTGTTGACTCCTTTGGGGGGATTAGGTGACATCATCAGAAATTATGTAGTAATGTGTGATACACTGCTCTAAAGATTGATTTCTTTAAGAGTTTACTAAGGGATTTTAGGACCCAAATACTCAGTCTTGTTAAGCAAATAAAGCTAATGTAGAAACTTTTATCAAAGTTGTCTCCAAGAACTTCAGAGACTTCTGATGAGTGAGGGAATATGAATATCACCGAAATATCACAGAGTTGCCTAGACTTTCAAAAACAGACGGGCACAGTGTGCCTTCAGAGGCTCACGTGCCTCTAGTTCAAGGTGATCATTACCTTAACAGGAACATTACTTCTGTGCTTAGATGTGTTTTTCTATCAGACCAGCGGTTCTTAAGTGGAAGCACACGTCCGAATTACTTAAGGAGTCTTTTATAATAATATGCCTAGGGCTTCCCTGGTGGCGCAGTGGTTGAGAGTCTGCCTGCCGATGTAGGGGACACATGTTCTGTGCCCCGGTCTGGGAAGATCCCACATACTGCGGAGCGGCTGGGCCCGTGAGCCGTGGCCACTGAGCCTGCGCGTCTGGATCCTGTGCTCCGCAACGGGAGAAGCCACAATAGTGAGAGGCCCGCGTACTGCAAAAGAAAAATAAATAAATAAAAATAAATAAAAATAATATGCCTAAACTCCCAGAGTGTATATTGGGCTTTCAGGAAGAAATTTGTTGAGTGTCTTTTTTTTTTTTTTTTTGGCTGCATCAGATCTTAGTTGCGGCACTCGGGGTCTTTGTTGAGGCACGTGGGATCTTTCCTTATCGTGCGCGGGCTTGTCTCTAGTTGTGGTGTGTGAGTTTTTTTCTCTCTCTAGTTGTGGCCCACAGGCTTAGTTGCCCTGTGGTATGTGGGATCTTAGTTCCCCGACCAGGGATCGAACCCGTGTCCCCTACATTAGAAGGCAGTTTCCTTACCACTGGACCACCAGGGAAGTCACCTGTTTACTCTCTTAATATGGAGTGTTTCACGTGCTCAAACGAAGTGTTCCCACTGCTGCCCTGAGGCATCTCGAATCACTTCTAGAACTAGGGCTCACTGTGCAATGGGGGACCCCTGGAAGGGAGTGAGCTGAAGGTTTCTACCCTAAAGATTCAGAGTCCAGGGCTTTTAAGCAATAATTATTGGATAGTCAACTACATTGAAAACCAGAATGTACTGAGGACAACACCAAGCACTGAGAGAAATTATGTTACATACATACATGCGCACAGACACACACAGACATATACATACATACATATGTAAAGTTATTTCCTTTGATCGTGACACTCTTCTCCCTTTTCCTTCGCCTGATGAGTTTCCACATATCCTTTGAAACTCAGCTTCACCACACTTTCCCTAGAAAGCCTTTCTTGCTCCCCTTAGGCTAGGTCAGATGCTCCTGACCCAGATAACTATATCGCTCACTTTATCTTCTGGTTTTCCCTGCTGGACTGTAAATTCCACGAGGACGTATATGACATCCATCTTTTATCCATGTATGCCCAGTGCCTACCATGGTGGTCACAGATCTTTTCATTGTGGCTCCAGGTAGTAAATATTTTAGACTTTGTGGACCATCCAGTCTCTGTTACAACTACTCAACTCAGTCACAGTGCAAAAGAAGTCCAGACAATATGTACATAAATGAATAGACTATATTCTAATAAAACCTTATTTACAAAAATTTTAAAAAATAAATAACATGCTTACAGGGGCCCAGCCAAGACCATTGACACTGAGTCACTTATGTTGGAACCTGGAAATATGTACTTGGAAAAAGCGCCTGCAAAAATATAAAGCTTCTGGTTTCTAAACTAGTTAAGGACCACGGCTCTTGACCAAAGTGTGGAGTGACACAAACCAAAGGCGACTTCTCTCTCTAACCTTAGGATCTAATACAGTGCTGGGTTTGGAGAAGTGAGCGCAGGAAATGTTCTTTCAGGAAATGGAAGCGAACTATTTAGAAAACTATATTGTGCATATTTTAAACTGCTCATTCAATTGAATTTCTTTTTTTGACTGAATCAGGAGAAGATTTTAATTTATAGTTTTAAGCAGCATTTTTTTTATTTTTAAATTTTATTTTATTTATTTTTTTATACAGCAGCTTCTTATTGGTCATCAATTTTATACACATCAGTGTATACATGTCAATCCCAATCGCCCAGTTCATCACACCACCACCCCCACCCTCCGCCGCTTTCCCCACTTAGTGTCCGTATGTTTGTTCTCTACATCTGTGTCTCTATTTCTGCCCTGCAAACCAGTTCATCTGTACCATTTTACTAGGTTCCACATATATGCGTTAATATACGGTATTTGTTTTTCTCTTTCTGATTTACTTCACTCTGTATGACAGTCCCTAGGTCCATCCACGTCTCTACAAATGACCTAGATTCGTTCCTTTTTATGGCTGAGTAATATTCCATTGTATATATGTACCACTTATTCTTTATCCATTCGTCTGTCGATGGGCATTTAGGTTGCTTCCATGACCTGGCTATTGTAAATAGTGCTGCAATGAACACTGGGGTGCATGTGTCTTTTTGAATTATGGTTTTCTCTGGGTATATGCCCAGTAGTGGGATTGCTGGATCACATGGTAATTCTATTTTTAGTTTTTTAAGGACCCTCCATACTGTTCTCCATAGTAAATGTATCAATTTACATTCCCACCAACAGTGCAAGAGGGTTCCCTTTTCTCCACACCCTCTCCAGCATTTGTTGTTTGTAGATTTTCTGATGATGCCCATTCTGACTGGTGTGAGGTGATACCTCATTGTAGTTTTGATTTGCATTTCTCTAATAATTAGTGATGTTGAGCAGCTATTCATGTGCTTCTTGGCCATCTGTATGTCTTCTTTGGAGAAATGTCTATTTAGGTCATATGCCCAGTTTTGGATTGGGTTATTTGTTTTTTTAATATTGAGCTGCATGAGCTGTTTATATATTTTGGGGATTAATCCTTTGTCCGTTGATTCCTTTGCAAATATTTTCTCCTATTCTGAGAGTTGTCTTTTCATCTTGTTTATGGTTTCCTTTGCTGTGCAAAAGCTTTGAAGTTTCATTAGATCCCATTTGTTTATTTTTGTTTTTATTTCCATTACTCTAGGAAGTGGATCAAAAAAGATCTTGCTGTGATTTATGTTAAAGAGTGTTCTTCCTATGTTTTCATCTAAGAGTTTTATAGTGCCTGGTCTTAACATTTAGGTCTCTAATCCATTGCGTTTATTTCTGTGTATGGTGTTAGGGAGTGTTCTGATTTCATTCTTTTACATGTAGCTGTCCAGTTTTCCCAGCACCACTTACTGAAAAGACTGTCTTTTCTCCATTGTATATCCTTGCCTTCTTTGGCATATATTAGTTGACCATAGGTGCGTGGGTTTATTTCTGGGCTTTCTATCCTGTTCCATTGGTCTATATTTCTGTTTTTGTGCCAGTACCATATTGTCTTGATTACTGTAGCTTTGTAGTATAGTCTGAAGTCAGGGAGTCTGATTCCTCCAGCTCCATTTTCTTCTCTCAATACTGCTTTGGCTATTCAGGCTCTTTTGTGTCTCCATTCAAATTTTAAGATTTTTTGTTTTAGTTCTGTAAAAAATGCCATTGGTAATTTGGTAGGGATTTCATTGAATCTGTAGATTGCTTTGGGTAGTATAGTCATTTTCACAATATTGATTCTTCCAATCCAAGAACATGGTATATCTCTCCATCTGTTGGTATCATCTTTGATTTGTTTCATCAGTGTCTTATAGTTTTCTGCATACAGGTCTTTTACCTCCTTAGGTAGGTTTATTCCTAGGTATTTTATTCTTTTTGTTGCAGTGGTAAATGGGAGTGTTTCCTTAATTTCTCTTTCAGATTTTTCATCATTAGTGTATAGGAATGCAAGAGATTTCTATGCATTAATTTTGTATCCTGCAACTTTACCAAATTCATTGATTAGCTCTTGTAGTTTTCTGGTGGCCTCTTTAGGATTCTCTATGTAGAGTATCATGTCATCTGCAAACAGTTTTACTTCTTTTTTTCCAATTTGTATTCCTTTTATTTCTTTTTCTTCTCTGACTGCCATGGCTAGGATTTCCAAAACGATGTTAAATAACAGTGGTGAGAGTGGACATCCTTGTCTTGTTCCTGATCTTAGAGGAAATGCTTTCAGTTTTCACCATTGAGAATGATGTTTGCTGTGGGTTTGCATATATGACCTTTATTATGTTGTGGTAGGTTCCCTCTATGCCCACTTTCTGGAGACTTTTTATCATAAGTGAGTGTTGAATTTTGTCAAAAGTTTTTTCTGCATCTATTGAGATGATCATATATTTTTTATTCTTCGGTTTGTTAATATGGTGTATCACATTGACTGACTTGTGTATATTGAAGAATCCTTGCATCCCTGGGATAAATCCCACTTGATCATGGTGTATGATCCTTTTAATGTGTTGTTGGATTCTGTTTGCTAGTATTTTGTTGAGGATTTTTGCATCTATATTCTTGAGTGATATTGGTGTGTAATTTTCTTTTTTTGTAGTATCTTTATCTGGTTTAGGTATCAGGGTGATGGTAGCCTCATAGAATGAGTTTGGGAGTGTTCCTTCCTCCACAAGTTTTTGGAAGAGTTTGAGAAGGATGGGTGTTAGCATTTCTTTAAATGTTTGATAAAATTCACCTGTGAAACCATCTGGTCCTGGATTTTTGTTTGTTGGAAGATTTTTAATCACAGTTTCAATTTCATTACTCGTGATTGGTCTGTTCATATTTTCTATTTCTTCCTGGTTCAGTCTTGGAAGGTTATACCTTTCTAAGAATTTGTCCATTTCTTCCAGGTTATCCATTTTATTGGCATAGAGCTGATTGTAGTAGTCTCTTAGGATGCTTTGTATTTCTGCGGTGTCTGTTGTAACTTCTCCTTTTTCGTTTCTAATTTTATTGATTTGAGTCCTCTCCCTCTTTTTCTTGATGAGTCTGGCTAATGGTTTATCAATTTTATCTTCCCAAAACACCAGCTTTATTTTTATTGATCTTTGCAATTGTTTTCTTTGTTTCTATTTCATTTATTTTTGCTCTGAACTTTATGATATCTTTCCTTCTGCTAACTTTGGGTTTTGTTTGTTCTTCTTTCTCTAGTTCCTTTAGGTGTAGGGTTAGATTGTTTATTTGAGATTTTTCTTGTTTCTTGAGGTAGGCTTGTATAGCTATAAACTTCCCTCTTAGAACTGCTTTTGCTACATCCCATAGGTTTTGGATCATCATGTTTTTGTTGTCATTTGTCTCTAGATATTTTTTGATTTCCTCTTTGATTTTTTCAGTGATTTCTTGGTTATTTAGTAACATATTGTTTAGCCTCCATGTGTTTGTGTTTTTTACATTTTTTCCCTGTAATTGATTTCTAATCTCATAGTGTTGTAGTCATAAAAGATGCTTGATATGATTTCAATTTTCTTAAATTTACCGAGGCTTGATTTGTGACCCAGGATGTGATGTATCCTGGAGAATGTTCCATGCGCACTTGAGAAGAAAGTGTAATCTGCTGTTTTTGGATGGAATGTCCTATAAATATCAATTAAATCTATCTGGTCTATTGTGTCATTTAAAGCTTCTGTTTCCTTATTTGTTTTCATTTGTCCATTGGTGTAAGTGAGGTGTTAAAGTCCCCCACTGTTATTGTGTTACTGTCAATTTCCGCTTTTATAGCTGTTAGCAGTTCCCTTATGTATTGAGGTGCTCCTATGTTGGGTGCATATATATTTATAATTGTTATATCTTCTTCTTGGATTGATCCCTTGATCATTACGTAATGTCCTTCCTTGTCTCTTGTAACATTCTTTATTTGAAAGTCTATTTTATTTGATGCGAGTATTGCTATTCCAGTTTTCTTTTGATTTCCATTTGCATGGAATATCTTTTTCCATCCCCTCACTTTCAGTCTGTATGTGTCCCTAGGTCTGAAGTGGGTCTCTTGTCGACAGCATATATATGGGTCTTATTTTTGTATCCATTCAGCCAGTCTTTGTCTTTTGGTTGAAGCATTTAATCCATTTACATTTAAGGTAATTATCAATATGTATGTTGCTGTTACCATTTTCTTAATTGTTTTGGGTTTATTTTTGTAGGTCCTTTTCTTCTCTTGTGTTTCCCACTTAGAGAAGTTCCTTTAGCACTTGTTGTAGAGCTGGTTTGGTGGTGCTGAATTCTCTTAGCTTTTGCTTGTCTGTAAAGCTTTTGATTTCTCCATTGAATCTGAATGAGATCCTTGCCGGGTAGAGTAATCTTGGTTGTAGGTTCTTCCCTTTCATCACTTTAAGTTTATCATGCCACTCCCTTCTGGCTTGTAGAGTTTCTGCTGAGAAATCAGCTGTTAACCTTACGGGAGTTCCCTTGTATGTTATTTGTCATTTTTCCCTTGCTGCTTTCAATAATTTTTCTTTGTCTTTAATTTTTGCCAATTTGATTACTATGTGTCTCGGCTTGTTTCTGCTTGGGTTTATCCTGTATGGGACTCGCTGCGCTTCCTGAACTTGGGTGGCTATTTCCTTTCCCATGTTAGGGAGGTTTTCGACTATAATCTCTTCATATATTTTCTCGGGTCCTTTCTCTCTCTATTCTCCTTCTGGGACCCTTATAATGCAAATGTTGTTGCGTTTAATGTTGTCCCAGAGGTCTCTTAGGCTGTCTTCATTTCTTTTCATTCTTTATTCTGTTTCATAGCAGTGAATTCCACCATTCTGTCTTCCAGGTCGCTTATCTGTTCTTCTGCCTCAGTTATTCTGCTATTGATTCCTTCTAGTGTAGTTTTCATTTCAGTTATTGTATCGTTCATCTCTGTTTGTTCTTTAATTCTTCTAGGTGTTTGTTAAACATGTCTTGCATTTTCTCAGTCTTTGCCTCCATTCTTTTCCTGAGGTCCTGGATCATCTTCACTATCATTATTCTGAATTCTTTTTCTGGGAGGTTGCCTATCTCCACTTCATTTAGTTGTTTTTCTGGGGTTTTATCTTGTTCCTTCATCTGGTGCATAGCCCTCTGCCTTTTCATCTTGTCTGTGTTTCTGTGAATGTGGTTTTTGTTCCACAGACTGCAGGATTGTAGTTCTTCTTGCTTCTGCTGTCTGCCCTCTGGTGGATGAGGCTATCTAAGAGGCTTGTGCAAGTTTCCTGATGGGAGGGACTGGTGGTGGGTAGAGCTGACTGTTGCTCTGGTGGGTAGAGCTCAGTAACACTTTAATCCACTTGACTACTGATGGGTGGGGCAGGGTTCCCTCCCTGTTGGTTGTTTGACCTGAGGCAACCCAACACTGGAGCCTACCTGGGCTCTTTGGTGGGGCTAATGGCAGCCTCTTGGAGGGCTCACACCAAGGAGTACTTCGAAGAACTTCTGCTGCTAGTGTCCTTGTCCCCACGGTGAGCCACAGCCACCCCCCGCCTCTGGAGGAGACCCTCCAACACTAGCAGGTAGGTCTGGTTCAGTCTCCCCAGGGGTCACTGCTCCTTCCCATGGGTCCCAATGTGCACAGTACTTTGTGTGTGCCCTCCAAGAGTGGAGTCTCTGTTTCCCCCAGTCCTGTCAAAGTCCTTCAGTCAAATCCCACTAGTCTTCGAAGTGCGATTCTCTAGGAATTCCTCCTCCCGTAGTCGGACCCCCAGGTTGGGAACCTGACGTGGGGCTCAGAACCTTCACTCCAGTGGGTGGACTTCTGTGGTTTAAGTGTTCTCCAGTCTGTGAGTCACCCACCCAGCAGTTATTGGATTTGATTTTACTGTGATTGCGCCCCTCCTACTGTCTCATTGTGGCTTCTCCTTTGTCTTTGGATGTGGGATACCTTTTTTGGTGAGTTCCAGTGTCTTCCTGTTGATGATTGTCCAGCAGTTAGTTGTGATTCTGGTGTTCTCACAAGAGGGAGTGAGAGCACGTCCTTATACTCCGCCATCTTGGTTCAGGGCCACCTCAGTTGAATTTCTACTGGCTCAGTAAATTTAACAGTTGAAAAGAATTTTTAAAATAACCTTTGGAGAGAGGCCTCTTCTAGAGAATTATAGAGCATTCTGCGATCTAAATGCTTAGTAAGGAGACAGATGGTATAGATTTTTCAAATAATTTAATGTGAAGCTAGAGAACAGAGCAAAGAGATGAAAACTACCTTTATAATTACTACCTGATTTTTACCTCCTCTACTTTATGTGTAAAAATGTCTTTTAAAATAAGAATTCCGGTAGCACTTCTACATTGTAGCAGGCTCTATTTCTCTATCAAAGTTGATAAGCAGTTTTTTTAGTAAACTGGAATTTATGTATTCTAATGATGGCTCTTCTTCCAAGTGGACTTGTTGGATGATAACACATTCTGGAAACTCCTCTTTGGGACTTGCCTTTACTGCTCTGGTCCTATGTGCACCTGTATCCTGACTTCCTACTTGCCACTTCTCTGAGACTTGTCCCTTGCCCTCAAGGAAGTTTCAGTAAAGGTGTTTCGACACGTAACCATCCAAGACATAAAATAATCAGGGACCTGTAGGAACAGTATGTACTTGAGTGCAGGTGGACATGATCGAGCTGGGAGGGGGCTGGGGTATTGGGGAAAGACTTGTGACTAGGATGAGAACTGAGCTATGATCACTGGAGAAGGATCACAGTGTATTCCAGGCAAAGAGGCACCATGGGAACGTTTACAGAGTTGGAATGAGCAGGGCATTTGCAGGTGCCGGGAGGAGGTTTGAGGTGTCTGTGTGATGCGGGACCGTGACCAAGAAGTAGAAAGCTCTACAAAGGAGATGTGTTTGCCTAAACCGTCCTTTTCATTCTGTCCCAAAGCCAATTTACCATAAAGTTTTCAATAGGAAATCTTAGGAAGAAAGCAACTAGTTCTCTGTGGATGTAAAATACTACTCCGTGTCAGACCAGCAGTGCCTGT
Organism: Grampus griseus; assembly: GCF_964374135.1. Taxonomy (NCBI): domain Eukaryota; kingdom Metazoa; phylum Chordata; class Mammalia; order Artiodactyla; family Delphinidae; genus Grampus; species Grampus griseus. The sequence goes on from NC_139001.1 coordinate 9,702,251, forward strand.
CTTCACTGAGACACTAAGAGATACTTGGCTCCTAATTCCAAACTTGAAGTTGAGGTGTGTCTCCACTCCACTCGGACTTGCACAAATTTCCCAACATAACCTTGATGCTTGTGAACAGGATTAAATCCTCTGCTGCTGTTTTGAACCCATCTTCTGCCTGCTAAAAACATCCCTTGCACTAATGTAGTGCTTTGCCCTTTGCAGATTTGTCCCTGCATGTTCCTTAGGGTCCAAGGAGCAGGGTGATCATGTTGCCCCATTGCCCAGACAGCCTCACTTCCTGCCTGTGTCCAGCTGTCATCATAAAAAGCATTCTTTTTTGATGTGAAAAGAGTCCCAGAAAAAAAGAAAATTGGGGCTTAGAGAGGCATGGCTGTCTAGAATCATTTCCACCCCCTTGTCTTAAGCACCTTTTCTGGGTAATGCAGGAGTCTTTCTCCTGGGTGATGCAGGTGTTAATTATAAGTTGTTCATTTTGAAGTTAAAAATCATTCCTAAATAAATGAATATTCTGATTAGAAAAAGGTACACTCTCTTAATGAAATAATTATATCACTGGTGCACAATACTTACAGTATTATTTCCTCATGCCAGTTGGAGACTATTATTTATTCCATATTTATTGCTACCAACTATGTACAAATAGCTGCACTTGACATAAAGATCATTCAGGGATAAATAGGACACATTAATGCTTTTGTGATCAGTATTCAACTATGATTGGTCCTGTTTTATTAGATGGTTAAAACCACATAACTGAAATTGATACAGCACAGTCAGATTGGTGACCAAGTAGATATTTATGAAAAAACCCAACATAGAATGTGACCCATGTTGCATGCCCACTCTTGAGGGCACGGAGCTGCTCGGGCAGACCCGTAGAGCAGGGTGGGTAGGGGAGATTTAGTGCTTGCGACTAATCAGAGCAGCCAGGAAGACAGAGAGTAGGGAGATGCAAGCACGTGGCTTGCCAGGGAAAAGACGAGTTCAAAAGCAGAGAGAATTCTAAGGTGCTAATGCAGGGATGGAATTCAGAGACAGGTGGCCCACAGAGGGCAGGAACAGGAGCAAAGCAAAGCAGCTAAGGTGATGACGGAGTGCCTGTTGCTCCTTTTCCTTGGCGACCGGCATCCCTCATGATGCTTGGGAAGAGTAGCCTACCTTAAAGGCCTAACTTACTGCATTTTGTTTTGTTTGCCATACTTGAATGTTGTGTAAACTGTAGTCATAGTCTTGTCAGAAGAATGTTGGTTGGCTTTACATTTACTATTGTCCCATTTTCTTTTAGGTTTTGTGAATGATTCTATTACTAAATCTATCGTGGCTTTGCGCTTGACTCTGGTGGTGAAGGCCAGCACCTGTGCACCAGGAGAGAGCCACGCAAATGACCTGGAGTGCTCGGGGAGAGGAAGGTGCACCACGAAGCCATCAGAGGTGAGGGGACACCTGGGAGCTTTAAAAATGTATATTTACATAAGGCTATATTTACATATAAACACACGCACACATATATATATACACACACATATATACGTACACAGACACATATACACACACATATACACACACCTACACACACACACATACATATACATATGTGTCTATGTGTATATATATATATAAAGGAGGAAGGAGGAGAGAGCAAGTGCATTTGCTGAAAGTCTCCCCGAATTTCTGGTTTTAATTATTTGTATGCAACATATAGATATATAAATTTCCATATAATTTTTAAACGAAGTACTAAAAAAGTTGTGCAGTGCTGGACCTCCTCATTTTGGTATCACGTAAGGATTTTGTGAGAAGTATTATCATATCTGGTAGCAGAATTGAGAAGCGGAAGAAAGAAAAGCTAAGACAGAGTCATCTCTTTCCCAGTTGCGACCCAATTCCCTCCTTAGACTTTGCACGTCTCCAGGGCCGACAGCAGAGTTACAGAAGTAAAGGAAAAGTAAGAGGAGGAACGGGGGGGAGGTAGGGGCTAGAAGGCTGACTCACTGTGTGTGGCCTTCGTGGACCAGCGCCATCAACTCTGGAAGACCTGAGCCCCGTCCCCTCTTCTTTTTAGCAGCTGAGGTCACGTGGGCAGGGGGCAGGGGCTGTCCCAAGTGACGGGGACCAAGAGTCAGACCAGGAAAGGACCAGCCATCCCGGAAGCTAGTCTCCATCACTATAGGGCTCCCTTAGAACAATCTTGGCAGGTGGAGTCCAGGCTCCACCCGATCAGGGTGAGACGGGGAGACTCTGCACCTTACCAGGGGCCCTGTTCCATTAAGGGACTCCCATCTGTCTCACCACTTGCTACGTCCAACTCCCGCATCTTTCTCTCCATTCCCCTCTCCCCAGTTCTACACAGATTTATATTGAGGTTCATGCTACATGAAAGTGGGTTCCCCAAATCCCCAAAGAGCATGGTTTATTTTAGACCAATGTGAAGGGTAACACAGGTAAATTTTCTTTGGTGACACCTCCTTGTGGTAATGTCAGCACGTGCAGTAGCAGTGGTGTGAACTTAGACGTGAGAGGTCTGGGGCTAATGGACTAAAGGGCTGTTGAAGACACTTTCGAGTACTGCTCATGTTGTCTTGGGAAACCTATGTCTTCGATGTAACATTGCAGGGGCTTAAATATACCATTTTCTTGTAAGATGTCCCCTGTAGGAGGCAGAATATGGTTAGGAACCCAAGAAAGTAGCAGGGATAATAATTTCTAATAAATCTTTGAAAAGGGGCACGAGGGTAAACCAAAGCCACAGCCAGATCCCTGGGGGAAGGGAGAGTGACTGGCACGAAGCCAGGAGGTGAAGCGTGAGATTTCTTTCACAAGCCGAGCCTGCCCTGTAGGTCCCGTTTTCTTCTGTCTCGGCCAACTTGGGCTTGCCTCGTTTCTGTCCTGAGGGGAAGCTTTATTTATCAACTCCTTCTATGCAAAAATAAACAAAGTAAAGGGTATTGAGTGTTCTTCTATGACCATCAAGGCTAGGGAGGGGTACAAAAACGTGGAAGCAGTGGCGAACTTATCTGATTAGGAGATTCAAGCTATGTCAGATGGAAGGAGTGGGGAGCTTATCTGATAAGGAGGTTCTAGAAGAGGTGAACCTGAGAGGCTGAGGAATGCAACTGCTCGAGGTGGAAGAGGTCAGACCCTCCAAGTGAGGCTGCAAAGCGGAGGCACACGGGTCTTGCCCAAATTCATTCTTAATATTCCCGGTGAACAATTCTGCGGCCCCATTAGCCCTTGAAAAGATCATATTGGTGACAGAGAAACGTCTTCAACGAGGGACCGAGGGCTATCTTTAGAATCTCGGGCTGACACAGTGGTTGAGACACCTTGTGCACTTTCTCTTTAATGGATGACGCTTCCGGGGAAACTTTTCATCCGAAAAGCAGTCACCCTGTTATCTTAACACATGCGTGTTGGTGGCGTGCAGCCTGCCCGGGAGTCTCATCTGTGTGAAAGCTCTAGCTAAGAGGCTCTGCCTGGTGGCTTAGAATGGACTCGTTGCAAAGGCAGTAGCAGTATTGAGCACCTGGCACGTAACTTGGCAAACGTTGCCAGAGTGCTTTGTTTTTTTGTGAGAAAATGACTCAAAAGCCTTGGAATCCATGCTAATATCAGCACAGCTCCGTTATGGGTACCAGCTCCCGAGTGCCCCTTCCCGAGATAACCCCTCTGCCCCCTGCCCCTACCTCCCAGTTCCACACCAGGTGCTTCTAAAGTATAGAACTCTGCTGTTGTTGATTCTGTCAAAGCCTGCATTTACCTTCAGTGAATTTAAGGAAACTGTGGCCAGTCATCCTGTCTGAGACATGATAATTACCCCTGGTGACTCTAAGCAAGTGATCAGGCCGGAATTACCATGTCCATTTACAGACCTACCACATTGTTATCTTGATGAGAAACATCTGGAGGTCAGTCTTACTGTTCCCCAAAAGACGCTGGGGGGTTGAAGAGCCACGGCAGCAGTGGGAATGGGAAGGCGGGGCATCTTTTCTGTGTCCACTCGAGTCCCGTGGTTTTCTGTGATTGTTGTTTTGGCTGTTGTAGCAGCTTACGCTGTTGCTAGCAATAAAAGATTGTTGTTCTCAAGTTTCTTTCTTTTTACTGTTTCTCAAAATTAGGAGTTACGTAGCCCAGCCTTCCACCTAATGCAAGAATCTGTCGTACCAAACGAAAAGAACTGTATTTGGTGGTTTAATTTTATTGTTTCTCATCATTTTTATATCTTTTTGTTAGATCATTCATCAAGATAAAAGCAATTCTGTTACTTCCACACTACTCTCATTTTGTAATGGGACTCATTTCTCTTTTGTTAGATGTGCTTTGGCTGGAGGATATTTCACAGTTTTGAGTGATGGGTGGTTTGTGATAAAGCTTTTGCTTGCTGTTCTTAGATATCCCACCAACCTGGGAAGGTCTTTTAAAATGTTTACTATAGGGCTTCCCTGGTGGCGCAGTGGTTGGGAGTCCGCCTGCCGATGCAGGGGACACGGGTTCATGCCCCAGTCCGGGAAGATCCCACATGCCGCGGAGCAGCTGGGCCTGTGAACCATGGCTGCTGAGCCTGTGCATCCGGAGCCTGTGCTCCAGAACGGGAGAGGCCACAACAGTGAGAGGCCCGCGTACCGCAAAAAAAAAAAAAAAAAAAAGTTTACTGTAACACTGTAGTATTTGAAAACTGCTTTTGTTACAAGGGTTGATTCTTATCTTCTCTTTATGAAAAAAAATTTGACTGTTGACCACTACTTCTTCTTGAACTTTGTCACCAAGGTTGGCTGCTGCCTATTTTAATGATTCCTTAATTACCTTATAGGTGACTGTCAGGGCTCTTTGCTGGTGTGGGCCTTCAGCCTTCTTTAGATCCATTTGGGTTCCATGACCCTGTCTCTCAAGAGCATGAGATGTGTATTAATCAGGGTTCTCCAGAGAACTAGAACCAAGAGGATATATCTCTATCTCTCTCTCTGTAGGTATATATATGATATCTATGTGTATATATAGATTTAAAATTTATGTATGTAATTTTAATGTTTATTATATATATGTACATGCACACACACACACACACACATATATATATATAAATCAATCAATTAAGGAGATTTATTTTGAGGAATTGGTTCATTGTGGCTCTACCATTATGGCGTCTTGGGGAATCCAAAATCTGATGAGGAAGGCGCTGGAGACTCAGGAAGGAGTTGCAGTTCTAGTACAGAGACAGTCTGCTGGTGAACCAGGAAGAGCTGATGTTGCAGGAGAAGTCTGAAGGCAGAATTCCTCTTGCTGGGGGAGGTCAGCCTTTTGTTCCATTCAGACCTTAACTGATTGGACGAGGCCCACCCTTATTGTGGAGGGCAATCTGCTTTACTCTAAATCCACCGGTTTAAATGTAAATCTCATCCAAACATACCCTCACAGAAACATCCAGAATAATGTTTGATCAGTTATTTAGACACCATGGCCCATCCAAGTTGACACACAAAATTAACCATCACAAGATTCTCTCCACTTTTTTTCTCTGATTCATTATTGCTCCCTTTCTACCCAATTGCACCTTTTGCCCAACAAAGTTAAAGGATTGGTTTTAAATTTTACTTTGCCTAAGATTTACCTGAGGCCCTTGACAAAAGTCATATTCCAGGCCCACCACTCAGATCATGATGCCTTTTGTTGGGCAGCCAGGCAATTCTGATGCAAAAGTTGACAGTGGATCATAATTCTGGAAATAGAGGTCTCAAGAGCCATGCTTACCGTCTTCCTGTTCTTGCTGATTCCCTAAAGCAAATATGGACCGTATTTTTATTCCAAGATTTCATTGTTAATAATTTCAAGGTCACGCGAAGCCAGTCAAAAAGATAAATGCTGTTAAGTGATATAATGGTTCAGTCCATATCACAAAGCTTTCCTATTCGTTGGCCCTGGTCTATATTGATAGGTGAATGGGGTCAGGCCTCCATTCTTAGAAGATTCCTTAGAAACCTGTCTAGTGCCTGCCTTCTGAATCCATCATCCTTAGGCTGTTTAGATGGGAAACTAGAGCTGACTACTCAGACTTTGTTTTGAGAAAGAATTGAGCCGGCCTCATGGCAAGGAGCCATTCTTAATCCCTTCTAGAGCTGGTGGCTTAGTTCTGTCTTGAGGTGTGGGCCCGTGCATGAGCAGAGCGCTGGAGTGTTGACTTCCGGAGATTCCTGACCTTCTGTGACCTCCCTCCCTCCTCTTGGAAGGCAAAGGCTCAAGCCCTAGGAAGTCCTGGTCTTCCTGCAGATGAGTGTTTCCGGTTAGGTTGGGTTTAGAAATAAGTCATTGGCCTGAACCGGTTGCTTTATCTGTTGCTTGATAACACCTGCTGTCCTTGCTCTACACCCCATGTGGTCTAGGTAAGGGCCACTATCCTTCCAGGAGCTGTCTGTCTCCTAGCAGCGTGCCTGTCCATCTTTTTCCCTTTTTCAAAAGCTTTTGCCCCTTTGGCAGGGCTCCCAGTGAATTCCCGTTTCTGAGGTTTGTTTCCTTCAGCTCTGACTCACAGAGCAGAGCAACGAGCCAGCCGTGAGTTGGGCGCCTGGTCACCTTCCAGCCTCGGCCCCTCTCTCAACCCCTGCACGTCCCGCCCTCCCCGTCCCGATTCCTCTCTCGCATCTCCCTGGTTTTGCTCATGCTGTTTCCTCCATCTGGAATGCTCAGCTGCCCTCTGCCCCCTGCCCTTCCACCTGCCCAAATATATTTCAGGCTCAGCTCAAAATCTTTTTGCTTCTGGAAGCTGTCCCTCATCCCCCAGTGCAAACTCCCTCCTCTCAAGCCCTGTACATTTTATTTTTCTTATGAGACACATGGCATTTGGTTTATGCTTCTATTTCATACACACGTTATTACTTGTGTTCACTTTAGTTCACATGCCACTTCCCGGGCAGAGTCACTGCTTGTCATGGACCTGGTACTGCCCTAGGCTCTGGGGGATGCTCATATAAGACATGCCCTTTGGGAAGGAGCTGGGAGGTTCAGGAGCTGGGAGCTGGACAGTAAATCATGGATTAGAGCAGTGGGAATGTGTGCTTTGGGAGAGTCTTGTAGGTGTGTTCTGGGAGCCCAGAGAAACATCCAGCTCAGACGTGGGATCATTGGGAGTTTCCCAGGGACATTTCAGATGGTGAGTTCCTTGACATTAGGAGTCACATCTGCTCCCCTTGGTATCCATTCTAACAACTAGCAAGGTGCTTTCTGCATGGGAGATGCTCAAAAACTGCCTATGCACTAAACAAACAGAAGAAATAAAAGAACAAAGATGTGATGGGAAACCAGTTCTCTAGGTTTTCAGTTAGATATGTAATTTGGGTTATATGTTTGGTAAATATGGGAACATGAAAAGGACGTGGTGTATTTGTTTTATAAACTCATGAATCAGATTATATTTTCTGATCTAAGGCCTTCTCACAGATTGTGTGATCCAGACTGTTGCTGGAACCCCTTAGGCGCATTTTAAGCAGTATTGCCAATCCTTTCCCTATCATTTAAAAAAGAAATAGGTCAGAATAATTTGAACAAATGGAATCTTTGATGCCATTCTTTTCTTGGTTTGAAACCATTGGCGAACTCCTCTTTAGGTTAGGAAGTAGCAACGTGCCGGGGGGGCAGAAATAGATGTCATATTCTTTCGTCCATCACTTCTCTGAGAGCTAATTCTTCTGCCATCATCAGTGTGAATAAAAAGGCCCTCATGAGACCTTGAAAAGGGCCTGAGACCTGGTAGGGTTGTGAGAAAGAAATGGGGTGACAGCATAGATGAGAAAGCCCATCAAAGCATCAAAGGAAAGGCATTCACTGTATCCTTTTGAGCACTAAAATAGCAGCTGACAGAGTGTGGAGTTGCTTTTAAAAGTTCTGTTTGGTATATAGTGGGGTTAGGTCCCCCATGGTTCTGCCAGCACTGGAGAGGAATTTCTCCTTTAAGTAGGGAACAAAACACAGCAAGAGAGGGTCAGAGTAGCACACTAGTGGATGGGAAAATACTTGATGAGCCAGTGGTTAGTGACGTGACAGAAAAAAAGACTAATTTATTCTTCTAAGGGAAGGGGGGACCCTTCTCTTGACTGAACAAATAGCTTATGGACAACACTCATTAAAAGCATCTGAGCCAGAGTATAGAGGCTGAATGCCAAAATCAAGGTGTCTTGAGATCCATTTATTTGCTAATAAAAGATGGGTGATTTCTCCCACAGATTATACTTGCAGGAACCACTTTGTGGGCCTTTGAGAGAGAAAATACTTTTATGGGTAACAAAAATAGAATAATAAATATTGGAAACAGACTAAATACAGAGATCATAAAAGTAAGTTCACTAGCGGCAGGACAGGAATAAAGACACAGACGTAGAGAATGGACTTGAGGACACGGGGAGGGGGAAGGGTAAGCTGGGACAAAGCAAGAGAGAGGCATGGACATGTATACATTACCAAATGTAAAACAGATAGCTAGTGGGAAGCAGCCACATAGCACAGGGAGATCAGCTCGGTGCTTTGTGACCACCTAGAGGGGTGGGATAGGGAGGGTGGGAGGGAGACACAAGAGGGAGGGGATATGGGGATATATGTATACATATAGCTGATTCACTTTGTTATAAAGCAGAAACTAACACATCATTGTAAAGCAATTATACTCCAATAAAGATGTTAAAAAAAGAAAAAGAAAAATTATCTAAAACTTGGAAATGGGCAAACAGAAAAAAAAAAAAGTTCAGCCCAGTTGTTGCTGTTTCAATGGTCAAGGATCAGCTCGTCTAGAATTTCATGGACTTGTGTCTAAATTATAATTCTTGGTGCTAATGTAATTAAAGAGCCATTGCTGCCTTTTATGTTACAGACCGAAGGATGATCATATCTTTGCCTGCCACAAATATATGACAACATTTTGAGTCACTTATTATAAATTATTTAAAAAAATTGTGAATTATGTCCCCAAAGATAGATGTCTTGTCAAGTTTCTGTTTGGCATCAGCATTTCCCAGAAGGTTGAAATGTATCTCCCCATGCTGACACACAGTTGTAGAGGCATTATTGGCTGGTGGCATTCCAAATATGTTAGGGTGAGGATTATATCACTGGTGACGTTTCTAGGGTCATAACATTTAGAGTGGAGGGTGATTTTAGAGGCCTCTTCACCTATTTTGTTTTAAACGCCAGGAAACCGAGGTCTAAGGGAGATTTAAGCTATGTGCCCAAAGCCCAACAGCTAATTCATAGTAGAGGCAGGAGGAGAATGAAGGGAGATTTCTGGACTTTTGCTCCAGGGCTCCCCCTGCTGGGCAGTGTGGCCTCTAGCGGGACCTTCAGCATTTCAGTGTGAGTCTTGGTGCCTGTTTAGCATCTTCACGTAAAGTTTTACTGTTTACCGCAGGGAAGAATCAGGCATCATCGGGTTAAGATGATTTGACCTCGTGACCTGTTGGTTCAGCACTTCTCCAAGTTTAATGTGCACATGTGGGAATCTTGTTAAAAGTGCAGATCTGGACCAGTGGGTCTGGGGGTGGAGGCTGAGATGAGATGCTGCTAACCTTGTGAAATGCCATGGAAATCAACCAAGACATCAGAGGTCACTCAAGACCTTCCAAAGAGACTTAGAAGATTCAGCAACCTGGGTCCCATGGTTTTTTTTGGCATAAAATACAATAGGGGAGTAAGCTCTCTGGGACTCTTATTCTAGAGCAGAGTTTGAGAAAATCCCGGTATGGGTGAGATGAGGAACGCAGGGAAAGAGAAAATCCCTACAGGTGTGGCAGGCAGCCTTTTACAAGTAGCCCCAAACCTGTTCTTTTAGATTACAACCCCCCACCTCCAGGTTTACAGAGATGTAATTGACATAAGATTGCATTAGTTTCAGGTATACAACAAAATGATCCGATATATGTATATATTGTGAAACCATAATAAGTTTAGTTACCATCCATCACCACATAGTTACAATTTTTTTTCTTGTGATGAGAACTTTAAAGGTCTACTGTCTCAGAACTTGGAGATGTAAAACACAGTACTGTTAACTATAGTCGCCACGCTGTACATTACATCCCCAGGACTTACAAAGTTCCAGTTGGAAGACAGAAAAGTTCCAGGACTGTTTTCTGCAGCCCCTGATTTTACAATCTGTTCTTTACACTCTCAGTCTTTACAAAGAGGGGAGATACTCATTCTATAACTCTGTATTGGAGACAGGTAACTATTATTCTCAGATTTTAATGGCTAGCTTTTAGAATACAGAAATAAGGTTCTGACTAGACTTTTATTCCAGAGAGGAGAAAACCATCTCTTTGGAACTTGGTGAGCTTGCTTTCCTTGTCTTTCCTCTCCCTGAGATGCTTATCCTTTTGTCCTAGTTTTCAGTCCACAAGTCAGTGAGCTGAGTGGAAGCCCCTGGGAATAACGCAGCTAAGCGGCTTTGCCGCTGGCGTCTGGTGGGGCTGCACACCACGTTCTTCTTTAGGGATCTGAAAACTGTCAGCCACACTTGCTCACAAAAAACAAGTTCATTCCACTTACCATCTTGGAGAGTCATTTACTTCTCCCCATTTCCATCCCTCATCCAATGTTCTGTGAGCACCTCTAAGTGTCAGGCACGGAGCTTCACCCCAGCAAAACAGGGCGAGGAAAACCACCAGGGTCTCTGCTCTCTTGATGTCAAAAGTCAGAAAACTGGCTTTGGAAATCACTGAACTTGACCTTCCCCTGATGCCCAAATCTCCTCTGAAACATTATCGACTTCCTCAGCCTCTAATTAAATATCTAGCCAGTGACCATCTGCAGCAATTGGGTACTGCTTTCAGACTTTGAGGAGGAAAAAACCCTTTGAATGTTCCCCACCATGTTCTTAGTATGGCTTTAAAGTATAAATGGACTCATCTGTTTCCCTGAAGTCGAGGAAATTAGAGCTTCGGTTTGATTCTGGTGTTTGCCCCATTCCTTCTGCGACATCCTCTTGCGTTTCAGGAATCAGTGAGTGGGGTTGGTGAATGGCTCTGCAGTTTATCCTTCCCAGTTGTGGAGTGTTAGGTGGTTGGGAGTGAAAGTCATGTGTTAGGGGTTAGTGCAGCATAATTTTTCCCAAACCAGACAGAGACACCAGAGAGCTCTGGGTGTATGTTACTAACGTGTCTTAATGGCGCGCAGCGTTAGGGGTTTCGACATGGTATTATTTGAAATCTCCTGGCCCTCCTGGCCCAAAATAGCTCCCCAGTGGCCTCCCTTGTCCTTTTTCTTTAGATCTTGGCCCATTTTTCTACCTGCCGAGTCACAGACTCACTTGAGGATTTGTCCACTGGATGCAACGTTTGTAGTTTTATGTCCCAAACTCACCCAGTGGTTTTCTGACTTTTTGGTGTCGGCACTCCTTTCCATTCTTAGAAGTTACTGAGGAACCCAAACAGCTTTTGTTTATTGGGCTGTTTCTGTTGACATTTACTGCATTAAGTTAAAACTGAGGAATTAAAATATTTATTATTTCATTTAATTAATAGACCCGTCACATGTTAACAAAAATAACCCTGTTTAATGAAAAGTAACCGTTTTCCAAAGCAAAAAAATTTAGTGAGAAGCGAGGCATTGCTTTTACAAATCTCTTTAACATCTGGCTTAAAAGAAGAAAAAAGCTGGATTTTTCCATTTGCTTTTACATTCAGTCTATTGCAATGTGTTGTTTTGGTTGAACTAGAGGAAGAAAATTCAGTCTCACACAGATGTTTAGTTGGAAAAAGGAGAAGTGTTTTAATAGCCTTTTCAGATAATTGTGGATATTTTTCTTTTTTAAAAAATAAATTTATTTATTTTATTTATAAAATAATTGGGTCTTCGTTGCTGTACGCGGGCTCTCTCTAGTTGCGGCGAGCGGGGACTACTCTTCATTGCGGTGCGTGGGCTTCTCAGTGCGATGGCTTCTTTTGTTGCGGAGCATGGGCTCTAGGCACATGGGCTCAGTAGTTGTGGCGCACAGGCTTAGTTGCTCCGCAGCATGTGAGATCTTCCCTGACCAGGGCTCGAACCTTTGTCGCCTCCATTGGCAGGCGGATTCTTAACCACTGTGCCACCAGGGAAACCCTGTGGATATTTTTCTTGAAAATACTTCAAAATTAGAGAAGTGACAGATTCTTAGAGGTTAATTGTATGTGGGATGTGGACCATATTAATGCTCTTGCTGTCTGTCACATTAAAATCCATTGGTATGTCTTGCTCTTTGGATCTTCTAACCATGAGTGATTTTTATAACATCACACATTGGTCATTTGGAAAATATTGGAGTTATACAGAGCTTCTAAATATTGACACATTTCATAATACAATAACAAGAAATCACATCCGTGATTGATATCGCCACCAATCTCATCAGAAGAGTCTTTAAGAATTGGTAATCTGTCAGGCTTATAATGGAAGATAAATGTTTTCCAAAATTCTAATTTTTCCTTAAAAGTTCAAATTTTATCTCTGATACCAAAAACTATTGGTTGTTTTCCTTAAAGGGACAGGCTCGCTGTGTTCACTGGAGAGGAAATATCTGCCAGAGGGCCAAGTCTGAATAACAGTACTTTGTCTGTTAGTCATTGTTTCAAGGATAAAATGTTTTCCATGAAAAACGAGATAGTTAGGTCATGGCTCTAACAATCCCATGAGTGTGTTTCTCGAGGCAGCTGCTGGGCAGCAGGCGTGCTGCTTGCAGACCTTCCATTTCATGACAGGGAATGTTGAAAAGAAGATGTGCATTCACCGTTGAGGTTTCATCAAATTTTAATTTTGATTGCCTCATCCAGGACATTCTAAGTGAGACTGGCTTTTTCCCCCCTCTCCCTGCAAAATGCCTGAAGATACTGAAGATTCAGAGATCGTTCATTGCTGCAAAGACACGGCTTTGACATGTGGGGAGGTATCAGTAGTGAAAAAGGCACACTGTGTTTTCCTATTATTATGAGATAGTTTTGACCTTGTGAACTCTGTCGACTGAAAAAAAAATGCACAACGTGAGAGTTGTGAGTTAAGTTTTACTGGGGGCAAAATGAGGACTGTGGCCTGGGAGACAGCCTCTCAGAGAGCTCTGAGGAAGTGCTCCGAAGAGGTAGGGGAGAGGTCAGTACATATGTGATTTTGGGGAAGGGGGACCCGTGCAATCAAGAACACATTTTGGCAGAAGGTTGATGCTACTCACGAGGACCACATGTCTCCGTTAATGATTTTAGTGCTTTTCTAGAGAAAAATTGGGCTCATAGAATCTTCCCCTGAAAATATCTAACTATGAAGGCTTGTTGTGCCAGTTCTTCCCAGAGCACCGAGTGCCTCCTTCCTGGTCTCCATCCCAAACTCCTTTCAGAGTGTGTTGAAGGTCAGTGGCAGCAGTGGTTAGTGACTCCATCCTTCTAGTGCCAGATGGTGAGTGATAAGTTTTAGTTGGCAACCCCCTGATAGGGTCTCGGGCCCCTTCTCCTGAGGTCTGGAAGCCACAGTTTGAGAACCCTTGTCTGGTCCAAGCTTTCCCGCTAACTTTTTTCTCTGGACCTCCTTATTGGCTTTCTGCACTTTTTTTTTTTTTTTTTTTTTGCGGTACGTGGGCCTTTCACTGTTGTGGCCTCTCCCATTGCGGAGCACAGGCTCCGGACACGCAGGCTCAGCGGGCACAGCTCACAGGCCCAGCCGCTCCGCGGCATGTGGGATCCTCCCGGACCGGGGCACGAACCCGTGTCCCCTGCATCGGCAGGCGGACTCTCAACCACTGTGCCACCAGGGAAGCCCTGCTTTCTGCACTTTTAACTTATTTTTCTGAACACTCCAGTTTAGTTTGGGACAATTCTGTTTTTTCTCTTTGCCCTTGAAAAGCACTTTGTAACTTTTGTCCCTCCTCTGTGGAGATGGCTTCTTTGTGACAACACTGGTTCAGTTGGCTCAGAGCCAGTTTGACGAGTTCTCCATCTTCGTCTGCTCCTTGACGTCCCTCCCCCCAATGCCCACCCTGGGATCAGCAGCCCACTGTCCCCCGGGTCCCCAAGGCAGAGGCTCTTCTCTTCCCTCCTTCTCTCTTCTTCCTTCTCTGCCAGCAGCCGGCAAAGAGCCACATCCAAAACCAATTGAACAGTCCCTCAAATCCTGTTAAAAGCATAAAGTGAAAGCTGGCTAATTAAAATAACAGAAATCTTCTAGAGCGGCTGAAACCAACCTTCCTGTTAAACACTGTGGCAAGCTTTACAGATAGTAAAGGGGATCAAGGAGATGGAGCAATTGTCTTTCTGAAGATTGACCTGCTCGCCTGGAGAGGAGAAGCTGCAGAATTCACGCCTGGATCCTTGCGGTTGGGAGGACAGTGATGGTCGGGGGGTGGGGCGGCTGGGTAACAGGGAGCAAGGAAGAGCTTGGAGAAGCGGCAAGCCTTGCCTTTTTTTTTTTTTTTTGCGGTACACTGGCCTCTCACTGTTGTGGCCTCTCCTGTTGCGGAGCACAGGCTCCGGACGCGCAGGCTCAGCGGCCATGGCTCACGGGCCTAGCCGCTCCGCGGCATGTGGGATCTTCCTGGACCGGGGCACGAACCCGTGTCCCCTGCATCGACAGGCAGACTCTGAACCACTGCACCACCAGGGAAGCCCGGAGCCTTGCCTTTTTGACAAGCTTGGCATTGAATGGCGGGGTAGAGAGTGGGATGGTATCCGCAGTGGGAAATTGGGTCCAAAGAAGAGTTTTTGCTTATAGAGTGGTGGATGCATTGAACTGGCATAGGCTGAAGGCAAGAAACGGACAGATGTGAGAGTAGGTAGGTGGGGTGTAATTAATGGGTGAAGGTCCTGGAGGAGATGGAATCAGGAGAGGTGTGGAGGGCTTCAGAAAAGTGAGTCAAGTGATGTCAGGTGCAGGCTTGACAGAGGTTTTAAAACAAGGTTTTATTTAATTGATGTGAAATTCATATAATATAAAATTAACCGTTTTAATGTGAGCAATTGAGTGGCATTTAGTACATTCACAATGTTTTTGCAACCAGGACTTTTATCCAGTTCCAGAACATTTTTATCACCCCGAAAGGAATGCTGTTCTCATTAAGCGGTCACTCTCCATTCCTTCCCCCACTCCCTGGCAATCTGCATTTTCTCTCTATGGATTTACCTGTTCTAGATTTCATATAAATGGAATCATACAACATGTGACTGTTTGTGGCTTCTTTCACTGAGCATCATGTTTTCCAGTTCATCCATGTTGTAGCATGTATCAGTACTTCATTCCCTTTTATGACTGCGTAATATTACATTGTACGGATATACCACAGTTTATTTATCCATCTACCATTGATGGACATCTGGAACGCTCCTGGCTTTTGGCTGTTGTGATTGGTGCCGCTGTGAACGCGCACGTACAGGGATTTGTTTGAGTACCTGTTTTCAGTTCTTTGGGGTGTTTATCTAAGGAGTGGAATTGTTGGGTCATATAGTAATCCTGTGTTTAACTTTTGGAGGAACCGCCAAACTATTTTCCGCAGTGGCCAAGCCCCTTTACATTCTTACCAGCGATACACGAGGGCTTAAAGTTTTCCACATACTCACCAACACTTGCTATTTTCTGGGGTTTTTTAAAAATTAATCCTTGCCATCCTAGTGTGTGGGAAGTGGTAGCTCACTGTGTTTTTGATTTGCATTTTCCTAATAACTAATGCTGTCGATAGAGTTTTTTTAAAAAATCGTATTACGTGCTTTACATCTTTGAAATACATTTTTGATTTTTCCCATCAAAGCCGAATTCCAGTTATATCCCTTTGTGCAGGAGATTATCAGAGGCACAGTCTTGGTTACAGCAGAAGAAATAATTGCAGACATGTGGCCGAGTTCAGGAGCAGTGGCCCCTGGGGATTCCGGATTGTTCTGCCTCTAGATTGGAGGCAGGTGATTCTGCTTGCCTGGGCCACCTTGAATACTGGTCTAGGCCAGGTCAGTGCTGGCATATCTGCTCAATCCCAGCTTATCATTGGCATGAAAACCGTTTAGAAGCTTGGTTTATTTCTAGGGAATGTGAGATAAAGCAGATTCAGAGAAGACTGTACCCTAATCTTGCCTCGACTGGAAACTGACCAGGAGCCCACCATCTCCATGGGGAAGGGGTAGGACAGGCATTACCCTAACACCTGTCAGACTGTCATGAGCCATCGTATGGCTTTCTTCCCTCAGACTGCCTTTTCCTTGTACTCTAAGAATAGTCCCAAGAAACCTGGCCCAAACCTGTGTGTCTTTTACTCATCAGCAATGGGGAACTCATTCTGTGCTCAACTTCCTTTCACATATGGGCTTTTGGAGGCTAAGATAGCATTTAATTGAGCCACAAGCCTGTGTCCCTTCCAAGTTCACACTGGAGGAGAGTTTCTAGATCAGTGATAATTCTGCAATTACAAACAGGCTATTTCCAAGTCAATAGAGGATGGAGAAACTGGCTTGGAAGGGAATGAGAGAGCTCTCCCTGGAATACAACAGCTGCTCTGTATGGAGAAGCAGAACAAGTTTACTGCAGTCCCCTTGGCGTCATTGCTGCGCATGCAATCGACAGTCTTCTATACGCCTGTGGTTGGTTTCCACACGGTTCTGGGCAGAAGATTTGAGCTGTGTCTTAGCCTCAGACAGAGGTGACTGTGTGTCATGTGCAGGGACATTTAGGGCTCCAGTGTGGAGGGAGAGGTGCAGAGGATGCTAGTGTGATCATCTTCCAGGAGTCAGCAGAGGCCCTGGCAAATGTGGACAGTTCCAGAGCTGTTCAGAATTCAAAGGTCATTATTATGCAGGACCTCAGAGCTGTCATTTACACATCTTGCTTTCACACGGTCACAACGCTTTGGCAGGAGACTGGGGAACACGAAGCACATGAACAGAAATACCCACAGCAGCTTATACAATATTATTTATATTTTCTCAAAATAATCATGCATGTGTTTAGGTCTATAGCTGTAGAAAAAGTTAAAACATTTCGCTTTTCTCCCTTCCTTCTATCTCCGCATTATAATTCAATAAGTGTTTTCCCAGATTCGCTGGTGTGTTTTTGGTTTGTCTTTCCTATTAACCTTTTCCATTTCTTTATATGCTTTCTTCGTTACATTTTACCTCTATTCTTTTCTTCGTTATTATCTGGTCTCAGTTTGTTTTAGTATATGTTTCAGTGCTGGCAAGCAAAGTATATCAGGTGATCACCATCAAGTGGTGTCAGTAGCAGAGGATTGAACAAAGTCCTAAAAGTCAAGAAAATTAAACATTGATGCAAGAGGCATTAATGGTTAGTGGAAACTAACATATTAAAGGAATGGGTTATATGTCATGAAAGCACCTGCTGAAGTGATGAAAGGACAGTCTGCTGCAGAAGTTTTGTAGGGGTCTGGAATGGAAGATGCGTGGGGTTAGTTAGGACTTGGATTAGGTTAAGGAAGGCTGCTCCACAGGCCAGGGTCACAGACTGTGCGAACTTGTACTGGAATCTGGTCACCCTTCTTTTAGCTTGAATTGTTTTCATTGATTTTTAAACCAAAGTCTGATCTTCTATTTTAAGGATTTCTCCACACATGGAAGATTTGGGGGATAAAAAAAAAGATATCCTATTGCGATGCCTAAAATCAGACGCAGCACCCTAATTTGACTTTTGCCTGAGGGCTATTTCAAGTTGCTAAAATAAATAATACGTTCAAATTTATTTTAGCAACTTCCTTATTTAGATTAGTATAATATTATTCTTCCATTTCTATCACAAGAACAATTCATTTTGCAAATTAATCAAAAATACCGCCTTCCATTTAGCTTGGCTGAAATTCACCAGATGCTCATGAGACATCAGTTCCACTGCTGTTTCCTGGTGGAAAGGATCTTCCATTCATCACGTCCTGTGACATGACATTTTCCTCGCTGGAATTTTTGCATGGGGATATTGAGGCTCTTGGGATGACTTAATTTTAGTAAGGGTTGAAGTTTTACGATTCTGTAGTGCTTCCAGAGGTACCAGCATTTTAGTTTTGTTTAGATCATTGAGAAGCCTGTGGAGCCTTACTTTTATTGTCTAGCTGGAGAGAGAATTCAAGGCTGCACCACATATCTGTGTGCTTGAAGAGAGCACATGGTGTCTGTACTCGGTCCAGGCGATGTCAGTGTGGGCTTCTGCGTCTGTAGAGACCATTCTGATGAAGTGGGAGGCTTTGTGGCCCGGTGGAGGCCAGTGGACACGGGGCAGTTCAGGAGTCAAGCTCTGACTCTGGCATTTACTGAAATGACATCACTTAATTCCCTAGAGCCTCAGTATCCCTGTCCGATATTGGGAAACATGAAATGTCCATATCACAGGGCCGTGGCGCATGGGAGATCTTGGGAGTACAGGCCTGTAGAGGTGCTGGAGAAAATCCTAATGGAATTTAACATGGGATCCTATATGTGCAAGCATTTTGTAAAGTGCTTTGTAAATAAAAGGCGACATGATACACAGACCATAAAAGTGGCATCTGTTGCCCCCATCGAGAGCCACCTTCCTGTGGCCCTTGTTGCACTTGGCATTTCAACCCTGTTATCCTTGGACGTCTCTGCTTCCCCTCATCCTCTTTTGAACTACCCAGGGATGCTTCTGGCCTATACAACAGATTTTAACTGACTTCAGCGGTAATCATTTGGGGCTAGACTCACGTTTAATTTCCTTCTCAGAGTTCTCATTTTAAAGGATAATTGTTGGGAGAAAGTTGATACTTGAGTTTTTGAATCCAAGTCACCAGCATATGCTCTACATACTAGTGTTTTCTGTTTTATTTTGTCTTTAAGATCTGTGCTGTGACAAGAGGGGTGCAGTTGGCCACAGAAATGGGCAATCAGCTGTTTGTTTCACTTCTTACCCATTGTTTCCAAGCACTGCTTAGCTAAATGTATTTTTAATTGTGTGGTTAAAAAACAAATTTGTTGGCAAATACCAATTTTAGCCAGAAATACTCATGAGTGTATAATTGTTGCCCAAGAGGAACTCTGATAAGAGGGTCTTCTAAAAAAGAGCGAAACCATTGTTACCAGCCAGCAGTAGTAGTAGGAGATACTATTTTTTTTTTAATTATGAGGGTTTTTAACTTCTGAACTGAAATTTTTAAAAAATACTTAAAAAAATAAAAGTATAGCTAGACATTGGTACAATTTAGTTGCCTATTCTGGTGGACAGAATACGGTGGGCTAGGAGTGTAGACTTAGTGTAAGATTCAAGGATATCTAGGGAGGTCCCTTCATCCCAAATGTCCTTGACACACCAGCCTGGCGGGGATGGCCGGAATCCTGGTGTGTGAGCTTAATTCCTTGTAATAAAGGCATGATTTCCTGTTTAAATGCAAATGTCCCTAAAACGGTATCACATTAAGGTATTATCTGTCATTAAAACTGGAATAACTTAGCTTAGTCAGGGGCTGATTTTAGTAGGAGAGAGAAGAGCAGGTAATTCTAGAATCCAGCTGGAGGTGTTGGGTCTGAGGGGGACCTGGGTTTGGGGAGGTGAGATTTGTCAGCAAATCAGAGTCTTGTGTTTGGTTTTCAATTCTTCCTAAGTTTAGAAACAGGGGAGGCTGGTGGCATTTGAGCCATACTTCTGAGACAGATGTTATGCCAAATAAACAAAACTAGTTTTATTTTAGAGGAGTCTGAGAAGCCTTAGAAGTGCTCATCCGATGCCATAAATGACCTTGAGCCCCATTCTGTAGCTAACGCCTATATATGCCGCTCTCAGAGAAGGCAGGAATTTGGGCTAGCTCATGGAATTTTTTTCCTTTCCAACACAAGCATTTAAAAATTATAATTAGAGAAAATTATTTGAGATTGGCTTCTCCACTGGGCACTGTCCTGTATGACAGCACTGCTAGGTGTACCAGCCTTCATCAAGCCTGTGCACATGAACCAGGAAGTGAGATTAAGGTTCTTTCCAGCACTTACATGAATCTGCGCTAGCTCAAGGATTTTCTGTGACATGGACATTTCATTACCACCCTCTGATGACGGCAGTCCTGAGGCTCTAGGGAATTAAGCATGTGATACCTTTCTTTTTCCAATAAAGAACCTAAACCTGATATCCTATTCTGAGTCATAAATGAATTAGAAAAGAAACTTCAAGCATCAAAATGGTTCAAATATAATATACTAACCAAGAAATTGTTGGAAGGTTGATATGAGCAGTGTTAGTGTTCTTACATTAAAAATTTGTATGCAGATTTTCTCTGATTCAGAATTGGAGGATTAAATTATCACCTAAAAGAAATCGCTTCTTGAGAATATTATAGATTAATAAAAACAGTTTGAAAGCAAGCAAGATTCACCTTGCCTGTGAACTTAGCTAATTCTTTTGCCATCCCTGAGTTAGATCGTTTGCTGAGTTTCTTTTGGAAGTTGTTAGAATGATTCTTTTCCAATTATCCTGGAGAAACACATCTCTTAGATATAACCTGCCTTTTGTTCAATGTTAAAATCATGAAAGCAGCAAACATTTAGTGAGATAAGATTTAATTAAAATGAATGATAGGACCTTCCCACATCTGCTGGTGTTACTTCAATTTGTGTGAGTGTAAATTCAATAAAGAAAAACATCCCTCAGATCAGGGACTCTATATAAAGGAAATCATTCGCAATAAGATGGAAAGAGAGTTTTTTCCCATTCAATACTGAAGAGATAGTTTTAGTTAAATGCGACGGTGTGGTGTCAGGGATCATATAATCAAGACAGACCTCTTGGAATTTAGGCTATGATACCAATAACAATAAGAAGAGGAATCTTGATTCATGTGTATATTCTCATTTCAGTAGGAGAGCAAGGGGCTGAAGAATTGCATTCACCCTCCATAAGGAAGGCTGAACTGATCCTTTATACCAGCTCTGCTGTGGTTTACTTTCTTGTCTATTTGCAGGCTCTCTCTTTGGGTTGGCTTTGTGACTATCCACAAAAGTACGTAAACTGTAAAATAACCTATTAAGAGGAAAATAGATCTGAAGACCAAGGCAAAGGAGAATTCTAGGTCCAAGAGGAAAGTAAACATAGGTTAAAGTTATAAATGTGCAGAGGAAGGCTCACGTACTGGCTAAAGATAGGAACTGGGGATGCATGTTGGGTTAGCCGTGGCCCGTGAACGTAATAGACCATGTGTGTGACGGAGCCCAAAGGGAATGAGGATAAACAGGAAACGGGGACGGAAGATGGAGGGAAGAAAGAAGAAAGAGAAGCCACACACGAGACAGATGTTCTGGGAGAGAAGCCATTGAAGGAGTGTCCATGAGGTGGAGTTCTTCAGGTTTGTCTCCCCATTTTGGGGTCTAGAGTGTCACATGGTGACAGAGGTCTTGAGAACTCTATGGGTTATCCCCAAAAGAACAAAAACTGTCACTCAGGAATGATCTATGGATAGACCCAGAGCCATCAGAATGTTTGAACAGTCAGGGCAGGAAGCTGGGGGTTCTCTATAGGGATCAGGTGCTGTACCTTTTACCTGGACCAGGTAGGTGCAAGTGCACCTCCTGCCTAGTCTCCACATCCATTTGAGCACCTCACCTTCCCTGTCTCCAGGATTTGTAAAGGGCCAGTGCAATCTGAATGGGAAAAAAGAGGTTGAGGGTTTTGATGACCTTACCCAAGCCTAATTTCTAATCTCCACGTATATATCCTGGTCCCTGAATCTAGCTTGTGATTTGATGTGCTGATTTTCATCACCTGACTCAAACAGGAACTGGGAAGAGGGACCAGTCAACCACTTAGTCCTCCTGTGTCACTGATGCAGTCATTTTATCTGTAAGTGACTGTGCTGAACCGCTTTGTTATTGGATAGGTGTTCTTGAATATCTGTTGTATCATTGTAGATCTTACAACAGTTAAAATTTTAAAGCCAGCAACATAAATAAAAGAATCTCTGGTTATAGCACATCTCCTTTCATTTTCTCCTATTATTACCTGAGGTCCAATAGGAAACAAAGTCATAAATAATGTAAATTTCTTGCCCAAGGTCAAAGAGATGGAAGAGCTAGGAATAGGATCTCAACAGGCAATGTAGTATTTTTTTCTTACTAAGCTACATGGTCGTCCGTGGTTCACTTTGACCGTAGTTTCTTTTACATAAAGGGGAGATCCTGGAATCAGATTTTCTGGGTTCACTTTTTTTTTTTTTTTCGTTGGTACGCAGGCCTCTCACTGCAGTGGCCTCTTCCATTGCGGAGCACAGGCTCCGGACACGCAGGCCCAGCAGCCATGGCTCACGGGCCCAGCCGCTCCGCGGCATGTGGGATCTTCCCGGACCGGGACACGAACCCGTGTCCCCTGCATCGGCAGGTGGACTCTCAACCACTGCGCCACCAGGGAAGCCCAACATCCATTTTTTTTAAAGTCAAATATTACTTTTGTTAGTGGATTAGGATGTTGCAGCAAATAAATACAGAAATGTGAGTGAACTGGAGATCGAGGCTGATTGCATGGAAATCTTATGCCTAATTCCAGCCACACTCAGAGTGCTGAGAACACATAAGTTGTTAAGTTGCATGGATGAGGTTGGAAACTGCTTGTGAACATCTTCATTCCTCCAATCCATACATCCAATTTTAGAAAGAAAGTTTTTATAAAATTTCCTGAAAGACATTTACTTTCTTCACCCTTGAGCAATCAAGTAAACTACAAAGTCTTTTGGAAGGAAAGAGCATGGCTGTCTCATTCATTATTGTTTCTATCATTTAGAATTTAATGTTTAAGCCAAAGAAACGGTTTCTAGGAATTCATGAATGTCACGTCTTGCATTCCATGTTTAGATGATCTGCATGTTTCTAAGCTTACTTGAAAAAAATAAGCTACTACATTTGAAATGAATGAACCCAAATAGAAGAGCAATAGCATATCTAAGACTAATGGGAAAATAAGATTATGAGCTATAAGCAATGAGAGTATGTTGTTTAAATTAAATGTGAATAACAGAACAGGGAGACCCAGCCAATGGACAAGAATCTTAAAAATGTAATTCATAACGAGCTTTCCTTTGAGATGGCTCACTGTGTTCCCAACGAGAGGCAACAGTGTGTCTCTGTGGCTGGGCTCCAGGTGTTCTTGTGTGGCCTGGGCTCAGGAAAAGGCTTTTATAAGGACTTTTACATCATAAATAGAATTCCCAGATAGTCTCTTAAGTTTTATGTTAAAATAATCCTTTCTGTCTCTTGAAATACTAAATCTGGACTTAGTAAAAGGCTGAATTCTACGTGTCTGAGAGAACTTGCTAGACTGATCTTCTGACCCTTTAGTTACAGGCCACCTGTGTTTAAGGAAATAAAAATGTGCGCGATGGTCACTGCTTTTTATCAAGGTTTTAGTGTTTGTCAACTATGTAATTTCAGACCTGAATGACCACCTGCTGTGGTCCCTAGAGCTGGAATCATAAGCTCTCGGCTTAGAACGACGAGGATGAGGCTTCTGTGGCCTCCATCTCCACAGATTCAAGGTCAATGCAGTTGGCATGATGGGACAGCTCAGGTTAGAATCTGACTAATGCTTCATTGTTTCATGAGTTAGACAGGATTCATTGCCTTCCTTCCCTGAAGTCCTCTTAGAGCAGTATAAGCACTCTGTCAGGGGGCTACAGAAAGCCCTTACTGGGGGGATCATCTTCACGGACAATTGCCGCTCCGTTAACTGGGAGCAAAACGATTCCAGAGCTTTGCAACGTTAGGAAACAGACTCTACTTCTTGACCCTGCCGTGTGTGGACTCCTAGTTTAGAGAGGTCTTCCGAATGTTTCCCCGTAGGCTCTGTAAGCAGGAATTCTCTCCCAGCTGTGGCCTGGGCTGGCTGTGCCCTGCTCATGACCCTGGCATGCTGGGCAAGCGGAGAGGTGGCCACGCCTTCCTTTGGCCTAGGAATGGTGGAGCCTTCTCTTCAAGAAAACTGGACTGTTCAGAGGGGAATATGCTCAGTTATGTGATTCATATTGTCCACAGCAGAAGACACGTCAGTCCCTTAGGGCAGGCAGAGCTTTTCCTGGCACTCGGATGTGAAATGAATTTCTGGAGTGGGACTTCATGTACGGGGACGCGGTGATGTGCACACAATGTTCTCCACAAGGTCCCTGCAGTAAACGCAATAGCACATCCCGCAGGGAGGAACTGGACACAGGATGCTGAAATGTGATTCTAATGTTTCAAAGTTTTATCTTTCCTTTCCTGGGATTTAGCCAGACTCTTAAAATAAAAACAGCGCGTTTTTTATTATGGGAAATTTCTACATGCATAAAAGTAGAGAGAGTCATTTGGCAAACTACCATGTCTGCATCGCCTAGTTTCAGCAATTATCGACTCATTAGCTAGAGTTTTGACCTTGCAGATGTTCAGACATTTAACTATGAATCGCCCAGATGTTGTTTGGAATCAGGCTGATCCATGACGGAAGTTGAAGTTGGCTTTGCGGGTCTGTTAAGTGGGAGTGGCTTAAATCATCTCCTTTCCATTTTCAGAGGTTTTGGTTTGGAATTGTCCTCCTAATCCTTGTTCCAGCGTCCCCTTTAGCATGAAGATGTGGATGAAGAATGTATAAGTGGCTCTGATTCTGATAAATCACAAGATCATCAGAGATAGACAGGGAAGTAGGAGAAGAGGACCCTTACCCTGCACAGAACTCTCATGCAGGTCTACCTTTAAGGAGCAGACTGTAAAGTCAGCTTTATTCAGTGAACACTCAAATGTCTATTACGTTTGCAGACATCAAGGACCTCCAATTCTGGTGAAGAATCGCCCAAAGTTTCCAAGTCTGTCCATGAGTGATTAGGCACTTTATGTACAAGAGATGCATTCAACCCCCAGGAAGGAGGTTTTTACTCTATTTTGACACATTATTTGAATAGAGTTGGTATTTTTCTTAAGGCTGAAGGAAATTAGGATCAGTGAACCCAAAGAACAGTCAAGATGCTGGTAGGGAAGACAGCCAGACAGCAAGGGAGGAGGTGGAAAAACTACAGATATCTGGAGCTGGAAATAAAATACTACTATCATTGGGGGTCATTTTAGAGTAAGGGTGAAGGACGTCCCCACATGGGTCTATGGTACCCATAGATCATCACGGTGATGATAGGATGATATGTAGCTGTGAGTGGAAAAGGACTTGGAATTGGATGATATTGTTTTAAGCCTTGACCTTACATTTGCCAACTGGGAGACCTTAAACAATTTATCTGACCTCTCTGTTGAGTCTGTTCTCAACTCCTAAAATGGATCTGGGAATACCCACCTGACAGATGTGGTGAAGATTAAAGAGATAATTCAATGTGAGCAAGCTCTATAAACAATGAGCTTCAGTGTCTAGTTGGCTGAGTTTTCACTGATGTCACTGGGACACCAAAAAGAGATGTATATTTTCTGTATACTTTGTTTAAGGGAGAAAGTAAACAAAAATTGCTAAATTCTGACTCTGAAAGAGAAAAATAAAGCTCCTCAAAAAGCTTCTCTCTCTGGTCTTCCCTGGTGGCTCAGTGGTTAAGAGTCCTCCTGCCAATGCAGGGGACACGGGTTCAATCCCTGGTCCGGGAAGATCCCACATGCTGTGGAGCAACTAAGCCCACGTGCCACAACTACTGAGCCTGTGCTCTAGAGCCTGCAAGCCACAACTGCTGAGCCCGTGTGCCACAACTACTGAAGCCTGCGTGCATAGAGCCTGGGCTCTGCAACGAGAGAAGCCACCGCAGTGAGAAGCTCGCACACTGCAACGAAGAGTAGCCCTCACTCGCCGCAACTAGAGTAAAGCCCGCGCACAGCAACGAAGACCCAGCACAGCCAAAAAACAACAACAACAAAAAACCCTTCTGTCTCTGGGATGATTTGTTCATGACAAGTAGGCTTTACTGAGAGGTGAAAATTGCAGAGGATGAGACAGAAAAAGTAAGCTGGGACCAGGTTGCCAATGACCTGTGTGCCATGCGGGGGAATTTAGATTTATTTGTTCAGAAATTTGGCTCTTTATTTTGTAAAGTATTGAAATATAAAAATACAAGAAAATAAGTTAGAGTCAGAGAAAATATAAATTAAAAAGTGATATCCTAGTTGGAAAGCGGAAGCAGTCATATAGGTCACAGAGCCCTAGAGTGTTGTTAAAACTGAACTTCTAGTAGACTCTGAGTGTGTGGCAGCCACATCAAAAAGGAAAAAAAAATGAGCAGTCGCATAATCTCCATCATTCATGAGGACAAAACATCGGTTCTTATGACTAGTAACGCTTTTAAATGAGTGAATTTTCTTGGGAAGGAATTTATAAATGAGGTAGAAAATGATGTATGGCCTATACGCTCTTGCCAACGTCCTCATGGTAAACGCAGTAGTAGATTTTAAAGGGATGTTTCTTATAGGACCCTTCTCTTCCCCTTCCCTACTTAATTTTCCCCACAGCATTTATCACCGAATTTATTATTAATCATTTCGTTTGTCAGTCACTCCCACTAGAATATAATCTCCACGAGAGAGTCTTGTTCACTTTTGCGTCCCCAGAACAGTGCCTGGCTCTTCCTAAGCGCTCAATATATATGGGTGAATAAGTGAACGCAGGTATGACTGCAATTTTTTTAAGCTAGAACTTTTCAAAGTAAGCTTCCTACCGCTGTGTGAGAAAGTTTCATTACTGTACGAATGGAATATTTGACTTCAAGCTATTGAGAAAAACAGATTCTGCATTGGTTTTTAAAATTAATCTCTGAGGGTCATTTTTCATTTTACTTGAAAAAATATTTTTACCTATAAATATATAATAATTTTGCAAGGAAGTCCCTCTCTGTAACTTAGCTATGCTACTAATTTTAACTAAGTCCATTTTGTCTCTTACGCCAGTTAGCTCAGTTGGGCATAGGTTACTGCTATCATAGTCAGTGGGTTAAACTCAAGGTTGATAGAATAGTTTATACATCAGTGATCAAACACAGGTTTTTTTTGTTTTTACAATAAATACGCTAAAAACATAGTTGCCTAATAAATATTTATGGCCCCTTACAATTCAAAGTCTTGAAGCTATTTAAAAATCCTTTTAATATTATAGGAAAGCTCTTCATTCTTAGAAAGTAAACTTTGGAAGAAATCTAACTCTATGGACAGTATGACACATAATACGCAAAGATTTAACTAAAATTTTATGGTCAAGAGTATGTAAACATTTGTTAATCTTCTTCCTCATTCATCAGTCAAAGTTTTAGAATCAATTCAGTTCTTTGCTTGGTCAAAAGCAATTGTTTCAACATTCTCTTAAGGTTTCTTTCAAGCTTCCTTCTTAAAACAAAATGCGCGTCTTTCGTTTTATCTTTCAATTCATTCAACTACACTTCAATTTAAAAAGAAAGTATATATATATATATATATATATATAAATTCAATCAATGCTAACTGAAAGACATTTGATTTGGGGCGTTTAATAATTTATTTTCACAAGTAACATATTTTCCATGGAACTTGCCAGATGAATTAGATGCAAAATGTATCCCCCAAATGACCAGAGAAATTTATCTGAAAAATGGAATGACTGGATACAAACCAAGTAATTTTCAGTGAACAGCTGCCAGAAATAGTCACATGGAGTAATTTATTACGATGCTGAGGCCCGGTTTGGAATTGTGCCTGCTGGGTATGCACAGCTTTTACGTTCAAAGGCGATCACAGCTCTGCAGATGCACAAGGGGCTCCAGACAGCCTCTTGCAAATATCAGCGTTGTGTGCTGTTGTCCATTTGAGCAAGGAAAAGATTTTCCTCAGAAGAGAGATCTATTTTTTAATTTTTATTTATTCATTGAAGTATAGTTGAGTTACAATGTTGTGTTCTGGTGTACAGCAGTGATTCAGTTAAACATATATGTATATGAATATTTTTTTCATATTCTTTTCCATTATGGTTTATTATAAGACATTGAATATACTTCCCTGTGCTATACAGTAGGCCCTTGTTTATATATAGTAGTTTGTATCTGCTAATCTCAAACTCTTAATTTATCACTTCCCCACCCCCTTTTCCCTTTGGTGACCATAAGTGTGTTTTCTGTGTCTGTGAGTCTGTTTCTGTTTGGTAAATAAGTTTGCTTGTATCGTATTTTAGATTTCACATATAAGTGATATCATATGGTAGTTGTCTTTCTTCTTCTGTCTTACTTCACTCAGGATGACAATCTCTAGGTCCATCCATGTTGCTGCAATGACATTATTTTGTTCTTTTTTATGGCTGAGTAATTTTCCATTGTATATATGTACCACATCTTCTTTATTCATCTGTTGATGGACATTTAAGTTGCTTCCACGTCTTGGCTATTGTAAATAGTGCTGCCCTGAACATTGGGGTGCATTATCTTTTAAAATTAGAGTTTTCTACAGATATATGCCCAGGAATGGGATTGCTGGATCCTATGGCAACTCTGTTTTTAGTTTTTTGAGGAACCTCCATACTGTTTTCCATAGTGGCTGCACCAATGTACATTCCCACCAACAGTGTAGGAGGGTTTCCTTTTCTCCACATCCTCTCCAGCATTTGTTATTTGTAGACTTTTTAATGATGGCCATTCTGACCAGAGCAATATAATACCTCACTGTAACTTTGATTTGCATTTCTCTAATAATTAGCGATGTTGAACATCTTTTCATTTGCCTATTGGCCATCTGTATATCTTCTTTGGAGAAGCATCTATTTAGGTAGAAGACAGAAAAGGAGTTTCCTAATTACAAGGCTGCCTTTCTAATAGTCCTTAATGAGCTTTTCCCAGCTTTCAACTACAAAGTCTATACAAACACACAAAAGGGGAAAAAACTCACAGCATCAAGAAAAAAACAGATAAGAAGTCAACTATTGCTAGAATGCAGAGGGAACTTCCGTTTGCCACAAGGAGGTATGAGATGATAGAAACAGAAGGCAGAAAATTTACCTCTAACTTAAGTAGAAAAAGCCATTGCTTTTATTCCAGTTGTTCTAGTTTCTAAGATATAATTGATGAGTGTGTCCTTAAACCAAAGAGGACTTGATTATGCAGTTTATAAGGATGTGTCCTATTCCCTTAACAACAACTACAACTTCAACTAACAAAAGAAAGACACCTACATAAAATCTGGCTCTTTTGGTTGAGCTAAATATCATGTTTGACTGTCCGGCTTCTTGGTTGGTTGCTGAGGTCAGAGTTCCATCCACTCCTGGTTTAGCCGCTTGTGACAAGGGGCATCCTCTTATGGTGTAAACTATGATCTCACCATGCAAGGGACAGCTTTTCTTAGAAAAGGAGTCTGTGGGTTTGGGCAAGTTAGATGGAAGCCATAGAAATATAACTACAAATAGAATGCAGCCATAAAACAATTTTACCTAATGACCTCTGTGGGTTTTCCTTCCAGGAATGTAAGGAGTCAATAGTAGGGAATTTAAACATTCAATTCACATACTGATAGGTTAGAGATAAAAAAGGTAATTTTTAAAAATAGAAGCTAAAGTGGCATTTGATAAAATTTGATCATTGTTCCAAGCATTCTACTTAGTGATCAATTCTACAAACCTCCCTTTGAAATCAAAATGATTCTGGATGTGCCACCAGTGTAACCACGAGGACTAGAGAAGAGAAGGTGACATTATCATGATTTGCAATTGATGTTCCCTTGGTTTTTTGCGGGGGGGCTTGTTTTATCCGAAAAACTCAAGAGAATCAACTAAAACCTCTGACCTGTAATGAGAGCCCAGGGTGATGACAGGTAACATAACGTTATCACTTTACATGTCAGTAATAATCGCTAGCAAGTATCATGGGTATTCCAAGAAAGAGGTGAGGAAAGGATCTCATTAGCAATAGCTACAAAGAAATCTAAATATTCAGGAGTAAATTAATCAAGAAATGGACAAGAAGTATAAAACTTGATTAAGAGACAAAAAAAATTAAAGAGAAGAAGACAACCCTTTTGTTTTTTAAGAGAAAAGATGTTATGTAGTGCTTGGTGGGGGCGGGTGGGTACAGGGTGGGATCCTGAGTTAACAATACCTGGAGGAGCCCAGAGAGCCTCTGTAAGATCAAGCGCAGGGGGCTGGGTCCCCCACCGCCTCCAGAGGGAGGGAGGTAGGCAGGGCTGGGAGAGGCTGTGGGCGGGGCTTTGAAACACCTGCCTGATGTGTGGGGCTTGGGGAGAGCTGGGAAGGGTGCTTTGGTCTGTTTTGTTTTTATTTTTTTTATGCAGTAAGTTTTATTTATGCCATTCTCCTTTGCTTCCTCCTCTCCATTCTTCATGAGAATCTGCAGTCACATCTACACAAGGCTTTGGAGCCAGATCTGTGTTTTTTTAGATGCATCACCACCCTCAGGCCAGCATTAGGACGAGAGCAGGAAGGCTCAGTTTTATTTGGATTTTACAACTGCCTCAGAAATGAAGCTTCCAGTCAAATGCAGTTCTCTGGGTCTGAGTTATGGTCTTTTACTAGTATAACAAACCAAACAGAACGGTCCTTTTTATTTTCCCTTACGCTCAGGTCACCTGCGTGGCTGCACACTGAGCCTCATTTACGAGTGGTTTGGTAAATTCCCTCAGTGATCTGGAAGGGTGGGCCCCGTGCCACATTTCATGATGCTTTTGTCGCAGGCACTATCTCTGCTGAAGGATTTCATTTTGAGTGACATCTAATTTAATGACTGTAGCTCAATATATCTGCTCTGGCATAATTCTCATTTCCATGTCAGGTCAACAAAACTCTATTTTTTGCTTAAAATAATTATTCTTTCCATTTATGGTTTAGGAAGGTTGAAAACCATTGCGATGCATATCAATAAAAAACATGTTTGAAATTAAACTGTAAAGAAATAGACTATTTTTTAAAGCTATGATTTTAATCAGATCATGATATAAGTGATACGATTAAAATACTTAGTGTTGGTATAATTATAAAAATACGTGGTACGTTTGAACTTTGAGTTTCACAGTCAACGCACACATTTTAGGGGACTCAAGTAACATACACCATATGTTTGTGTTTTAGGCAACTTTTTCGTGTAACTGTGATGATCAGTACACGGGTACTTTCTGTGAAGAATTTGACGCCTGCCAGAGGAAACCCTGCCAGAACAATGCAAGCTGTGTTGATGCGATTGAAAAGCAAGATGGGGGCAACTTTACCTGTGTTTGCCTTGCTGGTAAGGTTTCCATAGTTAATAGTTGCTCTGTGTCTCTCTGTAGAATAGACACTTATTAATTAAGGATGGTTAAGCATACATCGTTGGACAGGTGACTTTAAGGTCTCATTTGGCTCCATCAGCCCATGCTGATGGGAATGGAGGAAGGAAGTTCCTATGGGGATAAACACCATGTTCTTTGTCTGGCTTTCTCATGTTGATATGCTTCTGTCTTAGCATTCCACCATTTTCATTCTGGACTAATGATATTCCTGGTCAAATAGAGACCTGGATGTTTCAAAGACAATTCTGCAAATATGTACTGAGTGTGGGCTGGCGCTGTGCTGAGTGATTATGCTAAGTAACTTAAGAAGAATTTAGGCTAAACTATGCAGGGTGTTAGGTGATGCCACCCAATCCTCTCATTTGTGTTCATTTCCTTGTGTTCATGTGTGTTCATTATTCCAAGTTCTTGGAACACCATCCTGCACAATGGGGCAAGTCGTTAATATTCCTTGGTTAGTATGGGGGATTCATTGATCTTACATGAGACTTTCAGATCCTCAGAGCACAAAGAGTGCCTCTTAGGAGAGGGCAGAGGACAACAGACTTCTCTTCTCTGGCAGTCA
This sequence comes from Grampus griseus, assembly GCF_964374135.1. Lineage (NCBI taxonomy): Eukaryota > Metazoa > Chordata > Mammalia > Artiodactyla > Delphinidae > Grampus > Grampus griseus. The sequence goes on from NC_139001.1 coordinate 9,733,958, forward strand.
TCTTACTGACTTACTGCTCAGCCAACTCGGTTATAAACCCTCAAGGAGCAGGAGTGGCGTTTTATTGGGGAACATTTTGATACAGCTGTTTTGATGCAGCTTAAAAGCAAACACCAAATTACTCCTTTTTTATTATCAATATCATGGAAAACTGGCATCATCTTTCTTTTTCCATCTCAGCCTGTTGCCAACATCTGCCACTGGGCAGGGATTCAGGGTGATGTAGGAGCTGGGGATGGAGTGAAGTGGGAGTTGGGGTGATTAAGTGCTCATTGTAAGAAGCAAGGCCCATCCATGCAGAAATTCATAAACAAAAAAGTGAAAGTCCTTCACTCATCTGTCCCAGCCCAAACTCTATAATAAGGGTAGGTTAATAGTTTGATATAGTTTTTCCAGACCAGTGTGTGTATGCGTGTGTGTGTGTATTTCCCTTGCAGATCAGATGATTAAGTATTTTTCTATATATTTAAAAAAAGTGATTATAGTATACACATGGCTCTACAACTTACTTTTTTCAGTGTATATTTACCAGTAGATCATACATATCTTTCCGTGTCAGTACATATGGCGCTACCTTATTCATTTTAACGATTTCGTAGCACATCTCCTAAATTTGTATCTCCAGATGAGACTACTGCCTACTTGCCATCTCCATTCAGATGTTCCAGGCCACCTTAAGCCCAGTCATTCCAAAACTGAGTTCATCACATCCCCAGCTCCACACAGCTCAGCTTCTGGTGTTCCATCTATTTCTACAAGCCAGACATCTACAGGTCACCCTAAGTGACCCCCACCCTCTGTCCTTTCTGCCTCCAAGTGTTCTCCATCTTACCACCAAAAGACTTTGCAAATCCCCCCCCTTCTCTGCAGCCCCACTGCCACTGCTCCCAGGCTAGCTGCCTTTGCCCCTTGTCTGTGTAACTGAGATAACCTCTCACTCTTTCTCTGTCTCCTCTTGACTGTGCTGTGCCCTGGAACCAGAGTGATCACGCCAAAGTGAGCCCTGGCTTTCGTTATGTCAATGCCCCCAGACTGTCCATTCTCCTCGGTGATTATTTTCCAGTGCCGATCTGATGTAGTTGCTTTCCCATTTAATCCCCTTCTTCCCATCGCTCTTGAGATAAAGACCAGAATCCTCATCCTCTTTCTCCTCCGTGATCTGTCGCTCACTTGCCTTTCCAGCCCCATCTCACCCCACTGCTCACCTTGCTCTGGGACCAGCTACCTTGGCCTTTCATCTCCCTGCCTGCATGAGCTGCTGCAGGACCACCTCCCCGTCTCTGTGCCCAGACAGCTCTCTCTGCTGCCTCCCTTTTGCCTGGTTTCTATTTTGGACCTTGTTAAATGCCCCCTTTCCTTGGGACGTCTCAGCAGAATGCTTCAGTCTAGGTCTCCTTCCCTTTTCCTCTTTCATAGCTGGGCGTTCCTTTCCTTCTCAGCCCTCATCTGTTTGCAGTGGATGTGTACACATGTGATTCTTTGATTCCTGCCTGTCTTCCCCCCCAGAGTCAACCCTGTGAGAGCAGGACCTGAGTCAGTTCCGTTCACCATTGTGTCGCACCGTGTCTGATGAACCCGGGACGCTCAATGTGCTGATGAGATGGATTAATGAACGAGTATGAACGTGGCCTGATGTTTTAAACCACTCCTCTATGGATGGGTCTTTAAGAGAGTTTCAGTTTTATTTCTCTCTTATAAGTGATGCTAGGACGAATAAAGATCCTTCTATAAATAGCCTCAATCAGGGCTGGTAGTGGAGCTCGTCACTGTTAGGACTGAAATGATTTGTTTGATATTTTATTCAGGTCTGTTCTCAGAGGAGATTTCTCTAGTTTTAAAGGAACTCAGGTGCATAGAATTGGAATGACCATAATGCTTGGTTTGTGATACTCTCTCATCTTGTCCATAGCGTGCTTTTCTATATCCACTTAGCTATTTTAATACGGAGTAATCACTGGTGGAGACACCACCAAAACCGGAAGTTCAACCTGATGACTAACCGTATAGTCTCCTCATCAGCCCATCCCTCGGTGTCCCTTCCCCATCTAGAGCCAACAGTCACCCTGAATCTCGAGTTGATCCGTCCTTTGTTTTCCTCTTTATATGATCTTAGTATTTACATGTTTTTTTTTGTTTGTTTGTTCTGTTTCTTTTGCGGTACGCGGGCCTCTCACTGTTGTGGCCTCTCCCGTCGCGGAGCACAGGCTCCGCACGCGCAGGCTCAGCGGCCATGGCTCACGGGCCCAGCCGCTCCGCGGCATGTGGGATCCTCCCGGACCGGGGCACGAACCCGTGTCCCCTGCATCGGCAGGCGGACTCTCAACCACTGCGCCACCAGGGAAGCCCCCTTTTATGTCCTCTTTAAGAAAATATTTTCCTTCCTAAAGATCTAAAAGATATTCAAGTATATTTTCTACCAGGCATTTGAAATTTTTGATTTTCAGCAAAGTATTTAATTAATATGAATTTGATTTTTGTATCTATGGTTTGAAATTGGGATATTTTATCTTTTACTCTAACTTTATTTTTCTTCTTCAGAGATACTCCATTTCTTTAAGTACGTAGTATATGAAACCTTTACACTGTGCCCCCTTCCCTAGAAAGCAGCTGCTAGAATTTGGAATGACTGGATACTTTATACATTTTTAACTGTGCTTACTCTCATTTTAGGCATTTCTGCACTGTCAGTGTTTAACCGTTGATTTGAAATTTCCAGAAGCACTGTAAATTATTTTTTGCTTATTAGTGGGGAGAAGAATTTCACCTCTGTCATCTAAGATGATTTAATATCCTCCACGTGGATAGCACCTCCTGGCTTTTTCTGGGTGTCTCCAGGTGGCACATATAGACATACAGCATTCTCCTTGGTTCTTCTAATAACAACAGTAACAATAAAAATAGTACTTTGGCTTTCAGTTAGCTTCAGGAACAGAGAGTTGCACTCTAAGAATTGGATTTTGATAATTAGACTCAGGGACAGTTTGGTGATTTCCAGTAAGTTCATTAGAATGGTGCTGGAAGCTGAGATACGGCAAACAGATCTTGATTTACAAAGTGATCATCTTTTATTTCTTCTATCAAAACAACAAAACTATAACACCACATTTGTAAGTTGCTATTGTTTTAATAAACGACTTTCTAACAGTTGTTCTTCAATTTCCTGAATATTACAGGTTTAAATCTATCTAGTTTTCATGAAATAACATACAGTTTCATTTTAGAGATACATACCTTTGTATACTGGTCACAGTTTAAACAACTTTACATAATCTCCGCTGATATTTACATCATGCTGTTTTCTGGTTCTTGAATGGCATAGAGTTTGCATACAGTTGTGCATCTGTGAGAAAACCCTAGCACATAAAAGAAATTCTTTCTTGTTTAATAGAAACGTAAAGCAGCTAGAGAACCACAGCAGCTATTTAAAATCTTTTCTGCTCTCCTTGAATCTGTAGCTCTGTCTTCATCTCTCTCACCTTCTACTTTATCCAAAGGTGACCTCACATCGGCTGGGGTCTCTCAGCCATCCTGTTTCTATCAGGGTCTCTCTGACTTCCAGTAGCAACTTCACTGGCCTTTTCTGGAACTGGGGCTGTGGGATTCCTTCCCCCATAGCCTCCATTTTCCCTCATGCTCTAGGACATCCCAAGCAGAGGTAGAAGAGATGTAGGAAATCTGGCACCTAACTGTCTCTTTGCTCAGCTACCTCCTGACTTGTTCCTGCAGTTCTCTTAGGCCGGTTTCTACTTTATCAGTTCCCACGTCCTGTGGGAACAGCCCTTTTATAAAGCATCTAGCTCTATCTCTCCATCTGCTTTTTTTTCGTCTTAACATTTTTTTTCTTTGGCTGCACTCCACAGCATGTGGGATCTTAGTTCCCAGACCAGGGATCGAACCCGCACCTCCTGCAGTGGAAGCCCGGGGTCCTAAACCACTGGACTGTCAGGGAAGTCCCTCTCCACCTGCTTTTTACTGTAGTACACACACACATGCACACAAACACACAGACGCGTGCACACGCTAATGGCTAGTGTCTATTCAGTGTAACCACGCGCCAGGGCTGTGCTAAGTGCCTTCCAAGGCTGCGCTTTAGGACAATCTCCTAGTTAAACACTCTTAATTATACCATTTTCGTAGATGAGAAATCTGAGGCACAGGGGATTTTGTAACTTGGCCAAGAATATTAGAGGGACGCTCGACTGTCGTCACACACCAATCCCCAAATCTCAGTGGCTTCCAAGCAGAGGTTAAGTTTCTGCTGTGTCGTAGTTGGATGAAGGCACTTGGCCTCCAGGTGGTAACTCAGGGATCTGGAGGGTCTTGTGTGATGCTCTGAGACGAGTGCCTGGACGTGTCGTTATGTCACTTCCGCCACATGCCGTTTGCCAGAATTTGGTCCCTTGGTCCCTAGAGGTTTTGCCTGGGAAGAGGAGTCGGTGTGGCGAACATTCTCATGGTCTCCGCCGTGCCAGGTGCATGTGCCCATAACTGTTGGGGCTGAGGTTTGAACCCAGGTCCTCCGCTGGGCTCCCAAGCCCATGTTCTTGGTCATTTTATTACACTCTTGTCCTGTGTGTGTAGCCGCACTGCGAGCTGAGGACTCTCCTGGTACAAACATGTGATTCAAAACCATGTCATGCTTTCAACTTTCTCATATCAAACAGGACTCTCCTTAAGAGGAGAAATACTAGGCCATTTTGCCCCAAAGCGGGGACTGGATGCTTGAAAAGAGGCGTTTTCTATTTGGTTGAGTTCTGAATGTCATTGAAAAGCTTATGTTTCCATAGGAAAGCTACATTTCCTTTGTGGGAAGAACTGTTTCCAGGTTAATTAACATCAATTAATTGACCTCTGAAGCTCCAGATATGTGCCTAAGAACTCTCTAGCAGTGGGAAGTGTGCTTCCTGTTGAAAATTTATCACTGTGCTTTCATGTTTGCAAGTCTGATCATGAGACATGATCTTGTTTGATGAATGAATGAATTCAAGCCAGCTTCTTGTCACCAGAGAACAAAACTTCCACAAGTCTTCACAGAGACGTTGTCTTAATGCAACACTCATTTCTCTCGAGAAGAGAACGTTTCTTGGAAAGGAAAACTATTATTTTCAGCAAAGAAGCTTCTGCTCCAGATTTGCTAATATGTTGGTGTTTTGCTTTAATTTCTACATCAAATGCCACTACAGAGAGGATTTTTGAGTCATCGGTAATCCAGAAATGTATGAATATGGTGTGTTGGATGTTGAGTGAATTAAGTAATAAACTCTCTGCTGTATTTTCCGTTTTGATTTTTACTACAATTTCTTGGAAGCAGGAGGTGACTTTTTTTTTTAAATAGTAAAACACTGATGTGTCATCTACACGTGTTGCACAATATAAGATGAATTATAGATTATGGTCAATCCAATTTCTGTTTTGGGAGGAAATTTTTATCAAGGGTGATTGATAGTTTTCTTGGAATTTTTGGCAATACTTTCAAAAAGAAGGGGGCTGTCAGTAGCACCAAGTACCGCGGGAGAATCTAAGAGGAGGTTATTGACTTTGGCAACAGGTTTGTCCAAACCATTGGTGGCCTCCTGTTTACACTGATGTGATAAGGGTGCCTCAAAAGCTTTGAGGTCTCCCTAAAAGACTTCATACGGGGACAGAAGCAAGGGAAGGTGGCTGGGAGTTACCAGACACACTGAAGGGCAACACCATATATGGAGATAGTCATAGCCGCTCGGTTTTCACGTGGCCTAGAAGCTTCCCAAGCGACGCTGGTTGGCAGTGACCAGGTGACCGGATATGGATGGGCAGGATGTGAGAATCAGTGAGTGGCAAATACAGACTGCTCTAAAGATGACGTTAGTGGCACAGTTAGTGTGCAGAACAGAATTAGAAAGGTCTCTTTTATATTATTTTTAAAAATTATAACACAATTTAATAGCACAGGCTCTGGAGTCAGAATGCCCTGATCACAAGGATAAATCTCACACAGTGAGAACTTAAATGTGGGCTGTTTCCCATCACCCCACTATCGTACTGTCCGGTTCAGAATGAACTTCCTGGAGACTCTGCTCGCTGCCTGAGGTTACACGAGCCCCAGGTGCCAGAGTCAGAAGACCTGGTCCCGTCTAGACCACTACCCGTCCCACCTGACCACAGCCTCTGGAGCCATCACTCTCAGTCCTGCTTCCATCCTTACCGTTTTCTAGCTGGGCTCCTTAGGCAAGTTGCACAACCTCTCTGGGCCTGCTTCTTTGACTTTGCAGGGACTTGGCAACAGCCCTCGTCACGGCTGGTTATGAGTATTAAATGAGAAAACAAGCTCCAATTCTGTTGACACATGTCTCCAGTACTTAGCCATGGCACCTAGTAGGTGCTCAATAAAGATTCGTTGAATAAATGAATGAATAGAATAAGATGAAATTCCATCCGAGGCATCCAGATGTATATCGAGGACTGGATTCCCTTAACTCCCCTCTCTGCCTTCTCTCCCCAGGCTTCTCCCTGTAGCACATGCATTTCTTTTCCTTTCCACATCAGATTGGGGCTGGCCTGAGGGCGGCACTGCTGTGTTACATGACTCTTTATTTCTCCATCCCCTGTCAGTGCCACGCCTTGTGCTTTGCTCACAGTAGACGTGGAATTTAACTTCTTTAATCAGGATTTATTTTATAAAAGCCTTCTAATTTCAAGAGTGTAATTTTTCCTCCAAGGAGCTATTACTTTTTCTGAAAAGAATAGCTGTGATGCATGTTCAGAACCACCACTGCCAAAATATTATGTATCATACGAAGCACTTCTCAGCTTCAGAGCACTTCATTGTTCCAACTAATTGTTGATTTCAGCCTGTTTTTAAAACTCATCATTTCCGAGGTGAGGGGAGTGCAGCCTGTGTTCCCATCCCAGCTTTACTCTTTTAAACACTGGGTGTGGCTCAAATCGGCATCAAGGTGCCTTTGAGCGTGAGTTAGAAATGGGTCAGCTCCTCCTGGAGGTGAATCCCGAGTAGAATTTGCAGAGTCCCTACACCCAGTCTCACTCAGCTCGAAGGGTGAGTCCAGTGGCAGATGAGTGCAGGTTTGAAGAAGTGGGTTAGTTTAGTTTCAGAATGGAAGGAACCTCGGAACTGCCTCTGTACGTGCAGTGGCGGGGGCGGTAATGATGACTGCATGAGGGTGGAGGATGTGTCCAAGGTCTGTAAGCTCACGGGGAAAGTCAGGCTTCTTCATGCTGTGTCCATCTTTGGGTCAAAGTGTGTTTACTGCAACATTCTCATGGTCTGTGAATTTTCCACTAGTTATGAGTAGAGCGGGAGGTATGGGCATCTCTGGCGGGCTATGACTGCATGGACCATGATGCAGAGAGAGTGCCAGTTGAGTCCAGGGGGCAAAACAGAACTGTAGTGTGGCCAGCCTTGGATCCAGTCTCTTCTACTTACTAACTGTGCGACCTTGAATCGCCCTCCGCACCTCTCTTGGGTTTCCTCATCTTTAAAATAAGGGCTTGTTGTGAGGATCACTGATGCATTCAACAGTCATTTGTCAAGTGTCCACTGTGTGCTGGGTATTTTCTAAGTGCTAAGAGCCCCACTGTGAAATAGCAAAGACCCTGTGTTCATAGAGGTGGTGTGTTAGTGAGGGGATGGGTCAACAGTATGCACGTGTGTGTTCTTTGCGGTGTGTGTGTGTGTGTGTGTGTGTGTGTGTGTGTGTGTGTGTGTGGTCAAGGGAACGCATCATGGTGATAGATGCTAGGAAGAGAAATAAAATACAGGAAAGAGATAAAGAACTGGGAGTATGATTGTAGACAGGGGGATTAGGTGAGGCCTATTTGAAGGGGAAATGCTTGTGTAGAGACCTGACCAAAATGAATAAAATGAGCTTGTGAACAATGTGAATGGCAGACGGAATAGCACATGCAGAGGTCCTGAGGCAGGAACATGCCAGGAGTGTGTGAAGGGCACAGAGCCTAAGAGAACCAGTGATGACGCTTGGCTGGGACCAGACCATGCGGGCAGGACAGGGATTTTATCCCGAGAGTGACAGGAAGCCATTGGAGGGTGTGAACTGGGGTGGGCCCTCTGATTTTCCTCTTGAAGGAGAATACACATAGGGAAGGAAAATTGGGAAACCAGTCAGGAGGCCATTTACTCTCTGCTGGATCACCATGGTACTGGAAATGGGGAGTTTGGGATTCAGGGTGTATTTGAAGGGATTGCTGATGACACTTCTGGTGGACTGAATGTGAGGTGTGAGTGGCAGTGGGTAGTTGTGGATGATGCCAAAGCTTTTTTAAAAATAGCAGTTTTATTGAGATATAATCCACATACCATCGAAACGGGCAAGTCAGTGGTCTTTAAAATATATTCACAGAGTTGTGTTAACTGTCACCACAGTCAATTTTAGAACATGTTCATCATCCTAACAGCAGCCCTTTCCCCTTGAGCTGGCACTCTGAACCTGCCCCACACACACACACACACACACACACACACACACACACACACACACACACACACACACTGCAGTAACCACTGATCTACTTTCTGTCTCTATAGATTTGCCTATGCTGGACATTTCATATAAGTCGAAAAATATGATATGTGGCCCTTTGTGACTGGCTTCTTTCCCGCAGCATCATGCTTTCAGGTTCATCCATGTCGAGCATGTGTTGGTCAGCTTCCTCCTCCTCTTCATCACGGCTCTTTGTCCAATCAGTAATTTTCTACCCATTTATTTAAACTTTCTTTCTCTTCATATCATGAATCTGCTTCTCCAATGTCATTGGTGATGTGCTTCTCACTGATTTCCAGGGCTTCTTCTTAGTCCTCGTGTCTCTCTAGCAGCCCTTCTCGCCTGGCTTACAGAGCACTGCCCTGCGTCCGTTCTCCTTGGACCTCTCCAGCCCTCCTCCCACCTTCTGTGCCCGGTTCCATCTCTAGAGCTCAGTCCTTACCCACTTCAGCTGCCTTTCCCTGCCTGGGCCAGCAATCACTCATTCTGAGCTGTCACCTCTAAGTGAATGGCTTCCAGACCCTTCCTTTCAGCCTCCGGGGTCCCCTCAGCCCCAGCACTTTCACTGGGCTCAGTGTGATGCTCTGCTAACCCTCAGCCCCTCCTGAGACTCACCCCCAGACTCCCCTCCCTCTGCCTCCCACACATGCTTTCGAGCCTGGCTCTCTTCGACTGGCTCCTGTTTCTATCAGCTGTGCAGTCACTGCCCTCATCTCTCAGGCTGGAGGCTCAGTCCTGCCTGTTGACTCCCCCGTCTTGTTTATTTCTGGACCGTCTCCAGGTTTGCTCTGTTTACGATGATTCCCCATCTGCCCCTGCACGCTGCTTCCTCTTCCATCGCCAGTGCCCTGATTCAAGCCTTGTCATCTGTTGCCTGAATGACTGTGGTGAGCCGGTCACCCTCACCACCATCCACGCTGCCTCGCTTACGACTGCAGTGCAGTATTCCAGAAGCCCAGGACTGGAGCCCAGCCGAGCCAAGGGCAAAGCCTCCTCTCACTACTCATCCTCTGTGTGACTCTGGGGAAACTAACGTCACTGGGTCTCAGCTTTCTCTCTGTAAATCGGAGTGGGTGACAGAGTCCGCAGCCCCACAATGCAGTGGTTAAGTGATGCATGCAGTGCGCTCAGAAGGGTCCCTGGTGTGCAGTGAGTGCTCAGTGAATGTCAGTGGCTCTTATTGTTGTTGTTTTTGTGAAGCCAAGAGTCAGATGCCCTGCACGGAGCACTTCCACTACTTCCTGTGGCTGGAGATGTGGCCTCGGTCCCGTCTGTGGGCTCCCTCTCTGGGAAGCCAACTTGGATCACGTGGGACCCTTAGGACATCCTTTCCTTCTCTCCTAAGACCCAGGAGAGCTGGGCCTGAGCGGCTCCCTGCCACGCTCCCTGCCTCAAGGCTGGCCTGGCTCTCACGGTCTTTCCCAACAAGCCTCATGAAGAGGCGAGAAAAGACATGTGAGGAGGAACGAGTGTGGGGTTTGGGGTCTGCGGTCCTGGGTTTAACTCCAGGCAGAGTCACTCACCGATTAAGTTTCTCTGAGCCCAAGTTTTCTTGTCTGTAAAATGGAATAATGGTATCGCCCTTGTAGGGGTTGAAGAGAACATGCACACACGTACACGTGCATATGCAAACATATACACACACATGCAAACATGTATGTATACACATACCTGTGCACACACACACACTTACACACACAAGCACACATCTGCATCCACACGTACATACGTCTGGCTCAGAATAGGTGGTGCATAAAGGGCACCGGTTTGTAGCTTCTAAACACAAGTAAGAGGAAGCCGATGAGAAGGATCTGAGCTTCATTCTCTGTCTCTCCCAGAGGCTGTACCTATCCTCCTACGCCCCGTTTTGCCCGCCCCTTTGGCCCTCATTCTGTCCAGACCAGAGGCCCCTGTTTCCAAGGAGAAGCGGGGAAAGACTTAAGCTCTCCTCCTAAGTTAAAGCAAACAAGAAGGGACCATGCTACAACCCTGCTTCGGCATGGCTGCACTCTGTTCAGAAACCTTCAAAGGCACCATGCTGGTGACCCCAGCTCCTCAGCACGTGGATCTGAGGCTGTCACGGCTTGCCCCAGCCCCAGCCTTCCCCCCCGCCCACTCCAGGCAATCCAGCCTCGCGTGACACTGAATGTGCCTGACTCGGTACTACTTCCTGGCTTTTGCTCCCACTGTGTCTAATTGTTTCCTGTGAATGTGTCTTCTCTCCTCATCTGGAGTAAGCTCCCTGCAGGCAGGAACTGTTTCTAAACATCTTTTAGATTCTCCGTTTGTGAATGTTCACCCCACAAAATTTCCTTCTGAAAAAATGAATGAACACCTCCTCTATAGTCTGGGTTATTACACAAGCTTAGAATTCAACCGATAAATATCTTTAAGGCAATTCCTTACCTTGTCTGCCCCATGGTATAAGTTTTTGATTAATTTAATGTCTTCTCCCTTCTGATTTCAATTTCTCAGAACATACTTAATGAAAGGATCTTTCTTGAAATCTCTCCCCCATTGTAATCACTAGATTAGGAGACACAGGTGTCATATATAGTCTGGCCTATATTAATATCTCAATTAATACTTCTTATTTGGGTTCTAGGGAAATGGAATGAAAGAGACTATTTAAAAATAGCAATGCATGGTGCTTATGCAGTCATTAATTACTTTGTAACGAGTACCCACAGTGTCCCTGGCTTGGGGCTGGGGCCAGAAATCACCAACACATGCTCTTAAAGAATAGGAAAGTAGATCTGGAAGCTATGCAGTGACAGGTACAATAATTGAGCCTAGGGGCTCTCCCACTCATGAAAAGAAAAAACATGTGTCAACATGCAGCCAATAAAGGCTTTTTGATGTGATACAATATTTGATTTTCATGCTCTGATCTTTTTCCTTTGTTATCTGCATGAGATGTGTAACTCTTAAATGAATAATATTAATGTTAAAAGAAAATGTTTGCTGCTGCTTTTCCAGATCAGTGGTTCTCAAACTGTAGCACGGACCTTGTGTCAGAATCACCTGGAAGGCTTCTTAAAACTCAAATTGCTGGGCCCACCCCCAGAGTCTCTGATTCTGTAGGTCTGGGATGATGCTGGTGAATTTGCATTTATGGTGAGTTCCCAGGTGATGCTCTGGGGACCACAGTTGGAGAACCACTGCTCTCAACTGCCTGTTAAACACTGAGAGATCAAACAATATTGGCATAATGCTCGGCAGTGTTAAAATCCTAAGTTATTCATTCATTCAAAAATATCGAGCCACCTACAATGTGCCAGGCATGGTGCAAGCTATTATGGATTCAAGGGCGCACTTGAAAGAAATGGCTCCTGCTACTTGGGGTTGATCTCATTCATTACAGCGCTCTTGGGAGCCAGGTGTGATCTTTATCCCCATTTCACCCATGAGGGGAATGAAGGTCAAAGTCAATGCATTGATGCTGTCACTCAGCTGATCGTTGCTTCACCATCCCAGACCTCTGACTCTCCAAACCACTGTCCTTTCCACTGTGCCTCTTGCCTTTGTGCTTATTAGATGTGGTTACTTTTTTTTTTTTTCTCGTAACCTCGAGGTTAAGTTTTCTAATGCTGCTGAACGTCAGCTTTCTTTCATGCTTTTCTATCGCATATTCCCATTTTAATTATATTTTATTGATTGCCTTCTGCAGATGGGCCTCCTATGTCTTCCTTTTTTTGCCTTTGGTTTTAAAATGATGTTTGCATTTGCTCAGATGTGTTTGTTTTGCCCCTGCCAGCAGATCTTACTAGTTTTTTTTTTTTTTTTTTTTTTGTCTGTTAAATAATTTCTGCCTTCCTTGCTCTGGAATTGGATTCCTCTGAGACTGAATGTCTCGATGGAGCACAGATTCTGGCCAGTTATTGCTTGCTTCATTGTGCTAATATTAGGCACTTCATCTCTACAGCAGCAGCTGAGGCCCCCGCCGTCTGCTCTGATCCCCCCAGGGTGAGAGCCGAGGCTGGTGGGCTCTGTCGGTGGCGTCAGGCTTTCAGTACAAATCCAGCGCTTCTCCTCACTGCACAGGCCAGGCTATTAAAAGCCCAGGAATATGAAAAATAGCTCTCACCACAGTTCCCATCTTGGAAGCTTTCAGGACAGCTCTGCAAAGAAACAATTAGATTCTGCCTCACAGAGTTAAAGTGACTTTTTGTTTCAGGAGAGAAATCATAAAGTAAAGATCATACACAAAAACAGTTGTTTCAGAGAATGTTTAGAAAAACAACTGATCGATTGCCTTGACTCATTTAGCCAACTTTGTTTACAGTTCACGTAATTTGCCATTGAACTCTGCAAGGTTTACCTTCATTTGAAGAGTACAGCCAGTCCATAGTGATTTGGGGGTGCTGAGGGATATAGCTTTTTGTTATATTGCCATCAATCAAGAGACACCACTAGGATGTGGCTTTCTCCAAACCGTTCTGATATTCACAGGAAAACATAGCTATTTTTTCTCTTTATATACACTGGTAAATTTTAATCATATTTTATACTTAAATACAAAATAGTGTAAAATTAAATACTCCCAGGCTACATTAGACCAAAGATAATCCGGTAATGTACCCATTGAATGAATGATTTGGTTCAATGCATTTCCTTAAATGTGTCAAGTCATCTTCTCCATCTAGCAGGCTTCACTCACTAGCACATGCACTTTATTTCATCTGACACCATTTCTCATGGTCAGACTGCTTTAAAAGCCCTGAGCCTCAGTCTAGAGCTTTCTCAATTGTCCCATATGTCTTTGAAAGACATATGTATCCCGAGGCACAATTTTACTTACATCTTTTTTGTTATACGAGAATGTTCTCCAAAGAGACAATAAAACCTCTGTGATTCCCCAAGAGATCAGCAAGTCCCATAACATCTGTTTTTGAAGCAATTATTTTACTTATGAATCGAATATCAAAATTATAAATTCTTCAGTACCTTAAAGTTTTTAGAGTCAAATAATTTATTTTAAAATGGCCTTTAACTTGCTAGGAGTTATAAATGTTTCTAAGGATTCTGATTTTTCAAAATGTTCTGAAGGTGTTGTTTCCCTGTTTTATAAAGGATCAGCATCTGTTTAAGGGCAGATAAGAGGCATTGGGATAAAAGTAAGGGTTTTTAGTCTGAAGGACCAAGGTCTCATTGACGTAAACTGGGGTTTCTCAACTCTGCATTAGGGATATTTGGGGCTGGATAACTCTTTGCTGTAGGGAACTGTCTTGTGTATTGTAGGGTGTTCAGCAGCATCCCTGACTTCTATGCACTAGATGCTAGAAGCATCCCAAGGGGTGTAACAATAAACAGTGTCTCCAGACGTTGTCAAATGTTCCCTGGGGAGAGAGTCACCTGGTGCAGAACCACTGACCTAAGGAATTAAACTTGGATAGGGGCTTTGGCAGGAGAAAGGAGTTCTGTTTCAGATCTGTTGATGCCTATTGCAGGGAACTGTCAAAGGTGCTGAATGCTAGTTGGAGAAGCAAGGCTGAAATTCAGAAGAGGGTCAGCCTAGTTCCACCCATGGCAGTCTGGAGGAGGAAGCAGGGGAAGGAGGGGCCCTTCAGCAGGGCAACTGCTCCATTGTGTTTTCTCAGATTGGAATTCAGGCCACTGCAGAGCTCAAGGTGATTTTCGATAGCACATTTTTGAGATAATTTTTTTTTATTTTAATAGCTATGCATTTACTTTAACGGGCATTAGGAAGAAGAGTAACTGGCACATTTCGCCCATGCTGTTCTGGGTATTATTGCTTAGGGAGAAGCTAAATCTAACTTGAAAGATATAATTGATGTTAGGGGAAAAGCTTTAAGCAAGTTAGTTCACTTGTGCCAGGAAATGTTTAAGTGCCGAGGATTCAGCGATTAACAAGACAAAGTCCTGATTCTCAGGGAGTTTATGGTCTCCAAAGGGAACCAAGAAAGAATATCATTTCAGGTAATGATAAATATGTTGTAACGGAGCATGCAGGAACCCTGGGGGGACCACAGGAGGCTCCAGGGACTGAAGCCTTCATCCCATGGCGTCACCTTCTAGGTGGAGAGGTAACCAGTAGTTGTGTGTGTTGTTGAGTAGAGGTAAGTGATAAGATGAAGAATAAGGGAGGGAAAGAGGCACAAGGTCTGAGCAAGTGACTTCTGAGTGGAGACCTGACTAATGGGACGGGGTGGCCACAGAAGGGCGCAGGGTCAGAGGGAACAGCCGATGCAAAGTGATGGTGGGCCATTAGGGCTGAGGTTTTGTTTTGTTTTGTTTCTATTATTAGAGTTCTTCCAGAAGTTTTAATATATTTTTAAATTGTGGTAAAATATACAATGCATAAAATTTACAATTTTAACTATTTTTAAATTGTGGTAAAATAAACATAACATAAAACTTACCATTGTAACCATTTTTAAGTGTACAGTGCAGTAGTGTAAGTACATTTTGATATCCTAGAGTGGCTATTACACACAGGGAGGGCTATCTGAAATTATCCTTTGTGTTTGTTTCCTTATAAGAATAAGAAATTATAGTGATTCTCAAGCCCTGTCAAACATCTCAATGTGTGTTGCCTTAGCCCTGTCTTTCAACTTAAAATTCATCAAAAAAAATAAATTTCTCAACTAAACGTTTTAATTGGAATCCTAAGTCTGATAATTGCTCTCATGCACCACACTTTCTCCATCGTGGCACCTTCTTTGCACACAAACACGCTCAGATCAGCCTAACCCAGATGCCAAGTGACAATCCCAGGGCTCAGATCTCTGTCATTGTAGCATCGTCTCCTTATCTGGCTCCATCTCTTTCTGGGTTACAAGACTCATCCCACTAAGGGAAGAGCTTTATTATCTCTAGCTAATTGCAGTTCTTGACCCAAATGAATTAGATCTGGTGCTCAGAGGACCAAGGTTGTTTCTGCGAGAGAGATTTTCGGCTGTCTTACAAGACCTGGGCATCCAGGGCAATTCTCATACCAGTGATGAACACACAGGGGCCATCCTTTTCCTTACTGTCTCCCTACGGTCAGCTCTGGTCTGGACTCTCCAAATGGGGCTCATTTCACAATGCACAGTCTTTGGGTTCAAGAGACATCTTGACCTAACTGTTCCGATTTTGTTTGTAACCCCCACTAAGATTGTAGCTAACTCCTTCTCTGCTTAGCTGGATTTTACATTTCTTTAGCTCCCCTAAGACATTTGTTTATCTCCCTAATTGGTTCTATGGGTGACTTTTTTTTTTTTTTTTTGCGGAATGTGGGCCTCTCACTCTTGTGGCCTCTCCCGTTGCGGAGCACAGGTTCCGGACGCGCAGGCTCAGCGGCCATAGCTCATGGGCCCGGCCGCTCCGCGGCATGTGGGATCTTCCTGGACCAGGGCACGAACCCGTGTCCCCTGAATTGGCAGGCATGACTTTAATGCTATTCTGCTAGGTGACTTTAATGCTATTCTGTTAGGTCCTCCTCTCCTTTATGTAATTCAGTTTTAGCTGGTTTTTAAAAAAAAATTTATTTTATTTATACAGCAGTTTCTTATTAGTTATCTATTTTATACATATTAGTGTATACATGTCAATCCCAATCTCCCAATTCATCCCACCACCCCACCCCCACCCCACTTTCCCCCCTCGGTGTCCATACTTTTGTTCTCTACGTCTGTGTCTCTACTTCTGCCCTGCAAACCGGTTGATCTGTACTATTTTTCTAGATTCCACATATATGCGTTAATATACGATATTTGTTTTTCTCTTTCTGACTTACTTCACTCTGTATGACAGTCTCTAAGTCCACCCGTGTCTCTACAAATGACCCATATTTCATTCCTTTTATGGCTGAGTAATATTCCATTGTATATATGTACTACATCTTCTTTATCCATTCATCTGTCGATGGACATTTGGGTTGCTTCCATGACCTGGCTATTGTAAATAGTGCTGCAGTGACCATTGGGGTGCATGTGTCTTTTTGAATTATGGCTTTCTCGGGGTATATGCCCAGTAGTGGGATTGCTGGGTCCTATGGTAATTCTATTTTTAGTTTTTTAAGGAACCTCCATACTGTTCTCCATAGTGGCTGTATTAATTTACATTCCCACCAACAGTGCAACAGGGTTCCCTTTTCTCCACACCCTCTCCAGCATTTGTTGTTTGTAGATATTCTGATGATGCCCATTCTAACTGGTGTGAGGTGATACCTCATTGTAGTTTTTTTTTTTTAACATCTTTATTGGAGTATAATTGCTTTACAATGGTGTGTTAGTTTCTGCTTTATAACCAAGTGAATCAGTTATACATATACATATGTTCCCATATCTCTTGCCTCTTGCGTCTCCCTCGCTCCCACCCTCCTTATCCCACCCCTCTAGGTGGTCACAGAGCACCGAGCTGATCTCCCTGTGCTATGCAGCTGCTTCCCACTAGCTATCTATTTTACGTTTGGTAGTGTATACATGTTCATGGCACTCTGTCACTCTGTCACAGCTTACCCTTCCCCCTCCCCATATCCTCAAGTCCATTCTCTAGTAGGTCTGTGTCTTTATTCCTGTCTTACCCCTAGGTTCTTCATGACACTTTTTTTTTCTTAAATTCCATATATATGTGTTAGCATACGGTATTTGTCTTTCTCTTTCTGACTTACTTCACTCTGTATGACAGACTCTAGGTCCATCCAACTCATTACAAATAGTGCAATTTCATTTCTTTTTATGGCTGAGTAGTATTCCATTGTATATATGTGCCACATCTTCTTTATCCATTCATCCGATGCTCATTGTAGTTTTGATTTGCATTTTCTAATAATTAATGATGCTGAGCAGCTTTTCATGTGCTTCTTGGCCATCTGTATGTCCTCTTTGGAGAAATGTCTATTTAGGCCTTCTGCCCATTTTTTGATTGGGTTGTTTGTTTTTTTAAAATTGGGCTGCATGAGCTATTTATATATTTTGGAGAGTAATCCTTTGTCCATTGATTCGTTTGCAGATATTTTCTCCCATTCTGAGGGTTGTCTTCTCGTCTTGTTTATAGTTTCTTTGCTGTGCAAAAGCTTTTAAGTTTCATTAGGTCCCATTTGTTTACTTTTGTTTTTATTTTCATTACTCTAGGAGGTGGGTCAAAAAAGATCTTGTGATTTATGTCAAAGAGTGTTCTTCCTATGTTTTCCTCTAAGAGTTTTATAGTGTCTGGTCTTACATTTAGGTCTTTAATCCATGTTGAGTTCATTTTTGTGTATGGTGTTAGGGAGTGTTCTAATTTCATTCTTTTACATGTAGCTGTCCATTTTTCCCAGCACCACTTATTGAAGAGACTGTCTTTTCTCCATTGTGTATCCTTGCCTCCTTTGCCATAGATTAGTTGACCATAGGTGCGTGGGTTTATCTCTGGGCTTTCTATCCTGTTCCATTGATCTATATTTCTGTTTTTATGCCAGTACCATATTGTCTTGATTACTGTAGCTTTGTAGTATAGTCTGAAGTCAGGGAGTCTGATTCCCCCAACTCCTTTTTTCCCCTCAAGATTGCTTTGGCTCTTCGGGGTCTTTTGTGTCTCCATACAAATTTTAAGATTTTTTGTCTAGCTCTGTAAAAAATGCCATTGGTAATTTGATAGGGATTGCATTGAAACTGTAGATTGCTTTGGGTAGTATAGTCATTTTCACAATATTGATTCTTCCAATACAAGAACATAGTATATCTCTCTATCTGTTTGTGTCATCTTTGATTTCTTTCATCAGTGTCTGATAGTTTTCTGAATACAGGTCTTTTACCTCCTTAGGTAGGTTTATTCCTAGATATTTTATTCTTTTTGTTGCAGTGGTGAATGAGATTGTTTCCTTATTTCTCTTTCTGATTTTTCATTGTTGGTGTATAGGAATGCAAGAGATTTCTTTGCATTAATTTTGTATCCTGCAACTTTACCAAATTCATTGTTGAGCTGTAGTAGTTTTCTGGTGGCATCTTTAGGAATCTCTATGTATAGTTTCATATCATCGGCAAACAGTGACAGTTTTTCTTTTCCAATTTGTATTCCTTTCTTTTTCTTCTCTGATTGCCGTGGCTAGGACTTCCAAAACTATGTTGAATAATAATGGCGAGAGTGGACATCTTGTCTTATTCCTGATTTTAGAGGAAATGCTTTCAGTTCTTCACCATTGAGAATGATGTTTGCCGTGGGTTTGTCGTATATGGCCTTTATTATGTTGAGGTAGGTTTTCTCTATGCCCATTTTCTGGAGAGTTTTTTTTTGAGGTACGCGGGCCTCTCATCTTGTGACCTCTCCCGTTGCAGAGCACAGGCTCTGGACGCGCAGACTCAGCAGCCATGGCTCACGGGCCCAGCCGCTCTGCAGCATGTGGGATCTTCCCGGTCTGGGGCATGAACCCGTGTCCCCTGCATCGGCAGGCAGACACTCAACCACTGCACCACCAGGGAAGCCCCCATAGAGAGTTTTTAATCATAAGTGGGTGTTGCATTTTGTCAAAAGCTTTTTCTGCATCTGTTGAGATGATCATACAGTTTTTCTTCTTCAATTTGTTAATATGGTATATCACATTGATTGATTTGCGTATATTGAAGAATCCTTGTGTCCCTGGGGTAAATCCCATTTGATCATGGTGTAGGATCCTTTTAATGTGTTGTTGGATTCTGTTTGCTAGTAGTTTGCTGAGGATTTTTGCATCTATATTCATCAGTGCTATTGGTCTGAAATTTTCTTTTTTCATGATATCTTTGTCTGGTTTTGGTATCAGGGTGATGGTGGCCTTGTAGAATGTGTTTTGGAGTTTTCCTTCCTCTGCAATTTTTTGGAAGAGTTTGAGAAGGATAGGTGTTAGCTCTTCTCTAAATGTTTGATAGAATTCACCCGTGAAGCCATCTGGTCATGGACTTTTGTTTGTTGGAAGATTTTTAATCACAGTTTCAATTTCATTACTTGTGATTGGTCTGTTCATATTTTCTATTTCTTCCTGGTTCAATCTTGGAAGGTTATACCTTTCTAAGAATTTGTCCATTTCTTCCAGGTTGTCCATTTTATTGGCATAGAGCTGCTTGTAATAGTCTCTCATGATGCTTTTTATTTCTGTGGTGTCCGTTGTAACTTCTCATTTTTCATTTCTAATTTTATTGAGTCCTCTCCCTCTTTTTCTTGATGACTGGGTAAATGTTTATCAATTTTGTTTGTCTTCTCAAAGAACCACCTTTTAGTTTTATTGATCTTTGCTAATGTTTTCTTTGTTTCTATTTTATTTATTTTTGCTCTGATCTTTATGATTTCTTTCCTTCTGCTAACTTTGGGTTTTGTTTGCTCTTCTTTCTCTAGTTCCTTTAGGTGTAAGGTTAGATTGTTTATTTGAGATTTTTCTTGTTTCTTGAGGTAGGCTTGTATTGCTATACACTTCCCTCCTAGAACTGCTTTTGCTGCATCCCATAGGTTTTGGATCATCGTGTTTTCATTGTCATTTGTCTCTAGGCATTTTTTGATTTCCTCTTTGATTTCTCCAGTGATCTCTTGGTTATTTAGTAACATATTGTTTAAACTCCATGTGCTTGTGTTTCTAACGTTTTTTTCTCTGTAATTTATTTCTAATCTCATAGTGTTGCAGTGGGAAAACATGCTTGATATGATTTCAATTTTCTTAAATTTGCCCTGGCTTTACTTGTGACCCAAGGTATGATCCATCCTGGAGAATGTTCCGTGTGCACTTGAGAAGAAAGTGTAATCTGCTGTTTTTGGATGTCATGTCATATAAATATCAATTAAATCTATCTGGTCTATTGTTTCATTTAAAGCTTGTCTTTCTTTATTAATTTTATGTATGGGTGGTCTGTCCCTTGGCGTAAGTGAGGTGTTAAAGTCCCCCACTATTATTGTGTTACTGTGGATTTCCTCTTTTAGAGCTGCTAGCAGTTGCCTTATGTATTGAGGTGCTTCTATGTTGGGTGCATACATATTTATAATTGTTATATCTTCTTCTTGGATTGATCCCTAGATCATTATGTAGTGTCCTTCCTTGTCTGTTGTAACATTCTTTATTTTAAAGTCTATTTTATTTGATGTGAGTATTGCTATTCCAGCTCTATTTTGATTTCCATTTGCATGGAATATCTTTTTCCATCCCCTCACTTTCAGTCTGTATGTGTCCCTAGGTCTGAAGTGGGTCTCTTGTCGACAGCATATATATGGGTCTTGTTTTTGTATCCATTCAGTGAGCCTGTGTCTTTTGGTTGGAGCATAATCCATTCACATTTAAGGTAATTACGATATGGATGTTGCTGTTACCATTTTTTTAATTGTTATGGGTTTGTTTTTGTAGGTCCTTTTCTTTTCTTGTTTTTCCCACTTAGAGAAGTTCCTTTAGCATTTGTTGTAGAGCTGGTTTGGTGGTGCTGAATTCTCTTAGCTTTTGCTTGTCTGTAAACCTTTTGATTTCTCTATCAAATCTGAATGAGGTCCTTGCTGGGTAGAGGTATCTTGGATGTAGGTTCTTCCCTTTCATCACTTTAAGTATATCGTGCCACTCCCTTCTGGCTTGTAGAGTTTCTGCTGAGAAATCAGCTGTTAACCTTATGGGAGTTCCCTTGTATGTTATTTGTCATTTTTCCCTTGCTGCTTTCAATAATTTTTCTTTGTCTTTATGTTTCATCAGTTTGATTACTGTGTGTCTCGGCATGTTTCTCCTTGGATTTATCTTGCCTGGGACTCTCTGTTGTTCCTTGACTTGGGTGGCTATTTCCTTTCCTATGTTAGGGAAGTTTTCGACTATAATCTCTTCAAATATATTCTTGGGTCCTTTCTCTCTCTCTTCTCCTTCTGGGACCCCTATAAGGCGAATGTTGGTGTGTTTAATATTGTCCCAGAGATCTTTTAGAATGTCTTCATTTCTTTTCATTGTTTTTTCTTTATTCTGTTCCATCTCAGTGAATTCCACCATTCTGTCTTCCAGGTCACTTATCCATTCTTCTGCCTCAGTTATTCTGCTATTGATTCCTTCTAGTGTAGTTTTCATTTCAGTTATTGTATTGTTCATCTCTGTTTGTTCTTTAATTCTTCTAGGTCTTTGTTAAACATTTCTTGCATCTTCTCGATCTTTGCCTCCATTGTTTTTCCGAGGTCCTGATAGTCTTCACTATCGTTATTCTGAATTCTTTCTCTGGAAGGTTGCCTGTCTCCACTTCATTACGTTGTTTTTCTGGGGTTTTACCTTGTTCCTTCATCTGGTACATAGTCCCCTGCCTTTTCATTTTGTCTGTCTTTCTGTGAATGTGGTTTTCGTTTCACAGACTGCAGGATTGTTGTTCCTCTTGCCTCTGCTGTCTGCCCTCTGGCGGATGAGGCTATCTAAGAAGCTTGTGCAAACTTCCTGATGGGAGGGACTGGTGGTGGGTAGAGCTGGGTGTTGTTCTGGTGGGCAGAGCTCAGGAAAACTGTAATCCACTTGTCTGCTGATGGGTGGGGCTGAGTTGCCTCCCTGTTGGTTGTTTGGCCTGAGGCGACCCAGCACTGGAGGCTACAGGCTCTTTGCTGGGGCTAATGGTTGACTCTGGGAGGGACCATACCAAGTATCGCTTCCCAGAACTTCTGATGCCAGTGCCCTTGTCCCCACAGTGAGACACAGAAACCCCCCACCTGTGCAGGAGACCCTCCAACACTAGCAGGTAGGTCTGGTTCAGTCTCCTATGGGGTCACTGCTCCTTCCCCTGGGTCCTGATGCGCACACTACTTTGTGTGTGCCCTCCAAGAGTGGAATCTCTGTTTCCCCCAGTCCTGTCGAAGTCCTGCAGTCAAATCCTGCTAGGCTTCAAAGTCTGATCCTCTAGGAATTCCTCCTCCCGTTGCCAGACCCCCAGGTTGGGAAGCCTTATGTGGGGCTCAGAACCTTCACTCCAGTGAGTGGACTTTCGTGGTATAATTGTTCTCCAGTTTGTGAGTCACCCACCCAACGATTATGGGATTTGATTTTATTATGATTGTGCCCCTCCTACCATCTCATTGTGTCTTCTCTCTTTGGATGTGGGGTATCATTTTTTTGGTAAGTTCCAGTGTCTTCCTGTCGATGATTGTTTAGAAGTTAATTGTGATTCCTGTGCTCTCACAAGAGGGAGTGAGTGCACGTCCTTCTACTTTGGCATCTTCAACCAAATCCTCTAACTGCTCTTGTCTTTATCTCCTGATTTTCCAGATGAAATTCTGCTGCATCTCCATCTTATCCCCCTCCCCTCCTAAAGTTAGTTGCTAACTTTCTTCTTAGTAATTTCTGTATTACACGACAGTTTAAAATTTGCACCATACATCTCTTTCTAGTGCAGGATCATAACTGCTTGTGTTGTATCCAGCGTCCCTCTCATGTCCTTGTGTGGTCCTGAGACCACAGCATGAAAACAGTGCTAAAGACTGAAAAGGAGCTGGGCATGTTTGGGAACAGAACAGGGCCCCAGGAGGCTGCAGCATTGTGGTCAATGGGGAGAGTGAAGATGAGGAGGCAGGGGCCAGGTCAGGTGTGCTTTTTAGCCGTGGGGTAAAGTGTTTGGGGTTTATTCCAAGCTCTTGGGGAAACCACTGGAGGGTTTTAAATATAAAAGTAATAGGATACAAATTATGTCTTAAAAACATCTCTCTGGCTGCTCCCATGTAGAATTGATTTTAAGAAATCAAGTGTACTCATCAAGAGATGAGTTAGGGGACCATTGTTTGAGTCCTGGTGGGAGGCAGCGATGACTGGAACTAGACAATATGAATGGTGTCATATGGTTGTGATGCTAATTTGGAAGGCGGTCCATGAGTGCTTATGGTTTGGTTATGAGGAAGCGCCGTATTGCTAGCTGGAAGGACAGGAATGGGGATGTTTACTGGTATTGGCCTCCATAGTTAGGTATAGACTTCTGTCATTTGGGAACCAAAATGAAGGAAGCTTGTCACTGCTGTGTATTTTTAGGGAAGTGTAAATGACAGTCACATCTTTTCTGCATCCTTCTGTGTCTTTACACAGGCCTTTCTCTGTGTTTTGTCAGCCTTCCCCTTGGGAACTTACAACGTAGATCTTCAAGGCCTGAAATGCCTGAAATACATACATTCGTATGTGTGCTGGGACAGATTCTCCCTGACACACACCAATGGTCACCACTTACTGCCTCCCCCACCCACTGTGTTGACGCCATCACAGTCTGGCTTGACCATCTTCTACCAGGTCATCTGGGTGCCTGTCACTGCTCTGGTAGGATAAAGAGACGTTATTCACGATTGGCATAGTTACTTCATTCCCCAGAAAGGGACTAGCTTTCTGCAGGGTGGAAGGAAGAACCCAGGCAAAGCTTTAGTGGTCTTTGTTCATTTAAAGTCCTACCAATCCCTCATTTAGTTTTGACTCTGTGGTTATGACATCAAATTAAAAAACAAAAGACACAGGAAGGGAGATCTACAAGGCTTAGGTATCCAGCTCAGAGTATCACATATAGCTCAATGTCAGTGATTTGTCTGACAACTGCAGGTAAGTCTCTGCTCTCTGAGGGTCTAAGAAATGACTCACTGGTGTTTAAGAGCCCTTTGAGTCAGATGCAGGGTGCTCATGGCTCCTTGCCCTGGGGTGGGAGGGAAACGCAAGAGGGAGGGGTTATGGGGATATATGTATACGTATAGCTGATTCACGTTGTTATACAGCAGAAACTAACACAACAGTGTAAAGCAATTATACTCCATTAAAGGTGTTAAAAAAAAAAAGTCACACGAAAAAAACCCCAAATATATAATGCTTTTAAAGCTTGGGAACAGAAAGCAATGGTACAGTGACTGATCCTTGAGCCGTGCTCTTCACTGGAGGGGACTCCTGGCATTTGAGTGAGAAAACTGTGTTATTCTGGACCATTTTAGGCAGTGCAGGGCTTCAGCGTCTCCACCATGGAATGCCGGTGTGACCCTCTAACCATTATGCCAATCCCTAACATCCCCACATCACAAACGTGGGTTATCCTCTTGGATTGATATCTTCCTAAACTTGAGTCCAGTATTGGAGCATTTAACAGCACTGAAGATTCACCTTGCTTATAGTTTTAATTTAATATTAGATCTGTTAGGGAATTCCCTGGCTGTGTAGTGGTTAGGACTTTGCACTTCCACTGCAGGGGGCCTGGATCCAATCCCTGGTCAGGGAACAAAGGTCCTGCAATCCGTGCAGAGCGGCCAAAAAAACAAGTTAGATCTATTAGATAAGAGCAAATTAAAGGCATGGGAAGATTTGTGTATTATCAGACAATGTGGTTCTTAAAAAGAAATTGTTGATATTAATAAATATAGAGTGTTTAACTAAATTTGTAAATGGGACCAGACATTCATTAAGGAGGCCCTTAAAAGTGATCTTTTCAAAATAAATATCTTTTAGTTAGGGATGCATAATGAAGTCTTTATAGGTGACAAGAAATTTTCTTTAAGATACCCACAGGGATGATATGGAAGTATGAGGAGACTAGATGAAATTAAATGGACAAAATGTGAATAGTTCTGAATTTAGACATTTTATTTGAAAATACATTAACATAAAATTGTTATAGTAAGATATTCTGTTCTGAATTTTGGAGTAGATTTTTGTCCTCGTGTTTGGATTTTTAGTTTACATGATTATCTTACTCTTCTCATACCCATGAATTATCTACAGTCCCCTAGACAGTATTTTTTGTTTTGTTTTGTTTTGCGGTATATGGGCCTCTCACTGTTGTGGCCTCTCCCGTTGCGGAGCACAGGCTCTGGATGCGCAGGCTCAGCGGCCATGGCTCACGGGCCCAGCCGCTCCGCGGCATGTGGGATCTTCCCGGACTGGGGCACGAACCCGCGTCCCCTGCATCGGCAGGCGGACTCTCAACCACTGTGCCACCAGGGAAGCCCCCCTAGATAGTTTTAAAGCCTGTAAGGAAGAGTAGGATTGCAAACAATGGCTTCCATGATCACAGTCTGTAATTTAGACTAGTTTGGCAGGTCATTGAAGCTCAGGCCAATCATCTTTCTCCTAACATTGATTTATTTTTGCAAATACAAATGCTAATGACAGCCTTTCAAAACGAATAATTCAGAAAGACAAGTTTTTAATGTACTTTATGTACATCCTGGAAAGCACAAAATGTTAGAGTATGATTATAATTTTGTAGGAAATATCTGTGCATAAACATTTCTGATAGGAATTATCTCTAAAGTATTAATATTTCTGTCACTCAAATAACATAACTAAGGGTAACATTTTTCTCTTTCTATTTTAAATCTTGTATTTTCCAAATTTTCTTTCATAATCATTTTCCACTTTAAACTAAAAAACATAATTGCATGTTATTTTTTAAACTTGCCTTTTTGGGGGGGGCTTTGTTTTCAAAGTTAACAAAGTATTTGGAATTTATTTGAGGCTTCTCAGCTGCATGGGTATTCCAATAGATACAAGTCCTTATTTTCTCATCACACATATGTGGTTACGTTATTAACCAAAAAAAATCACCACTGGAGGCTTGCTTGCTTCATGGAGAACATTTGCTGGGTTAGGTTTGTGCTTCAAATTAGAATTAAGATGCATATAGTCATGTGCTTAATATTATATGTGTCTCAACCTTTTTGTCTTTAAAATGAAGGGATAGGGTGTGAATTGAACACCGAGGGTCTTCTAGCTGTAAAATATAAAAAGTTAAAAAATTTTAATACCTACCTGGCAATTTTCCTAGTGGTTTTTTTAAATAGGTACTGGGATGACCTTGGGAAAGTGGCCGTCATCTCAGTGGTCAAGCAAGACATTACAGAGCCTGTTTTTCCTTAGGTCAGAAGGAAAGGACAGTGGTCTTCAGGCTCAGTTTCTGAAGGTTCCGACTAACATTTCAAAATAAAATTCGGAGCTAACGTTGAAAAAAGTATCTCTTTGCATAAAGTTTTTTTTTTTTTTTTTTTTGGCTGCATTGGGTCTTCGTTGTTGCGCGGGCTTTCTCTGGTTGTGGCGAGCAGGGGCTACTCTTCGTTGTGGTGCATGGGCTTCTCATTGCAGTGGCTTCTCTTGTTGCGGAGCATGGGCTCTAGGCGCGCAGGCTTCAGTAGTTACAGCACGTGGGCTCAGTAGTTGTGGCTTGCGGGCTCTAGAGCGCAGGCTCAGTAGTTGTGGCGCACAGGCTTATTTGCTCTGTGGCATGTGGGATCTTCCCGGACCAGGGCTCGAACCCGTGTTCCCTGCATTGGCAGGTGGATTCTTAATCACTGCACCATCAGGGAAGTCCTGCAATAAAGATTTTTGCAAAGCAAATGACTTTTGAACTATGATTCTAAATGGCTCTGATTGTTTCTTGTTGTAAAACCAAATTAGATCAAGGATTGCCTGGGAGACTATTTTAATGATGCTGCCTTGGTTGGATGGGTACCAGTTGACTCCATCAATTCATGGGATGGTTCATCAGAGTTTTGGGACAAAATATTTTATAAATGTCTATCTTGTTTTGTTCAGGTTATACTGGAGAGCTTTGCCAATCCAAGATTGACTATTGTATCCTAGACCCATGCAGAAATGGAGCAACCTGCATTTCTAATCTCAGTGGATTCATCTGCCAGTGTCCAGAAGGTAAACATTATTACCCCAGGAATAACGTACGTTTTCCATTTTAAATCATACATTAATTTTATGACCTTGTACTTCCATTTTCTGAAAAATCTCTACTCAAGAGAACTTCCTATTTTGTTGCATTTATAAAACAATGTATAAGCTGGTCCTTTCCTTTTAAGCTCTGTGCTAGAATAGCTTAGAAATTATGTCTGAATATTAGACATAATCTCAAAATTTCTGCAATTTTCATTTATACGTTGAAAATGAATAACGATAATAAAATGGAATTTCTTTCTAATGGCAAATTTCACTTGTTAAGATTCCTATTTTTTAAACCATGCATTTGGTTTACGTTAAAAAAATTTCAACATAAAGTTCACCTGTTTTTGTCTTTACATCAACTTTATAACATCTTGGAGACTTCTAGTCCCCTGGAAAGCCACATCTTTAGAGCCACTTTTAATAAAAAAATAGTTGTACTGTTTTCAGTTTCACCTTGAAGAAGCAGGCAGATAATTCCAGCTATGGAACTGGTGTTCAAGGAATGATTTTGTACTTGGAGGAAGTTTTCTTCCCATTTCTGCTTGGAGGGATGTTATGGAAGGGATTGCTTTAAACCTTTAATATTGTAAGAATAACATGATATTAGAGGTGTTTTTTTCCCCCTAAAATAATCGGGAGCATGTGCGCTCCTGATCCACAGAAGTGACCTTGACAACTGCATAGAGTAGGCTGACATCCTATGAAGAGATTAAATGTAGCGTCTGCGTGTATAAGGAAACATCTCTTTACTCAGAATAACCTGAACTGCCCCTGGCTGAGAGCTGGAGTGGGGCAGTGGTACAGATCGGTGTTGATAAAAGGCCACCGACCTCCTGGGTAACCCGAGGGCTCAGGGTTGCCAGGGGCGGCAGCCACTGTCGACAGTGCCTCATACCCTTCCATATTTTGAACACTGAACAGTGCAGTGGCTAAGGAAGTGAATTCTGTGTCCCAGCTTCTGCTCCCCTGGGCAGAGGCAGGAACGAGTGGCTGTGGCTCTTTTGGTTATCCCCAAGCTGTGTGTTCTTGTGACGGATGTGGTTACCATGATGATGGAGTTCTATGTGCTGGACCATCTCCACTCTTCACTTGAGTGTCTTAAGCAAATGGGAAAACTGGAAACCTTGGCAGGCGGATGACTGAGTCAGCGGCACCAATTGTCACCCAATGCACAGAGCGCTGGGCAGTTTCTTACAGCTTTGCCACACCCTGGGTTAGTCGTCTGCCATCTAACTCTCGTTGTAGGCTGTGCTTAGAGTCAAGGGCGGGCTTCAGGGTCAGCGGCTGATTGCTGACAAATCATTAATTCCCCAGCCCCATCCAATCCTCCTTTCCCTTTTCTAGTGAATGTGTGTGATGAGGACCCTGCTTCCCTCACAGGGACATTTTGGGATCGAATGGGACTTTGGGGAGAGGTCTTTGAAAGCTCCAAAGTGCTTTATTATCATAGTTCTGATTGCTGCCAGGAAGTTCAGATGCCAGCCCAGAGGCTCTGAGAGGTAGTGACCTGCACAAAGTCACACTGGTAGTAAAGGATGACCCTTGAACCAGAGCCCAGGAATTCTGTGCTCACTCATGCTCCATTTTCTAGTTTATAAAGGTTTGCCAAGCACATCCTACATGCCAGGCACTGAGCTGGGTTCTAGGCCCTAGAGTTGGCAAAGCTGAAAGGGCTCCTCCCATGGTGCAGACACAGGTAAGTCCATAGTTACAAGCAGGAATCGGTGCCTTGAAGACGCACAAGGATCTGCTTAGCTTTGGGGACCCGGGAAAGATGCCCACGTGTGGAGACCCTGAATGACGAGAAGGAGGAGGCTGGCACAGTTGAGGGCATCACCAAGGAGCAAAGGGAAAGGGGAAGAAAGTGGGTGGCGACGGCTGAGTCCTCAGGGCTTCTCAGGGCTTTGTGCGTGGTGTTGGGGCACGTCACATTCAACCCAGACGGGAGGCCAGAGGCTTAGGTTTGAAGCCCATTTGGCCTCGTGCTCACCAGCTCTGTGCCTGGGCAAGCGATTCCATACTTCTCTGTGTCTCAGTTTTTTAATCTGTAAAATTGGGACAGTGATAACGCCCACTTCCTGGGGCCCCTGAGGATGGAATGAGAAGATGCTTAGGTAAGTGCTTAGCACAGTGCCCGGGGAAGTGCTCAGTAAGTATTAGGCACCTTATCATGGCTGTTTTCCTAATAATGATTATTACCATTAAACCACTGAAAAATGTAAACAGGAATTTGACGTTTTTCCTGTGGAGCAGTGTGGAATGTGGGTTGGAGAGAGACAAGACTGGGAGTAAGCAGAAGAGTTTGTGGGACTGTTGTAGAAATCTGGGAAATCGATGTTGACTGCTAGGAAGGGAAGGTGGAATTTGAAAAGGAGAGAAGCTGATGGATTTGGGAGAACTTGGCAGGGAAAATGGAGGGGCCTGGAGATGGATGGGATATGGAGGGGGAGGGAGAGTGACGGGGCAAGTCCGCGGCTTCTCTTACGTTACGGTTGGTTGTGCCATTCGTGGAGAAAAAGAAACATGGAGGAAAAGTGTTCTATTTTGGACACGTTGAGTGTGACATTCAAGTGGAGATGGCAGCTGGGCAGTTGCTGTGAGTCTGGAAGTGAGTGGAGATGTCTGGGTCAAGTCTATACACAGAGACCTTGGTCTATAGATAGTCATTTAAACCTGGCCGTCAGTAGGGTTGTCTAGAGACCTTCTCCTTTATGCAGTAGCCTATCAGTTCCTCCATGTTGTCTTGATAAATCCTAGAGAAAATGTGATTATCTAGAATTGAAATGATGGAGATGAATTTCCCAGCAAGTCTTCATAGGAAGACTTTCATCCGGAGGTTTACCTTCACTGGAGACTGACCAGGGAACGTGGCTTCAGTTATAATACGGAAGGATTCATTGCGATGTTTTGAAGGCTCCCAGCAGCCAGCATTTTAAAAGCAGCCCCTCCCACTGACCTGTTCTTAGGGTGCTTTTTGTAGAAACTAATATTTACAGAGCACCTTGCACTTAGAAAAAGCCTGCGTCTCCAGGAGTTTTCTCTTTTCAGCCACGCTGTGAAAACAAGTTTGAAAGCGTTTCAAGTCCACACAGTGTTCTAAAGTTCAGAGCCAGCACTTGACCCTTGCCTGCCTCCTTTTCTTTCTTTTTCTTCCCCCCCGCAGTGATTAACATTTTGGCATGTTTGCTTTGTATTTACATATATAGTTGTTTGGGTTTTTTTTTTTTTTTTTTGCGGTACGCGGGCCTCTCACTGCTGTGGCCTCTCCTGTTGCGGAGCACAGGCTCCGGACGCGCAGGCTCAGCGGCCATGGCTCATGGGCCCAGCCGCTCCGCCGCACGTGGGATCTTACCGGACCGGGGCACGAACCTGCGTCCCCTGCATCGGCAGGCGGACTCTCAACCACTGCACCACCAGGGAAGCCCCTATAGTTTGTTTTTTTGCAAAGTAATTTGAAAGTAAATTATAGGCATCATCACATTTCATCCCAAAATAAATCAGTTTAAGAACAGAATAAATCAGAATAAGAACATTCTCCTTGATATCTACAATACCACACCAAAGAAAATAAGTAATTATTTCCTAATATTATTTGCTCTCTGCCCCATTTTTACTTGCTCCTTTGCATGTTTGTGTTGATTCTGTCTTCCCTGTTTCCCTGTGATATTCTTTGAGGGTGGGAAATGTATTTTATTCATCTCTCTCTTACTAACTCTTATTATCCTATCATGGAGCTTTTAGTTCCATATTTTATGTTAGTAGGAGGTTAATAAATATTTGTATATTAATTTATTTTAAAAGTCAACACTTAGAAGTCCCTCACACTATGCTTAGTAACTCATTAGAAGGTTACAATACTATGAAGCAAATTATATTAATATTTCCATTGAACAGATTGAGAAACTGAGGCATGAGAAGGTAAATAACTTGCCTGAGATCACATAGCTAGAAATTGAAACCCAGGTAACTTAGCACTAACATTCTTAACCCTTGGCCTATACCATCTCTTAATATATTCTTTAAAGTAAATTTTATTTTGTTTATTTTAAGAGATGGTCTTTGTAACCATAGTCATGAGTAAAATAAATTCAGTTTGTTGGGTTTTAAAACTTCTAAATGTCACTGCTTAAAAATCTTAAGCCTGGAAAAAGCTAGAAAAATTATTTTTTCCTTTCTCTTTTTTGTAAGTGCAGTGAAATCCCTTTACAATAATCTCTCCCAGTCCAGAAAGCTATTAAAACTGGTTTTCCCTCTGGACAGGGCTTTCAGCACTGCTCATTCACATCCTTGCTCTCTTCTGTCCTTTTAATCTTCATCCTGTTTCCTTCAAGGAGCCTTTTCCATCTGATCTGGGCTGAGTCCTTAGAGGTTACATTTTTTCCTGAGGACCCATCTCTTTTTAACCTCTCTCCAAAAGTTCAAGGTCGAGGAGGCCTGAGAGACAGCTTGTACAGTAATTATCACATGAGTTCTCCTTCTGGAAGGTATTCGCTCTTCTATACTTACATTTTTATCCTTCATCGAGCCCTGTCTTTTCTTTGAATTTTGACTTAATCTTAGCTAGGTCCATATTTGAAAAGTGCAGTTTCAGATTCTGGTTAGAGTGGGGTTGTTAAGAAACACAAGTAAACTTGTCATGAGTGTTTTCTTATTTTTAACTTATTGAAAACAACAAAGGTAAATAATTGGGATCTGGGTTTATTGCCTCTGTATATATTCTTTACATTGATATTGTCTTTATGTTTGGTTTAGAACTTTGAGGTCCTTAAATTTTGAACTAAATGCATTTTTACTCTGAGGAGGACTAATTATAAATACTTACCATCACCGCTTATTGGTATTTAAATATGTATATTTAAATATATGAGCATTTTTGAATACACAAATAAGTAAAATCTGTGTATTACTGTCTAGCCATCGTCTTTGCTTCAGCATCTCATTGAAAAATTTTTTCCTTAGAAAAACAAAGTAGAACAAAGAATAAAAAGAAAACAGCGGTGATAAAAACATTCAGCAGTAAAGCACATCTGTCGGCCCTGCCTGTGTGACCGTTTGCATCGTGCAGGCACGTCTCTTAGAATCTAATGACCTTCCTGGCATCCACCTATTAGAGAAGGCATCTGGTAACCAGAGACAAGGGGAGCATAGGGGGCTTCATAACTATTTTGAGGAAATATCATTTGATCACATGTATCTTAAAAACCTTGAATGTAAAAACGTTTTCTGGTGTGGCACCCTTGGCTAGGATTACAGATAAATATAATTTGGATGAACTGCTGTTGCATTGCAATTATGACGGCAAGTATTGCAACCGGGTTGAGGACTCACATTCAATCCTCTCACTCTTAGAATGCAGTGTTGGATCCACTGTCAGACATGCAGATCTTTAAAAAATTTTTTTTTAATTTTAATGAAGTATAGTTGATTTACAGTGTGTTAATTTCTGCTGTACAGTAAAGTGATTCAGTTATTCATATATATATACACACATATATGTATATATACATATGTATATATACACGCATACATTCTTTTTCATATTATTTTCCATTATGGTTTATAACAGGCTATCAAATATTGTTCCCTATGCTACACAGTAGGACCTTGTTGTTTATCCATTCTATATATACTAGTTTGCATCTGCTAATCACAAACTCTTAATCCATCCCTTCCCCACCCCCCTCCCCCTTGGCAACCACAAGTCTGTTCTCTGTGTCTGTGAGTCTGTTTCTGTTTTGTAGATAAATTCATTTGTATCATATTTTAGATTCCACATGTGAGTGATATCATATGTTATTTGTCTTTCTCTTTCTGACTTATTTCACTTAGTATGATAATCTCTAGGTCCATCCATGTTGCCGCAAATGGCATTATTTCATTCTTTTTTTATGACTGAGCAGTATTCCATTGTATATATGTACCACATCTTGTTAACCCATTCATCTGTCAATGGACATTTAGGTTGTTTCCATGTCTTGGCTACTAAATAGTGCTGCATTGAACATAGGGGTACATGTATCTTTTTGAATTATAGCTTTGTCCGGATATATGCCCCGGAGTGGGATTGCTGAATCATATGGTAGCTCTATTTTTAATTTTTTGAGGAACCTCCATACTCTTTTCCATAGTGGCTGCACTAGTTTACATTCCCACCAACAGTGTAGGAGGGTTCCCTTTTCTCTGCACCCTTTCCAGAATTGTTATTTGTAGACTTTTTAACGATGGCCGTTCTGACTGGTGTGAGATGGTACCTCATTGTAGTTCTGATTTGCATTTCTCTAATAATTAGAGATGTTGAACATCTTTTCATGTGCATGTTGGCCATCTGTACAGACATGCAGATCTTGTAACTTGGAAACTCCGTTGCCAAGTGTGGACAGCTGGTGTCCTTCTGTGGCCTGGAGCTCAGGAGACCTGAGTCTGGGCTTGATGACAAGTGGGAGAGTGGAGTGGTTATGAATGTGGGTGTTTTGGGTCACACTGCTTGGGTTTGAAGTCTGGACCCACTTCTTTTACAGCTTTTTGCTTCTCTGAGGCTCATTTTCCTCATTGAGAAAAGGAGAACGATAGTAGCATACCCTTTATCAGTTGATATGAAGAACAGAAAAAACCCTAAAAACCCTTAGCACTGTGCTTGGCAAATAGTAAGTGTTGAACAAATGTTAGGTGTGATGATGATGGTGATGGTGATGGTGATGATAACGATGACGATGATGGTGGTGATGAATATAGTCCTATCACCTTGGGTGGGTCATGTTTTTTTTTTTTTTTTTTGCGGTACGCGGACCCCTCACTGTTGTGGCCTCTCCCATTGCGGAGCACAGGCTCCAGACGCGCAGGCTCACGGGCCCAGCCACTCCGCGGCCTGTGGGATCTTCCCGGACCAGGGCACAAACCCATGTCCCCTGCATCGGCAGGCGAACTCCCAACCACTGCGCCACCAGGGAAGCCCCATGTCTTTTTTATCTCTTCCAGCCATGCTTCCTTGTTGTAAAAGGGTTCACTCTATTACCTTTAAGTGTCCCTGCTCCTAATCCCTTACTGAATCAATAAATCCATCTTGTTGTTTCAAGCAATGTTTGTAGAGAAAAGTTTCATAATCTCTAAGGAAGGCCTGAGTCTAAAACTTAATGTTGGCCTGAAGGCCCTGTAGGTTAAATCCCATTGCAACGTGCTCCAAGGGTTTATCCAAACTATATTTGTTTATCTACATTTTATAGCCTTGAGAAATCTAGCCATATAAGTTCTTTTGTCCAACTCAAATGTCAGGGTAATACCTTTCATCTTAAAGGGATTTATAGGCAATAGCCACGCATGTCATAAAAATTATCTCTGAGATAATGTGTATTGTTCAGAAACTGGCATGTTACCCAGTAAGGATTTAGGAGTTCTATAGTTCTGGGATTTGGTTGTTTTCTCCAGTATCCTGGTATGTAGGATTTGGTAAAAGTACTGTCTTAGGATCATATAAAACTGCGTGTATTTATTTAAGAAATGTGCAACATGTCCTCATAAAAGCCCCAAATAAAATACTGTTCTTATTCTTTCAAAATTTGGCATTATCCCTAAATCACCACTTCATTTAGGAATCATAGCAGCTGAGATCCTTGGAGTTCCAAGCGGTATATAGTTTCATCTTTTGGACACAAAGCAGGGTATTAAGACTTACGAAGTGTGAGTAAAATTTTATTTCTGTGTTTGGTGCATGCCAATTAAGTTTTGAT
Organism: Grampus griseus; assembly: GCF_964374135.1. NCBI lineage: Eukaryota > Metazoa > Chordata > Mammalia > Artiodactyla > Delphinidae > Grampus > Grampus griseus. The sequence goes on from NC_139001.1 coordinate 9,768,745, forward strand.
TTATGGCTAAGTTCATGTTTCCTTTTTGTTCTTTTTCTTTTCTTTTTTCCACATAGCACAGTTTCTCTGAGATCATTTCAAAACACTGCGAGGAATTTTGTTTGTCTGCTTCTCCCATTAGCAGTGGGGACCAGCTGTACTCATTTTAGTGAGTGATGGGTCCTGTTCCTCACTTTTATCTCTGCTTCCCCTCTGGGAACTGTTCTGATGCTCGGTTTAGTGGTGGCAGATGGCGGTTGGAAGTTACAGTGTGATGAGTGAATGAAGAAATAAATAATGATAACTTGGTGCTTTTCTTTTTAAAAAGAGGTAGGCTATACCTAAACAGGTCACCACAAATTCTGATTTCTTAAGGAGTGTGTCTAGACATGCCCATAAAGATTATTCAGCATTATTTCAGGTAAACGCCTTGAACTTCATCTCTTTCTCTCTTGTGGCTAATCGTTGTAATCACACAGCAGCAGCAGTAATAATAACAGTTGTGATGACATTGGCCACTTGTTGAGTGCCTACTCTGTGTTAAGCACTGTGTTTGGCCCTTGAAGTTATTATTCAACAAAACATAGCAGCTCACAGCTGGGGCTCGAGCAGACTTGAGTTTGAATCTGTTTGATCACTTAGCACTTGGTGACCTCGGGCAAGTAAACTGAAATTCCCTATACCTTATTTTCTGCATTTCTAGAGGGTGGGTGGTATTAATATCTACCCAATGAGCTGTTATAAGAACTAAATGAGTATACAGTGCACAGAAAGTGCCTAGCAGAGAGTGATTAATACGAATGCCACTATTTAATCCCCACAACTGCTGTGCAGGGCAGATCCCGAGGCTCTAGGTCTTGGTGGACCCAAGGCACAAGCTCGGCTTTGTCTGGTTCTGGAGTCCGTGTTCTCTCTGCTGCACCAAGCTCCTTCTCTGATCAGGTTCTGCCTTGTGTGAGAGCTGTTTGGGTGCATGTCTGTATTTTCTCACGGGACTGTAGACTCCCTCAAGGCAGTGATGCTCAACTTCTTCTGTATCCATGGAGCACCTAGCACTAGAGTACCTGTGAGCCATGTTGAATGCATGAGTAAGTAAATAGCTGGAAACAGTTGCAGCAGTATCATTTTATGTGGGAGGAAACTGTAGCCAAGATGGATTAACCAGTGTTCACTACTGTAACCAGGTTCATTGCAAACTTACTAATAGCAGCGGTGAGGCGAGGGTTTGGATCTCATCCTTTCAGTGCTCCATTCGTGTATGGTTTAGGGATCACCCAGAGACACGAGAAGAGTTCAGATAAAGACTTTGAGGGTCCCCTTCTCTGGTTCTCTTCTTCCCCAGGACCTCCTCACTCCTCATGGGGTGACTGTCCTGGGCTCCTTCCTGGGGTTCCTTTGGACAGAAAGAGCAGGTTTGATGCTAGTGTCTTGGTCTCCCTGGGCCATAGTCCCAGCTGAGAATGCCTGCAGGGTGGGCTCCCCAGACATGGAACTCAGCCCATGCTGTTTGCTGCTTCCATATTTGGACTCCTCTTCAAAACTTGCCTGCTCTTGTTCACCTTCAGAGTCATGAGGTAGGTGTAGGGTTTTTTGGTCTGGAGTTTAGAGTTATTTGTGGGACAGTCTGTTTGTTCAAAGCTTACTTTTCCATATCAGAAGCAGAATGTCCATATAATTGTTCTTAAAAGCAACAAAGATGCTTTGCAATAGAAACACAAATACCCTAGAAATAAATGGAGTTTTTATTTTTTCTTGCAGCAGATTTTATCTCCTTATACATTCCCCAACTCTACACCATAATAGTCGGAGGAGGCTAGAGTGAAATTTTTGTCTAACTTGGACCAAAATACCACACGATGCAGTCCAGGGTCTGATTCTGAACTATTCAGATCTAGGCTCTGACTCCTACAGCATATTAAAGTGGGACTGACAGAGAGACCGAGGCCTGAGAGAAATTGAACAAATAAAGCTGGGAAAGTAAAAGGATGCTTGTTTATGACTTTATCATATTCTATTTTTGATTCAGTAAACTTTTCTTCGACTCTGTTTTTCCAATCTAGTTCTCATTTCATGTGACCTAATATTCTATTGAGAAAAGGCAGCTGAAGATAGATACTTAGGCTTCTCCTTCTTAATATAACCCCTTTCTGCAGGTATTTTCTCACTGTTCTTCTTTTATTTTTTTATTCTTATTTTTGTTGGGGTGTAGTTGTTTTGCAGTGTTGTGTTAGTTTCTGCTGTACAGTGAAGTAGAGTTCCCTGTGCTAGACAGCAGGTTCTTATTAATTATCTATTTTTTACGTATTAGTGTATATATGTCAATCTCCGAATTCATCCTCCCCCCGCTTCCCCCTGTGGTGTCCATACATTTGTTCTCTACATCTTTGCCTCTATTTCTGCCTTGCAAACCGGTTCATCTGTACCATTTTCCTAGATTCCACATATATGCATTAATATACGATACTTGTTTTTCTCTTTCTGACTTACTGCACTCTGTATGACAGTTTCTAGGTCCATCGAGGTCTGTACAAATGACCCAGTTTCATTCCTTTTTATGACTGAGTAATATTCCATTGTGTACACACACACACACACACACACACACACACACACACACCACATCTTTATTCATTCATCTGTCGATGGACATTTAAGTTCAGCCACTATTGAGAACAGTATGGAGCTTCCTTAAAAAACTAAAAATAGAATTACCATATGACCCAGCAATCCCACTATTGGGCATATACCCAGAGAAAGCCATAAGTCAAAAAGACACATGCACCCCGGCGTTCATTGCAGCACTAATTACAATAGCCAGGTCATGGACTCAACCTAAATGTTCTTTTAAATTGACCCAATTATATTTTATTGTAATTTCTATGAAGAATTTGCCATTTTTAGAGCCCGTTCCTCATTTTCAACTCCTAACTATTCTACACTTAGCAATACTTCTGGTCACTATGATCCAGGGCCTTCCCATGGGATGATCTACTCACCACTGGTCATTGTCACTGCGTTCAACTATGACTCTCTTTTCTGTTACAGCCCAGGACTTTATATAACATTTTTACATAATTTTTATCATTTTTTCTTGATTATCAAAGGAATCTATGCTCAAATAAGCTCAAAGAAAAAAAACCCCTACAATTCTATCCTTAAAAGAGATCATTTTAAGTTTTAGGTGAACATCTTTGAAATCTTTTTAACACACGTTTTAGAAAACTGAAATTGGATCTTGCTGTGCATTCTCTTTTGTAATGATTTTCTAAAAGTGAACACTGTGTTTCAAATAATCTTGTACTGTTAATTACTTTTCTAAAGGGTGGTTATTAATGGCTGTGTTTTATTCCATCATACGAATGTGGCATTATGTACTTAAAAGACTTAATCATTCACATGCCATTTATTGATTACCTGTCTTGTGGCAGCTAATCACAAGGGCTCCGGGAGTGAATAAGACAGGTAGGGCTTTAGCTCTTGGTGCTTATGGAATAGCAGGTGTGAAGATATGACCAAGGCTCTGATGGAGCTGTGTTGGGGTGATTGGGTGGTTGAGAAGAGGGAAGCCTCACTGAGACTGGGGCCTGGGAGGAAAGTCAGGAAGTGTTCCAAGGATGCTGATGTTTCAACCAAGACCCGAAGGAGAAGCAACAGCAAGGTGAATCAGTGAGGGCTGCGGGCAGAGGAAAGATCCTCCTGGGAAGAGAGAACCAACAGCATGAGGCAGGGGAGAGGGTGGCATGTTTGAGGAACAAAAAGACATTCTGCAGAGCTGTGACAGAATGTGATGGAAGGACAGTAAAGGCTGGAGACATTGTAGGAGCCAGCTCAGGTGGGCCTTTAAACACCATGATAACGTGATTGGGCGTCACCTGAGAGTAACTTCAGGAATAGTCTTAGCCCGGGAAGGGCAGAACTTTAACATTCGGGAGGGATTACTGTGGCTGAAGTGAGAAGAAGGGACCAGAGGAGTTCGAGAATCAGAGAAACCTGTTAGGAATCTCTTGTAGTTTAGGTGAACTGCATAGTGGAATGAGTTAGAGTGGTACCATGGAGACAGACGGACATGGCAGATTGGCTGTGAGAGGAGGAGTGGGGCCAGGCAGAGCAAGCCAGCTTTCAGAAGGTGCAGGCACCTTCTTGTATGGGGGTGCTCTTGGGTAGTGAGCAGCTTTGAGAGGGAAGGATAAGACATGAGCACAAGAAGCCCATGGAAAAGTCAGAGGGAATTGTGAAATTGTCAAATGAAAAATGAACCTGAGCATGGGGGAGAGAACCAGGCTGGAAAGGTCAGTTCAGGGGGTTTCTGCTTATAGGTCTTAATTCCAGCCACAGGCATGTGTGAGACCCCCCAGGAAAGAACACGGAGGGGAAGAGAAGAGGGGCCGGGACAGAATGAGGAACGTCAGCTTCTAAGAATCACTGAGGAAGTGGAGTCTGCCAAAGAGACATTTATTCATTTTTGATTTTTTGCTTTTTGCTGTTTTTTATCTGCCGCAGAGAACTTTTCATACACGTGTTTTTTATGCATTTGTTCATCTAGTTCTGTGGGACAAAATTCTAGAACTAGAACTAGAACTACTTGTTTAAAGGGCTTACAAAGTTGTATTTAACTTTTACAAAGCCAGAAACCTTGTGGTCCAGGTGCAGAGATGAGACTCAGTTGAAGAAATACCAATCAATTAGAAAACACCTGAACGATGCTTATCTTTTATTTGCAGTCTTTGAGAATTCTAAAAGAATCCAATTATATCTAACTCCTAAATATGCTCGTGAAAGCTTTTCTTGTTCTACCCCATTTCTTCAGACCACAGCTGTTCCTCTGTGTCTGTCTTTCATTCCCCTTATTCTTTTTTTTTTTTTGCGGTACGCGGGCCTCTCACTGTTGTGGCCTCTCCCATTGCGGAGCACAGGCTCCGGACACGCAGGCTCAGCGGCCATGGCTCACGGGCCCAGCTGCGATCTTCCCGGACCAGGGCAGGAACCCATGTCCCCTGCATCGGCAGGTGGACTCTCAACCACTGTGCCACCAGGGAAGCCATTTTCCTCTTATTCTTATCATACATTTATGTTTTTTAATTATTATTATATGTTTATTAGGAGGATTGGCTAGGTTAGGTGATAGCCTTTTGTTTTCCATACAAGATAATTTTTAGAGCATCTCTGTATCCTTTAAAAATCTTGATTTTAAAGTAACAAACAATCCAATTCAAATAGGCTAGTGAAAAAAAAAGAGAGAGTGCATTGGCTCATGTAACAAATATGCAGGATGAACTCAAGATGGGTTGATCCAGGGGCTCAGTATCATCAAGCCTGAGTTTTTGTCTCTCCAACAATCTTCTCTCTCCTTTCCTGTGTTGGATCCATTGTCAGAATGGCTGGAGCAGAGTTTGTCTTCTCCCAATAAATCAAAAGCCGTGAGGCTGACTTGGATTGTTTTGAATTGAGACATTTGCCCAGCCCTGAACCAATGCGGCCATGGTATGGAATACTTTGGTGAGCCAGGCTTTAGACACAAAGTCACCCTTGGAGCTGGCATTTGGGGTCCATTTCATCCGAAGTATAAGGACTGAGGAAAGAGGCGTGTTGGTTTAAGAAAAGAGGAAAATCGGTGCACAGTTGTCAAAATAAATGATAATGGAATTTGGGGGGTTAAAAGTAGTAAATAAATACTGTAGCAGTAGAGTGCTGTCATACCACATGCAAAGATTAAATCTGTCTTGGTTGGGAGAAAAAGATAGTTATGAAACTTCTTAATAGTGTATGCATTTCCCTCCTCAGGACCAAATAGAAAGAAACACTGTGGCTACCAGCAGAGAAAAAAACTGTGTAAAGGAAAGGTGGATCCTCCTTAAAAAATCCTGACGGCAGGCCACACCTCAGGCCAATTAAGTTAGTCGCTCCAGAGGTGGGAACCAGGCACTGAATTTTTAAAAACTCTCCAGGTGGTTCCAGTGCAGCCGGGGTTGAGAGCCACTCGCTTGAAGAGCAGAGTTGCAGAGTTCCCTCAGGGATTAATTACTCGGAGCGGCCCAGAAAGTTTCTGTAAAGCCTTCTTTGGCAACAGCAGCCTTGACATCCACGAGAAAGGGGATAACGGCCCTATGCCTCGTATGGTCTCGACATTGGCAAACCTAGCAACAGGGCCTAGCACCCCTTTGATTTTCTTTGTGTGGAAGTGGAAACTAGGCGTTTCTACACATCAGCCCATTTAAAATTCATGAAAATGAGTGTTATTTTTAAAAAAAGCAGATGAAGAAACTGAGGCTAAAAATTCGTTAAGTCCTTGGAGAGGGACAGACTTGTGTTGAATTTCAATTCTGTCACTTACCAGATGGCTTTGGTCAAGTTACTTAACCCTTCTGGGTCTCAGTTTCATACTATATAAAACATAATGCCTGTCTCATGGACTTGCTGGGTAATATATGGTGGGTATTCAGGACCTGTGTCTCCCTTGCACATCCCATTTCTTAGTTCCTATCTTTTTTTTTCTTTTTTAATTTTTCTCCAAACTTAGAATTTCCATGAGTTGAGACATCAAGATCCTTCTTACATGTGGAAGGCAATCCTCTGACTCTCTCACAGGGAAATGTTCCTGTTTTTCATGTCAGAGAGAATGGTTACATCATTTGCCCAAGATTCCAGCCTCTTGGGTTCTTCCAGGTTCCAGCTCTGTCTGGACTCCTTGAAAGCTTCCTGGCTTCTCTTTCTGATTCATTCTTGTCTCCTGCAGTCTATTCTCCACACAACAGCCAAAGTAATCCTTCTCAAATGGAAAGCCCATGTTTTCACTCCCCGTCTCTCAAACCTTGGTGATCTGCCATCGAAAATGTGGTCCAGGGCTTCCCTGGTGGCGCAGCGGTTGAGAGTCCGCCTGCCGATGCAGGGGACATGGGTTTGTGCCCCGGTCTGGGAGGATCCCACATGCCGCGGAGCGGCTGGGCCCATGAGCCTTGGCCGCTGAGCCTGCGTGTCCGGAGCCTGTGCTCCGCAACAGGAGAGGCCACAACGGTGAGAGGCCCGCGTACCGCAAAAAAAAAAAAAAAAAAAAAAAATGTGGTCCAGGGCCCACACATCCCTGGTTGCCTCTCCAGCATCATTTCTTGCTACTCTTTGCCGGTGGCTTGTTGTTCTTAAAACACACCAATTACTTGAGAATTGTCCTGCAAGGGGCGCCATTCCCCTCTGGACACAACTTGCTCCTTGGGCATTTGCACCTGCTGGAACCCTTCCTCCGGCTTGAATGTGGCTCATGCCCTCTGGTCATTTAGATCTCCCTAACTACACTATTTAAGATGACCCCCGTTATTCTCTGCCCCTTACCTGCTTCAGTACCATGTAGCACTAGCTCATGATATATATTTACTTATCTTTCTATTTGTTTTTCTCACCAGAATACAAGGTCTTGAGCAGTGCCTGGTACATGGTTGGTCTCAATTAGTGCAGGTTCGATGAATGAATGCCCAAATGAAATCGCAGAACCTTCTGACTAAACCTCTGAATTTCCATTGTTAAGAGCCAATTATTTCTGCTCATATAATTCATCTACTTTAAATAATTTTCCTCTCTTCTGCCTTCTCTCTATTTAGACTGAACTGGGGAAAAGTTGATTTAACATTCCTCTATTTCCTAGTTATTTTTCATTTTCCTGTCTTAGATCTAAATTTGTCTTTCTAGTCTCCTAAAGAGAAAGTCCTTCAAGTGGTTTTTACTCTCTCAAATGGCTTTTCTTAAAAATTAAAAGCCACATTTTATATGTAATCGCCTTGGGCCTTTTACTTTACAAAAGTAACTGCTTTTCCTAGATATTCCCCCTTTTTCCTCCTTATCTTACATAACTGTCTGCTTTCTTAGAACCAGAACAAATGTGGTTCCAATTAAGTTTTCCATAAACATCAGCCAGAACGTCTTCTCTGATTCTAATATCATTCCTCGTCCTTCTCTGCGCAGCCAAATCTTGGGCTTTTCTTTGAAGCCCAGCACAAAAGCCAGCTCTCCCACGAGGTTTTCCTGGCCTGCCCCACCCCGGTAATAAGCCATCTTTCTTTGGAATCACTGCCACTCTAGAGCCTGTGCTGCACACACTGATCCCATGTTGACAGCCTGGGCCGGTCCCTCCAACCTCACACCACACTGGAATCGTTCAGTAAAATGTCTGCAGAAAGCAAAAAAAAAGGCCTCAAGTTGTTCCTTCATCGTCCTAAATGTGCCCTTCTGGTCTCTTCAGTTAGAGAATGAGTTTTTTGAGAGTCAAAGCTCTTCTTTATCTTTGCTTCCCTTTGCAGCTCATCAAGCCCCTTAGATGAACCACATCGTCTACCTTCATCTTGATTCAGTGATGATTCATTTATACCTCTGTCATTAAAACAACAATTGACCAATCATCTTTTTCATATTTCCTCATTGTAACTCCCCAAACCTAAAACATGTTTATCAATCCTGTTTTACTCATTACCCTAGTGTGTAATAAATCTGTTAGACTGTGTCCATTCGTTTGTCCGTGTACTGCATAAATATTTCCAGCGCGGCCGCTGTGCTGGGTGCTGGGGCTCAAGGTTGAGAGGAGCTAGCATGGCTCCTGCCCCGGGAAGTCCGTGGTCACGTGGGCTGGGAGACAGACGACAGGGAATCCACAACTACGTCACTGCAAATTCAAGGAAGTGCTATGAAAGTAGTGAGCAGGACACTGTGTTACACAGTAAGAAAGGGATACCTAGAATGGGGTGATCAGAAAAGTCCTGTCTGTCTTAACGTTGAAGCCGAGAACCAAAAGGAGGCACTTGTGAAGCAGTTAGGAGCAGCAGTGTCCAGGCCATGTTGCAAGGCTCTGCATGGGGAGTAGCTTGTCTTCTGGGGAACTGAATGGAGGCCAGTGGGCTGGCTCCTAGAGAGAGAGGGCCCAGAGTGGTCAGCTGAGTCCTAGCCCGCAGGACTTGATGCTTATGGGAGGGAGGTCAAATTTTAATCTAAGAGCAATTGGAAGCCATGATAATATTTACATTTTAAGTAAATTATGCTCATTGCTATTTGGAGAATTGGTCATAGGGGTAAGATAGAACAGGGAATCTCATCACAGGAAACTATTATAATAGGTGAGGAGAGAAAGAATTGTAACTTTGGCAGTGCAGATGAAATGTTCAGGTTCATGGAAGGAATGCTTTATTCCATATTTCCCTTATTAATATTGCAGAAACTTCTGACCTCTCAGTAGCTTTCTACATAGAGTGACTTTATTGTCTTGTAATTTAAAATCTTCTGGAAATGTTTTCTTTTGGTCTTAAATATCTGATTTCCATAACGTGTATATTTCAAGGGTGTTGATTTTTTTCTTTACATAATAAACGTTGAGCAGGCATATTCATATAAATACTGGTTCAAATAAAAAATTTGAAGCAGCAGTCAACTAGCTAAATCATAGTTTTTTCATTAGCCTCTCATTGCTTAGATTTCTTTTGCAGTTCTGTTTTATTTTCCAATTTAATCCTTAAATCTTTCATCCTTTTCTAAACTTTCTTCTTGTTGCAATGGGTTGTTTTAAGTCTCTCTTTTTTTTTTTTTTTTTTTTTTTGCGGTACGCGGGCCTCTCACCGTTGTGGCCTCTCCCGCTGCGGAGCGCAGGCTCAGCGGCCATGGCTCACAGGCCCAGCCGCTCCGCGGCATGTGGGATCTTCCCGGACCGGGGCATGAACCTGCGTCCCCTGCATCGGCAGGCGGACCCTCAACCACTGCGCCACCAGGGAAGCCCAAGTCTCTTTGAAATTACTTCCTTGTGTTTGAAATAGAGGTTTTCTCTGGAGCTACTGTGTTTTCCTTCCAATATTTCCTGATGTCCATCATGTGAGGTTCGCATGGTTTGAAATAAACTATTCCAAACAAGAAGTCTCACCATCTTCAGCATCCTCTCTGCACCTTTAGGTTAACGTTATCAAATAGTTGTTCATTTTCTATTCTTCAAGTGGGATTGTAAATCCAGATATACTAGTCCATTAGCATCCAGTAATTTACTAATCTTTTAGCTCAGAGACATTACTATTATTATTTTTATTACTTATATTACAATATTCCACAAAGCTGTATTTCACGTGTTCTCCTATATAGAGTTCTTCATGTTTTGGAGTTTGAATGTATCCAGGAACATAGCTGATCCCAAGAACGTTAAATTTTGTTTTTCACCCCTCTTGCCTTTGCTACCGTAACTAATTTGGTTTGCATATTCTGCAAGAGGAATTCTCAGAAATATTTACCTTAAGAGATTATTGAACGACTGACCAAAGTTCTTAAAGAGTTATGCTAATAAAAAGAGAAACTTTACCAAAGGCTATCTAAAATAATTGCTTTTAGACTTGTAACATTATTCAGGAACAGGAAAATGCAGAAAAGTTCCTACTATTGGAGATGGAGTTTAAAGCTGTTTATCTGTAATGTGTGTCTGTGTTGAGAGAGAGAGGATGGAGGGAGAGGCAGAGGAGAAAATAGAGTGAATGAGAATCTTGGTTCATTTTTAGAATGTTTCTTGGAAAGATGAAATATGTTCTGGCTGAATCTCAGCTATAGATGATCCAAGGCCATTTCTACCGTGTGGCGTAAAACATCTTTCTACCAGCACTCTCAGAACTGCCCTGCACCCTGAAAATTCAGTGCACAGCTGCATTTTATACCAGGCTTTGTCGTAGCCTTGGGTCATCAACTTCCATATTTTTATACAGAGAAATCGGATTCATATACCACTATATCTGAGTTTGGGATCACTTCCAAAGGTACTTATATTTATATATCTAGATATTGAATATACAACGTTTCTTATCTGGGCTGCAGTTTAACTTTTGAAACTACATTCACTCAATATTCAAGCTTTCTGTGATCAGTATCATGTTTACAAGCTAGTTTTAAAAATTTCAAAAAATTACACATTAATGCCCCTGTAGCATGCACCGTAGCAAGAACCATAAACGAGTCAACATCAGGCCTGGATCAACACATTGGAAGGTCATGCTTGCATGGGTTGGCATCATGGCTCTAAATTTGATATTTGGATGATTTTTTTTTTATATTTGGATGATTTTAAAGATGACTTTTGATTTTATAAGGAGTTGGTAAGTAAGGTGGTATGCGATATGTTTACTCCTTAGGATTCAAGTTTTATCCTTGTATTTTAAAAATATATTCCATGTGATATTGGAAATACTGAGAACTAGTCAGGTTCAGGACATTTCAAATGCATTGCATTCAAAATTCATCATTGCTAAGTAATTTCCGTTTTCTAAAGCTGCCTTAAATTTAAGAATTCAGGACACCAGTGGCTCTATTCTGGCCCTAATTTCTTATGCTAGCATAGCACCTTCAACTTTTCAGGTGCTTTTATGCAAACTCTTATGCAAGGAAGCCTAACATGGGGCTTAAGAGCACAGATGTGGTTTCAGATAGATCTTACTTTGAAATTGCTTTTCCCACTTACTGAGTGTCCCTGGGGGACTAGTTCCCTAATATAAAGTCTCTAAGCCTTCTTCTGTAAAAGTGGATAGTAGTAGACCCCAATTGATTCAGTGGTTGTGATAAATAAAAGATAGATACCAATTGCTTCACGTAGTATCTGGTATATAATAAGAATTCAACATTTACTGTTACTATTAGCACCACAATTCCTCTCTTTCTCTCTGCTAGCACAACTATAACTACTTGATATATACAGCTATTCTGTAATCTCCATTCTTAACAAATGAGGAAGCTAAGACATACAAGAGCTAGTTACTTGATTGTGCTGGTATGGTTTATCAATCAGAATTTGATTTACTGAATTGCAAACAGTAGACACCCCAGTAATCATGATTTGATTACTATAGCCTTATACTAAGTTTTGAAGTCAGCTAGTGTAAATTCTCCAAATCTGTCCTTTTTTTTTTTTTTCTATATTGTTTTGGGTGTTCTAGGTCCCTTGCATGTTGATATAAATTATAGAGTCACCTTGTTAATTTGTACAAAAAGAAGCCAGCTGAGATTTTGATCGGTATTGCAGTGAATCAATTTGCATCTTAATAATATTGAGCCTTCTAATTCATGAATATGTTATAGCTCTTCATTTATTGGGTGTTTTTAATTTCTCTAAGCAGTGTTTTGTAGTTTTCAGTGTAGAGGACTTACATAGCTATTGTTAAATTTATTCCTAAGTATTTTATGCTTTTTAATAATATGGTAAGTGCTGTTTAAATTTTCAAAAATTTATGGTCACTTACTACTAGAGAGTAGAAATATAATTTATTTTTTGTATATTGACTTTGTATCCTGGTATTCTGCTAAGTTTACTACAGCCCAGATATCAAGTATTACAGCAAAGAGTAATGGTCTGGAGCTTGTATTTGGGAGTCAGACTGCCTGGGTTCAAATCCTATTGCTGCCGTTTACTAGCTGTGTAACCTTGGTCAAGTTGCTTGATCTGTCTCTGTGTCTGTTTCTCCATCTGAAAAGGAAATGATAGTACTTAGCTCATAGAACTGATGCCAGGACTAAATGAGTTAATATAGTTGAAACTCTTGGAACAGTGCCTGGTATGTACAGGTGTTAGCCATTAATAAACAGTTTCAACAGACTGTCCTTTTGAGCCTGTACAGAAAGACTGTCACGGATGCTTCTGCTCGTCCCCTCCTCCCTCAGCTGTTTGCTCTAGGACCCCACCTCCACGCATCAGCCTCACCGGATGGCCCAATAACTGTGTGTGTGTTTAGAGAAAGGTACCTGAGCACCTCTGATTCCAGGACACTCGCTCTTAGATGTACTCAGGACTCCACCATGAAGGATTCATGCAAATGTGAAATTTGATTGTGTTCCAGAGATTGGCTGACAGGCCAGCTTCTTTCCAGTTTCCCTAACCACAAACTCTGGACACAGGCAACTTGGAATTTCCCCAGAAGCACTGCTCAAAGGAAGGAGAATCCAACATTTATTGAGTTGCACATACAGTTTTATTTGATCCTACACATCAGGGGTCATCCCCATATTTTAGGTAAGGAAATTAAAGCACAAAGTGATTAAGTACCTTGCTCAAGGTCATACACTAGTAAGAAGATTCAAGCTTTGGTTTCCTGGCCCTGAATTCTTTGGGTTATGAAAGTTTGTTCTTTTCTCTCTTACGAAGGTCGTTTAAGAGGTGGCTGAAGAAGATGTGAGTCACTTAGAAAACAATGTTATATGAGTAAGAGGATAACAATTGCTTAGGTGATAGAAGGAAATAGAGAATTTGCTGATCAAAGCAACAGTGTCTTGGTCAGCTCAAACTTCCATAAAAAAATACTACTGACTGGGTGGCTTGAACAACAGACATTTATTTGTCACAGTTATGGAGGCTGGGAAGTCTGAGATAAGGATGCCAGCATGGTCAGGTTCTAGTGAGGGCTCTCTTCCTCACTTGCAGTTGGCTGCCTTCTTGCTGTGTCCTTAGTGGCAGAAAGAGGAAGCTCTGGTGTGTCTTCTTCTTACAAGGTCACTAATTCCATCATGGGAGTTCCACCCTCATCTAATCCTAATTACCCCCCAAAGACCCCACCTCCTAATGCCGTCACATTTTGGGGTAGGACTTCAACATATTAATTTTGAGGGGACACAAACATTTAGTCCATAACAAATAGTATTTTGAAAATTGGCTCAGCATTTAATCTGTGAATCCCCTTTCTAATGTTCATTAATAATCTTGTGAGCTAGGAAAATTATCCCATAATCACCCTATATCACATGCATCTCCATAAAGTGTATTGAGATACACCTTGAATTCATTTTTGCTTTGTCATCATCCTTTATAACAGAATGGCATTTTATATTACATTATATATTTTTAGACTGGATAATATGTCAAAGGTGTCTTCTCTCTTCAGTATATACTGAGGTATATTAGGATTCTCTGAAAATATAAATATTATTTGCATCTCATCTTGTTTTTCTACTTTCTTGAAAAGGTAAGAAAAGGGAAATTTCAATAGTAATAAAATGCAGGATTCCTGATTCAACAGCAGTGAACCTTTTAGATATTCAACAAGGATTTATTGATTCCTTCTTTAGTTAAAGTTTCTTCTAGTACATAATCAATTCCTCTTTCAAGTCTTTTACATAAAGCAGAGCAAAACGAAAGTTTCCTTCTGGCCCACATTACTATTTAGATGTAATGCTGTGTCTCCTATTACATTGTATCAGTTAGCTTTTGCTGCATAACAAACCACCTCAAAACTTCGTGGTAAAAACAACAATCATTTATTTAGCTCATGATTGTTGTGGGTTGGCAATGTGGGCTGTATTTCAGCCGGTCACAGGCCAGATTGCTTGGTGGCTATCTGGTCTTGGGTGGCCTCACTGGACTGGCTTGTTTTGATTCATGAGGTCTCTTGTCTTCTGGCGGGCTAGCTTGGGCCAGCTCACCTGGCTTCTAGGCAGAGTTTGGTGACATTTTTGACAACTCCCTTTTTGATGTTCTCTTTTCCATTGTTTTCACTGACACCTTCCTCTCCTGGTTTTCCTCTTATCTTTCTTAAAACTTATCCATCCATCTGTCCATCCATTTGTCTATCCATCCACCTGTCCATCTGTCTGTCTGTTCCTCCCCTGGGAATCATAAGCCTCCCCTGGGAATCTCCTCCTGTATTTTCCATTGCAATTGGTAACAACACCACCAACATTAATCTGGAAAACCTGGGAATCACACTGCAATTATTGCTGCTGCTTATTAAACAGTGACTATTTGCCAGTCACTGTACCAAATGTTTGCCATAGATCTTTACATTTAGGCTTCATAAAAGCCATATGTTGTAGGCATCACTATCTCCACTCCATGAAACAGATGAGGGTGATTGAGTACTTGCCCACTGTCCCACAGTTTAGTGCGCAGAGATGGTTTTTGAACCCAGTTCCTTTTGGCTCCAAAGCCCGTGCTTAACATTAAGTCACACTGAGAAACCACATAAACAGGGCCCTCAGATATGTTTTATTTACCAGAGAAATGACTTATCAACATTTTAAAATAGTAAGGGTTCAAACAAGAATCTGGATTTCAGATAGTTCTTGAAAATTTAGAAGATCTGGTAACTGGCCTCACATTCAAATGGCAGCAGTTGGCTGCAGGGGGGTGGTGGCCACCCCCTTTGGAAGGCCATGAGTTTTCCAGTTTGCCACAGTCCCTGCCACTCCCTACTGCCTTACAGTTGGCCCGCTTCCTTCATCAACATGGTCTGCTGGACTCCTGCTGGCATTTGAGTTTTTGACTCCTGTTGCATTGTGTCCCTAGGCCCTGCCCTCTCTTCAGTTCTTCTACCATCCAGTTGGTCCCTGAACTAACAATGTTATGTTACTTGTAAAATAATTGTCCAATCTGCCTCACATTCTTTATCCCTGTTGCTACAAATTGGTCCTTATGACCTCTCACTTCAGTTACTCTAGTAAACACCTGGTTTCCTCTTTCCAGTCTCAGACTCCACTAATACACTCTCCACGTTGCTTGCAATTAAGCATATCAAAACCACGCAAATAGTTGATGTCCAGTGACCTTAGAATGAAGTGCAGTCTCCTTAGTGTGGCATGTAAGATGTTCATGATGTGGCCTCTGACCAGTGCCCTCATTTATGCTTGCTTTCCATCTCCTCTTGGCCTCATTGAAATATTGGCTCTCCCCAGAGTCATGATCCTTCACATCTGCTCACCTTTTTATCCACCATTCTTTCAACTTGGAGTATTCTATGTGGATCATGTTAATATTTGTAACCGAGTATATCAATGTGAATGTAGAGTGATTACTTTCCTAAAATTCATTTTTCCTTTATTTTGACTTGATTGGTAAGTCTCTTATTTCTTCTTTCACCAATATCCAAGCAGAATAGAAACACAGGGGCTTCCCTGGTGGCGCAGTGGTTAAGAATCTGCCTGCTAATGCGGGGGACATGGGTACGAGCCCTGGTCCGGAAAGATCCCATATGCCGCGGAGCAACTAAGCCCGTGAGCCACAACTACTGAGCCTGCGCGTCTGGAGCCTGTGCTCTGCGACAAGAGAGGCCGCGACAGTGAGAGGCCTGCGCACCGCGATGAAGAGTGGCCCCCGCTTGCCGCAACGAGAGAAAGCCCTCGCACAGAAACGAAGACCCAGCACAGCCCCCCCCCAAAAAAAAAAGAATAGTAACACAAGTCCTCGTTATGTTTACACATCATAACGTTTTCTTAATTGGGCGTTACTGACTTCTCTTCTGTGCAGTATAGTGGAGAATTAAGAGCTTGGGCCTTGTAGCCTAGCTCTGCCACCCACTAGCTAAGTAGACTTGAACAGGATACCTCACATTTCTCTGTCATCATCCTCTCATCTGTAAAATGGGGCTACTAATATCATGCAGTTACCCCAGGGCTAAATGAAATAATGCACGTGAAGGCTTAGAACTGTCTGGTGCATCTCAGCCCCTAGTGGATGTCAGCTGTTGCTTTTATTATTACCATTTTTCTTTCATTCATTCATTCATTCATTCAGCATTGGACCGGGGAACTGTTCTAGGAATTTGGATATATGTCATTTTAGAACCCACAACGACTTTATGAAGAAAATAATTTCAGCCCTGTTTTTGGGGTGAGGTAGTAGAAGATGAGAGAGGTCAGGACTTGCCTTGGTTGTTCAGTTTGTCATAGGGTGAAATGTGTTAATGTTCTTTTCATTCAGAGGGAAATGGAATACATCTCATGAAGGATGGAGTTAAATACCACTCTTGGCTACTCTTTGGAGAATTCAAGTGTTATTAAAACTGATTGTGTGGTACATTTTTAGTATGATATTTAAAATGTCAAAGCTACAGAGAAGTTTATAAGATGTTGAATAACATTGGATTTTTAAAAAAAATTTCTATTTCTGTACAGAAAAATATCAAGTTGATTATGACAATTTATGAGTGATGCTTTAGATGAAGTCTGGGAACTATTTTTGTTTGTTTTATATATTCACTGTGTCCTGAACAACAAAAATTACCAATATTGCTGAGAGTTCTGTGTGAAGATGGTTAACATAAATTTAAATCTAGATAAGAAAAGTGAAGTAGAATATTGGAATAAGAACTGTATATGAGAAAAATTATTTAAATTTGTTTCTAAAACTTGAATAGTCTTCACTTAATTTTCAAACTGCTCTTAAAATATTAAAAGAATAGGTTTCACCAAAGTATTGTTAAACACTTACTTGGACACACAGACCTATAGATTCACGTATATATGTCTGTACAATTAAAAAAAATTTTAATTGAAGTATAGTTGATTTACAATGTTGTGTTAGTTTCTGGTGTACAGCAAAATGATTTAGTTATAGATATATATTTCAGATTCTTTTCTATCATAGTTCATTGCAAGATATTTACTATGGTTCCCTGTGCTATACAGTAAGAGTATGTGTGATTTTTTAAATTGAGGAATACTGACACGCATACACAAAACAAAATAAATCAGCTGCACAAGAAGCACATTTAAAATTTTTAAAAATTAAACCCTTATTGAGGTACCATTTACATATCATAAATTTCATGCATTTTAAGAGTACAATTCGGTGCTTTTTAGTAAATATACAGCGTTGTGCAGCTGTCACCACAATTCACAATCCAATATTAGGACATTACGTCAACCCTAGCAGACCCTTCATGCCCATTTTTGGTCAATTTCTCTTTCCACGTCAGCCCCAGACATCTACTTATCTATTCTCTATATCTATAGATTTACTTTTCCTGGACATTCCTTATAAATGGAATTATACAATGTATGGTCTTTTGTATTTGGCTTCTTTCGCTTAGCATATGTTTTCTAGGTTCATCCACGTTGGAGCACATGTCAGAACTTAATTCCCTTTTGTTGCCAGAAGTATTGCATTGCATGACTACACCACAGTTCGTTTTTCATTACAATAACCACATTTTTGAAAAGCATGTATTAAAGAAACTGCTAACAGTGGGTGCTTCTAGAGAAGGGAGTGAGGGACAAAGGGAGAAAGATGGGAGAAAGATTTTGTCATTGTTCACTATTTTATATGGGTTTTCATTTTTAAATTCAGGATTATATCTTTATCTATTAAAACAAAATAAGGAATAAATTCCCCCAGCAATGTGTATTAAATAAGAGGTGAAATCCCTCTACTGACCCCAATCCCACCTTCCTGAATCACCACTAATTTATTTTTGGCATCTTTCTAGTCTATACATACACACATGCACATGTATACATATAAATATATGTATGTCCCTGTACATCTAAGCAATCATATGTGTTGTATTTCAACCAAAATGGAAGCACAGGGCTTCATCCTGTAACCCCCGGTTACCAAAGCTAAGTAAACCCACCTTTTTGGGTTGTGCATTAATCAGTTCACAGTGGAGAAGAGTTAAGAACAGCAGCCCCAGTTTCTTGGTTATTAAGTGTAATGCGGTTTAATTTTTTTACCCCTCCCCGCTTCTGCATCTTCCCACAGGCTACCTGGGCGCTGCCTGCGAGGAGAAGGTGGACCCCTGCGCCTCGGGGCCCTGCCAGAACAACGGGACCTGCTACGCCGAGGGGCTGCACTTCGGCTGCAGCTGCAGCGCGGGCTTCACGGGCCCAGCCTGCGCGCAGCTCGTGGACTTCTGTGCGCTCAGCCCCTGCGCCCATGGCACGTGCCGCAGCGTGGGCACCAGCTATAAATGCCTCTGTGACCCAGGTGGGTACGACGCATGGACCGGAAGTCCTTTCTTTCCCCAATCTCAAAGCCTTTCAACTTTTGCATCTGAGCACAGGGTGGCCCGCTGTATGGGCTTACCTGTCTGTCTAAGTGAACCCCACTCATGTATGACACCCTTTCTTTTTAGACTTCCCCTAGGCAGGCTTTGAAAAGCACCCTTTCCCCTTTTCATGAGCATTTCACAGTCATTGTAGAAAAAGAAGAAAATACAAGTAAGCAAAACGAAGAAAATTTAAAACAGGCTCAATCTTATAACAGCTAAATTATTTTGGACAATTGACTACAGGTCACTCCAGAGCTTTTACTGTATTACGTATCTCTTATTACTGGGTTCTGAGGTTAACGGAACGTTTTTCATTTTAATGGGCATGCAAAGCAGAATGCAGTAAATTCAGAATTTTATCACCTTTTAAAATTCTTACTCGGGGCACAGTCCATGTTAGAGGACCTGTGACTTCCTGTGTAAATGTTCAAAAGTTCCATCATTTACTTTCCAAATGTTCTTCTGTATTGGTATCGCTGATTGTTTATTGTGAAAGTTTTGACGCTCAGAAGTCAGAGTGGTTCCTGGTTAAAGTTTGTGTCCGCACAGCCTCCTGGTGTGGTCTGAAAAAACGCACACGGGGCAGCTCCTCCTTTCCTCTGGTTTCTATCCTGCCCACGTCTGCATCCTTGCAGGAGCTGGCTCTTTAGAACGTTTCTCAGCTCAGTGATCCCCCCTGTCCCCACCTCTGGCGCATCAGTATGGCTGGCCAGTCCCGTGGTTTGCTTAACTCCTGGTTCTGCCCAGGCAGTGCCCTCCACCCGGGGTGCCAGCTGCCCTGTCACCCCATCTCACCTGCAAACTTCCCCTTCTGGGGCTGAATCAGCTTTCCTTCCTCCGAGTTCCCACAATCAATAACAATATCCCTTTCCTGGTCTTTAAAACATTATATTAATTATCCTTGTGTGTGTCTCTCTCCCCGTTGAGGGGTAGGAGGAAGTGTGTTCTGTTAGTAACTTCTGTGTAACAATAAGCTACTGTTTAGGGAGCTTCATCTTTCTAGGTTCTGAGCTGAGTGCTTCACGTCTCTGGTCCTTTTAGTGCCCTTCTGCCAGGTGGATATTGTTGAGCCGCGTCTCCCCGAGGTATGAAATGCCTCATTGCTGCTTCAGCCACGTGTTGGCGGCCACACACCCACTCAGGCTGAGTCCAGATTCCAACCCAGGTGCCCTGGTTCCACTGTCCTGTGCCTGGTCTGGAACTCTCAAGGGGCACATCTCATACTCATGAGGCACCTAAAGGGGTGAGTGGGAAAAGCAACTAAGCATTTGAAGGGTATTGAAAAACCTCTTTCATGTAGACGTTTCAATTCTCTGGTTTTGTAAACGATCATGGGATTGATATTTTTCCAAGTGCCCCTTTCCTTTCTGTTCTGAAATACAGAGGGGATGGGGCTGTTGAATCTGCCTGGTAATTGCATTAGCAGGATTCTCGAGAAAGAGAGAGGGAGAGAGAGACGGAGAGGGAGGGAGAGAACTTGCTCGATTTTAAGGAATTGACTCAGACAGTTGTGAGGACTGGCAAGTTCAAAATGTAGTGCAAGTTGGCAGGCTGGCAACTCAGGCAAGGAGTCTACATTAGAGTTTTGAGCCCGAATTCCTCCTTCCTCGGGAAACCTCAGTCTTTGGTCTTAAGACCTTCAACCGATTGGATGAGGCCCACCCACATTCTGGAGGGTAGTGGATTTAATCAAAGCCTACTGATGCAACTGCTAATCTCACCTGAAAACGACCTTCACTGCAACATCTAGACTGGCGTTTGACCAAACGTGCAGGTCCTGTGGCTTAGCCAAGTTGACGCGTGAAATTAACTATCCCAGTAACATTTGGGGGGTTTGCATAAACCTCGTGGGGAAGGAGTTTCTTCAACCCTACACGTGACACGAGGACACTTTTCTGCATGGACACGCGTCCTCCCCTGTCAGTGTGAAGATGGGAGCCGCTGCCCCCTTGGGGGCCAGTGTTCTTCCATGTGCCTTGCAGGCACGTGCTGTGGCCTCAGGGAGCTGAGGGGGAGCCCGGGCAGTGTGGTGCCCTTGCCTGTTGGGAAAGTGGGGCCCCAAGACCACTTTGTGTTTGCAGGTGAAATAAGCTGCCCTTGTCCCGGGAGAACGGTCTTCCTCACGTCATGACTCATGAGCACGCCACTCCCAACGCCCTGCTCTGGATGTCATAACACAGAGGGTAATAATAATGCCCTTGGCCGCCATCTGGAGCAGAACCTCAGAGCATCCTCCACACATGTCTCCTGGGAGTCCTGGTTCCCTCAGGGAGCCCAAAGGGAAGAATCACATGTCACAGGACCGGGAGGCGGCTTTGTTCCTCTTCCCCTTCTCCTCTGACTTCCGCTCTTAAACATATTAAACTTGCCCTTATATTTAGTTGGTGTATTTTGAGAACTTGAAATGGGTTGTGGTTATTTAAAGATACACGTGGCTTTTTAGTAATACCAAGTAGAGTCTGTCAACATGTGTGCAGATGCTTACATGGTCCTAAGTGGAAAATATGCTGCCTAGTGTCTCTCTGTCCACCCAGGGAGCAGTAGCTGAGGGTGGGAGAAAGGACCCATGAGATCCCCACTCGTTGACTGTCACTGTAGGAATTTACAGGGCATTTCTGGGCCTCGGTGTTTACTTTCACTAATAATGTCTTAGATGCTCGTGAGTTCAGCTGCAGTTGAGGTCACAGACTAGACCTGGGACAAGGTACTGACCACGTCCTCTTGCTGACCATGATCTTCTGTCGTGTGTAAGAGCGTTAGATGAGAGACACGCAGTACACTTCCTCTCATGGAGTAGTAAGCGTGACTGTTTCTTTCTATCCATGGAGATTCCAACACTTTTCCTTAAGCCAAAAGGGTGACGTGTCTCCTGTTGAAGTTCCTCCTTCCCCTCTGCTGTTCTCTGCTCAACCTTCATTCGTGTCCATTTGGAGCATTTAGCTTGGTAAAGCCAATGCCCAGCCTCTAAGGAGCCTTGAAAGCCTGAAGACTGTGTGTTCCGTTCCTGGATGCCTGCATTTAGTAGGCAGTCCCCCGGGGTAGAGCCCCGAAGCTCTGTCAAAGCTCTCTCACCGAACTTGGGAGGTAAAATTGCTTTTAGAGGGGTTGCTTCCTCAGATCATTAGGGGACATTGTGTGAAACAAAAAAGGCATCCTAACATCTGGCAAGAATTTACATTCTAAGAGGTGAAAATGACAATTCTCTGAATGCGAAATTTCTAGTCCTAATCTTTCAGAGCTTGTAATTGCTTTACCACTAGTTTGCATAATAGAAGAATCTCATGAGTGTAGGTGAAATTGGGTGTCTTGCTCCAGAGTGGCAGGCCTGATCCTCTGTGTCGAGAGCAAGCAGGCCCCATTGCATAAAGTGGCAGCAGATTGAAATCATGTCAGGTTGATAATTAGCTCCCATCTGACAAAATGTCGTTTGATGACAGCAAATCAGATTTGCCAGGTGCTTTATTTTCAAACCGCATTTTGAGCTTATCACGCTAGGGAGTTCTGATGGGATTTTAGCATTAGATAATAAAATGTCAGCAGTGAGTAAGCACTGAAATGTTATCTTTCAGTGACAGTGTTAAGTGATAGGCCACATGTACTCTAAAAAAATTACAAATTAAAATCTCCTAAGGACTGGAGAAAGAGAGAACTTGGAGTCCAACAAACACTGTGGGAAGCAGGGCCACAGGGCCTGGAGTCGCCTGGGACCTGCTGTTGCCCCTGAAAGGAGAAGAATGTCTCATGTGTTCTTGAAGAAGTGGTGGCATCTGGAGATGCCATTTGGGTGCTGACCAGTCCTGGAAGGAATCTCTGGTAAGAAGGGAAGTGGTTTGCCTGAGTTCACTGGTCTTGGCCCCTGCCTGATACACTTGAGTTGTTACTCCAACCTTGTTTGTTTAATTGAATGAACCTTGCCATTACAGAGTGTGCCTTAAGTTACTATTTAAGGAGTTTATAGTATAAGGCATTAGAGGATTAAAAGAAAGGATGTTTAGACTTTTTCCAAATGAATTTTTGTAAAGGACATTCTATCTATAAGAATCTCAGGTACTGTTTTTTCTATTTTTGACATCCTTCCCTGTGGCTGCATTTCTGGTCGGGATGACCTAAAAGACACAGTTGGCATTGCTTCCTTCTGTTAGACTCAGACTTAGCAACATCAGCACTCTGATGGTGTCTGCTGGAAACAGAATCTAAGATAAGACTTAATGGTCAGGATTTAAATAGCAAGTTAACAGCAGTAAAGAAAAAGGTACACCTACGATGGTATGAAAACATTTAGCTTGATAATGAAAACCTAATTGCATTTAGCTTCCTGGATAAGTACAGTGGATAATTTTCGTGTTTTATTAACTAGGAAACCTTACCAGGTTTGCTAAGATGAAGTTCTTGTGTCGAACATGCTCTAGGAGGGTCCCGATCTGTACATCATATTATTCTTGAGTATCATTGCTTTTATAGAATATACTGTCTCCTTTCTCCACATCCTAACCCTATTATCATGCCCTTCCTCTGTTATATTTTGAAATACGATAACTGCCCTCCCCATTGGGAACCCAGATAGAATCCGGTCTACCTCGCTGCGGCAGTAGCATCTCTTCATAATCTGTACTTCACCTAAGAAAACGTTTAAATCTCTTGACGTCATGATGACACTAAGAACTGAGAAAGAGAAGAGCAGCCCCTGACATCTGGGGGCTTGTTGGACACTTACAAGCAGGCCTTGGAGTTGTTAAGAGCTGGTGACCACAGCTGGGCCGTGGTGTTTCCTGTTGCACATAAAGACGTAAACACCCACACTGAACACTGACCTCAGACACGGTCACTCATAGGCCATGATAAAGTGAGACAAACAAGATCGTGTCATAATTTTGTCTAAGTACAGATAAAAACAAGGTCACCATGCAACCCACAAAATACCAAACATCCCCTTTGATTGCAAATCAAATGAGGGCCAGCTGCTTGTTCGCCAGTTATAGCTTTAGCCTTGCTCTAGCCTACTTCCACCCATAGACAAGACTCATTGCAATACTCAAGCGTAGAATTGCTCCTGCTTCCTGACAGCATGCAGAGTGACTCCTTCCCAAATCACGCAACCAGAGTTCAAATCCTATAATAAGCCCCGTCTAACACTCTCTGACTGAGACACCCCGAGATTCCCCTTGCTGCAATGAGTAAGAAACCCAACTGCATCAACTACAGTTTTGTCCCTGGTGGCCTTTGGTTTGAGAGCATTGGCAGGACTTAACTGATTAAAATGTTCAAAATACTGAGTGTTCAAAATACTGATTGAATTTTCATATTAACAATAGTTCAGTCAGAATTTCCAGTGAATTGGAAACTGAAATGTTGTTTGGATTTATACATGGGGGAAGGTTGCTATGGAACAAAAGTCCTAGGTGGGGTGGGGGGAAGTTCAGAGATCCAGTTGGCTGCAGGATAAGATCCACTGGATGCAGGGATGGGCAGTAAGGCTGAAAATGCTGATTGGGGTAGATTGGGGTGAATCTAGGTGCTAAGGAGTCAGAAAATGAAGACTTGGAAACATTTTGCATCAGCAGTGTATATGAAAGGATCTGTGTTTTTGAAAGATTATTTTGACGGAATTGGGTGATTTCAAGAAAGATTGGGTGACTTTCAGAAGATTATTTTGATAGAATTAGATATTACAGTCAAGAAAAGATGATGAGACAGGAGATCAGTCAGAAAGCTCAGGCAAGTGGAAGTGAGGTCTTGAACTTAACGGCGGTGGGAATTGGAAGGACGGACCTGAAATCTGTCTGAGGAGTGGAATCATCTGAGTTTGGTTGTCATGTGACTTCAGGGACCAGAGGTGAGCGTAGAGTCAAAGGTATTGCTGAGGCTTTAACTTGGGTAACTCAGAGAAGCAGGCAAATGTGCAGAAGGCCTTTGGGAATGGCAGGCCAACCAAGGGGATGTGCCAGTAAACAGTTGTTATTTGCGACCGGCATTGGGTCCTGAGCATGACACCAGGGAGGTGAGGATGGAGTTCCTGGTGTGTGGGTGCTAGAGAAAGTCAACTATTAAGATAGATGGGGTGAGAGTATAAACCGAAAGGGGAAGGATTGGTGAGAGTGTTAGGGAATTCTTGCACTGAGGCGGGGGCTAGAGGCAGCAGCAGAAGAGGTTAGAGGAGGCCGCTGGGACTGGGAGGGTCTCTGGGCAAGGCTGAGCCATGGAAGTTCCTGGGAGGGCAGGACTGGCCGGGGGGTGGCGGGGGGTACATTGCCCAGGAGCGAGGAGCTGAGTCAGGCTTGCCCAGACGGCCAGACACTAAGGGACCTGTCCTCGTGGTGTTCACAATTACCCCCGTGGCCATTCTTCATCACCATTTTGTTTTGATTCTAATTTCGGGGCGTGTTCAGGGAGACTTTGTGATATTTGCCTTCTAATTTAGGCTAGTGGCCTGAGGGATTAATACGAGGGCGGGAAGGACAGTGGTAATGAGTGAAGGGCACTTGCTAGTGCTGCATAAGGAATTTTGATGAGATTCTTGACATTAAAAATCGATCCACAGTCTATTTAACCTCGCTGTAAATGCCTAATCCATATGGATGAAAGTGTTAATGAACTGGCCTTTAATTAGGAGAGATTTCTGCCCCCACAGCAGCACTTCAAATTCAAATCATTCAGAATGCATTCTTGGCTGAAGTCCTGTTGAAAAGGTATGAGATTTACCTCCCGGCAGTAGGAACTGGCAGGGTCAGCGAGGACGGCGGAAATCACTTTACATCTTCTTACCTGGAATGGAAGTCAGAAGTGGCCGCTGATAACAGCTTACGTCACTAACCAGTGCATTTCTGAGGATGGCTCTGTTTGAAGCACTGCCAGCACATAATTTCAGGAAATTCTTATCAAGCCCATGGCCCTGGAAGTCAGATGGGAACTTGTTTAAAACTGTTTTGTAACTGAGCCACTGACTCTTGCGTTGTGGTTGGAAGTTATTATGATCCGATTGCTAACATTTTTTGGCTTGCTGAGAATGTCTGGGAATTTGGAAATTGAGAATTAAAATTAGGCACGCCTTGCCTCTCATACCAGGTGTGAGGGAAAGGGCTTTGGGCTTAGAATTGAGTAGGACCGCATTTCAGGGCTCCTAGAGGACACCTCAAAGCCATGCTTGAGGAGTGGCCTTGATTGTGGTCCGAGTGACTCTTGAGCAATAGTTTCTGACTTCCCAGCACAGGGCAGCACGACTTTGACTTCCAAAGAGATCGAACTGCTCGTAGGTAGGTGAGCCGCTTCTGGTCTCGTTTCACTGCAGATTCAGCGGCTTCACAGTGGATGCTGAGGGCTGCCTGTAACTGAGACTTACGATTTCACTTGAGCTGATGGCTGCTGGATGTACCTAATTAAGGAAACTGCTCTTCCACAGAGCTTTTATATGTTTGAAAATATCAAATTTCCCAATAGAAAAAAAATCACAAGATTTACGTTTGCTTCAAAGAGGAACAGAGGTGCAGATAATCTCAAATAATTTTTAAAAGTAACACTGTCTTGGGACTGTTTGGCCTCTCGACTTTATTCTTTTTATAGTAATGGTCTCAAATATTTATGTATTTCTGAAGGGGAGGCAGTCTAGAAACATGCCAGGGTTCAGAACACACAGTCTGGGTTCCAAAGGATATGCAGGTGGTAGATAAAGAGTTTTAAAAAATAAAATTGAATTTGCTAGCTATAAAAAAAATCGTCAAATAGGCAAGTGTAATAATCTTTCCTCTTCATATTTGACTTTTGTTTTTTAGTTCTCTGCCTGAGATAGCTCTGATGTCCAGAACTTTGACTTTCCACTGCTTTATGACCCTAAATGAATAAATGCCTTATTACTATTAGGCATCCTTAATATTCAATCAGTAGAGGCAATAGGAATAGAATTGAGGATTTACTAAAATTATTGAGTTCTGACTCCAGCTTACTTACATTTTGAAATTTTCTTTGTAATCTGGTTGCCTCGAGGTACAGTTCTGGTGGTTAATTGTCTCCATGAAGTTCTTTAGTTAAAGTCCTAACTCTAAGAGTCAGCTTGGGCCCTTATGAGTTTACAACCCTTGGGGATGGTGGCCAAGTGGGAGGTGTGTGCTTCTAAAAATACTCTTGAATGACTATGACGCATTTCCATATCGTTTAACAATCTTTAAGATTCAGCATGTTTACTTGAGAATAGCCATGACTAATAATAGAGAGTTAGAAGATTGCACTGTTGCATTGTCTCTTTGAATGTCCCCAGTGATATGAGGGTGGAAGTAAACATACCTGGGGAAAAACATCTACGGTCTGCATCGCAGAGTCCATGCACCAGAATTTTCTGGAAAAATGCCAGTCACAAGTTTTGTTTTCCATCACACAAACACCTTGGTACCAAACTGCGTCTCCATGAGACTGCATGTTATCACTAGAAACAGCACAACTTTGTCAGATCATGTTTCCCAATTTTTGGTTCATAAAAGTCTTTGTAGATTGCCATTTTCTTAAAATTTTTAAATTAAAAATTGTTTTCAGCTTGACTGAAATTTAATTGACCTATAACTTGTTTAAGATGTACAGAGTGTTGATTTGATACATGTGTATATTGCAGACTGATCACCTCCAGAGTGTTAGTACACCTTCCTAATTACTGTTTCTTTTTTGTGGTGAGAAATTTTAAGGTCCACACGCTTAGCAACTTTGAGGTATATAATACAGTGTATAATTAACTATAATCGCCATGCTGTACATTAGGTCCTCAGAATGTATTCATCTTATAACAGGAAGTTTGGTACCTTTGACCAGCATCTCCCCGTTTTCCCCACCCCCAGCCCCTGGCAACCATCATTCTACTCTGTTTCTCTGAGTTCTGTCTGCCATTTTCTGATAGTGTTCTTTTCAGCTAAAATGTTGTTCCCATGGGTCAAGGAAGCTGCATAAGAGGATGTGGGGAAAAATTGTGCTCACTAATCTGAATTTAGACTTATCTCTCCTCCTCTGAACAGGTATATGTGACTCCCAGTCACACAGCGAGAAATTATAAATGCTTGCCACCTCTGTACCCTTATTACCCACCCTCATTTTAGCCTTCCTTTTCAAATTTGCCATCTGCTGTTGGTTTGGGATTTCTCTGCATCGCTTTCTTCCCTGAAGCAAATCCCAAGAGGCGTGTAATTTTGTTTAGTCTCCGTGTCTGTGGCTGGCAGGTTATTTGACTGCACGTTTCACTCTTGGTTTATTTCTATGCCTGTGACTGGTGCACGTTCTGACTGTGTGTTTTATGGTTGGTTTACTGATATGCTGAGGGGAGGCCGTGGCTGTTACCGAGCATTACCATATGCCATATCTAGCCCTTGCCATACGTAACTCCTACCATTTCCTCGCATCTTTGAGGATCAGAAGTTGGTGGGAGATGTTGTGTGCATTGCTATTCTATAACTCAGGTATTCTCAAACTTGAGTGTGCTGATCAGAATCAGGTAGAGGACTTATTGAATCTCAGAGCTCTGGACTCCACCTGCAGAGTTTCTGATTCAATAGGCCTTGGGTGTGGCCTGCGAACTTGCATTTCTAACAAGTTCCCAGGTGATGCAGATGCTGCTGGTCTGGGGACCACACTGTGTGGACCACCCATCTAGTGTGATGAACACAGACACACGCCCTCATGAGGGCAGACAGAGAAAAAGAATATGTTGTGATCACTGGGTGAGTGGCAAATTAAAATCAAATTTAACCATAGTTTGTGAAATAAATTAAAAGGAATAAAACATTTTAAAAACTTCCCTGTACTTTAACCTTTTAAAATTCCTCTTTGTTAACATACATACTTGTGTGAAAATGGTCATCTAGGTTTTATTTTCTTTCCAAGGTGCCTATTAGAACCCTACTCTTTGATTTTGCCCTGTCACCCATCCGTTGCCTGTGCTGGGCCCCGTGTCCATCTTGGTGTGTTTGTTTCATACTAAAAACCTCTAGAATGTGAGGGCTTTACGGTACGCGGGTCTCTCACTGCTGTGGCCTCTCCTGTTGAGGAGCACAGGCTCCGGACGCACAGGCTCAGCGGCCATGGCTCACGGGCCCAGCCACTCCGCGGCATGTGGGATCTTCCCGGACCGGGGCACGAACCCGCGTCTCCTGCATCGGCAGGTGGACTCTCAACCACTACGCCACCAGGGAAGCCCTAGAATGTGAGGGCTTTATGCCTACTTTTTCTTTTCCAGATCTCCTCATCCTCTACCTCATCTCAACTACAAGCCAAGTCATTTTTACATGTGTTTATAAACATCCTAGATAATCAATGAGGTTATAACATTATGCCATTAAAATAATTTACTTACTGTTTATAGGACTTCTCTGGTGGCGCAGTGGTTGAGAGTCCGCCTGCCGATGCAGGGGACACGGGTTCGTGCCCCGGTCCGGGAAGTTCCCACATGCCGCGGAGCGGCTGGGCCCGTAAGCCATGGCCGCTGAGCCTGCGCGTCCGGAGCCTGTGCTCCGCAACAGGAGAGGCCACAGCAGTGAGAGGCCCGCGTACCGCAAAAAAAAAAAAAAAAGTTACTTACTGTTTATAACTAAACACACATACCGCAATAATCTTTAAAATCAAGTTGAAAATACTATCTTGTCGTTACACTTAATCTTGAATCCTAGTGCTTTCGCCATGGTGTTATAAGCATTTACATTTTTAAAAATAATTTTTATAGTGAGTCAGTGAGAAAAATAGGCTACTTTATCACGGATAACTTTAACCATAGCTGCTGTATGTTTATAGGGCGCATCGGTGAATTTGTAAACTACAAAGAAATAGATGAATGTTAAGCTTTCTTGTTAAAGGAAACCATATTTCTTCTTTAAGTGTTTGCATCCTCTCGTGCCATATATTTCCCTTTTGTAAAACACATTTCCCTTTTCGTTAAGCTCCCGAGTAACATTTTTTTCCCTTTAGCTGATATAGATCATAGGTAGAATCCACCCTCTAGTGGCCAAAAGCATCCTGAATGGCCAAAAACGACATTCATAAGACAAGGCTAAAAAATTATGAAGAGATTGATTTTTTTGTGTGACTAGTTTGTGACCTAGTTCTAAAGGCAGAGCCAAGAGGAAACGTCTAGAAATGTTTAGGTCTACACAGTTACAATCATTCCCAAGATGATGGGCAATTTTAAGGTTAAAACTCCTTTAGATATGCAAGAGCATCTGTTTAAGTGGGTTCACTGCTGGGTTCTCTGGACTTCTGAGGTCCTTCATGAGCATAGTCCCAATTCAGCTGTGTCATCTACAATGCATCCTTTCATTTGTTCAGGAGAATGCTAACTATTTGTAAGGACTAACTCAGAGTAGTGGTTGTTTGCTTTTCTACCATAAATTTAGTGTATTTATATAGTCACCATTTATATATTGTTATGATGGCTAGCCCTCGTGTCTCAAAAAGTGTCCTCTTCTAAGGAGACTGGATTTTTCCCTCTATACACTATGGGAATGCCCTCATCTCCTTCCCCTCCACTTAAAAAAAAAAAAACCCTTAATAAAGTCAGACTTTTCCTAATCTGACCAGTTCTCCTATTGTCCCATCAAGTGTTAGACACAGAGTACAGATATCATTTCCCTTGGTCATCAGCAACCTGGTTTGGAGTTGTGATACTACACATAAAATACCCATAAAGTATCTATATTATCCCTTTGTGTTACACAAGTAAATAACATATTTCTATTGTGGAAAATTAGAAAAAGTGAACTGGCATATTTAAAATACAAAAAATAATCCCTCAGTTTCATTGCCCAACAAAAACCACTGTCAATTTTGGAATACATTTTTCCAGGCGTTTTATTTTTGTATTTGTACAAATCAGACATCTGTAAAGAAAAGAACCACTTTCCGTATTTATGCATGCAAAGGTTATTTTGCCCTATGATTCCACTTTTCCTAGCAAATTCACCTCACCCACTGTGACTGAGCATCTCCTAAATTCACCCACCTGTGTGCTAAGGAAATGAGAAGAGAACAGACAGTTGTTAAAGAAAAAACACAGTTTGGGATCAAAGACAGAGCAGTGAGTCAAAATTTGCCAAGCAGGAAACCGGATCCAGCACAGAGGTGAGTCTCAGGAGATGAGGCTGAGGAAACGGAGAAGAGTAGGGTTTTTAAAAGCCCAGTGTAAAGAGACTTTTGTTTCATACATAGGAAAATTCAGGTATTTGAACTTCTCACTGGTGAAAGCGGGGCTAATTAATCGTGGAAGTTCAGGGCTGGGGCTACTTGAGTTTTTCCCGGAAGTGGTCTTCGCTGCCCGTGTGAAGCAGTGACTCGGGATAATGGTGCCCTTTGGGGTGACGTTGCTCAGCGCCTTTGCTGTATACTCGAGGCAGGGCACCTATTTCAGGATTAAAGTACCCACGTTGTCTTTTTTTTTTTTTTTTTTTTGCGGTACGTGGGCCTCTCACTGCTGTGGCCTCTCCCGTTGCGGAGCACAGGCTCCGGACGCGCAGGCTCAGCGGCCATGGCTCACGGGCCCAGCCGCTCCGCGGCATGTGGGATCTTCCCGGACCAGGGCACGAACCCGTGTCCCCTGCATCGGCAGGCGGACTCTCAACCACTGCGCCACCAGGGAAGCCCTGTATTCTTTTCCATTACGGTTTATCACAGGATATTGAGTACAGTTCCCTGTGCTGTACAGTAGGACCTTGTTGTCTACCCATTCTATATATACTAGTTTGCATCTGCTAATCCCAGCCTCCTAATCCATCCCTCCCCCACCCCCTCCCTCTTAGCACCCACAAGTCTGCTCTCTGTGTGAGTCTGTTTCTGTTTCATAGATAGGTTCATTTGTGTCATATTTTATTTTATTTTAAAATTTATTTATTTAATTTATTTTTGGCTGCATTGAGTCTTCATTGCTGTGCACAGCCTTTCTCTAGTTGTAGCGACTAGGGACTACTCTTCGTTGCAGTGCACAGGCTTCTCATTGGGTGTCTTCTTTTGTTGTGGAGCACGGTCTCTAGGTGTGAGGGCTTCAGTAGTTGTGGCATGCAGGCTCAGTAGTTGTGGCTTGCAGTCTCTAGAGTGCAGACTCAGTAGTTGTGGCTCAAGGGCTTAGTTGCTCCACGGCATGTGGGATTTTCCCGGACCAGGGATCGAAGCCGTGTCCCCTGCATTGGCAGGCAGATTCTTAACCACTGCACCACCAGGGAAGCCCCTGTGTCATGTTTTAGATTCCACATATAAGTGATATCATATTATATTTGTCTTTCTCTGTCTGACTTACTTCACTTAGTATGATAATCTCTAAGTCCATTCATGTTGCTGCAAGTGGCATTATTTCATTCTTTTTTATGGCTGAGTAGTATTACATGGTATGTATGTTTCACATCTTCTTTATCCGTTCATCTGTTGATGGACATTTAGGTTGCTTCCATGTCTTGGCTGTTGTGAATAGTGCTGCTACACACATAGGGGTGGGTGTATCTTTTTGAATTGCAGTTTTGTCCAGATATATGCCCAGGAGTGGGATTGCTGGGTCATATGGCAACTCTATTTTCAGTTTTTTTGAGGAACCTCCATGCTGTTTTCCACAGTGGCTGCACCAACTTATATTCCCACCAACAGTGTAGGAGGGTTCTCTTTTCTCCACATCCTCTCCAGTGTTTGTTATTTGTAGACTTTTTAGTGATGGCCATTCTGACCAGTATGTACCTCTCTGACTCTTAATTCCTCCTCTTTAAATTGGGACTAGCCATGATTATCATTTTGGGTTGTCACGAGGGTTAAACAAGTTAGCACAGGTAAAGGGCCTGTTATGAAGCAGACACCACTCACGTGCTACCGGACAATAAACCCCTTGTGGTTGGACACCTTGCCATTTAGTTTTGTAATCACAGTACCTGGAAGCTTCTGGCACATCATAGGCATATCTTAAATGTGTATTGATTTAATCAGTGGCATTTGGGGTGCTAATTCAAGAGCTATCATTTAAGCATGCTTTCTGTACCAAATACTGCAGGTACAGCTGAGAACTCTGCAGTCGTAGCCTCTGCCTTCAAGCTTATATTCTAGTGGAGGAAGAGAAATAATAATGATAAAGAACAAAGTTAATATGATTTCAGACCCTTATAAGTGTTGTGATGGAAATCAGTTGAGTATTGTAATGAGTAACTGTTCGGGGAAGGTACTCTGGGTAGTGTGTTTAGAAAATTACCCGAAGAGGCGATTTTTATTCTATTTTGTTTTGTTTGCTGATATAGGTGTGCTTTATTGGTGACTTAAGAGCTATTGCTCTTATGAAGTGATATTCCAAACTGGGGAACAACTCTTAGTACAATCTTCTCTTGATTTACCCAGTATATCAATACATATACGTATATATGTTCCAGGAAAACTCAGTATATCTTAAAAACTGTTGTACGTGTAAAGCAGTTAGGTTCTAGGCCTCGAAGGTTGTCAACAGGGTTTTGCCTACACGAATGGTCAGTGGAACAGTCCAAGGTTGTGGAGGGTGCCAGGCCATCACTTGTGCAAGGGAATCCCAGATGTTTCCAGGTGTTTACTATCTCTGGCCCCCACCCACCAAATTCTAGTAGAATCCTCCAGTCGTTATGATAAGCAATCCGTCCTCCTCCCCAATTTCCAAAACAGCCTCTAAAGGGCAGTACAGCCCCCATTGAGAGCCAGGGTTTTGAGGGTCTCCAGTGACCTCCGGATCTCCTATCCAGTTGTCATTCTTGCTCTTAGAGCCTTTGACGCTGTTAACCAGCCCTCCCTGGCTTCCTGTCCTCTCTTGGCTTCCATGACCGCACTCCTTGGGGTTTCCCCCTCTCCTTCCTCCGTCCCTGCTCCGAGTCCCGATTGGGCTTCTTGCTGTCCATCTGCCCATCCACGTAGATCCGACCTTGGTCTCTTTTTCTCCTCTCCATGTTCTTCTTTGATGAAAACTTCAACATCACTTCCAGGCATCTAGCTCCCAAAGTGCTCTTTCTATGCTATTCAAGCTCATTTTCCCAACTGCCACGTGGACCTGGCTACGTGAGCCCCAAGTTAAACGTGTCCAAAATCCAACTGGGCAACTTCCTCTAAAACCTGTTATTCCTTTGGTCGTAGTTGTGTTCACGGCAGCATCATCTACTCACACATTCTAGACATGACAGCCGTCTTAACCTCTCTTTCTCACTCCCAACATCCAGTTGGTTGCTTTGTTCTATCAAGTCTAAGGAAGTGACTGGAGCTGAATATACAGGATCAAGTCCTACAAAGATTGGAACACTGGTGATAAACATCCGTGCCCCAGAAGGGGCTACTCTGACCCCACCCTTCTGATCTTCGATTTTATTTTAAAATAATTCTTTGGACTAGCTTAATTTTTCTAGACCCTGGGCTGCCCTGGGCTAATTTGTTTGTCTGAATTAATTACCAGCAGGGGGTGGCAGTCTCATTTTCACAGAAGCCTTCTGTTTGGGAAGAGATTCCTTTTTCTTCAAACAGTCCGATTTAGGTTCTTTGGCAGTGTAAAGGGTGTCTTGACATTTCTATAAAGACATTTAAATGTTACCGTCTCTAAAGAAACACTTTTAGAATATGAAACCTTTATTTTTTTTCCCCCAAGGAAGAAAAACCTCGTCAGCTTAATTATCTCTGTAAAATAACTTCCTCACTTGCTTTTCATGTTGCTAATGGAAAAGGATGATGATACTGTTTTCAAAAAATAAAAACAATTGTGCAAGATTTCAAGAAATTTGCTTTTTGTCTATATAAATAACACCACAATTCAGAGGTCGAAGATGCTTGTAGGGTTATATATTATCCTTCCAAGTTGATTTTTGAAAGATCTGCTGGGAGGGCAAAACGATCAAAAAGATGCTGCTGGTGATCCTTGTTCCACACTGAGAAGAAGGCAACAGAGACTTAACTCTATGTGTGTGTGTATATTCTAAAAATTGTGATAAGGGGAATTCTGTGGCGCTCCAGTGGTTATGACTCCATGCTTTCACTGCTGTCGGCACGGGTTCGATCCCTGTTCAGAGAACTAAGATCCCGCAAGCCATGCGGCACGGCCAAAAAAATAAAAATAAAAATAGTGATAAAACCCAAATAACATGAAATCTATCCTGTTAACAAATGTTTAAGTGTACAGTACAGTATTGTTAACTACATGCGCATCGTCGGACAACAGATTTGTGGAACGTTTTCGTTTTGCGTAACTGAAGCTCTATATCCATTCAACAGCAACTCCCCATTTCCCCTCTCCTCCACCCCAGGAACCACCATTCTATTTTTTTCTTTTATTTATTTATTTTTTAATTTAATTTTTGAATTTTAGTTTTTTATACAGCAGGTTCTTATTAGTTATCCATTTTACACATATCAGTGTATATATTCACATATATACCACCATTCCATTCTGCCCCTATGAGTTTAACTAGTTGAGATCCCTCATATGAGTGGAATCATGAAGCATTTGTCCTTTTGTGACTGGCTTATTTCACTTAGTACCTGACCTCAAGGTTCATCCATGTTATAGCATATGACAGGATTTCTTTCTTTTTAAAGACTGAATGATATTCCATTGTATGTATATATCATATCACATTTTCTCTATCCATTCATCTGTTGAGGGACATTTAGATTGTTTCTACCTCTTGGCTATTGTCAATCATGCCACAATGAACATGGGAATGCAAATATCTCTGTGAGATCTTATTTTCAATTCTTTTGGATAAATACTCAGAAGTGGGATTATAGATCATATGGTAATTCTATTTTTAATTTTTGAGGAATCTCTATACTTTTTTTTATGTTTTACGTAGCAGCTGCAGCCTTTTACATTCCCACTAACAGTGTATGAAGGTTCCCATTTTTCCACATCCGCAACAACACGTGTTATTTTCTGTTTTGTTTTGTTTCGTTTTATTATGGCCATCTTAACAGTTGTGAGGTGATATCTCCTTGCGGTTTTGCTTTTCATTTCCCTGATGATTAGTGATGTTGAGCACCTTTTTATATACCTGTTGGCCATTTATATTATCTTACACAATTGACAAAAAACAACACGAAGTGCATTAAAGACTTAAACCTAACACCTGAAACTGTAAAACTCCTGAAAGAAAATATAGGGGAAAACCTTCATAAAATTAGTCTTGGCAATGATATGACAACAAAAGCACAGGCAAAAAAAGCAAAAATAAAGTGGGACTATATAAAACTAAAAAGCTTCTGCGCAGCAAAGGTAGCAATCAACAGGGTAAAAGGCTACCTTCAGAATGGGAGAAAATATTTGCAAACCATGTCTTTGATAAGGGGTTAATATCTAAAACTCCTGTAAGAAAAAAGATTTTCTGGGTGAATCCAGATCAAGACAGCAAACTTATTCTATAAGGGGTCAGAGAGTCAAGATTTTTGACTTTTCAAGCCATATGGTCTCTGTTGCAACTACTCAATCTACCATTGTATGAAAGCAGCCATAAATAATACATACTTGGATGGGTGTGGCTGTGTCCCAATAAAACTTTACTTATAAAAACAGACTGGGGCAGATTTGGCCTGTGGACCACAGTTTGCTGATCCCTGGTATAGAGCAGGGTTTCTCCATCTAACTCTGTTAACATTTTTGCTGCGTAGGTTTTTGTTGGGGGGCTGTTTTGCGCATTGAAGGGTGGTTTGCAGCATCCTTATGCCAGATGCCAGCAACAACCCCTTCCCCTCCACCCCGGTTGTGACAACCCAGAATGTCTCCAAACATTGCCAGATATCTTCTGGGGGACAAAATTGCTGTTGGTTGAGAAACTCTGATCTAGATGATTGAAATAATCTGATGAACAGTGATAGGAAATATTTCCGTAAAACTACAAGAAGTAGGGGAAGATAGAAGAATGGAAATCCCTAGTGTATTTGCCTCAGGAAGGTCAAGTTCCCCTCAGAGGGGCCACTATCACTGCCTAAATGTGGAAAGCAGTTCAAAAACAACTGAAATGGCAACGTACTTGAAAAGTGCTCCGGAAATAATGCAAATGTGATCTTAACCTACTTTTGTGATAGGAACCAGAAACAGAACAGTTCAGCGCATTAGCCTGAGCTAACAGGACTTTCTGAGCTCGAGGGCTGGCTCTGAGTTGCTGGATAGGAGCTCACGGTTCCAGTGCCCACTTGAGCAAGCGTTTATTTTTTCTGCTTATCTGAATTCAGAACCAACATAGGCAGGGTGATTTCTGAAAGTGCTCACATGTTTCTCATTGTTTGGACAGGGCCAGACAAAAATGGCCCAGATTCACTGCAAATTGGCAGGAACACGGGTTTTTGAAAGTTAAAAACAGCCTAACATTCATGAGTGAATCTCAAAGAATGTTGTCTTCTTGTCCTTTAGAATAAACACCTGTTTTGCAAAAAGGAGAATAAAAGCCATCTTTCTTGAGAAATCGTTGGTTTCTTTTTCTTCATTGCTATTATTCTATTTTTAATAGTTAAAAAACTTAAGCACAACTTACCAT
This sequence comes from Grampus griseus, assembly GCF_964374135.1. Classification (NCBI taxonomy): domain Eukaryota; kingdom Metazoa; phylum Chordata; class Mammalia; order Artiodactyla; family Delphinidae; genus Grampus; species Grampus griseus. Next base: position 9,805,922 of record NC_139001.1, read on the forward strand.
ATTATAATTTAGATAATTGTCATTTTAAATAAACAAACAAACAAAAAGAAAAAGCCCACATTTCGCCAGGAAGTTCAGTTAAGCCTTTTTAGCTGAGTTTCTTTTCTGGCTTGAAAAACAAAGGAAATCCGTGGATCCTTTTCTTCTTGAATAAAATTCTCCCTAGTTAGATATATTTTTCTAATTGATTGGAAGAAAAAGGGCTCCACATCCTTGAAAGGAGCTGTTTGGCTGTGAGTCCTGTCCCTATTGCTACCTTCTGTGACCACAGCTGATGCACTTAGTAACCCACATCTCCCGTTCACCGGTACCACTGGACGTGACGTAATAATGGGACCATCTGGTGGATCAGTGGGATCACTTGTTTTATAGTTGGGCGTGACAAAGGGTGATAAGAATAGATTCTTCATAACCTTTCTGGAAATCCACATTTCAGCATACCCCAAGAGACCCAGTTCCTTCAGTCGCATCTATTTGTGCCTTACTTTCCAGTGAACACCCACCGCCTTCCTTGTAGGCTGGTCCCGTGTGCGTATAAATGGTACCTGTTTGACTGCAGACCTTTCTCTCTGTCCCTCAGGCTACCATGGCCTCTACTGTGAGGAGGAATACGACGAGTGCCTCTCTGCCCCGTGCCTGAACGCCGCCACCTGCAGGGACCTTGTCAACGGCTATGAGTGCGTGTGCCTGGCAGAGTACAAAGGTGAGCATCATGTGGCCGACTAGTGCCAGCAAGGTTCTCAGTGACGTCATGGATTTCTCCACGTACATGCGTAAACCTCTAATTGGAGTGTGAAGTTGTTTAGAACAAGAATCAGATGCTGGCAGTGGGATGATGTATGGGGCCGAAAAGAACAGTTTGGAAGTCTCTGGTTTCCTCTTGATAAACTGAAAAATCTGTCTCCTGCCCTTTCCTTCTTCTTGTATCCTCACTCTCTTCTCTGTTGAATGTGTAAAAAGCTGACGATAAAAAAATGATATTAAGTGGACTTTCAGACACAGATCAGAGGACACAGCCATGGAATCCGGGGGGAGGAAAGCAGTGCTTGCTGGACGAGGAGAGGATGCCGTGCTTTTTGGTGGAGGAGGCAAGTGGAGTCTCACATGTTGGCGAAAAAAAGTTCATTCTCATTAAATGAGTCATTAAAAAGGAGGCACATGTTAGTTCATTTGAGTGGACATGTGTCAGAGTCACTCTGGATAAACAGCTGACATTCACCGAGTGTTTATCACATTCAGACCCTGTTCTAAGTCCTTACGTGCATGAACTCATAAAAAAGGCCTGACGGTAACCGGAGAGGTGGTAGTGTCAGCCCTCAGGAGCCCAGCCAACATGGTCCCGAAAGCCCTTCCATCTCCTCCCCAGCAGGCTCACAGGTGTGGCTTTATTGGAGCCCTGACACGCTCAGCCGGCGCTGTGGCAGGACGCCGGGTCATCAACTAATTTGCATGCATTTCTCTAAGTCACGACTCCCGGGCTGGTGTAGATTTTTGTAATGCTTTTGAGGCTCTATTTATAGCCATTTCACTTAACCTCTTTCTCCCACCACCGCTTACTTGATACCATCCATCTGCCAGTGACCTCGCATTGTAGCCGACTTTGCTTCTCTTTGCATGGACCCACCTTTATTTAGAGGTCGTTCTGGTGAGCCTCGAGGGTTTGTAGGGCACATGGATGAACTTGACCTAGCCCCTGGATGGAGGGGCTGAAGCTGGGTCAGGTCTTGGCTTTATGATTGGCACATCTGATGCTCCTCATGGACTATAATGCCCACTTAGAGCCAAACTCCACCAATTCCCGTGAGGACAGATGTGCTGGCTTCATCCACATGGATTTCAGTTCTAGGAAGATCAGAGCATTGAGAAATAGGGAGTCTGCTCAGGTCTGGAAAGAATAAAGGAGCAATGAATTAGGAGACCTAGGTAGCTCATCCTCATTGTGCCATTGGATGACTGATGACCCTGGATCAACCTTTTCAACCGACTTGTCTTTATTTTGTCTGTTTAAAGAAAGGGCAGTAATGCTTACTGAGAGATTTTGAGATTCTTCAATGACAGAATGAGTAGTGGTGGATGTGCTTCCAAATTTTAAAGTCCAAAATTCTTTAGTTTATGATAGAGTTTTATGGAGTAAATTTCATCTTTATGAATGACAAAGTTATTAATTGGGTATACTCTGAATTTGCCTCTGATGTTCCTGGCTTTGAAGCATTGCTCATGCTGTCATGACCAAGAAATAAAAAACGAAACTGTATATGATGACCCACTAGTGACTCCACAAATTCATGGACTGTGATCCTAGCTTTGTTCACCTCCTTCTTCCATTTTTCTCAAGGAGTATTCCCGAATTTTGCTGCTTTCCTCAAGCCTCATATTAAATCCCTCACTCATAGGATAGAACAAATTTCACGTCCATCTTCATGGAAAGAAAGAGAGGTTATAATCTGTAAACATCTTCACATCTCTCTAGTTTTCCAGTGAGCAGTGGTTCTCAAACTTGAGCATGTGTTAGAATCTGCTGGTGGGCTTCTTACAACATAGTTTGCTGGGCCCCACCCCTGTCTAGGGTAGGGCCCAAGAATTTGAATTTCTGGTAAGTTCTCAGATGATGTTGATATGCTGGGCCTGTGCCACCCTTTGAGAAGCCCTGTCCTACAAACTCATCTGCAATCACAGCCACTCAAATTTTATTGTCTTCCTTATTACCTGATCACATGCTCCCCATTCTGCTCAAGGTTAATCCTTCCATATATGCTCCTTGTTCCACCCCTTCTGTCTTTCTGTGACCTTCCTCCATCAGTTACAGACGCCCTGCTGTGGATGACTCAAGAAGGTAGTCGACTCGAGATGGCTCAAGATCCTGGAGGGGATCTCAGACACATTTGAGGATGTGGGTTTTTAAGGAAAGGGTGCGGTGCTGGGAGCCTTTGTGTACCACAGGGTTAGGGGATAGGGTTCTGGAGAGAACGGAGGACTCAATGACCAGCTGAGCCCAAAAGACCCTTCAGCTTATAGAGAGGGAAAACATGCTATAATGTGCTGCCCTTGACTCTACGAGGCAAAGGGCTCTCCTGATCTCATGGATCCTGGCTGCCCTTTGAGAGGATTGCAGTTGGGCTGAGCCGGTCCTTTGTGTGTGTGTGTGAATGAGCTCCTGCTCGCACCTGGAGAACCTTGAGACCCCCAAATTGGGAGGCCATGTAGACAGGGCTAATTTGACTGGCCTGTCCAGCACTGGAGGAGAATCTCCAGTATCATCTCTCTCTGCCTAGGTTGCCAACCTCAAGCCTGGCCAGTCCAGGGAGCCTGTACCAGCAACTCAACAAGGGGAAAAAAATCTAGGAAGTAAAAACAAAATTGCAACAAACCCCACAACTCTAAACACTCAAGAAGGGAAGTAAAAAAAAGTAATGTATACCACTCAAAATTGAATTTAGATCAGGAAAAGCAAAAGGAGGAAGTATGTCATGATAGAAGTAAAAATATGAGGGAATGGAAACCATGAGTGAAAAGACATGAAATGTGGAGAAAAGATGAAGAGATATGTTTCATCTGAATGGTGGATGTTGCGGAAGAGGAAAGAACACATGGAAATAAAACCAGAATCAACCAACTACTAGGGAGAAGTCTATGAGATGAAGAAAATTGAAATTTTCAAATAGAATGGGCTTACAAAATGCCAGAGGATTAATGAGGGAGATGATACGTAATTTGCAGTTTCCTGGTAGAATTTCCAAATCCAAGAACACTGAGAATAGTTTTTACAAGATTCTTCATAGTGAGTACAAGTTACACACAAAAGAAAGAATCAAATCAGCATCGAACTGCTCTTCTCTAAAATGAAGCTAAACAACAGTGAAGAAGAGTGTTTTAGATTTTTCAATGAAAATGTCTGGTTGTTAAAGGTTCATTTGTATTTGAGGGGTAAAGAAAGACATTTTGTACATTTAAGGATACAGAAAACATAACACCATGTACCCTCTCTAAGAAAATTATTTTCCAAGGTATTCTCATCAAATTGGAACTAAATGAGAGCAAAGATGACCAGATAGGGGACGATGGAGAACAGGAGGAAAAGGGTTGAGCAGACTTCTTTACATGCGGGGATAAACCTAAATAGATGACATTCGTATGATTGTAAATACTAATTTAATGGTAAAGAAAAGTCTCTTGAAAAAATAGACATGCCTACTATATTAATTATTATTGCTGCATAGTGAATTATCGTAAGGTAGTTGCTTAAAACAACACCCTTTTATTATCTAACAGTTTCCTAGGTCCAGGCATGGATTAATGGATTCCCTGTTCAAGGTCTGGAATCCAAGGCTGGAATCAGGGTGTTGGTTGAGCTGAGCTCTCATCTGAGGCTTAAATAGGGAAGGATCAGCTTCCAAGTCCCCTCAAGTGGTTGGCAGAATTCATATCCTTGCAGCTGTAGAATTCTTGACATTCTGCTTCTTGAAACCCAGGAGAGGCCTGAACCCTCTTAAAGGTCTCACCTAGTTAGGTCAGGCCCACCTAAGGTTAACTCAAAGTCAACTGATTAGATACTGTAACAGCATCTTCAGAATCTCTTAACCTTTGCCAATTGCTATTGATGAGAGCTCACACTCAAGAGGAGGGAGTTATATAAGGGTGGTCACCCTAGAGTGTGTCACTCCATCTGTTCTTAAGGAAAATTTAAATGACCAAACTAAAATTTCATATTATTTTAACCAAGTCCATGAGTTGGTGGATGTTGGGAAGGATTGGAAGGCATACAAGTGTGTTAAAGATCTCATCTCAATGGGCAGGTAAAGTGATATTTCATTTTGATATATTTATAGAGACATTTAAGTTTGGGTTTAAGCAGGAATGAAAACCCTAGCAAAGTAGCAATAAATGAGAGAACTTCTAAAGTAAGAGTGATGGGCAGGTGTTGAGGGGTAGGGTAGAAGGTATTAAAGAGAAGCAGAAGTGGGTAATTCATGCCCTCCAATCCAGAGGAAGAGTGAGTGAGGGGAGGAGAGAGGTCAAAAGATTCTGGGCCTTTCTCTCCTTAGGGTATGGACATTCTTTCCCTCTTTGAAAGCATTTATCCCAACATATATTTACATGTAAGATGTCTGTATAAACTTAGGAAACTATCAGATGGGTGGGCATCAATTCTTAACTAGTACTTACCTCTGGAGTTAGAACTTGGATAAGTGGTGTGTTGGGGGGAGGACTGGAACTTTAACTTCTTACTTACATATGTGCTTTTTTAAGTGGTGATTTTTTACTCTTTTCTGTTTTTAAAAACACTTAAACAAATGAATATAACTTCCTAAAAAGAATGAATGCAATAGAAAGTCAGGCAAGACAGCTAAGAACATTTTGAAAACGGAAAGCAGTGAGGGGGAACTCCTGCCAGATGTTGAAACCCATTGTAATGCTGCAATTATTATTACATCCCCATGTTATGGGTGCAAGAATGGACAGCTAACCAAAACTGAATAATGGCCCAGAAACCATCGTCTATAATAACATATGACTCTTAACAAGGAATTGCTATGAATGGGATGGGAATTCTTTTCTAATAAATGGTGCTAGAGAAACTGAGTTGCTAAACAGGAAAAAAGAAATGTTCTTACACACACTTCTAAATAAATTCCATATGAAGTGAAAAAAACTTACTCTTGTTTGACTTTGCCTCCTCCTATACTTACTTGCCCCTTTCTTCCTCTTTCTTTTACAACCAAATTTCCTTAGAGTTGGTATAGATGATGCCTCTTATTTCCTTAAATTTTCTTTTCTTAATCTTCTTTCATTTGGATATCATTAGTACCATTCCGATAAATGGATCTAGCAGTGGCCTAATTGAAGACTGAAACCCCAAAGCCTGCCTCTCCAGCTTCCAACTTCACATTCTTGCCCTTTTGCTTCATGATCACTGGGTCCCATTTGAAACTCACCCTGCTTTAGCTTCCGCAGCTCCGTTCCTCCCCCCACCCTCACCCCCCAACCCTACTCTTCCCTCCTGGCCTTCTTGGAATGAATCCTTGCTCTCTGGACACCATGAATGCAAGTGGTTCCCAGGCTTTTCTTCTTGGCCCTTTTTTCTCTCCTCCTCTTTCCCCTTATCCAGTCCTATGGCTGCATCCATTGTCAGAAATGTTGATCTCCAAACAGGTGTGATTTCTCCTTCCTGAACTCTCCAAGCATTTTCTTGATATTTTCTATGACAGTTATGGTCAGCCTTGTAGTCAGTACTTTCTGGCTCCAGACTTTCCTTTCCCTGACACTAAATTAGAATCTCCTGAATGGCAGTGACTACACAGGTTCTTTTTTTTTTTAATGCTCATCAGCTCTTGATATGGTGGCTTACACAAAGCACATGCTCCACAGCTATCTGTACTTGAATGGAAGCTACTGCTTAACACACTAATTAAATAAAGCAAGGCAACTCGAACATTTTCCCAGTAAGTTTCCACTGTGGATCATGAAATTGTTAGAAGCAAAATACATGGAGGGACTCCTAGTGATCTCCCTTCAGACATACTGAAATGCTGATACTTCTTTAAAACTAGTCCGGGGCTTCCCTGGTGGCGCAGTGGTTGAGAGTCCACCTGCCGATGCAGGGGATGCGGGTTCATGCCCCGGTCCAGGAGGATCCCACGTGCCGCGGAGCGGCTGGGCCCGTGAGCCATGGCCGCTGAGCCTGTGCTCCGCAACGGGAGAGGCCACAACAGTGAGGCCCGCGTACCACATAAAAAAAACAAACAAACAAAAAAAACTAGTCCAGAGCTAATTCACAATGAGACTTTCAAGACTTCAGTTAGTGTTCATCACATTATAGTGCCAAAAAGTCAAGTTACAGCCCAACATTGTGTTGAATTATTATTTATAGCAGAACAAATTTAATGGTCAAGACTATACTCATTTGGAATTTTTGGTGACAGAAGTTAGAAAGAAAATACTTCAATTTTTAATTACGAAAATAATGTAGCAACAATGATAACAATTTAGAAAACTGAGGAAATTTCATAACTCATAGCTTTACAGCAGAACATAAGAGCAATAATCATCTGTATTATTTCCATCCTTTTTAATATCTGTGTTTTTACAGTAATAATTGATTATACCTACAAGTTGGTATTACCCTTCTCAGACTTACCATTATTTATGTTTGATTTAGAAATTGTTAGCAAGTTTTATTAGTTCTGTTTTAAATGGCGATGTGATGTTCCCATGGGGTAATATTTATCCATTCCCTTGCTATATCTGAAGTGAAGCTACTGTAAATAATTCTGGAATGAACATCTTTATTCATATAATTTTCATACTTCCTGGATTTTGGGGGGATAGAGTCTCAGAAATAAGATCATTGGGTTATGAGTTTGATCACATTGTACTGAATTGTTTATTTTTAAAGTCTACAGAAATTTATGATTGAAAGGATATGAACTCTTTCTTTGTTGTTTAGAATTATTTCCTCTGTATAACCAGTGAACAAGAATTTCCAGGTATTTTCTGTACCTGTCCCTTCTCAAGTATTGTGATTGATAGAAAAATGGATAAGTCAGGACTTTTCCTTTATCAGGCTATTATTTAAGCAGAAGAGTGGACTGAGACTGGCAAACAAGGAATAATGAAGTGAAGGTCAAGATCTCAATTGTAACATCGGAAACAGCTTAGAAAAAGTTGAGCTCTGTGAGGTTGAAATACTGGAAAACTTTTCATGGAAGGAATCAGTTTGAATAAAATAAGATGATGTCCAGATTGGTTGAAGATGGTGGAGTAGAAAGATGTGCACTCACTCCTTCCTGTGAGAGCACTGGAATCACAACTAACTGCTGAACAGTCATTGACAAGAAGACACTGGAACTCACCAGAAAGATACCCCACATTCAAAGACAAAGGAGAAGCCACAACGAGATGGTAGGAGGGGGGCAATCACAGTAAAATCAAATCCCATAACTGCTGGGTGGGTGGCTCACAAACTGGAGAACACTTATACCACAGAAGTCCACCCACTGGAGTGAAGGTTCTGAGCCCCACATCAGGCTTCCCAACCTGGGGGTCCGGCAACAGGAGGAGGAATTCCTAGAGAATCAGAGTCTGAAGGCTAGCGGGATTTGACTGTAGGATTTCAACAGGACTGGGGAAAACAGAGACTCCACTCCTGGAGGGCACACACAAAGTACTGTGCACATCGGGACCCAGGGGAAGGAGCAGTGAACCCAGGAGAGACTGAACCAGACCTACCTGCTAGTGTTGGAGGGTCTCCTGCAGAGGCAGGTGGTGGCTGTGGCTCACCGTGGGGACAAGGACACTGGCATCAGAAGTTCTGGGAAGTACTACTTGGTATGGTCCCTCCCAGAGTCAACCATTAGACCCACCAAAGAGCCTGTAGCCTCCAGTGCTGGGTCACCTCAGGCCAACCAACCAACAGGGAGGCAACTCAGCCCCACCCATTAGCAGACAAGTGGATTACAGTTTTGCTGAGCTCTGCCCACCAGAGCAACACCCAGCTCTACCCACCACCACTCCCTCCCATCAGGAAGCTTGCATAAGCCTCTTAGATAGCCTCATCCACCAGAGGGCAGACAGCAGAAGCAAGAAGAACTACAATCCGGCAGCCTGTGGAATGAAAACCACATTCACAGAAAGACAGACAAAATGAAAAGGTAGAGGACTCTGTACAAGATGAAGGAACAAGATAAAACCCAAGAAAAACAACTAAATGAAGTGGAGATAGGCAACCTTCCAGAGAAAGGATTCAGAATAATGGTAACGAAGATGATCCAGGACCTCGGAAACAGAATGGAGGCAAAGATCAAGAAGATGCAAGAAATGTTTAACAAAGACCTAGAAGAATTAAAAAACAAACAACTAAAAGAATTAAAGAACAAACAGAGATGAACAATACAATAACTGAAATGAAAACTACACTAGAAGGAATCAATAGCAGAATAACTGAGGCAGAAGAACAGATAAGTGAGCTGGAAGACAGAATGGTGGAGTTCACTGCTATGGAACAGAATAAAAAGAGAAGAATGAAAAGAAATGAAGACAGACTAAGAGACCTCTGGGACAATATTAAACGCACCAACATTTGCCTTATAGGGGTCCCAGAAGGAAAAGAGAGAGAGAAAGGACCTGAGAAAATATTTGAAGAGATTATAGTCAAAAACTTCCCTAACATGGGAAGGGAAATAACCACCCAAGTCCAGGAAGCGCAGAGTCCCAGGCAGGATAAACCCAAGGAGAAACACACCAAGACACATAGTAATCAAATTCACAAAAATTAAAGACAAGGAAAAATTATTGAAAGCAGCAAGGGAAAAATGACAACATACAAGGGAACTCCCATAAGGTTAACAGCTGATTTCTCAGCAGAAACTCTACAAGCCAGAAGGGAGTGGCACAATATATTTAAAGTGGTGAAAGGGAAGAACCTACAACCAAGATTCTCTACCCGGCAAGGATATCATTCAGACAATGGAGAAATCAAAAGGTTTACAAACAAGCAAAAGCTAAGAGAATTCAGCACTGCCAAACCAGCTCTACAACAAATGCTAAAGGAACTTCTCTAAGTGGGAAACACAAGAGAAGAAAAGGACCTACAAAAACAAACCCATAACAATTAAGAAAATGGTAATAGGAGCATACATATCGATAATTACCTTTAATGTGAATGGATTAAGTGCTCCAACCAAAAGACACAGGCTCACTGAATGGATATAAAAACAAGACCCATCTATATGCTGTCTACAAGAGACCCACTTCAGACCTATGGACACATACAGACTGAAAGTGAGGGGATGGAAAAAGATATTCCATGCAAATGGAAATCAAAAGAAAGTTGGAGTAGCAATACTCATATCAGATAAAATAGACTTTAAGATAAAGAATGTTATAAGAGACAAGGAAGGATACTACATAATGATCAAGGGATCAATCCAAGAAGATATAACAATTATATATGTATATGCACCCAACATGGGAGCACCTCAATACATAAGGCAACTGCTAACAGCTATAAAAGAGGAAATTAACAGTAACACAATAATAGTGGGGGACTTTAACACCTCACTTACACAAATGGACAGATCATAGGGATAGAAAATTAATAAAGAAGCACAAGCTTTAAATGACACAATAGACCAGATAGATTTAATTGATATTTATAGGACATTCCATCCAAAAACAGCAGGTTACACTTTCTTCTCAAGTGCACACAGAATTCTTCAGAATAGATCACATCTTGGGTCACAAATCAAGCCTCGGTAAATTTTAGAAAATTGAAATCATATCAAGCATCTTTTCTGATCACAATGCTGTGAGATTAGAAATCAGTTACAGAACGGATCTTGCTGTGATTTATGTCATAGAGTGTTCTTCCTATGTTTTCCTCTAAGAGTGTTATAGTGTCTTACCTTACATTTAGGTCTTTAATCCATTTTGAGTTTATTTTTGTGTATGGAGTTAGACCAACGTCCTAGAGAAATGGAAATAATAACAAAAATAAACACATGGGACCTAATGAAACTTAAAAGCTTTTGCAAAGCAAAGGAAAACATAAACAACACGGAAAGACAACCCTCACAATGGGAGAAAATATTTGCAAATGAAGCAACTGACAAAGGACTAATCTCCAAAATTTACAAGCAGCCCATGCAGCTCAATATCAAAAAAACAAAGAACCCAATCCAAAAATGGGCAGAAGACCTAAATAGACATTTCTCTGAAGAAGATATACAGATTGCCAACCAACACATGAAAGGATGCTCAACATCACTAATCATTAGAGAAATACAAATCAAAACTACAATGAGGTATCACCTCACACCAGTCAGAAAGGCCATCATCAAAAAATCTACAAACAATAAATGCTGGAGAGGGTGTGGAGAAAAGGGAACCCTCTTGCACTGTTGGTGGGAATGTAAATTGATACAGCCACTATGGAGAACAGTATGGAGGTTCCGTAAAAAACAAAAAATAGAATTACCACATGACCCAGCGATCCCACTACTGGGCATATACCCAGAGAAAACCATAATTCAAAAAGACACATGCACCCCAGTGTTCATTGCAGCACTATTTACAATAGCCAACTCACGGAAGCAACCTAAATGCTGGTCGACAGATGAATGGATAAAGAAGATGTGGCACATATATACAATGGAATATTACTCAGCCATGAAAAGGAATGAAATTGGGTCATCTGTAGAGATGTGGATGGATCTAGAGACTGTCATACAGAGTGAAGTAAGTCAGAAAGAGAAAACAAATATCATATATTAATGCATATGTGTGGAATCTAGAAAAATGGTACAGGTGAACTGGTTTGCAAGGCAGAAATAGAGACACAGATGTAAAGAACAAATGTATGGACTCCAAGGGGGGAAAGCAGCGGGGGGTGGTGGTGGTGTGATGAATTGGGCGATTGGGATTGACATGTATACACTGATGTGTATCAAATGGTTGACTAATAAGAACCTGCTGTATAAAATATAAAGAAATAAAATAAAAAGAGTAGATAAATATTATACAGCAGTAGAAATGAATGAACTGAAACTACACCCATCAACAATGAAGAATCTTAAAGATGTAATGTTGAACAAAAGAAGCAAATTATAGAGGAACACAAACAGCATGATTCCATTTATATTAAATTTGAGAACAGACAAAACTAAACATTATATCATGTAGAGATATATTCAAAGGTGGTAAAAGTATAAAGGAAAAGCAAAGAAGTGATTGTTCAGAGGTCGGGATGATTGTTACCCGTGGGCCTTTTCCCTTTGGGAAAAGGCACAGGGGGAGAAATGTTTTACTTTTTATCCCGGATGGTGGCTACACAGGTACTTACTTTATTACTGTTCTTTCAAGTAAACTCCAGTGTTTTGTGCATGCTTCTGTATAAAAGGTATCTGTCACTATAAAACTAAAATATTTAAGTGAAAAAAAGAAAGATGATGTCTTCAAGTGAATAGGAAGTTCAAAGGATACTTCAAGTTAATTTTCTTTACCTGGCTTAATTTTATTGGAGATAAAATAAAGGTTTTTCAGTTTTTGAAATATTAACCACGACTGAATTGTGATGACACCAGAGATTTATCATTGGAGCATGACTCTTTGAATTTTTGCTCATTTTAATTCTGAAGTTAACTGTTATAAAGAGCCCTGTTGGAATAAAGATCTTTTCAGAAAGGTTTCCTCTCTATCCCTTAATATGAAAAGTATGAATTTTTATTAGTTTTGACTGAATTACAGTTTATTTTTGCTTGAGACTAAACACAAGTTTCGTAATCGTGTGTGCTCCATCCCTTGCCAACGGGTGATGCGTGTGTCATTCCACAGGCTTAGTTTGAAGTGTGGACCTGATTTTCCCTGACAAAATAGAGTATTTTTGAGGCAGATTTGGAATGGCTTCTCACTCCTCTAGCAATCCTACCTGTGTGGCGGCCAAGGTACACAGACTTTCGCCCCTCCTGAAAGGACAGGATTCTGGTGGTATAGCCGTAATTTCTTTTGCGAGGTAAGATATGGCCTCTGCTCAGAAGGACCTCAGAGATGTTGGGGGGATCAGGCAGGAGGACAGATAAGTTTTTTTTTTGTGGTACACGGGCCTCTCCCATTGCAGAGCACAGGCTCCGGACGTGCAGGCTCAGCAGCCATGGCTCACGGGCCCAGCCGCTACGCGGCACGTGGGATCCTCCCGGACCGGGGCACGAATCCGCGTCCCCTGCATCGGCAGGCGGACTCTCAACCACTGCGCCACCAGGGAAGCCCCGACAGATAAGTTTTGATTTAAGACCATAAATTCTGTAACAGTGGAATCTTCCTGTGCTCTCAATACACAGTGGCAGAAGAATGGAGTTCTGTCTTGGGAGAGCCAGCTTCAGCTTTCCATGAGTTGGGCTTTGGCATTGAGAATGTGCCGGGGGAAGACCAGCTTGGGACAGAGGGCGAAGTCTGGTGTTATGGTCAGAGGACATGGGGTGCCCAACACTCAGTGTTGTGCAAGGGCCTAGGGGCCCTGGGGGTGCAGACAAGGGGAGCCCAGGAGGCCTTAGGAGGGGAGTTGGAGGGGACATATCCTGGACATCTCAGGGGTATTCATGACTGTCCCTGCTCTGCATTTAAGATTTCTAGCTCATAGCTGTTCAGTTCTGATCAGTGACCTGAGCAGCATGACAAATATTTCTTACACAGGGCTTAGCGAGGCTTAGAGGCTAGAAACATGAGTCAGCAAAGTGCTCTCAGGGGACCTTTAAGACCATCTTGCTTTGTAGTCATCGTGTTGCCATGAAGATTAGCTTCTGTCCCCCCTTGCTGCCAGAAAACTCTCAATGACCTTCAAGTGACTGAATATCTTATCTTTTGAAAAAGAGAAATAACAAAGGATAAAGTCATTGCCCAGAAAACCCACCCAAAAGATTGAAATTGCTTATTATCTTGGACATTTTCATCAAATCTATCTTATTGAAGGCGTTTAATGTTAAGGTGCTTAAATATCTAGCCTAGAATGTGCTTTTCAGCCCTATTTGAAGACTGTGGTCATTTGCGTGCTAATGTATTAGTTATACGACTATTATAAGGTTAGATTGGCAAATGTATTTGTAGAAATCCAGGAAAGATTATCCTTGATTGCTTTTATTTTAGGTCTAATGGAAATATCTTTTAGGTTTCAGACCTCTCTGAACCTTGATCTGTGGCTGTATTTCCCATTACAATTGAAAGCCTTTTTTGTCACGTGGTTCCCATTGATCAGCCTCCTGGGAAATTCTGAATATATGAACCCTTGTCTTCTGATGAACATTTTGAAGCAGAAAAGGCTCTTTTGCATTTTATTCTTTCAATTCAGCCTGTGCTATTTGGGAATCAGTGGGAAAAAGAAAATGGAGACTTCTGGGTGCAGAGGCCATACACACTCAAGTGAAGAACAATTACCAGTTTTATGCTTTAATCTTTAAATTAGTTTGACCTTGAATATTACCATGAGTCCTGGGTTTGTTAAGGACGATGCGTCAGGGAGGTTCCATCACGTCACTGGAGGCAGAGAGGGAGCTAGGAGATGGCTTGGGGCCGGGAGCGTCTCCCACCTGGCGTGAGGCAGTGGGCTTGGGGTGGTGGTTTCAGGGAGAAATGTCAGGCAGAGATCTGAAAGACACTTTAGAAAAATATCTGGTAGACTATTATTGTTCCTAGGTTGGATATGAGGGCAAAGGATAAAAAGAAATGAAAAACCATCCATTCTAAAATACTTTACCAGGTTCAAATAAATCATTAATGTGACTACAAGTAGGTAGTTCTGTTTCCTTTTTCTCTTGTATTTCTCCCCCTCATTCTTGAACCTTCCTTCTTAAGACACTGACAACTGAAAAGGAAAGGAGAGAAAAAAAATCTCAGCAAGAATAATTTCAGTGACAAAACGATGTGAGTCGCTGGGTGTGGCAGGCCTTTGTACAGATATGAGTGAAGTAAGGAAATTAATACCATCCTGTTGTTCTTTGCTTTATGCTTATTTTTTCTTGAGGCTGTTGGGAAGGGCGAGTATATCGTTATATACATTCTTACATAGCATGTAATTTATCTTCCTCTCCAAATGGTAGAGGGTCAAGAGAGAGAGATTAGTCTATTCATCCATCTGGCACTCCAGTGAAACAACACCAGAAATTCTACCTTTCGAATGGTGTTGGATTTTTAAATTTTTTTTTTTAAATAAAATGATAAAATACTATATACTCATTGTGAAAAATTGCAACAATATAGAAATGCACAAAGTGACTTTCAAAGTAATTCATTCTCCTCTCAGTCCAACTTCAAGCACTTGCATACATACATGCACACGTAGACTATTTTTTTTACACCACTGGGAACTGTATTTGCTATAAAGATTCTTTTCAGGGCCTCCATTTTGTTTGAATGGGCACTGAGTTCCGTAGAATGTTGTATATTTCCACGGCTGAGCTCCGTCTCAGGGGAACTACTCAGCGAGCACAGACTCACGTTCAAGTTGCCAGCATCATCAGGTCCCAGCTCCGTCCCCGCCAGCCTGGTGACCTTGCATTTGTATCCTTGTTTCATGGTGCTGGCCTGAGGATCACATTACACGTAAAGCACAGCACAAGGGTCTGGAATGCAGTATGTGCACAAGATGTTACCTTTCGCCTGTGGTGAACCGGTTGGTCTTTGGGAATGAGGTCTAAGGACAAACACTTCCTTCTCTCCTCTGCAATTTTCCACAGTATGACTGGGGCTCGTCTAAGTATCTGACTCCAAGTCTTTACCTTCAGGATACTGTTTATCAATTATATTGACATTTTATGTAGACTGTCTGGCTATGTTCTGTTTCTTTTGGAGACTTAGAGAGCATTTATCACTGATAAATTTTATCTTTCAAAGTTTTAACATTCTGTTGCCCAGGCTTTGGGGCGTGTGGTCAGAGAAAGTACGTAAAAGACTTCATGGTGGGACCTACGAGCCGGTACTCAATCTGTTATTTTCTCCTAAGGTGTGTTTTTACAACAACCTAAAGTCAAAGGTGGGCATGTGAATACATGTGCACACACACCCCTCTGGGAATCAGCCTCCACACTGTTCAAGGCTTTTCCAACACTTTCCTTTTAAAGACCATGGGAGCTGGAGACCCCTTAATGAGTCACCCCTTTTGCATCTGTTTCTCTGCAGGAATCCACTGTGAATCCTACAAGGACCCCTGTGCTAACGTCAGCTGTCTGAACGGAGGCACCTGTGACAGTGAAGGCCTAAATGGCACATGTGTCTGCGCACCCGGGTTTACAGGCAAGTGAGCGGGGAACTGAGTTTTCAGATTTACCGCAAAGTCCCTGAGATGGCAGCTGTTAAAAAAACCCCAGAAACTTCTATGCATACATTATTGCAAAATATGAATTGCAAAATGTAAGTAGGCATTGCTTGGATGAAGAACCGTTGGAAAACAATCTACTGTGTTGTCATTAAGCAAGGCTCTTCTGAAATCAGCATTTGGTTCGGAGACCTGCTGAGACTGCCCTTACCATACGTTTGCAGACCTGCAGCTTTGAAACATGAAAAATGAGCCATTACACTAACACCTGAAAAAGTGTCCGTGCTAATGGAAGCAGGAAGGAGAAAGGAAGGATCAGATGTGTCTTCTATAGAAATTGCATTACGCGACCACGTTTACTTTTATTGAAAGATACAGCAGTGTCTGGAATTCGAATAACGGAGAGGTGGTAGTGGCAGCGGTGGGACAGCAGGGGGAGCTACTCTTAGTTCTCGGTTGAATTATTAGTGAAGGTGAGGCCGGTACAGGTGTGGGGAGGGAGAGTGGATGGGGGAAGAAAGCTGCTGATGGCAAAGCAGCGAGGGAGGACAGGGCTGGGTTCCAGAGGAACCACAGTGGCACCCTCTGGGTGGTCGCTTCTGGACTAAGGGATCCAGCTTAATAAGGGCTCCTTCAAAGTCACCCCTCAAGGGTTTCAGCGAGTTTGTGAACCCTGAAAACAGATGTGAAGTGTTGGGTATATGTGTATATGCTGAGAGGAGGCTCTCAAATTTTCATCAGATTCTCAAAAGATATCATGAACCACTTGGGGAGAGAAGGTTCCATCCTTGGCTTCGCCAGCCAAATGCAGGAGTCTGGAGATGCAGAGCGTAGGTCACGTCTCTGTTTTCAGCACTTGCTCAACCAGCAAAAGCAGCAGGGTCACTCTGGTTTACAGGTTGGGAAAGGTTGACATATAAAGTGCTGATAGAAGAAGGTGGGCACTGAAGTTTCTGGAAAACGTGTTATCATTGGCTGGAGAGCATCTTGCGTGCTCACCTCTCCCCGCTAAGGCCTGGTGGCCACCTCCCTAGCCCTGGAGAATTTCACAGAGCCTGGACTCCCAGTCCCTCCCTAGGGAGCCTTATTTGTGCTTCTGGGGAAGATGCCAACAGTCAAGATGTGGGAGAAGCAACCTCTGATGTTTCTTCTATTTAGCTGTGTCACATCCTGTGTTTTCCTTTCGTCTTTTCCTGGGACTTAGAAGTGGGCTTACTCCAGAAAATGATTTGCAGATGGTTTTGTTTTTCTGACTGGTTTATAAACACACACAGACATGTATACTCATCGATGGGTGCAAAAATAATATTGGGGAAGCATCCGGGTTTTTTCCCCCAGATGTTTATATCCCACAAATAATGAAAAGCATGGAAGAAAAATGAGAAAATATAGTGCTATAGAAAAAAAATCCACCACTTAAAAATGCACAACTAGGAGACAACCATTGTTGACATTTTGATACATATATCCAGGGATTTTCCTGAAGGTCTGTGTGTGTATAATACATAGTGGATAGTGTAAATGCATATATTTGAACATAAAAGGAATCATACTGTTCATACTATATTGTAATCTACTTTTCATTTAAAAATATATGTATCTCATAAACGTGTTTTCACATTAAGGTATATACTTCTGTTTTATCATTTTTACTGGCTGCCCTGTCATCCATTACATCAGGGGTCCCCAACCCCCGGGACGGCCAGCAAGCAAGCGAAGCTTCGTCTGCCTTTCCTCATCGCCTGAATCACCACCCCCTCCACCGCCCCACCCCCGCTTCACCCCCCCCACCCCGTCCCCTCCCATCCCCCCAGGCTATGGAAAAATTGTCTTCCACGAAACCGGTCCCTGGTGCCAAAAAGGTTGGGGACTGCTGCGTTACATGATACACCAGGATTTTTTTAACCCATCCTCAATTCAACCTTTGGGGAGTTGGGAACTTTTTCCTATTATAAACAACATTGCAATGAATGTTCTTGCATGTACATCTTTGTGAACTTGTATGAGTATTTCTTTGAGCTAATTTCTTAGGAATGGAATCCCAGGGTCCAGGAGAATTCATACTTATTTCCATATTGCTCTCCAAGAAAATACCTTGCACCAGTATTCACTCCTACCCAGAGTGCAAAGGAGCTTTTATTTCCTTGTTCTCACACACATACTGAGAATCGTCATTCTAGTGGCTTTATATGCTATTTGTGTTGTTTTAATTTGTAAGTCTTTGATTCCTAGTGAGATTAAATACTTTTAAAATATATTTATAGTCATTTGTGTTTCTTCTTGAACTCCCTATTCCTATCCTTGGCTTGCTTTTCTACCAGATCGTTCACGTTAATCTTTATTCTTGATTTGAAATCGTTCTGTATGTTAAGTATATTACATTTGATTACATAAGACTCTTCCAACTGAACTAGGTTCAAGCATTACTCTACCTGGTCTTTGAAAATACCCAATGCCTATTTCTATTCAGCCCTGAATAGGGTGCAAATATTTTTCCAATGTCATTTGTCTTTTAAATGTATATAAAGTATTTTATTCTATATATCATATTTTAATTTTATTTTGCACGTATGCATTCCCTTTAACAGGAAAGAAAATGGTCTTTAGCCAAACCACTGAAGTAAGAAATGCAAATCTCATTTTTTTTTAACATCTTTATTGGAGTGTAATTGCTTTACAATGTTGTGTTAGTTTCTGCTGTATAACAAAGTGAATCAGTTATACATATACATATGTTCCCATATCTCTTCCCTCTTGCGTCTCCCTCCCTCCCACCCTCCCTATCCCACCCCTCTAGGTGGTCACAAAGCACCGAGCTGATCTCCCTGTGCTATGCGGCTGCTTCCCACTAGCTATATACGATTACATCTTAATATTTTCTTTTGATTTCTTGTTTCATGCTAGAAAGACCCTAGGTATCAAGATTTTATAAATATACTCATATTTTTCTAATTATGTGTGAGTTAATTTTGGCCATGCAAATATTTAATACATTTGAAATGTATCCTGGCATCTTATGGGAGATAAAATACAATCTTTTCTCTAGAATATTTAGCAAATCTCCAACTGCCTACTCAGCATTCACTTTTGGATGTCCCTCAGAGACACCTCAGACTCATATATTTTCTTCTCCTTTCTTTCTTTAAATATTTTCCAGCTCATTAAATGATATTACTACCACCTGAGCTGTTCTGGATGGAAACTGAGGAATCATTTTGATGCCTCCTCTTCTTCCTCCTTACCTGCATCCAACCACCAAGTCCTAGAAACCTCTAGATCCTCTCACTTCTTCCTAGAGCCAACACCAGGCTGCCTGCACCTCCACCTGCCCTAGTGCAAGGTGTCCCCACACCCTTTCCCCTTCACCCCTAAACATTTGCCACACTGAAGAGACCTTTTAAATTAAAATCTAATCTTGTCTCTCCCTACTTAAAATCACCTACTGGCATTTCATTGTCTTTAAGAAGAAAAGCAAAGCCCTTAACCTGATCATCAAGACCTGGGAGGTTTGACCCCATCTGGTTTTTCCAGGCTTTTCCTGGGCACCCTGGATACCCATGTCAGGCTCTTCTCAGTGAGGTTCTTGCCCCGGACCTCCTGCCTCGCAATCCCCTGTGCCTCCCCTGCCCCCCATACACAGGCTGTAGCTGGAAAGTCTACCCCTAGGCTTTTGTTCAGGGTCCTTACCCTGATCGCAGGGTGTGGTAGGACTCTTCCAGTTGAAGTAGGTTCAAACGTCACTCTAACTGGGCTTTGACAACAACAAATGCCTGTCTCTAGTCAGCCCTGTTAATTTTTCAAACTGCAGGGGACCACAGACTATTTCCTGAAGTTGTTAGGAGAGTTGCACTATTAATGTGTTTTGCAGAACACTGATCAGATGAGATACTCCATGGGAAAAATGTCTGTGCCCCCAAAATTGGGGACTTGGTACCTGCCATGTGGAGGTTCCTAAAGAAGGCCCACGTATTAGAGGCACTTAACAGTTAAGAATCTTGTTTGCCTTTGTTTATTTCCAAATATATTTGATCATATAACTTTTTTTTTCCCCCTTAAAAAAGAACCTATTCTGAGAACTAGCATTCCAGGGGAGGGACTGATGAAAAGTTAGCTATCATCATGTAAGGAATCATGGTGCCTCTGCTCTTTGAGTCGCTACCTTGGAACTAAATCCTCTTTCATTACAACTGAGGTTTAGCAAAATTTACTCTTGGCCAACTATTAAGTGCTCAAAAGCTCCCTAATTTGACTGAGTGGAGCGAATTAGCAACTCATTGTTATCTAATTAGACACGCCATCCAGTGTCACATTTACCTTTTGAGACTGGCTTTTTCAGTTGGCTCAAGACACTTCACTCTCAGGCCAGCAGACTAACTCTGGGAGGAGGTATGTGGGGAGCTCTGCCCTTCCTTGATGAATTTAGGCTTCTCCTTGAAAATACACTCCCTCCGGTCATCTGGACCCAGAGAGGTTCCCTCTCTTCAACCCCTGCGGGCCTTCTACACAGCTGTCTCCTTAAGACCTGGCCTGCATCCTGTCCATTTTTCAGTTTTTAACTTATTTTGCGTCCACTCTTGTCTCTGAGGCTTTGTAATTCTGCCACCTAGAATTACTTGGCTCAGGCAGGACTAGTAGAGGGAAAGAAAGGATGCCCTCACGCAACATGAATTCTCCAGGACTTGCTTTGTTTCTACCTGAAATCATAGGCTGGAGATTACTGTACTCCAACAGGGAAGCCCGAAGTTCTTTCAGGCCCGTTGCCATGGCCACTAGAACAGTAGTCCAAACGGGACATCAGTGACCCATTGCTCTCTCTCCATAGCAGAAAGTCTATATGCATTATTAAAAGTCAAATAATGTTATATTTCCCCTCTGTTTTCTAACTCAACTACTTTTCAATATTTGTCTTTTAGTTCACAAGAGAGTGTTTTACAATTTCCAGCTCATTTTCATGGGCAAATGCCATCAATGTTTTATTCTCACTGAGATTTTTAATTTGCATTTCTTTGATGTTGAGCATCTTTCATGTAATTATTGACCATTCATATGTCTTACCTTGAGAAGGGTCTTTTCAAATCTTCCGCCCATTTTTTTTAAAAATTGGATTTTTGTCATATTACTGAGGTGTAAGAATTATTTACATATTCTAGATATAAATCCTTTGTCAGATAAACATTTTGCTCATCCATTCATTCTTTTTTTTTTTTTTTTTCCCAGCAGGACCTCCATGCATTCTTAATGGTATTTTTGTGGGGAGCAAGTGCTTTTATTTTTGGTGATCTCTGATTTATCAATTTTTTTCTTTTTTAGTTCTTTCTTTGCCTACCTTATGATGATGACACTTTATCCAGTGTTTTCTTCTAGCATTTTTTAAAATAGATTTTGCTTTTAGGTTTAGGTTTTGAGTTAATTTTTTTGTGTGTATGGTGTGACTTAAGGATGGAAGTTTACTTTTTTCCCCATATGAGTATCCAGTTATCCTAACATCCTAGCTAATGGAATTCATTAGCACATTTTTAAGGAAACTATTGACTGTGTATATGTCTTTTTCTTCCTTTGGCTGTTTTTTCAAAATCAAACTTTTTATTTTGAGATAATTGAAACTTCAAACTTCATAAGCCATCTTAAGAAGTCACACAGAGGGATCCAGTGTACCGTTTAACCACTTACCCCCAATGGTAACACGCTGTACAACTATAGTACAGTATCACACCCAGGATACTAACATTGATACAGTCAAGATGCAGAACATTTTCATCACAAGTATTCCTCATGCTTCCCTTTTATAGCCACACCCATTTCTCCTCCACCACAGGAAGCTTTCCTCTTAATCCCTGGAAACCGCTAATCTGTTCTGCATCTTTATAATTTTGGTATTCCAAGAATGTTTTATAAATGGAATCATATAGCATGTAACCTTTTGTGTTTTTTTTTCACTTAGCATAATTCTCTGGAGATTCATCCAGATCATTATGTGTATCAAGTTTCTTCCTTTTTATTGCTGAGCTGCGTTCCATGATATGAATATACCACAGTTTGTTTTACTATCCCCCTGTTGAAAGAAATCTGGGTTCTTTCCAATTTTGAGCTATTATGAAGAAAGCTGCTGTAAACCTTCATTTACAGGTTTTTGTGTGAATGTAAGTTTTTATTTTTTCTGGAACAGTTGCCCAGGAGTTCAAATGCTGGGTCATATGGTAGTTGATGTTTAGTTTTCCAAACTATGCCGGAATGTTTCCAGAGTGGCTTAACCATTTCCCCTTCCCATCAACAATGTCTAGTGATCCAGTTTCTCTCTATCCTTGCCAGCATTTTGTGTTGCCTTCATTTTTAATTTTAGCCATTTTGATCATGTGTTTAGTGATATCTTGTGGTTTTGATTTGAATTTCCCTAATTATAAATGACATTGGACGTCTTTTCATGTGATTATTCGACATCTGTACATCCTCTTTGGCGAAACGTCTCTTCATGTCCTTCGTCCATTTTCTAATCGTACCCCATCATATCAAGGCTACATACTATCAAGTATGATTTCTGACCATTGATGTTGACTTTAATCACCTGAGGAAGTGTTTGTCAAGTTTTTCCCCTATAATGTTACTCTTTTCCCCTCTTTGCATACTTTACTCTTTGAAAGAAGGTTACTATGTGTGGACCACACTTAAGGAACCGGGAGTTATTCTTTCCCTCTTTGAGGGTAGGGTAGCTACGTAAACTATGTGAAATTCTTCTGTAGGAGAGATTTGTCTGTTTTCCCCCATTTATTTATTTATTTGCTCATTTATTTATATCACTGTGGACTTGTGGATATTTATTTTATACTTTGAGTTATAATCCAACATGTTTTTATTTATTTTGTGGCTCAAAATGTTCCAGACTTGGACACTGGGAGTTCTTTCATTTGGGTTTCTGTGTCCCTTTGACACACCCCATTGTTGTTGGTGGAGAGTGTGTGTGTGTATGTGTATATGTGTGTGTATGAACACTTACATGCTTTCCGGCACTGCAAGAAGCTCCAGTCTTATCTTGTACATCTCCTGCTCCAGTCTTGAATCAACCATCTCTTCAGGGAGCCTTGGTTCTTTTTATGGGAGAATGATACTGGAAACCAAGATCTGGGCACTAGCTGTGCTCATTATTCCTGGGATGTCATTGCTCCTAGATCCTCTCAGCTGACATAGCAAGGGAATGTGTGTGTATACTAACCCGTATGTCTATAAATATTGCCCTATGTAACCATCTATATCTAAATAAAGCTAAACATGAATTTATACTAATTTCTCCAACTCTGTTCCATTATTACATGTATCATTCCAGCCTTCTCTCCTGTTTATCTGTAAATTCCCACACCAACAACAAGATTCCTGGCTCCTACCATCCAACATCCTTTTACTTACTTGCTTAATTCCTATATACATGTAGAGCAGTATCAGAATTCATAACTTGTATCCTTATGGGAAGCAACTTTATAAACTAGACTACGGTGCTGGTGTACACATCCTTCTGCCTTCAGTCCTACCAACTCTACTCGTTCCAAAGTCACTTAAGTCAGCACTGCCCCCAACCCTGCAGTGAGGTTGTTTCATACATTTGTAAGTACTGTTAGATTACTTTTTCACAGTCTGCATTCATTTTTTCTTTTATTTTACATCTTTATTGGAGTATAATTGCTTTACACTGTTGTGTTAGTTCCTGATGTACAACAAAGTTAATCAGCTATATGTACACATATATCCCCATATCCCCTCCCTCTTGAGCCTCCCTCCCACCCTCCCTATCCCACCCCTCTAGGTCATCTCAAAGCACCGAGCTGATCTCCCTGTGCTATGCAAGCTTCCCACTAGCCATCCATTTTACATTTGGTAGGTTATATATGTCAATGATACTCTCTTACTTTGTCCCAGCTTCCCCTTCCCCCTCTGTGTCCTCAAGTCCGTTCTCTACCTCTGCGTCTTTATTCCTGCCCTGTGACTAGGTTCATCAGTACCGTTGTTTTAGATTCCTTGTATATGTGTTAGCATACGGTATTTGTTTTTCTCTTTCTGACTTACTTCACTCTGTATGACAGGCTCTAGGTCCATCCACCTCATTACAAATAACTCAGTTTCGTTCCTTTTTATGGCTGAGTAATATTCCATTGTATATATGTGTCACATCTTCTTTATCCATTCATCTGTCGATGGACACTTAGGTTGCTTCCATGTCCTGGCTATTGTAAATAGTGCTGCAATGAACATTGTGGTACATGTATCTTTTTGAATTATGGTTTTCTCAAGGTATATGCCCAGTAGCGGGATTGCTGGCTCATATGATAGTTCTGTTTTTAGTTTTCTAAGGAACCTCCATACTGTTCTCCATAGTGGCTGTATCAATTTACATTCCCACCAATGGTGCAGGAGGGTTCCCTTTTCTCCCCACCCTCTCCAGCATTTAGATATTTTGATGATGACCATTCTGACTGGTGGGAGGTGATACCTCATTGTGGTTTTGATTTGCATTTCTCTAATGATTAGTGATGTTGAACATTTTTTCATGTGTTTGCTGGCAATCTGTATGTCTTCTTTGGAGAAGTGTCTATTTAGGTCTCCCACCCATTTTTGGATTGGGTTGATTGTTTTTTAGATATTGAGCTGTATGAGCTGCTTGTATATTTTGGAGATTAATCCTTTGCCAGTTGCTTTGTTTGCAAATATTTTCTCCCATTGTGAGGTTTGTCTTTTCGTCTTGTTTATGGTTTCCTTTGCTGTGCAAAAGCTTTTAAGTTTCGTTAGGTCCCATTTGTTTATTTTTATTTCCATTTCTCTAGCAGGTGGGTCAAAAAGGATCTGCTGTGATTTATGTCATAGAGTCCTCTGCCTGTGTTTTCCTCTAAGAGTTTTATAGTGTCTTGTCTTACATTTAGGTGTTTAATCCATTTTGAGTTTATTTTTCTGTATGGTGTTAAGGAGTGTTCTAATTTCATTCTTTAACATGTAGCTGTCCAGTCTTCCCAGCACCACTTATTGAAGAGACTGGCTTTTCTCCATTGTATATCCTTGCCTCCTTTGTCATAGATAAGTTGACCATAGGTGCATGAGTTTATCTTCTGTTTTTGTGCCAGTACCATACTGTCTTGATTACTGTAGCTTTATAGTATAGTCTGAAGTCAGGGAGCCTGATTCTTCCAGCTCTGTTTTTCTTTCTCAAGATTGCTTTGGCTCACAGTCTGCTTTCTTTCCTGGGACCTTCCAACTAGAGGGGTTTTGTTTTTGTTTTGCCTATAGAAGTACAGTTTCTCAAGCACCATTTGTTGAAAAGGCTATCTTTCCTTCATTGAATTGCTTTTAAACCTTTGTCAAAACTCAGTTGGCCATATTTGTGTGGGTCTGGTTGGATTCTGTATTGTTTTTCATTGATCTGTGTATCTATTCCTCTGTCAGTACTACTCAGCCTTGATTGCTGCAGTTATGTAATAACCATTGAAATCAGGCAGAATGATTCTTCTCAATTACTCTTTTTCTTTCAAAACTGTTTCACCTATACTAGTGTCTTTGCTTTTTCATATAAATTTTAGAGTAATCTTATCTATATTTACAAAAGATTTTGATGAGGTATTAATAAGAATTGTATTAAACCTGTATATTAATTTGGGAAGAATTGATATCTTTACTGTTTGGAGTCTTCCAGTCCATGAACACAGTATGACACGCCATTTATTTAGATCTTTGATTTCTTCATCAGCATTTTGTAGTTTTCAGTATGTAACTCCTATACATGTACAACTAAATATTTCTCTCTTTTTGAGTGATTATAAATAGAATTGCAGTTTGGTGTGCACATGTTCAATGCTAGTGTGTAGATATACAACTGATTTTTGTATGTTTATCTTGTATCCTCTGACTTTGATGAACTTACTAGTTTTAGGATTCTGAGGGGTAGATTCCTTGTGATTTTATGCATAGGTAGGTATGTCTTCTGAAATTAGGGACAGTTTTATTTCTTCCTTTCTGATATGTATAAATTTTATTTCCTTTTATTGTCTTATTACGCTGGCTAGAACTCCTCACACTAGTTTGGGTAAGAGTGGTGATAGCAGACATCCTTGCTTTGTTCCCAATCGTAGGGGAAAAGCATTCAATCTTTCACCATTAAGTATAATGTTAGCTCTAGGGATTTTTAGATTTTTTTTTTAATCAAATTGAGGAAGTTACTCTCTATTCCTTGCTTGCTGATAGCTTTAGTTATGAATCGGTGTTGAATTTTGCCAGGTGCTTTTTCTGCGTCAATTGATATCAGTCTATGATTTTTCTTCTTTAACATATTATTATGATGGATTATATTGATCAATTTTCAAATATTGAATTAATCTTGCCTTTCTGGAATAAAACCCACTTGGTCATAGTGTATAATTCTTTTTGTATATTGCCGAATCCTGTCCTCTAATATTTTGTTCAGAGTTTTTGTGTCTGTATTCATGAGGGATATTCGTCTGTAGCTTTTTTTCTTTCTCTCTCTCTCTTTTAATATTATCTTTGACAATATTGAATTTTTCACATCTAGAAATTCCATTTGGTTTTTTTTTTTAATATCTTCCATTTTTATCCTCATTTTCCCCATGTTTTCCTTCACCTTTTGAACAAATGTCTTGTTTACTCACCATCATCTGTTATTTCTGGACCTCTGTCTTTTGACTGATTTTCCTTCTGGTTATAGGTCCCATGTTCTTGCTTTTTTTTTGTACATCTGATATTTTTTTTTTGAATGCTGGTCATTGTGAGTTAAGTTGTTGAGTGATTGGATATCTTTTAAAAGTGCTGGCCTTTTCTGTGGCAGGTAGGTAAGTTACTTGCTGACCTGATTGATATTTTCAAGGTTTGTTTTTGTATTTTGGAGTCTCTAGTAGCCTTTAGGGATAGTTATGTCCTACTACTGAGGTGTGACCTTTTCCTCCCATAATGCACTGGGTGGCCAATGAAATGTCTGCATTCCAACCTGTGAGAGTTTGAATACT
The DNA here is from genome assembly GCF_964374135.1 of Grampus griseus. Classification (NCBI taxonomy): domain Eukaryota; kingdom Metazoa; phylum Chordata; class Mammalia; order Artiodactyla; family Delphinidae; genus Grampus; species Grampus griseus. Next base: position 9,832,709 of record NC_139001.1, read on the forward strand.
TCCCAGTCCTCTGTGTGCTTTGGGAACTGTTCATCTTTCCTCTTGTTTGCCATGCCTGTGGAGTTCCAACTTACTCGCACACAGTATTCAGCAACAAACTCAGGGATGCATCATATCTCTGATGCTCCTTTTTTGAGTGGCTCTACCTTCTGTAGTGGTCTCTCCTACAAATTACAGCTACCTCAGCCTCCACAAATTCCAGTTACTCCCCACATTTCAGTGAAACTGTTGTGTTCTAAATTGGTTCAGAATTTAGAATGCCAGAGTGGTTATGGTACTCAGCTGTTCGTTTGTCTCCTCTTAGCAATCACAGCCATGCACTGCCTGTTGTCTAATGTCTTAAAGTGTTTTTTTTAATATATGTTTTGTCCACGTGTGTAATTATTTACAGTGGGAGGGCAAGACAGGTTCCAGTTGCTCCATTGTGGCAGAACTTCCAAGTAAGTCATTAGATTCATTTCATCTAGAATAAAATGCTTGTGAAGTATGAAGGAGTTATACTTACAGTACCCATTCCAGTGCGTGGCACATAATAGGCTTAGATTTAATACTAGGTGTTATGATTATAATGACTTTCATTGATATCATTTGGTGTGGGCTCTGTTAACCCGAGGATATACTGACAGCAGAGACTTCTGACTTATCTTTTTCATTTTAATTTATCTGAGGAAAGCATACCGAATTAAACCGTACACTTGTAAATTTGCATAAATACTACCAAAGCTGATACCTACTATACAGATTGCCTCTTAGAAAGTAGTAGATTGAAAAGCAATAGGAAAAGATTTAAAGTTCAGACTTTGATTTCCAGCCTTAGTCAAGTAGAAATTTCATTTTGTATTCTCTTTACAAATGTTATTCAAGCACAACGGTGATTCAAAAGTAACTGATTTTCCCCACTCAAATAAAAAAGTAAGCAACTCAACGAAAAAGTCATCTGGCTTAAGCCAGCAAAAGCATAAAGATTTATTAAGTATTAAGTATTATTAAGTATTTTTTATTATTTACTATATTAAGTATTTATGCGTGGAGAAAGGTGATATAATGTACTAAGAACTCTTCTACTAAAATTAACTAGAATGCATATTGCTTGGGGATGGAATGGTGGGGTGTTGAAATGTATGTAAGAACATAATACTCCTAATACAGGGAAGCATAAATGAAACCAAAATTAGTCTCTATAGTTCTTAATAAATCTTCAGTTACCTTGCAAAGTGCGTGAGCACTGTGAGGCAGAGAAGAGCAGTCCTCTCTGGAAGTCTTCCGGTTGGAAATTTCCTTGGGTGGCCCCATCATCGGAATCACCCCATATGCTCACCACCAGCATGTGACACCGTGAAGTCCTCAGCTGCAGGCCAGTTGGGGGTAACTGATTCAGACAGAAGTGTAGGCGTGTTAGTTTGTAAAATGGGCCAACAGAGTCAATCTGTGCATTGCTCCACGGTTCAGGGCACATGTGCTGTGGAAATAGCTGCTAGCTATTTGGGCTCCTGACTGGCATGGAGTTTTATCATAAACTAATGTCACTGAATCCCAAGTATAGCTCTAAGAACACTGTGGTGATGAAAGCCAGACTGGGATAGGTTTGGGACTCTCTCTGGGCCATGGTTCTTTGGTTCCTGGGTCTTAGATATTTGATGAATGTCTACAGAAAAAGTTCATCCTATTTTCTCCTGCCCTTCTCTATTCCTACCAAGTCTTTCCAATCCAGTGAGTGCCAAGAAGAGATAAATCTGAGGATCTTAGGCTTCTCTCAACTATATTAGAGCCACTTAGAGGTCTACGAGCCAAAACATGTATTAGGGCTGCTCTGAACTTGAACTTGGCATTTACCTCCCTGGGGAAGCTCTGGACCAGAGCAGGACTGGGTGGGCTGGACTGACAGCTCTAGAACCGCCCAAAATTTAGGGAATTAAAAGGGTTTGACACTGACATTAAATTCCTGAAGCAGGGTGGGGCTTTTGAGTTTTGCTAGGCTATAGAAGTAGGGAGAAGTCAGGCCATTTCTGTAGCTATTGCTGAAAAGGTAACAGAGCATCTTATTTCAGAATTTGCAGTATTCAGATTGCCAGGAAAAGAAAGCTATTGTTTAGTAAATACCTCAATTAAGCTTGTCTTCCTAAATGGATGGAAAGCAGTACTGATGTGTGTATTTGTCAAGGCCTTTGATTTCATCCTTTTATTGCTTCTCAGCACGTTCCTGTTTATATGTCTCTTCAACTAGTCTACCATGTAATGCCATTTGTAATAGTTTAGTCTATGCCCTTTTCCAGTCAGAGTGATTGCCCCATTAATAGACAGAAAACCTTTGAAAGAGGTTAGTAAGAGGCAATCAATTTCATGTCTTTCGTATTGACAGAAATGACTATATTTATTGCAGGAAACAAATTCGCTTAGACAATACTGAATTATAAGCAATCTCGTAGGACCTAGACATAGTAAATGTTTTATTTGACAGATTTTACTTTAAAAATAAAACAGTCCGCTGCCAGGTATGAAAAAAGTGTGAAGTGAAACAGACGTGAACCATTTTAGTTTGAGATTCTGCCTCGAAAATGGTCTGTGAGTGACATATGGTGGTTTTATAAACACGAGGTAAACCAATGGCAGACAGAAAAGCTCTTTAATACTAATTAAGTAAGCCTGGAAGTAATTACCCAAGTGTACACTGAAATATTGCCTTCGAAAATGGACAGAATATTTGATTTTGCTCTTTTGTTTTAGTCGATGACTATAGCAATGCTAGGAATTTTAAAAATATGTATATATCACTTTTTACATTTATTTAAGCAAATGGAGGTATATTTAAAGTTTTCTTTTTCTCATTTTCACACTTTTAAGAAAGATTGCCTCAATTTGAAGTATCCTTTCTTCAGCTTCGATGTGATATCTTTAAGAGGTGTACCCGTTTTGTATTGACTCATCCACACGCTTTAAAATCACACAAAGATGGCTTTGTTTGTGTAACTTCTACTAACAAGCTATTTCTTGTAAGTTGGTCTTTGGACCACAGTGATGTCAGCCCATGTTCTGGTTTGTTAGTTTAAACTAGGCTTTCTCTGAGGGGATCAAAGATGCCCCTAAATGTTGGGTGTAGCAGCGTCAGGAGCCCCAGGTCACGGTTTTCATTATGGGGGAAGGACGGATGGACTGGAGCAGATGTGAGCTTCCCTCGGGGACCATTTCCCAGGGGAGATTATTTCAGGACTGGACTCACCCCAGACATCACAACTGTCATTCCTTAGGGGGCCCTGATGTTCTCCCTCAGCATTTCAATCCCTCCCAGAAGCATTTCCAGGGATTTGGAAAGAGGAGTACATTTTCATAATTGACTCAGGCTAGGCACACGTCTGTGACCTAGAACTATCCAGAGAACAGTCAAATGCCCAGACTTACACAATCAAACACTTGGCTACAAAAGGAAAAGAACCATAAACTGTGAGCTCTTTGGCTTTCCGGAGTTTCAGAAAAACAAATAAGAAGATCCAGCTGACTAAATCCAAAACAAAATATATTTCTTTAGTAAAATCAGGAGCCCAAGTTTGTTTTTCCGATAGACGTCAAAAGGTTTATTCAGATATGGGAATCAGCTTCAGATAATGAATTCAAAAGATTAAAGGAGATTCTTTTTACCGGTGCCATTTCTTTTTATTTTTTAAGCTTTACTTAAGTAAAGGATCCCTTGTCTGGAATTCTGGGAGAGTTCTGCACTTTATACAAACAGCCAGTTGGGCTGCATTGCAGGAGATCATGACCCCAGCCTTAGATCTTTGCTGAGCTGGAGAAGTGACGGGGGACAGAGCTGCTGGGGCAGCTAGCCTGGCTCACTGCCGCTTTTCTTCATCTCCTTAGGTGAAGAGTGTGACATCGACATCAATGAATGTGACAGTAACCCCTGCCATCACGCCGGTACCTGCCTGGACCAGCCCAACGGTTATACATGCCACTGCCCACGTGGCTGGGTGGGAGCAAACTGCGAAATCCGTGAGTATTCTGCTGCTCAGCCTCTGTGACTTACCGTTACATTTTCATTCAATGAGAAGAGGATGCGCCAGCCCCACAGCACTCACAGGTGAGGCAGTGAGGCCCAAGGGGTACCCTGAGCCCCGCCGTGCCTCCCGGATCCCAGTTGAGGACCTTGGCTCACTGTGTTATGCTGCTTCCCTCCTTCCTGAGTCTGAATCCAGCCTTTCCACCAGGATGAGAATGTGCAGATGTCATCCAGAGTTCGCGGCTGCTAAGACAGCCAAAAATGTGCTCAGCAGAGAAGCATTAGAATCGCATCAGAAAAGAGAGTCTTTGTGTTGAAAGCATTAAAAAAACCCACACAGAATGTAAATTCACTTTGCATTTTTTGTCTTCAAGTGTCTTCAAACGTTTTAGGTTCCATCAGTTGCCTGGAGAAAAGTTTGGTGAGGATGAGCGCATGAAAGAAACTCTGAAAAATACTTTGAGCTGCTTAGAGCGAGGTGTTCTCTGCAGATGGACTCACAGAAGTTTGACAATGTCAGGATCAGGAGTTTATATATTAAAATCATGTATCTGCTAGGACTGAGGTGAAAATGAGAACTGCCCTGGAATTGGGTTTTCATTGTTTTGTGCATCGCTAAAATCTCAGCGTTGAGGTGTATTTTCTTCCCATTTAAATTAGTCAGGGTCGTTGGGTTTGGCTGTGTCATCAAATCTCCCTCCTGGGCCCTCTCGCCCACTCTCTTACTCTTCATCAGGCAAAGACAGCTCATCTGCTGTGTGAGTTTGGAAGGAGACAGATCAGTATACACAGCCCTGTCTGTCTGCCTCTTGGGCTGGCCTGTCTGCTGCCTCTACTCCTCCACGCTGTGCATGTTTCAAGAACAGGCCCCTCACTGGTGGTCCAGCACTGCCTATGACTGCACGGGCTTGTCTAATTCTTGGTGTGTGTCTCAAGTGGGGCATGGCCAGTAACAGGAAACCTTCTTATCCGCAAATATGGACCATATTCTTCAGCATCAACTTGACCAGTAATGAAGGTGTTGTTTGGGCTCCTGTCTGCTCACTCTTTGTCTTTCATCTTGGCTCAGGACTTGAGAGAGGAAGAGAGGAATTCCTTTTAGGTCTCCCGCTCATCCTTTCCAAATACCCCTATACAGAAAGGTTTTAGGACCAACTGAAACACTCTGTTGTTGAAGAAAGGGAAGGAAAGGGATTCCAGTGGTACAGGTGCTCAGGGCTGTGAACTGATGCAGGATGTTAAGACTAAAGTAGGTATAGGATGTTAAGTCCAGTCTGGTGAGATCAGTTGGTGGGAAGGATCCCAGATTTGGGCCACCAGGACCTCGGTTCTCGCCCTGGCTGTGGCACTTATGGTGCGGCTGCATTCAGTTATGCTGAGTCTCAGTGTACTTATCCATAAAATAGGACCAGTTTTCGTTATAAAATTTGATAATTCTGTGAAATGACAAGTTTCACGCCTTGGGGCAGAGGAATATCTATGTATAATTTTAAAATCCTCGGTGTGAAGAAGTCAGGAACACAAAGGATGCCCTTAAGAAGTTTTGAAGTAAAATCTTATAACTATAAAAAAATCTAGCTTTACTTCCTTCTGGTGATGGATAAGATAGGCAAAAGATATACAAGGATGGAATAATAAGGACAAAAGTTGGCTTCACGGTCTAGCTCCGTCATGGACAAATGTACCTCAGCCTTGTCTTCCTTACTTGTAAAATGGTGATAGAAAAGTTGCTGTGAGGCTTAACGGAGGCAAATTTGCGCAGATCTGTGCTATGCAGTAGGCACTAAATAAGTGTTAGCTGCTGCTTCTCGTTCCTTCTGCGCCGCTGCAGCCCTTATACTATGAGCTACTCCTGGCAAACCCTAGCCTTTGGCACTTGTCAGAGGGCACAGGCCGCTCTGAGCAGCTGGGTGTGATGGGACCCATCACACGTCTCAGCACACACCTGGGTTCTCTGTTCACCCAGAGTAGCACTTGCCGTTTGATGATCTCATTTGCACCCCTCCATTCAGCCAAAGGTGTCAGAATAAATGTCATCACAGATTAGGCTCTACTGGGTCCCCACGTTGGATGCTTCCATCCTTGACCTGAGCATAAGAATGGAGAATAAGCATATAAGGTTTGCGATAACACACAGGTGGAGCTGGTGGCCAGTGCCAAGAGAAATGGATCTGAATCAATGGAATGGATTCAAAGCAGAAGTGGAAGCAGGGTTTGGACTGTCAGCGGGCAGAGAAGATATAAGAGGTCTCCTGTCCTGTATGAGCCATGGGACCTATGGTCTCTGAGGTTTCTTTCTAACCCTGAACATCTGTGATCTTCTGAAGTGGCTAGAAACCAAGAGAAGGGTGCCTGAATGACACAAGGTCAGGTTGGTAAGTCTCAAGAGGAAAGCTCAGGTGAAGCAGAGAAGAGGGAGAACCGTGGCCCATGCAGCTCCATAGCGTGGCAGGCTCCGAGTTGTCAAAGGCAGTAATGGGGCTTCCCACCAGCCTGACCTCTGCTTCCCGAGGCCATTCACCTGCCCTCCTTTCTTGTTCACTACACGTTAGTCACATTGTCCTCCTTTCCCTTCTTTGAGCAGGTCCCATTCATTCCTGCCATCAGGGCCTTTGCCTGTGCTGTTCCCCATGCCTGGAGCTCTCTTCCTTGCGATCTTAGCACAGCTGTCTCCTTCTCAGCTTTTAGGTCTCAGCTTGAACGTCACCTTCTCAGATGCCTTCCCTGACCACCTGTATTTGTTTCCTACTGCGGCTGCAACGAATTACCACAGATTTCATGGCTTGAAACATAACATGACCGTCTTCCTTCTGGAGTTTCTAAAGAACCTTCTTCTTTGCCTTCTCCAGCTTCTAGAGGCTGCCTACCTTCCTTGGCTCGTGGCCCCTTCCTCCATCTTCAAAGCCACAATCACATCTCTCTGACTCCTACTTCCATTGTCACATTTCCTTCTCCAGATCTCTCATATCCCTCTTGCACTTATAAGGACTCCTGTGATTACTTTGGGCCCATGAAGGTAATTTAGGATAACCTATCCATCTCAAGACCGTCAGCTTAATCGCATCTGCAGAGTTCCTTTTGCCGTGTAAGGTAGCATAATCAGAGATCCTGGGGAATAGTATGTGTTCATCTTCGGGAGACCACTATTTGGCCTACCATAGCACCTTATCAGCAGCGTGCCCTTACTCCCATTTGTTCTTAAAAATGGTAACATTTGGAGATGATTTAGCATTACTTTTTTTCTGTTACAGCATCATCCCAATCATTGTAATAAGTATTCGCATAAACATAACTTAAACTGGTTAAAGGGGCAGGATTTGGTGAATAGAATGGGTGCTGCTCTTAAGAACAGGGATCTGGGCTGGTCCTGCCACCCAACCAATCACCAGGCAGGAGGAAGGTCATTTTATCTCTCTGGAGCTCAGTCTCTTCATCCATAAAATGAAGGATTAAATAAAACGGTTAGTTTTCTTCCTTCCAGTTGGATTCACCCTCAAAGTAGTGTCCTACTCTGCCAGAGAGCACAGATTATAATAAGGCAGGCACTTCCTATTGCCTTTTCCTTACAAAACACCATAGGATGTTTCCTATTGCACGTGGAAAAGAGAAATTCAGGAATTCATAGAATACGTGTGTGACACTCGCAAGCACACACTGAGAGTTCGTGCAGATTCCAGGGAAGGAAGGGCTCTGCATGTGGAAATGAGTCTACTTGTCATCAGCCAACAGTAGACTCAGAAACCTCAATGGGATTGACATGCAAATTAACACCATTTTAGTGGTTCCATGGCTCGCATTCCTAACGTTTACCCTAATAATGGATCGTTTTTAGAAATTTGCCCTTTAGAGTTATTATCTGGTCCCCAATCAGTAATAAGAAGCAGAAATCTAGCAGACCACACATATTTATCAAAACCATCAAAAACATTGATCCAGAACTATCCTAAAAGGATCATGAGAGTAGCTATGATGCGTTTTCTGTTTGTTTGTTTGTTGTTTGTTTTTTTGCGGTACGCGGGCCTCTCACTGCTGTGGCCTCTCCCGTTGCGGAGCACAGGCTCCGGATGCGCAGGCTCGGCGGCCATGGCTCACGGGCCCAGCCGCTCCGCTGCATGTGGGATCTTCCCGGACCAGGGCACGAACCCATCTCCCCTGCATCGGCAGGCAGACTCTCAACCACTGCGCCACCAGGGAAGCCCAGCTATGATGTTTTATACATATTCTGAGACAAATGCAAACCCTAAGTTCTAGAAACTGACAAAACAAGCCTGCTGAAGTTTTAATTCTGACACTTGTTCTTAACCACTTTTGGACTGATCAAAAAATTTGGGGAGGATTTTAATAAAACTTTTGCCTTCCTAAAATCGAAGTCTAAAATTCAAAATTCTTATAATTCTCTACATAGTGGAATGTTTTGTATCATTTGTGTTGGAGCTTTAAGGTCTATACAGTTAGAGTTACAGACAGTCCTGCTGACTGAGAGTTGGCTAGTTCTATATACTGAGCAGTTGAATCTATGGTTAAACTATTGAATTAATGACATTCTGCAGTTGAGAAATAGGGGAACAGGGCATCTTGGATTTATGCAGTCAATGAATAACCAAGGCCCTCTTATTGTCAGACGTTAAGCATAGTGCCCAGGATATAAAGATTAATGAAACAGCTCTTGCCTTCTCCTCATCTAAGGGTGGGTCTTCATATGTGACAGGAGTTGCTGTGAGACTTCGTGCAGGTAGCTCCAGGAACCCAGGGAAGGAGCAAAGTTGGATATCTGGGGCTTCTTCTTCCCAAAATGCATGGAATTTAATAATGTTTGAAGAAACCCATCAAACAGTTATGTTATATGAGCAGTCCTTATCATACAAATAGATTCGGATCTTTTGTTCTCATTTCTGTGTAAACCAGGATTTTTAAAAAACAAAACTAATTTGGGATTAACATACACACACTTCTGTATATAAAATAGATAACCAACAAGGACCTACTTTATAGCACAGGGAACTATACTCAATATTTTGTAATAAGCTATAAGGGAAAAGAATCTGAAAAAGAATATATATATATATATATATATATATATATATATACACACACACACACATATATATATATACATAAAACTGAATCACTGTGCTGTACACGTGAAACTAACACAACATTGTAAATCAATTATACTTCAATAAAAAAGAAAACAAACAAAATAAAATTAATTAATCTTCCTCCCCGTGGAGACTCCCCACTTCACTCCCCAAAGGTAACAACTGTTACCCATTTATTGTGGATTCTTCCAGATGCTTTCAGTCACTGTATAAAGTCCCATTTTCTCCCGTACAAATGGGGCTATTCTGTACATACTGTTCAGCATCTTGCTTTTATGCTTAGTACTATATCTTGAGTGTTTATCCATGTTGGCTTATGCAGATCTTCCTCAATTTTTTTAACACCAGACAGTATTTCCATTTTTTAGATGCTCTATAATTTATTTAATCATACCCCTATTGATAGATAACTCATTTTCAGGTTTTTGGTATTAAAAACAGCAGTAGAGTGAAAATTCTTATATATTCTTGAGTGAGAATATCAGTAGGATAAATTCTTGAAAATGAAATAGTCAAATGAAGGGGTTCTTGAATTTTTCATGAGCATTTATTTATATATTGGCTCTTTGCCAATAAAACTTTTCCTCTTGGAAGCAATGGTGTTGGGGGTTGAAGTTGACTCGCAAGTCCCACTTAATCCACAATTACCTTACTAAATACTTTGAACACCAAGGCTGCATCCTCCACTGACCTCTTGGGAAGCGATCGTGGCTAGATGTGGGGAAGCAGCCTGATTACGGGAAGGACATTACTGTGGACTTGTGCGGTCCTGGTTTTGAATCCCAGCTCAGGTAGTTACTCCTGGTAAACAAGAGCTCTGAGCCACAGGCCTTGATAAATGGGGTAATACCTGTGAATAACATAGTGCAGTACAGTGCCTGGTTCACAGTAAGTGCTCAGTAAATGGTTGCCTTAATTGCTATCATCAGTTGTCACTCTCTGAGCAGTGATCAGCCTCTGGGTGTCTATTCAAAGTGACATTTCCCCTCCTCTGATGGAATATTGATAAATTAGATGTTTTTGAGATAACTACTGATTTTCCAAACATACTATTTTAGGATAACAGGCATTCTGTAGATGTGTAGTGTTATTGATGTAATTAGACCTTGACTTTTCTGTTGCAAGGTAGATACAGGTATCCCGTGAGGGGAATCTTCATCCTCCCTTCCTGAAGGGTTCGGATGGATGCATATAGCAGAGGGCAGTGTTTCTCAGGCCTTCTGACTGCAACCCACAGTAAGAAATATATTTTGATGTGGCACATAGCACACAGTGTCTCTCCCACACGCACAAAACATGAAGTAGTTCTTACTTTACGAGTGTGACACGCTTTTATATGGTTTTCTAAACTTTTTTTTCTAATGCAGTCTGGCCCCTATTGGTTTCCACATTGTGCAGTATGGAAAACATTACTTATTAAGTGTTTAGAGCCAAAGTGTGTGGTTCAAATTCAGGTTTTGCCACTTATTACATGTGGAAACCTGGGCAAGATTCTTTTCCCTTATAAGTTATTAAAAAATATTGAGTATAGTTCCCTGTGGCATACAGTAGGTCCTTGTTGGTTATCTATTTTATATATAGCAGTGTGTATATGTTAATTCCAAATGAGTTTTATTTTTTAAAAATCCTAGTTTATACCAGAATGAGAACCAAAGAACCAAATCTATTTGTACAATAAAGACTGCTCATATAACATAACTGTTTTGATGGGTTTCTTCAAGCATTATTAAATGCCATGCATTTTGGGAAGAAGAAACCCAAGACAACCAACTTTGCTCCTTCCCTGGCTTCTTTGGAGTCCCAGCTGCTTCTTGTATAAAAGGGAGATAGTAACAATGTCCACTTTGGAGCATCGTACGAGGAATAAAGGACCTAACACACTTAGAATACTGTTCAGCACACATTGAACTCTCAATAACCGTTTGCTTTTATTAACCAAAATGCTGAACAAAATAATACAACTGTCTATTTGATGTCGCCCCTTGGGTGTCTTAAAGGCACTTCCAGTTCAGCATGTACAAAACAAAACTCATGAGCTTCCACTCAAACCTGGTTGTCTTGCCATGTCCCCTGCTTGCCTGCGGTACTTCATCCATCCAGGGATACAAGCCAAAGGCCAAGAAATTTGACACTACCTTTGTCTCTCCTCACTGGCCTCTACAAGCTGCATAGTCTGGTGAATTCCACCCCTGACTCACACCCACATTCCTTCACCTCTCTGTCTCCACCCCTCTCACGCAGGCCAAACCACCACCAGCTCCGCCAGAGGCCGCAGTAGCCTCTGACCTGGCTTCTACCCTAGCCCCTCAAACCCTTTCTTATATACAGCCAGAAGCAACCTTTCTTTTCTTTTTGCTTCCTTTCTTCCTTTTTAATTTTCCAAAAGTATTTTACCTTTTCATTATTTAAAAAATTTTTTCATTGTGGTAAAATACACATAACTACCTTAACCATTTTTAAGTGTAAGTACATTTATATTGTGTATATTGCAACCATCACCACCATCTTTCCTCAGAATTCTTTTCATCTTGCAAGACAAACTCTACACCCATTCAACAGTGACTGCCCATGCTTCCACCCCATCTCGCCCAGCCACCTTCCCTCCCTCCCTCCCTCCCTCCCTCCCTCCCTTCCTTCCATCACCCGACCCCCTCCCCAGCCTCTGGTAACCACCATTCTACTGTCTGGGGGATTTCTTCCTATATGTTGCACATATAAGTGACATCATGCAATATGTATCTTTCTGTGTCTGGTCTATTTCACTCAGCAGAATGTCCTCCAGTTCATCTATGTGGTCGTAAATGGAAGAGGCATCTTTTCAAAGTACAAATCTGAACCCTCAGACCCTCCCTGCAACCACTGTTTCCATCCTTGCCCACACCAAGTTGCTATTAAAGTACATCAGTGGGGCTTCCCTGGTGGCGCAGTGGTTGGGAGTCCGCCTGCTGATGCAGGGGACGCGGGTTCGTGCCCCGGTCAGGGAAGATCCCACACGCCGCGGAGCAGCTGGGCCCGTGAGCCATGGCTGCTGAGCCTGCGCGTCCGGAGCCTGTGCTCCGCAACAGGAGAGGCCACAGCAGTGAGAGGCCCGCGTACCGCAAAAAAATAAATAAATAAAATAAAATACATCAATGACTAAAGAGCAAAGGCCACACTCTTGCCTATGGGACTGGGAGGACTGCCCCTACACTGTGGGGAGGTGCCCCGTCTTCACTCAGACAGTCTCTGCCTTGCTGCCTTGAGCGGCCACCCTGTCCTCCTTCCAGCTCCTCACTCTGCTTTCCACCTCCTCCCAGGTCTTTGCCTGGGACAGCCTTCACTTTGCTGTTCTCCATCCCTGGTGACTATGCACTCACCCTTAGAGCCACACTTGCTGCGGACCCCCATCACAAAAGCTCTCCCGATTCCCCAGTTAGATGGCGAATCCCTCGTCCCCTCTCGAAGCAGTGCCGCTCTGGTCCCTCGTGGCTTAGCCCACTTTTCTCTCAGTTTCCCCTTGCTTCTTATCCCAGGCAATCAGCACCGTGCTCAGCATATAGTAGGTGCTTATTGATGACTGGTTCAGTGACGGGATCGCTAGGAGGGAGGCGAGCTGTGCCTTCCATTCCCCCCGCTTCTGCATCTTCTGAAGATTAATGAGAGTGTTAACTTTTTTCAGTCTCATTGACTGTTTTGATTGTCCACCGAACTTATAGCTACAGAAAACATAAAGAAATTTGAAATCCCGCCTCACAGTTATTCTAGGCCGCAGATGGTTCAAAAATTATCTAGCTAGCTAAGTGACATCTACTCAAAACTAAGATGTCACTAAGTGGCATCTACTCAAAACAGACTTTCATTCCTTTACTTTCAGACTCTTTTTAAGTCTGAAAAAGACTTAAAAAGTAGGTGGACAAATTAATCTAGCTAGATTCACCTGGGTAAATGAAAAAACAGATGTGGGAAATGTATTTTAGAATTAAATTTGTCTATCGAATGAGGTCTCTTTGGTGGAGTGGAGGTGGTCGGTGGGTCTCGTTTTATCCTCAGCTTCGCCGCTGACTACCTGCTTTACCTTGAGCAAAGGCTCCGAGTCCAGCCCCTATGTAGCTCCTATTTTCGTACCGATTGAAATGTTAAAGGCAAAAGCACTTTAGATGATACAAAACCTCAAACAGATTGAGTTTAAACCGAAATGCAAATGCTCCCTGAGACCCAGAAGTGCGACATTTTTTCCCTGAACAGTTGGTGTGCCTGCGTTCCTGGTCACGCACGTGCCGGGGCTGGTGAGGTCATCCCTTCCAGCATGCTCTGGTGCATGATTCTTCTCCGAGCCCTGCCGCAGCCACTATAGGAAATGATCCATGCACTGGGACCCCCTGTATGCGGCAGAGCGATGGCTTATGGACCGGGAGACGGCAGCTGCAGCCACCTGCTGCAGATACATTCGCTGCCTCGCAGACCCAGTGTTGGATTTATTCAGATCCAGCTTGCCTCCCAATCCACCTAGCGTGCAAAGCAGCCACATTCACTTATCAGACAACTTTCAGATGACAATAGGGTGGAAGAAGCAAAGGGCAGGGGCAGGGAGGAGAAACAGAGGTTCAGGAGAAATTTTGAGAAAGTTTTCCCCAAAGTCCAAACAGCTTGGAATTCAGAGTTTGGGGAAATAGAGTAGATGGTCAGAAATGCAAGCGACTTAGGCAGCCTGTCAGGCCTGGGGCGGTGTGCCGAGCACGTAACCTAGTACAGTTGGTTTTCTGCTTCAGTGGCCGTGTGCGGTTGTGCACTGGCTGTCTATACACAATCAGTGTGATGTGTAAGCTATTTACACAAAGGTGTGATTGACCATAGGAACTCATCAAGAACTTGTGTGGCTGCCGCACGATCGGATCTGAGCGCTCCCCCGAGCTGGAGTAGAAACAGTATTGGCGGCCCTTGTGACAGTGCTCAGTGAGTGTTACAGCACACCCTGTGAGTGCTGGACTCTGGCCTACGACTGAATTTTTCAGAGAATGTTGAAATACTTGGCAATCAAGTGAGTCATGCTTCTCTTTCAGCCAGAAAGATGACTTGTCTCTCTCCATGTGCACCAGGTTACTGCCAGATGAAAGGGTTGCCAATCTGGGACTGAGTCTTGGTTTCACGAAACACTCCCCCTCTTCCGCTGCGGCCGTTAACTTGCAGTGATTTATGTCGTTCCATCTGCCCGTGTGTGCGCTGGCTGCACGGGCTTTGTCATCAGGAAGGCAGGCTCGAGTGGCAACACCAGACTTCGAGGGCCTTGGTGTAAAACTCAGGAGCCAGAAGATCTGGACACACACTCAGAAGTCACTTCATTCATCCCGTTCTTCTCAAACTCTCAGGAACCAGCCAGGCTCAGGGCATGGGTCAGTGTTCCATTAGGCTTCTAGGAAAAAGCTCTGCACACTCGGTTCCTTGTTTGGGTGTTTACCTGTGCTCTTGTGCAGATCGTAACGTTTCAAGGGAAAGAATAGCTGATTCTGAGACTCCAGTGACACTGAAGATGTCGCTAAGATGAGAGTATGAGGACCCAGAGGTGACAAATACTCTCACCTAAAGTGGGACAGTGGAAACAGGCCTGAGGATTTCACAGAAAGACAGGCCCATTCCCACCCACCCCTGAATCCCATTTCCAAGCACCCAGAGTCCTAAGGTGGAAGTCATGGCCTGGAGGTAATGGTGGTGGAGGTGGCGGTGTGAGTGAAGTAGAGAAGGCATCCTCTTTCCCAAGTTCAGTTTCTCTTTGATCTTATCTAGCCCTTTTTAATCTTCACAGCTTCCTTTCAAATCCTGGTCACATCATCTGAACCATTCCATTTGTACGCAGGTCTGTAAACGGGACATAATTAGACACTCTTGACCTGTGCCAGATACAGCGATTATGTCCATCCATCCACTTTTTTCATGCCCATCCAGGTTGGTGGGGTTTTTTTGTTTGTTTTTTGCGGTACACGGGCCTCTCACTGCTGTGGCCTCTCCCGTTGCGGAGCACAGGCTCCGGACACGCAGGCTCAGCAGCCACGGCTCACGGGCCCAGCCGCTCTGCGGCATGTGGAATCTTCCCGGACCGGGGCTCGAACCCATGTCCCCTGCATCGGCAGGCGGACTCTCAACCACTGCGCCACCAGGGAAGCCCAGGTTGGTGCTTTTTGAATGGGCACAGGGCAATGCCCGACAATCCTCAGCTCAGAGTGTGTGCCTCAGAGGATAGGGTCCTCCTCCTCTGTATCCTTCCTTCCTTCTACCACTGCAGCTGCTCCTCCTTAGGGACCACCCACCATGAGCCCAGCAGTGGACTTTCTTACTTTTCTTTACACGTTTTCTAACTTAACGCTCACAGCAAGCTTATAGGGTATATGTTGCAAGTATCTTCTTATAACGGAAGAAATTGAGGCTCAGGGAGGTCAAGTAAACCTTACAGCTGGGATTGGAAGCAAGGTTGGTGTGGTCCCAAGGCTCACACCCCTTCTGCTAGTTATGCTGGAAGATAATCCCATGGGTGTTTTCTTCAAATGACTTATTGCTTACTTTTTAATTATTACAAACGGACTGCATTCTTCTCTCTTTTTTTTTTTTTTGGTTGGAAAAGACTGAGATGGGTAAAGAAGGAAATAAAAATCCCATGCAGGCCTGCTTTTCAGAGATCACTGTCGTTAGCACACTGCTGTGTGAGGCAGAGGCTAAGAACTTGGACCCAAACTTGCCGACATGCTCACCCGGGAAGTGACGTCAGCTTCCTAGACATTGTCTGTAAAGTGGGGAGAAGGAATAATATATCTTCCGGGGGGTGTGATGCTTAAATGAGATGTTTTCAAAAAGCTTAGCATAGTAAGAAAACAACAAATGTTCATCATTGGTATCACTCCATCCTGAGCTTTTCAGTAAGGTAGACGTTGGAAGCTCATATGTGATTGTACTCTACAACTAGGTTCTGTTTGGTAACCCTTTTTTTTTTTTTCTTTTTCTTTTGCTATTTGGTGAATATCTCTCCGTCTCACTAAGAGCTGAATATTTAGGTTGTTTCCCATTTTTCCACTTTTACGAATTGTGTTGTCTGTTGGTGGGGTAGAGAGAGAATATGGGGCTGAGAGACTCTAGCTATATCTATAACATTTTATTTCTTAAAAGAAAAAAAACCTTTAAAAATATAAAGCAAAGAAGGTCATTTCTCTAATGATTAGTGATGTTGAGCATTCTTTCATGTGTTTGTTGGCACTCTGTATATCTTCTTTGGAGAAATGTCTATTTAGGTCTTCTGCCCATTTTTGGATTGGGTTGTTTGTTTTTTTGTTATTAAGCTGCATGAGCTGCTTATAAATTTTGGAGATTAATCCTTTGTCAGTTGCTTCATTTGCAAATATTTTCTCCCATTCTGAGGGTTGTCTTTTGGTCTTCTTTATGGTTTCAAATCAAAACTACAATGAGATATCATCTCACACCAGTCAGAATGGCCATCATCAAAAAATCTAGAAACAATAAATGCTGGAGAGGGTGTGGAGAAAAGGGAACCCTCTTACACTGTTGGTGGGAGTGTAAATTGATACAGCCACTGTGGAGAACAGTATGGAGGTTCCTTAAAAAGCTACAAATAGAACTACCATATGACCCAGCAATCCCACTACTGGGCATATACTCTGAGAAAACCATCATTCAAAAAGAGTCATGTACCAAAATGTTCATTGCAGCTCTATTTACAATAGCCCAGAGATGGAAACAACCTAAGTGTCCATCATCGGATGAATGGATAAAGAAGATGTGGCACATATATACAATGGAATATTACTCAGCCATAAAAAGAGATGAAATTCAGCTATTTGTAATGAGGTGGATAGACCTAGAGTCTGTCATACAGAGTGAAGTAAGTCAGAAAGAGAGAGACAAATACCGTATGCTAACACATATATATGGAATTTAAGAAAAAAAAAATGTCATGAAAAACCTAGGGGTGAAACAGGAATAAAGACACAGACTTACTAGAGAATGGACTTGAGGCTATGGGGAGGGGGAAGGGTAAACGGTGACAAAGCGATAAAGAGGCATGGACATATATACACTACCAAACGTAAGGTAGATAGCTAGTGGGAAGCAGCCGCATAGCACAGGGAGATCAGCTCGGTGCTTTGTGACCGCCTGGAGGGGTGGGATAGGGAGGGTGGGAGGGAGGGAGACGCAAGCGGGAAGAGATATGGGAACATATGTATATATATAACTGATTCATTTTGTTGTGAAGCTGAAACTAACATACCATTGTAAAGCAATTGTACTCCAATAAAGATGTTTAAAAAAAAAAAAGGTCAAATAGGAACATTTATTAACTTTGAGTGGTGAGTACATGGGTGTCTGTGCTATTTTCTGAACTTTTTTCTAAATGTGTGATAGTTGGTAATCTAACATTTAAAAATTGTGCTGCTGAGATGAAGATCCTTGCACCCAGGGCTTTATGCATTTATAGGACCATTTCCTCAGCATAAATTCAGAACATTGAAATTTCTGGGTCAAAGGAAACTCCATGCAGTCCGCCCAGGGGCTGTGTATCCATTCACACAGTCCCCATTTCTGTACCCCTGTCAACTGTGATTATCAAAATTTAAAAATAATATTTGGGAACTGATATAGGAATTGCATTTTTAAAAATAATTATGAAGCTGAAGAAGTTTCTACTTGTATTTCCTCGGTGAATTCATTTTTATATTCTTTGTGCACTTTTCTATGGCATGTTCCTGTTTTTTCTTAATGATTTGTAAGAGGTCCGTATACAGTAAGGCCTTTGGTCTGGATTATCCATAGAAAACAATTCTTCCCAGCTTGGACAGCCCTTATATTTTAGGTTCCCGATGTGAGGACAAGAAAGTCCTTCCCATTCAAAAGGCCACAACTCATCCGCAGCCGTTTGCTTATTTCTGCCTTCAGACATCCAGTGGAAGTCCGGGCACATGGCGGAGAGCCTCACCAACATGCCCCGGCACTCCCTCTACATCATCATCGGCGCCCTCTGCGTCGCCTTCATCCTGATGCTCGTCATCCTGATTGTGGGGATTTGCCGCATCAGCCGCATCGAGTACCAGGGCTCTTCCAGGCCGGCTTATGAGGAGTTCTACAACTGCCGCAGCATCGACAGCGAGTTCAGCAGTGCCATTGCCTCCATCCGGCATGCCAGGTGGGTTGGCGGGAGGAGGCGGAAGGGAGATGCTGCTCTCACATGTGCATCCTCAGTATCAGGGTTATATTATGAACAGGACTTTACATCCCCAAGGAGGGTTTCAAAGAATAAAACATAAGTTTAAGGTAGTGTTGGGGGACCGGACAATTAGGCTGTTTCATAAGCAAACCCCTTTACTTTGCTGCTGGCTTTCTGTTTTCGTTGAATGCATTCATTCATTTTGTGTTTATCTCTGTTATACATACCTGACTCTTCATCACTGTGTGTGAAACATTTTTTTTTATAGTTTATGAGCTCAATGTATTTTTTGTTTCATGCCTTATTATGCTGAAATGACTGCATCTCCCATAAGAAGTCTAAAATATAATACTGCTAGAGTTGCTTCATTTCATGACTTAACAATACCTTCAAGAACCCAAACTCCCTCTGTTTCTCCATGTCATCATAATTGGCTTTTTGATATGGTCTCTTATACGTGTTCACTTCTTTATCACTACATTACTACCTAGACAACAATGTCTAGGAGTTGTGAAACATTTTCTGATGATTTTTTGGGGGGATGTGTTTAGCTGTGTTGCTCTTCTAACAGTCAGTGTGAGTATAAATTACCCATTTGATTTAACGGCTTATTTAAAGAAAGTCAAATGATGGTCATTCGGCTGTTAGAGTTCATATTGTATAAAATAGTGTCCTCTCCTGGAGGAAAGCCTCCTGTAGAGACAGGAATTAGCGTGGTATCATAGAAAGAGCGTGAGTCTGGGTGTTGGAGCGACATCGTTAAGCCTGACTGCTCCATTACCTGACTGTATTTTATTTTAATTAATTAATTAAATTATTGATTTATTTATTTTTGGCTGCTTTGGGTCTTCGTTGCTGCATGTGGGCTTTCTCTAGTTGCGGCAAGCAGGGGCTACTCTTCGTTGCGGTGCACGGGCTTCTCATTGTGGTGGCTTCTCTTGTTGCGGACCACGGGCTCCAGGCGCAAGGGCTTCAGTAGTTGTGGCACATGGGCTCAATAGTTGTGGCTCGCAGGCTCTAGAGCGCAGGCTCAGTAGTTGTGGCGCATGGGCTTAGTTGCTCTGTGGCATGTGGGATCTTCCCGGACCAGGGCTCGAACCCGTGTCCCCTGCATTGGCAGGCGGATTCTTAACCACTGCGCCACCAGGGAAGTCCCTGACTGTATTTTAAACCGATGATTTAACCTTCCACAAATACAGTTCCCTCAACTGTGGGAAGGGAGAACTACCTCCTTAAAGAGTTATGACAATCAAATTAAATTACAAATATTTAAAGATTGTATAAACAGATAACACCACATTTACTTCTCCGAATCTATTACAACATGGAAAAAATCAGTTCATCTAATTTTGTTGAGTTTTGCAAGGAGTGTTTACTAAAAAGATAATCGTGATATTGTGTATTAAAAGCGTCATCTTTTCCTTCAGTTGGTAGAACAATCTAAGCACACGGTTCAGAAAGTGAGTGCGCTGTAGCAAAAAGGGGACTGAGCTTGATGTCTCAAGGTTGAGCCTCCAGGGACTAGTACTTGCATCATCTTTGTTGGGACGTCGTGATTGATATTGTTCAAGGCACAAGCAGATCCAAGTTCTGCTTGAGTGGCATAGACGCTCAGAGGTTCAGAAAGTTAGTTTTCTTCCAAAGGAAACCCGCAAACCTAAGACTCAGGTCTTAGAGTGAGTCCAGGGGAAACAAAAACCAGAACCTGGCTTCCAAGGAGAGGAGCCAGTGGATGAGAGAAGTTGGGAGATGTAGAGCATCTGCCCCAAAGCCCAGGGAAGCTTCTTCATGGGAGCTGCACTAGCCTTACTTCTGTAACTTTGGGGGAGAAGAGAGAGTTAACCCTCTTCCAGGTCAAGCCCTACAGATGAGCCTCGTTGTGGGAGCCTTTGTTTAAGAGTCAACAACTCAGCAACACAGCTTCCAGGAAACATTGAGGTGAATCCCTGCAATCTCATCTTAATTGCTTATTTGACTCTTTCCTCTTGAGTAGAGAGCAGTGAGTTTTATTACTGTATCTCCAGTGGGTCCTGGCACATGGTAGACCTCACTATAATTTGAGGTCTGAAATGAATGGATGATCTCGGTGAGGGGTTGGCATAGGATGTCTTGACCTGCCTGAGAAGTAGATTCATCCCAGGGCACCAGCTTTGTAAGTGGTACCAGCCCGCAGGGGTATTTGGAGTATCTTGAAAACATTGGATGAGAGGTAGAGGATGTAAAAAGAAAAGGAGAGTAGACAAATTCATTTGTTTCTCAAAAGTCTCCCTGAAGGGGCTTAGTTCACCAGGAAAGAGCAGACTCCATAGCTCTATACGGGGATGTATTGGGAGACCCAAGAAATCAGATTCCCTCCACACTCCCCTACCCTGGAGGAATCTCTGACTAAGGTCCTTTTGCATTCAAGAGGAAGAAGAGTATTTTATCTCAGCCCTGGAAGAAGTTAAGATAGGTTCTTCTGGGCTTCCTGCTTATATAGCCCGCTGAAAAGATACTTAATTGAATACTCTTGGAAGGAAAGAATAAATTTGAAAGCATTTATAAACCTGGTTCTTATTCGGTACTGATTTTTATCAAAAATATTTACTGCAGGATTCCTAACCAGCGAGCTCCTGCATGCACCAGTGACTGCAGATGAAACCATTGATGTTAATACAGTGCCTTCCCAAATATCTGAGGACATTCCTGTCTAAAAGTTTATGCGGCTATGACCTGTGACCTCTACAGCATGGTTCTCCAGAGGCCCTGGCTGGATCTCTGGCTGGTTGGCCCTTTTGCCCCTTTTCCTGGAGACCCTGGAAAGGCATTGACAAAAACTGAGTCCTTTTTGCAATTCCCCTCTTCCTAGTTTTGAGCATCAGCCTGTAGCTAACATGCATTTCATGGCCTGTCTCCCTGCCACTAGCCTGGAGGTGACATTGGATCAGAATGACTGCAGCTGAGCAGCTGCACAGGATGAATCCTGACTGGGTCATCTGTGACGTTCCCTAGTGACCCGGGAGGTGTCTGGTGATTCTGACGTCAGCAGTCGGCTGGTGCTGGTGCTGGGTTGAGAAGGGAGCCCCCTCCTTTCCTATGTTCTGCAGCCGCTTTGCTTACACTCAGGCTGCAAAGACTTTGTGACAGACTGGCAGGAGTGAAGCCACAGCTCTGTAAGTTCTGCATCTGAGGTCACACTTCGCTTGCTGTTTGCTTACTGCTCTACCAGCTATAAGTGCCCGATCACAGAAAACAAACAAACAAAAAGAGAGCTGGGAAGGGACAGAGTCGCTTTTTCTCAAACAGCATCTCCCGATGTGGGCCTTTTTAAAGCTCACATCCACCTGCCGTTCCTGGAGGTATTGTTTAGCTGTTGACTTCCAGGGGAATATGAGCTAGAAGAATGTACATACTTTGACCTCCCTCATAACTGGTTTCAGTTTCTTTTGTTTCTTTAGTAAAATAAGGCGCACAAGACTGGTCACCAACTATGACGTTTGAGCTGTCAGTGACATTGATACCACGGCTGCACAACTGCTGTTAGTGCTTCTACGATGGTTAACACAGCCAGACACGATGCTAAATCCTTTGCAGAGAGACTGTGGGTGACCCTTATCAATGGTCTTCATCAATGGCCTGTGAAACATTTTAGACTTTGTGGGCCGTATGGCCTCTGGGTCTCTGTGACCAGCTCTGCCTTTGTTGCGTGAAAGCACCAGAGGCGTTATGAATGGGCACAAACTGTGTTCCAATAAAATTTTATTTAAAAAACAAGCAACAGGCTATTACTAGCTTGCAGACTATAGTTTGCTAATCCAAGGTCTACATTTTAATTTTCTCTAGCTTCCAATTTTTTTTTTTTAAGCAATTAAGATGTCCCTTTAGGGTAAGGAAAAACAGTGCATTGTTTAAAAAAAGAACAGTTGCATAAAAACTCCTGCCGTAACATAGGCAAGCTCTGACATTGGTTTAGTGCCTGAGAGTTTAAAATGGAATTCTATAGGTGTTAGCTTATTCCTTAACATCCACCCAATTCTGAGACACTAAGGAAGTATAAAAAGCTGTTAGCGTTGGAAGTTTAAGTATGAATGCACTAACTCTGAGATCGCTACTCTGATAGGTGTGGGAGATGGAAGGAGAGTCTTACTTCATTTCACATCTTAGCTTCCATATAGCAGATGCTGCACTTTGGGTGGGGATTTCTGTGTCTCACCTCAGGAATTTGGAGGCTTCTCAGGAGCTGGTTAGGTCATAGTGCAAGGAATCCAGCTCCAGTTGTGCTGGGGGTGTTAGTCGTACTTTCACCAGGTACCCTTGCACCAGCGTTACGCTTTGCGATCCAGGCTGAGTTTCGCATGCAGACACAAAGCAATGCTTGTCGTCCTTCAGTTGACTATGTGTGTGTACGGTGGACACGTGGCAGCTCTTGAGCGCCTTCAGCTCTTGCTTTGTTGTGCTCAGTGGATCTGGAACGCTCATCCTCCAACCTGCCTTGTCAGTATCCAGCTGCACGACAGCAATGTAAGGTCACGGCCCTTCAAACTGCAGCTTGTGGATGGATTGCACAACATGGAGGCATTTAACTTTCTAGATTTGGAGGAAACAGATTATTCTTCAAACTGGAATCATATAAAAAATAAAATGGGTATTGTAAGCCTGTATTCAACTTATTACGTTGCTTGGCTTTTTCCTGCTGGCTAACCGATTGATTCACAGGCTGCATGGGATGCGACGACACTCCCATTGGAGTTCCTGCAGGAAAGCGTCCCGTGGTTACCATGTTTGGATACAGAGAGCTTTACACTGGGATTTCCTGATTTTTTTAAATTAATTAAATTAATATTATTGGTGGTATATTGTTGCCGGTGTATCTAGCTATTTTATGAGAAATAGGTTGTCAAAATGCTTACTCCTTTAAGTAACCTCCGAAATCTTCAGACTTGGGAGAAAGTGTTAAGAGCTCGTTGGCTTTTATATTGTTGCCCTTTTCCTCTTCTCAGATTGTGCAGACCTCAATCAGTTTAGATACACAGACCTCAGGCTGGAGTCCAATCCACATTTATGCCCACACAACTCCGGACCTTCGGTGAGGCTAACATGTTAGACATAATTTCATTGAAGACTTTTTAATAGTGCCTCAGGAGTTGTGGCTTCTCGGTGGCAGAATGCTTTAACTCTTTATCTTTGCACTTTGCTGGGTGCCTATCTGGCATGATTTGTGCCTTTGCAACTCCGGAAGGCCAATAAATCTTGAGTGAATCAGAATACAAGATTGATGAATGTTTAAAAATAAGAGATCATATGAAGAAGGCAACGTTTTCTCACTTCCCACTTGATTCTACTTCTCATCTCTGTATGTGAGAAGACAGACTTTCCAAGATATAAAAAGAAGAGATAGAAAGGTGGGGAGATGGGATTAAAGCCATGGGAAATAAGCCCGGAGAAGTCCTTGGGGGCCCATCCTGGCAATCCTTTCAAAATTTGAGATTCTTTTAAAATTTCTTTTTTAATAGGCTCCATTGGACTTGAAACAGTTAAAAGATGTTGTTTATAAAAGGGAGGAGGAGTGGTGGGCTAGTGGGGAAGATTGTTTAAATCGTATTGCCCTCCAGGGGCCTTTAGGGAAGGTGAGGTCTTGAAAGGGAAGAGACCACCCAGAAGTTGAATTGGCTTTATTTGAAGAATCGCCGTTTTAACATTGGTTTGGCGGGAAGTCCTGAGATTGGATTTTGATGCTCCTGGCTTCTGCGCTTCAGTCCTGCTGTCAAGGGGTTTTTTGATATATACAAGCCTGTTGGGACAATGGCTTTGTGCTCAGAGAAGAAAGGATGGCCTGTGTGTACATGGGCGTTGGGGAGTGATAGGCGGATGCCATGGGATAAGCGGTGCCCACACAGATTGTAGACTAACACCTTATTATTTGAAGTCATTTCCTCTCTCTGCCTTTCTCTGTCCTGGGACCTCAGGTGGCCTCTGAGCCCTCACAGCCCTCCTGCAAGTCCCAGGGGAGAGGCTGTGCACAGTGCAGAGAAGCCCACCCTGCCACTCTGCATTCCAGGCACTAGAGTGGACGTCAGATAAACTTGCCTCTCCAAATCGCTCTGGGTCTGAGAAGAAGACAAATCGATACATGTTTTCTGGAAACCTATTGTAGAGCCGTCACGCCTGACTGCTCTTCCAAGATTTAACCGACAAGCTTCGCTATTAATTTGGACTCTACGTTCTGTGAAATCCAATTTTTGCCCTCCCACGCCAAAGGCTAATATTTATACTCATTCAATGTTAATATCAAGAAGTCTTAAATTTCTGTACTAGCTAGAGAGGATATTTGAGAGTACTTTTATAGTTCCATTTGATCCTTGAAGATAAGTTATTGTCACCAATTACCTTTAACAGGACTTGAGAGCCAACAGTTCTCTAACCAGAGTCCTCCCTCCCTGTGATTTCAGGTTTGGAAAGAAATCCCGGCCTGCGATGTATGATGTGACCCCCATCGCCTATGAGGATTACAGCCCCGATGACAAGCCGTTGGTCACACTGATTAAAACAAAAGATTTGTAATCTTTTGGGGGATTATTTTTCAAAAAGATGGGCTACTACATTCATTTAACTATTTTTAAGAAAATGAAAAGCTTAAGAAATTTAAAACGTTCGCTGCTCAAGAGTTCTCGGTAGAATATTTAAGAACTAATTTTCTGCAGCTTTTGGTTTGAAAAAATATTTTAAAAATGGAATTTGCGACATCCATTAGACTACATTTTAACATACTTTCAGCTCTCTAAACTATATGCTTCAACTAGTGTGTGCACTTTCCACGGTAGATATTATTACGAAACCCAGATTGTTTTCTGCGGTTGTTACAGAATAAGTCTAAGCGAGGACAAGTTCGTCTTTGACATGTGAGTGTTGGCTTTTTGAGTAGAGTTAGGAAACACATGTAGAGTATGAACCATAATACAGTATACCCATTACTTAAAAAGAAGTCTGAAGTGTTTGTCCTGTGAAAAAGAAACTAGTTAAATTTATTATTCCTAACCCTTATGAAATTAGCCTTTGCCTTACTCTGTGCATGGGTAAGTAACTTATTTCTGCACTGTTTTGTTGAACGTTGCGGAAACTGGAAACATTCGCTTGAGTTTCTTTTTGTCATTTTCGTAACATTTGTCAGGCTAGGCCTTGAAAACATACATGATGACAGGGCCTAGTGAGGCAAATTATGATCAAATTGAATCTGTATTTTCCTTTACAAGTCAAGGTCTTTATAGTTGTTCCTTGCTAAGGGGTAGTAAATGTAAGAGCATACCTGTTCCTTCAGTAGTGAGTATTTCTCATAGTGCATCTTTATTTATATCCAGGACATTTTTGTGGCTGTATTTGATTGATATGTGCTTCTTCCGATTCTTGCTAATTTCAAAGAATACTGAATAAATGTTACCAAGTCAAGGATGCTCATCTCTCTCTCTTTTTTTTTTTAATCATGTAAAACGTTTGGGTTTGATACTGATTATCAAACAAACAATCCTACCGTCTTTTACATTTTATATGTTCCAAGGAGTACGTTTTGGCGGCTGCTGGAGCCATTCCCTGTGCCTCCTGGGAGCACTCCTGGCTTCCCAATTGTCAGGGAACCAGCTATACTGTCTTGTAAACATGAAAGGTGGAAGAAATAACAAGAATTCGCATCTTAACTCTTGCATCAGAATTTGCCAGTGAAATGCAGCCCATAGAACTATTGAGGTGCGTTGAAATTGAGAAACACTTCTAGACGTGATGTGCAGAGAACCTACAGCTGCGAGGAACATATACGTTGTTCTCCTCTGGGGGCCAAATGAAATTGCCTTAGCAAACAGCACCTAGGTCCTTAGAAACTGGAAGGCAGCTTACAGCCACCCCTATATTCAATTCCATTTTGCATCCAAATGCTGCCCCTGAGTCCCGGAGTCTTTTTAAAAAAACCTACTTTGTTTTCACATGGGAACATTTGGTAAGACCAAGAGAAGCCCTGAAACCAGGTGCAAGGGAGGGGTTTAGGCAAAAAGAAGTATTTAAGATGCTTTTCCTTCCTTCTCTTCCCTTAAAACATCTGTCGCCAATCCTACAAGCAACATAGCAATACAGCCACACTCTGATTATTAAATGATACGGTGCAATATGGTAATGTTTTTAGTTTGTTTAAGTGTTAGGAAGTGAAGTAAGAACAGAATATGAGTGGGGCTGGTGGAGCATCCGTGGGAACACATGCGAGCCTTCCATCGTCTGGAGGAAGACTTGGCTGTGCAGTGCACGGAGACCTCCCTCCACGAGAGACCGCCTGGAAGCCGCGAAAGTTAAACTCCATCTTCCTGTTGATTCCTCCACGTCCCAAGGGCAATGTGAGTCGTGCCGGGACCTTCATTTGGAAGCTGCTTCCATCACACCCTCTCAAATAATTTTCAGTCTTCCAAATTTTTAAATTCATTAGACGTGATACCCCTTTATTGGTCTTTTATCGATTATAATTTGTCTTTTTAAAGCAGTTTAATGGAACCCACTCATTCAGGTTGAGAGCTGACTCATCTGCCTTCTGACAGTCTGAGGCAAACCCCAAACCCATTTAAAGACCTTCGCTTATTCATTTGGACGTTCGTAATAACACCTCTCACTGGGCACTTGTGCTGTGTTAGGCAGATGGTGAGCAACGAGGACCTCACAGAAAGATTCTCGTTCTGGGGTTCACAGCTTGTTTTGAACCAGACCTTCATCTGATAATCACACAAGTACAGAATTATACTTTGAAGAACCCCGTGAAGGAAAGGTAAACATTGCCATCCAGCCGCTTGTTTGTAGCAGAGTGGATCGGAATCTTGCTTCAACCGTTTACTTGCTAACAGCTTTGGACATGGAACTCTCTGAGCCTACACTTCAGTCATTTGGAAAATGGGGATAAGGATAGGACCTCCCTTGGAGGGTCATTGTGAGAATTAAATACCAGAATGTATGTTAATCACTTAGCCCACCTCCAGCATGCATTAAGCATTCAGCAGGTTAGCTATTACTGCTGTTGCTTTTGTTCTCATTTTAGATACAGACCACACCGCAAGGGAGGTTAATAAGCTTAGTATCTGTGGTCTGCAGTCAATGCACTGAGGATGGTGGAGGAGTTACGGGAAAGGTTGGAGTACAGCCCCGAATGTGTCAGACACTCCGCCATCTTGTTTAAGTTGTTACTTTGCTGTCTCTGTGAAAAAAGCATTTAATAAGCAAGAGTAAACCACCACCCAGGACTTGTTGAACAGGTGATAGTCTCGCAACTTAGCAGAGCTGGAATTTGCCCTGTTCTGCTGTGAGGGTTCTCACAAGACAGGGCAACTGTATGTAACAGCAGGGATCCTCGCCCCCTAGAAATGGTCCAGCAGTGTCTCCAACTCATTTTGTGGTTTTTTTTCAGAGCTCTTTATTCTTGCAAGGAAATGGCATACACAGATAAATCATTTCCAAGTGGTTTAAATTTAATTTCCAAGAGCCGGCTTCTTTGACATTTGTACCCAGGTCTCTACTTAGTAACGTCAGGCTGGCCTTGGATCACCAGCTGTGCCCCTACTCTAATGGCATTCTGCTGCTTCATTTCATGGGACTATAATTTTTTGAACCATTTGGCCTGGCTGTGATTTTCTCCAAGAACTGAAGGGTGGCTGGGAGTCTGAATCGATTCTCTTTCCAAACAATGTTGTTGGTCAGTTTAAAAAAAAAAAACTCTTGAAAACCTTTTCAGGTGCAAATAAGTAAGTCACAGTTTTACTGTTAAAGGACTTTACAGTTTACTTCTTGGGGCAAACAGAAAAACCATAAGAAAGATGTACATTCAATAATTATAAAATTGTAAGTAACCACTCACAATCACCCTGGGAGACACTGTGGATGCGCCCACAACTGCCATTTCTCTACCCCTCTTTCAACCCACCGTGGGGTGGAAATACCAGGTATCTGCTCCCCCAGCTTCCTTTGCTTTTAGGGTGAGCGTGTGGCTCAGTGTTGTTCAGTGGGACCTTCCAGGAAATCTCCTTGGACTTCCTAAAACGACTTTCCTCCCTGATAAGAGAGAGAAGACAGAGTACAGACTTCTTGTTGCCCATTACTCTTGCTTTTGTGCTTTAACGTAAGGACCAGAGGCTTGAAATGACTGCACACCTCCCTCGTCCGTGGGGGCTGCTGTGCAGTTCTGAGGATGTCAGAGGAGAAGGGAGAGAGCTGGTGCTTGGTGATGAAATTGAGCTTTTTATTGGGGGGGTGGTTAAAATAGTACTTTATTTTTTTCCCAGTGTTATTGAGGTGTAATTGACAAATACAGTTGCAAGATATTTAGTGTCCAATGTGATGATTTGATACACGTGTACGATGTGAAAGGATTCCCTGCATCAAGCTAATTAACACATCCCTATTTACCTCTTTTCTCTGTGTGTGTGAGAACATTTAAGTTCTACTCTTAGCAAATTTCAATTATACAATGCAGTTTTATCAACCATAGTCACCATGTCATACATTAGATCCTCAGACCTTATTCATCTTATGGCTGAAAGTTTGTTCAGCCTTTTACCAGCCTCTCTCCATTCCCACCCCATCTCCCCACCCACCAGCCCATGGCAACCAATTTTCTACTCTCTGTTTCTTTGAGTTTGAATTTTTGTAAGAGTCCACATATAAGTAATACCATGAGGCATTTGTTTTTCTCTGTCTGGCTTGTTCCACTTAAGATAATCCCCTCCAGACCCATCCATGTTTTTGCAAATGACAGGATTTTCTTCTATTTTAGACAATAATATTCCACATCTTCTGTATTTGTTCATCTATTGATGGACACTTAGGTTGTTTCCATAACTTGGCTATCGTGAATTATGCTGCAATGAACATGGGAGTACAGATAATCTTTTCGAGATAGTGATTTTGTTTCCTTTGGAAATATACCCAGAAGTGGGATTGCTGGATCACGTGGTAGTTCTACTTCTCATTTCTTGAGGAAGCTCCATACTGTTTTCCACGGTGGTTGTATCAGTTTACATTCCCACCAACAGTGTACAAGGGTTCCCTTGTATAAGGATTTCTTTGCCAGCATTTTTTATTCTTGTCTTTTTGATACTAGATATCCTAAGAGTTGTGAGGTGCTATCTCATTGTAGTTTTGATTTGCGTTGCATTTCTGTGGTGGGCAGCGCCACTAGCCATATATGGTTCATTAAATTTAAACTTTGATTAGAGTTAAGTAAAATAAAAACTTCAGCTCCTCACTTGCACTAGCCGCGTTGCAAGCGCTCAGTGGCCACATGCACTGAGTCTGCCATGTAGGACGGCCCCATCAGTGATTATGTTCATCATCACAGAATGTTCTAATGGACAGTTTAAACCATTTAAAATTGGGAACTCTAGTCCTTGCAGCCAAAAGCAATGTAACTGCTTTTGAAATTGTGTTGTGTATGTGCTCATAACACAATGAGTCATAAGGCAATACTGGATGAATTGTTTTACCAGTCATACTTTGGAGAGATCAGAGTCAGGGGCTGTGGAAAGAAAGAGGAGAGGGGCCTTGGAAGGTCAGTGAGCGTCCCGGTGTGGACAGCCTGGATGACCAGCCTGTAGAGTGCAGAATTTTCCTAGAGTCCACGAAGAGTCATGAATGGCTTTGAGCAGGGCAAGAAGCATCTTCTTATGCTACAGATAGAAAGGGCACAGACTTTGAAATTGGTCATAACAGGGTTCGATGAACTCTGATAAGATTTGAATTACTCGTCAACCTCAGTGTCTTCAACTACAAAATAGGAATGAAAGTAGCTAATTTAGAGCAGGGGTTGGTATACTATGGCCCAAAGGCCAAATATGTCCAAAGCTTGCTTTTTGTTTTTGTTTTTGTTTTTGCGGAACGCGGGCCTCTCAGTGCTGTGGCCTCTCCCGTTGCGGAGCACAGGCTCCGGACGCACAGGCCCAGCGGCCATGGCTCATGGGCCCAGCCGCTCCGTGGCATGTGGGATCTTCCCGGACCGGGGCACGAACCCGTGTCCCCTGCATCGGCAGGCGGGCTCCCAACCACTGCGCCACGAGGGGCGCCCCAAAGCTTGTTTTTGTACAGCTTGTGCTCCAGCTAAGAGTGGCTGTGTGTATGTATGTTATAATGAGATCTTTATTTTAGAATAGGTTTTGATTTATGGGAAAGTTGTGAAGATATTACAGGGAGTTTTCACATACCCCACACCAGTTGTCCTTATTATCAACCTCCTACATTAGTATAGCACGTTTCTAACAACTCATAAACCATTGTTAATATATATTATTATTAAAGTCCATACTTAATTCAGATTTCCTTATTTTTTTACCTGGTGTGCTTTTTCTGTCCCAGGATTCCTGCATTGTATTTAGTCGCTCCGTCTCCTGAGGCAACTTTTGGCTCTGACAATTCCTCAGACCTTCCTTGTTTTTGATGACTTTGACAGTTTTGAGGGGTCCTGGCCGAGTACTTCGTACACTGACCCTCTATAGGGATTTTTCTAATGTTTCTTTTCATGATCACACTGGGGCTGTAGGTTCTGGAGATGAAGACCATGGAGATAAAGTGCCGTTTTTATCACATCGTAGCGAACTCTCCGCATGGCTTAGCACCACTGATGTGGACTTGATCACCGGCTGAGATAGTGTTCCTTAGGCTTCTCCACTGCCAGGGAACTCTTTTCTTCCTCCCTCCTGTGCCCTTTGGGTCACTATGTGCAGGCACACTTAAGGAGCTGGGAGTTACGCTGCACGTCCTCCAGCAGGGAGTCGTTACAGAAATTAGTTAGAATGTTTCTGTACGGACGTGTCTACTGCTGTCTCATTTATTTATTTATTCAATAAGTTATTTATACCAGTGTGGCCTCATGGATATTTATTACATACTTTGGGGCATAATCTAATACTACTTTAATTATTTCGTCGCTCACATTGTTGTCTTTGGCCATTGAGAGCTCTTCCAGTCGGCTCCTGTGTCCCTTTGATATTCCCCGTAACTGTGTGTATGTGTTAGTATTTCCTTGTTTTCTGGCATGACAAGATGCTTTAGGCTTATCTTATATAAGTCCTGCCTCAGCCCTGGAATCAGCTACTTCTCCAAAGAGTCTGTTCCTTGGAGAGTGGTTTTTACAGATGACCATTTGAAGTTGATTGGACGACAGCAAACGCTGATTTTGAACCCCAATTAAGCAAAATGCCTCCTCCTCCAAAAAGATTTCATTCTTCTCTTTAGTAGACTTGTATTACACAACAAAGTTGTACTCAATTTTTATTCTATTTTGACTTGAATCCATAACAAATTTGTGCAGCTTTGCTTCCTCTCTTGTTATATAATACAAGTATCTACACAGTATGCTTGGTTTTACGTCTTGAACAGCAAAGCTTGAAATACTTACTATCTGGACTTTTGCAGATAAAGTTTGCTGACCTCAGCTTCAGAGCAGCTTTCTGAGGTGTAAGTGAAGTAACATACTTATCCAGCACGTGCTCGCATATTGTAGGCCTGTATGTGAGCCTGTGTGGTAAACGTGTGTGTCCCCATCCTCACTGGAGATGGTGAACTCTTTCAGGGCAATGGCTCTGTCTTATTCAGCTTTACCACCCACTGCCTGGTGTGCCGCCAGACCTTCAGTAAATCTTTATAAAGTGTTTGAATTGATTGAATGGCAAAATGCAGAATGGGTTAAAGAGGGATGGAAGACTGTCCATGGGGGAATAATTAAGGTGCTGTGGTCTCCTTTCCGAAGAAGAGATACAAATGGCCAATAGGCACATGAGAAGATGCTCAACATGGCTAGTCATGAGGGAAATGCAAATCAGGACCACAGTGAGATATCACCTCATACCTGTCAGAATGGCCATCATCAAAAAGACCACACGTAACAAATGTTGGCAAGGTTGTGGAGAAAAGGGAACCCTCTTGTTTGCTGTTGGTGGGAATGTGAATTGGGGCAGACACCGTGGAAAACAGTATGGGGGCACTGATCGAAATGATACATTCACCCTAGTGTTCACTGCAGCAGCATTTACAATTGCCAAGATATAGAAGCAAACTGAGTGTCCATCAACAGGTGAATGTATAAAGAATATGTGATGTATATATTTACACACACACACACACACACAAACTTAAACCATAGGGAAATCTTGTACCTGCTAGTCTGGAAGCAATGCAAGCTTCAGGATCAGCTTGATCTAGGTGTTCCGGCTGTATTTCTTTGCAGTTCCTTTGGTCTTGTCCTCTGTGTAATGACTTCATCACCAGACTGCTTCTCTCATGATGGCAGAATGGCTCTAATAGTTTCTGTCTTAACATACTCTGCGTGCCCTATATAGGTGTGTACCCACTCACCCCATCTCTACTCTGTTTCTTTTTATGTTGTATATTTTCCATCATACTTGACACCATCTGGAATGACACTGAGTTACTTTTTCAGTTCTTTATTTTCTGTTTTTTCCTGCTATGATTTGAAATCCATGTTCTATATTGACAATGTCTAGAACAGCGCTTGACACATAATGGCTGCTTAAGAAATGAATGAATGCCAGGACATCTAGAGGAGGAACTGGAGGTTGACTCAGAGGCTCCCTCTTAGGAGTGAGGGGACTTCTTCCACAGAATCTCCCAAACATCACTCAGCTCTCATCAGCCCAAATTGGATCTCATGCACACTTTGGAATCGTTCCTCGTGGCCGGCTAAGTGTATACACTCACCTGATTCCTGAACCAATCACTGTTGAAGGGTATGGGATTATCACGGAGCTGGGAAAGCCGTCATCACACCCGTGAACACACGGAATGTACAGTGAGTGGTGGGATGGGAGAAGCACCTGAACATTTTGTGCCATTACAATGGGGGAAGGTACGAATGATACTAGGAGGCCACCAGAAATGTCCTCTACATCAACATATAGACAAGGGAATGACCAGAGTGAGTGGGAAAGATGAAGAAGCATTAGACCGAGAGTTTACAAACCTGGATCCTTATCTTACGTGTTTCTCTAACAAGCTGATAGAACTGGGCGAGTCATTTCACCTCTCCAGGACTGTGCTTTGTCATTTTTGATATTGAGAAGTTGGACCAGTTTCAGAGGTTATGGCTTGACTTTCATACCTGTTATTTGATCCACAGATATGTTTTTGTTTATCCTATACTGTGTGTGTAAACCAAAATTTAAAAATAATGAGAGTCTGACTCCATCTCTCTCTCTCTCTCTCTCTCTCTCTCTCTCTCTCTCTCTCTCACACACACACACACACACACACACACACACACACATATTACCACAAGGCAGCAAGTGACTGAAACTGAAGTGAAGCTGCCCCTTTAAGACAGATGCACACAGTCCCCACCACTCTCTATTGTCTCCCTGGTACTAAAAATGAATGTAAGTTACCACTTACAATCTTATTTGTCCAGCTATGTTTGTTTCGTTTTTGCTTTATTTTCTTTTTGTGGATAAACATTTTTCTGAGCTATGCCTTCAAAGTAAGTAACTGCCTATTATATTAAGTGGGCTGTGTGTTTCGAGGAAAATGAGAGCATAATTCCTTGTGGGAGTGAAGGCTATTTGTAGTGTTTGATATGCAAAAAAACCTGCCTATTTGACTTAGTTACATTATTTCCTGGCCCCTGGGGATGTTTGTGTTGGGAGCCCATGACTAGATCAGTGATTTTAAAAGCTACTTTTCAAAAAGGTATTCTTGTCTTCCAATGAAATATTACTTGGAAGTGTGATATATAAATCAGATTAAAATAAGCAAGATGATCTGATTGAACTTGGTTGAGGGGCCCTGGTCCCCAGCCCCTTTGGCCCCATGTGCTCACTACCCCCCACGCCAGTGGTCTCTGAGAAGATAGGAAGACCCGTAAGAATCCCATAGAAGGCAGTCTGTCTAGCTTAATCCATCTCCAGTACCCTTCATCTCCCCATCCTTTGATCCACTCATCTGTCCAAGAGGTGTTAATGTATGAGCACGTATGAGGCTGGTGCTGGGAACTAAGTGAGTCAGATGTAATTATTAGCTGTATACCACAGAGACATGATACTTGCCCCATGGATTTTTTTATTGAAGTAGAGTTGATTTACAATGTTGTGTTAGTTTCAGGTGTACGGCAAAGTGATTCAGTTATACATTCATATACATCTCTTTTTTTTCAGATTCTTTTCCCTTATAGGTTATTATAAAATACTGAGTATATTTCCCTGTGCTATACAGTAGGTCCCTGCTGGTTATCTGTTATAGATATAGCAGTGTGTATATGTTAATCCCAGAGTCCTGATTTATCCCTCCCCACCCCTTTCCCCCTTGGTAACCATAAGTTTTTTTTGTTTGTTTGTTTGTTTGTAGGTCTATTTCTGTTTTGTATATAAGTCCACTTGTGTCATTTTTTTAGATTCCACATATAAGCAATATCATATATTTGTCTTTCTCTGTCTGACTTCCTTCACTTAGTATGATAATCTCTGGGTCCATCCATATTGCTGCAAATAGCATTATTTCATTCTTTTTTATGGCTGAGTAATATTCCATTGTATAAATATATCATGTCTTCTTTATCCATTCATCCCTTGATGGACATTTAGGTTGCTTCCCTGTATTGGCTGTTGTAAATAATGCTGCAGTGAACACTAGAGTGCGTGTATCTTTTTGAATTAGAATTTTCTTCAGCTATATGCCTGCTCCATGGATGTTAAGGGCCAGAAGGAAGACAGAGATTTGAAATACATCATTTCATCAGGTTCCAATACCAGGATGTTATGGGAGCTCCTAGTGGGGAGAACCTGGTAAATTTCTGTAGAAGTCAGGGAAGGCTCTTTGATATGTAACATCTAAATCAGGATCTGGAGGATGGTTAAGAATTACCCAGGTGAAGGGAAGATATGTGAAGTCTAATGAATGAAAGTAGGTACTTCTGAAGAACTAAAAAAAACCTGTCAGGCTAGAGCATCAACATGCAAGGTCAGGAGAAGCAAGCATTGCTCTATGACCCAGCGATTTTACTCCTGGGTAAACGCTCAAGAACAGCAAAAGCACGAGCTGAAAAAAGTCTTGTGGAAGAATGTTTATACCAACTTTCCTCACGATAGTCTCCAATACAATAGAATACCACTGAACAATAAAAAGGAAAGAACTACTTAAATATGTAGCAATACATCAGAATCTTGTAGGCATAAATGTTGAGCCAAAGAGCCAGACACAGCAGAGGACATAATTCATGGTTCTGTTTATGTGAGATTCCAGATCAGAAAAGACCAATTTATGGTGCTAGAAATCTGAGCAGCAGCTGCCTCTGGGTACAGAGGATGAGGGGATTGACTGGAAAGGGGCCAGAAGGGCATTTCTGGGATACAGAACTAGTCTACATCTTGATTTAAGTGATAGCAAGAGAGTATACATTTGTCAAAGGTCATCAGACTATATACACTTAAGATCTGTGCATTTTATGATACATAAATTTTTTAAAGTCGATAAATTTTTAAAAACAATAAGGTCGCTAAAAAAATAATGCAAGAAGGAGAGTGGGTGAATTGAAGATGGAGAGGTGGGCAGAGACCAGAAGACTTCTGGGGTGGAGGGTAGGGTGGTTTTGTGCCAGGACTGGAAGAAAGCGAAGGTCACGTGTTGGTGGGGGAGGATGACTGTGCTGCGGGCGTTCTAGCAGAAATGAGATTCAATTAGTGCGTCATCAGCCTTGTTTCCTGGATTGCATCAGCAGCTCCATGATTTTGTAATGTAGGTTTTGCTTGGATAAGTTTCCATGCTAGTTATTACAGTTTTCTCATCCACAGATTAAAAGTTAACCCACAGACACAGTCCCAGACCAACAGAAAACCAATTGTTGTTATCTTTCTGTTGGCTTATGTGAAAATCTCCAAATTGCTAAAGAGGATATCCACAAAATCGAAATCCTTTTATTATTAAACTAGCCCATGTGGAAAATACTCCATGGCCAAATTATCTTTTAATAAGGCGATTTCCTACTTTCCCAAGTCAAAAGCCCCCTTAATTTGAAATTCTGATATTGTGGTTTCCTTATATAGGAGCCAAATGACTCTTGCAGTCGTTCAGAAATGTGACTTCCATGGGGACTTGTAGTTTAACTCATTATCGCGTGATCTTTCTTGCAGTGAGGTGGATGTACATCCCTTAAGGACAGAAAGGGTATAATAAACATCAAAGTGGTCCTTAGATCAAACTGAGTTTTAGACATACTACTCAAAACACACACACACATGCACGCTTACACACACACACACACAAAGACCCACACACAGACATTCTACGGCGGAGCAGCATTTCCAAACCAATGATGTAGACTAGGGTTTCTTGAATTCTGTGCTAATTATATTTTGGTCTGGATTATTCTTTTTTGTGGGCTGCCCTGTGTGTTGTAGGATGTTTACCAGTGTCTCTGACCTCTACCCACTAGGTGCCAGGAGCATCTTCTGGTTGTGACAACCAAAAATGTCTCCAGGTATAGTCAAATACCCCGGAGGACAAAATCATCCCTGGTTGAGAACTACTGAACTAGACAACCTCCCATTCCTTTTCATTTCCTCATCTGTCCATTCATTCTCTCACTCATTCAGTTCGTTCCATCCATTCGTGTTACAGATGTTCTCCGAGCACCCATCCCGTGTTGTACAGGTAGTGTTCTCAAACACCCACTCCTAACCCACTGGTGTCTCATGATTGGTCTAGGGGTGTGGAGGCAACAAAATGCCACTAACTCTAAAGTATTCGATGTCTTCTTTTTTCCTGATTTAGAGTGATTCGAGATTTCCTTTGTAATATGATGACTTGCACTCAATATTCCAGTAAAAATAGCTGGCTAAAGTGCTGATCAGTTTATGCAAATTATCACTTTTAACCCTCACAAGAATCCAACGAGACAGGAACTTTTATTACTGCCATTTTAAGGTGCAGAAACTAAGTCCTAGAGAGTTTAAATAGCTTTCTGAAAGTCCCACCGTTTTTAAGACATGGAACCAGAGCTCCTATTCATAATCACCATCTATCTATCCTTCCATCCATCCTTCCATCCATCTCTCCCTCCCTCCCTCTACCCACTCACCTACCCACCCGTCACTAATTCATTAGACCTTCATTATGTCCTGAATTCAGCAAGTATTTATTAAATGCCTGTTGCATGCCAGTTAGCCCTTCCCTAATAGCTTTTCTAGTTTGCTTTGTGAGGGGAGGAGAGAAGCGCCATGGCAGCATGTGGGCCAGGAATTGCTCACTATCCTGAGTATCATGAGCTTCACCAAGGATGCTGTGTCCGTATCTTTTAACAGTAGTGGGTGCAGGGAAGCTCCCTTTTGAATCTCGGTTCAGAAGACAAAGGAGAGGAGTTGGCTCTGAGTTTTGTGCTTGAGATGGAGGCTTCCCCTGGAGCGGGTGGACGTAGGGTCTTTGCTGTTGTCTTCTCAATCGGCCGATGGCTTTGGGCCATGTGAGACAGGCAATAGATATGAAGGCACTTTCAGAGAGAGAGCCAAGCTCTGCCTAGCGACTCAGGCTTCCTGTGGTTGAGAGGTGAAGGGTGTTTGGAAATTACTCCGCTCAACCCTTACTCTATAGGTGAGCCACGTGAGACCCGGCCGGGAGGACCGGAAGATGACTTTCCCAAGGTCAGGGGAAACAAGTGCTAAGAAGAAGCAAAAGATGGGTTCCTGTAGCTGGAAGGATGAGCAGCCCTTCTCCTGGCATGTTGGACACATTCCATACATGGTAACTCATTATTACTCCTAATGGGCCCTTGTCTCCATTGGCCATACTGAGGTCAGCTGTGCCTGCAGAAGACAACAGCTGGTATGTTGAGATCAGGAATTGGCTTCAGGAGAGGTTGCTTTATATAACTGTTTGTTTGCCACATGGACATGTTAGCACAGCTCAACTTACAGACAACTCACCAGTGAGTGCTTCAGCTAAGAACTTGGGAATGAAGTACAGAAGGCTTTCAGGACAGGAGGATATGCCAACGGAAAGGCTTCCTTTCCTCAAATCAGGCAGAGAGGGACATGAATTACATGCTTTATTCTTTGTATGACTTGTTAGGTGTGCTGCAAATGGATTAACTTTAATTCTTAAATAGTCAGACACTAGTGATGAGAAATACTTATGCAATAGAATAAGAACTGCAATCGAAACCGTTTTAAATGTGGAATCATCTAATTTGGAGGGAGTTGGTAATCCTAAGGTAAACTAAGGTTAAGTTGAAGGTTATTGTACAAGTGGGTTGGTTGCTTTTCAGGTCCTTATTTTCAGGGCTCAGCAGACTCAACCTTTCTTGAAAGGCTACA
Source organism: Grampus griseus (assembly GCF_964374135.1). NCBI lineage: Eukaryota > Metazoa > Chordata > Mammalia > Artiodactyla > Delphinidae > Grampus > Grampus griseus. The sequence goes on from NC_139001.1 coordinate 9,871,280, forward strand.
GCTATTTGGATCCCCTCCATAAAGGATGCGTGATCTCCACACCGTTCCTCCACGGTACCTCCCTTGAAGGCAATCACCACTTAATATGCAGACAGGACCAATTACCAGCTATTTTCCCACATGGAGGACTCATTCCCAGACCCATTGCGCCCAAGGCATGAAGCAGTTTTTCCTTCAGCCCCTTCTGTTTTGTTTAGGTGTTTACGCAACTCAACTGTATGGTCCTTTGAGGTGAAACTCTGTCTTTTATCCTGGTCCCACTCATGTGTCTCCATCATTTGTGGGCTGGTTGTCTCTGAGGCTCCCTCCTGTGCCTCTCCTGTCCCCTTATAGGGGGAGGGGTAGTGGCTGAGGAGCATCCGGAAATACTTTCCTGCCCCCGACACTACCATACCAATTCTTTTATTTCCATTACTTCAAATTAATGTGTTTGCACCAAATCACAGTTTCCCGAGCTTGCCCGATGATGGAAGTCACTGGCACACTTGTGAAAATAACAAACTTCAGGACCTTCTTCAGTGGAGAATGATCCACAAACCTCTGTTCTGGGCCTTCCTTGGGCTAAGTTTTGGACCAGGTTCTAGCGATTGATTCAGCTCGATCATCTTCGAGGAACCACAGTTGTGGAGGGGGTGTATTGAAAGCTTTGGGTAAGAGGAGGGCTGGGGGTATAGAATGTAGAAGAGCCAGACACAGTTTTCTGTGTACTCAGGGCTGGGTGTGCTGCGTGAGCAGGGCCTTCGGGTCAGCTCAGAGTAGGAAGGCTTTCATCTTGGGGGAGAGCATAGTAAAACAGATGATTGCTGGTTATTTCTGCTCCATCCCTGACCGTCCTCCTTGAACTCTGCTCATCAGTTTGGCTAATGCCATACAATTGGCACAGGACTTCGTGCCAAGCAATTCACCCTCAGGAGCTGGGGCCCTCGGTGCACTTTTAAAGGTCCTCTGTCACTGGAGGTGAACTTGCAAGTGGCCAGGGCTAGGCTCAAAAAAATGGAGAAATTTTTTTCAGCACAGTTGCACACTTAAATCTAGTTGTGACAGAAAATAACTGATCTCCTAGTTTCCAAAGACCTCAGGATTTTAATCTATAAATTGTACCTTTAATTTACTTGCATTAAAAAATAGAACTTTCTGTTCAAAATGCTCTCAGACAAATATAATAGCTAATCTCAGATCCCCTTGTGGTAAGGAAATGATCTAGGGAAGTTGGCAGAAGTAAGGTGGCTGGTTTTGGGTTTGTCTTTATCAGACCTGTGGGCACCTCTCAGTGATTATAACTGGCTGGTCAAACTGTGGACATAAGGATGGAGTGGGGGGATCTGGCAGTCAGGTGTGCCTGCAAATTCCACTTCACTCAGCTTTTCTGAGCCTTGCTCTGGGAGTGGGTCGTTGGTAAAATAAATAAAAGTTGCTGGAAGCCTTTGCTCTTCCATCTTGTCTATTTTTTTTTTTAAAGAATGAAGGATTCTTTAAATTCTACAGTGCTTTACAATTTTCAAAAGTTTCACATACATGAGTTCACATAATCCCATAATAACCCTTATTTTCCCTACTCCTATATTGCCCCTCCCCCCTTCCCTCTCCCCACTGGTAACCACTAGTTTGTTCCCTGTATCTGTGAGGCTGCTGCTTGTTTTATTCACTAGTTATTTTGTATTTTTTAGATTCCACATATAGGTGATATAATGCAGTATTTATCTTTCTCTGTCTGACTGATTTCACTAAGCATAATACCTTCCAGGTCATCCACGTTGCTGCAAATGGCAAAATTTCATTCTTTTTTACGGCTGGGCAGTATTCCATCGTATACACACACCACATCTTCTTTATCCATTGATCTGTTGGTGGACGCTTAGGTTGCTTACATATCTTGGCAATTGTAAACAGTGCTGCTGTGAACATTGGCTCCTATCTTGCCTTGGCTCCACACTTTTGCTCTTACATCCCAGAGCACGTTTCCTCCTCACGAGGATCCCCAGCATTCAGCAGTGTCACCAGAGAACATGTCAAAATAGAGGTGACTTCGGGGGAGCTATTTCCTTGTTAGCCAGCAAGTTTTAATTTGTCCAAATAACCAGATTCTTCAGGGAACTGACATTTTGTCTTCGTATTCATATTATTAAGCTATACTACTATATTTAAAAGGCCTCCTGTTCCCAAGTCCAGACATACAGACCCTTCACCATGTGCAGAGCTTGAAATCTGCCTGAGGGTCCTTGATGAGGGCTTCTGTCCTGGGCTTATCCTCTGTGTCCACACAGCATCCTTCTGCTGGGCAGTCCCTCTGTTCTCAATAGGGAGACTTAAGAGCTCTTGGTCCATACAAGTCCCCTCTGCTTGGTTTATCTGAAGTTGCAAGGTTTGCCCCACGTGATTTCCACTCTGGTGACAGTGCAGGCATTTTGAGCTGCTGTGGACACAGCATCCTGTTTTGAGGTTTTGTAGAGTGTGTAGAATGCAGAAGCTACTACTGGGCCACTTCCGCTTCTTCTGAGTATCCCGTTTTGTTCATCAAGGAGAGGTCGTGGTGATTGTCCCGATGGCCCGTCACTCCCCTGCCGTGTGGTCCAGCACCGGGCACATTGTCTCCCTGATTCTCAGAGTCCTTTCAGATCCTTGAGTTCTAGGATCTGTTTTCTATTTATTGGCCCAAATGTCCAGAAATTCCCTGTCCATGTCCAGTTGATGCACAAGTACTTTAAAAGATTTGCTTTCAATGAATATATTTTCCAAATGGATTTGCATTTCCATTTTTAGGTGATTTTTCAATAAGATGCAGAAGACTTTACATTTTACACAAATACATCTTCTTTCCCTTTGTGCCTTCTTCCATTACCTGTCTTCTCAGACGTCCTTAGAGCACCGATAATATTCTTTTTCTATAAAAAGCTTAGAAAAGTCAGTACGAAACGTCCTAAAATTCAATAGAGTAGTGGGAAAAGAACATGGACAATTTATAGAAGAAATACAAATGTACTTCTTGAGAAAATACATTTCTTCTTATAGAAGAAATACAAATGTATTTCTTGAGAGAAAGGAATTCCAATTCGCTTGTAAGTCAGAGTAAAGTAACAATGAAGTACCACTCTCCTCTTATCAAAATAGCGAGTACACAGCGTGGTGGTGACATCACAGGAGTTATAAAGTCCATCCTCTCCTACACGTGAGGGGTGGCACAGCTCTGAAATTGACTTGGGAAGGGCCGCCTTCTGATGGAGGGGCCGGGAAGGGGAGGATAGGGCTTTAGGAAACTTTGTGTGGAGTTCGGTTTAGTTGGCATTTGCCCAAGATTGAGGATGAAACATCGATCAGTCAAATTAAAGAACGTTAATGAGAGGAAGGCATTAGGCTCCCCTTTGACCCCCCCCCCAAAGAAGAAAGCCATCCTTGGGCACACTCCAGCTAGGTGTGACACCTGCAGAGAGACCAGAGGATGGTGATGATGCCTTTGGCCTTACAGAGGCAGATGTGGCGGGGAGACTGGAAGGGCAGGCATGCGGAGGGGTTATTCCATTGCTCTCCCAGGCTTTGGCTCAGTGCATGCGTGTAGTGCATATAAACTTTAAGAAAAAAACTGGAATCCTACCGATGCCTGGTTGTTAACCTATTTTTAATTAAACATTTTTTTTTTCAGGAGTGTTTTCCCTTTATTAAACACAGGCTTTAAAGTCGCTGTTCAAAGACTTCTTTCCCAGGGAGACCTGCCATGACCTGTATTAAAGAGCAGCCCCTGTCACTCTCTTCACAGCTTTCTCACTTGGTTTTCTCCTAACACTAATCACTGCAAAATACACACATGTGCACGTGCATCCCGTTAAACTAGAAGCTGTGGGAAAGCAGGAGCCTCCTCTCTTTCACTCACACCTGTCTCCTCAGCGCCTGGACTTCAGACGGGTGCAGGGTAGGTACTCAACGAATGTTTGTTGAATGAATAAATGAGCAAATGAATGAACGCTACATAATAGCTTATAAAATGGTTACTCCCTAAAATTAAAAAAATCTTTTTCCAAGTTTATTGAGGAATAATTGACATATAATCATATATATTTAAAGTATATAAAATGTGTGTATATATATACATATATATATATATATAAAATGATTACCAGTTCCAAGATAATTAACACAGTCATCAGCTAACATAGGTAATTGTTTTCTCGTGATGAGAACACTTACTAGTCTCAGCAAATTTCAAGTACACCATCCTCTAGTATTAATTATAGTTACTGCACTGTGCATTAGATCCTCAGACACCTTCATCTTATACCAAGTCTGTACCCTTGGATCCTCATCTCCCCACGGCCCCCTACCCCAGTTGCACACAGAAGTGATACCATACAGAATTTGTCTTTCGTGCTTCCCTGGTGGCGCAGTGGTTGAGAGTCCGCCTGCCGATGCAGGGGACACGGGTTCGTGCCCCGGTCCGGGAAGATCCCACGTGCCGCGGAACAGCTGGGTCCGTGAGCCATGGCCGCTGAGCCTGCGCATCCGGAGCCTGTGCTCCACAATGGGAGAGGCCACAACAGTGAGAGGCCCATGTACTGCAAAAAAAAAAAAGAATTTATCTTTCTCTGTCCAGCCCATTTCACTTAGCATAATGCCATCAAATTCCCTCCATGTTGTCAAAGATGAAAAGAGTTCCTTCTTTTTTATGGCTGAATCATATTCCTTTGTGTATATATACTTCATTTTCTTTTTTTTTAAAATTTTAATCATATGTTTATCACTGGACATTCAAGGGACTTGCAACTTTTAACTCTTGTCCGTAAAACTCCGAAGATCATCTCTGTACATAAATCTTCATTAGTTTCACTGAGGAGTTCCTCTTGTCAGACCACAGGAGGTGGCATTGCGGGTAAGAAGATGAAGGTTCTCGCAATGGAGTTATCTCTTGAGGCAGAGACTTGGACGTTTGGTACCTCCGTTGGCAGGTATAGGGTATGGAATACATCGGAATATATCAGGAGCTCAAGACATGTTTGGGGAGTGAACCAAGTAGGCAGCCAGTGGAGCTAGAGGTGACTTTGTGCTTCTTGGGACTTGGCGCCTGTGTCATAGGTCCTCCAGGAGCGTTGGGACCAGGGGGGCCTGGCGCCACGTGTGCTGTGCCCGGTGGCCAGATGGTCTCCTCGCCCACGGAGGCCTGTGGGCCTGTGGGTCTGACTGACACATGAGTCATTGTGGCCACTGAGAACCGCAGGGAGCTCCAGCAGCCCAGTGAAATGGGCTCTTTGCCCCAGGAAACATTTTGTGGAGTCCGAGGATCAGAGGGGACCTGAGTGAAGAAACGGGATTTGATAGTCTTAAGTGCAGAGGTGACCGATGTCTTCAAGAGTTTTCTGGGCTGTAATCGGTCATGTTTGGATCGGGACCACAGGAGCATCCTGGCAGAGGCCATCTGGAGTGCCGGGAGGCAAGACAAGGGCTCACTGGTTGTGTGTGTCTCTGGTGGGAGGCTCAAGTCGCCCAACGCTGGCTGGACATCCTGGCTGGCGAGGCAGCTGCTTGCTCCCTGGGCAGAAGAAGGCCAGCATCCGCCCCCACTTCCTTCCCATGTGCCCTTCCGAAAACCCCCGTCATCACTTTTTTCTCCCCGCCTACACGTTGCTTGTCGTGGATTTGGGGCCTGTTTGAACAGGAGTTAGTCTTGGTGTAACTGATTCCATGAGCAGGTAGGATGGAGCCCTTTATTTCCCCCAGGTACCATTTATGGGTTAGAAATGAAAGGGAGTGGGGAGCAAAATAGGAAAATGTGTGCTGGGAAGGCCCATCTGCTTGGGGAGCTGTGAGTTTGGGCTATAGGACACGAGCGCTTCTACAGACTGGGCAGCTCCCAGGAATCATTCCCTGTACTGAGTTGCTAGTTAACACATCGCAGGGGGTCTAGAAGTGCTTGAGCTCTGAGAGGTCAGACTTACCGGATGACTGCCTTAGACCATTCCTGCATGTCCGTGGCTGAAATCAAGCCACCAACTGGTGGCTGCTGGCCAAGGAGCCTCCCAGGGCCACTCGTCAGCATTTCACCTGGCATACAGGCCTCCTGCCCCGGGAGGTAGGAAACTGGGCCCCAGGGCTGGTCTTTCTTTTCTCATCATTTTGGTGTCTGCTGGTTTGACTGGGATACAGGCATTTTGTTTCTTGCTGGTTTGTGCGAATTTTAAATCCTGAGGGACTTGGGCAAAAGTGGATAGGTTTTCTCAGCTTCCCGATCACCAGTTCTGGGAGACAAGCAGCTAGTGGGAAGAAGGGGAGGTTCCTATCTATCATTTTGGAAGATACCAAGCTGCTTATGGCCCCAAGTGAAGAAAGGGAGTTGATGTTTATGGGAAGGGACTTGCTATTACTGGGAGCGTTTAAGCTTTTGTCAGGGTCTGGTTAGGGGCTCAGCTACTTACCTCGTGTATGTGTGTGCAGAGCCGGATGAAAGGATGCCCTGGCGAACTGTGAGCTACACACAACAAAGCTTTACGCACCAGTCATTCCTGCCACTTGCTTCCCTCGCTTTTAATAAATAACATCTTGTTTCTCTTCAAATTGACAACAAAAGTCATAAAATGTGTCAGGCCCAGGGCTCTGATGATCCAAAAATGCCACCTGCCTGAGTCCTGAATCCTGTCTGAGAATGGACAAATTTGGGATTGAGGGTTGCCCATCAGTGCCCAGACCTTGGCCCCTTGACCTTGAAGGGAATCCTCACCGTCAGCGACTTTCCCTCAAGCTCAGCTCTCAAACTTGGCCGCACTCGGGTGGCCACATGAAACTCAGAATGGCCAGTCAAATCTGAATTTAGATAAACAACAAATAACCCTTTAGTATATGTACATCTTATGCAATATTTGGGGAATATTTGGGGAATACACAAATTATCAGTTATATGAAATTCAAACTTAACTAAGCCTCCTGTACTTTTATTTCTATATCTGGTAGCCATAGACTCTACACTGGAATCATCTGAGAATTTCAGACAATGTTAATGTCTGGGTCCCACCTTAAGAAATTTTAATGTAGTTGGTTTTTTGTTTTATTTTTTTGCGGTACGCGGGCCTCTCACTGTTGTGGCCTCTCCTGTTGGCGGAGCACAGGCTCCGGACGCGCAGGCTCAGCGGCCATGGCTCACGGGCCCAGCCGCCCCGCGGCATGTGGGATCTTCCCAGACCGGGGCACGAACCCGCGTCCCCTGCATCGGCAGGCGGACTCTCAACCACTGCGCCATCAGGGAAGCCCTATCATTCATGTATCTTAATATAAAAATAAGAAATTACTTTTCCTCTACAATGTTCATATAAAGTTGACAACAAAGGCAGGTGAACTTTATTTATCCCACAATGTCACGAGCCTCCCGGTTCCCAGCAAGATCTCTTACGGGGAGTACAGCCTGAAGTTATGCTCTTGTGTGCTGTGGAGTTTGGTTCAATGCTTTCATTCCGAGATACAGTTAACTACCTTTCCTTACTTGGAGAAATACAAGAGAACTTGGTGTTAAGCCCAGGAGAGCTTGCTAATCACCCAAGCCTCCTTCTGGCTCAGTAACAGATATGATGAATAGGGACAGGCTAAAAATGGCCCCAAACTTAGACACATCCTGACTGTCCATCTGTAAGAGGCAAGGTGAATAAATTATGGTGTTTCATCTATGGAATTCTGCATAAGTAGTAAAAAGAATAGTTACTTTTTTTTTTTGGTGTCGACTTGCAAGGATGCTCATCCTCTACAGTTAATTAAGAAAGCAGATTATAGATTAATATAGCCTGAAAAATAATCAGAGAGATGGACTTGAATGGGTTGGGGATAGAGGAGACTCTTACGTTTATGAGGCCCAGATTTACTAGACCCATGGTAACATCATCTACATGCGTCACCTGGAGCTGGCTGAAATGCAGCATCTCGGGCCTCACCCCAGACCTCCCAGCTGGAATCCATTGTATAACAAAATCCTCAGGTGTTTCGAATACACATGCAATTTTGAGAATCACAGCGTTAGACTGCGCTGGGTTGGTCCAAATATCACAACTACTATGTATTACTCTTGCAGCACATGAATGAAATTAAGTTTTTTGAAGAGGTATTTGTAAGATTAAATATCTATATAATGTTTGTTGTAACTGTTATTTTAATCCATGTAAGTTTCTACCACCTGTGCCATTTCTTTGCAGGGTATGAAGTCAGCCATACACACTTTGGGTCCAGCGGTTTCTTTGACCCATATTGGTCTCAGTTCTCACATCATCCCATGTCAGCACGTTCCTCTCAGTCTGTCCCCATGGAATCAGAACTATGTGTGGCTGCAGATGTACGCATGTCATTCAGGGCTGCGGTGGCTGGGTACTGGGGCTCTGACACTGGGCTGGAAAACAGTCAGCCCTTTTGTGAGCTGCCCGTATTTGCTGAGTGATAGAAAAGCTTTGCAGAGTTTGGTCTGGTCAGTTAGGAAACTGGTGAGACCAGGGAAATGCTATGGTTTATTGAACTGTAAATAATGTTGAACAAATCCCTTCTTCTAGCAGTTTCCATAACAGTCTGTCATAGCCTGCTCAGTGCCTTGGGGGGAATTTTCAGTGGAGGACCAAGCAAAGCTCTGTTGGTTTTGCTAATAGGATAAACAGTTCTCTTCTGCCTGGAAGACTGGAAGCAACCCCACTGGACTCTTTCCCTGGACATTTCAATATCCTATAAACCATCCTATGGGAGACGTAAAGAATGGTGGAGAAAGAGTCGCTAGGACCAGGAAATCTGTAAGTCCGAATCTCTGGCGTGAACCTCACTTTTCGAAAGAGAAGAGGAGTCTCCAAACAGTATAATGGACCATCACAAAAGGAGCCCAAGACTGTATCCTTTGAGCACCCCGGCCCCCTCCCTGAGAGCCAACTCCGGACTTACCCCAGTGGTCCATACGATTCCCTGATCCTAGTGAGAAATGATGCAAAGGGGGACACTGGGGTTTAATTGTGCCTGTGTCTAATTAGCAGAATGAAGGATGAAATCTTTACCTCCACCGAGAGAGAGACGGTGGCCCTGGATGACCCAGCCTGGCTTCTCCTGCTCTTCTGACAAAGATGAATGGGAGGACAAGTTCTGCTTTTGATGAGACCCAATGAGGTGATGTCTGCATTTTACCAAAAGTCACATGCAAACACTGCACCCTTGCCAGTAACCAGTGTGTAAACACAACCGCAAAAGAAACATGGATCCCAGGAATGACCAGTCACTTGGGACACTTGGAAACTTGAATGGACCCCACACTAAGAGCCACTGGCCTCTCTGATGCTGCAGCGTTTATTTTTACCCCATGGTTTATGATCTGGATGTTCTTTGTTTAAACCCAAATGCCCTTTTAATATAAAAAAGTTGTGTGCCACTCCCCACCCACCCCTGCACCCTAGCAAAATAGAGGTCTGTGGTCCTCTGGTTTATTGCCTGGGAATGAGCCACGCTTTTTAAAGCATGAAAAGAAAACTAATGGAGGGAATCTTGCCATTGTGGGAAGCAAGGGTTTGTGCAGAGAACAGAGGCACTCAGATGGAGAAGGTACACTGGGGACACCTTCAAGCCCTTGCCCCACGTGAGTACCTGATGGGGTTTTGTTAGGACATCGAGTTGCTGGGCTAAATCTGGAGGAGACTGAAAATGAAATCAAGTCAGCCTCATCTGTTAGAGATGAGTTCCCCAGACACCAGGCTGTTCCCCATGTCCGTGGATAATCTGTCCCCATCCCTGGAACACGCTGAGTCTTCCTCTTGTCACTTTCTCCTGAAACTGGCCACTGCTGTCTGAAAGGTTCATGTTGTCCTCATAATACTTGACCCCCCCCAGCCACTATGAATCTCAACAAGGGGTCACATTTAAAGAAAAAGTAGCCCATCAGAAAACAAGATCACAAAAGGCAATTTTAATCTTTGGGATAGCCGGTGAAGAAAATACCTAAAGCTGGGTGTGATAGGGGTGAGGGCAAAGAAGTAGCCATGTCCCTTTAAAAGTCACTCTTGGTACTCTTGTCACTCTCAGTATCTTTCACCTGGATTTCATCTCTTCTTCTCAAGCCCATCTCCCAATAAAAACATTCCCTAAACTTGGCCTGAGAATCCCTGGACTTTTATAGTTTCACAGTTCTCAAACTAGGGAAGCAGCCTGCCTGGGTTTCAGTCTCCACTTTCCCATTCGTGGCCATGTGTTCCTGGATAAATTACTTAGTCTATTTCCACATTTATAAAATAGGGACAAAGTTTAGATGAGTTAATACATGTAAGTACTTAGAACTATGCCTGGCACATAGTAAGTGCTAGGTGGGTGTTTACTGTTATTATTATTGCTATGAATTTGACCTTCCACCATTCCACCTTTTTCAACAGCTAGTAGTGCCTTGCTTTCCAAAGTGAAATCCCACAGCTACTTTCTCCTTCTGTTTTCTAACTACCATGTACCCTAGATCTTCCCACTAGAGCAGGGGTGGGGATGGAGAGGAGGAGAGGCAATGGATCCTCATGTAGCCGTACCTTTTATCTCATACATCTGCATGGTAGACTCCTATTCATCCTTTAAAACCCAGGCATTGCTGTCCCTGTGACTCTTTTCATCCTCCAGAGAGAGCTCCTCCTTCCCTTTCCTGAGCCACATGTACCTGTTTCTACTACTGCAGATGTCACCATACAATCAACATCATTTGTTTGTCTTTCTATCTGCACCATGAGACCATGAACTCCTTTGAGGGGAGGGGACACGTCTCCTCTCTCTTTCTATCACTAGCACAGTATTCGACACACAGAAGGAGCTCAGTAAAGTTGGTAAAAGGGAATCAAAGAAGACCTTCCATTGCTTTGGTGGAAGGCAGCAGTGTTGTGAACTTTGAGGGGCTACAGAAGATGGTGCCAAAGAAGCATACGGGGTGGTCTTGCCACCAATCCCGAGGTGCAGATTTCATAGAATTTTTCCCTAGGGGGATAGAGATGCTTCAGCCTGCACCAATTATGCTCTGAAGGGCTCCTCTCTTCAGAGGACCACATGAGATTAATGAGTGTTATTGACAGTAAATATGATAATTAACTAATGATATTCGTAAGTGTCTGAAATGCTTGCAACAGTGCCTGTGAAAACAAGAGACCCGTCTTCCACTTATTTCTTAAAATGAATCTGACTCAAAAATAATAACAGACCAATCACCACCAACAAAAACAGTAAATTGGAGAAACATTTAGACTCCACTACTGCCCCTCTCTGAGATTATGTGTACCGAGGTCTCCCATCCTATATATAAGCCAAAAAGTTCCCCTCTGAATTTGCCTTTTAAGAAGATTGGAATTAGAGGGAAAGAGAGGCCTCTTTGGAACCTCACTTGTTAGGGAACTAAGCTTTCAATAAAGATACAACCAGGTAGAACCTGTGTAGGAGTTATACCTGAGGGGTGTTGTGTTCTGCCACCTAATCCTGCCAATCTTGTCGCAGAAGAAGGTAATGCCTGAAGGGCAGGCACTTTGGAGGTGCTGGAAAGAAGGTGGTGTTGACCAGTGGGACAGGTGAGCATGCCTCGTCTTTCCACCTCAAAGACCAGGATGACAGAAGTGCTTAAGGTGCTGGGAGACGACTCCTGCTCAGGTGGGCCCCGGGCCAGATCAGGCCCACACAGAGGGCAGGAAGGAGACCTCCCCTGTGGAGGGAACATCTAGCTGTGTTGTCTTCTGGAAAGATGTCTTTTTATTTGTAGCCATTCTTTTGGGTGTGGAACTGCGAAAAGCAAGCTCTTGAGAGAAGAGTGAGGCCATGATTCTCATGGACTCAAGTGTGAAATGTGTGACTTTCTTTTCAGTGCTCGGTACAACAATGCCACATGTGTTTTTCTGAATCAAATTTAGTCTAACTTAGGTCTCAGCCTCCTCCTTCCATAATGTGCAAAAAACCAGGACTTAACACATTCCAGAGACCCTGGGAAAAGAGCCTGGGGTCCCTGGTGGCCTCTGAGCTCTTCAGGACACAGGGCAAAAAGTCCACCAGAAGAAGGAGGGTGGGGGAGACCAGATGTCTTGCCCGAAGTCTCCTAGCAGATAGGAGACGGGGTGATGATTCGAACATGGTCCTTTGCCCTGCGTCCTCCCTCATGTGCCAGAACCCTTCCACAGGACAGCGACTCTCAGCAAAGCGTCTGTGGGGAAGTTCCAAGTGCCCACACAGCAACTATATGGTGCTCATCGCCCCCAGCAAAGGTTACAAAAGCTGAAGTGAAAGGGCTCCTCAACTCCAGCACTCGTGCTCAGAGTTCAGAAACCAAGTAGGAAGTGAAACCACAGAACCATCTGTAAGTGAAAAAATAAAGAAATGAGGAAACTGGGAGGAGGAAGTATTGAAACAAACCCTGATCTGGGTACTGACGGTAGTCGAACAGGACCACGACAGGATGGATGATAAGTCTTAGTTGTATTAAGAACCAAATGGTTATTACAACATCATTTATGGAATGACCCCTCCATGCTAAGTCCTCTGCAAGGTGCTGGGACTATAAAGGTCCATTAGACCTCAAGTTCACCGCCCAGTACAGGGACTGTCTCTGCCAGTGCCTAGTACATTCAGGGCAGTAGATTTAACCACAGGCGTCTGTACAAGCCCAGGAGCTCTAGAAACAAAGAGTGATCTCATAGCTCATGGAGTCACTGAAGGTGCAGCTCACACGTCAGCGGTCCTTTGAAATTTAAATAAAATAGATGCCAGTCTCCCAGCTCATGACTAGGGAACAGTCAGTGCCTTCTCCAAAATTTCTGTCAATTTCTAGGCTCTTGTGGACTCGTGGTTCCTTCCGATGCTGAGAACCTGAAAAATGTCGAACTTTCGGGACACTGTGACTCACATTCTATAGCTTTTCTTTCCTCTGCTCCACTCTGACCCAGATGTGGAACTCATCCTTTTTCTACAAAAGTACTTCACGTGAGCTGGGGGTCGTATTAAAAAACAATGGTATGGAGATAGACGCAGAAGTATAGGACTGAACTACCACCAGGCAGAATGGACACTGGCCCTAAAAATCTTATGTGGCTGCTGGTACATACATCAGCTCCACAAAGCAAATGTAGGTACAGTTGATTTTAACGAAGGTACGTGGCCCTGGGTTTTACACTTAAATGATTCATAATGTAACATTATACTGTCCTCTCTTTAAAGGGCTTTCAACCATCTCATCCTGGGAATTCCTCACTGGGCATTCTCAGAAGTACCCAGGCTTCCTCCATGTTGCTTGATTAACTTTCCTTAAGACGCTCTTTACTAATTCATGCCCATCCTTTTAAAAAAAATCAATATGAATGATGTACAATATCTATATATGGTCAAGATGCACCCATTTTAAGAATACGGTTTGATGAGTTTTAGTATGAACTGATTTAATCAACATGTAGAATGTAGCCACCATCCAGAAAGTTTCCTCATTCTCTTTTGTAGACAGTATCACCACCAGCTCTGTTTCCAAGCGATCACTGATCTGCATTAGGCCATTCTAGCTTGGATTTACCTTTTCTATACTGTACAAATGGGACCATACAGGATGTATTCTTTTCTGCCTATGAATCTATTCATGAGATTTAATTTCATTGAACAAAGGTACTACAATTTGTACAGCCATTCACTTGCAAATGGACATTTGAGTCTCCTTTTTGACTATTACAAAAGATGCTAGGATCCTATATGTACAAGGCTTTGTGTGGAAATATGTTTTTATTTCTCGAGTAAATACTTAGAAGTGAAATTGTTGAGTTGTGTGGTAAATGTATACTTAACCTTATGAGAAACGGCAAAGTGGTTTCCAAAGAGGTTGTGCAATTTTGCATTCCCACAAGAAATGCAGAGGAGTTCCAGTTGTTTTATATCCTCACCAAACTTTGGTGCCGCCAGTCTTTTTATTTGTAGCCATTCTTTTGGGTGTGGAACTGCGATATCTCATTATTATTTTAATTTCGCTAATGACATTGAGCATCATTTCCTGTTTCCTGGCCATTTGCATATATTATGTTTTGTGACATGTCTGATCAAATCTTTTGCCCATTTAAAAAATTGAGGGCTTCCCTGGTGGCACAGTGGTTGAGAGTCCGCCTGCCGATGCAGGGGACACGGGTTCGTGCCCCGGTCCGGGAATATCCCACATGCCGTGGAGCGGCGGGGCCCGTGAGCCATGGCCACTGAGCCTGCGCGTCCGGAGCCTGTGCTCCACAACGGGAGAGGCCACAACAGTGAGAGGCCCGCGTACTGCAAAAAAAAAAAAAAAAAAAAAAAAAATTGAGTTGTTTATCTTTTTTTTTTTATTATATGTACAATTTCTTTACATATCCCAGGCATAAGTCCTTTGTCACTGACGTGTTTTGCAGGTATTTGTCCCAGTTTGTGGTCCACCTTTTCATTTCCTTCATGCCGTTTTTTGAAAAGCAGAAGTTTTTATTTTTGATGTAGTTCAATTATAAATTTTTCTTTTATGACTTTATGCTCTGTGTCTTATGTAAGTAATCCTTGCCTACCCCCAAATCATGAAGATTTTCGTCTGTGTTTCTTTGTAGATGTTTTTATAGATTAGCTTTTACATTTAGGTCTAGAATTTTATGATTGGGTTAACTTGCAAATGGAGTGAAGTACGAGCTAACCTTTATTTATTTACTTTAATAAATGGGTATACAGTACCAATATAGTACCAACTGTTGGAAAGAAAATTCTTTTGAATAGCCGTGATATCTTTGCCAAAAATCAGTTGACCGTGTGTGAACAAGTTTCTTTCTGGATTCTATTCTGTTCCACTGTTTTATATGTCCACCCATACACCAATACCACATTATCTTTTATTTATTTTTATTTTACTTTATTTTATTTTTTATTAACATCTTTATTGGAGTATAATTGCTTTATAATGGTGTGTTAGTTTCTGCTTTATAACAAAGTGAATCGGCTATACGTATACATATATCCCCATATCTGCCTCCTCTTGTGTCTCCCTCCCACCCTCCCTATCCCACCCCTCTAGGTGGCCACAAAGCACGAAGCTGATCTCCCTGTGCTATGCGGCTGCTTCTGACTACCTACCTATTTTACACTTGATAGTGTACATATGTCAATGCTACTCTCTTGCTTATCCCAGCTTATCCTTCCCCCTCCCCGTATCCTCAGTCCATTCTCTACATCTATGTCTTTATTCCTGTCCTGCCCCTAGGTTCACCAGGACCATTTTTATTTTAGATTCCATATATATGTGTTAGCATACGGTATTTGTTTTCCTCTTTCTGACTTACTTCACTCTGTATGACAGACTCTAGGTCCATCCATCTCACTACAAATAACTCAATTTCGTTTCCATTTATGGCTCAGTAATATTCCATTGTATATATGTGCCACTTCTTCTTTATCCATTCATCTGTTTATGGAAACTTAGGTTGCTTCCATGTCCTGACTATTGTAAATAGTGCTGCAGTGAACATTGTGGTACATGACCCTCTTTGAATTATGGTTTTCAGAGGGTATATGCCCAGTAGTCGGATTGCTGGGTCATATGGTAGTTCTATTTTTAGTATTTTAAGGAACCTCCATACTGTTCTCCATAGTGGCTGTATTAATTTACATTCCCAACAGTGCAAGAGGGTTCCCTTTTCTCCACACCCTCTCCAGCATTTATTGTTTGTAGATTTTTTGATGATGGCCATAATGACTGGTGTGAGGTGATAGCTCATTGTAGTTTTGATTTGCGTTTCTCTAATGATTAGTGACGTTGAGCATCCTTTCATGTGTTTGTTGGCAATCTGTATATCTTCTTTGGAGAAATACCTATTTAAGTCTTCTGCCCATTTTTGGATTGGGTCGTTTGTTTTTTTGATGTTGAGCTGCATGAGCTCCTTGTACATTTTGGAGATTAATCCTTTGTCAGTTACTTCATTTGCAAATATTTTCTCCCTTTCTGAGGGCTGTCTTTTCGTCTTGTTTATGTTTTCCTTTGCTGTGCAAAAGCTTTTAAGTTTCATTAGGTCCCATTTGTTTATTTTTGTTTTTATTTCCATTTCTCTAGGAGGGGGTCAAAAAGGATCTTGCTGTGTTTTATGTCATAGAGTGTTCTGCCTACGTTTTCCTCAAAGAGTTTTATAGTGTCTATCCTTATATTTAGGTCTTTAATCCATTTTGAGTTTATTTTTGTGCATGGTGCCAGGGACTGTTCTAATTTCATTCTTTCACAGGTAGCTGTCCAGTTTCCCCAAGCAGCACTTATTGAAGAGGCTGTCTTTTCTCCATTGTATATTTTTGACTCCTTTATCAAAGATAAGGTGACCATAGGTGCGTGGGTTTATCTCTGGGCTTTCTATCCTGTTCCATTGACCTATATTTCTGTTTTTGTGTCAGTACCATACTGTCTTGGTTACTGTAGCTTTGCAGTATAGTCTGAATTCAGGGAGTCTGATTCCTCCAGCTCCGTTTTTCTTTCTCAAGATTGTTTTGGCTCTTTGGAGTCTTTTGTGTTTCCATACAAATTGTGAATTTTTTTATTCTAGTTCTGTGAAAAATGCCATTGGTAGTTTGATAGGGATTGCATTGAATCTGTAGATTGCTTTGGATAGTATAGTCATTTTCACAATGTTGATTCTTCCAATCTAAGAACATAGTATATCTCTCCATCTGTTTGTATCATCTTTTATTTCTTTCATCAGTGTCTTATAGTGTTCGGCATACAGGTCTTTTGTCTCCTTAGGTAGGTTTATTCCTAGGTATTTTATTCTTTTTGTTGCGATAGTAAATGGGAGTGTTTCCTTAATTTCTCTTTCAGATTTTACATCATTAGTGTATAGGAATGCAAGAGATTTCTGTGCATTAATTTTGTATCCTGCTACTTTACCACATTCATTGATTAGCTCTGGTAGTTTTCTGGTAGCATCTTTAGGATTCTCTATGTATAGTATCATGTCATCTGCAAACAGTGACAGTTTTACTTCTTCTTTTCCATTTGGATTCCTTTTATTTCTTTTTCTTCTCTGACTGCTGTACCTAAAACTTCCAAAACTATGTTGAATAATAATGGTGAGAGTGGGTAACGTTGTCTGTTCCTGATCTTAGAGGAAATGATTTCAGTTTTTCACCATTGAGAATGATGTTGGTTGTGGGTTTGTCATATATGGCCTTTATTATGTTGAGGTAGTTTCCCTATATGCCTACTTTCTGGAGAATTTTTATCATAAATGGGTGTTGAATTTTGTCGAAAGCTTTCTCTGCATCTATTGATATTATCATATGATTTTTATCCTTCAGTTTGCTAATATGGTATATCACGTTGATTAATTTGAATATATTGAAGAATCCTTGCATTCCTGGAATAAACCCCACTTGATCATGGTGTATGATCCTTTTAATGTGCTGTTGGATTCTGTTTACTAGTATTTTGTTGAGGATTTTTGCATCTGTGTTCATCAGTGATATTGGCCTGTAGTTTTCTTTCTTTGTGACATCCTTGTCTGGTTTTGGTATCAGGGTGATGGTGGCCTTGTAGAATGAGTTTGGGAGTGTTCCTTCCTCTGCTATATTTTGGAAGAGTTTGAGAAGGATAGGTGTTAGCTCATTTCTAAATGTTTGACAGAATTTGCCTGTGAAGCCATCTGGTCCTGGGCTTCTGTTTGTTGGAAGATTTTTAATCCCAGTCTCAATTTCAGTGCTTGTGATTGGTCTGTTTATATATTTATTTCTTCCTGGTTTAGGCTCAGAAGGTTGTGATTTTCTAAGAATTTGCCCATTTCTTCCAGGTTGTCCATTTTATTGCCATATAGTTGCTTGTAGTAATCTCTCATGGTCCTTTATATTTCTGCAGTGTCAGTTGTTACTTCTCCTTTTTAATTTCTAATTCTGTTGATTTGAGTTTTCTCCCATTTTTTCTTGATGAGTCTGGCTAATGGTTTATCAATTTTGTTTACCTCTTCAAAGAACCAGCTTTTAGTTTCATTGAGCTTTGCTATTGTTTCCTTCATTTCTGTTTCATTTGTTTCTGATCTGATCTTTATGATTTCTCTCCTTCTGCTAACGTTGGGGGTTTTTGTTCTTCTTTCTCTAATTGCTTTAGGTGTAAGTTTAGATTGTTTATTTGAGTTTTTTTTTTGTTTCTTGAGGTAGGCTTGTATTGTTACAAACTTCCCTCTTAGAACTGCTTTTGCTGCAACCCAAAGGTTTTGGTTTGTCGTGTTTTCCTTGTCATTTGTTTCTAGGTATTTTCTGATTTCCTCTTTGATTTCTTCAGTGATCTCTTGGTTATTTAGTAGCGTATTGTGTAGCCTTCATGTGTTTGTATTTTTTACAGATTGTTTTCCTGTAATTGATATCTAGTCTCATAGTGTTGTGGTCAGAAAATATACTTGATACAATTTCAATTTTCTTAAATTTACCAAAGCTTGATTTGTGACCCAAGGTATGATCTATCCTGGAGAATGTTCCATGAGCACTTGAGAAGAAAGTGTATTCTGTTGTTTTTGGATGGAATGTCCCATAAATTTCAATTAATTCCATCTTATCTAATGTGTTATTTAAAGCTTGTGTCTCCTTATTTATTTTCATTTTGGATGATCTGTCCATTGGTGAAAGTGGGATGTTAAAGTCCCCTAGTATTATTGTGTTACTGTTGATGTCCCCTTTTATGGCTGTTAGCATTTGCCTTATGTATTGAGGTGCTCCTATGTTGGTTCCATTAATATTTACAATTGTTATATCTTTTTCTTGGATTGACCCCTTGATCATTATGTAGTGCCCTTCTTTGTCTCTTGTAATAGTCTTTACTTTGAAGCCTATTTTGTGTGATAGGAGAATTGCTATTCCGGCTCTCTTTTGATTTCCATTTGCATGGAATGTCTTTTTCCATCCCCTCACTTTCAGGCTGCATGTGTCCCTAGGTCTGAAGTGGGTCTCTTGTAGACAGCATATATATGGGTCTTGTTTTTGTATCCATTCAGTGAGCCTGTGTCTTTTGGTTGGAGCATTTAATCCATTCACGTTAAAGGTAATTATCGATATGTATGTTCCTATTGCCATTTTCTTAATTGTTTTGGGTTTGTTTTTGTAGGTCTTTTCCTTCTCTTGTGTTTCTTGCCTAGAGAAGTTCCTTATGCTCCAGACACACAGGCTCAGTGGCAATGGCTCATGGGCCCAGCCGCTCTGCTGCATGTGGGATCTTCCCGGACCGGGGCTTGAACCCATGTCCCCTGCATTGGCAGGCGGACTCTCAACCACTGTGCCACCAGGAAAGCCCAATCTGTGTTTTAACAAGCATTCCTGATGATTCTAATGAACACTAGGTTAGAGAGACACTGCTTTAGAAAGGAGTTTATCAATTTTATTAATCTTAAACTTTTTTTTTGTTTAATTGAATTTCTCTATCTTTGGTCCATTTTCTATTTTATTGGTTTCTGCTCTAATCCTTCCTTCTTTCTTTCCTTCCTTCCTTCCTTCCTTTCTTCTTTCTTTCTTTCTTTCTTTCTTTCTTTCTTTCTTTCTTTCTTTCTTTCTTTCTTTCTTTCTTTCTTTCTTTCTACTTGTGTTTAATCTGCTCTTCTTTTTCTATCTTCTTAAAGAGCTGTAAGCTGACTGATTTTAGACCTCGGTTCCTTTCCAATGTAAGCACTTCAGGGTATAAATTTTGTTCTAAGCACTGCTTTAACTACATTTAATTCAAAATATTTTCTAACTTTAAGTCTTATTTCTTCTTCTTCCCTGGTACTTTTAAATTTTCATATACTTTGAGGTTAGTTTTCCAGAAAGTTTTCTGTTATAGACTTCTAATTTAAGTCCTTTGTGGTCAGATAATATAATCTTTATGATTTCAGTTCTTTTAAATTTGTTCAGAAATTTTTAATAGTGCAGAATATGGTCTATATTGAAGAATTTTCCTTAGGCAGTTGAAAATAATATATATTCTGCTATTATTGGATGGAGTGTTCTGTAAATGTCAATTAGATCAACTGGCCTGGTAAGAGTGTGCTTACTGATTTCTGGTTACAGTTCTTTCAGTTTCAGTATTGAAATCTCCAACTATAATTGTGGATTTCTCTACTCCCTTTACATTAGTCTTTGCTTCATTTATATTAAATCTCTTTAATTAGATGTATAAACTGCTAGGATTGTTTTGCCTGTTTGACAAATTGATTCTGTTATCATTGTGAAACCATTCTTACTCGTGATAATATTCTTTATTCTATAGCTTACTTTGTTCACTATTGATATTGTCACCAATTTATTGGTGTTTTCATTATATATCTATTTCCACTCTTTTCCTTTTACTTAGCTCTGTAATTATAGTTTAGGTGACTTCCTAGAGAGTATATATTTGGGTCTTGCTTTTTTATTCATTATGACAATCTACCACTTAATTGTAGTACTTCAGTCATTTGTATCCAATGTAATTATTGATAAAGTTGTGTTGATATTTACCATTTTATTATTTGTTTTATACTTGTTTAATTTGTCCTTTTTTTGGCTTTTGCCTGCCTCATTTTTAAATTATTTTTCATATTCCCTTTAGTCTCCTCCATAGGCTTATACTATTTTATTTTATTTTAAGGTTTGCCATATGTCTCTTAAAAAATCATAGTTTAGGGCTTCCCTGGTGGCGCAGTGGTTGAGAGTCTGCCTGCCGATGCAGGGGACACGGGTTCGTGCCCTGGTCCGGGAGGATCCCACATGCCGTGGAACAGCTGGGCCCGTGGGCCATGGCTGCTGAGCCTGCGTGTCCGGAGCTTGTGCTCTGCAATGGGAGAGGCCACAACAGTGAGAGGCCTGTGTACCGCTAAAAAAAAAAAAAAAAAAAATCATAGTTTACCTTCAGATATGTTATATTACTTCACTTCATAAGAAAGACTTACAACAGTGTATATCTGATTTCCCCCTTCATGCTTGGTGGTGTTATAAATTTTACTTCTACATTTGTTTAAGCCTATAGAATACATATATTTTTTGGTTTAAACAGTGAATTATCTTTTAAATAACTTAAAAATGAGAAACTCCATTTATATTTATCCATATATTTCCCATTTCTGGCGCTCCTTATTCCTTTCCAAATTTCTATTGGTTTCAAAGAGATGGTTTTAACATTAATCTTTGGGAAGAACTGGTAGGAAACTAGGTGAAAGAGATTTGGAGTAACCAGCTCCTAGAAGCCCCTTAGTGCCATCTTAGACTTTAGATTACCTGAAAGCAATGCAGGTTACATGATCAAATTTGGATTATAGGAAGATCACTCTGGCATCAGTGGGAAAGTTTATTTGAGGAGCTTGGATGCACTCAGCTCTCTGTTGAAATAAATCAGGTGAAATTGCAATACATCAGAGAGAGTGATGCAGACCTGGAGTGATGTCACCTCTGTGGATATGCAGAAGAAAGGACTGATTCAAGAAAATTTCAGGAGCTAAAATGAATAGCACCAGGTGGTTGATGGTGTCTGGGGGAGAAGGACATGGAGAAGTGTGGACAACATCCAAAGTTTTAGCTTGGGGGGCCGAACATGGTCATTGCACCAGCTGACATGGAGGGCTCAGAAGAGCTAGTCTGAGCAGCAGGGTAGTGAGCACAGCATTGAACACTTTGTGTTGGGACTGTCTATGGGAGACCCAAATGGAGATAGATGGATCTGCAGCTCGGAGGAAAGGTCCGAGTTGGGTCTTTAAACTACAATATAACATCTGTGAGCATAGATCTGATTAGACTGTTTACCTGAGGCGGAGTTTGTCAAAGTGTGTGGTCATGAACCACCTGCATCAGATTCACCTGCAGTGCTGAACAAAGTTAGCAGACTCCCCGGGCTGAGAGTAGTACCAAGAACCTGCACTAACAAGCCCCACAGTTGATTCCTAAGTTTTATTAAAAAACCTGATTTAAAGAGTAAGAAGGAGTTGGATGTATAAGCCTTCCACCTTATATTTTTTCTCCCACATACAAAAGGTGTGTGAAATCTTGAGAATTCCAGCTGGAAGATGCCTGGTGTTAGATGTCAAGTGGAGGGTGCTGAACACGAAGTTAGTAAATAGATCTGTAAAATAAGTGAAAGAAAGAGTTTGTAGTGGAAATAGACTTTTATTCTCAAGCTTCAAGAAAAAGATCCTTTGGAGGTGGTGGGAATTATATAAGAAATGATAGGAGGGGTGTCAAAACTGATGATAAATTTTAAATAATTGGATGATTTACATAAGAAAGCAGCAATGAAACTATCTTTCCTTACAAGACATAATCATATGGCAGCATAAGAACATAAGGGCTGCCCATCTGGATTAAATCCACTGTCATTTCAGCATCCTGTCTCTCACAGTGGCACAGAGGATGAATTCTTGTGCTCCATGAGGTCCTTCCTAAAGTCAACCCACAAGGTTAGAGTTTCACCTTCTTAAGTTCTGGATGTCTCCAATATTAACTGTGACTCTATCTGCTAATATAAAGATTTATATAAGTACTTACATAAATTACTGACATAACTACTTACATAATGACAGATAGAGGAAGATGCTAAACTGAAGTGATGGAGCGCTTTTCATGAACGTGTTGACCTTATTTATGAAACATAAAGAAAGAAGTTATACTTTTCAGATTGCTTAATATCAATCATTGATTTCTCCTTGGAATATTTTTGGGGATTTCAGAAATATGGAGACCATGCTAAGCACAAGAAATAATAATTCAAAGGCAGTGAAATAAAAGCATATGAGCTATGGTTAGCTTTCAGTGCATAGAGGAGTTATAAGAGATATTGAAAATAATAACCGTAATAACGGACATATAGAAGATGTTCAATGCTTTGTTTGAAGTGCTTTACATACACATATTCCTTTTATCTTCCTAAAAGGTCTACCTGAGGTAGGTACTATTGTGATCCCCATTTTTTTTTTTTTTTTTTTTTTTTTTTTTTGCGGTACGCGGGCCTCTCACTGCTGTGGCCTCTCCCGTTGCGGAGCACAGGCTCTGGACGCGCAGGCTCAGCGGCCATGGTTCACGGGCCCAGCCGCTCCGCGGCATGTGGGATCTTCCCGGACTGGGGCACGAACCCGCGTCCCCTGCATCGGCAGGCGGACTCTCAACCACTGCGCCACCAGAGAAGCCCGTGATCCCCATTTTATAGATGAAAAAGCTGAGGCACAGAAGTCCCCCCAGATCGCAAGCTGGTATGAGTTCGAGCTAGGATTCAAACCCAGGAATGTGGCTCTGGAAACCTGCACACCATAGAGATGAAGAAGACCATCAAGAAGAGAAGCAAGGAAGGATCACCGAGAAAAGAAAGAAGCTAAACTGAAAAGGTGCTTCAAATAAAATGCCTTTGGCTGACATGAAATTGCACAAGTAGCTGAGGTTAGAAAATAAATTAGAAAGTATCTATCTTATGTTGAAAATGAAAAGCCTTCCAGTGGAGCTGATCTTTAAGTTCCCTTCCTGGAATTCTACCCTCTGATGACTCCAATCACCAAATTGTGAACCAGTGTCCCATGAGCCCTCTGACAGGCATCATGCCTTGTGATCCCTCACCAAAGTTTTACCTGTAGATATACAAGAACATGTCAAGAAACAAAGAGCATAAAATATGGTTAAAACAACTGAGAATAAAAGATGAACTCAAGAGCATCTCAAAATAAAAATGAGAAATAAGACTGGTGAAGTTTCTCAGAAAATGGGAACCAGAAAGGCAAGGGGGAAGTCTCTGGGGTCCCTTAAACTGATTCTGACAACAGAAGGAATTAAGGGTTTACCGGGAAACCAGGGTCTGGGTGGTTGAAAGCTACTTAGGACACTTGTTGCTGGACCAGGTGGGTGCAACGCCAGGTGCGGCAGACTCCCTGGAGGGCGAAACCCGCCTTTGTTAAAGGATGGTCATGAAATTTCAGAAAAGAGGGAAATGACAAAGTCTGTAGTAAAATAAGTATTGCCCACTTTAGTTAGGAAAAACCCTGCAGACTCCTTCCCTACAGTGAATTTAGACAGTAAAAATATTTGCAAGCATTTATTGCCCTCAAACCAGGAAGGCTAGCTGGCAGAATGAGGCACAAGGCCCATGGATACAATAAATGCCCAGGGGAAGCCAGGCTGCTTGGAGACCTCCTTCCAAGAGCTGGGGTGTGGTGAGGGGTCACCAGAAGGGGGCTGATGTGGCCTCATGGGCTCATCCAGCTGGATGAAGAGAAGGCCCTTCCCAGGGGAGGCAGCTTGGAGGCCACTGTGAAGGTGGATGAATACACACCTGTGTTTGTGTCTGGCTTTCGACTTGGGGGGTTTAAGAAAGGAAATTGGGGTCATATCAGTAAGAGACCAGGTCCCCAGTATAGGCCAGTATAATCACTAGCGGAAGGCAGTGGGTAGATTGAACACTGATGTGGGTGGCCACATAGAACGCTAACAGAAGCGGAATGCAGCTTCAATTCAACAGTGATGGAGAGTCATACTCAATACAATTCAACACAGAGTAATCTGGGGAGGAAAGTGGTAAAAAATCTGGGGGGATATCAAGGTGTAAGAAAGGCCCGTTAAAAGGCTGATAAAACACTCAAACGATAAAAGAGATGAAAGAAAGTGGAGAAGAGTAAAGAGTCTCTCGATTTGGTCAAAGAGTTTTAATACAGCTATATCTGCACAATGCCTACTGATTATGTGGCATCTTTGTTGGAGATTTTGACAGATGTGTTTTTGTAACAGTAGGGATAATCTGATTCAAAGCCAGCTGATATCCACATTTCCTAAGGATTAAAGAGTAATGCCTTTGAAAGTACATTTTAATAAGGAGACTGGGGAATGATAAACGGGGCATTTAATCTGTTTGGGAGGATGATGTTTGAAATGTTGGACAAGTCACTTTCAACACCAGATGCGGTGTCACGGACCAGTAGGTAGTTCCCAAATGTTGGTACAAATAAATAAATATTTGAGTGAGAAATCTCTGTTAAAGCAGAGACACAAGAAAATGTGAATGTGTTTAATTTTGTTTTAAAAATCTTTAGGAGAAAGAAGAATGAAAAAATTTAAGTATGCTTATATAGTTTTTCAAATGAAAATGGAAAAGCTTGAGTAAATAGAGTTATTGGCCTAATAATTCAACAAAGAAAAGCATTGAAATGAGTTTATTCAAAGCCAAAAAGCTAAATCACGTGATTTTAAATTTTATTCTAATTTTGAATTGGAAGATGTTTCTAAAAACATGCAATCTCGAATTGTTCCATTCCTGCACAAATTGGAAATTTGGACTAAATGTGCCGCATGAGAAGCATCCGTCATCTCCCCTAGCTCCTGCCCCAGCTTCACCCAGCTCCAGCTAACATAACCTGCTACCAGCAGGCTCAGGTCTCCCCGGTCTGAACCACTGAGACTCTGGCCTGTATTGATTTAGTATCTCCTTTATTAAAGGATAAGGATGTAAGGCAGGGTTAGAGACAGTGTCTGTAAATTCAAAGATAATCTCCTAGCCTGTTTCAAAATCCCACACTGAAGCCAAATCCAGCCTCTGTACCCCGGCATTGAATTAAATCTCAGAGACAGAGTTTCAGGAGACGTAGAAAAGTATAGTTTTATCGCTTTGCCAGGCAAAGGGGGCTGCAGCGAGCTAATGCCCTCAAAACTGTGTCCGCACTTGGAGGAGGTAGTGAGGAGTTTTATAGTAATCATTCAAAGAGGCCATGGTCATGTGGACATTCTTCTGATTGGTTGGTGGTGAGGTAGGTGGGAGTTGGCATCCTCAGCCTCCTGATTCCAACCGATCTGGGGTCCACGTGCTTGTGGGCAGCATGCGGTCAACTTCTCCCACCTGGTGGAGGTTTCAGTATCTGCAAAACAGCTCAAAGATGTTGTTCTGTGTATCTCTTGAGGGGGAACCAGGACGCTGCCCCAAGGCTGCACTGTTGTGTCTTGACTGTTCCTCCCTTATCTCTGCATCCCCACCTTCCCCTAATTAGCAACTGTTTGAATCTGCCCTTGGGAAGTCAGGGAAGGTCACGGGAGGCTGAAAGAAGCCTATTTCCTGTAATCAAGAAATGGAGGACACAGAAGGGTTTTTGTGCCCATGAGCCCCACAGGGTCCTGCTCAGTTTCAACACTAGGTCTAGGCCCCTGCTCCCTACCTGCACCCCACCGTGGAGCCTAGTTTGCCCTGAGTTCACTTCTCCTTGCCTCTGAGGTTTTGGTCCTACTCTCCTTCAGCTCTGAACACAGCCCTGCACTGCCCCACTCAAATGATTTCTGTGAGGCTCTTACTCTGATGTGTGTGTATCTCTCTGCCTTTAACTAGGACACATCTCGGAAGGCACACCACTCCCACCCCTCCCACCCCAGATGGATGCCAGCCCAGCTCGAAGTGGATGTTTCATGCACGGCTGGCCATCCTCTCTCGGTGGCAACTCTTGTCTCCCTTTCTCACCTCTGGAGTCCCAGCAAGCCTTGTGCTTGTGTGTAGCTTTGGACCATCTTCTAACAGAAAGTAAGATATATTTTAATTCAGGAATTGATCATTTTCACTGACAGGGAAGTACTTTTTCATTAAGGATCTGGAGTTATGGCTGTTTCAAAATTGGTATCATTCAGGGCTCTCCAAGAAACAGAACCAATAGGAGATTAGTGTGTGTGTGTGTGTGTGTGTGTGTGTGTAAGTTATATATTTTGGGGGCTGGCAAGTCCGAAATCTGTAGGACAGACAAGGAGAGATATGGCTGAAATCCAACTGATAAGCCAGATAAAATACCTACATTTTCTTAGATTCAGTAGGGTGACTTGTAGGAAATAAATGCAAAGGCCACTACTTACAATCCGATATCAAACCTTTTTTTCAGGAAAATAAAAGGTTTCTTTTTTAAGAAAGAACATTCTAGAAAATATATTCTCTCAGAGAATCTGGCTTCCCATCTGGTTTAAACTTGATATGAAGGATAGTATTAACAGAAGAAAAAAATCTATCCAATTGGGAGAGGGAAAAGTATTAAATTGTATAAAATTTATTTGTTTGGAAGACTTACAAAGCTAAATTGAAGTATTTATATAAATTTGAGACCATTCTGAAGACTGAGTTAGGAGAAACAGAATGTATTGAATGTGTAGATTTAGAAGAATATGTGTGGGTCATTGAGGTGTGTGAAAACAAGGGCTGTATAAACAGATACTGTCAAGATTCTGTGTTCGTAAAGGTCACAGCAGAACACACAAGCCAGGAGCTTAGAGTCAGAACAAGAGGTCAGAGATCTTAATTAAAAAGCAATGTCCGGCTTCCCTGGTGGCGCAGTGGTTGAGAGTCCGTCTGCCAATGCAGGGGACGCGGGTTCGTGCCCCGGTCCGGGAAGATCCCACATGCCGTGGAGCGGCTGGACCTGTGAGCCATGGCCGCTGAGCCTGCGCATCCGGAGCCTGTGCTCCACAACGGGAGAGGCCACAACAGTGAGAGGCCCGCGTACGGTCAAAAAAAAAAAAAGCAATGTCCTTCTTGCCCAGGAATGGAGTTCTCTCCTCAGGCTAATGACTTACAATGAGAAAAGCCACCTGAAAAAGAATTACAAAGTAGTTAGGAACAAAGCAATCCTGCAAGTTTCCACTTTGGAGATAGGATTTGGGGTGAATTTGGAAGGGGTTTGAGAAGAGATTATGGGGAAGGATTTGGATTGGAAATAAAAGGGATATTCCTTTCTACGAAAGTGCATCTTGGACAGGTACGTGTCACTCACCAACACAAGTAAGCTCAGTGGATTCCTGGCTTATCTGACACTCACTTTGGGTGGAAAGAGACCCAAGAGGATTAAATAAGATCTGGGTATTAAGTCAATGCTGTAATGCTATTTTAGGGAGAAAGATTTTTAAAGAGGGATTTGTGGCATTCAGAATGGTGGAGGAGCATGGGTTGGTGTGGCTACACAGGAAGCCTTGGAACAAAATCATTCTTAAAAAGGACTTGCTTGAGAAGCATCTGGGGCAACCAGAATATGGTAAGAATATACTGTCAGGAGACTAAAGCTCAAAATTAGCAGAGGTCTGAGAAGATGAATAAGGATAGAGGGTGGATATGTGATGTTCAGAGCCCATAGGATGGGCAAAGTCCAATTGCTTGGGACAGATGAGGTTCTAACTGGTCACAGGGAGAATGCTAATAAAAGTGGTTTGTTCTATAATCTCATCATAAGATGGCAAGAAAAGTTTAAGGTAAGCAGGAAAATATTTAGAGTGTTTAGGAATTTCCGATGACTTCACTTTATAAGAACTAAAATGAACAAACCTGTATGTGAGCTCAGAGTCACCATCGGAAATCTTTGAACCATCTGACCCCAGAGGATGAAAGCAGGGCCAGGAGATTAGTGGTGAACAAATGCTCTTCCAGTTTTCGAAAAAGAGGAATTCTGCAAATGACACACTGGCAAATCTGATTTTATTGTAGGGAAATCTTCTAAAATAGAATAATTAAACAGATGGCTTCTGAGCAGAGAAGAGGAAGCAGTGACTCACTAGGGAAAGTCATGCCAAACTCATAATCATCCTCTTTTTCTTTCTTTTTTTTTTTTTTCATTATATACACTCCTAGATTGGTGGATCAGGAAACACTGGGGGAAACCTTTAGAAAAGCCTGTCTGAATTTCAAAAGAGCACTTGCCAAAGACTCTGCCGATAGCTTGGTAAACACAATCATGGGCTGTTAGCTGGGTGTTTGGACAGTCAGGTGGAATTGTGGCTGGCTGAATAAGAACTTCCAAAAAGTGTTGGTTAATAGGTTGGTATCAACAGGAGGAAATGCTGAAGAGGAATATCACATGGCTTCGTTCTTGGCTGACTTCAACATTTCATCAATTGTCTGGCTCAGGATATAGAAGGCCACATAAAATTTGCAGATGACACAAAGCTGAGTGACAAAAAAAGAGCTAAAGTGACAGATGCAAGAACTGATTCAGAATTATTTTGACATCTAGAACTCTAGGCAGAAACCAATGAGATAAAATTTAACAAGGGCAAATGTAAAATTCTATACGTGGAATTTCATGAATACATAATGTTAACGACCTGCCCAAATTTTAGACCCCCTCAGGCTCTAACTCTGACTACAGAATCCATGCGTCTGGTGTTTTGCCCACTAGCATGCCCCTTGAATTTCTTTGGCCTTAGGTAGGAATATAAGTAATCTTTTATCCATATTTCCGGCCATGCTACTAGACTAGCTCTGAGGTTATTTTTGCAGTTCTTACTTACACACCATGCTCACAATAACTGAGCCCTTTCCTGTTATCCCAGATTCCATGGCCCTGTTCTCCAGTCTCTCTTTGGCTTTGTCCCTGAATCAGCTGCTCAACACTTACCTATTTGAATTTTCATGATAGTTGACGTTATGAAACTCAGCAAACCCCCTGCACTGGCCCTGCTTTAATAATTGTCCTTTATCTTGGGTTCTGTTTGGGCTTTTGTTTGCAAAAGTTACTTCTAAGTCTGATAGAAGAGTTGAACGGACCTCAAGCTTTTCCCTCCCATAGACTGGCTGGAAATATAGATTTAGTTCCAAGGCATGAAAGCAATCAGCTAGGTTGAAGTTGAAGCCCAAGAAGTGACTATGGTCTCCAAGGAAGCAGGTGGAGAGTAAATGAAGAAGAG
Organism: Grampus griseus; assembly: GCF_964374135.1. NCBI lineage: Eukaryota > Metazoa > Chordata > Mammalia > Artiodactyla > Delphinidae > Grampus > Grampus griseus. The sequence goes on from NC_139001.1 coordinate 9,900,821, forward strand.
AGCTAAGAGCTGAAGTCTGAAGGAAAGCAATCCAGTAGTGGTTAGTAAAGAGAGACTGCAAAAGAAAAGGAGAGGACACCCAGGAGGGCGGGAAGTCAACAAAGAAAGTTAATAGCACAGGAGTTAAAGATGTGGACAGTTTTCAGGAGGAGGCATTGACCAATAGTGCCCAATACTGCCAAAATGACAAACGGGATAAAAGGCATAAAATATTTCATTGGATTTATCCAAAGCTAGATTACCAATGACATTGGCAAATGTCGCTTCTTGGGGAGAAATGGAGGAAAAGGCAAATTGCTAAAGGTTAAGGGGGAAGAGGTTTGGAGAAATGGAGATGGTGAGAATAACCTGCACTCTTGAATAAAGGAAAGAGAATGAGAGGGCAGCAGTTAGAAAGGGGTTAAAGGTGAGATGAGGGGAGGGTGTGTGTGTGTCTCACAGTGGTTTTCATATGTGACAGGGGAAATGTTATTAGAGGCAGAAATGGAAGACTCATCAAGAAAATGTGGTTTTGATGGAAGAAAATCCCCACAGATCCATCTACACTTCTTCCTGTTTCTTCCCCTCCTCTTCCTTTGCTTTTCTTATCCACTTACCCTACCTTCCACTCCATCCTTTTTCTTTTGAAGATCAGGGGCCATGCTTTATTTCCTTATCTTATTCCCAGCACTGTCATCACAGTCCGTTGCTTTGACTGGGCTCAGGAATATGTCAAGCCTGAGTGGAGGTATGAGCTAACATTGAACAGGGGCTCATCCAGACACATGCCAGTAGCAGAATTATCGAGACCTAGTCACTGGACTTTGTTACTATCGGATACTAACAAGAACATCTTGGAGATGTGTATGAACCAAGATGCGCCTTGGAGGAAAGTTCTGGAAAGCATGTCACGTGTGGACATCTCAGAGGACCTGGGGATATCTGGCACAGAAAGAGAGCACGAGATCTAGGGAGGAAGGAACAACAGACTTGTGCCATGTTTCTCTGAGGGCAAACTTTTGGACGAAGGTATGCAAGTCACATGAAACTGAGTTTAGTTTGGTGTCTGGAAGAACTTGCCATAAAAGCCCTCTGAACTGTTGCCTTCCTGTTGTTAGAAGCTTGAGTAAAGTGACCTCACGTCAGGGTGGAGATGGCACATCATAGTCCCAAGATGGCTTTTAAGTTCTTTCCTAAAAATTTCCAGCAAAGTCCTGGTAATACTTTTTTTTTTTTTTTTTTTTTGCGGTACACGGGCCTCTCACTGCTGTGGCCTCTCCAGTTGCGGAGCACAGGCTCCGGACGCGCAGGCTCAGTGGCCATGGCTCACGGGCCCAGCCGCTCCGCAGCATGTGGGATCCTCCCAGACCGGGGCACGCACCCGCGTCCCCTGCATCGGCAGGCGGACTCTCAACCACTGCGCTACCAGGGAAGGCCCCGGTAATACTCTTGCTGGATGACCTTCCTCAATATGGCCAAGGAAATGGAATAGAACGATTATCTAGATCTAGGGTAACACATTCCATGTCTAGCTTTGCCTTTACCCAAACCATAGGGAGCCCTAAATCAGGCAGCTTTGGGGAAGGAGAAATAGATTTTGGAAAGCCGACTGGCAAATGCACATCACATGATTCTCTGGGACATTGTCCTAATTATGAAGGAGTGCCCATGCCAAAGCTTCAGAAGGAGAAAGAATCAAGCCATTGTTCTCTGGTTTTTTTTGTTTTTTTTTTTTTTGCGGTACGCGGGCCTCTCACCGCTGTGGCCTCTCCCGTTGCGGAGCACAGGCTCTGGACGCGCAGGCTCAGCGGCCATGGCTCACGGGCCCAGACGCTCCGCGGCATGTGGGATCCTCCCGGACCGGGGCATGAACCCGTGTCCCCTGCATCGGCAGGCGGACTCTCAACCACTGCGCCATCAGGGAAGCCCTATCATACATGTATCTTAATATAAAAATAAGAAATTACTTTTCCTCTACAATGTTCATATAAAGTTGACAACAAAGGCAGGTGAACTTTATTTATCCCACAATGTCACGAGCCTCCCGGTTCCCAGCAAGATCTCTTACGGGGAGTACAGCCTGAAGTTATGCTCTTGTGTGCTGTGGAGTTTGGTTCAATGCTTTCATTCCGAGATACCGTTAACTACCTTTCCTTACTTGGAGAAATACAAGAGAACTTGGTGTTAAGCCCAGGAGAGCTTGCTAATCACCCAAGCCCCTTTCTGGCTCAGTAACAGATATGATGAATAGAGACAGGCTAAAAATGGCCCCAAACTTAGACACATCCTGACTCTCTATCTGTAAGGTTCAGAAGAACACTGGTCTGCAACAGAATTCCGAACTAATAGTGGGAGTGGAAATAACATGGGCCAAGTACTTCTAGAGACCAAGCTTATAGACCCGTAACAATCAATACACAAAGTCTTGGGGTATTGCACTACTGGATTGACAGAGAAGAGTCAACAAAAAGTCAAAAGCTGATGGCCGTAAAGGTTCTTGGGTCTTTTCTCCTACCACTTATTCCATCACAGATGGATGGGAAGCTACATGCAATTCTCTTCCTCTTGAATATTCATTATGGAATCAGGAAGTGTGATCAGTGAACTCTAGGCCAGGTCTTGGAACTGCCAAATCATTTGGAGGTGAGACAGAGAATCTGACTGCACATATGAGTAATCCTGTCATTTCTCTTTTTGGTGAGGGAAGAAAGCCAGTTCTCCAGTTCACTTCCCCAACTGGCATTCACAACTCTGCTGCTCTCATGATCCTTGGGGATAAACGTTGCAAATAAATATTTTCAAGTTCTGCAATTTTTGTGCTTAAAGAAATTGCTTTCTAATTTTGGCAACGAAGAATTTGATGAAACCCATCTCTATTGGACTGGGTGCCACAAACAAGAATTTATGTGAGAAAAATCACTGAAATAAGGTGAAATTTCTGTGGCTAGATGACTCAGTGTCTTTTCCATGTGCCTACTGGCTTACTGATTTGCTATGCTTCCCCTTGTCCTTACCAAATTGATCCAGAATCATCTTGTGTACTTTTCTGATTTCGCTGTTACATACAGCCATAGTCATTAATCAGTTAGGAGTTCTCAACGTATCAATTTATTGAGTTGGGTTTAGTAGAAACACATTTAGTGGAAGAATGAAGTAGAGGCACCAGATATGCTTTGGTGAGATGAAGATGAAGAAACCACACCCCTAGCGATAACTCTCACTTTGCCCCGTTAAAGTTTAAGACATAAGGAAAAGAAATGACTTGATGTTTGTCTCTCTCCACCACCATTCTCCAAAACTTCCAAGAGGAGTTGTTAAGGCCACAGCAATTTCAACATTAAAACATGATGTACAAACTTTCTGTATCTGAGAAAAGACACGCTGTAAATCTCACAGCGGCCAAATCAAATTAAAAACATAGAAAAGCAGATTAGTGTATACCTGATAATTCTAGCTAAGGAGTAAAGTCTAATCAAAAGATGTCTTGGGCATATTGAATTCAGCTCTTTCTACCATCACATTTATGGATCAAATCGGGGGTGTGTGTGTATACATAGAGCACAGAGAGGACAGCACTGAGAATTACCTGAGTTTGGTTTGAGTTGATGCATGTGGAAAGCCAGCTATTAACACCACCCCACACTTACCCCTGGTTTATCGTCTCGGGTGCTGTTTCTGACTTACGAGAAGGAGAAGTAACAAAACCGAAATGATGCATAAACCACTACAATTACACTTATTTGTCAATCTGTAATTCTTCCGTGCTTTTGTTTGTAGAAGTTTGGAGGTTTGTCACGAAAATGTCCCATATGTGACGTCTAACCTCAGTGACTTCTTTCTTTATCACTGTAGTTTAGAGGCACTGCCCAAGGTATAAACATCTGTCGCGTTCCTGGTTTCCTTGTGGTTGAGTATTTACTAACATAATGAACACACATTTATGTCTCTGTTAGCATCAACTAAAAGTTAAGTATATAGAATGTAACTTCCAAAGTTGATATAATATACCCCTTACAAAAATGTAATAAAGTAAATAGATAATTTGGGCTCTTCCTTTTATTTCTGATGATTAACATCGCCTTTTCTGTCACGGTAACTTTTACGTGGATTGGGTAAATTACAATACTATGCAGCCCAGATTAGCTTGAAAATTTCTCTCCGTATATCTGTTTGGTCTCCATTTCTGGTTTCCATGTCATGGGAACATCATTCCTAATTGTTTTCTCTATTTTGCTAAATCAGAGAATGTATATTTTCTACTTCTTTTTTCTTTTATTAGGAGGATTAAATTTTTGTTTATTCGGTTTTTTGTTTTTCTTAGTTCAGGTCTTTCTTCAGGCACTGAATTAGGCCTCATTCTAGAAGGTAAACTCGGGGCTGGGGGAACGGCTGGTCAGTAATTGAAAATGATCACTTATGGCTGTTAAAAATTATAGCGTTGTTATTTTGCTTAAGCTAAAAGGAGGAAACTCCATCCGAATGCGAACTAATTCAAAATACCTTTTCCCCCTGCCTTTTCAGAATATTGAAAATAAAGTTATAAAGACAAAATAGCTCATAAGTGCCTTTAAAGGATATGGTTTAAATGTTTAATACAAGGCAGAGAGGAGTTTTTAAATGCAGAACTCTAGGCTCACTTAAAGAAGTTGCCTTAATTTCATTTGACTTTCATAATGACTGAAGTTTCTCTGGACTGCAGAGAGGCTGGTCAGTGATGAATGACAAGATCTACAGAATTTCTCATCTGGGTCATTTACTTGTTCACTACAACTGAACAACGTATTAATGCGATTGGTCCATGAATGATAATTCAAATTTTCTTTTTGGACAAAAGTTTGAATTTCAGGATCCTAGATATTAGTTCACGATACTGAGTTCTTTTAGTATTTCATATGTTGTTATGGGTTTAATTGTGTTAACCTTCCCCACACACAAATTATATGTTGGAATTTCAAGCTCCAGTAGCTCAGAATGTGGCTGTTATTTGGAGAGAGAGCCTTTAAAGAAGCATTTAAATTAAAATGGGTTAGGAGGGGCCCTGATCCAACCTGACTAGTGTCCTTATAAGAAGAGAAGATTAGAACACACAGAACAGAGAGACACAAGGGATCTGTGAGCACAGAGAAAAGACCATGTGAGGACACGGCAAGAAATTTTTTTGCAGCCAAGCAGAGAGGTCTGAGAAGGTCTTAAACCTGCCAACACTTTGGTCTTGGACTTGTAACTGTGAGAACATAAATTCCTGTTTTTATTTGGATGAACAATAGCTAATATTTACTGATCACTTACTATGTGCCAGACATTTGTGCTAAGCTCTGTATCATTGAAACTTTGCAATGATTTGCTTTCTTTTCCCCAGTATTTTTATACATTATACTCCATTTAAAATTATTACAAAATAATGGCTATATTTCCCTGTGCTATACAATACGCCCTTGTTGCTTGTCTATTTTATACATAGTAGGTTTTTTTTAACATCTTTATTGGAGTATGATTGCTTTACAATGGTGTGTTAGTTTCTGCTTTATAACAAAGTGAATTAGCTATACATATGCATATATCCCCATATCTCCTCCCTCTTGCGTCTCCCTCCCACCCTCCCTATCCCACCCCTCTAGGTGGTCACAAAGCAGTGAGCTGATCTCCCTGTGCTATGCGGCTGCTTCCCACTAGCTATTTTACATTTTGTAGTGTATATATGTCCATGTCACTCTCCCACTTCGTCCCAGCTTACCCTTCCCCCTCCCTGTGTCCTCAAGTCCATTCTCTACATCTGCAGCTTTATTCCTGTCCTGCTTCTAAGTTCTTCATAACCATTTTTTTTTTAGATTCCATATATATGTGTTAGCATATGGTATTTGTTTTTCTCTTTCTGACTTACTTCACTCTATATGACAGACACTAGGTCCATCCACCTCACTACAAATAACTCAATTTCATTCCTTTTTATGGCTGAGTAATATTCCATTGTATATATGTGCCACATCTTCTATATCAATTCATCTGCCAGTGGACATTTAGGTTGGTTCCGTGCCCTGGCTATTGTAAATAGAGCTGCAGTGAACATTGTGGTACATGACTCTCTTTGAATTATGGTTTTCTCAGGGTATATGCCCAGTAGTGGGGGTGCTGGGTCGTATGGTAATTCTATTTTTAGTTTTCTAAGGAACCCCCATACTGTTCTCCATAATGGCTGTATCAATTTACATTCCCACCAACAGTGCAAGAGGGTTCCCTTTTCTCCACACCCTCTCCAGCATTTATTGTTTGTAGATTTTTTGATGATGGCCATAATGACTGGTGTGAGGTGATACCCCATTGTAGTTTTGATTTGCATTTCTCTAATGGTTAGTGACGTTAAGCATCTTTCCATGTGTTTGCTGGCAAACTGTATATCTTCTTTGGAGAAATACCTGTTTAAGTCTTCTGCCCATTTTTGGATTGGGTTGTTTGTTTTTTTGATATTGAGCTGCATGAGCTGCTTGTATATTTTGGAGATTAATTCTTTGTCAGTTGCTTCATTTGCAAATATTTTCTCCCATACTGAGGGTTGTCTTTTCGTCTTGTTTATGGTTTCCTTTGCTGTGCAAAAGCTTTTAAGTTTCATTAGGTCCCATTTGTTTATTTTTGTTTTTATTTCCATTTCTCTAGGAGGTGGGTCAAAAAGGATCTTACTATGTTTTAAGTCATAGAGTGTTCTGCCTATGTTTTCCTCAAAGAGTTTTATAATGTCTGGCCTTACATTTAGGTCTTTAATCCATTTTGAGTTTATTTTTTGTGTATGGTGTTAGGGAGTATTCTAATTTCATTCTTTTATATGTAGCCATCCAGTTTTCCTAGCAGCACTTATCGAAGAGGCTGTCTTTTCTCCATTGTATATTCTTGACTCCTTTATCAAAGATAAGGTGACCATATGTGCGTGGGTTTATTGCTGGGCTTTCTATCTTGTTCCATTGATCTATATTTCTGTTTTTGTGCCAGTACCATACTGTCTTGATTACTGTAGCTTTGTATTATAGTCTGAATTCAGGGAGCCTGATTCCTCCAGCTCCGTTTTTCTTTCTCAAGATTGCTTTGGCTATTCGGGTTCTTTCATGTTTCCATAAAAATTGTGAAATTTTTTGTTCTAGTTCTGTGGAAAATGCCATTGGTAGTTTGATAGGGATTGCATTGAATCTGTAGATTGCTTTGGGTAGTATAGTCATTTTCACAATATTGATTCTTCCAATCCAAGAACATGGTCCATCTCTCTATCTGTTTGTATCATCTTTAATTTCTTTCATCAGTGTCATAGTTTTCTGCATACAGGTCTTTTGTCTCCTTAGGCAGGTTTATTCCTAGGTATTTTATTCTTTTTGTTGCAATGGTAAATGGGAGTGTTTCCTCAATTTCTCTTTCAGGTTTTTCATCATTAGTGTATAAGAATGCAAGAGATTTCTGTGCATTAATTTTGTATCCTGCTACTTTACCAAACTCAATGATTAACTCTAGTAGTTTTCTGGTAGCATCTTTAGGATTCTCTATGTATAGTATCATGTCATCTGCAAACAGTGACAGCTTTACTCCTTCTTTTCCGATTTGGATTCCTTTTATTTCCTTTTCTTCTCTGATTGCTGTGGCTAAAACTTCCAAAACTATGTTGAATAATAGTGGTGAGAGTGTGCAAACTTGTCTTGTTCCTGATCTTAGTATTCCTGTTGTTTAAGCCACCCAGTTTGTGGTATTTTTTTATGGCAGTCCTAGCAAATTGATACACTACCCATATTAGCTTTTGATTGATCTTATCCATAAATTAGGATGTGTTTGGTTATGATTAGTAAGAAACAAATTTAGACCAGGCTGAATTTCCATACCTAGCATGAACTCAAAATTTTGGAGCAGAAATTTTATTTACTCTTAGCAACCTATATGAAAGATTTTTTCAGTTATGTGATAGCAATTAAGATGCTTCTTGTCAATGAAGCAAACCTCCAGTTCTACCTCTGCACATTTCCTTCCATGAAGAATCAAAATTCCTGTTTGAAGAAGTGAACATTTGCTGATAGTAATGTTAGAAGTTTGAAGCACCAGCATTCCTTGTTTTATAGACTTTACTGTATGCACACTTGGAATTGGTCAGCTTTCTACTTAGCACTTCTATTAGCCAGAGGGTCCACTGGGTGAAATGTTCTGGTTCAGAGTGGCTGAGAAGTGCCATCACAGGCCATTGCTGTGGCTTGAACAGGCCAGTGGGGGGACATCAAGCATCTGTGGAAGTCAGCGCATTGAACTGCTGCCTCAGTTGTCTTGTCTCCGAGGTCTTAAGCCACAGTGGTTCAAGTGCTGGACTGGAATTCACCCATACTCCATATAAACTGTGAAGTTCATTTTGGAGTCCGATTTTTGTGTTGATTTAGCATGTGTCTAAAGGGCAATGAAGCCCAAGTAAGCTTCTCTGCAGTTGTCAACCACTTTCAAGTTTGGTGACATCAGGCACCATCTCCTGCACATAGTCACCTAACAGGGGTGACCCTCTGCTTCTGAAACTGCTACCTCTAGCAAATGGACATTCATCCTAACTTTTAGCTGCATACTATATTATATCAATACAGTCCCAAACAAGTAAGGATAAAATATCTCCCTAGTGTTTCCAAAAGCATGTAACTATTTTATATCAGTTAGAGCTTTTTGGTGCAAGCAACAGAAATGTCCTCTGGCTAAACGAAACAAAAATTAATAAATACAAATTTTAAAATATATAAGCTCTTTGAGGAGGTCACAAGATTAAACAACAACAACAACAAAACAGCACAAAACAAAGCAATACGAACAAACAACAAGTAAACAACCAGACAAAGAAAAAAAGAAAACAACAAAGAGTCTTGGTAGCAGGAACTATTTGGGTTTTGTTAGACTTTGCTGCTGGAATTAATCAGCTTCAACTAACATCAGTGTCTTCATCCGTCTTACATAATTCCAGTTAGGAAGGGACTGGGCATCTGACCTCTATGGGGTCACCTGCCCACTCCCTGGCTAGAGAGGGCAAGGCACCTTGAGCAAGAATTCCATCCAACTGTGTTCAGTGAGGTGGAGCCCAACCCCCCAAAGACAATCAGAATGTAAAGTTCAAAAGCAGGTGGAGAGGAAGAGTGGCAGCCCAAAGGCAACAGCCACCTGGCTTCTTTACCACTGGGAGCTGCCTTGGAGCATAGCATTTTTAGTTTGCGCACACCCCCTACAGTGTTCCCAGGTGCTCTTTTTCAGCTGGAGCTGATCACTCACACTGTCCTGTGGACGGAAAGTGTCCCTTCTGTTCTGTGCTCTCTACGAGGTACCAGTTGGCTCCTCTCAGGGACCACTCCAGATGCTCCACTCTGGCCCTGAATTTGTGGCAGACTGGGTCTAAAGCACTTAGAGATCTTTTGGCACAATGAAAGGCTTGTTCATGTAAATATTATTTTTTTTTCCTTTTAACATTAAAAAAAATTATTTTTATTTTTAAATTTTTGGCTGCGTTGGGTCTTCGTTGCTGCGTGCGGGCTTTCTCTAGTTGCAGTGAGTGGGGGCTGCTCTTCATTGTGGTACACGGGCTTCTCATCACGGTGGCTTCTCTTGTTGCAGAGCACGGACACTAGGCGCACGGGCTTCAGTAGTTGTGGCACGTGGGCTCAGTAGTTGTGGTGCACGGGCCTAGAGCACAGGCTCAGTAGTTGTGGCCCATGGACTTCGTTGCTCCGCGGCATGTGGGATCTTCCCGGACCAGGGCTCAAACATATGTCCCCTGCATTGACAGGCGGATTCTTAACCAGTGCACCACCAGAGAAACCCTCATGTCAATATTATTATTAATCGTCATTATCAGAAACAAAGAACATTTTGATAGCATGAGAGAGAGAGAAACCAGCCCTGGCTGGGTGCCCAGTGAAGCAGCTGTGTGGGGTGAGCAAAGCGCTCCGAGCTGCCAGCCATGCGGGGTAACAGCTCCTCGCTGTTGTTTGGATTTTAGCAGAATTTCCCGGATGACATGGCAGAAGCCCTGAGAGGTTCGAGGTGCTGGAACACAAATCCATGTGCTTTAGGACAAAGCAAGCTCTTTCTTGACCATGACTGTGTTTTCAAAAACTCTGAAGGACAGTGGTGACCACATTCTGTCTTTCTGAGGCTTCCAAATGAGAACGTGTGTTTCTGTGGCTGAATGTTTTTGCTCTTCTTGGGTCTAGGGGCAGTAGCCCATTTGGGTCTCTCCCTTCTAGTTTCCCAAAGATCCAGAGATGGGTGGAGTCCAAATGGAGAGAGGTCCACTCGGGAGTGAGAGTCATCTAAAGTCATAACAAAGTGACCTTTCCTATTACGAATGCACCAATCACAAAATCTAGTCAAATGTCACAAACTGTAGCACTTCATTAGCTACTTTACTGTTACATGATGTTTAAAGCATCCAAAACAATAAGAAGGAATGCAGTTATATTCAGTAAAAGAGCATGAAACTAAGCCTTAATACTAGGTGTGGTATTCACGTGGTTATACCCTCTCTCTACGGAGGCAGTTGTGGATGGAACCAAGAGCTTCATGGCTGGACACATGGAGATAGGTGTACTTGGCACAGGAAGGTGCTGCTGGGTTTTATGTAGCACTGGTGTTCCTTCCTGGTTCTATAAGACGGAAGGGAAGAGGATGTAGAGTAGGTAGGCGCAGGAGAAAACCACAGGGTGCCTCCAGGAAGACTGTGCTCTCTTCTGCTCTAAGCTACATGGCTCTGCTGGGCTGCACCAGCAAACCACGTAGTGAAATCTGGGGAAAGTGGGGATGCTTCCAAGAAGTGGATGCGGGTCAAGACGGCTCAAAGAGAGGACCTCTGGGTAAGGTGGCAACACCGGGCTCTCGCTCCCTGAAGCAGTAGCCAAGGCAAAGTTCAAGGTTGGAGATCTAGGAAAAGAAATTCCCTTTTGTCTGACACTGTGTGTGCCCCCAGAGCTTGGTTGACATTTAATTACAGACCTTATCTGGTGAGACTTTCAGATTCAAGCAAGTTTGATGGTTATTGTTTTTGAGTCCAAAAGTATGGAGAAAATCTTATTTTCTTAGAATGGCAATACACGTTCCCCTCGTCTACAACAGATCTGCTGTTTCTTTGGGTGAAAAATTTGAAAAGGGAAAGAAGCTTCTCCACCACCCCTCCCTGCGAGAACAGCAGCAAAGTTCAAGTGATTTCTAAGGGGAGGAGCCCCAAACTATGAGGATGGTTTTCCCCCCGAGCCGGGGTCTGAAGCTCAGACCGAAAAAGTGGATTTTGTCTCAGGTAACTGCAAAGGGGAGTGGGTAGAGAGATGGCCTGGCAGACTTGGAGAGGATATTTTTGAGAGGAAGCAGGGAAATGTCTAATAAAGAATTTTATTACACATTTTGTTTTAAAATTCTCCTCCCACGTCTTTGTGAAAATTTCAGTAAAATCTAAATAATTCGCCAACGTCCAATGCGGTTGGATCTGTCTGGAAGATGGGGCATGGGCTGTCGGTCTCATGGTGTGGTGTGTGTGTGCGCGCACATGCGCGCGCAAGCGTGAGAGTGTGTGGGTAGTGGAAGAGAGCAGGGAAGCCTAAGCCACCCAAAATAGACCCACCGCATCTGATTACACCATTTTAGCCAGCTGTCACTCTGTGCCTAGGACCAAGTTAAGCCTTGTATTTATGTGATATCATTTAATTCTCACAACAACCCAACAAGGCAGACACTGCTGTGTTTTCTGTTAAATCTGTGTCAATAGCCTCGCTCTTCTGATAAGAGTCTGTGAGCATCTCGCGGGCAGGCAGGATTGTGTTTCATTTATTTTTGTATCCCTATTTTCCATCATGAGGTTTGGCAAATGGAAGGTACTTGAGAATATTTGTTGAGTTGAACTGAGCAGAGGTGGTATGATTGAAGATATAGATTGAAGCTAGATTGTAAAGCCTTGATTGACAGATCAAGTTTGGATTTCGTATTAATTGTTGAGGTCGTTGGGGATGTGATAGGGTGGGCGGGGGAGTGTGGGAGGGTTTTGTCTTGGCTAATCAGCTTCCAGCAGATGAGAATTACAGCCTAAAACTCGAGTTGAATGGAACTCAGCCTTGTTTCTTGCATGAACGCATTATTTTTCTTGACACATTTTTGATGGTTTGTTTTATATGATTGGTTTACCAAGGGTGAGCCAAGGGTAAGCCCCAGGGGTATCTAGAAGTTAATGTTTCTCTCTGAGCTGTCCTTTGGTTTGTAAAAGAAAATAGATAAAACAAAGCTAAGTAAAACTCTGAGAAAAGTTATTATTTTCAACATTGAACTTTCTACAAAAAATTGGTTGGTTGCCAATCGATAATAAAGATTATTCTTCTGGCCATTAGAAGAAAAGAATGATTTCATAGATTTCGCTACATCTCCTCTGTGCTGTGGTATTTTCCGCCATGGAGAAAAGTCTCCATTTGTTTATCTTGCCCAATTTGGCAAGAATAGAAGACTCACGGGACTGCAGTGGTCATCACTGGCGGTAATACATGAGAATCAGCTGTCCCAAAGTCTCCCAACTTCAGAGTCTGCCTACATAGTCATAGGAGTTCATAAGCACATTTCACTTTTTCTAAGAACTTAACAGAAACCATATATTTTCTTCTGATAAGAACATGCAGGCTAACTGAAATAAGACTTCTGGCTGATTGGAAGCTCTGATTAACAGTTGTAGTTGTCTATCCCTCAGTATCCTCAGAGGATTGCTTCCAGGACCGCCTGCGGATACCAAAATCCGCAGATGCTTGAGACCCTTATAGTATAAAATGACGTAGTACAGTTGGCCCTCTGTACCCAGGAGTCCTGCATCCACGACTTCAACCAACCTGCCAATATGGAACCCGTGAATATGGAGGGCCAACTGGGCTATATATATGTCTTTGAATAAAGAAATGAGAAGACAATTGGATTGTTATTTTATAAGCGGTTCTTTTCGTGGTAAAAATATTTTCAAATAAATGTTCCTCAGGAGACATGCAAATAAAAATTATCCTTGGAAAGAATTGTTGGGAAGCAGTTTCATTCTCTCCCCTCACGTTTACTGATGGGGCCACTGAGGTCTGAGGGTTTAGGCTACCCCAAGGCCCGTAGTCCAGGATCACTCTCACCCCAACACTTGTTGAGCCCTCCAGGGTGCCTCAGAGCCTTTGTTGAGTCGGTTGAAGATATATCTCCCAGGATATTTGTGTTCAGTATGAGGAATATGTATCCCCTAAATTCTCTCCCTCTATCCTGCCCCTCCCAGTTTTCCAGGGAATCTAGGGGAATGCAAACCCTTTCATTTCTGGCACAACAGGAGGGGTGAGGAAGGGTACCCGATGACATGGAACTGCGATAATGTAGTTGAGGTGACAACAAAAACCAGCAAATGTTTGCCGGAAACCTGGCAGGATGTCCTTTAAAGAATCATCACCAGGACTTCCTTTGGACACTTTAGTGTTCATTTTCTCACACGCCAGTATCACCATCTTGCTGCTTTTCCTCTCTGTGAGCCTCACCGCTTCCTTCTGAGAACTCAGGATGCGAAACCACAGAGGGGACCTCCTCAGAGAAAACAGAGCCTATTTGCTAAGACATCAGCCTGGGGAGAGTGTCCTCAAACCACACTTTCAAGCATTCTCTGAACCAATATTTTCTCCAGTGTAATGAAAGAAAATATTGAAAAGGAGAAATATGCTTTTTAAGGGAAACAAATTGCTGTTATTTGAATCAAAGGAAAGAACACAGCCAGCCTGCATTTCAGCAAGACAGATCCCATGTAAATTGCAGCTAATTCTAGAAATGGAATGTTGTAGACATATTACCGGTGTCTGAAATGAAAGAATGGAATATGTAAATTACTGACCTTTTGGACAATGAAACAAAAGATGTGAAAATTATTGAGAACTTGTTTTTCAAGTTATCTGCTTCTATTTTGGTCAAAATAAACTCAAGGTCTGTGGCGTGAAACAGAGATTTAGAAAAAGCCGAAGTGAAATATGATGGAGATTTGACATTTAAATGTAGCATCCTTTTGCAAAAGAGCATGCATAACCATGTCACCTCAGGACAGAACACAGTGCATTAAATAAAGGGAGTCCTTGTTCCCGGGTAGTTCATCCCAGTGATAGCCCAGGCCACATGTGTGGTCATATGTCAGCCAAGTCTTGTGACATGCATGGGAGGTTTGGCCCAGGCGGGGCCTTCTGTCTCTTTTCTTACTTGGCTTTTTTCACTTGGGTTGGGATGTTCACTTTTCAAAATAATTACTAAGTGCAATTTAGGAAAGTTGAGGCCAGCCAGCTCCATCTGCTTCCTGGAGCGTAAATGGGGGGATTCTTTCAGAGGTGCTCAAACTACTCCACTCAACTCTGATTGAAGGACTCCGTGTCTGCCCCACCCCCAGCCCTACGCGAGCGTGTCCATCTAGAAGGTGGATGGCAAGAACCAGAGCAGAGCGCTAGCCCGCCATTGTTCTTACAATTCCCCAGAGATGGCGTTTGGCACCTAATCAAACCAGAGCTTGCTGCCTTTCCCTTTATTCACATGAGGTTTATGCTTTTCTCTGTATCATTTTATGCACAAATTTTAAAAGCTGTGGACTCTTTTTTTGTTTTCTTTTGAGAAAACACACGTGATGCAAGTTGGAGGACTATTCAATGGAACTATTTCCTACTGTGATTAGCAGCTTTCTAATTTGACTATTTTGAAAATTTTGAGCTGTGAGCCTTCCTAGAACTGGTGCTGATAGAGTGCACGGGTGTCTCCAAGCTGTATCTGTACAGACTGTGGCTACTTGTTTAAGGGCTCGTGGTCTTGGTTCCTGTTGCATAAGAAATTCAGAAGAATGCAGATGTTCCTCCATCCTGCAGTGGCTGGCTAGATGCAGGTACTAGTTCCCCAATTCAGAACACTTCTGGGTACCTGAAACTGAGAGCCACGGTCTTAGAAGAAGCAGCGAGAGCCATTTAAGTGGCTGAATACTCAATGGTTAAAAACACAGTTTTTGAAGACAGAGATTTGTGAATCTAACTAACAATGAAACCTTCAGCAGACTATGTAATAATAAAATTGTTTATAGTTATTTAACATTTTCCAAATACTTCTATGTGCCAGAAACTGTGTATGTGTGTATATATATCTACATATGTATACACATACACATATATATAGTTTATCCTTATAATAACTCTAAAAGGTAGAGAATACTAGGACCTCCTTTGTATAAATTAGGAAAAACATTCATAGAGCTTAAATAACCTGCCCAAGTCACACAGCTATTTGGTGGCGGAAGCCAGGAAAGCCCAGGGACCCTAATGCCAGAGGCTGTGCTCTGATTCATAGCGTCCTACTGTCCTCAGTGTGCTCAGACTGTCACCGCAGAGAAGCCTGCTCTTCAGGCACCTGTTTGCTGCCACTCTGAGTGAGGTAAGGAGATTGTCAATAAATCACATCCCCCAGTACACCATTCAGTTCACAGGACCTTTTTTCATACTAAGACTTCAGTGGAGAAAGCAATGCATTGATTTGCATTTCTGCACACACACCTTAAAAATTTGCGAACCAGTCTTTTGAGTGTGTCTGGTCTATGAGGAATTTCTTTGTCCGAAACAGTAATATCTATTAAATTTAAATCTCCACCAGGGCTAGGAATATCTACCTCGAAGTGTCCTCAGGACGATTCAATGAGGAGATGTGCACAAATGACATCAAATAAAATGTTCCAAAAGTTCCTTTCTACCTTGACCTTCTCACCTCTTTTCTGCCTCCACGAATTCTTTTTACAAAAGAAATCTGAGTGTGAAGAAAGAAAAGTTAGTATAAGAAGGTTAGAAGTGAAAGCTTTTAGAAACTTCCACAATACTATTTCTAGTAAATTCAGCATGAAGCATTACTTTAAAAACTTTTCCTTAGCATATTAATTTTCACATTCTTTCCCTTTTCATCAGGAAAAGAATTTCTTCATAACAGATCACTCTGGGAATAATTTCCATGCCTCTTCCTTTTTCACCTTGAAAAACACTGGGATAGAACTAAAACCATGAATAATAATTCTTTGCTTATGAGGTTAACTTTGCAGTATAGGAAAGGCTTGAAATATATGTGTGTGTGTATATATATATATATACACACACATATAACTTTATGTTATATATGCAATATTATAAATATATATTAATCTTTGTAGCCTGCAGTGGGTAAGGACTGTTATTCTTACATCAATCCATTTCATATTTCAATTTCAGTGCTTGTATGCAGAATCAATACACAGATTCTTTTGGTACCCTTAGATCCTCTGTCACTGTACTTGGGCTTGTTGTATCATCCTACTGTGCTATAATTACAGAAATAATTTACACTTGCCGATATCGACCTTTCCAAGCCTATTGCTTAAGTGGGGATTGGAAGGAGATCTTTTTGACATTGGCATCACACATGCAACCGTGATTCCAGGTCAAACCCTGCCCCCACCACCATCCTAAACAAATTGGAGAGTTGGCCACTTAAGTCAATCACTTCAAATTCAGACAAATTCAGTACATGCTTCAAGTTATCATTTATCTCCTGGTTTCCATGTGAGTTAGCAACTAATAAAACCTCTGAACTGTGTTGCGGACAAGGTGAGCCCACACTCATTGGCACAGGAAAGCATCTAGAAGATGCTTCTTTCTAGGAATCTAACAATGTTCACTTCAGCTCCAAGATCAAAAACTCTGGGAATCCCTCTCAGAGAATGACCTAAGATACAATTTTTCATGTGAGGAGATATATTAGCTTTCAGCTGGCCTGGCTAATGGTCCCCAGGCAAGGGGCACCTCCAACCATGGGGACCTCCCATGCCCATACCTAGCAGCGTCTCCAGCCCTCCATCCTCCACTCACCTAGGATCTGAAGCTACTAGAAAGAGCGAAGGCTCCAGGGCTGTGCTGGCCAGCATGGTAGGCACTAGCCACATGTGGTGATTTAAATTTAAATTAATTAAAATTTACTAAAATGTCAGGTTCAGTTCTTCTGTAATACTAGCCACATTTCCAGTGTCTAATGGCCACCAATGGCTAGTGGCTACTGCACTGGATGGTGCAGATATAAAATGTTCTCATCACTGCAGAGAGTTCTATTGGGCGGAGCTCCTCTAGAACAGTGGTTCTCGAATGTCACTGTGCGGAAGGATTGCCTAGGAATCTTGTCAAAAATGCAGATTCTCAGGTCTCATTCTCAGTAGGTCCTGGGGGTACCTACTGATTTAAACGATTACTTGTTTCAGGGACAGTTTACCCATCCGATTTTGACAAATACTGTCCACTAGGGTTAAAAATATTTGCTATTTTTTGAAACAGTATTTTCAAACTATGATGAAAAATCATTAAAAATATTTTCTGGGGCTTCCCTGGTGGCGCAGTGGTTGAGAGTCCGCCTGCCGATGCAGGGGACACAGGTTCGTGCCCCGGTCCGGGAAGATCCCACATGCCGCGGAGCGGCTGGGCCCGTGAGCCATGGCCGCTGAGCCTGCGCGTCCGGAGCCTGTGCTCTGCGACGGGAGAGGCCTCAACAGTGAGAGGCCCGCGTACCACAAAAAAAAAAAGAAAAAAAAATTTTCTAACCCTTTATGGACCAGTATAATAACAATGAATTACTAGAAAAATCAAATTTTAAAATAAAGCATATAAAATACAAATTTCACTTTTTATTATTAGGTTTAAAGAACATAAAATTACTCTGCCAACATGCTCCACGACTTCCTAAATGCTTACTCTCAATTTCTGGACTTGTCTGTTTACAGACTGTACTTGGAGAAGCAATGTTCCAGAAACTAAGAAAATGAAGGAACCTGCATCAATAAAGGAACAGACCTAGGCTTATTCACCTTTCGAATAAAGATGAGGGATAACTCAGGGATTCATATTTGCTTCTTGTAACCTCATATTTTTTCCATTAAAAAATTTAACCTCTGTTTAGATTTCTTATGTCACTGAAAAAAAAAGTCTTGCTTAGAAGAGAATGTATGTGTTTGTTCTTTCTAAGATGGAAAAAAACTCTCACCCATGTTTTATGATAAAAGAGCTGAGGAAGGAATTATGGGAGGAAGAATGGATGGTGGCTGCAGTGAAAGAGAACAAGATCCATACCTGGGAACTGCAGAAAAAAGGAGGAGGAGGAGAAGAAGAAGAAGGAAAAGAAATGGGACGTGACTAGGGAGTTGCTACTGAATCTATACGTGATACTGGTCCGGCCGCTGGTAATTTTCCCATGGCGCCTACTATTCATTTGAGCTTGAATTCCCTGAGGATGGCTGTGGCTGACGGTGTCTCCTTCCTCCAGCACTTACTGGGTAGCCTTTGTGCATCTCTGGAAGACGAAGAATCAGACATCTGTGATGCTGATTTTTAAAGTGCTCATGTGTGGAAGTTATGGGAAAGCAGGACTGTCCTCCCAGGTGGGCTGAGGTGAGGGAAGCCGCAGGCACCAGCACACCCAACAAAATGAACATTGACTTCTCAACGGCATCAAAAAAACTAGTCAGTGACCACAGTTTTTATTTGGTTCAAGTGTTCAGATTAGGGTCTAAAAAAGTCACATGTTGCATTTGATTGCTAATTTTCATGTCTCTCTCTCTCTCTTTTTTTTTTTTTTTTTTTTTTGCGGTACATGGGCCTCTCACTGTTGTGGCCTCTCCCGTTGCGGAGCGCAGGCTCCGGACGCGCCGGCTCAGCGGCCATGGCTCACGGGCCCAGCCGCTCCGCAGCATGTGGGATCCTCCCGGACCGGGGCACAAACCCGCGTCCCCCTGCAACGGCAGGCGGACTCTCAACCACTGCGCCACCAGGGAAGCCCCGTGTCTCTTTTTACTCTATAGATTTCCTTGTCGTGTATCTGTGGAAGAAACCTGGTCATTTGTCCTACAGTTTCCACATTCTGGATTTTGCTGGTTGAATTCCAGTGGTGCTGCTTGATATGTTCCCTTGTCCCCCATATTTGCTGCGAAGCGGTGGTTAGATCTAGATCAGCATTATGCAGTAGAAATGTGATGTAGGCCACATAACAAAATTTTAAATTTTTGAATAGTTTCCTAAAAAAATAAAAAGGAACAGGTGAAATTAATTTTATAATAACATTATTCAGGATAATTGACATATAATAAACTGTACTTAAAGTGTACAATTTGAAACCATCACCACAATTAAGACTTTCAAAATATCCATCATCCCCAAAAGTTTTCTAATTTTACTTGGTAATTCCTTCCTCCTGTCTAATTTTTCACATTCACAGGCAATGACTGAGCTGTTTTCTGCCACTGTAGATGAGCTTGCATTTTCTAGGATTTTCTATAAATCAAATCATATAATATGTATTCATTTTTTAGCTATCCTTTTTCACTACACGTAATTATTTTGAGAATCATCTGTGTTGATGCATGTATCAATAATTTGTTCCTTTTTTTGGTGGGTATTATTCTATTGTATAAATACTGATATATCACAATTTATCCATTAACCTGTTGGTGGACATTTAAGTTGTTTCTAATTTTTAGTTATTTCGAATAAAGCTGCTGTGAACTTTTATGCACAAGTCTTTTCCCTTGGGTAAATTTCTATGAGTGGAATGATTGGATCATGTGGTAGGTGTATGTTTAACTTTTTAAGAAGCAACAAGACTGTTTTCCAAAGTGGTTATAGCACTTGACATTCCCATCAGCAGCAAGTCAAATTATTTTTTATATATTTTATTTAACTCAATACATCCAAAGCATTATCACTTCAATATATATCAAAATTTTATTACTGAAATATTTTATTTTTTATACTGTTCCAGATCCCATGCGTATTTTGAATTTATTTCTAACATATCCCAATCCAAATAGCCACATTTCAAATGCTTAGAAATCATGTATCTAATGATTCTACAATATTGTACAGTGAACTTCTAGCAACTTTATCTGATTCCTGTTAATTTTTTAAAACAAGAGTGATTCATTGCTGGTGTTGTGTGCTTCTATAAGGTAGTGTCTCTCTTTTGTGGTATTTAGTTTCCTTGCCTGATTCAGATGCTGACAAACTGAATTACACACTGTAAGTCCCCCATCAGCTTTTTTTTTGAGATATAGTTGATTTCCAATATTATATCAGTTTCAGGGGTACAACATAGTGATTCCAAATTTTTATAGATTATATTCCATTTATAGTTATTATAAAACGTTAGCTATATTCCCCCATCAGCTTTCTACCTAATGCCCTGAGCAGAGGCTAATATTTTTCCTAGATCAATGATTTCATTACAGATTGCAAAATGGTAATATTCTATCATTCCTTCTTCCTTTATTAGCTGAAGTACTCGAGAAACACTTAGCCACATTAACTGTTTACCATGAATACACTTTGTATAGGTAAATCAAGAGAAATGTTGGATTCTTCCACTTTATTTATCAGGTTTTATAATAATGAATAGGTTCTCTAGTATCCGCCAAAGGCAAACAGTAAAGAGTTTTCAAAGAATATATGCTGTCTTTAAAAATATCTTTATAAACTCATGGATTTAAACATGTTCGATGTGTACTTATTTCACTGTTAATGCTCAAATTGGCCCATTTTTGGACTTTGGGAGCTTTTCCTAAATAGTTCCTGTGACATTTTGATACAGATGAAGATTTTTGTAACAGCATCCCAGTCTTCTGCTTTTTTTTTTTTACATCTTTATTGCAGTATAATTGCTTTACAATGGTGTGTTAGTTTCTGCTTTATAACAAAGTGAATCAGTTATACATATACATATGTTCCCATATCTCTTCCCGCTTGCGTCTCCCTCCCTCCCATCCTCCCTATCCCACTCCTCCAGGAGGTCACAAAGCACCGAGCTGATCTCCCTGTGCTATGCGGCTGCTTCCCACTAGCTATCTACCTTACGTTTGGTAGTGTATATCTGTCCATGCCTCTCTCTCGTTTTGTCACAGCTTACCCTTCCCCCTCCCCATATCCTCAAGTCCATTCTCTAGTAGGTCTGTGTCTTTATTCCTGTCTTACCCCTAGGTTCTTCATGACATTTTTTTTTCTTCAATTCCATATATATGTGTTAGCATACGGTATTTGTCTTTCTCTTTCTGACTTACTTCACTCTGTATGACAGACTCTAGGTCTATCCACCTAATCACAAATAGCTCAATTTTGTTTCTTTTTATGGCTGAGTAATATTCCACTGTATATATGTGCCACATCTTTTTTATCCATTCATCTGTTGATGGATACTTAGGTTGTTTCCATCTCCGGGCTATTGTAAATAGAGCTGCAATGAACATTTTGGTACATGACTCTTTTTGAATTATGGTTTTTTCAGGGTGTATGTCCAGTAGTGGGATTGCTGGGTCATATGGTAGTTCTATTTGTAGTTTTTTAAGGGACCTCCATACTGTTCTGCACAGTGGTTGTATCAATTTACATTCCCACCAGCAGTGCAAGAGTGTTCCCTTTTCTCCACACCCTCTCCAGCATTTATTGTTTCTAGATTTTTTGATGATGGCCATTCTGACTGGTGTGAGATGATAGCTCATTGTAGTTTTGATTTGCATTTCTCTAATGATTAATGATGTTGAGCATTCTTTCATGTGTTTGTTGGCAATCTGTATATCTTCTTTGGAGAAATGTCTATTTAGGTCTTCTGCCCATTTTTGGATTGGGTTCTTTGTTTTTTTGTTATTGAGCTGCATGAGCTGCTTATAAATTTTGGAGATTAATCCTTTGTCAGTTGCTTCATTTGCAAATATTTTCTCCCATTCTGAGGGTTGTCTTTTGGTCTTGTTTATGGTTTCCTTTGCTGTGCAAAAATTTGAAGTTTCATTAGGTCCCATTTGTTTATTTTTGTTTTAATTTCCATTTCTCTAGAAGGTGGGTCAAAAAGGGTCTTGCTGTGATTTATGTCATAGAGTGTCCTGCCTATGTTTTCCTCTACGAGTTTGATAGTTTCTGGCCTTACATTTAGGTCTTTAATCCATTTTGAGCTTATTTTTGTGTATGGTGTTAGGGAGTGATCTAATTTCATACTTTTATATGTACCTGTCCAGTTTTCCCAGCACCACTTATTGAAGACGCTGTCTTTTCTCCACTGTATATTCCTGCCTCCTTTATCAAAGATAAGGTGACCATATGTGCGTGGGTTTATCTCTGGGCTTTCTATCCTGTTCCATTGATCTATCTTTCTGTTTCTGTGCCAGTACCATACTGTCTTGATTACTGTAGCTTTGTAGTATAGTCTGAAGTCAGGGAGCCTGATTCCTCCAGCTCCGTTTTTCGTTCTCAAGATTGCTTTGGCTATTCGGGGTCTTTTGTGTTTCCATACAAATTGTGAAAGTTTTTGTTCTAGTTCTGTGAAAAATGCGAGTGGTAGTTTGATAGGGATTGCATTGAATCTGTAGATTGCTTTGGGTAGTAGTGTCATTTTCACAATGTTGAGTCTTCCAATCCAAGAACATGGTATATCTCTCCATCTATCTGTATTATCTTTAACATCTTTCATCAGTGTCTTATAATTTTCTGCATACAGGTCTTTTGTCTCCTTAGGCAGGTTTATTCCTAGATATTTTATTCTCTTTGTTGCAATGGTAAATGGGAGTGTTTTCTTGATTTCACTTTCAGATTGTTCATCATTAGTGTATAGGAATGCCAGAGATTTCTGTGCATTAATTTTGTATCCTGCTACTTTACCAAATTCATTGATTAGCTCTGGTAGTTTTCTGGTAGCATCTTTAGGATTCTCTATGTATAGTATCATGTCATCTGCAAACAGTGACAGCTTTACTTCTTTTCCAATTTGGATTCCTTTTATTTCCTTTTCTTCTCTGATTGCTGTGGCTAAAACTTCCAAAACTATGTTGAATAAGAGTGGTGAGAATGGGCAACCTTGTCTTGTTCCTGACCTTAGTGGAAATGCTTTCAGTTTTTCACCATTGAGGACGATGTTGGCTGTCGGTTTGTCATATATGGCCTTTATTATGCTGAGGAAAATTCCCTCCATGCCTACTTTCTGCAGGGTTTTTATCATGAATGGGTGTTGAATTTTGTCGAAAGCTTTCTCTGCATCTATTGAGATGATCATATGGTTTTTCTCCTTCAATTTGTTAATATGGTGTATCACATTGATTGATTTGCATATATTGAAGAATCCTTGCATTCCTGTAATAAACCCCACTTGATCATGGTGTATGATCCGTTTAATGTGCTGTTGGATTCTGTGTGCTAGTATTTTGTTGAGGATTTTTGCATCTATGTTCATTAGTGATATTGGCCTGTAGTTTTCTTTCTTTGTGACATCCTTGTCTGGTTTTGGTATCAGGGTGATGGTGGCCTCGTAGCATGTGTTTGGGAGTGTTCCTCCCTCTGCTATATTTTGGAAGAGTTTGCGAAGGATAGGTGTTAGCACCTCTATAAATGTTTGATAGAATTCGCCTGTGATGCCATCTGGTCCTGGGCTTTTGTTTCTTGGAAGATTTTTAATCACAGTTTCAATTTCAGTGCTTGTGATTGGTCTGTTCATATTTTCTACTTCTTCCTGATTCAGTTTTGGCAGGTTGTACATTTCTAAAAATTTGTCCATTTCTTCCAGGTTGTCCATCTTATTGGCATAGAGTTGCTTGTAGTAATCTCTCATGATCTTTTGTATTTCTGCAGTGTCAGTTGTTACTTCTCCTTTTTCATTTCTAATTCTATTGATTTGAGTCTTCTCCCTTTTTTTCTTGATGAGTCTGGCTAATGGTTTATCAATTTTGTTTATCTTCTCAAAGAACAAGCTTTTAATTTTATTGATCTTTGCTATCGTTTCCTTCATTTCTTTTTCATTTATTTCTGGTCTGATTTTTATGATTTCTTCCCTTCTGCTAACTTTGTGGTTTTTTTGTTCTTCTTTCTCTAATTGCTTTAGGTGCATGGTTAGGTTGTTTATTCAAGATGTTTCCTGTTTCTTAAGGTAGGATTGTATTGCTATAAACTTGCCTCTTAGAACTGCTTTTGTTACATCCCATAGATTTTGGGTCATCGGGTCTCCATTGTCATTTGTTTCTAGGTATTTTTTGATTTCCTCTTTGATTTCTTCAGTGATCACTTCGCTATTAAGTAGTGTATTGTTTAGCCTCCACATGTTTGTATTTTTTACAGATCTTTTCCTGTAATTGATACCTAGTCTCATAGCTTTGTGGTCGGAAAAGATACTTGATACAATTTCAATGTTCTCAAATTTATCAAGGCTTTTTTTGTGACCCAAGATATGATCTATCCTGGAGAATTTTCCATGAGCACTTGAGGAAAATATGTAGTCTGTTGCTTTTGGATGGAATGTCCTATAAATATCAATTAAGTCCATCTTGTTTAATGTATCATTTAAGGCTTGTATCTCCTTATTTATTTTCATTTTGGATGATCTGTCCATTGGTGAAAGTGGGGTGTTAAAGTCCCCTACTATGAATGTGTTACTGTCAATTTCCCCTTTTATGGCTGTTAGTATTTGCCTTATGTATTGAGGTGCTCCTACGTTGGGTGCATAAATATTTACAATTGTTATATCTTCTTCTTGGATCGATTCCTTGATGATTATGTAGTGTCCTTCTTTGTCTCTTGTAATAGTCTTTATTTTAAAGTCTATTTTGTCTGATATGAGAATTGCTACTCCAGCTTTCTTTTCGTTTCCATTTGCATAAAATATCTTTTTCCATCCCCTCACTTTCAGTCTGTATGTATCTCTAGGTCTGAAGTGGGTCTCTTGTAGACAGCAAATATATGGGTCTTGTTTTTGTATCCATTCAGCCAATCTGTGTCTTTTGGTGGGAGCATTTAGTCCATTTACATTTAAGGTAATTATCGATATGTATGTTCCTATTCCCATTTTCTTAACTGTTTTGCGTTCGTTATTGTAGGTCTTTTCCTCCTCTTGTGTTTCTTGCCTAGAGAATTTCCTTTAGCAGTTGTTGTAAAGCTGGTTTGGTGGTGCTGAACTCTCTCAGCTTTTGCTTGTCTGTAAAGGTTTAAATTTCTCCATCAAATCTGAATGAGATCCTTGCTGGGTAGAGTAATCTTGGTTGCAGGTTTTTCTCCTTCATCACTTTAAATATGTCCTGCCAGTCCCT
This sequence comes from Grampus griseus, assembly GCF_964374135.1. Lineage (NCBI taxonomy): Eukaryota > Metazoa > Chordata > Mammalia > Artiodactyla > Delphinidae > Grampus > Grampus griseus. The sequence goes on from NC_139001.1 coordinate 9,925,896, forward strand.
TCTGGCTTGCAGAGTTTCTGCTGAAAGATCAGCTGTTAACGTTATGGGGATTCCCTTGTGTGTTATTTGTTGTTGTTCCCTTGCTGCTTTTAATATGTTTTGTTTGTATTTAAGTTTTGACAGTTTGATTAATATGTGTCTTGGCGTATTTCTCCTTGGAGTCATCCTGTATGGGACTCTCTGTGCTTCCTGGACTTGATTAAGTATTTCCTTTCCCATATTAGGGAAATTTTCAACTATAATCTCTTCAAATATTTTCTCAGTTCCTTTCTTTTTCTCTTCTTCTTCTGGAACCCCTATAATTCGAATGTTGGTGCGTTTAATGTTGTCCCTGAGGTCTCTGCGACTGTCCTCAGTTCTTTTCATTCTTTTTTCTTTATTCTGCTCTGCAGTAGTTATTTCCACTATTTTATCTTCCAGGTCACTTCTCCGTTTTTGTGCCTCAGTTATTCTGCTATTGATCCCATCTAGAGTATTTTTCATTTCATTTATTGTGTTGTTCATCATTGTTTGTTTCATCTTTAGTTCTTCTAGGTCCTTGTTAAATGTTTCTTGCATTTTGTGTATTCTATTTCCAAGATTTTGGATCATCTTTACTATCATTATTCTGAATTCTTTTTCAGGTAGACTGCCTATTTCCTCTTCATTTGTTAGGTCTGGTGGGTTTTCATCTTGCTCCTTCATCTGCTGTGTGTTTTTCTGTCTTCCCATTTTGCTTATCTTACTGTATTTGGGGTCTCCTCTTTGCAGGCTGCAGGTTTGTAGTTCCCATTGTTTTTGGTGTCTGTCTCCAGTGGCTAAGGTTGGTTCAGTGGGTTGTGTAGGCTTCCTGATGGAGGGGACTAGTGCCTGTGTTCTGGTGGATGAGGCTGGATCTTGTCTTTCTGGTGGGCAGGTCCACGTCTGGTGGGGTGTTTTGGGGTGTCTGTGGACTTATTATGATTTTAGGCAGCCTCTTTGCTAATGGGTGGGGCTGTGTTCCTGTCTTGTTAGTTGTTTGGCATACGATGTCCAGCACTGTAGCTTGCTGGTCGTTGAGTGAAGCTGGGTGCTGGTGTTGAGATGGAGATCTCTGGGAGATTTTCGCCATTTGATATTATGTGGAGCTGGGAGGTCTCTTGTGGACCAGTGTCCTGAAGTTGGCTCTCCCACCTCAGAGGCACAGCACTGACTCCTGGCTGCAGCACCAAGAGCTTTTCATCCACACGGCTCAGAATAAAAGGGAGAAAAAGCAGAAAGAAAGAATTAGTAGAAGTAGAAAGAGAGAAAGAAAGAAAGAAAGAGAGGAGCGAGGGAGGGAGGGAGGAAGGAAGGAGGGAAGGAAGGAAAAAAAGGAGATAAAGTAAAATAAAATAAGATTAAATATAATAAAGTTATTAAAATTAAAAATAATTATTAAGAGATAACAAAAGAAAAAAAAATTAAAAAAAAAGAAAAATAAAACGGACGGATAGAACCCTAGGACAAATGGTGGAAGCAAAGCTATACAGACAAAATCTCACAGAGAAGCATACACATACACACTCACAAAAAGAGGAAAAGGGGAAAAAAATCATACATCTTGCTCTCAAAGTCCACCTCCTTAATTTGGGATGAATCGTAGTCTATTCAGGTATTCCACAGATGCAGGTACATCAAGTTGATTGTGGAGCTTTAATCCGCTGCTCCTGAAGCTGCTGGGAGAGGTTTCCCTTTCTCTTCTTTGTTCGCACAGCTCCTGGGGCTCAGCTTTGGATTTGGCCCCGCCTCTGCGTGTAGGTCGCCGGTGGGCGTCTGTTCCTCGCTCAGGCAGGACGGGGTTAAAGGAGCCGCTGATTCTGGGGCTCTGGCTCACTCATGCCGTGGCGGGGAGAGGGGGGGGGGGCGGAGGGCGGGGCATGGAGTGCGGGGCGGGCCTGCGCGGCAGAGGCCGGCATGACGTTGCACCAGCGTGAGGCGCGCCGTGCGTTCTCCCGGGGAAGTTGTCCCTGGATCCCGGGACCTTGGCAGTGGCGGGCTGCACAGGCTCCCCGGAAGGGGAGAGTGGAGAGTGACCTGTGCTCGCACACAGGCTTCTTGGTGGCGGCAGGAGCAGCCTTAGCGTCTCCCGCCCGTCTCTGGGGTCCGCGCTTTTAGCCGCGGCTCGCGCCCGTCTCTGGAGCTCCTTTAAGCAGCGCTCTTAATCCCCTCCCCTCGCGCACCAGGAAACAAAGAGGTAAGAAAAAGTCTCTTGCCTCTTCGGCAGGTCCTGACTTTTCCCCGGACTCCCTCCCGGCTAGCCGTGGCGCACTAACCCCTGCAGGCTGTCTTCACGCCGCCAACCCCAGTCCTCTCCCGGAGCTCCGCCCGAAGCCCGAGCCTCATCTCCCAGCCCCGCCCGCCCCAGCGGGTGAGCAGACAAGCCTCTCGGGCTGGTGAGTGTCGGTCGGCCCTGATCCTGTGTGCGGGAATCTCTCCGCTTTGCCCCCCGCACCCCTGTGGCTGCGCTCTCCTCCGCGGCTCCGAAGCTTTCCCCCTCCGCCAGCCGCTGTTTCCGCCCGCGAAGGGGCTTCCTAGTGTGTGGACACCTTTCCTCCTTCACAGAGCCCTCCCACAGGTGCAGGTCCCGTCCCTATCCTTTTGTCTCTGTTTAGTTTTTTCTTTTGCCCTACCCAGGTACGTGGGGGGTTTCTTGCCTTTTGGGAGGTCTGAGGTCTTTTGCCAGCGTTCAGTAGGTGTTCTGTAGGAGTTGTTCCATGTGTAGATGTATTTCTGGTGTATCTGTGGGAAGGAAGGTGATCTCCGCGTTTTACTCTTCCGCCATCTTCCTGTCTTCTGGTTTGACCAGGTGTTCCAGGTTCATTTGTACATTTCCTTGATAAGCCATTTTTTTTAAGGAGTTCTGGTTGCTGTGTTATTTAGAGACCATAATCTGGGCACCACAGATACTGATTGCTATTGGGGTGGTTATTGTTTCTGAGCTTTTTTTTTTTTTGCAGTACGCGGGCCTCTCACTGCTGCGGCCTCTCCCGTTGCGGAGCACAGGCTCCGGACGCGCAGGCTCAGCGGCCATGGCTCACGGGCCTAGCCGTTCCGTGGCATGTGGGATCTTCCCGGACCGGGGCACGAACCCGTGTCGCCTGCATAGGCAGGCGACTCTCAACCACTGCGCCACCAGGGAAGCCGTGTAATACTCTTTTGAAAGAGGTATCTTTCAACTGTTGTGCAGACTATGGGGGAAGGATGTTAGAGAATGTCTTTCATGATGCACAGTAGGAATACATTTTACATCATGATGTGTTATGTATACACACACATGCTTGGATGTGTACACACACCCATACACACACATACAGCCAAAACACATGTTTCATGAAGCAATACTTACCCTTAGTATGTGTGGCCTCTTTGATATTTTCTGTTCTTCTCTTTCTGATCCCATTTATTTTTTTAAATGCTGATCGTGACTCACTAAACTGACTTCACATCTATGAAAAATGGGTCGAAAACCCTGAGTTAGGGCAAGCAGAGAAACCTAAGTGGTGAAGTGGAAAGAGGGTGGTCAAGGTGCTCTCCTTTGTTTCTTTCCTGAACGACGAGGGGACCAACCCTGCTCCAAACAGATGTCCTAGCTACCAGAGCCAGGCTACGTTTCTGACCTCATGAGATCTTATGGTATGCTCAGCTTTGTTCTTTACTTTTCCCACTTTGAATGGAATGGAGTTTTAGCTAGGAGAAATAAACACAGGAATATTTTGGAAAAGACAGGCAGAATAATATTGGGAAAATATTATTATAAGTTAATATTCTGGTACTGTGTTTGTCTGTGTGTCAGGGTGTCCAGAAGTGAACGGTAACTCCCAGAATGGGACTGTAATGTTGCATCTTGAGGGCGAGTTCTACTCAGTCGGCCTGTGCAGGCTTAGCCTCTGTGGGGCTTCAGCTGAAGAGTATTTACCCGTGTACAGTGTACAGCACAAAGGGAAAAGGGCAGGGTTCAGAACTGCATATATAGTATAAACTAAACTAAATATTTATATTAATTATTCTTCTATCTGTTTAACTGTCTCAATGCCTAGAAAGAACAACTCCAAATGTAAAAAAAAGGGCACTCTTTGTTTGACTGAATTATGTGAAATATTTCTTTTCTTCCTGATAATATTCTGCATTTTTCCAACTTTTAAAAATTCCGGGGCTTCCCTGGTGGCACAGTGGTTGAGAGTCGGCCTGCCGATGCAGGGGACACGGCTTCGTGCCCCGGTCCTGGAAGATCCCACATGCCATGGAGCGGCTGGGCCCATGAGCCATGGCCGCTGGGCCTGCGCGTCCGGAGCCTGTGCTCTGCAACGGGAGAGGCCACAACAGTGAGAGGCCCGCGTACCGCCAAAAAAAAAAAAAAAAATTCCGCATGTATGACTTTTTATAATCAAACACAAACAATGAAGGTTGTTTTTCCTAGTGACTTTTTAGAGGTTAGTGCTTCACTGCTCTTACGGTTTATGAGATGAGGAAATCCTCATGGTTAACCTTAAAAGTCTTTTAATTTCTCTGGAAGCCTATGTCGGTAACAGGTTGAAGGTGGCGACTACCGTCCAGCCTTCTGCATTTGCGAAAGATGGTCTCATTACCAAAGAATCTTGCTGCCATGGTGCATCCACTGTCCCAGGGGTCCGTGAGTAAGCCTGTGAAACAGTGTGATTCTGATGATCTCTCAGGGCGATTAGACAACATTATCACTATTTCTCTCCTTATTCTAGGAGTGAGCACCAGAAAGATTCTCTTTTGTAACTTGAATCTACACGATTACAAGTACATGTAATCAAAAATATTCCCTTTACAGAGCAGCCATCCCCCCAAAACTCCTACCAGCAGTACTAACCCTTTGTTGGCTATTCCCTTTACTGCTTCCTTTAACGACCTTGGAAATTCATGTTTTTCATTGTAATTAAATAACGGAGATGTTTCCTGTGATAAAAAAAAGCAAATAGTATAAATTGTTTTGAAAACATAAAATAGGACAGTGTTAGAGGCACATCATATAAAAATGTAAATCTCTGGAAGCTTCCAGAAATATTATCTGTGAAACATTGAGTTGGGTCCTGGATGCTGTTTGGTGAGGGAAAGGAAGGGGGCAGAAAGAGTTGTATGTTCGGGAAAGGACTTGTGATACCACCCCAGCAATAAGGGCTAATGCATATGCAGCAGGGGGAAATCAGTTTCACGAAACCCAGATTTTTACCCTTTTGTGACTCCAAGGTTGTCTCACATCTCAGGTCAGATTCTCTGGGAGACTGACTCTGAAGCAGAGGTATATTTGCAGGGGGCTTGCTGGGAAGTTCTCTACGGAGCCGTGCCTGGAGGGGGTGGAAGTGGGGCTGGGCAAAGGAAGATGCTGAACAGTGATGGGGTTGTAATAGAACCTTGGCTGCACCCGGAGGGAGCGATGGAGCTGGGATGGCTCTTCAGAGGCTCCCCCACCCCCCCTACCTAGAGACAGACCTTCGTATCCCTGCATCAACCGGTCATTGCCCGGGGACTGTCCCAGGGAGGGGGCACAGCCTTGGGCAAGTCAGCCTCCTTTGGCTGAGGGCAGAGTCGAGAGCAGGACCCAGCTGTGGAAGGAGCAACGTCAGGGATTCTGTGCACACGGCATCCACTACCGTCCTCCCCTCTGAGGCTCAGCTCGACTTCCTTCCCAGTAAGTTCACTCCACTTGGGAATAGCACCTCCAGGTTTCTGGTAGGTCTCTTGCCCTGGAGAAGCCACCAGAGAAAGGTTAGTGAGACCAACTACAGACTCGTCAATGCAGCTGGAGTGAAGGCCCAACTGATGCTCATCCTTTCCCTCCACTACAACCTGTTCCAGATCCATTCATCCTGAGCTGGCCACTCAGCTGGGCTTAGTGGCTCATTGGTGAGATGACCCAGACCATCACACTTGAGGGAATCTCAGCTCCTGATCACCAAGTCCCTCTCAGGCCACCATTGCTGCATTTATCTATTTACTCTTCAAACTGGGCAGAGGAGTTCTCAGAGACACCCTGAGACACATGGACACCACGATTTATCCCTCTCTGTCCCCACCTGTAAGAGCAGCCCATCTCCTCTTGATAATGCAGGTCAGTTACTTCTGCAGCAGAGTAAATCCTGCCCTTCACTGCAGATTTCTGGGCATGTGGAATCAGAAGTAGTTGCGCAACAGCTATCACTTAAATTAAAAAAAGATTAAACTCTTTTGAGGTCTAATTTACATAGAATTAAATGCACATGTATTAAGTGTACAGCTTGATGAGTTTTGACTCATCACTACCACAGTCGAGAGATAGAGGGGCTTCCCTGGTGGCGCAGTGGTTGAGAGTCCACCTGCCGATGCAGGGGACACGGGTTCGTGCCCCGGTCCGGGAAGATCCCACATGCCATGGAGCGGCTGGGCCCGTGAGCCATGGCCGCTGAGCCTGCGCGTCCGGAGCTTGTGCTCCGCAACGGGAGAGGCCACAACAGTGAGAGGCCCGCGTACCGCAAAAAAAAAAAAAAAAAAAAAAAAAAAAAGAGAATACTTCATGCTAGAAAGATCCCTCATATCCATTTGATTTCAATTACTGCCCTCCCACCCCCAACAAGGAAACTACTGATTTTCTTTCTGTCATTATACGTCTACAGGTAAGGTTTGCCTTTTCTAGAACGTAATGTAAATGGAATATATAATGCATACTCTTTGGTGTCTGACTTCTTTTGCTCAGCAGAGCATTTTTAAGAGCCTCCATGTTGCTGCATGTTCTAGTGTGTTCTTTTTTGCTGCTGAGAAGTATCTCACTGTAAGGATAAACCATATGTTCAACCATTTACCTGCTGGTTGACATTTGGTTGTTTTCAGTTTGGCCTATGATAAATCAAGCTGCTGTAGACACTCGTGTACACGTTTTTGTGTGGACATAGGTCTTCATTTTCTTGGGTAAATATCTAGAAGTGGAATTGCTGAGTCATACAATAAGCATGTATTCAGCTTTATAAGAAACTGTCACACTGTTTTCTGAGATGGTTGTTCCATTTTATAACCCCGGCAGCAATGTTGGAGAGTCCCTGTGACTCCACGTTTTTCCCCCAGATCCTTAAGGTAGAAGCTTAGATAATTGATTCTACACGTTTCCTTTCTAAATATAAGCCTTTAAGATTATATATTCCTCTCTTAAGGTTGCTTTAGCTGCATGCAACAATTTTGATAGGCTGATGTTCATTGTTCTTTAATCAAAATACTTAAAAATGTCCTTTGTGATTTCGTCTTTGATCCGCACATAACTTAACAGTGTGTAGTTTAATTTCAAATATTTGTAGATTTTCCAGGCGTTTCTCTGTTAGTGATTTCCAAATGAATTCTGTTATGGCCAGAGAACATACTCTATACGATTTCAGTTCTTTGAAAGTTACCGTGGCTTATGTCATGGAGCAGTATATGCGTATATGCTCTGTCTATATGGGTGAATATTCACATGCACTTAAAAAGAATGTATATTCTGCTTTTGTGGCATGCAGTGTCCTATAAAAGTCAATTACATTAGAATAGTGACTTTGCAAAGCAGAGTTTAATACATCTTGAGCAAGGAGAGCAGCACTTCTCTTAGTTCAGAGGGGTCATGGAATCTGGGAATTCAAGATCTCCAAAGACATCCAGCAATCTGTGTTCTCCTCTCAAGCCTCAGGGTCTCTCTCCCTCCCAATCAGAGTCCTGAACGCGGCACAGCACGCTCTGGAGTGGAGAACTCAGTCTTCCTGGAGCTTTTACTCCACATATAACTCACTCCCGGGTCTGAGCCTCAGCTTTCTCCACCACTTAGATGCAGGAGATGTGAGTCTCTTTATATGCCAGGAAGGAGGCGCCTTGGCCGTAATCCCCAGCTGTATTTCTTTGTCTTTCTCCAGTGCATCCACGACACTCAGCGACAGCCATCTGATTCCAGAATCCTTGTAATTACTGTTTCCCTTAAAACACTCTAATGCCCGAGACACTGCACCCATCAGCGCATCCCCGTCCATTTGTATCCCATTTCATTCACCCCAGTTACAGTTTTAACAACCCCCCAGTGACAGCGTCCAGAGATGATTGGAACTCCGTCTATTGCCAGCCAGTGGGTGGTCTGGCTCCAAAATGCCCACTTTAGAGTTTGCAAGCAAACAGGTTTGGACAAGAAGAGAGGTTGCATTGTGAGGCGGCTGCGACCAAGGCTTTGGCTGATCCCACAGTAGATGCTGGGATGGCCTCCTGCCATTGTCCCCCATTGAGGTCTGTGAACCCCACACTGGAAGTGGGCTGCCCGTAGGGAGGGTATATATCGGGCAAGTCGGCTTCCTTTGGCTACAGGCAATGCCGAGAGGGAGACTCAGCCGTGGGCCATTGGCTGACACTACCAACCTTGGCCCACGCTCCTCTCTGCTGAGGCCATAAACACAGTGATCCTGAAGGGGGAGGATGGTACATCAGAACATCCACTACACCATGACTAACAAATCAGTCCTGAATGTCGTCTACACTTCAGAGAGGTCTTTGATGATTTCCTGCTCCTTTTGATTTCCTCTTACAATATGACCAGTAAAAAAAGAACACAGAACATACAGCCATGATTTCTGCAGCTCTACCTGCAATTGCAGGTAGTTTGTCAAAGGTGAAGATTCAGTTTCCTCTTGACCTCACTCCCAGTTCCCCATCCATAAGGCCACTGACTTGCTCTCTGCCACTCCCCCGTGATCTCTGAATCTTGGCAAGAAGGGCTGCCCTGTCCAACAGAGCAGGTTTTACTTGCAGAAGTGCACCTGGGCTTCAAGTTAAGCAAAGGCCAAGACAGATCCAGAGGTATCTTTCTTTTTGTGGATGTTCTCTTCTAGATAACCTAATTTCTACCAGTTATGGCCGGCACATTTCCTATAGGTTTGAGGACAGTAATTCTTGGCTTCGATGATGGAAGTGGGAAGAAAGAGAGAGAAAAAAAATGGAAGCAAAGAAAGATTGGTTTGGTGTGAAATCAGCTCAGGTGGAGAAGTGGTGAGGTGGGAAGATAGCAGAAGCTGTGGTTTCTCACCAGTCCCCATGAGAGAGTGTTGGGATCATACTGGTAATCAGTGAGTCAGGATGGAGGTACAGGGCAACAAAGACCCTTAGAAATCAGGCCACAAAGAACAAGAAGAGTACAGAGTTGCCCCTTTCTGGGCTAAATGTGGTGGAAACAGATCTGAGCACATCCTCCATGCCGTTCTCAGCTTCCCCAGGCTCTAGTTGGAAAAGGAGCTGTATTTACTGATCTGCAAAGATGGGCAGTGTCTCAGAGAGAATGAGAAGGGCTCTGAAAAAGCAGGTACCTTCATGTTCATTGCAAACTGTGATAGAAAGAATCCTAATATGGTTGGAGCACGGCCCAATTCCCACCTTCCTTTCAGAAGGGCTTACTAGAAAAATTAGCAGGCATGGCTCGGCAGCATGGGTCACACAATCTGAGAGTAGGACTGGGGTGTGCACTAGGGAATTGGGAGAGCAAGAGTAAAACAAACAAAAAAGGAAATAAGGCTTTATGTCAGACTATGAGGCTTCACGTTTGCACCAACTCTGATAAATCAGGAAATACTGAGAAAGATGTAAGGTTTAGTAGGAGACTAACATGTATTAGTGATGCTTTCTGTATCAGTTATCTACCCCTACCTAACAAGTCACCCCAAAACTTAGGGCTTAAAACCATACAACCATATTATTTTCTCATGGCTGTGTGGGCCAGCAATTCTGTGCTCAGCCGAGCGGTTCTTCTGCTGGCCTCACCTGGGTCACGCATGTGGCTGCTGTCTTTGAGTGGTGTGACCGGGCTGTCAGCCCACTCATGTGCTGTCACTTTGGCTTGGCTTCCCTCTACAGGGTCATCGTCTCAAAGAGGCTAGTCTGGGCTTCTTCCTGCCATGACCTCAGGTTCCAAGAGGGTGACAGTAGAAGCTGCAAGGTGTTTTGTGACCCAAGCTTAGAAATGCCACAATGTCACTTCTGGTGCATTGTACCGATCAAAGCAAGTCACACATCCAACACAGATGCAGAGGCTGCAGATAAATTCCATCTCATGATGGGAGAAATGGGCAAGCCACACTGCAAAGGGCATGGCTTCTGAGAGGAGCAGAATGTTTGCGGCCATCTTTGAAAATGATCTGCCACTTTTCTAAGGCTGGTGAGGGTATGAGGAGGTCCTGAGTAGGAGAATGACAACACACATCCTGGGTATTAAGTAGTCCTGCCCCATTTGCCTTTTAACCCAGTTTGCAAAGACAACTGTGAAGTTTTCCTTTTGAGGGAGGGAAAGGGTTATCTGAACACCCTTATAAATACCTATCAGTACATAGGGACGAGAGCCAGTGGCTCCATCACTATAGGGAGGTTTAAATGGTTTAATGAATTTTCTATATGGCTCATCTACAGCTGTTTTGGTGATTTTGAAATGAAGTTAATGATACCAGAAGGACTTTCCAATACTTGGTCTGCTAAACATGTGACCATAATAAATTTCACCATCTGATTAAATTAAAAATGGAAACGAGCTTTAATATGGTTTATCACTTTTATGTGAAAAACTAAGTCAAATAATTGAAGTCCACAGACATTCCAAATGGAAATGATTGGACCACAGGAAACATGGGCCACTTTGTGAGAATTTGATCATTCAGTAATAGAAAAGTAATGGGATGAAAACTAAAGTTGTCTGCACACCTACTATGTGCCAGGCATGTTGCACACATTCACTCATTCATGGCCTCCAGTAACTCTAAGTACTATGTAATATTATCACCCTTTTTACAGATGAGAAATCTGAGGTTCAGCAAGGTCAATGACTTGCCAGCAGTCCTCACCTAGTTCAAAGGCTGGGATTCAGCCTGTGTCCTTATTGTCCTAGGTCCTTTCCCATATTTATTGAAATTGATACATATTTTATAAATGTATTAAAATTATGTACACTGTAGCTTAAACAAATCTATAATCATATCATAAGCATTTTAAAGCTGCAATGCAACTTCATAATTATCCTCTTTAATGGCTGCCTAATCTTTTAATATTCCTGTGATATGCTGGACCATAATTTAATCCACCATTCTCCTGATGTAGACATCTAGGTTGCTTACCTTAGGACTCAGAATCATGAACTAGATTAAATTTGGCTTACAAAACTTTCTGGGGATGGTTGGAATTCTTTTTCTGGACAAAACGTTGTGTTTATAGTTCACCTTGGCCTTGCCAATTTGTGTGTGTGTGTGTGTGTGGTCCTTTTCCTTGAAATGGTATTTATTAATAAGATTAGCCCTGCTTAGATGATTACAGGGGATTAAGTACATGAAATTACGCACGTACTCTTGTGCCTAATATTTCTACTCATTGCTCCAAAACAACTCCTGCTTATTTCAGCAACCGTTCCTTGCTCAGAACAAACCTGTTTACACTTTCAGACTCACCAGGAGGTTGAGGTTGCCACGTCCCAAAACGGGCCTGGGAGAGATCAGGGTGCACGTCCTGGCTCTGACCAGTAGATGTCTCTATTGCATTCACCCTCTATTACAGGTTCCTTCTGAATTGGAAGGCTTGGGAGCCAAACTGATGGTGGGAGGGTTGTTCCTTTTGTCACCTTCTACCAGGCTCCACCTCCACCCTCATTTCCCCTGCCCTAGTTTCCTGATTCCCGGCATCAAGGTAATGAAAACAGGAGTGTCCTTTGAGTTTAAACACTACTTTACCAAATATGTTTGCAAAGTGGGACTAGTAACTGAAAGCAATCACTACAGAGCCGAAGCCTTTTCTCCTTAAATAGCATCATACTCTGAACTAAAAGCTGTATTACTGAGTCATAACAATTAATTACACTCGGAGGTGGTGAGAAGACAGGATTTAACGCTCTAATGCAATTTGAATTTAGGCCGTTATCTCATCCCGCTGCTATTTAAAACAAAATCACTTTTCCACGGAAGCATCTGCAACCAAGGATGGTTTCAGAGCTCAAGTCGGAAGACATCCCTGGCAACGGAATAGTCCTGTTTTAGCTTCCTGAGAGGTTGAATATGCACATTTGGATTTTCTAGACTTTCGTAATGAAGTGCATCTCTTTTTGCTTTGGGGTTTTATAAAAAGAGAATTAGGAGGCTGAGAAGGTCTATTATTGTCAGCAGGACTTTTCTAGGTGTGGGAAGTGTGCATGAAGAGTTATTGGAAAAGTAAAAATATCATCTCAAAACAGAGACCACATGACCAAGCATCTGAGATGTATTTCCATGCAGGGCTGACATACCAACCCCTCATCAGAAGGGATTTACTGGTAGGTCCAGAGCAGGTAGCAGGGACTGGGGAAGTAGCTGAGAAAGTCTTGGTGGTTTTTCGGCAGGAATAGGAGGGTCCCGTGGTCGTCAGGGGAGATAGAGACCAGCCTCTCAGAAGCATCTCTGTGGCTTTGGGGGAGGCTCCTAGGGCACTGAGGGTCTGGACCTGCCTGGGTGGGTGGCAGCAACTGTGTGGTATGGAAGGAGCCATCCGGAGGCCTGGAAAAGTGCCCTGGATAGGCACTGCCACTATGTGACTATCCTCTGGGCAGCTCTGTGAACCTTGTGCTCCCCAAGCCTTGGGAGATGCCGGTTTCTGTCCCTCGGAGAGTTCTGGGAGGGTCTGGTGAGCTGAGTGCTCTGATATCTGGAAATCACTCTACCTGTGCATGACCATGGGCAGATCCTTCCAGACGTGGGGTGTTGATTTTAGTAGTGCCCGAGTAGCTCAGGACCCAGGCGGTGCACCTGCAGTGTGGTATGCCCTCGGGACCCTCCCCCACCAGTCCCTGCTGCTCCGTGGGCCCATCTCTCAGGAGCCTTGGGCTCCCCGCACAGATGGTGTGGCCCTCCCCCTCTAGCTGTTCCTTCTGTCCCTGAGCATTTCCCACCACTTCTCCTCCCACCCTCTTCATCAGCCTCCAGAATCAGCGTAGCCTCCCCATCCTGCCAAGCTCCCCCAGCCTCCAGCCCCAGAACGTTGCCCTTTTCCCACGGTGTTTCCATGGTCAGAGCAGTTAGGGGAGTAGGGTAAGAGCCCCAGCCTCCAAGTCATCTTGAAGCCACTCACTGGCTGTGTGACTTTAACGGTCACCTAGACTCCACAAGCCTCATCTATGTTGTCCAAACGATGGGAACGTTCATACTCACCTTGGCCAGCTGTCAAGAGGGTGGGAGGAGCTGGGCTTCTTTAGGAAAGGTAGTTATTTCACGGTGGCCCACACCACCCTCCATGCCTGGGAGCCCAGGTTGGCCCTTGGCTTATCTTTGGGTTCACAGAGCTTCCTGAGGCACCTGCAGATCTCAGGGTGGATGGAGGACGGGCGATCTTGTGCTACCTTCCTCACCCAGGTGTAGGAGCCCCAGTCCTCTGCCCCGCATGTCATGCCTCACCTGGTCCGTCTTCCTCTCTTACCCCAGACATACCTGGACCCCCCTCAAAGAAGCTCTCCTCTCCCTTTCTTCACCCATCACCCCTGTTTTATTTTCTTGCCAAGATGTCTCACCACCTGACCTAGCGCCCTTTCAGGTGTTTCCTCTGTCACTGACTGTCTCCCCCAAGGAGAATGAAGCTCAGGAGAGGGGGAACATGCTCTTGTCTTCTGTTCTGTGCCACTGAATCCTCAGAATCCAGCACAGGGGCTGGAGCCTAATAGATGCTCAGTTAACTCCACTGGAAGGCATGAATGGAATTCCATGGCTCAGCACAGTGCCCGTCAAGACCCAGGCGATTCGGAGATCCCTGTTGACAGGAAGACTGAGACCCCAGAGGGCTATGGCCTCTGGCTTCAGGAAGCCCCCCGTCTCCAGGCTCTTCCCTCGCCCAGACCCCATCCCACCCGGGGCTCCCCGGGGGAGCAGGGCCGCCGGTTCTGGCCTCCGCACACTCCCCTCGCCGGGATTCAGGGTCCTCCGCGGCCGGGATGCGGGCTCCCGGCCGGGCGGGGGCCGGCCCCGGGCATGCTCAGAGCACGCAGGTCCGGGCGGCGGCGGCGGGGGAGGAGGAGGGAGCGCTTGCCGCCACCGCCGCCGTCGCCGCCGTCGCCGCCGCCGCCGCCGTGCGCTCGTGGGCCCGGGCGGAGCTGCGCAGTCCTCTCGCAGCTGCGCCAGGACAGGCGGCTCGCGGCCGTGCCCACAAGTTGCCGGCAACCGAGCGCCGCGCCGCCTCCCCTCGCTCGCAGCCCCCCAGCGCCCACCCCGCGGCGGTCGCCGGCCCCTGGACGTACATCCCGCGGGCGCCCACCCCAGATGTGAAGCGGCACCGCAGCCCCTCGCCCCCCAGCCCCTCGCCCCTCGGCGCCATCGACAGAGTCTCGCCAGCGTCTCCCCTGCCAGACCCCGCGGCTGGAAGATGTGGCAGCCGGCCACGGAGCGCCTGCAGGTAAGGGGCACCGGGTGACCGGGGGCCAGCCTGGAGGAGAAGGTGCTCGCACCGGAGGAGCAGAGGTGGTGCGTCTGACCACTGCCAAGGATTTGCCCAAAGCGATCGTGTGTGAACGCAAGGATTAGAACCTGATGCTGTCGGCTTAACACAGCGCCGGGCACCCGGTCGGGGTGAGGGGTGGGGGGTGATGAAATTGACGAACGCATTGCTTCGGGCGGCGCAACTTTTGCCTTGGGGATTAGTTGCCTATAGGTATATATAACGCTGGACTTTCTGACCAGCAATTTTAGATTGTATTCCACTGACACAATTTACTGGTCTGGGGTTAGGAATTTTGCATCCAGATTTTTTTTTCTTCCTTTTCGTCTCCAGGAAAGACAGAACAAATGATTTGAGAAAGCATACGTTTGCCAATATAATTTGGAAATATCAAGCTTGGTTTGGCTTGGTCATGGTATGCTGCTTATTCTATTTTATTTTCTCCTATTTGTTGGCGCTCTCCCTTCGTCTCCCCTGAACCCAAGCTCCCCTACATATTTGAAAATCAAAAGTTAAATTCAGCCAGGAATAGTTATGCCCTGGGTCATCCCATCAAAAGTTTTTCATTGCTGTCTACTGAAATGCCAAACTGCTTTTACTTTGGATTCTGAAGCCAGGGAGATGAGATGGGAAGGCGGTCAAAGTGAGAAAGAGGGGCGTTTCCAGAGGGGAGCTCATTCAGTGACACTCGGGACCCCGAAATCACCCTGACTGCAAGGTTTGACTGCCTTCGCTGGAAAATATTCTCAGGAGGAAGGGCAGCTACTCTGCCAGATAAAATCCACTGAATCCTGCAGTTAAACTTTTGGCAGGCTTAGAGCCACACTGTTTCATAGTAAACTTTGAAGAAGTGTTTCAGTGGTAAAATACAGCACCGTTGGAAGCTGAATGCATCTGAAGACTTGGGACAGTGGAGGCCAGGAGCCTTCACTGGCTTTGGAGGTTTCTCAATGAAAATTCAAAGGGCCAAACACGGACTGTCTGTCTCTCAGATGCTAGGAGAGTCTAACCTTTGCCTGTGAGTTCTCATACTGAGGATTAACCTGCAGAGGGCATTGCTTTTAGCAGAAGCAGATGCCTCACAACCCCATTCCAAGCCTCCCTGGGCCTGCAGTCTGGGGGAGTGGGTTCACAGTAAGAGCTTGAGACACCAGGCCAGTCCCCTAGGGTCTCAAACAGAATGAACAAGAAAAGAGATCTTTAGCCTTGAAGACAGGGAGGTGGATGACCAGCCTCCTAACTCTCTCCTTCTCTTATTAAGAGAGTCAATATTGGGCTCTGAATGATTGGCCAAAGGTGATGTAAATGTATTTCAGCCCTGGCATCAGTTACCAGATGTACGTGTGCATTTTTCCTTCAGTTCAGGGTGGTGAATTTATTCTAAAGGAAGGAGTGACTTAGCGGGGGCGGAGGGCTTCCCATCCAAGTGAGGAGAGAAGCTCTTGGAGGTCCTTAGAGAGATGAGGTCAGAATTCCTGGGGGTGGCTTTTGTGGCCTGGGGATCCGTGCCTCTGCAGAGTTTGTAGATTTTTGTCTCTTGAAGTTATTTCTACCGGCCTGTTTCGTGTAGGGACTCCTGTGTGCTCCACAGCACGTGACCCTTGGCAGGAGCTAGCTCTGGCTTGCGTTCCGCATGGCGATCGTTCCTCGCTAGAAATGTCCTGGCTCTTCTGTGAAATGTACACATGTGCGTTTGGCATGAGCCTGGTGTATTACAGTGTGCATTTGCAATGCATTTGTTTCATTTTGAAGTGTCAGATTGAAAGAGCAGGGGTTTTTGGCTTTTGAAAGCTCAAGTAAACATGCCTAGTCACTGACTAAAATCAAGTCACCATTGGAAGATACTTATCGACACAGGGCTTAACTTCATGCTGCCCTAATTTAAATTAGCAGCCAGACCTGGTTCCCTTAAAAGTATACCTCAAGGCTTGCAATTATAAAAGTGAGCCACGTGGAGAAAAATCTTCGTATTCATGGCTTCTTCCCCAATAGCAGCTTAGCTCTTCTTTACAGCACGATTTGTATGTTTTTATTTTTTGCTTCTGGGGAAGGGAGCTGTTGAGGGTGACGTGGTGAGTGAGCTGCTTGTAATGATACTTTGTTTACATTCCTTGTGGTTATTTTTGTCACTTGGGCTCTGTTTGCCATCTGCGATTTTTTCTTCCCTTTTTTGCCCTCAAGGCACCACTGTATAGGAACGTTGGTTTCCGATTCCTCAGTGAATGGGATGCTTCACATGCCCAGATGTTGTGGCCATGGAAATGGCAATGGAAAGCGTATTCGATGGGGAAATAATGATGAATCCCTGTCTGTAACAGAGTCAAAGCCCCAACCTCCTTACACAAATCTGTTTAACTTTCTCATACCACCTCCCTGGTTTTTTTCCTCATTCATTTTTAATGCAAACATTCTAACTTAGATGAGCTTGAGTGAAGAGAATGCTTCAAGGAAGTGTTCCCAGAGCTTCCTAACAGGACTAAGGAGTCAATTTCTTGTACAAATACCTAGAAACAAAAGAGGTGAGGGAAGAGAAGGACATCTTTCCTTAACTGACTTTATTAGATGACGCCATTCAAAAGGTCCATGGCCCAGGGAGGGAGTGTGGCTGAACTCTGTTTAGGCTAGACAGTCATCCTCTAACTAATGTGAGTCCGGTATCCAGCTCTCTTGCTCGGGAAATGGCGTCTTTGGTCAGGCTGGATTATTGTTATCAAACCCCACTTCTTCGCCAGATGAACGAACGCTGATATTTTCTGATCTGAGGCTTTGCTGTTTGACCCAAATCCAGTACAGGCAAAGTGACCTGTTGCCCCGAGCAGGGCTGAGCTGGGGAATTTCTCATTCAGTCACACAGACTGCGGCAAGTTCACCTGCCCCCCGAATGTTAAAACTTCTGTTACATCCCACTCGAGCCCTCGCTGGGAGCTTCTGCCATTAAAAATATAGTAGGATCAAAGGGGATGTGAAGATTGAAATGACCACCCCAGCTTTTAAAATGGAGTAAATATGAATTCTTCCCTTCTTCCCTTCTCCTTTGCACAGCAGACTTTTTTCCTTACAGGGACTCGGGAGAGTTATAAATTTTTTAAGAAGCAGATTTGAAACAGGCTTTTTTTCAGAAAAGTGAAAGAGGACTTTCCAGTAAAAAAGGCTAAGTATTGGTTTTTCAACATAGAGACGAGACTACTTCTGGCCTCGATATTTTACAGTTTACATGGGTTGCCTGACTGACTTCATTGTTGGGCCGGGCAGAGGCGTTACAAGTGACAGACTCATCGGCTCAGGAGTGTGGGCTCGGCCACGAGGAGCGTGCGTTTCCCCAGAGCGTCTGTCTTCAGGGTGCTACCACATACGTTTTTTGGCAGCCTGGAAAGGTGGAGAGCAGGAGAAAGACGACTGGAGACTGAGTTTGGAAAAAAGGAGATCCATGCATCCTTGCCTGTCGTGTAGTTATTACAAGGACGGAATGGAGAGTGGTAGTAGAAAGGTATGGAAAAAAGTTCTGGCAAATTCTAACTGTGGAGTAGATCTATGTGTGACCATCTTCTCATGAGGCGTTCTATAAAGGTCCTAGTAATTTGCCTGTTTTTCCTGTAATTAAAATGTCTTCATGGCAGATCCAGAAAATACAGAACTTTTATCGATAAAGCTGGCTTTTGGCTTCTCAGCCTGGACCGTGTTTCCCCCTCACCATTTTTTTTTCTTTTTTCTTTTCATTCACGTTTTGGTCAATGGCTGTACCTTAGAACCTCCAAGAGGGTGAAATGAGGAAGGGTAGGGAGGAAACCAGATCCTGAAGAACCTTTCTTTTAGTTTCTTGTTAAACGTCTGGCTGATAAAAAGGTTTACGTTTGTGACTAAATACTATTGGGTTGGTCAAAAAGTTCATTGGGTTTTAAGTAAAAAGAAAAGACATTTTTCATTTTCACCAAGAACCTTCTTGAACAACGTGTTCATTAACCGAACGAACTTTTTGGCCAGCCCAATATTTGGAGATTGGAGGCGGTAACAGCACTTCGTCTTGCCCTTTCTCTGCCTTGTCACATCGGGCGGATCTTGCCTTGGCCTGGAGCGTCAATTGTTCATGACTTATTTCTCTGTCATTACCCACTTCCACTTTTCCCCTGAGAAGGGAGATGGAAGAACCTTCTAAAAGATCAGCTAGAGACCGTTAGACTGGGCCCATCAGGCAGAGTGAAAAGCTTGGCAAATCCGACACTTTTCCTGGCAGACCAAATTGACAGGAGGAAAACAGAGCGAGGCAGATCATGGCAACACCAGCTTTTATGGAGCACGCACTGTGTGTGTGGCACGACGCTAAGGGGTTTTATTTGAATCATCTAGCTCATTTACCTTCCATTACCGCTTTTATCCCCTTGTTATAGATAAAGAAACTGAAAGCCAGAGAGTTTGAATGATCTGGCCGGGGTTGGGCAGCCAGACATGATCTGAGCTGGAATTCGAAGCAGGAGGTTTGCTCTGGATCTCCATCACCGCTCTTCTGTCATTTAGACGGATGAGACAGCAGGATGATGTACACATGCGGGTGCTGTTGTTATTAATGAATAGAATGGCAACAGTGGGGGCCTCATGGGCTCTGAGAGGCTACTTTCATATCTCTTGTTGAAGCCGTGTGGTTGCCTGCGTGGACCAAGGGCTACCCTCTTTTTGGTGGCCCAAATCTCTGGGGGAAGTAAACTGCTGTGTCGTCCTCAAGCTGAAATTCCCAAGTGCCATTTAAGAGTCTCTTAAGCTGGAGCACATGGCATTTATCCAGACTAGAGACCTTGAAACTGCAATAAAGACCGATCACGTCTGCAGTCGCTCCCCATTTAGGCCAAAAAATGGGAGGAAGGGAGGGAGGAGGTCGGAGAGTTCAAGAGCAATTGCTTAGAAATGAGTAATAGCTGCTCTTACAGACACACAGGTTTCTCACTAAATCGATCCTACGTTTTGCTGTTCTTTTCAGCCCTCATAGTTGAGTAAGCATGAAGCATTGGGCCTTATCCTTCCTAAAGAAAACTTGGACTTGTCATTAATTTGAGGTCTCGCAGAAGTAAAATGCTACCTTATATCATTGGGTCATTCCTGGACTTTTGACAAACTAGAGACCTTAAAAGCTGGCAATAACCCTGATCACTTCTGCAGTCGTTCCCCATTTAGACCAAAACTGGGGGGGAAGGGAGGGAGGACGTCAGAGAGTTCAAGAGCAAAATCTCTACTAAGTGACTTGCAAAATGCTAGTCTTGGGAAAAAAACTCTCTGACCCTTGGTTACCCGTTGCCTAATGTTGACTGTCCTGGGTTATCCTGGAGCATTAGGCAACGTTTTGCATTTTGTTTGATGTTCCAGATTATCTCTCTCTTCCCGCCTTCCCTCGCACTGACTCCATTCCACCGTATGAATTTGTCCCATAAATTGGATCCTGGAGCAGCTGACGCTGGACAGCCCCACGGCTATTGGCCATCAGGCTCCCTTGCACAGGGCTATTTTGACTCCTCCAATTAGCTGCTGTTTAGGGACTCGTTAGTGGTCAGCAAATAAAACCAGTCCAGAAGCACTCAATGGCTGCAGTGTGCTTTGCTCAGCCACCTTTGGGCACAAATCTAAATGGAAGCTTTATCTAAGGAGAGCAAGAAGAAATATTTGAGATATTTGTCCAAAGACCTCCTTAGAGTCTCGTGGAATTCGTTACTATCATTTTATGTTAACTTAAAAAAAAGAAAAGGTTGTGATCCCAATTTAGCTGCCCTCCAGTGATAAAGCATCAGAATATTCACCAGGTCCAAACCCCAGGGCGAGAACTGGAATAGGATGGTGTCAAGGGTAAAGCGCAGACTTGCTTTGTGCCTTTGGCATATTCCAATGCTACCAAAGTCACGGTAGGCTCTCTCACTTAGTACTGATGCCACTTGGTATTTGCCGAGATATCCCTTCCCAGTAAGACAGCCCAGGCCATCTCCTCCCCTCATGTGTTGTGACTGAGGTCTTAATTTGATAAAAGAGGTTTCAGTAGTAAAAAAAAGTACCACCTCCTTCTGTTCTTTGAAGCCTGTGTATTAGTTGGGTCTTTTATTACTTGCACCCTTGGCTTTCCTAACTGACATGGCTACAAAGGGACCAAGAGTCAGATTCAGAGCCTGGTCTCTATGTCTTACTCATTGTTATGGGTTGAGTTGTTCCCCACCCCCCACCGCCGCCACCACCACCCCGACACAGATATGTCGAAATCCTAACTCTGGGACCTGTGAGTGTAGCCTTATTTGGAAATCCGGTCTGTGCAGATGTAATTGAGTGAAGGCGATGTCATACTGGATTAGGGTGAGCCCTAAACTCAATGACTAATGTCCTTATAAGGAGAGATTTGAAGACACAGAGGAGACACGGGGAAGAGGGCCATGCGAAGATGGAGACAGTGTGGAGTTATGCTACCACAAGCCAAGGAAAGCCAAGCACGGCTGGCAACCACCCGAGGCTAAGAGAGTCAAGGAACGATTCCTCCCTAGAGCTTTTGGAGGGGAATGGCTCTACCAACATCGTGGTTTTGGATTTCCAGCCTCCAGGATTGTCAGAGAGTACATTTCTGTGGTTTTAAACCACCCAGTCTGTGGTGATGTGTTATAGCAGCCCTAGGAAGCTAACACGCTAGTACATTCATGAAACCTGCTGCCTTTGTCTGTGTTCTGTCACTGTACTTCCGAAGGCTAAGGTGTGCCTGACTTTCATATACTGGGACTAAATTAGTGTTTCTGTATAGCATGCTTTTTGTGCGGAGTGTGAATTTGTTTATGGTGGATTTGAAAAATAATGAAAATGGACATTAAAGAACAATTAAATGCTGCTGCTTTCTCTCTCATCCACTTCTGGTCAACATCCTGGGAAAATGAAGCCAACACCGAGAGGAATGTGTGCCCTGTTGCCAAGGGAGGGCCTCTGGAAGTAAATGTGCTTCAAGAGATAGTTCATGCTGGTACTTAAAATTATGGGCTGGGGTGTGGAAGACAGTCAATTCAAGGAGGATCTCAGTGACCCTCTTCCAGACAGGCAGGACCGAGGGAGGCCCAGGGCTTTATTCTCAAACGATCGGGGTTGTCAGTCTCTGCAGGGTCCTGGGTAGCCAGCCTCTGGGATTTGCCTCTTCCCAGCAAGGACAACTGTAGATTGATGTTAGAATCCATTTCCAGTCAACCTCCAGGACAGCTTCAGAGTATGTCTGGTTGATTATTCGTATCTGGTTGGATATTTTGTTTTGATTTTCACTTGGTGACTGCATAAAGTATTTTAATGAGGTATCCATGCCTATGCTGGAACTCACTTTTAAGATAAAATAAACGTCATTAGGAGTCATAGTACTTGCTCTCCTGGGCCAGCTCCTCTTTTTCATACAGTAGCCACGATGGCACAGACGTTTCCAGTCCTGACAAGGGTAAGGAGCCTGGATCTCTGCACAGCTGCTCGTTGGACTTGCATTTCTCAGAGTGAAGAGTCACTCAAGTTTTTTTTTTTTAATTTATTTTATTACCATATAGTTGATTTACAATGTTGTGTTAATTTCTGCTGTACAGCAAAGTGATTCAGTTATACATATATATATATATATATATATATATATATACACACACACATACACACACACACACATTCTTTTTCATCATGGTTTGTTGCAGGATACTGAGAGTCACTCAAGGTTTGAAAGGCTGCTTTACTTTCCACTCTCTTCCGCAGTAGGGAAGGATGCTGCACATGTGAAAGGGAGGGGGAGGTGCCAGGAGAAAGGGGCTCCTTAATCGTTATCCTTTCTTAATAGTAGATCCACCCTAATCCTTTCACGACAAACCCTTCCCCACGGTTTCTGTGTAATTGTGGGTCTGGGGATAAACACGCAGATACTGTAGCCCCTTCTGCCCACCGCATGCTTTGATGTCTTTACATCAGGAGCCAGCTTTCCCTCAGGTGTGTACGGCATCCTGGTGTACAAGCCACCTATAATGCGGGACAGTAGACACTGCTGTTTACTTTCTGTGTCTTCTGAGGCTGCTCCCTAGGCACGGACCTGGGGGCTGCGGGACCGTGGTGCTGATGAGTGGCTCTTGCTACTTTTTTTTGCTTTAGGTTTAACTGCTTGGGGGCTTAGTGCATTAGTTTCCCAGGGCCGCTCTAATGAAGTACCACAAGCTGGGTGGCTTAAGCAACAGAAATGTACTGTTTCATAGTTCAGGAGGGTGGGTATCTCCAGTCCGGTTGCGTGAAGGGTCAATAGCTTCCGAGGGCCGTGAGGGAGCATCTTTTCCGTGCCTCCCTCCCAGGTCCCGGTAGTTTGCTGCAAGTCTTCGGCATTCCTTGGCTCGTGGCAGCTTCACTCCAGCTGAAGCTTTGCGTGGTGTTCTCCCCATGTGTTTTTCTCTGTGTCCAAATTTCCTTTCTTATAAGGACACCGGTCATATCGGATTAGGGGCCCACACTAATCCAGTATGATCTCATTCTAACGTAACTAATTATATCTGCAATGATCCTATTTCCAAATAAGGTCACATTCTGAGGTACTAGGGGTTAGGACTTTTACATATGAAATTTTTGGGGACACAATTCAACCTATAATATACTTAGTGTGGAATTTTTTTGGGGGTGTTATCCCTCATGTACCAAAATACTTCTCCGTACTAGAACCAACCACCAAAAAAACCCACTTTTTTCCCAAGTGGTGGTACAGATGTGTAATGGAGTAGGGTGCACATCCTCTGCATGGCAAAGTCATGGCTACTATTTTAGACTTGATTTGACTCAAAAATTACAAAATAATGTCTGCTTAGGGTACCAAGAAGTTGATAATCTTGTTCATTCCCTCATTCTCAGTTCTGCCCATGAAGGAAACTCATGTGATCTGTCTGGTAGTTTTTTGCCCATAATTTTCCCTAGGGTTTTACAAACACATACAAATATATAGATACATATTTAGGTTTTTCTCGTTTGTTTAAATAATGTAATCATTATGTATATAAAACTCTGTAGCTTTTTTCACTTTACAGAATGTTTCTTGGATATCTCTTCTGGTCAGTTCATGTAGCCCCAACTCATTCCTTTTACTCCCTACATAAAATTTGGTGGTGGAGCTGGACTGTAATTTATTCAGTCCTTCCTGTGTCAGGGAATATTTGGGTTGTACCCATTTTTTGTTGTTGTTGTTTTCCTCCCGTAAATAATACTGTTATAAGGATCTGCACACTATCATGGTGCTTGTATTTCTTTAGATGGAACTGATAAAATTGGAGTTGCTGAATCAAAGAGGATGCATGTTTTAAATTTTAGCAGCTGTCAGCGAGGGCCTTTTTTGAGAGTTCTCCTTTTTGATCAGAAGTGAATGTGATTTTGACAAAAGTGTAAAGAAATAGTTTGCCGGAGAAAGGATAGTCTTTTCAACGAAACGATGCGGAAACAATCCATATGCAAAACAGCAAAATCAATACCATCAACAACAAACCCAAAACTTCAGTCTGTACCTCATACATATTCTATACAAAAATTCACCTAAAATGAATCATAGACCCAGGTGTACCATAAAACCATAAAACGTCTAGACAGAAACAGCAGAAAATCTTTGTATGCATCTGTGTAAACATTACTACAGTCAAGGTAATGAACAGATCCACTACACCCAAAAGTTCCTTTGGGTTGGGCAAAGATTTCCTAGAACAATAACAAAAACACATTGAATAAAAGAAAACTTGGGTAAATTGGACTTCATCAAAATTCTGCTCTTTAAAGAGCAGGAAATTTCTGCTCTTTAAAGATATTTGTAAGAGAATGAAAAGAAGACACAGACTGGGAGAAAATACTTGCAAATCATATATTTGTAATAAAGGGCTTGTATCCAGTATATATAAAGAACTCTGAAAACTCAATACTGTAACAAGATAAACAACCCAATTAAAGAAAATGGGCAGATGATTTGAACAAAAAAGTTATATGGTTAGGAAATCAACACATGAAAAGACATCATTAGTCATTAGGAAAATGCAAATTAAAAGCACAATGAGATAACACTGCCCAACTATAGAACAGCTAAAATTAAAAAGGCTTCAACGTACCAATTGTTGGCAAGGACGTCGAGGAACCGGACCCCTCATGCACTGCTGGTGGGGATGTAAAATGACTGAAGTCAGAATTACAGCTGCCTGAGCCTGGGGTGGGTGGAACTTTTGGGGGTGATGGGATGTGTTCGGCGTCTTGATTATGGTGATGGTTTCATGGGCTTGTACATATGTCAACACTTACAACCTTGTGCAGTGTACTACGCGTCATTTATACCTGAAGCTGGTAAAGTGCACGTGAAATTTTCACTGTGTGCCAGGCACAGTGCCGGGTGTTGGGGAGCTAAACAATACTACTAGTTTCTGCTCTCACTTCTGCGAATTCTCTGTAGTTTTTGTTTTCTTTTAACTGGATATTAAAATTCTAGCCCAGAATGTAAATAATGAACTCTCTATTTTTCTTAGAGTTCCATTCTCTCCTTTTCAAACATTTCTTTGTTTACTTCCTGAAATGACATTTGCCATCCATCTCAGTTTGCCCAAGGATTTGAGAGAAGCTAGTAGTTGAGCAAGAGGAGAAATCCAGACCAAAGGATGGAACGTTCCAGCCGATGCCTTGGCGGATCTTCCTCGTTCAGGATGGCCCCTTTAACCTCCATCCTCCCGGGGACGCATTTCTCACTTCTTTCTAACATGTTGGTTTTCCAGCTGCCCCAATCCTCTGGGCCCTTTTTAGCCCTGTATCTTAGCATCTGATCCCTCCCCTAGTGGCCAGTAGACTCAGGAGGTTTTGCTGTCGAAAGGGTGAATTTCTGGTATTGCGATCCCTGCAGCTGGTCGGGCCACCTGCCTGCCATTCTTCCTCCTGTGATAGAAAACACACAGAGAATACATTCTGCACAACCATTTGTGGGTCTTGAGTCTAGTTTGCGGATGTAATATGCCTAGCAAATATAGGGTCTGGATTTCTTATGGAACAATTCTTTTTCTCAAGAAGATAGCAACTAAAACATTTTAGATAAGATGCAACAACTTTACCAATGGCCATTGAACTTTAGTAAAAAGCTATTGAGAAGCATATGAAAATAACTTTAGTTTAGAAAACATTCTTCCCCTCAGGGAGGAAAATTTGAGGAATTTGATTTCATCTCTTTTAAAGGGCAAGGAATAGAAGCCTTTGTTTAATAAATATATAATGAGATCATGTGGCCTCTTGTCCAATCTGAGGTCCTGTTGAGGTGATGGGGCGCTATTAATAACTAATGAGAACAGCAGGCATGACCAGTGAGTCTGTCTCCTGGCAAACCAGAATGTGTGGTCCCTCCTGAGTGTGGCACATAAAATGCTAGACTTCTGTTCCTCTGTTTACTTTGGGGGTGAAGGAAAGAAATGAAATGGGTTGAGGTGAGGGATGGCAGATGGGTGAGAAAGTCAAACAGAGGGGAGACTGGGGAGCTGAGGGGGTAAAGGATGGGCAGACACCAAACGAGGAAGAAAGGGAAGGGCGGGGGAGTGAGCACCATGCCTGGCATGTCTGCGTGCGCCACAAAGGTTAGCTGTCTGTCACACCTTCAATGCAGCTGTCGGCTTTGATACATTATTCCTTTGAGCAACGGCATCAGATGCTCACACCTGCTCAGTGATGCCGAATGTTTTGGTGGATTACCTGGCTTTCTTGGAAAAACAGTTCTTTTCAGATGAAGAGCCTGGAAACTTTGAGGGGAAAAAAAGGTAAATCCAAAGCCACAGGGGTGAGCAGTAAGGGAGACATGGGAGGTGATGGGAGAATAAGCTTGTCCCTCAGTATCTGAGTGGGCGTTTGTTCCAGCACCCCTGTGGGTACCAAAATCCGTGGATGCTCAAGTCCCTTATATAAAATGATGCAGTACAGCTGGCCCTGCGTGTCTGTGGATGCTGAACCCGCAGATACGGATGGTGACTGTATTTCTTTAGGGTACAGATCAGGCTGCCTGTGGCCCCTACAAGCTACTGAATAGTGGAAAGACCGTGGGATTTTTAATCACCCACGGATCCAAATCTTGGCTGCTTCAATTATTGGGGGTTACCTCAGGGCCTCTGATTTATATTTTTTCAACTTTAAGATGGGGATGATAACATTTAGGTCCTGACTGTCAGTTGAAATGTGGGATACATGGTATCTGGCACGTTATTGGGAGTTGGTAAATACTAATTTCTTCCCCTGCTTCAGATCCAAGAGTGAACTAGGAATAGCAGTGTAGCGTTTTGGAACCAAGCAGATAAGTTTTGTGTTTCCCAAAGTCTGTTCGATGAGGCACAAGCTCAGCGAGCTGCTCTTATGAGTCTTGCCACAAGGAGTTCAGTCTCTGGGTAGGTTTGGGAAGCACCAGGTGAAGCACAGGACTTCCTGTAGCCTTTCAGATGCCAATGCCCTGTGAATTTCCACAGGAGGGGAGAAGATAATCCCTGTATAAAGGTGCACCCACTATCCAGGGCACTTCGATATACAACCTGAACTTAAAGTTGACAAACTGTGGGCCTGAGGTTTGGCTCTAGCTTACACAAATGTTTCCTTTGGCCCCTTCAGTGTATATGAAAATATCACAAATTAGTCTCCAGGATTGAAAAATTAGAGGAATTTATAAAGAAAGCTGGTCTTTCTGATTCTCTCAAAAACGCGGACAGTCCAACCACCGTGGGCCCAGGTTCTCCCATAGCGGATCGCTGACCAGATGCTGCTCCACTGGAGTCGGGTGTGGCCTCCAGCTCCACCCAGGCCTTACGGAGCACGTCTCACTTATCACATCGCCTGCTGGGTCCTGCAGGTACTGGGGTTGGGGACCCCGATCCAGCTTAGCAACTTCATTTGGCTGGTGAGAGAATTGAATGCCAAGTTCATGTTCTGTTGGAATCAGGACCAGATCCTTGGTCTCATGACTCTTTTTAAAAAAATTATTATTAAATAATTTATTTTTGGCTGCGTTGGGTCTTCGTTGCTGCGTGCAGGCTTTCTTCAGTTGCGTTGAGCAGGGGCTACTCTTCGTTGCGGTGTGCGGGCTTCTCATTGCGGTGGCTTCTCTTGTTGCAGAGCACGGGGCGCTAGGTGCGTGGGCTTCAGTAGTTGCAGCACGTGGGCTCAGTAGTTGTGGCGCACGGGCTTAGTTACTCCACGGTATGTGGGATCTTCCTGGACCAGGGCTCGAACCTGTGTTCCCTGCATTGGCAGGCGGATTCTTAACCACTGCGCCACCAGGGAGGTCCCAGTCTCCTGACTCTTAAAGGCCAATGTGATAAACAATTGTGTGACTAAGTTTATTTGTTTAGCACCATCCATAGTTCTCCCGGCACCACTCTGGGAGCCCACCCTCAGCTCCAGAAGTGGGGTTCCTCCTCCCATTTTCTGCCCTTTAGCACATTGTTGGTGGGGGGGGGTGCCTGCGGGCAGAAGTGGGAGGCTCCTCCCACTTCTCACTAAACACCAGTCAGCCGGTTCCTACGTCTCCCACACCAGGTGACTAAAATTCCTCCCTGTTATGGTATTGGCTCTTCGGGAGCATTTTTACTGCCAAACATTGGAACAGATTGCTTCCAAAAAAGGGGTAAATTTAGAGGGTGGAGAGTAGTTTTAAATTGAATGGATCTCCACCTTTTGGCCACAGTTATCAACCTATGAAGGACCATTCAAATGCTATTTTAGGAAACCCAAACTGAAAGACATCTGTAAGGGTGGCAACACCTTTATAATTAAGAATCCCCGTTTCACCAAAAACACACCCAAAAGCACCTTGCAAGTGTGTTCTGGTCATCTGGGGGCAGATCTGCTGCTGCTTTCATTTACCTTCCCAGGTTGCCACTGTTCTACCTGACTCTGCCCATTTCCTGCAGCATTAGGGGATTCTGATTATTTTTGATATTAAAAGTACTTGGAATTAACTCAGACAGTGGGTTGAGCTATAAAACAATGAATTAGACCCCCAACCTTCAACCGTCTACTCGGTTCATTGAAAGCACAAGTGCTGAGCACTTCCTGGTTCCTTAGTTTTCGATCATTCCTCTGGGTTAGGCTCTCTAACTATAGGTTTGAGACAGTTCCCTATTGATCTTCCAATAAAGGTTTATGAACTTTATTGATAACTATCCTAAAAATTATTGCACACTCTAATCAGACCCAGAGTTAGAACTGTCTATCATCTATCTATGTATCTGTCTATCTATCTTTCTAATTTAATCTATTCTAATTGAATCTAGCAAAAAAGGAAAGGGATGATTCTGGCTGCAGAATACGAAAGTCCTGGTCAATCTACAAGCTCAGAAAATATAATTACACCTTAAATACTTACAGAGTTATGAAAAGGTTGACTTTTGGTTAGGAGGGAAAAAATTCAAATGCTTTTGAAGTACTTTTCAATAAAAGATAGTTATGCCTTTGAGACGTTAAAATAAGACTGAAGTAAAACTCTTCAAATACTAGTCATATCATGAAGGGAGAGATTTAGTTGTACTTGAAAACCTAGACTAAGGACAGGTGCTACCACTAAGCCTAAAACTCCTAGCTCTGAGCTTCCTGGCAGCCTAAGTAAGAAGAGAAACATAATGAGTTATTTGGCCCTCATTACCTAATAGAAGAATAGGATGTACATCAGCTCATCTGCAGCCCCAGACATTTTCCTAAATTGAAGACCCTGGAAATTACATGTGGGACATCATAACACCGACTATTGGGCAATAACATTATTTGTAGTTTTTGCCAAAGTTGTCCTTAGAAGTTGAAAAAATAAACAATTCAGTAGGAATGCTAAGACTGTTTATGTAGAAGTGGACATCTGTGTTTTTTTCCGCCCATCTTCATTTCCCATGTTCTGCTAACAGCACCCCGATTTTGCTTTTGGGAACTGTTCTTCCCCTGGTCCAGTGGGGGGACCTCATTCAGAGGGGCCTGGCAATCAGTGTGCCCTCCTTTAGCTGTGGGGTCGATGTGTACCCCAAATGTCTAGATTAGCCAGACAATTTCTCCCAAAAGTGGGAATCCTGAGCAGGGTGGCAGAAAGGCTGAAAGTCGCCAAAACCTGGTAATTCTACTCACCGTGATCTGTAGAAACTCTGTAGTCCTCCTGCATGGACCCTGGGAGCAACTTGATACCTGTCCTTGCTGAGCTTGGTCCTTCTACCCTCCTTTTAATCCAGTGTCACTCCAATTATTTATTCATTTATTTTTCTGCCTCCACGAGCCAGAGTTGGTGCCAACTGCTTGTAACTACAAAACTCTGACTGATGTACAGGTAGATTTTCTTTTTTTTGAACCGTTTAACATTCAGTCTTCAAATTCTGTTTCACAGAAGGTGATATGTAGAACAGAACGTATGTGTGGAGGAAAGTGAGGGAGCCATGCTTGAAGGATCTCCAGGATACCAACCAGAAACCCAGGGATGCACACATGCCCCTTCTTGTGGGTACACCTTCTTTGTAAAACTCGTACATGCTTACTAAAGAATGGATGCAAATACTCCCCCCACCCCGGCATTTCTTATGCATATACCCTTACTTTAGTAAGTGCCACTGAACAGAAATAATCCTAATTATCCTATAGTCCTGGCCCACAGCTTCCAAGTTCTGGCCTGTCACTGGAGAAAGATTTCTGTCTTCGTTGTTTATAAGGGTATAGCCCTGCTATTGGCATCTGCTACAAATCTTAAGGTTTTTATAACTTGGATGTCACTTTCACCTTCCTGCCAAATCTCTGCACTGAAAAAGCAGAGCGTCATGTTAAGTAATGATGCTTTTACTGCATCCAAAACAAATAAAGTATTTTGGTGCACATAGTCAAGTGAATCCCTCTTGTCTCTTGTCTCAGGAGCCTGGGGTAGAAATGGTGTCGGGGACACAAACAGCTGTTTTGGCCAAAATAGCTGAAAAGACAGGGTCTCAGGCTGTCTGAGCCTCAGTTCTTGAGAAGCATTTGTAATTATTGGTTAAAAATATGAATGGCTCTGTAAGTTCACTCTAGGACAGTGTGGATTCTTGAGCCCAGAAAGTTAAATACCTACAAGTTTGGCAGTCTTGACCTTCAGGGTAGAGAATACAGTTCCCTAGTTTTCAAGACCTGCTTTGCCACTTTGATTTAATACAAGGCGGAAATCTTCAAAACAAAGTTCTCTGGATGCAGGAAAAGTTCATCTGGCATCAGTTAGCTTGGGCATCTCCCGCCCCCTTCCCCACCCCACCCCCCTTGTCTTTTCTCTAGGAGCTCGATGCTTTGTAGAAAATGAATGGCTTTGCAAAAGTGCAAATTTGGGAGAGTGTTGTACAACCAAAGAAAATTCAAATCAGCATTCCCCCTGTGGGAATCCTCTTGCGGAAATTGAAATTATATTTAAATATTCATTAAACCGCCAATATCTGTTTTAGGATGTTGACAGACTGTCTGAATGGTACAGCTCAATGGTTTTCTGGAAGTAGAGCAGTCTAGAGAATGAAGAATACAGAGTCTAAAAAGCCTGCTAATTGATGTGTCCTGCTCTCTGCTGTGTTAATGGTAAATAGCACAGGCTCAAGGCTGATTTCTTTACTCCTTGGTCCAGAGAACTGGCCTTTTTCTTCATAATGTAGTTGAATGCCCTTGTTGAACAGAGGCTGACCCGGGAGATATGTGTGTGCTCTGAACAGGAGGGCCTGTGTGCTGGCAGGGTACCTACGAGCAGGGCAAGCGTTCAGTGAAAACTTGGAGGGAGTCTTTTGGAAATAAAACTTAATTTGCAGGGACCTCAACTTTACACATGAGGTAGTCTTGCTCTGCGATTTGGGGCCACATCTGTGTTTTCTCTCTCTTTTTTTGAGCCTCTTCCTTTCTTCTCTCCTCCTCCTTTCCTCACAATTAATGGGAGTGGAGTTCTTTCCATTTCTGAATTTCTTCGAACTCTCTGGCTAACTGCTGAGTCTTTAGACACTTTTTATAGCTTTCCCAAGGGGTGATCATCACCTCTCTTTTCTCCCATCTTCCTGTTTCAGTGACTGTAGGCTCCTGATGAGCTGAAAGTCACAGCTAAATCGGACAAAAACAAATTTGGCTGTGGCTCAAAGCCATTGCTTATTTGGAGGGATTTTCTTTCTTTTTTTCTTAACTTTCTTTCTTTTTTGGCTTATGGTTAAGAGGGTATTATCTTTGCATTAGACAGTCATCACAACTCATTTCTTGGATTGTGGAGAAAGAGAACCAATGGATCCATTTTGATCTGAGGACTGGAAGAAATTGATATATTGTTGATTTCTTGTAAAATGCACTGAAAAGTCTGTCTTGGAACTGAGCAGATGCCTGCTTTTGTCGTGTTAAAGGACCAAGGCTATTTATCTTTTGAATTTCGATTATTGGCCCCTCTAGATAGGAAATTGAAGCTTGATTTGAAGCTGTTAATGCATCATGGTAAATAAAAATGTGTGCTAGGGAAAATTATTCTTCATCTCTCGCATTTCTGTGGGCATGTCAGACTCAGGAGAATTTTTATGTAGCATAACAATTTCTTAAGTGTTAGCGTGTTTTTTTAACTTCACATTATAAATAGGAGCAGACGTCTGCTTCAGAAATTGAAAACTAGATTAAGGTTGGCCAAAGCAGAAGACAAAGCCATGGCTCTGTTACAGCTTACATCCTTGGGGTTCTGGGTAGTGGACTGACAGTGGAATAGGCTCAACTAAAATGCTCTTCTTATGGCTGAATACTTCCTGATCTGTGGACCTTGGAACTCACGAGGGTCATGGAATTATTTCAGGATATCTATGAACCTGATGTGCATTATACATTTTCTATAGACTCCAAAAATATACCTTGCCAAAAAGCAACTACTTTTCAAATCCTATGTGCTTTATTTAAAGAAATATTTATTTGAAATCATTATTGATTCAGAGTGGCTCTTGGACTTTATGCACCTTTTCCATTAGTGGGTACCAAACTCCTCTGTGTGAATCAGCAGCATTTTGGATTTACAAAAGATTGTGGCACTTGAAAGAGTCAGGCACTGTAGATGTCATGAGTGCCACCTACGCGGGAAGAATACCCCGACTGCCTGAGACTTGTCACAGCGCCTCTCTTCATGTCCGTTTCTCACAGGCTTTACTTTCAGCAGGTGTTTATTGACCTTTTATTCTTGGGTGAGGGAGCTGCATTAATTTCTAAGGTGGGTCTAAAAAGTGGTCCTGTGCTCAAGAAGGTTGCAATCAGTTAAATACTAAGTTGTCATCATGGGGGAGACTTCCATCCTAAGATGCTGTGAAAGGCAAAAGATGAGGGCCTTTGTGACCTGTCCCTTTTTATTCGAAACACGAATGCTTTCCCTCAAGTCCTACCCAGGAGGATTCTGATATCTCAGGGGTGGGGACTGTGGCACATGCTCGCCCGTTGCTGGGAGAGCAGATATTTTCACTGGGCACTTTGCCCTGAACTGAGTTGGGGTTCTGTTACTGTGGCCAGGGGGAATTAGGGCAGGCGATGCACCATTCCTACCACAGGTGCTAAATTTAAAGTAATAGCAGATGTGGACGATATGGTATCCCCAGATTCTGTTCCTTTTTAAATTTTCCTTAGGGCCTTCGTGCTTTTCCTCCCCGTGGTTTGGATTAATCATACTGAAATCGACATAGTCCTCTGATTTCAACGGTCAGTCGATGCTCGTCTAATATGGTATCAGATGGTTTTCTAGCCCATCTTTCAAGAAAAGTCCAATGGCATGTGTTGAGAATTACAAGAGTACTAAGAAAGGACGACTTTCTTTGTGATTAAAATAAAAATCGCATCTGAGGGTTTCGAAATTTAAGTTTTATGTTTGTTTGGACAGATGCTATTTGGCTAATTTCTTATTGGGAGAATGTCATTTGGTCAGTATTGCATATCCTTTTTTCCTCCTCTTTCTACACATTGGATGTGAAAAAATTGTATGGAATGAGGCAAAATGAACTAAAGTGTTAGTGATTAGGCAGAACCTTTTCTTCCTTCCCTTGTGTGGTTGGTTCTTGTAAAGAAGCATCCTTATCAGATGCTAAGGAACTGCTTTGATTCTTTGGTTCAAGTCATGTACCATCTTCATCTGTCTCCACATCTTTTTTTTTTTTTTTTTTGGTCTTAAAAAAATTTTTTTTTTTATTGAAGGATTGTTGATTTACAATGTTGTGTTAGTTTCTGGTGTACAGCAAAATGATTCAGTTATACATATATATATCTTCTTTTTCTTTTTTTTTTTTTTTTTTTTTTTTTTTTTGGCTTTTATTTTTTTTGTCTCCACATCTTTTAATGTGCTGTGGACTATTTTCCACACTTTTGTGTGTTTTGATGTCTGATGCCTTTGCTAATGTTGTTTCCTTAGTTTGAAATATCCTTCTGCATCACCTTCATGCTCTGCCTCGGAGATGACCCTCCTCCCGTACAGATGAGACTGTCTCTCTTCTGCTTTTCCTGATCTCCGGTTGCAATGAATCATCCCTTTCTTTTAGATGTCCACAGTTTGTTCTTATGTCTCACTTACAGCCCTTACCTCATTCTAGTTTTTCTTTTTATTAGAATTATTGGTGTATTTCCATCTCCTAAAAGCCTCTGAGCCTTAGAGGTTAGGGACCAGGTCTTTGTTCCTCATCGTACGTCTGATTGCACCTGGCATAATGCTTGGGATATAAATCTGAGAACACGATACAAGCCCAATAAGTATATTTATTGAACAGTATTTCAGTGAGTTAATGGTATTTTACAATTTGTTTGCCATCTCTCTTAATTTCTGTGGAAGGAGAATAGAGAGGTAGAATGGTATGCATGCCGTTGTAAGTTGGGGAGGATGGTAAGAGTACAGCTTGACTTTTGTATTGAAAGAAGGAGGGAGGTAGGGAGCAAGGTGGGGGGGGGAGAGGAGAGAGAGAGAGAGAGAGAGAGAGAGAGAGCGCGAGCAAGAGGCTTTCTTGTATTTCTCTTTACAGCCAGCTATTAATGGGGAAGCACACAACTGTGTGCCTATATTAAGCTCTTTGGAAAATGTCCTGATCTCCTTGACATTTAAGTCAACATATCATACATTGTATCTATTTTGTACATAAATTATTGCCTGCTTACTTGCTTATATTCGGGATATTATCTTTGTTATATTTAATCTCTGGAATGCAAGAGATGTCAACAGTCAGGGCTATTTATAATAAATGATAATTAGTTGAAAATATAAAGTGTAGAAACTGCCTTGTTTAGAATTACTTCTGTTTCTTGGTCATTGATTATAGTGGAGTTTTAGATGGGGGAATCTGCGGCTTGCTTTTCCTTATGGAAGATACAATGAACTCCAGTTGGGTATATCATCAAGAAATCTGGAGGCCTCCAGGATTGCTAAATACATTATTTGTTGTGATAGATAGGAAGGTCTCAAAAAAAAAAGAAAGAAAAAAGATATTTCCAAAGGATACAGAAGCACAGAATCCAGCTTGGCTTCCATTGGCCAAATACAGTACATGTTGAGCCTCAAAATAAACAACTATTGTCGTGGATCACATCCCTAAATAAAATTAGAATCTGTGAGGGCATACTGATGCAAACAAACAAATAAATAAATAGGTGAGGAAGGAAAGTTATTCCTTAAAGTAGAATATCAACTAATAAATAAAGCAGGAATGATAGAGTTAGAAAATCACCATTTTGCAACCATCATAGTAATCATTGGTCCAGGCAACTATCATTAGTGAATACTAAAACTAGTTGATGGATGTTTGATGTGGGACAGGATGTTTACATAATCTCAAAGTTTCTCCCTACAAATTATCAATTGGAAAAAAAGAGAAAATGTAACTTTCCAGCAGAGAAATCAGGAGGGCATCACCTTAAACAAATAATCAAAGTTTACATCACCCGGAATGGGGCAGACCATTATCATGTGCTTCTTGACATGGTGCTCTGGGAAGGACCACTTGCACACTATTTCTGTCCCAGGAGTGTATGTTCTCCAGAATAACTGCTTGTACTCTTCAAAACTCTCAGTGCTAAGACAGACAAAGAAAGGCCAAGGCACGGTTCCAGATGTGACAACCAAATGCAGTGTGATCTTGAATTGAATCTTAGACCAGGAAAAAAAATTTGCATAAAGAATTTCATTGAGATGGTTGGTGATATATAATTTTCCTATGGTTTTGCAAGAGAATGTTGCTGTTCTTGGGAAATACATACTGAAGTTTTTCGGGGTGAAAGGGGAGTGACTTCTGTGGTCTGTATCTTATTTTCAAATACACAGGAGGGAAGGATGGAGAGAGAGAGGAGGAAGGGGAAGGAGAGAGAGAGAGAAAAGAAGGGAGAGGGAAATAGGAGGGAAAGGAAGAGGGGGAGAGAGGAAGGGAAGAAGAGAGGGAGAAATTGCAAAGGGGAAAAAAGAAAGACAGGAGGAAGTAAATGAATGAGAATGGGAATATATTATAAAGCAAATGTAGTTCAGTGTTGATGGCTGGGAGAGCTGGTAAAAGGTATAACTATGCTTTTTTTCCCAGCTTTATTATTATTATTGTTATTATTTTATAAATTTATTTATTTATTTGTTTTTACTTTTGGCTGCGTTGGGTCTTCGTTGCTGCACCAGGCTTTCTCTTAGTTGCGGCGAGTGGTGGCTTCTCTTATTGGGAGCATGGGCTCTGGGTACACGGGCTCAGTAGTTGTGGCATGCAGGCTCAGTAGTTGTGGCGCGCAGGCTTAGTTGCTCCACGGCATGTGGGATCTTCCCAGACCAAGGCTCCAGCCCGTGTCCCCTGCATTGGCAGGCAGATTCTTAACCAGGAAAGCCTGCAGCTTTATTATTGAGATATAACTGACACATAAACATTGTGTATGTTTAAGGTGGTAAAAACGTTGATTTGATACATTTATAAATTGCAAAATTGTACTAGCTATGCCTCCATCCCATTGTATAGTTGCCATTTCTTTTTTGTGGTGAGAGCATTTCAGATCTACTCTCTTAGCAACATTCAAATATGTGATACAGTCTTATTAGCTATAATCACAGTGTATAATTAGATCCCCAAACTTGTTAATCTTACAACTGGAAGTTTGTGACCTTTGACCAATCTCTCCCATTTCCTGCACTCCCCAGCACCTGGTAACCACCAGGTTACTCTCTGAAGGCATAGCTATTCTTGCTATGTTTAGAAAATTTGAAATTATTTTAATATAAAATGTTAAAGAAAAACACCTATGTGTCCACGAATGTGGTTTCTAGTGGTTTTGGGGAGCAGTGGTCGCTGAACGTCTGAAGAATGAGGGCAGGGGCTATTCTACTTTGCTTCTCACCACACACCCAGTACAAAGCCTGGTAGAAAGAAGTAGGCAGTTAAATATTTGTTTGACGGTTACATGAACCCCAGGGCCCGGAAGCCCCTCGAGCTGTGGAATATTGATTTTGGCACAATTGCAAATGCCAGTTGTAAAGACATATTTTTAGGTTCCTTTGCAGCTAGTTATGGCCATGTAAGAAGTTAGTTGTAGCCAGTGGGCTGGACTTACCTGGCGGTCCAGTGGTTAAGACTTCTCGAGTCCAGTGCAGGGGGTGCAGGTTGGCTCCCTGGTCAGGGAGCTAAGATCCCCCATGCATTGTGGCACAGCTCAACAACAACAACAAAGAACAACAACAAAAAACACCCAACGTTGTAGCCAGTGGGATGTAAGCAGAAGGGATCTTAAAGGGAGGACACCTGCTTCTCTGCCCCTTCTTCCTCTGTTCTGGTGGGAATATGGATGTAATGGTTGGGTGTTGAGAGGCCCTTTTAAACCATCTGTGGGGAGCCCTATGCTAAGAATGGTAGAACAGAAAGAGAAGTGGCTGGCATCCTTGATGCCAGGGAGCTGCCATGCTCATCCGGGGCTGCTTCCTCCAGACCTCATTTATGTGAGAGAGAAGTAAACGTCTGTCTTTAAACCGCTACTCCTTTGCTTTTTCTTTCCTTTGCAGCTGGAGTGAATCCTAAATGATACACTGTACTTTCTAAAAATCATCACTATTGAATTTTTGGTCCTCTGAGGAGATTTGCATTCAGTTTGTCCCATATACACATTAACTATAGAAATGCTCTGGCCTTTTTTTTTCTTCTTCTTTCTGTTTTCCCTGAGTGGGATTTTTCTTATTGTGATAGGGATTCTCTTTCTGTCTTTGAGTGCGTGGGTTAGTATCTGTGGTTTGGGGTGCTTTTCATGCTGAGGGTGCCCTCCTTTTCCCTCTGTCATGACAAACCTCCGTTTTGCAAATTGCTAACTTGATCTGCAAAGATTGTGAGGACTGGCTTTCCTAGGAGGTTTCTTGTCCTGACAGACCAAGCTGGAGACTGGGTGTGCAGAGGTAAGCACTTGAAAGAAGGAGAAAAAAAGGAAATTTTAACTATTTCCAGTTGCCAAAAACATTTTACTTCAGTGGAAGGATTCGGAGCAGATTTTTTAAGTACTCCTTCTGCTTGGTGAGTTTTGTTTAGCAAATCTTTGTACTTTTTGGAATCCACTCATGTTTTTACTCGTTCACTGGACAGTTCTTCCTTTGGAGCTATTTATTGCCACGAAGGTTTGTGGTGCCTTCGTTCCCACAGATAATAGATGGGTGTGTGTGCCCACAGGACAACATAAATAGAGAAACAGACTTTCAGCTTGTTTATTGTTAGACTGGTATGTAAGCAATGGGGCTCAACTCCTCAATTACATGTAGGTGTGTTTCTGTGCATTGAAATTCAGGAACTTGAAAATGAACACTGTAGGGATATTGAATGGTGTTCAGTTATTTCCTTTAAAACACTTATTTTTAA
This sequence comes from Grampus griseus, assembly GCF_964374135.1. NCBI lineage: Eukaryota > Metazoa > Chordata > Mammalia > Artiodactyla > Delphinidae > Grampus > Grampus griseus. The sequence goes on from NC_139001.1 coordinate 9,964,106, forward strand.
AATGTTGCATGGATGCAGATTGTATTTATTTGCATAATTCCCATAATAATGTTATTTCATGACCTGGCAGCTCTGTAGTTTGAAGCATACTTTCTTGGTGGGCGGGATTAATTCCCGTTGTCCTGGCTAATATAAATCTGAAAGATAATTGATAATCACCTGAATGTAAAGGATGATATTTGGCATTGCCATGAGTGAGGTCTTCCAGCTCTTTGATTTCAACTAGCCTTGACAAGAATCAGTGATTGCTGTTGTATGTACATTTTTATTTTATTCCTACAGAAAAGAGAGAGCAACTAACTTATTTCTATCACATTTTGGTCTGCAAAACAAAACAAACAAAACACCAAAGGAAACAACAACTAAACAAATTAAAACTAAAACCAAAATGTAGAGGGGTGCATGATAGAAATGATTTAAATATTCTCCCGGCTTAAGTGAACCTGGTATGATGGGAACAGGGCAGGATAGGAATTTTCATGTAAATTTCAGACCCACTGAGTACTCTCTATATGACCTTGGGGAAGTACATAAACTTCTGAGTCTCAGTTTCCCTATTCAGTAAAATGAGTCTAATAATAGAGTTCTTCTGAGGGTGAAATGAGACCGTATATGTAAAAGTGTCTTGTAACCTGTAAAATATGTTCAATTACTTTTTAGCAGTCAGCTAATTAAAGCAGTGCTTTGTCCTCCCCAGACTTCCAATACTGACTTTCCTGGCATGGAGCCCTGTAGGTTGTGCTCTAGGTAACAGTAGTTATTAAGAATTTGTCAGAATTTTTATGTAATGTGCAAAAATATACTCTGATTAAAACGAGTAGCATTTCCATATCTTCAGGATTACTAGTGTTAGTGGAAACATTCTGAGAGGGAAGTTTGGCAAAGTAAAACAAATCTTCTCTTTTCCCTTGCACTTAAGTGTGTAGAGACAACTGTGGCATTTACCAGGAGGCTTGGGGTGTTACAAGAAGCATCGTTTTCGCCTTGGCCTTGGTTGGAATAGAGAGGCACTTGTCCAAGAGAGAAGCTTTACGAATTTGTGTGTTCAGACAACACCGAGAAAGAGTAGTGCAAGGGACTTGGTCATGCAAAAGAGTTTTGAACAACAGGTGGATTTTTAAGTGCGTCCAGGAGAAGATGCAAATGCCATAATGAGTTTGGACACCTCTTTTAAGTGTAAAGAAAAACATGCCTATTGGCACAGATGGGCTTGGTTACATGACAGACCTATATGTGGGATTTTGATCTTAGGCAATTGAAAAGCAAGTAACGCTCCATTTAAATTAACTGAAGCTTCTGGGTTTGGAGCTTTGAAATGACAGGATGGTTTCCCTATTTCTCTAAGCACCAAAGTGACTAATGCACCACCAGATGTCATACCTAATATTGCCAGAAGCAAAGCATGGATTGAGGAGGATTTTGTAGGAACCCTTCCGATGGGAATTCAGAAAGCAAAGTCTGGGAAATGAGACTCTTCTGAGGAAGTGAGAAAAGAAGAGTACATAGTTTTACATTTAAAAGAATGGAAATTGCTTTTGCTGATTACATAATACGTCAAGATTACGAGGATAGAAAGAGATATTTTGTGTTTGTAATAAACACATTGTTTGGGGAATACAAACTACAAACCAAAAAGTGAAGATAACTGGTTTTCTTAGACGAGGTTACATTATTTTGATGGAGTTAAAATAATTTTGAAGGATTGAGTCTTTTTTTTTTTTTTAATAAGGTGGTCTGCAAAGTTAGGATTTCAGGAAAGAGGATCATGAATATTTGTTGATGAAACAGTCACGCTTGGTAGTTTTGAGGGGCTCCCTGCAGGCAGACTTCATCCCCAGTTCTAGTTTTTGCAGTTGTTTGGATGACGATAAGAATCAGGGCTACTTGGTTCTGTATTTGGAAAAAAAGGATGCCAGATTACTTACAAGTGCGACTGGAAAAAAGACTACCAGATTGAGGTTCCTTTGGACTTTGCCGAATGCTTGACGAGGAGTCCTGGGTTCCCTACTTTACATTAAAATCCCAAGTTGCATTGAAATAGTGGTTAAATAAAGGTGCGCTAAGTTTCTCTTGAGAACTAAAAAGTGACATGTTTTGTTTACGCAGTGCTGGTTTTTGCTTTATTTTTCTGTTTGTATTAGAAATGAGCAGTTTAGTCCCAGAGAAAGTACACGTGGGGCTTTCTGCCAAGTTCCAATGCCAAACATGAGTCTTGTGATTCAAATATCCACTGTGAACCTCTGCTTGACAAAAACCAAGTTAAGGTTTTTTTTAACTTTACAAGATCTGAAAAGAAAGCATTATAATTAAAATGTGTCAGAGCTTGGAAAAGTTGAGTGTTACTAAACTGGGCTTTGACCAGTATAGATAGAACTTTGAACTTATAAAAGAAATGATTTTCTTTCCTCTTGGTATTGGAAGAATGCAGATAACAATGACTGCGATTAATCCAAGTCTCCCTGTTTCTTGTTTTTCTGATTGTTGTCCTTGGGTGACGGGATGTACCGTGAGCAAAATATTTTGTTCCGTTCTTGTTTTTCATCTCTCGGCTTTAATATTCCAGTGCCACATATCTGTAGAATGCTAGCTGCAGAAATGAAAAGATGATATTCACTTATTAGTTCAACAGACGTTTATTGAGCACCTACTATGAGCCAGATACTATGCTGAGCTCATAGTCTTGAGAATGCAATAAACATGCAGACATGTCAATTACAGTACATACCTGCTGTAGTACAGAGAGGGGACAGTTATGAACCCTGTGCTAGATGGGAATGCTAGGTCGAGAAGATTACCCTAGGCATAGGGAAGAATGTGTTCAGAGCTGCGAACTCAGGCTTGTCCAGACAAGAGTGAGCACATCTCTTGAGGTTGGGGAGTAGGAGAGGGACTGGGGTAAAAGAATGAAGAAGCCAAAATGTAGCTGAGGCACAATTGGGAAAGGCCTTGTATGGGTTATTTATGAGCATAGACTTCATCTTTTAGGCATTGGGAAACCACTGGTGGCTTTTAGGAGACAAAGAACTCAGATATATTGGTTTTAGGAAGAGCACTCTCGTTGTGGCTTAGAAAATGAATTAAAAGCAGGGAAATGAGGACGCTGTTGGAAATGGTGCAGAAAAAGAGGGGATGAAAATATCACGTAAAGCAGTGACTGTTGGCGGGGTGAGGCTGTGGCAGAGGGTTTGAGTGAGAGTTAAGAGGCAGAATAGATGGATAGCAGATTGGGGAGAGGGGAAATGTGGAGGGTGATATTCAGGTCCCTAGCCTGGGCAGTTGAGTGGAAGGTCATGCTGCATATGGGGTCAGCCAGGTTTTGTAATAGAAGGAGCAGATTTCAGGTGGCAGTGGGATAGGGTGGGGTCAGAATCATGAGTTTTCCTTGCCCACCTGTAACTAAATATTTTAGCTTGTGGGCGTGCAGTTTTTAGTTGTTTTTTATGTGGAGTGTGCTGAGTCATAGCAAGTGGTGTGAGTTTTGATTTGAGCTGGTCTCTAATTAGGCAGAACAGGAAAACTATATTTTAGTTGTTGGATTAAATGTTTTTTCCACCTCATGATCTAAAGGCAGAAGTCTCTGCCTTTAAACATAAGTGTTTACTGAACAATAGCTCTGTACCTGCCATTGTGCTTAAGAGGTACCTGTTATGAATTTTTGCAGGTGAGGAAAGATGCTTTATAGAGGTTAAGAAATTTACCCAAACTAGTGAAGATGGTATCAGATTAGGTGTGTATTACATGCAAGCGTATTCTTACATTTGATTCTTGAAAAATTGTTCAAAAAATAAAAAAGACTATTTTAACTGCAGCAGATAAATTGTAAGGTATTTTGGTTCTTGTTTGGTCATTAAGTCTGGTCATTTCATCTTTTTTGCCCATATGGGGAAGATAAAGCTTGATTTATGCAGTCTGTGATTTTTGTACTACTTAAAAGCTCACCAGCTCTTTAGAATGAAACAGTTTGAGTATCTTTCAGGATCATAATGGAAGAATTGGACACCTTGAAAACCTGTGTTCACGTGAAGAAGGCTTTCTTTCTGTTTTGTTTGTGCAACACTCAGATTTCCTATGACTAGGTAAACGTATTTTGTAGGCTTTCTTTCCTGGGTAAGATAAAAATTTTGCCCTTGGATTGAGGGCAACACTGACACAGACCCAACATGCCAAAGTGTGAAAAACCAAGCCTCCACAAGTTCAAGGGTATTAGTTAGTAATGTAACTGCTTTTTAAAGCAGAAATCAACATTCTTGTTATGATAGAATGACAACAGAGTCCAGAGTCTTAAAATGTGTCATCCACCGTGTTCAGTGTAAAATAAAAAATTTTGGCAGGAAAATGCAACATATAGCCAAGAGAAATAGTAGTCAAAACAGACGCTAAGAAGACACAGATGTTGGAATAGCAGAAAAAGACTTTAAAGCAGTTACTAAAATATGTTTAAGGAACTAAAGTTTTTGTTACAAGGAGTGAACAAATGGAATATATCAATAGAGAAATGGAAACTATACAAAACAAAATGAAAACTCTAGCACTGAAAAGCAAAATATCTAAGATGGAAAATTTTGCTCCATGGACTTAACAGCAGATAGAAGAAGGAAGAAGAAAGGGCTAGTGGCCCTGAAAACAGATCAATAAAAGTTAATCCAGTTGAAGAACACAAAAGACAACAAGTGATTGAAAAAAATTAATAGAGCCTCAGCAAACTGTGAGACACATCAAGCAATAAAAGAAACGTGTAATTGCAGTCCCCAAAAGAATGAAGAAAGAGACTGGGGCAGAAAAAGAATTTAACAACTGATGTTTTAAAATTTCCTAATTGTAATGAAAAATATCAACTTATGGGTCCAAGAATCTTAGCAAACCCCAACTAGGAGAAACCCCCAAAAAACTACATTTGAGGCAAATTGTAGTCAAAATCTGAAATTAAAAAAAATAATGACAGCAGTCACAAAAATCAGAGGAAAAGAATCCATTACGTGCAGGGGAACAGTGATATGACTCATCACGGACTTCTCATCAGAAATATTGGAGAGTACGAGACAATGAGAATAACTTCTTTTAAGAGCTGGAAGAGAAGAACAGTCTGTCAAACCACAGCTCTGTATCCGGGGAAGATCATACTATGTACCTAAAAACAGAACTTTATGCTTACTTAGTTTGAGAAGCTCTGAACCAGACAAAGTTAGACAGGTTTCTGTGTTACATGACTTCTCAGTAAATCGGGAATTCCTACAAAAAGGATATCACGGGCTTTCCTGGTGGCACAGTGGTTGAGAGTCCGCCTGCCGATGCAGGGGGCACGGGTTTGTGCCCCGGTCCGGGAAGATCCCACATGCCGCGGAGCGGCTGGGCCCGTGAGCGATGGCCGCTGAGCCTGCGTGTCCAGAGCCTGTGGTCCGCAACGGGAGAGGCCACAACAGTGACAGGCCCGCGTACCGCAAAAAAAAAAAAAAAAAAAAAAAGAAAAAGATATCACGTTTGCCAATTTCTGAGCTTTTTTTTTTAAAAACTATAAATTGTTAATTCACAGAATGTCTCAGGGGATTAATTTTATTTGTAAAACATTTCTAAAAATGCCAAACTTTGGGAATGGAATTTGATATTATTTGTTCTTCATTTTTATGTTCGTGATATTTCCAGGATAAAGTGATTTGGGGATGCAAATCTGTTTATGTCTGTAATAATGAAAACGTGAAGTTTTACCTACCTTGCAGTTTCTTCCTCCTAATAGCACATTTTGGGGAGGTTGAATGGCTTTGGGTTGTTGCCAGGTGAAATATTTTCCAGCAGGGCTAAATTGTTCAGTGTTGCCTCTTTAGACTGTTTATCTATAGATGAAAATAGAACTGCCATCTAGAGTTCTCACCGCATATTTTATGAGTATAATAGTGCCAGGGATATAGGTTGAGTTGGATTACAATGAACTCATTATCTTTTTGTCTCTGTCTTATGAGTATCTATATGTAGTCTTATGTGGAGTTTAAACATGAAATGTTGTCATTTAATGCTACAAAAAAGCAAGTTGTAAAGGTAGTCCAGAACTACATTGTAATTGACTTAAGCCTTTAGTTAAAATAAAATTTCAACTTCTTGAAAAATTTCATTGCTACTCAGTGACATGACCCTCTTTTGTGTATACTAGAAAATGGAGCTGAAGAGATCATCATTCAAAAGGTTTGTTTTGGACTTGGTTGTTTTCCTTATTTCCTCTTCCTAAGTCCAGTCACAGCATCCCTAGTAATCTAACCGTTCACCGCATCCCCAGAAATCTAACATACTCCCTTTCCATGGCTGACTTTGAGATCTCCATGTGGACCACATTGAGGCTCCCATTGCATTAACATTGATTGATGTGTGAGGCTGTGCTTGTCTTCTTGCTTGTGGCTATTAAGGATATGATGGAAATTTGTCTCTCTCTGTCTCTCTTTCTCTCACTTGCCCCAGAAATTTGTGAATCTCAGTCTCTTTTCTTTCTAAACCAAAGATTCCTAACCAAAGACTATAAACTTCTTCTATAGCGGTTCTCTAATTGGTGATCCCCAGATCTTTAGCATCAATCACTTGGAAACTTGTTAGAAATACCAATTCTTGACCCCTCCCACCAACATACTAAATCTCTGGGAGTGGAGCCCAGCAGTCTGTGCTTTGATAAGCTCTTCTGGTGATCTAGGGATTCTGAGGCCCACTCAGGCTTGAGAAGCACTGCCCTACAATAAGGAAGCATTTGTGAATAGTTTTTCCATCCTGTTTGTTATCCAATAACAAAGGTAAAGCAGAACTCAAAAGTTCTTAGTGATGGTTGTGGCAGGGTGTTGGTTGATCCCCTTTCAAATCAAGTGAAATATTTTAAATAATAACAATAACAACAATTAGTAGTATTCAAAAAAAAATAATAGAGGGGGCTTCCCTGGTGGTGCAGTGGTTGAGAGTCCGCCTGCCGATGCAGGGGACGCGGGTTCGTGCCCCAGTCCAGGAAGATCCCACATGCCGCGGAGCGGCTGGGCCCGTGAGCCATGGCCGCTGAGCCTGCGCGTCTGGAGCCTGTGGTCTGCAACGGGAGAGGCCACAACAGTGAGAGGCCCACGTACCGCAAAAACAAACAAACAAAAGAAATAATAGAACCTAATATTTACTGAATATTTTTCTGTAGGTCAAACTCTCTGCATGCCTTATCTCCATTAATTCTCACAGTATTCCTGGGGTCAGTACTAATGTGATTGCTTTTATAGTGAGGAATCAGTTTAGGGAAAAAATTGGCCAAGGTCAGGGTATTTAGTTGGACCCTCAGGATTATGATGCTGGCCAGACTAGTCCTAGCAACAATGTCATGACCCGCTTGGTAATGTTATCTGAGACTTCAGACAATGTCTGTCTCCTCCCATCCCTGCCCGTTTGTCCCCTGTGAGGCTAGAGATCTTTTTGTAAATGCAAAAAGTGGAGCCAAAGTTCATGTCTTTGCAAGCTCGTGTCTGTCTTACTCATTTGTGACTTACCCCCTCTCCCAAGGTAATATCCGAAGCTACTTTGATCAAGCAGAGTGAATGTTATACTTTATGCCCTGTGCAAACAAATTTTTATAGCCTGTTTTCTTTCAAAAATTTATCTCATTCTGGAAGTAACCAATTCACTGACCTTTTATCTTTGGGCTCTAGTTTGTGGTTTTTGAAGCTTTCCAAGATCAACTGAGCAATGATGTGGTTTGGCAATTTCAACAGTTAATACAGTATTAAGCTGGAAGATTCTGAAAGCAATTAATGCCCTTATCCTGCCGAGTTATGCACCCCTACCTTTAAAAAAACTTTATTGGATGATTAGAGGCAGGTTTTCAAATTTCATTCCTGGTAATTGAGGGATTTATTTTACCTCCAAGATATTTTTGCTTTTTGGACGAGCAAGGAAATAGAGAGTTTTAAAGAAGTAAGACAAACCATATTAAATGGAGAGAAAAGAGCTCTCTAAATTGAAATTTAATGTCACCATTTTTTAACATGAAAGTAGAAACTTAAATGAACCTTCAAAGTTACTAATTAATTTGATGCTAGCTCCCACCCTTCCCACTGTGTGGATTCCATTTGTTTGAGGAGTCTAAAAGAAGGACATTAATTAAAATTGGAATGACTAATTTTATTATGTGTAAGTCAGAATAAATTAATTCCAATGTAAGCATAAATTAACTCCACTGTTCATAGTTCCATAGACCTCCTTTCCATGGTTTGCTTCAGTAATTGAGAGTTTATCAGATGTTCCTAAGAATTCAGAAACACTTTTGTGTATGTGGGGAGGGGGTGGGTATTGAAGGGCATAGAAATGTAGGGTGACTTAAGAAATGTCACTTAACTCCAAATTTTATTTATACTAGGGTAGCCTTTAATTTTAAGCAATGTATCTGTTGGGAATGGTAAAGTTTCTCCTCATTCTCTGCCTGTGTACTTACATCCGTTCCCCTCTCTTTCTCATATCACACACAGGTCAAAACAAATGACCAGCTTTGCACTTGCCTGAGATTCAAAGACTTTTCCTCTCTTTCTACTGCACAGCAGGTCACTGCAAATTATTGCTACCTCTCCAGTCACAACTGTGTGCTATCTAGAGGATAATGCTTGTTAGGGCAGTTTGCTATGCCAATATTTTTATGGGACACTCTTAAATGAAAAGAAATGGTAAGTGGAAGTGTTCACATAACATTTGTTTACTTTTCTTCTTTTCCATCCAAGTCATTCAGACCTGTAGTGCTCTTTTAATGGGTCAACTACCCATTCTGCAATGCTGACTACTGTTGATGACTGCATATTTTCTCCTGAGCCCTTTCACATATTCACTGAATGAGTCAAAGTTTGGATTGGGTTTCCATTTTTGCTCTCTGGAGGTAAAGGGGTTCTTAAGTTCCCACAGTGGATAATTTTCTTCCTTACACATGACCTACCAGTGAGTTCTTCTGTGTGTTTTAATTTATTCATATTAGGGTGAGATTTTATAATATTTCAAAAGCATTTAGATCATCATCTATACTGGGGGTCAGCAGCTTGTGTGTGTGTTTGCAAAGGGCCAGGCAGTAAGTATTTGGGGCTTTGTGGACCATAATCTGCTGTAACTACTCTGAGGTTGCAGTATGGAAACAGCCGTAGACAATAGGGTTGGTTTGTCCTGGACTGTAGTTTGCTGACCCCTGCTCTATAGTAGTAATAGCTTTAGATTTATCTGCCCTCTGACTTCCCTTTCAGCCTATTCACCCTTTCCTTCTACTCGAAGAGGATCCTGTGTTTTCCTTCTTCCCTATCTTTGTTCAAGCTGTCTCCCTCATCTTAGAATGCTTTCTTATCTGTTCAAGGAGGACGCTGCTCCTTGAAGGTTCCTAGGATGTGATGGTGACCTGGCTGCAGCCTCTCTTCCTCCCCAATAACCAGGGTGTATTCAGTTGCTCTGACCATCAGCTTCCCTGTCCTCCTTTACCATTCCAGGAAGGTCCGTCCTGAAGTTGCACTCAGAGTAGAAAAGAATAGCCTTCTTAGATAAAGGAGGCTGTTTCTTAGTAAGGGGGGTAAGCAGAGGTTTTGCTCCTCGAAACAACTGGGCTTATGAGAGAACCATCTCCAGGAAGCTCTGACTGACTGCTCCATCTGGAATGGCCTCCCCTGCCCCTCCGAATCCCATAGAAGTTTCTGGACCTACCGTTATGAGGCGCCTCCTCCTTCTGTTACTTGCTTTTCTTTGGGGTGCGTTTATGTTCATAAAAGAGGGCCTCTTTCTTCAAAGTTCACACCTGAAATGACCGCTTCAGTGACTATTTACATGTACATGGTTTTCTTAAAAGCTGACACCACCTAATATATCCATAGAGCAAAGTGTTTGCAGCCTTGTACAGGTCATCTTTGGGGTGATGTATTGCCATCAGCTCTCATGGAATCTTGTTTTAAGATGATATTCAGGCTTTTTCCTCCGAAATACAGGCTTTGGTTTCCATTCCATTGAAGAACTACTGAAGAAGAAATGCCTTCATGTATTTTTCCAAGTTTGCCACCTAGTGCTTTCTGTGTCCAGCTGACCACGAGCCCCTTTTTCTCTTGCCCTCCAGATACGTGTATGCCATCACATTGACTCTCTTTTCATGGAGGTCCTTTTGGTCTAGGTTTCCCCACTGCAGTGACTATCAGCCAGTTTCCCTGAATGATTTTAACCCCTCATCCCTCTGGCCCATCCATTTGAAGTACCTGATAGTATTACAGTGTCACTGTCATGAGCTTATCCGATTGCTCAAGAACAATGCTAATATGGGTCAGCTATTGAAACAGTGGAGGAAGATGATAATGCCAGGGTTCCAGTGGCTATTTCAAGGATTAATATCAGCATTTAAAAAAAGAAGTGTTCCAGAATCAGTGAAAATAAATCTTAAACGTCGAATGAAAAAAATTAAGAACTTACTAGAGAACATCCGTCTGGCTGCTGTTGGCTAAATTGCATCTTTCCCTCCTACCAAATCTCCATGGAAGCTGCCATCTTCAGACGTCCTGGGCTGCAGACTTCAGGACTTCCCGCAGTGTCGCTCCCCTGAGTGCAGCTTTCAGGACCACAGCCTCTGGGCAGCTCCTCTGCTCTGCCTGCGGCTACTATGAGTAGGGCTGGCGGCAGTTTTGATTTATTTCTCCTCCTGAACTTGTTCTTTTAATTCAGTGGAGAGATTCACTGCTCTTGAGGGCTCCTCCTGTCACCAGGGTCAACCTTTTGATGACGAGGGCTTGGGGGTGGAGAAATGCGCCCATGAGCTGAGTGGTAAAGGGGAGCAGAGAAAGCTTGAGGGGAGGGTGTTGAGGATGGGAGGGAAGAGAAAAGCCTGGGGGAGGGTCAGGCATGTGCAGGGTTGGGGTGGAGGGAAGTTGTGGATTAGAGTGTGAAATAACAGTATCACGACAGGTATTTCAGCATTTTCAATAAAGCATGGTGTACTGGATGACCAGGATGCAGAAAACTGGACTTGCAACCACTAATAATGTAAAAATAACTGTTAATATTTATTGAGGGTTGTTATGGGTTAGACCCCATGCTAGGTACGCCAAAATACCCAAATCTGTTATAATAAAATGACCTTTCAAAATAGGTCCAATAACATGGCCATCAGAAATTCCAGGGTTGCCTACCTGGTCCCGTTAGTTTGCTATTCAGTAAAAGAGATGAGCACACACCTGTAGTAGACCAACGAAATGTCTATACCTTAATAGCTGGAAGTTGAGAATGTTATATGTGTTAGTTTCCTCTTACTGCTGTAATAGGTTATCACGCATTTAGTGGCTTAAAACAACACAGGGTTATTATCTTACTGTCCAAAATGGGTCTCCCTGGGTTCAAATTAATGTGTAGGGCTGACTTCCCCCTGGAGGCTCAAGGGGAGAATCTGTCGCCTTGCCTTTTCCAGCATCTCGAGACGGCCCGCATCCCCTGGCTCATGGCTCCTTTCTGTCCTCAAAGCTGGTCAAGACCTTCTCATATTGCATCCCTCTGACACTGTCTCTCCTTCCTCTCTCTTCCTCATTTAAAAGGCCCTTGTAATTACATTGAGCCCATCTGGGTAATCCAGGATACTCTTTCTATTTTAAGATCAGCTGATTAGCAACCGTAATTCCATCTGCAAATTTAATTCCCCCTTGCATTGTAAATATAACATATCCACAGTTTCCAGGGATTAGGATCTATCAGGCGTTGGGGGCATTATTCTGCCTACATCTGCATTACATAGCAAAGGGAACTTTTGCTGTGTAATGAAGAAGTTTATGAAATCTTAAAACAGGGATGTTATCCTGGATCACCCAGATGGGGCCCACTGAACCAAATGAAACCTTAAAAGCAGAGGACTTTCTCAAGCTGCAGTCAGAAAGAGGTGGTGGAAGGGAAGGCGTTAAATGACAAACATGGCTTCTGATTCAACTTACACAATGCTGTTGGATGCATCTTTCTGAGTAATTTTTATTTCATCTCTTTTTTTTTTTTTTTTCCCCAAGGTCTACAGTGGCTTTCTTTCATCCCTCTTACAAGCCCAAAGTTCAGCTTCAAAATCTAGCAGTCAGAGCTCACCTATCCAACTTTGGATTCTGTATCTGTAGTCCAGCCAATTCCTTGTTGTGTTTCTTTGACGACCCTCAAGGCAGTGTGTACTTGCTGTGTTCTCTTGATTACCTACAAGATTACCTGTCTTGTCTCAAGGTCTCAAATTTTTCCTCATCTTTCAAAGTTAAATTCAAGTTACACCTTTTCGAGGAAGCTCTGGCAACTCTGGGCGGTATGCTGATTTCTCCCTATAGCATTTATAATCTTTGACATACAGTGTTCAGCTTATTAATTAGGCATCATGCCTTATTTTCTGGGTATTTCTTGCATAAGTCTTAGCCCTCCAAGATATACACTTCTTGAGAGTAAAGACATTTTTCTGGATCTTCCAATACCATGTGCCAATAGTTAATGTTAAATTCATGTTTGCTGATTGACTAACTGAAAGTGATTCTTTAAAAATAATGGAGACATATACTTGGTAGTAGAGGTTTCCTCATTGCACAGTAGCCATCAGAAATCTCACACAAGGGGTACTTTTGGTTACCAAGACTTCAAGACCTTCCATTTCTGTAACTCTTTCCCATCTTGGTCCCCATCTCCATTACCCCCACACCCACCCTGCCCATGTATACATCTAGAACCTGTAAGTGACTTAAAAACTCTTGTGATCGCTTGCTGGCTGGCCTGTCACCCTCTGAATGTTCCCATATTACACAATTTATTATTCTCATCCCCTCGCTTTTCCTGCATATCTAAAATCTCTCCTTCCAGCGTTGAACAAGTAATCTGATTAGAATAATTTGTATTATATTATGAAAAACTCATAGGCAATTTTAACTATTCTGGTTTCTTTTTTGGTAGCAAAAATTTTATTTTAAAAATTTAAACTGAGGGACTGTGGTTTGTGAAGAAATCCACTGTCTCCTCTTGCCCTTCTTGTTCATAAGTGTATCTTGGCATTTCCCATCTGAACTCTTACAACTTGGCCTTAGGGATACATAGAGCACACATTTGTTTTAGTGGCCATGTGATGCTATTAAAAAGTGGACTTAATAAACATATCCTCCAGACTCAATTCAGAGTGATTTTCTGCTGCTTTAGGTTGCATTTCATATTTCACATACTTTTTCCAGCAGTTTCTCTCCTATAAGCATGAGTGTGAGCAGATGCATACACACGTGTGTGTATAAATATCTATATGCACACTTACATATTTTTGGTGAAGTGTGGATGGGAGAGGATGGGAGGGACTAAGTTGTGACTTCTGTCCCCATGTGCATGGTTAAAGGAGGAGGTTAAACAAGAGGTGTGGGAAGTGGGTTACGTAAAATGGCACCCCATGTCTGGAACATTGAGACACATCAGTGGCAATTCACATTATGAAAACATGATTATGTTCCCAAGTCCAAGCTCCTACTGCTTGCCACACAATAGACCAGTAAGTCAAGAGACAAGATGTTGGGGCAAAGAATAGTGATTTTATTCAGAAAGCCAGCAAACTGAGATGGCGGACTAGTGTCCTAAAGAACCATCTTAACTCGGAATGAAATGCAGGCTTCTTTTATGTTAAGGGAAAGGAGAAGCAGGAGGGTTCAAGATTAAAGGGTAAAGGTGGAGTGCAGACTTCTTGGAGCCACCTGGCCTTCAAGGGAAGCACAACACATTTCTTTGTTCTTCTGCTTGCTTACATAGGCTGGATTCTAAATCTTGTGCAAAAACTTCAAATTATTAGCAGTTATTTTTACTCTACCATTCTTTTCTCTGATTATTAGCAAGGTTTCTGGGCCAAAATCAAACTCATCTATAACAAGTGGTAGCCATAACTAGCTCGGGACCATGGGATGGGGACTCTTTCAGGGAACTTAATGAGCTATTTGGGCACAAGCAACATTTCTCTAATATTTAACTCCTTATGTGCAGGGCTAGAGTAATAGAGTACATAAGCTAAAGAATGAGGGCGGCAGTTCCAACGTGGTGTTTGTTCTGCTTTTCCTCTGTTACGTTTATGGGAAAGAACTGACACAAGTTTGGGAACTCACCTGACAGTGTGTGGTTTTGGAACCACACACATTTGGGTTCAGTTATGTCTCTGCTGTCGATCAGCTGAGTGACCTTGGGCAGGTTTTGCAGAGTGCCTGAGCTCCATTGCCTTCACCTGTAAAATGGGGCTGCTGATGCTTGCCTTGAAAAGTTAGAGAGACCACAGATTAAATACCTGCTCCATGGTGGATGTTAACTGGCAGCCATTGTTTGGTCTTGAAAGCCAGTGAGTCATATTTTCTGTGATGGTACATCCCAGGATGACTTAATGAGCAAAGGGATCTGCTTTAAGGAGGAGAGGAACACTGGAATGTGAAAATTATAGAAGAAGGCCACATACGGGGCTTGGAGAACAGTTCCCTGTAGACCAAAGGGACAGCTTGGATCTGTTTATTGGGTTCAAGAGCCTGTGTGGTTTATTTGAATAGAGCTGGTCCTTTCACGCTTTGGCCTCATTGGCTGCCCATGAGCCGTGAGCATTTGCCATGATCTCCAAAGTCCTCAAATCCTCTTTCTAGCCATGTGGGTGAACTGAGGTGCAGATGTCCTGTGTTGTTCCTGACACTGGGGTTTGGGTTTCTGCTGGGACACTGGCTGGGGTGAGAACACAATGCCGCACATGGCTGTGGTCTCCCCATCACTGGGCAGCCCTCATAGTTGAAAAGATAAGAGTTTACTTGTTTTGATGATTGTCTTATGAGGAGGTGCTGATGGACTTTTCAGCTTAATAAACATTGCTAAGTGTTACACAAAACAAAGAGAAACAAATCAAGAGGATTGATAGCACAATATATATATGTATATATGCACAAGAGGGCCTGCATATATATTTATTTATGTTTCTAGAGTGTATATGTTTGTGCATGTAAAATATATCCCTTTAGAAATTAGTGTGCTCTATTTTGAAAAGGAGACTGTGATTTGATATAAAAAAATGAAAAAAAAGGTTAACTTTTTTCATCCCCAGTAACTCACACAAGGCTTCACAAGCATATATTACCAAAGCCCCAAAGGTAGCAATAAATTCCTCTTGTTGATTTAAATCTCATTAGGGTCCAAGCTTGTGAAACAAATGTTGAAATTGTACAGCTGACATACCAAACAACTTAGGGGGGCTTTATACCAAAGAGGCTTATAGAAGTTATTCACATAAAAACTTCCAATTGTAAAAGAGATAAGCTTTGGATCTGAGTGGTGTTTAATTGGAGTGTGCGGTGAGGGCCAAGAAGTGTTCGTATTGCAAAACACAGGACTTACTGCAGAATTTCAGCACTTTATTTTTTTATTTTTTTTAACATCTTTATTGGAGTATAATTGCCCCACAATGGTGTGTTAGCCTCTGCTCTACAACAAAATGAATCAGCCACACACATACATATGTTCCCACATCTCCTCCCTCCCACGTCTCCCTCCCTCCCACCCTCCATCCCACCCTTAGAGGTGATCACAAAGCACTGAGCTGTTCTCCCTGTGCTATGTGGCTGCCTCCCACCAGCCATCCACCCCACGTTTGGTAGTGTACACATGTCCATGCCTCTCTCTCGCTTTGTCACAGCCCACGCCTCCCCCTCCCCCTCCCCATATCCTCAAGTCCATTCTCTAGTAGGTCTGTGTCTTTATTCCTGTCTTACCCCTAGGTTCTTCATGACATTATTTTTTTCTTAAATTCCGTATATATGTGTTAGCATACGGTATTTGTCTATTTCTGACTTACTTCACTCTGTACGACAGACTCTAGGTCTATCCACCTCATTACAAATAGCTCAATTTCGTTTCTTTTTATGGCTGAGTAATATTCCATTGTAAATATGTGCCACATATTCTTTATCCATTCATCTGTTGATGGACACTTAGGTCGCTTCCATGTCCTGACTATTGTAAATAGAGCTGCAATGAACATTTGGTACAGGACTCTTTTTGAATTATGGTTTTCTCAGGGTATATGCCCAGTAGTGGGATTGCTGGGTCATATGGTAGTTCTATTTGTAGTTTTTTAAGGAACCTCCATACTGTTCTCCACAGTGGCTGTATCAATTTACATTCCCACCGGCAGTGCAAGAGTGTTCCCTTTTCTCCACACCCTCTCCAGCATTTATTGTTTCTAGATTTTTTGATGATGGCCATTCTGACTGGTGTGAGATGATAGCTCATTGTAGTTTTGATTTGCATTTCTCTAGTGATTAGTGATGTTGAGCATTCTTTCATGTGTTTGTTGGCAATCTGTATATCTTCTTTGGAGAAATGTCTATTTAGGTCTTCAGCCCATTTTTGGATTGGGTTCTTCGTTTTTTTGTTACTGAGCTACATGAGCTGCTTATAAATTTTGGAGATTAATCCTTTGTCAGTTGCTTCATTTGCAAATATTTTCTCCCATTCTGAGGGTTGTCTTTTGGTCTTGTTTATGGTTTCCTTTGCTGTGCAATAGCTTTGAAGTTTCATTAGGTTCCATTTGTTTATTTTTGTTTTTATTTCCATTTCTCTAGGAGGTGGGTCAAAAAGGGTCTTGCTGTGATTTATGTCATAGAGTGTCCTGCCTATGTTTTCCTCTAAGAGTTTGATAGTTTCTGGCCATACATTAAAGATTAATCCATTTTGAGCTTATTTTTGTGTATGGTGTTAGGGAGTGATCTAATTTCATACTTTTACATGTACCTGTCCAGTTTTCCCAGCAGCACTTATTGAAGAGGCTGTCCTTTCTCCACTGTACATTCCTGCATCCTTTATCAAAGATAAGGTGACCATATGTGCGTGGGTTTATCTCTGGGCTTTCTATCCTGTTCCATTGATCTATCTTTCTGTTTCTGTGCCAGTACCATACTGTCTTGATTACTGTAGCTTTGTAGTATAGTCTGAAGTCAGGGAGCCTGATTCCTCCAGCTCCGTTTTTCATTCTCAAGATTGCTTTGGCTATTCGGGGTCTTTTGTGTTTCCATACAAATTGTGAAAGTTTTTGTTCTAGTTCTGTGAAAAATGCAAGTGGTAGTTTGATAGGGATTGCATTGAATCTGTAGATTGCTTTGGGTAGTAGAGTCATTTTCACAATGTTGATTCTTCCGATCTAGAGCATGGTATATCTCTCCATCTATTTGTATCATCTTTAATTTCTTTCATCAGTGTCTTATCATTTTCTGCATACAGGTCTTTTGTCTCCTTAGGTAGGTTTATTCCTAGATATTTTATTCTTTTTGTTGCAATGGTAAATGGGAGTGTTTTCTTGATTTCACTTTCAGATTGTTCATCATTAGTGTATAGGAATGCCAGAGATTTCTGTGCATTAATTTTGTTTCCTGCTACTTTACCAAATTTATTGATTAGCTCTAGTAGTTTTCTGGTAGCATTTTTAGGATTCTGTATGTATAGTATCATGTCATCTGCAAACAGTGACAGCTTTACTTCTTCTTTTCCGATTTGGATTCCTTTTATTTCCTTTTCTTCTCTGATTGCTGTGGCTAAAACTTCCAAAACTATGATGAATAAGAGTGGTGAGAGTGGGCAACCTTGTCTTGTTCCTGATCTTAGTGGAAATGCTTTCAGTTTTTCACCATTGAGGACGATGTTGGCTGTGGGTTTGTCATATATGGCCTTTATTATGCTGAGGAAAATTCCCTCTATGCCTACTTTCTGGAGGGTTTTTATCATAAATGGGTGTTGAATTTTGTCGAAAGCTTTCTCTGCATCTATTGAGATGATCATATGGTTTTTCTCCTTCAGTTTGTTAATAGGTGTATCACGTTGATTGATTTGCATATATTGAAGAATCCTTGCATTCCTGTCATAAACCCCACTTGATCATGGTGTATGATCCGTTTAATGTGCTGTTGGATTCTGTGTGCTAGTATTTTGTTGAGGATTTTTGCATCTATGTTCATTAGTGATATTGGCCTGTAGTTTTCTTTCTTTGTGACATCCTTGTCTGGTTTTGGTGTCAGGGTGATGGTGGCCTCGTAGAATGAGTTTGGGAGTGTTCCTCCCTCTGCTATATTTTGGAAGAGTTTGAGGAGGATAGGTGTTAGCTCTTCTCTAAATGTGTGATAGAATTCACCTGTGAAGCCTTCTGGTCCTGGGGTTTTGTTTGTTGGAAGATTTTTAATCACAGTTTCAATTTCAGTGCTTGTGATTAGTCTGTTCATATTTTCTATTTCTTCCTGATTCAGTCTTGGCAGGTTGTGCATTTCTAAGAATTTGTCCATTTCTTCCAGGTTGTCCATCTTATTGGCATAGAGTTGCTTGTAGTAATCTCTCATGATCTTTTGTATTTCTGCAGTGTCAGTTGTTACTTCTCCTTTTTCATTTCTAATTCTATTGATTTGAGTCTTCTCCCTTTTTTTCTTGATGAGTCTGGCTAACGGTTTATCAATTTTGTTTATCTTCTCAAAGAACCAGCTTTTAGTTTTATTGATCTTTGCTATCGTTTCCTTCATTTCTTTTTCATTTATTTCTGATCTGATTTTTGTGATTTCTTTCCTTCTGCTAACTTTGGGGTTTTTTTGTTCTTCTTTCTTTAATTGCTTTAGGTGCATGGTTAGGTTGTTTATTTGAGATGTTTCCTGTTTCTTAAGGTAGGATTGTATTGCTATAAACTTCCCTCTTAGAACTGCTTTTGCTGCATCCCATAGGTTTTGGGTCATCGTGTCTCCATTGTCACTTGTTTCTAGATATTTTTTTATTTCCTCTTTGATTTTTTCAGTGATCACTTCGTTATTAAGTAGTGTATTGTTTAGCCTCCATGTGTTTGTATTTTTTACAGATCTTTTCCTGTAATTGATATCTAGTCTCATAGCATTGTGGTTGGAAAAGATATTTGATACAATTTCAATTTTCTGAAATTTACCGGGCCTTGATTTGTGACCCAAGATCTGATCTATCCTGGAGAATTTTCCAGGAGCACTAGAGAAAAATGTGTATTCTGTTGTTTTTGGATGGAATGTCCTATAAATATCAATTAAGTTCATCTTGTTTAATGTATCATTTAAAGCTTGTGTTTCCTTATTTATTTTCATTTTGGATGATCTGTCCATTGGTGAAAGTGGGGTGTTAAAGTCCCGTACTATGAATGTGTTACTGTCGATTTCCCCTTTTATGGCTGTTAGTATTTGCCTTATGTATTGAGGTGCTCCTATGTTGGGTGCATAAATATTTACAATTGTTATATCTTCTTCTTGGATCGATCCCTTGATCATTATGTAGTGTCCTTCTTTGTCTCTTGTAATAGTCTTTATTGTAAAGTCTATTTTGTCTGATATGAGAATTGCTACTCCAGCTTTCTTTTGGTTTCCATTTGCATAAAATATCTTTTTCCATCCCCTCACTTTCAGTCTGTATGTGTCTCTAGGTCTGAAGTGGGTGTCTTGTAGACAGCAAATATATGGGTCTTGTTTTTGTATCCATTCAGCCAATCTGTGTCTTTTGGTGGGAGCATTTAGTCCATTTACATTTAAGGTAATTATCGATATGTATGTTCGTAATCCCATTTTCTTATTTGTTTTGGGTTCGTTATTGTAGGTCTTTTCCTCCTCTTGTGTTTCTTGCCTAGAGAAGTTCCTTTAGCAGTTGTTGTAAAGCTGGTTTGGTGGTGCTGAACTCTCTCAGCTTTTGCTTGTCTGTAAAGTTTTAAATTTCTCCATCAAATCTGAATGAGATCCTTGCTGGGTAGAGTAATCTTGGTTGCAGGTTTTTCTCCTTCATCACTTTAAATATGTCCTGCCAGTCCCTTCTGGCTTGCAGAGTTTCTGCTGAAAGATCAGCTGTTAACGTTATGGGGATTCCCTTGTGTGTTATTTGTTGTTGTTCCCTTGCTGCTTTTAATATGTTTTCTTTGTATTTAATTTTTGACAGTTTGAGTAATATGTGTCTTTGCATGTTTCTCCTTGGAGTCATCCTGTATGGGACTCTCTGTGCTTCCTGGACTTGATTAAGTATTTCCTTTCCCATATTAGGGAAATTTTCAACTATAATCTCTTCAAATATTTTCTCAGTTCCTTTCTTTTTCTCTTCTTCTTCTGGAACCCCTATAATACGAATGTTGGTGCGTTTAATGTTGTCCCTGAGGTCTCTGAGACTGTTGTCAGTTCTTTTCATTCTTTTTTCTTTATTCTGCTCTGCAGTAGTTATTTCCACTATTTTATCTTCCATGTCACTTCTCCGTTGTTGTGCCTCAGTTATTCTGCTATTGATCCCATCTAGAGTATTTTTCATTTCATTTATTGTGTTGTTCATCATTGTTTGTTTCATCTTTAGTTCTTCTAGGTCCTTGTTAAATGTTTCTTGCATTTTGTGTATTCTATTTCCAAGATTTTGGATCATCTTTACTATCATTATTCTGAATTCTTTTTCAGGTAGACTGCCTATTTCCTCTTCATTTGTTAGGTCTGGTGGGTTTTTATCTTGCTCCTTCATCTGCTGTGTGTTTTTCTGTCTTCTCATTTTTCTTATCTTACTGTGTTTGGGGTCTCGTTTTTGCAGGCTGCAGGTTTGTAGTTCCCGTTGTTTTTGGTGTCTGTCTCCAGTGGCTAAGGTTGGTTCAGTGGGTTGTGTAGGCTTCCTGGTGGCGGGGGCTAGTGCCTGTGTTCTGGTGGATGAGGCTAGATCTTGTCTTTCTGGTGGGCAGGTCCTCATCTGCTGGTGTATTTTGTGGGTGTCTGTGGACTTACTATGATTTTAGGCAGCCTCTCTGCTAATGGGTGGGGTCGTGTTCCTGTCTTGCTAGTTGTTTGGCATAGGATGTCCAGCACTGTAGCTTGCTGGTCGTTGAGTGAAGCTGGGTGCTGGTGTTGAGATGGAGATCTCTGGGAAATTTTTGCCGTTTGATATTATGTGGAGCTAGGAGGTCTCTTGTGGACCAGTGTCCTGAAATTGGCTCTCCCACCTCAGAGGCACAGCACTGCCTCCTGCTGCAGCACCAAGAGCCTTTCATCCACACAGCTCAGACAAGGGGAATAAACATGCTCATGATGCAACAATTTCATTTCTGGGGATTCGTCCCGTTTCCAAGTTTCCCCAATGTCTCATTCCACCAAAGCCTCAACTTGAAGTCCTGGGTCTTGTCATGTAATCAGGTCCAGGTTCAGATGAGGCTCTGAAGGAGCCTTTTTGACTTTCTCAAATACAGCTCCTCCTGTATAGTTCCTCTTGATCTGTAGACCTGTGAACAGCACGTGCAGAAGCTGGCTCACTGGCCTGTGTCTGGGGCAGAATTTCAGCACTTTAAAACCCTAGTGGTCTCTGCTTCACCGACCAAGGTTTATTATTTCTGTCTTTCTTTTCTTTCTTCCCTCGCTTCCCTCGCCTCTTCTCTCTCCTTTCTTTCTGATGGTGGAGTGCAATATAGTACCTGCTTTTAGCACCAAATTACAATTCCAAGCACCTTTAATTTACCTGCAGATCTAAAACTCCTTTACCATGTGTTAGAAATTATTACTCTCTTTTAGACTGGCACCCTTTCCCAGGTGTAGCTCTGCCAGGAAAGAAGGCACATATGGGAGAAGTAAGATGGAAGATAAGAGATGCCCACCTGAATATCTGTGGACATCCTGTATTTGAGTTGTCTGCATGGTGGAACATTTTGATATGAGGAAAATTATACAGTGATGTATTTATCACCGTAATTTGGCCATAACATCGCTTTTAAACATTCCTTGTGTTTAGGACAACAGTAGGATACCCCATCAACTTTCAAGCTGGGGTGAAAATAAACATGATGCAAAGCTGCAGAAAATGCAGTGTGAAGTCTAGGAGACCACAGTGCCTTCAAGGTTAGCTTGCTGACAGCCTTCTGAGAGTAGGGGGTATTGGAGAAACTTTGTGTTCCAGGGCAAAGGGTGAGTTTTATTTCTGGTCATTCGTTCATTCACTAACCAATCATTACTCAGCTCCCACTGTGAGTCTCAGTTTTACTACCCACAGAAACTTGTGATGGCCCTAGGCTGTCCCAGATGACACTGGGACTAGGTTGACAAAGGGAGTTGTCATTTCTCCGTTATTAAACTTCGATGAGACTCCAAGCCACTGCCCCCAGAGCAACATTCTAGTGTTTCTTTGAGATAAGGTGTATTTCCTGTACCATGTAATGTAAACAACCAACAAGGGATACGTTCTCTCCTAAAGGAAAATTCTATTTTTAACAGGCTTCAAAACTCCTGTTTTGCTTAAGCCAAAGATATTTATGATGATGAGATTTAAGGCACCAACACATGGTATTTCTGTTTATAAAGGGATCTTTCCGTTAATCTCTAAAATTGTCTCAGGAAAACACTACCAGCATGGTTTTAACAGATCCCTTTTTGTTTAAATATGAGAGTGAAAATCTCTATCCACATATGTTTCCTGGGTGTTTATAAATTGCACATATATACACAGCAAGGGAGTATGTGCTCATTAAAGAATATTTTTAAAACAGAAAACTTATCCATATACTTGCACTCAAAGATATTTATTAAAACTCTTCAGTGTATTGCTATTTGATCTTTAATTTCTCATCATACTCTAAAAATATTTTTCCATATTTGCAATATATAAATGCACATATTAAATAGTAAGTGTAGAATTTAATTAATCAGTTTTTGGTGATTATGTTATCTGCTTACATCTGTGTGAGCCTTAGCATGAAAGTAAATATAAATTGTTATTAGCAGTTGGATTGTTTTGGACTTAATGATTCCAATGACATGCATGATCTTAGAGCTCAGGAAACCCAGGTTTACGGAACCTCACCATTGTAGATTGATGACTGTAACAAGACCATGACTGCTTCTAATAGAAATGCTTCTAACAGTGGCTTAAATAGGATACAGTTGCTCATGTAACAAGAGATGAGTGACTGGTGGTGTTGATTTGATTAGTTCCTCAACCGTGGCACCATAATTGCAGGTTCTTTCTGTCTTCCTATGCTATTGAATTGGGTGTTTTGCCCTTCATCTTAGCGCATTTACCTCTTGGTTGCAAGATGGCTTCTGCAATTCCAGTCATCACATTTATGTTCAAAGATGAAGAAGGAGCAATACCTTTATGAGGAAAATACAAGGTTTCCCTGGAGTCCCCAGTGGCTGGCATTGTATCCCAAGCCTACGAAGCCTGTTAAGCATTTCCAGCCTCTGAAGAGGGAGGCTGAGGCAGAGGGGGATGGATAATTGCTGCCACCCACAGGGTCTGCAACCTCAATGAATTGTAACTGCTGCTGCTGATCTGCCATCAATGCAAATGTCACTGTGCAGAGTGCGTAGAATGAAGTAGTTTGACTTAACGCTCTCCAGTAGAACTTCCTGGGGTGATGAAAATATTTAATAATCTGTGCTGGCCAGTACGGTGGCTTTTGTCCACGTGTGACTATCGAGCACTTGAAATGCGTCAATATTGTGACAGAGTTTTTAAATCGTATTGAACTCTAATAAATTTAAATAGTCATATGTGGCTCGGCTAGCGGCTGCCATATTAGGTAACACAGTTTGTTCATTAAAGTTATTTGAATAATTTTGAGGCACAGTGCTGACATTTGAAAAATCAAGCCCCTCTGTGGTTAAGCGTGATTTTATAAAATGGATATTGCAAAAGGATTATTTCCCTGTGTGTCTGTCTCTATTTTATATTTATTTATCTTTGCTTTGTAAAGTTAGCCCAAAGATCAGTTTCTCCGACTTAGCACAGATTTCTTTGAAAGAAAATTTCTATTCTAGAGATTGCTCTTCTGTAGCTAAAAAAAAATGATGCCACTGCAAATTAAAAAAACCAGCAACTAAACACCTCATGTTTGTCCACGTCAGCACTATGGCAGTAACACTGCGACAGAGCAATCCGTAAAGGCAGTTGCTCTAACAGTGTGGTTCCTTGCTGTCTGTTGTTGTATTACCTGAAAATGTGTTTCCCCCCATGAAATGGTCCCAATTTCTGAAATGTGTGAGTTTATTTTGGATTTAATTTTATTCCTGGCAAGTTTCATGAGAAAGAAATATTAGAGGAGACCAGGGAGTTTTCAGTATTGAGAGTCCTCCCAGCTCTGATTTCCTTGTATATGTGGGTGTTGGAGGAGGTTCTGGCAGTACTCTTTGGCCAAAGCTCTGATGGAGTGAACACATCCAAGCTGGAAGGGTACAGACCTCAGACGTGCTAATGGGAAACATCGCTGGAGCTCAGAGTCACGCGGATGGGAGCAGTGTCATCCCTGTTCAGTCTTGTCGGGAAATATGACAGCAACACATCAGCTTAGCCTCCAGGTTAGAATGTTCGTGTGCCTTGTAGGTTCCATAACAACACATCTTTCGCTTTCTGTGATATTCAGAACAAAAGTGATTACTTTCTCTGACATGAAATTCTGTACCCTTAAAGGAACCATTAAACTAGCTCTAGAAAGTTGGGAAGCATGAGAAGTACTTGCTTTTTGACTGAGACACACTTCTTGCTGGGCTGTGGACACTGACTTTGTCAGACCTACAGCACTTGAAGGTCTAAGACAGACTTGCTCAACAATTAAAACAAGCACTAAGATTCGTATCAGTGTCACAGCTGAACAAAAGACGAAGTACCAGACAGATGAGTTGCAGTGACTTTAGGAATAGACTGTCTGCACAAGGGTCCACAGGGTTAATGGGATGCAGAGGAGATGGATAATGAAGCCCCAGAGGCCAGCATCCATGGGGTGCTCGTATGGCCTCTAGGCCTGAAAAGGGCCCAGTGGAGCCTCGGGAGAGGGGCTGCTGAATGGGAGGTATGGCCCTGGATCGAGGCGAGTGGAAGCCCTGGAAGAAGAGTGAGAGAATAAACACTGTATCTTTCTCCAGCTGCTTCCCTGTCCTTCCCTTTGCCTGGCACCTGTCAGGAGCCTGGGGGCAAGTGAAGAATGCGATCCACAGAGGATGAACAGTGGCTCTTCAGGGTCAACAAGAATAACCAACACGTGACTGTAACGTGGCCAGTGCTGCTGTGTGTGTACAAGCTGCTAAGTACTCGCACAGACATTAGCCAACCCCATCCCCTGCAGTCTCCACCTTACTAATGAGAAGATTGAGCTCAGGGAAGTGATGCACATTTCCCCAAATCCAACAGTTGGTTAATGACCCAAGTCAGGAGTCCAAGCTCTTAACTTCGTGTTGTGAGAGGGGCCGTGAAGATGTATCAGAAGGTGAAAAAATATGGCAACCACACCTTATGGAGACAATCATTATCATAATAGTGGGAAGAATGCCCCTGCCTTATGTTTCCAGACATCATTGCACTTGACCCTCACAGTATTCTCGGGGGTTTAAAAGCTTAGGTATTATTAGCCTCACTTTACTAATGAAAAGAGCAAAGGTTCAGGCGAAATGACCTGCTACAAAACTATCTCAGAGCTGGCATGTGAATATAGGTTTTTTGATTCTGAGTCAGTTGTTGAGGCAAGTTATACCCCATTGCTAGTTAGAAGATGTTGGCAACAGGACAGTTTAATTAAATCAAGCCAAACCAAACCAAACCAAACCAAACCAAACCAAAGACATGTTATATAGACCTTCTGTTTAAATAGCAGCCCCCGCTTTGCCTCAGGGATCACTGTTTCATTTTGCTTATATTGAAAAGCCCACAGGGACTTCCCTGGTGGCGCAGTGGATAAGACCCCGCACTCCCAGTGCAGGGGGGCCGGGTTCGATCCCTGGTCAGGGAACTAGATCCCACACGCCTGCCGCAACTAAGAGTTTGCATGACACAACTAAGGAGCCCGTATGCTGCAACTGAGGAGCCTGCCTGCTGCCACTAAGACATGGCACAACCAAATAAATAAATATTGAAAAAAAACCAAAAAAGAAAAGAAAAGCCCACAAACCATGATGGTCCGTTATAAAAGCGGTGAATAATGTGTGAATCAAAAACAAGAGGAAGGAAAACAGTATTTGAGTAAATGAGTAACAATCTCTGAAAAAATAATTTGAAACTTATATGATATACTAAATACCAAAATTCATTCCAGAGTTTGATATAAATGCTTAATGTATGGAGTGACAACCGGGAGATGACAGTGTGGAGGTGACACTGTTGTCAGGTGTTACAGTTAGTGGATGCCAGGTGCAGTGGAGGGACTTTAAAAGGGTTACTCCCCACTTCACAGATGAGGAAACTGAGGCCCAGAAACCTGCCTGTGGCCTGTGGCAGACAATTCTGCAGCCCAGAGCCTTTGTCTTTGTCATGCTAACTCCGGATTCAGTGCTGTTAACTGCGCCCTGGGGTCTTAGGATCACTTCCATCCTGACCTTTAGGACACCATGAAGAAAGGAATTAGCAGTTCCTTTTCTAGAAAACCTGTTGACTTCTATGAAATGAACAACCATGTAGCTGCAAGCCAACAGTAAACCAACTGGGAAAATATTTGCATCACATATGACAGTCAAAGGGTTATTTTTTATTATTTTTTTGTTTGTGGTATGCGGGCCCCTCACTGTTGCGGCCTGTCCCGTTGCGGAGCACAGGCTCCGGACGCGCAGGCTCAGCGGCCATGGCTCACGGGCCCAGCCGCTCCGCGGCATGTGGGATCTTCCCAGACCGGGGCACGAACCCGTGTCCCCTGCATCGGCAGGCGGACTCTCAACCACTGCGCCACCAGGGAAGCCCTCAAAGGGTTATATTTTATAGCAAATATTTTAACTGATGCATAAGAAACAGCATGCAGATAAATAGACAAGGGACATGCATTAGAATTAGCGCATTCGAATGTGCTTAGTAAACAAATTTGCAAAATTTTAAGCTTATTAATAATAAAAGAAATGCAAATTAAAATAATAATGAGGTGGTATTTTACATGCCTCAAATGAATAATAGTTTTTGTTTGTTTGTTTTTGAAGACCAAAGCTAGGGAAATTATGAGATCATTGGTATAGTGGCTGTGGAGTTTGCATGGCCTCTTTGAAAAAGCAACTTGGCAACAGTTATGAAGAATCATAAAATTTCCACACGCTTTGACCCAGCAATCCCACTCCTGGGAATTTATCTTGAGGTGATTATTAAAAAGGCAATGAAAGCCATGTGTAAAAAAATATTCATTGCAGTAATGTTTATAATAGCAAACTATTGGAAGCCACCTAAAGGTCCCAGAACAGGGAAAAGATTCAATGAATTATGGGTCTGTATAGTCATCAAATTAATTGTGGAAGTTATACGGTAATATAAGGATACTAATGATGTCAGTTGAAAAAGGAATGAAAAAATTTATTTATTCTGTGCCTTTAATGCAATAAAGTCCATATAGGGATTAACATTGAGAGTAAATACAGAAAAATAAAAATAATGGATGTAACACGATGGGAAGGTTAGGGGTTCACCTGAGACCTGTGAACACATGAGATGTTTACACTGGCACATGGAGTTCTAGGTGTGTGAAATGGAGTGTCCCAAGATCAGGCTGAATAGGTAAGTGGAAGCCAAGTTGCGGAAAATTTCAGATACCATCATAAAAAGTTTGAACTTTGTCCTTAGGGGCATTGGAAAAACCATTGGAAATGTCATAACTAAATCTGTGTTTGGGGAACTCTCACAGCACCGAGAGCTTCAGAACGGGAGGGATGCACTTAGGAGGCCTTTTAATGGCCTGGGCAGGAGGTAATGAGAGCCTTGAGCAGGCAGGGCAGGGTGGGGATGGAGAGGAGTGGAGAGAGGCACCTGAGAGCCTTTGTCAGGTGCTCAGATGTGGGAATGTGGGAGAGAGAGAAGAGAGAGAGGAGGCTGCCTTCTTAGCGTGGGTGGCGATGCTATTTAGAAGAGTGGGAAGAGAGGCAAGATTCTGGCTCCATTTTGAATGTGTTGGGAGTATGGCGTCCTCCAGTGCAGTCCTTAGACTGCGAGGATACAGGTCTTGTCCTTGGGAGACAGGGAAGTGGTGGTGGTGGAACTTGGGCATCTTGGCTTGCGGGCATGGTTGCATTTGGAAGAGTGGAGGATGTCCAGGCAATGTTTGCCTCAGGAGAGAAGATGACAGCTGCGGGCAGAACCCTGGGAAGGTCTGAGATCTAGAGATGGGTGGAAAGAGGAAGCAGTTGAAGAAGGAGCAGTTGGAGGTACGTGTGGAAATGGAACGGGGATAGAGTCTTAAGAAAGAGCAAGTGGATGGTGGGGCTGAACAAGGCTGCGGGTTCAGCAGCCTGAATAGGTATGAATAAGCCTCATTGGAGGCTTTTGGTTAGGTCATTGGACCTTGGACCGAACAGGTTACACTGGAGCATGGAGAGGGGAAGGATGGGAGCAGAACCCAGATGACTGAGAGGGAAGAACAAAATGGCGGTGATGAGGCAGATACATGACTCTAAAGTATGCAGGACTTTCAAAGGCTCAGAGAGAGAGTTTGCCTGGGACTTGGGGCATTCCCAGGTTGCAGAACTTTCAATGCTCCAATCGGGAAAGTCCCGGTCCAATGAGGACAAGTTGGCCACCCAACCTATACAGAATGTGTCAGCTAAAATATCCGTTCTCTAAGAGCAATTAAGCCTGGACGAGGGTACCAGATGTATATACATAATGCAGTTAAGTAGCAACACAAGGGAACAAGGCTAAGCTGAGCTGCCAATTTAGTGGGATGGAGAGTTTGGGAATATTTTTGAAAGTATTTTTGGGTTGAAGCAATCTGGTGAAATTCCGGGAAAAAGAAGTTGTTTTTCTTTTAAATTTTTAGTTAAAAAAACCAAGTCAGAGTGGCACAATAAAACCGTAGAAAGGAAAGCACTGGTGTCAACATTGACAGTTTTACACTAAATGGCTTCCCCATTTGAGTTTTCCAGTTACTGTTTTATTTATTTAGTTTTAATTTGACACAATGGGGAATAAAAATCCTATAACCACACCTCATTAATTTGCAGTAATGGGGAAGTGGTGTGCTGTTTGATAAGTGAAAGCACTGAGTTTAAAGACAGAGGGCTCATAGACCCTTGGTCCTCGAAAACACCCAAGTCATCTAGTGGAGCTGACGGTACCTATGGAATCATTGTTCCCTGGGCTGGGCTCTGACTCCTGCCACCTCCTGGGTACTGGAGTTCCAGACCCCCAATCTCACCAGGGTTCCCCAGCCTCACTGCCTATTGGTTCCCTGGAGAGTGTGGGCCACGGGACTCCTGCTTTCCAAGCCCTGTGGGCTTGGGACCAACCTCTGATTTCTCTGTGACTCTTTTCTCTCATTCCTTGTACAGTCCTTTTGTTAGCATTCAGGACAAGGTTTGTGAAGCAAAGATGCCCTTCTGTCTGGGGCTCTTTCACTTGGCTCCTTGCCACTGGCTAGGTCTGTACAATCCACCCAACATTGCTGGGCCTCAGCTCTCTCTGGAAAAGAGGTTGCAAGATGCCGCGTGGGTGGTTTAGAGTCAATCACCTGAATATAGTGATAAGCGCAGTGTCTGTGCTAATTATGATTATTAGTTGTGTCCCAATTGCTTATTAACCACATGACCTTAGGCAATTCTCTCATCCTCCATTTCCTTACCTACAAAAAGAAAGGTCTGAATTGGTCGATCCCTAGGGTCCTGTCCAGTTCTTGAATTAATGCATTTTTCCTGGTGCTGTTTGAAGCTTGGACCAAGGTGAATAATTGTGTGTTTATGCGGTGACTTGAGAGAATGACTTCAAGGGAAGGTTTCAGTTTAATATATCCTGACATTTGAAAATGAGAATTTAGTTGAGGAAAAAAGACTCAAGAAGGCTACAAAGAAGGGGATGTGGATCAGATAAGTTAATCAAACTCTGGGAAGATCTGTACAGAGAGCTTTCTGTTCAGCAGATCAATAAATTAGGCAAAATTTGGGCTTTTTGCCTGCATCCCCACTACCCATCTTTCTATTTGTTACTGTACCTCCTTCTCCCCCACTTCTGAGTCTGGCCTGTGCTCTGGACCTTGGCTATCCATCCACTACTGTCTTCTCCCCTGAATCTCAGGGCTCCAAACATGGAGTCTGGTTCTGGACGGGGCCCATCCACTCTATCCCAAATCCTGGATCTGTCCTCCAAGACCTGTCTGCACTATCCCACTTTGAGGTAACCACTCTGCCCTCTAGGTAATTACTGACCCTGACCTTGGCCTCTGCTCTGTCCAGTTCTGTCACTGCCCAGGCTTTGTCTTGTTTCTGTTATTGATTTTCTAAAGTATGTGCAGCAAGACTTACCCTGTGATTATAATTCATACAACTTGACCTTGTGTGGACCTGGGATGAATGGGAACAAAAGGAAATGAAACAGGAGAAGATTGTCAGTGATTTTTCTTTTTTATATTTCTTTCATTGTTATGATTCCCCCCCCACCCACCCAAAACAAAATTGTGGAGAAGGTCATTGAAGGAAAAGCATTTCAGGAGAGAATCTGTACAAGTGTATGTCATGAAGTCTTAATTCATCTTTGATCATATGTTTTTCAACCATCTGCTATATTGCAGGCGCTGTCTCAGGCCCCTTTTTGGCCATGGAGAGGGAATTAGTACTTTAGTGGAGGAGAGAATAATCAGGTATTGAAAATAAAGGGCTGTTAGAGAGGCATGTACACAGGTTTTGGGGTGCACAGCAGAGGAGACAGCCAACTGTCTGCAGTGGGGCTTGGGGAGTATTCTCCAAGTGAATGACATTTAGGCTGACTCTTGAGGGACGTTCTAGGGAGAGGAACACTATTGCCAAAGCTTGGAGGAGTGAAGGACTGCCTGGCATGTTTACAAAATGGACGGGTTTGGGGTGACTGGAGGGTTCATGAGAAGAAGTAGAAGATGAAGCTGTGAGATAGAGCTGGACCAGGTTTAGAAGTGCTTTAGAATCCGGGACAAGGAGACTGTCCCGTGGTGACAGGGAATTATTGCAAAATTGGAATGAGTTAAGTCTAAATTAATGAGATTTGACTGAGAGGGGCTTGGGAAGTAACTATTGACGGTTTCATGTTGGGTATCTCAGTGCTTTTGGAGGCCTCGGTGATGAGACCGGTCATGGTCATCCTGGCTCCTCTCCACAAGCCGCCAGCCACGCCTTGACCTTCTCCCGCTAGCCTGGCGCTTGCGCTGGGTCTCATCTTTTCTCTCGAAGCCTCCCTGTCTACAGGTGGAAACACCTGTTGCCTTCGCCCCCGCTTCTCTGACTCCGAGGGAGATGAACGCATCTCGTTCCCTTCAGGGCCGCAGCCAAAGGAGAGGCTTTGAAGAGATCAGTTCCGACTGTCTCTCTTGGTCCTGGTTTCCTCTCCAGAAAGGCTCTGTCGTTCATTAGCGCAAAACAAACAAAGCAAATCCTAAACGGCTGAGCTTCGTATTTTCAAAGAGCTGTAAGCCTCATCAGCATTAAAAGAAGTTAAGCTTGGAGCTTACCTAGTGCAGATGTTCATTTTGGTGGAGTGTTCCACGCTGTGCGTTACTATCGGGAACAGAGTTTTCTGAGGTCATTGCAGAGCTCAGATGGGTCACCCTGTAGATCCTGGATAGAAATGGGCTCTGTCCCCAGAAGGCTGCTCCAGCAGAGGGGCTAATGGAAAGTGAATGCCACTTGTGGCCAGCCTGTCCCAGGAGACTGGGATATGGACCTCTGGGCTGCGGTCATATAGTGCTGTTATCTGTTTGCCTATTTAAAAGTTCAGTCTCTTTGTCCTTGAGATCTGTACATTTCATTGTATGTAAATTGTACCTCAGTACCAATTCTAAGTAAAGAAAGGTATCTGTTTATTTAAAAAAAAAACCCAAAACTTTCTTCTTTATTTTTAATAAGAAATTTGAGGTATGTTTTTCAGGAGAGGACCTTGCAAATCAAAGGGACGATGACAGTGATCATATCATTTGTGGCTTTGGGTCAATTTCTTCTATTTTTTTGTGTATCAGTTTCCTCCTTTGAATTGTGGCATGCTAGGTTTTTGGTTTTTACTTCTGGGTCTTGTTTCTGGTTTATTTTTCCTCCATAGTGGAATACTATTTAATGAATACTTTGTAAAAAAAAAACTGTTTAAGGTGTCACAGCAGCAAGAGTCATTAATGTTTAAGAACTTGACAACTTGAGGATTACCCACACATTTTTTGAAAGATCAAAATCGAAGACCTTCATCTTTAATCGAAAGCATCTCCGTCAGCTTCCTGATCTTTTCTCTGGGTCGTGTGGTTATTCAGATGCTGGCCATCTTGGTGGTGGGATAGTCTCCTCCCTTGAGTCCCTGTGTTGCTTTCTCATCCCATCATTTTGGAGCTAAAGCCATAGAAACCCACAAGGGACAGGGATGCTGGCGGCTGGAGTTGAGAAGCGGACTGGCAGTATCACGATTTCAACTGGGAGGAGAAACCGTCAGGTGAACATGCGTGTCCGCTGCCCCCACACAGGCGCTTACGTGCATGGCCCCAGGGAGTGGCACCGCATGACAGGCAGTGTATTTGCTGTTAGCCACTTTTACAAGTTTTCTTCGTATTTTGTTCTTCTGCTGCCTAAGATCCTATGAGCCAGGTCACAAGGCCAAGTTTTAATGATTTCACCTTTTGGGAGCTCTTGTTCTCAAAGCCACGTGCCTGGCTGTCAAAACTGAGAAAAGCCTGGTACTGAAGGGCACATCCTCTGCTACAGGAAAAGCGATGTTCTGCTGGCCTCTTCCTGGTGCCCAGTGATTTCCAAACCACATCAGCAGAGGTGACTCAGGGTATATTTTCACTGCTTAGAAACCGTAGTAAACGAGGCAGTACAAGTGGTCGGCTGTGTTATGGGTTACATCTTACCAGGTTGGAGACCTCCAGTATGTTACTTGGAGACCGCTGGTTCAACTTTCTAATTCAAGCTTTTCTGACTTTACAATAAAATTTCTCCTGTCATGTCTATGCACATGTTTGGACTTAGGATAAGATGCATCCCTGGTTAGAAGTCAGCTCTACACAATTCGTTCTGGAATTCAAGCCTGCACCTGTCCATACACATGCCCTTGTCATGAGAACACCTGAAGGTGGCATGATTGAATGCTCGGTTACATGCCAGGAGAGCCTAGGTGCCCCTGCATGGTCCATGCTCTGCTCATGGTCAGCTGGTTTTGTGGGAATAAAGAGGTGTTCTGTAATCTAGTATACTGATTAAATAGGCATTTCAGACTCTAAGGCAGAATTACCCTAACACCACCTCAAGTTAAATAAGTCATTGGGGAAAATCTAGTGCAAAACGTTTGACCACCAGTCTGTTTTGTTCAGTTCAAATCGCTTTCACACTTCATAAGGAAAAGACAAGCAATCCAGTAGAAAAATGGTCAAAAGACTTAAATAAATAGGGTCACAGAAAGAAAGTACAATTTCCAGTAAACATTCGAGAAGATGGTCAGCTCATTCCCTTAAAGAAGTGGACAATATAGCAGTAGTCAGTCTTCCCCACCACAGTCTTTTCCCCCAGGTGTCAGTAGGAGGAAGGGATACTCATCACTTTCAGACCTCATTGCTCTTTGTACAACTGTAAATTGCTGCTGTGATTTTTTTTTTTTTTTTTTTGTGGAGGCTTTAGGTGATGTGTCCAGAAAAACAAGGCACGTTCTTTTGACAACAGCAGTTTCCCTCCTATAAATTGATTTCACAGTTGCCCCCAACACCTGTACTTTTCTACATTGTTTGTGATAGTAGCAACAATGTACCCAAACTGCAAGAAACAACCTCAATACCCTTATGTGATCAGTGAAAGTATGTAGCCACAATTTAATGGAACACTATAGAACTTAGAGAAATGAGAGGGAGGGAGGGAGAGAGGGAGGGGGAAGGAAGGAGGGAGGGAGGGAGGGAGAGGAGAGTGGGAGAGAATGACAGAGAGAGTGATTAGATGTGCTGTGTGTTGCTGTTAGGGGAATATATTCAATCTATAGTAAGAGAAAAATGTAAGCTATAAAATAGTAATATGGTATTATCACATTTATAAAAAAAAAGGAAACAGAAAAGAAAAATCTTCTTATCCTTTAATTGCCCTGAACATTTCTGGAAAGAGCTGCAAAAGAAACACAACAAGTAAAACAACAATAAACACCCTGCTGATAGTGATTGACTCTGGGATTTGACATTAACGTTCAGAGAAGGAGGAGGGGTCTTTTATGTTTCAGTATCTGCCCTTCTGTGTTAATTCAATTTCCTTTTTTATACCAAGCATGTGGATATCTTTAGTGATAGTAAAACTAATAAAAAGTCCTCCATTCTTTCTCAATCGTTCTCTAATAATGCCCTAATCCTTCCCCATATTTGGTTCTAGAATTCTATTTTTTTAAGAATCTAAATAAATACTTGTAGTTTTTTTTTAATTGACCAAGGTTTCCATAGCCTTCAGATATACTTATTTCTTTTCTTTTTTTAACTTATTTCTTAAGAAGTGATTATGTTTTGACTGACCCATCCTGACGGCTCCCTGGACTCAACACGGTAGGGTTGGTGGGGCTGTGAGAACACCCGGCTTATTCCCTGGTGGGAGAATCCACGCTGTGGGTTCTCAGTTGAGAGCAACGGTTGTGAAAGTGGACTGTGAGTCAGATGAGGTGGGTTTGACTTGGCTCTGCCAACTGCTAGAGATATGCCGTTGGGCAGATTATTTAGTCTC
Organism: Grampus griseus; assembly: GCF_964374135.1. Taxonomy (NCBI): domain Eukaryota; kingdom Metazoa; phylum Chordata; class Mammalia; order Artiodactyla; family Delphinidae; genus Grampus; species Grampus griseus. The sequence continues at coordinate 9,998,671 of NC_139001.1, forward strand.
TTTCAACCTCTGTTCTGCATCTGTGAAATGGGGCTGTTAATTATATCTCAATAAAGCTGGAAAAAAATACCAACCGCATTGGGTTATATGAATGACAAGGCATACTACTTACAAAACACTTAGAAGGGACTCCGGAACGTAGTCTTAATCACATCAGATATTATTCTTTCATTTTATGTTTATAGGCAAGTCCACCTCACCTCTATGTTTCAGTTTTCTTACCTTTAAGATGGTTGGATAGAGTAAAATGGAACACCTTTTCCAGTTCAAAATTTGATATTTAAAATCTGCATTTCTGGTACACTCTTTTCTTTTTAATTTTATTTAATTTATTATTTATAAATTTACTTATTTATTTTTGGCTGTGTTGGGTCTTCGTTGCTGCACATGGGCTTTCTCTAGTTGCGGCGAGCGGGGGCTACTCTTGTTGCGGAGCCCGGGCTCTAGGCGCGCGGGCTTCAGTAGTTGTGACACGTGGGTTTAGTTCCTCCGTGGCATGTGGGATCTTCCCGGACCGGGGATCGAAACCGTGTTCAGTCCCTGCAGTGGCAGGCGGCATCTTAACCACTGCACCACCAGGGAAGTCCTCTGGTGCGCTCTTTATTAAGTCCTACATGGCTTAAGGTTGTATACAGTTGTTGTGGTGTTTGACAGTACATTTACTGACTTGATTTTTTTTTTTTTTTTTTTTTTTTTTTGTGGTACGCGGGCCTCTCAGCGCTGTGGCCTCTCCCGTTGTGGAGCACAGGCTCTGGACGCGCAGGCTCAGCAGCCATGGCTCACGGGCCCAGCCGCTCCGCGGCATGTGGGATCTTCCCGGACCGGGGCACGAACCCGCGTCCCCTGCATTGGCAGGCGGACTCTCAACCACTGCGCCACCAGGGAAGCCCTACTGACTTGATTTTTTGATCAAGGGTCTTTGGCTAGCTTAAGTGATGGCACATTACATGATTTATGGAGGTTTTTTTTCACTGATAAAATCATACATGCTCTGTACCTAGTCGTGTCAAGAATTTGTTGTGCTGAGGACCAAGAATGGAAAGAAGACGTAATGTCCACCTCTGAGAAGTGTGTCTACCTCTGCCATGTGACTTGTAGAATTTGGGGTCAGGGGCTGCCCATACAATGGACTATGTCAGTGAGCATGTTATTGACTGAGAAGGTGGTTGGAGGAAAATTGTGAGTGATTTGTTATTCTTTCGAGGGGCCCTAGAGCTTAAGATGGGAAATTGCCCTTCCCTGAGTCAACACTTTCTCTACCTTTCTGGTCTCTAAGTTTTGCCTTTGTGTTTGACTGAGATCCTCTGAATTTAACTTTCCTAACTGAAAAAAGCCAACCCTGGAGGCGGATGGATGCTGTGGACAGATGTATCCCTTGAGAGACATGACCCTTGAAATGGCCGGGGAGCCTGATGAGTTGAACGAGGGCGGTGTTTGGGTCCGGTGTTGAGGATGGAGAGGAGGCTGCCCCCTGCATGCTGGCCCCTGGGCTTGGCTTCTTCATCTCACTCAGCTCTCCCAGATACCCTGGAAGCTGGGCATTTATCCATGACGAGTGGAGGCTTAGAGGGGTTCATCTACTTACCTAGAGTTGGAAAGTCACAGAGCCTGGATTGGATGGAGTCCAGGTCTCACCTGCTGAACTCATATTGTTTTTTTCTCTCCCTCTGGTCTCCTTGGTTAACTTCTTTATTTCAAGAACCCAGAGTAGGTACTTAATCTCTTCCCCTGGTGTCATTAATTTCTGTTGTTGGTTACAAAGGGGATTAGACTTGAGAGTGAGTTTGGAAAAGGAGCTCAGGGTCATGGTGCAGGGGGGAGGGGAGATGTGTGTTTCCTGGTGGGTCAGCTGGGACGCACAGGCAAGGAGGATGACTGTGATTGGGGCTTAGGTGCCCTGCTTCTGATTCTGTCTCACTTGCCTTGCTGTGCTTTGGGTAAGTAACTAAGTATCAGTTTTCTTATATGTAAAAGGAAATTATATTACCTGTCTAGCAGGGTTTATGTGAAAAGTAAATGGCAAAAGCCTATAAAAGGCCCCACGTAGTTTTTGGCCGAAGGCACATGCCCCTACTCTGCTTAATAAACCTTCAATGGCAGCAATAACTGTGAGGTCCAGCCTTTGGAAGAGAAACCTTCTGGAATATCTTTGTGGCCTATTCCTATTAGCATATTTACAAGGTTATCTTTGCATGGAAATAGATTTAAAATGGCACGTTGGAAAGCACACTTCTCCAAATTTAGCCCCCTTTCCAGCTACAGGTAGAACGCAGAGAGCTGCTTAGGGCTTGCCTCCAATTCTTAGTGACATTCTCATAGGAGTTTCCTCTTTGCCACATGGGAACCTGGGCTGTGTTTCTTTTGACAGAGGAGGAAAAAATAAAGAAGTCGCATAACATGTGACAGCTATGAAACATCTCTCTGTGATGGCTTACTGCTTAATCTCTAGGTAAACTTCAAAAAGTTGTCCTTTGAAAGGGAATTATAAATTTCTCCAGAAGAAACTTTTGGACACCTGATTCAAGGGCATTGAGGAAAAATCTATTTTAAACTTAACTTAGGAAGCACATTGGTATAGGAAAAAAGAAACTAAATAGGTAGAACCCTTAACCAGGTACTTTCTCTTTGTTTTCTATTTTTTTTCCCCTGTAAAAGGCAAATTCTAAGAAAAAGAGGCCACGATAAAGGCCTGGCTTTAAAACATAGACTTAGAGGGTCTGGGGTTGTTACACACTAGGTTAGTAGGGCACCTTCTATATTTGAGAAACTATAAAATTAAAATTGATTTCCAAAGAGTGACCTTGAAACCCACTAAGTTTCATATACAGTAGAGGAATCCTAAGTTATTTTCAGAATTGTATTCAACCTCAAGTTGACGAAGGTATTCATTTATTAGAATGTATAATTTTCTTAAAATTCTGATTAACCAAAATGTGGTAGTAGCGTCAAACGTTTCATTACGATGCTGTTGGAAGGTATGTATAAAGCTGCATTGTGACGCTGTCTTTCTTAAAAAGTTACTTTTCTGATCACCTCATCCATCCCGAACACTACCAGGGTCTGGCCAGAAGCATTTGAGAAAGCCCCATGGGCCTCATACCACAAAGCCCATGCTTCGTACTCTGTGGAGGTGATAGAGAGCCTGACAAATAAATGGAAACTGTAATGTGGTACCATGTGGCTTCGGAACAGAGAAGCATACCTTTCTCAATGACCCATGAGAGCATTTCTCTGCTTAAGCTGAGTAGTATAATTTATGCCCATACCAGAAGTAAACGTGATCAATAAACAACTATATTTTACTTACACACTTTAAGAAAATGACAAGTATGCAAATAAAGATGTTTGTTCTTCACAGTCATCTGAAGGTTCGGCACTTGGAAACCTCAGCTTGCCATTTAGACTACTGTTTCCAGAGCAGTTCTTGTCCATGAATGTACTGAATGAATAAACGAGTGAAGGGCGGAAAGAATACAGACATTAGATTATGCAGAAACCTCATTTCTCAGTGCTTACATAGACAAAGTGTTACTCTAATTTTGAATCTAGCAAATGCTCCTTTGCTTAAGCCTCTGATTTATGGATCAATTTTTTTCCCCCAAACCAGCCTCCCATATTTGTTCACACATTTTTGTGGTATAATCTCTTTTATATAATCATGTCACTGCCCCCCACCTCAACTCCTTCCCGCACTTTTGAGGAGAGAATACAACATCACCACAATAAATATTTCTTCATTATTAGGCAGATTTGGAAAGGAGTTTTAGAAAGTACTAGTTAATGAAATTTTCAGCAGAGGCTGTCTGTAGGCACAAAAAGCGTGATTAAATTTTAATTAAAATATACTTAATGAAACCTTATTGGCTGGAAGTAAATGGAAAAAGTTATTAACCCTCTTTAACTGATTTCACCAAGCTTTTAGATGCCTTGCCTGTAGGGGACTGCCTGGCACATATAAAGCCTGTCTGTAGGGATGGATCTTATTTCCGGAGCAGCCATGGTTCGCTGCTGGCTTCTGGTGCCATATTGGCGTATGGCATTCAGCCTTTTTTTTTCACTTTCCCAACAAATAATCTGCATGCAAATAAACAAAATTATAAGACAAAAAGCTACATTCTTTGAATTTTATTTTTACCTATGCAGCAAGACGTATTGGAAAAAGAGCCTTGAAGCCTTCTCACTTTCCCACTCTAAGTTTTTTTTGACAAACTCTTCCTTTTCATCTAGAATGCCCATCTTCCCAATGTCTTTCCATATTTTAACCGTTTTTTAAAAGGTCATTTATTTCCTTTGGTTTCACTGCCCTTAGGGCTTGTTGTTGGTTTGTGGAAGTGGAAAGACAGCACGAGGAGGCGCAGCTGCTTCTTTGTAGTCTTTCTTGCTCATAAGAAGGCACGTGTCCTTTCTGCTCATATTCTATTGACTAGAACTCAACCATCAGTTCATTCCTAATTCCAAGGAATGTGAAGAGACATGGTTCAACCAAGTACCCAGGAAGGAAGGGAAACAGATTCTGGTGACCAGCTAGCATCCCTGCCACAGAGACTCTTCTAGGCGAAGGTGTGCAAGTGGTTGGCCAGTGAGCCACCTTGGCCTTGCTGATGTATTGCCTTTGGCCAACACAGTTCTTGTAGAAGTTTTAAATTGTAGCAAACACCAAAAAGATCAGGAGATTTTATATAAATATCTGGCCTCTTGGCTTCTCTTGAAAAATGTGACTCTCTGGCAGTGTTTACTTCTATTCTTGCTTCACTTTTGTTTAGAGTTCAGTGGGGGGCTCTGCTTTTTGAGTGGGCATGCACTCTTTTGTTTGCCATAGCATTCCCTGTTGTCTCTCAAGAAAGCCAAGCATCGGTTGCCCTTATCATCTTATACCAGACCTGCTTCTCTAATTCCTTCATGACTCCAAGATTGGAAACCAGAACACTGATACACAGTCCCAGTCTCTGTCTCTCTTTCTCTTCTATCATCTATTTATTTATCTATCTATCTATCTATCATCTATCCGTATTTCTCTATTTTTCTCTCTTTCTCTATCTCATTATACCAGATGGATTATAGGAGACACTCACCTATAACGTAGATAGGTCTAAGAAATAATATTCCGTTTGGTTAGGAATGGTTTCAGTGAGTTTATAGAATTGCAATTACTGGTTTTTGTTTTTTTGTTTTTTCGTTTTTTTTTTTTTTTTTTGCAGTACGCGGGCCTCTCACTGTTGTGGCCTCTCCCGTCGCGGAGCACAGGCTCCGGACACGCAGGCTCAGCAGCCATGGCTCACGGGCCCAGCCGCTCCGCGGCATGTGGGATCCTCCCGGACCGGGGGCACGAACCCGTGTCCCCTGCATCGGCAGGCGGACTCTCAACCACTGCGCCACCAGGGAAGCCCCGCAATTACTGTTGAGAGGAAGGAAGAAAGGGAGGGAGAAGGGGGAGGAAGAGAAATGAAGGGAACAGTGAAGGGAGTGCATTCTATGATTTTGGGAAAAAAAAAAAAGAAAAAAAAAGAAAAAACTCTTCTGGGTCTCTGCATAAAAACCTAGCTGCATTCTGCATAAATATGTTTTATATATTTTATTTATATAAAAGCCCCATCTTATTCTATCTAAGATTTGTAATTGGAAATGGGATCTTAATCCTGTAAAACTAGAAGTGGAGAAATATATGTTTCTTTTTGTGATAATTGTTACCAGGACCAATTGTATGTCCAGAAGGGAAGTGGTAAAAGAGATAAGACATAGCAGTGAGCTGAGAGAAAATCCTTCCCTTCGGACTGAAAAGGCTTTTCATGGGGATTTACGAAGCCCTTGCTCTAGAGATGCAACTGATCGGGTAGTGATGGGGTGCTTGTCTTTCTACTTGGCAAAGTCATGGTAGAGAAAGCCAGAGTCCGGAGGTCACCTGGCGGGCCTCACTCACTGAACTCACAGGCAGAAAGACACAACAGAGCCATCTCCATCAGGAGCCAGATCGTGGTGGTGATTAACAGAGAAGAGCACCGGGGACTGAAGCTTGCAGCTGCTCTTGATCCAGGTATGGCCAGAGCTGTGAAGTGAGGGGCGCGTTTAGGCACACGATACTCAGAGCCAAGGGGAGTTACTGTGAGTTAATCCTCTGAACCTATAGATGAGGGTAGTAGTGACAACTCAGTCTTAAACGCTGTAGCAGCTTTTGCTGTTTGCTTACTAAGTAAGCCCTGTTTTAAAAACCCGGCGATAGGGGGTAAGGCATCATAATCAAGGTGTCCGAGGCTCTAAATATGAAGACAGTGTTTTCTAGTCCTTGCTGTAGGTCAGAACCACTATAGAAGTATTTACTAATGCAGACTCCAAGGCTTTATCTCAGACTTGTATGAAAACAGCTCTGCCTGGCTGGCAGGCAGAGGACTCTGAATTTTTATCAAGTGATTGTTATACAGCCGGCTTGGTGTGGGTCTGACAGTCCACATCTGAGAACCACTGGGTGAAGTGATTTGCCGAAGGATGGATAGCTCATAAATAGCAGATCCAGGTCCAACTCCAACTGCATCTTTTACTGCAGATTGAGTTCATCTGCTGGAGCCAGGGTTAAAGTGTTTGATATGTTTGGTAAGGTTTGATAATAATCAAAGACAGCAAAAAAAGAAACTCATTGTTGAGCATCTCCTATGCTAAAACAGTATTCATATGTTTTTATTTCATCCTATGCTAACACCGCGAGGTGAGTGTTTTCCATTCACATTTTCCACCTCAGGATACTGAGGCCAGGAGAAGTTCAGTGCCACGTTTACGGTCCCATGGTTTTGTTTAATGGAAGAGTAGAATAAAATTCAAATCCAAGGCTTCCCTGGTGGCGCAGTGGTTGAGAGTCCACCTGCCGATGCAGGGGACACGGGTTCGTGCCCCGGTCCGGGAAGATCCCACATGCCACAGAGAGGCTGGGGCCGTGAGCCATAGCTGCTGAGCCTGCGCATCTGGAGCCTGTGCTCTGCAACGGGAGAGGCCACAACAGTGAGAGGCCCGTGTACCGCAAAAAAAAAAAAAAAAAAATTCAAATCCAGGTCATCAGTAGGGTGACCCTATAACGATGCCATACAAGTGTTTCTCTAGATTTGTGCCCTTTAAATCTTACGTTGAATCATATAAAACATGTTTTAAAATTTTTTATTTATTAAAGTTAATAACTACATTAGTAATAGGAAAAGCAAAATTAAATAGAAGAGTTTCTATTTCATGCCCAAGGAGAACCAAGCTATTGATCTCCCAAGCCATTATCAAAACGTGGTCATCTCCTACCTTGCTTCTCAAAGGATGGGCCAAGGGTGCAGTATCAGTGTCACCTGGGAGCTTGCTAGAGAAGCAGACCATTGTCAGGTGCCACCCCACACATGTTGACCCAGCATCTGCATCTTAACAAAATCCCCAGTGATGCCTATGCACATAAAGTTTGAGAAATACTGAACCGTTGCTGGAAACCAGATATCTTATGGAGAAATAAACAGGCTCATCGTCTTGTCCCTGCCAGTGCAGATGTGAGAAGTGATGGTTGACAGAGCAGAAGGCTGGAGTTAAGCCCAGGAGATGGTTTGTAGGTCATACTAAGGGTACTGATATAGAAAATAAAAAATTTGATTTGATTGCTTTTGTCGAGTTGTAAGCATATTTATTTAACTTATAATGTCAGGGTTAAAGAGCTAGAATTGGATCCATTCACCTTGGAACATAAAAAAAAAACAACATACAGCAGAGTATATGTATGAGTACATAACCAATGCCTTTTGATTGTGAAGAGGTTTATTGTTGAAGTTCTGCTGGGAGAATCTATAAACTGAATTTAAGAGACTTGTCAGGACACAGGATCTATTTAACTGAAATAAGGTTTTTTTGCCATGATTATTGTTTCTCTATTACTTATATCCCTTTCCTGATGACTCTTAGGCAGAATATAATGAACATTGAGATGCTAAAAGGCCATATTAATCATCTCTTATGACAGTTGTTAGGATCTTGGTATTTTTTGGTAGTTATGCAAGCAACCACGATCACTTATTAGCAATATTTATTTCTTTAGGCAATAATTTTTAATTTGTTTTTATGAGGAACATCCCCAGAGTGTGGCTTGCAGAAGAATCAGAGCAGTGGAATTAACTTTGGCAAATAGTTTTGTATATACTTGTGTTTTTGGTCTGAGTAAGAAAAATCTACATTTCACCCAAAGCACACAGGATCTATTTCGGCATCAGCCTGATAATGAGACAGTAATTGGTGTGTAAGCCGTTCATTCTCCAAGTTTTCTCATGGGGCATAATTTGTCTCTTATTTGTCAAGGATGGGTTCTGGGAAACAACACTCCCTTTCATGATGGGCAGAGCAAATGTTCTAAAACATTATCATAGCTGGGATTAATGGTCCACTATGGATTTATGTCAAGAATGTTAATGATTTGTTTATGAATAAGTGGGCCTGTCGCATGGTGAAACAGTAGCCTGCAGAATTGCTGAATGGACAGTTTGCTTGCAGAGGATTCTTGGAGGAAATAAATACTCTTGCCAGGCCTTTTGCTTCTCTTAAATCGCTACTGTGAATTGACTTTGGGATTTGAAATGGTGGCATTTACCTTACAAAATCCTGGGCTCGCTATTACCGATCTTGTAACTAAATTTTCTCGATATAGCACGAACAAAGAATATCTTTTCAGGATTGAAAGTAATTTGTTTCTGGTAAAACACTGTGAGAAAATAATGATTTAATTAAAACTCTAATTGAGTAAAATCCCTCCATCCCCCTGTCACCAGATTGCATGTTCTTTTTTGAAAAGCATGTCAGTCTGTGGAAGACATGAATTTGCAGTAGATTTTAATTGGTAGATGAAAGTCAATTATTGCCAGGCAGAGTTTAGGAAATGAAAAGCAAATGAAGATTATATGATGATTCATACAAACACATATAGATTGACATAAAAATATGTGTGTGCGTGTATGTGTATGTGTATGGTATGTACGTGTGATGGGTGTGTGTGTCGGTGGCTGGCTTGCGGTGTAAATGTTTATGATGTAATTTAATGATGTGTATGTTAGTCACTTTTTAAACATCCACCTTTTTATGAATGATGATGTTGGCTTTCTCTTAAGGAGAAATTTATACAACTGTTATTCTATTTATGTAAAGAAGATACATTTCTTCTTTTTGCTTTGGGATAGAACTGGTATAGTCAAATTTCTCTTGACTTGTGTTCAGAGGGTCTTAAAAACTTAAATGAGGTAACTTTATAAACTTCTGATTGCAATCTGGGGAGTTTCATACCATAAGTGTGACCTAAAAGATATTAACATCTAGGATCCTATATAATAAAAAATGTATAATATTTGTTTAATGAAAGTGACATCTGCATTTACTAGCCAGAGAGTACCCATCAGCTTAACTTGCTTCATCCTTACAGCAGTCCTGGTTTTTCTGTGGTTATAAAGCCATGGAGTCAAGTCTCAAGGCAGGATTATTTGAGTCCAGATCTCATGTTATTTCTGTTGTATTGTGTCACAGGATCAAAATCCATGTAACCTCTCTCCTCGTGTCCCTCTTTCCCCCCTGTACTGCTGTCATGACTGTCATGGACAAACTTACCAAATGCTGTTGAAACAAACTTGTAGGCACTGATGGGCTTCCAGGGATCAGAGAACTCCTTGACACAAAGTGAAAATTTTGTGTAAGTCTTGTGCTTGTTGGCACAAATCTAGTTTATCTGATTCTTTAAGCGGTCCGTGATTTCCCCAAAGGTCATTTTTCCTTATACCAAATCATTAACTTAGTGCATGTCTAATCCTACTGGAGTGGATGAACATGTGCCGTTTCTCATCATCATCGTTATTATATTTGTATAGTAAACATGATTCTGAAGTTAAGAAACTGATCTTCCTAAGTACTCACTTGTAAGTTGCTCTCATTCCTCTCTAGTAATTTACACTCTGTAAATTATACTCCACCCCTAACTGGCAGCTTTGGCAATCAGCAACAGATATATAGACTTGACGTCTTCTGACCGTTGTAAAGTTCATCATCTTAGAAGGGACCGGGTATGGGCAAGTGTGTATCGATCAGGGCTCTTCTAGAATTAAGAGAAGAACATGTATGATTTGTCAAATTTTCAGCTTTATTAAATTCCATTTTAATACTGTAATGGACCTCAATCCAGTCTATTATCATGAGGCACATGGTTGGATTTGGAATGGAGTTGTTAGCAGAGACATTAAACAAATCCAAAGGGTGTGTGTTGAGCATCCACGGTAAACAGGCATTATTTTCCACGCTTGGGGATGAGAAGATGTATGAGGCTTGGGCTGGCTGCTCAGGCAGCTGGGTACATCCGTCCATGTGTGGATTGCGAGCAGGGTTCACCTGTGTGCAGGCTTCTTCGTATTCCACTGCTCACATTTGCATCCATTGAATGTTAGCAGGTTGAACACTTCAAGGGAAGAACCCTTCACTAGAAATGCTAAATTATAGTAGTATAGCCCAGTATCTCTGGTATAGAAAGCATATGTACGTATATGATTTATTTCTACTATATTCATATATCTTAGATTTGGGATTTCCTTCCCCCGTCCCTTCCACAGGTGTGATTATAATAAAACCGATTCTGCAGAGAGCTACCAACCCATTCCATTACCTTGTGGCCCTGCATTCTTTATCAGGAATTTTTCACCTGGTCCTATCAACCTCAAGGTCTGTCATCCTCTAAGACACTGGCTCTCAAGTATTGGTGTTCATTAGAATCAACAGGAGCTTTTGTTAAAAGTGGAGATGGGGCTTCCCTGGTGGCGCAGTGGTTGAGAGTCCGCCTGCCGATGGAGGGGACGTGGGTTCGTGCCCCGGTCCGGGAAGATCCCACATGCCGCGGAGCGGCTGGGCCCGTGAGCCATGGCCGCTGAGTCTGCGCGTCCGGAGCCTGTGCTCCGCAATGGGAGAGGCCACAACAGTGAGAGGCCCGCATACCGCCAAAAAAAAAAAAAAGTGGAGATGCCTTTCTCCTACTCAGAAGTCTTCTGCTGTAACCGGCATCCCAAAGGATGCTGATGTAGAATAGGCTCTTTACATGGCGTTTATAGAGGGATGATCAACAAACCTCTGAAACTGTTTTCTAGTTTTGGATTCTGTCACTTTTCTGGGGACAGGATCCAAAGTTTTATTTAGATTTTCAAAGGGGTCTGAAATCCAAAAAGAGTTTATGAGCTATTGTTCTTGTAACTGAAATGAAGGACATTAATTGTAACCATACACTTGTTACCTTTTCAGCTTGGGAGGTAAATGGATTGAATTCATAGGCAGTGTGATGAAATCATATTCTAATGGGAAAACTATTCGAATAAACCACTTTTACTTTCAAACTAAAAAATGGACTACTTTGGGAGTACGATTTTAGGTACTTTGCCAGTAGCACTTAAAACATAATAGTTAATGGCCAGGTGACATTTACAGAAAGATTAAGCTGGTGTTATAGATGCAGAAGTACATTACTTATACCTTACCTGAGGTGGATTGTGCAGACACCTTATGTTCTTTTAGTAGAACAGGCAACCTGAAAACCCTTTCAGACAATTAGTCATCCCATCCCAATACCCCTGGAAGTTTTGCGCTCATGGCAAACACCTCATTCATTTTCATAGGGATAAAGTGGTAAGAAGGCATTAATAACTCAGAGCAGACATGGTGTTGGTATAGATGAAATAATCATGTTATCAAAGTAATTGACTCGAATTCTAAGAAAAATTCCACTTTGAGGTTCAAAGAGAGAAGCAAATAAAAGCCAAATTGATGCCTACCCTGGATTCATAGCTTCATCAGTTTTCTAAAACTTCTTGGTAATAAGGACTTTTTGCAGAGTAGTGATAAGAACCTCATATTCTTCAGACATGTTTTCTGTGCTTCCAGACAGTCAAATTAATAGGTAGTTTTTCTTTAGGGATTAGGTGCACTTTTCTCTTTAAGAAATATTTGACAATTGTTCCTTGGAGTTGTCAGGGTGCTCTCTGTGGGTGAAGTTACAAATAATTTAACTACCAGCTTCCCTTCGATGTCTCTTCATGTAATAGCAGGTGGCAGAGAGGAAGCACAGGCCTGAAAATACTGTGGGAGCTGTACTAATGTGGCTTTGGCTGGTTAAGACAGGAAAGATCTTTCATCTTCAGAGTCAGGAAAAAAATGCTATTGAAGCAAACATGAATATGGTTTATCTTCAGGGAAATGCAAATCAAAACTCTGAGATACCTACTACCTAACACCCGTTAGGCTGGCTACTATCAAAAAGAAAAGGAGAGGGGCTTCCCTGGTGGCGCAGTGGTTGAGAGTCCGCCTGCCGATGCAGGGTACGCGGGTTCGTGTCCCGGTCCAGGAAGATCCCACATGCCGCGGAGCACCTGGCCCCGTGAGCCATGGCCACTGAGCCTGCGTGTCCGGAGCCTGTGCTCCGCGACGGGAGAGGTCACAACAGTGAGAGGCCCGTGTACCACAAAAAAAAAAAAAAAGAAAGAAAAAAAAAATTAAAAATAGGATTACCATATTATCCAGCAATTCCACTTCTGGGTTCATACCCAGAAGAATGAAAGGGGAGTCTTTTTTTTTTCTTTCTTAACTTCTTTATTGGAATATAATTGCTTTACAGTGGTGTGTTAGTTTCTGCTGTATAACAAAGTGAATCAGCTATATGTCTACATATATCCCCATATCTCCTCCCTCTTGTGTCTCCCTCCCACTCTCCCTATCCCACCCCTCTAGGTCGTCAAAAAGCGCCGAGCAGATCACCCTGTGCTGTGTGGCTGCTTCCCACTAGCTATCTATTTTGCGTTTGGTAGTGTATATGTGTCAATGCCACTCTCTCACTTCGTCCCAGCTTACCCTTCCCCCTCCCCATATCCTCAAGTCCATTCTCTAGTAGGTCTGCGTCTTTATTCCCATCCTGCCCCTAGGTTCTTCAGAACCTTTTTTTTTTTTAGATTCCATATATATGTGTTAGCATACGGTATTTGTTTTTCTCTTTCTGACTTACTTCACTCTGTATGACAGACTCTAGGTCCATCCACCTCACTAGAAATAACTCAGTTTTGTTTCTTTTTATGGCTGAGTGATATTCCATTGTATATATGTGCCACATCTTCTTTATCCATTCATCCGCTGATGGACACTTAGGTTGTTTCCATCTCCTGGCTATTGTAAATGGAGCTGCAATGGACATTGTGGTACATGACTCTTTTTGAATTATGGTTTTCTCAGGGTATATGCCCAGTAGTGGGATTGCTGAGTCGTATGGTAGTTGTAGTTTTAGTTTTTTAAGGAACCTCCATACTTTTCTCCATAATGGCTGTATCAATTTACATTCCCACCACCAGTGCAAGAGGGTTCCCTTTTCTCTACACCCTCTCCAACATTTATTGTTTGTAGATTTTTTGATGATGGCCATTCTGACTGGTGTGAGGTGATACCTCGTTGTAGTTTTGATTTGCATTTCTCTAATGATTAGTGATGTTGAGTATCCTTTCATGTGTTTGTTGGCCATCTGTATATCTTCTTTGGAGAAATGTCTGTTTAGGTCTTCAGCCCATTTTTGGATTGGGTTGTTCGGGTTTTTTTGATATTGAGCTGCATGAGATGCTTGTAAATTTTGGAGATTAATCCTTTGTCAGTTGCTTCATTTGCAAATATTTTCTCCCATTCTGAGGGTTGTCTTTTCATCTTGTTTATGGTTTCCTTTATTGTGCAAAAGCATTGAAGTTTCATTAGGTCCCATTTGTTTATTTGTGTTTTTATTTCCATTTCTCTAAAAGGTGGGTCAAAAAGATTTGCTGTGATTTATGTCATAGAGTGTCCTGCCTGTTTGAGAGTCTTATAGATATTTGTGCACCCATTTTTGTTGCAGTATAGTTTACAGTACCTAAAATGTCGAAGCAACCCAAGTGTCCATCGATGGATGTGGGGATAAACCAAATGTGGCAAATACATATGGAATGTGATTCAGCGTTAAACAGGAAGGAAATTCTGACACATGGTACAATAGGGACGGTCCTTGAGGACATTCTGTGAGGTGACGTAAGTCAGTTACAAAAAGGCAAATACTGTATGATTCCACTTACATGAGGTGCTTGGAGTAGTTGAAATCATAGAGACAGAAAGTAGAAATGTGGTTGCTAGAGGCTGGGGAGAGGGAAAAATGGGGGAGTTATTGTTTAATGGGTACAGAGTTTCAGTTTTGCAGGATGGAGACAGTTCTGCAGATGGATGGTGGTGATGGTTACACAGCAACATGAATGTACTTAGCAGCACTGAACTGAACGTGGCTAAGAGAGTGCATTTTATGTCACTATATGTGTCTTTTACCACAATTAAAAAAATTGGAGGAAAAAATGATTTAAAGATGTTTTCACACAACTAAAAAATGTCTTTCTTAGTTGTCTGTCTCTTGTGGGCCGGAGACACCTTTAATTTTTTTATTTTGTTGTTAAAAATTTTTTTAAATTGAAGTGTAGCTGACTTACAATATTGTGTTAGTTTCAGATGTACAGCAAAGTGATTCCCATATATATATATATATATATGTATGTGTATATATATATATATACACACACACACACACACACAATACACACACACACACATATATATTCTTTTTTCAGATTCTTTTCCGTTGTAGGTTATTACGAGATATTGAATATAGTTCCCTGTGCTCTACAGTAGGTCCTTGTTGTTTACCTGCTTTATATGTAGTGGTGTGTGTCTGCTAAACCCAGACTCCTAATTGTTCCCTCCCGCACCCTTTTCCCTTTGGTAACCATAAGACTGTCATACTAAGTGAAGTAAGTCAGACAAAGACAAATATCATATGATATCACTTATTTTTGGAATCTAAAAAAATGATACAAATGGACTTATTCACAAAAGAGAAACAGACTCACAGACATGGAAAACAACAATCTTACCGTGACTCCTTTTAAATGAGAATGCAGAGTGCGGCGACTCGGGCCAGGCTGAGGCCTGCCGATGGAGACGCCTCAGTGAGCGTTCAACACAGGGAAATAGCCCATTTAGTTAACAAATATTTGTTCATTGTCCCTCTATGCTGGGTGTTGGCAAAGGTGTGGAGGATGGAGTAGAGCTCAAAACAAGATTTATCTTTTTCTCTTTGAACCTGATGGTTCTACCAGGTTAAGGATACTTTTTTGTCTAAATAATTGAAATAGTCTAAACTTTTTTGTTTTGTTGGGTTTTGTTTTGCTTTATTTTGTTTTGTTTTTGGTTTGATAGCAATGGTATTTTTATAGTAAGAAATTTGTTTCATGGTATAGAAAGGTATGAAAAAGAAAGTAAAATTCATTAAAACTCTGCTGTTAATGCTCTGGGGTCTATGCTACATTCCGTTTTCTATATGTACATATATATAGGCACACGCATGTGCTTACAATACAGGAAACAAGTGATGCATTCTGCTTCGTGACCCACCCACTCATTTGGCATAGTAGCATGGAATTATGTCAAATGATATAATTCCATGATAATACAAGTTTTATGTTTGTCTTTTTAACAGCTAGGAAGAAATTTAAGAGCTTGTTAGATGTTTCAGTAAACATCATGCCATTCTAATGGTGGAAGTAAATTAATTCATAAAAAGAGCAATGTGGTTGAAAGTCCTAGCAGAATGGAAGCTGCATGATGGGCACTGGAGCTCAGGCTGGTGGCAGAGGCAGCGGCAACTGATACACGTGGGAAGTTTGGGGCCAGGAGAACATCTGGCAGAGGCCTTGTGTTCTTCTTAGATGCTGAGCCTGTCAGAGCCTGTCAGAGTCTGGTTCTGAGTTGTTTATTCATCCCACTAGCATGCCTTGAGTGCTTACCATGTGCTGAAATGTATGCTGGTTTCTGGTGATACTGGGTCGAAAAGACTTTTTCCTTTTCTCAGAGGAGCTGCTGGTGGAGTGGGGGAGGCAGATACAGTCACTCACAGACATGCTACAGTGAGATATACAACAGATAGAGATTTGGACCAGCTTCTCAACAGATACCGTTATAGCATCTATATGTACGGGCCGCACACTGACGTTAATTCAACCATCAATTATTTTCTCAGAGACTGTTTGGTAAAAAGAAAAAAAAAAAAAACAAGCTTTGGGATACACTTCCTGGGAACAGCTCTCCATACGTTTTCACTTGATTGGCCCCAGTAAAGAAGGGAGGGGCAGGCTGACTTGCTTATTTGAGAAGGAATTTTAATAGCTTCATAGATGGCCAGGGCCTCTGTTCCCACTGGACCCAGCATAAGTTGGGGGAGTGAAGCAGCAGAGTTACCACTCAGTTCAGTAGCTTCACAAATGAATCAATTCCCTTCTCCACGTTCTCCCTAGTGGTGGAATCTGTGCCTCCTGCAGCACGAGTTTCAAGTTGACTTCCTCAAAGTGTTGATGATAGAAATTATATTTGGGTGTATGTGTGTGTATAGCATATGTAGGAACACTTTGTTACTTGATTGCAAAATTAAATTTCTTTGATTATGATATGTGTTTCATTATACAGGCAAGCTCTGATTTGCAAAATACTAAAATACTGTTGATTTTCTTTGATAGAAAGATATCCTTATTTTTTACATTAATTTTTTAAATTTGAAATTTCCTATTTATCTTAAAGAGATTTATTCCATGGTACATTAAGCAGCTTCTTTCCAACTCAGTCATGCAGAAAGTTTATAGATTTCATAAATTCAAAACTTCCTGTGGAAGCATACCCTAATTAACCTCAGTTGTACTTTATTTTATTATCTGTGTCTTTGTTATTTGAAAAAATTAATTTCATTGTTTTATAGTCAACCACAAAAATGTGTATTTATTAAAAGTCAACCATGAGCCTGGCAGTGTTCTAGGTACCAGAACAATGGTACCAATACAACTGTGATGGAAAACGAGAGTTCTTGCTTTCCAGGGGCTGCTATTACCATGGTGGGAGACGTACAGTATACATACCAACAAAAAATGAAAATGTAAAATAACATAGTACAGTAATATAATATAACCTAACATTAGGCAGTGCTGGTACTGCATAGAAGAGAAAATGTAGGTAATGTGATAACTTAGCTCAGGAAGAGATGGGAGGCCTCTCTGAGAAGGTGCTCTTTGAAACTTGAGTAATGAAAAGGCGGTCGTCTCATGAATATTTGGGGGAGGTACACTGCAGGCGGAAGGGACAGAACCTGCGAGGGCTTTGGGTTGGGAACAACCTTGGTCACAGTGTCTAGCACATTGTGAGGGGACAGGACAGAAGAGGACAGAGAGGTTGGAAAAGTAGTCAGGAGTTAGACCTTGTGTGCTGTGGCGGGCAGTTTGGAATTTCATCCCATGCGTGATGGGAAGCTGGTGATGGACCTTAAACAGCAAGCTGACAGATGATCTATTTTTGCAGAAAGAACATGTCTGATTGTTGTTTTGGAGGATGGGTTGTAGCAAACAAAAGTGGAGGCGGGGAGGCCAGTTATGAAGCTGCTATTACTAAATCTAGAGAAGAGATGATGCTCTGTCAGGGGGAGATGGTGAGCAACGATTGGATTTGGGATCTATTTTGAGTATAGGTACAATAGAATTATCAATAGATAAGGAGTAGACTCTTGGAGACAGAGAGGACTCAAGAGTGTCTCCTAGGGTTTTAGCTTAAACAAAGAGGCGAATTCACAGAGTTGGGAGGGAGGAGATGGTGGCAGGTTTCTCTTTGGGGAAAGAACTGTGTATTCTGTTTTGGCCATATTAATTTCGAGATACTCGTTCAGACACCAAAGATGCTGAGAAGGCAAGTGTATATACAAATCTAGATCACAGGGGAGAGGTCTTGTCTAAGCATATATGTTTGAGAGTTACTGGAATATAGCTGGGGTTTCAAACCATAGCGCAGGGTGAGATTACCCGAGAGAGATTCTGGACAGAGAGATGGTCTGAGAACAGAGCTCCTTTGCTGGATTCTCCTAAACTAGACCCTGAAATGTTGTGCTACCATATCAACTGCTGCCGAGGACAGATGCTGAGAACAGATTATTGTCTTACACTCTGTGAATGTTTGAAAGCTGTTTATGCTGCATAAATCATTCCCTGATAAATTATGAAATTTTCAGGCAAAAACCTCATGTGTCTTATTTTTGTATCTTCCTAGTACCATGGGAAGGATAATAATATTTTTGTATCTTCCTAGTACCATGGGAAGGATAATAAATTTGGAGAGGATTTGTGCCTATAGTTTCCAAAAACTGTTTGTTTGAAAAGTTGAGATTGCTTTCTTAGTGTGCCAACATTTTATAGCCTCCTATTACTTTAAACCTGAAAGCTATAAGGATTTTTATTTGTCATAGGTTGGATTTGCATCAAGAACTCCGAAAAATTTCCTTTCAGCTGTTCAGCGCTACCACCACTTTCTAACCTTGGCTTTTGAGCCGGAATACTAGATGTTGAATTGATTGAGTTTTTCAGAGTTTTCTTTTTGTTTTTTTAATAAAAGAAGGAAATGAATTTGAAATGGTAGTACAACAGTCATAAAAGGAAAAATGATTCAGTAAATATCAATATTTCATTATTTGAAGAATTACAAAGAAAATGTATAGTTTAGGCTGTAGGCAAGGCATGGGTGTCCTCATACTCCCACTTTATGAATCTGAGAAATAAAGGCAAGATGAATTATATTAGCTGTACTCTGTAATGATAAGAAATTTTTAGTTTGTCATGGTACTGGGTTGTAATTGTTTACCATTCAACACAATGTATTTAACATTAAATATACCTTGTTTCTATAGTTTAATTATATTTATTTGACATGTGTAACAGCAAATTTTGTTTCATCTGCTCCTAAAAAAAGAAACATGATTTATAGTGTACAGTTACATAAGATAGGTTAAAGCATAACTCCTAATTACTGTCATTAAGTGGTACCACATTCTCATCATGTATCTTCTTTTTGTTTGTATATCCTTGGATTCTTAATTTTGGTGCTTCTCTCAGTTTGCATCTTTTGGTACATTTATAAGAAAAGAAGGAAATGTCGATGCAATATATTCTAAGCACTCGCGATCTATATAAATGACCTCTTGAATGGATTCTTCATTGTTTTTATCAAAATTCTATATTGCTCTGGCTGAAAATAGAAAAAGACATAATCCTGGGGCTATTCATTACAACACCGTGTTAACAAAAGCCTGGAAATATCTCAAATCCATAAGGAGGGGACCAGTTTAATAAACTATGGAATACCCGTGCTCTGAATACTATTCAGTTATGAAAAGAAATTAAAAATTATCTCTAGTACATATTGCTAAGCTAAAAAAGAACACCAATGTGGGGAAGATTGTGTATAGTATCCTATTGTTTAAGGAAGGAATGGAGAAATATGAATATATATGTGTATATGTATGTATAGCATGTATGTGTTATATATATGTACATGTTGTGTGTGTACAACAAACAAAACCAAATTCTTTGTATAAACCAAAGAACTAAAAAAATCGGGTTACTATAGAGGAAGGAGGGATGGGATAGAGGGGCCAGGGATAGAAACTAGAATTTTCTAAATATAGAAAAAATTTGCAAAACTATGTAAATATTTTACATAATTATAGGTAAAATTAAAGCAGAGTAAAATGTGTACTTTCTAAAAACTGAAGGCAAAATTTAAACAATGAGGTAACTTTGTATCAAGTTGGTGATTTAACTTCATGGAGAATTATGTCAAATGACTAAAACACTTTCATCTGTTTGTCCATTACTAGTGAGATATAACCAAAAAAAAAATCAGCAAAGATATATTGAAATGTTTTTATTAATCATTTGTTTTACTAATCTTTTTATAGTAATTACATTGGCATTGTTATTCTGAGCTGATTCCATGTATATATGTGTATGTGTGTATGTATAATATAACATGTATTTTTACATATAGTATATATGTATATATTCGTAATACTTGTATAAGTAATCATTTTATCTAATGTTTCTTATTGTACAATATCTTATACTTTATTACTCATTACTTTATTACTTTATCTTGTGTGTTCATGCACTCACACTCACATATACTAACACACACATAGTAGGATATATATTTTATTATATATTTCTGTATACATCATAAAATAAACCAAATTAGTGATTATGTTCATGTCACTAAGGAACCAAGATTTTAGTAAATATACATTTGAAGGATTAAATGTCAACCCCCCTATAATCCTGAATTTGAATTAGAAATATCTCTGTATTTAATGTAATCCTATTTTCATTTCATTTCAAAATTCATATTGTTTTTAGTTTTTAAATTCCTTGTTTCTTAGAGGTGATGTCATCTTATATGTTAGTGAACTTGCAAAATGGTTTTCTAAAATTTTCTTCAAATTTTTATAGTAAGCAATATGTGAAAGCCTGCCTCCTTCATCTAAGTTTTTAGAATGACATTCTCTTTCTCTCGTTCTAGGATATCTTTCAAAGGCTCTGTGTGGGTTTCTTTTCTTTTTAAGGGAAATGCCTAAATCATAAAGATTGAGTTAGTAATAAATCATCTTAGGTCTTCTGTTGCTTTAATTCAATTACTTAGTTTGTGTATATGTCCTTTATTTTTTTTTAACTTCTTCTGACCTTGAGATTAACTAGCCATTTTGAAATTATGTTTTGAAAACTCAGAAAGTACAGTATACCCTTGGAATAGCTGTGGGTCTTCCTGAAGGCCAGAACAACAAATTAAATTTAATTCCCTCTTAGAATTTTTCATTAGGCTTTCTGGACCATAGCTCAGTGGCAAGGGACTGGAGATTATTCTTATTATGCATGGAGGTAATAAGTCCTCTTTGACAGTGTGGTTCCATTTCACAACTTCAGTGCCTCTTCACAATATTACCTGTCCTCTGGGGAGGCCATTTTGAAAATAACATATGGCTTTCCTTTCATTGTGTGAAACCAGTGTTTAATTTGGCTGGAAGAGCAAATTGTACTTGACATCAATTTTACTTGTTTTTATTTCTGGAAAAGCCACTCTGAAAGGTCATTTTCCAATAAGGTTATAATATAACTTTATTAAGTGCATTGTATTTATTTATTACATGTTAATTAAGTTCTTCACGCACACACATCCACACATGACATGAGACATAACAGAACAAAGCCCTTGTTTGTAATACTCCAGAGACCTGACTCACAAGAGCAGTAACATTATCATTTGTGTTTACATGGACTCTGTGAGGTAGACCAACAATGGCTGCAGATTAGTTGCTGTTTCTCCCATTGGGAGATTGGGAGATGGAGTCTAGTTCCACCCTGTTGAATCTGAATTGGCTTTAGTGACTTCACCAGTAGAATGTGTCAGAAGTGACTTTCGAGACTTTTGAGACTGGGTCAGAAGAAGTTTTCCTGCAGCAGATTCTGCCCAGGCCTTTCGGAACACGCTCTCTGGGAGCTCTGAGCCACCAGGTAAGAAGTCTGACTACCTTGAGTTCATCCTGGAGAAACCATGTGCAAGACTTCTAGCCAGCAGTCCCACTTGAACCCAGCCTTCTAGCCATGCCTGCCAAGGCATCAGACAAGTGAATGAAGCCTTTCTGACCAACCTGTCCACGGCTGAATGTCACTGAGCCATCTTTTTTTTTTTTTTTTGCGGTACTCGGGCCTCTCACTGCTGTGGCCTCTCCCGTTGCGGAGCACAGGCTCCGGACGCGCAGGCTCAGCGGCCATGGTTCATGGGCCCAGCCGCTCCACGGCATGTGGGATCTTCCCGGACCGGGGCACGAACCTGTGTCCCCTGCATCGGCAGGTGGACTCTCAACCACTGCGCCACCAGGGAAACCCTCACTGAGCCATCTTAATCAGCATCCTGTGGAGCAGAAGAATCACCCAGTTGAACCCTGCCCAAATTCCCGATTGACCGAATTATAAGATTTAGTAAAAAAAAAAAAAAAAAAAAGTTTTAAGCAACTAAATGTTGGAGTGATTTGTTATGCAGTAAAAGATAACCTGAATAGAATATGTACACTGATCTCTTAAATCCAGTTTGAATATGATGAATAAATAGTATATTGAGGAAGCAGCATTGAAGGACCTGGGACATGAAAGTCTAAGTTACAGTTTCATTCTTACTAACTTGTGTAACTATGAGCAAATTGACTGATCTCTTTGAACTTTATTTTTTTCAGATATAAAAAAAGAGAATTGTATAATAAGAATAATAAGAATGTCTCAGTGTAATAAAAGAAAGCACTTACTGAATGGTATTGTACAAGGCACTGAACTAGGTGTTTTAATACATAATTTAATTTCCACACCAATTCTGTAAATTATAGCTATTATTATTATCATTTCATTATTAATACCAGTTTACAGATGGGAAAATAAGCTTCGAGAAATCAGGAAACTGCTCACATATGCTCTATAAAATATATTTTTCTAACCTCTAGTTTCCTATTATTCTGTTTCTAAGATTCTTTGAATCATCACTTGTGATTTAGTGTCCTATTTGTGAAAGCTCAAGAATTTTTTTTACCGAACCAAAAGAAATTTCAAAGTTGTAAAGTAAAATCAGTTATGTAAAGAGAATGTCAGAGTCTTTAGTGCAGTTTATCCCAATACTGTTTATATATTGGGACGATAGAAAGAACTAGAAACATCAAAAGGTTCCTCTTTTGGTCTTCAGTCATGTTGTAAGGGAGCCACACTTGAAAGTGAGGGGTACACCTTACAAGTAGAAACATACTGGTTACAGCAGTTGCCACATAACATAGTCCATCGAAATGGATCTTGGTAGAGAGGGAAAAAAGGTACTTCAGTGCCAATTGGTGAGCTGTCTTGTGTATAAAAGAACTATGTCTTCATCTTAATTATTAGTGAAGTATAAATTGCCCCTACGTTCTTTGTATTTTTGTGTTTTTTTTTGTCCCCTATTTTCTTCTAATCATTTTTTCTTGAGCTTTGTACTTACAGTTACAAAGAGCATGTGTTCATGCTCACTGAAAGAAGGAAGGAAGGAAACCCACTAATATTCTTTGGGTAACTTTAACCCTGTGCTATTAGCATAGCACATATACTATTTCAGGTTTAAATTTTAAAACGCATAACATTTAAATTTTGGAGATTATTTTGGTTTCCTAAAGCCACATGGTAGTGAAAGGTGGAATTGGAGTTTGAATCCATCTTCTGAATCCTTGTTTCTGATGTGTAAAATGCCTCACTATCTCTTGTAAGCCTGCTCTTTTGTTGACGAGATTGATTTAGGTTTGATTTACCAATTCTTTTAAAAATCTTAATCCAATTTAAGAGTGCTGATTCACATATTGCATGGCTTCCCTGGTGCTCTGAACCTATTACTTTTGGTTGAAGTATTAAGAGTGTCTAAATATAAGCTCATGAATGAACTTGCTGAGTGGATTGAAAAATACCCCTAAGCCTTTTAGGCCTTAGGTTGCAGGGTGTGCATTAGCGGTTGGACTCACATTTATTCATGGTGAAGATCTGTTTGAGGCACTGATGGAGGTATCATTTTGTGTGATTTAGTGAGGATTGCTGGGCTCTGCACCATGCCAAATGAGCCCTGGGAGAGCAACCTGGATACATAAGAATTTCCTTCCATTCTCTTGAGAGAGGACGTTCACATCCTTGGGAGGTCCCTCTTCTCAGAGCCCTGGGCCAGCTGTCTGAGTCACTGTCTACCTGCATTTGATACCTGCTAGCAGTTTCCTCTAGCCCAGCTGTTCTGTAATGGGGCAATTTTGCCCTCCTTCCAGGAGATATTTGACAACGTCTGAAAACAACTGGGAGATGCAACAATTATCGAGTGGGTAGAGGCCAGGGTTGCTGCTAAACACCCAACAACCCCAGGACAGCCCCCACAAAGCATTATGTGGTCCACATGTCAACAGTGCCGAAGTTGAGAAAGTGGAGTAGGTTTTCTCAACCCTATTCTTTCATTATTGCCCCCTAAGGAGCCTCTTTAGACATTTTCCGCTAATGATACCCCTCCCCATTGAATTTTAATATATTATACAGTAAGTCCCCTACATACGAACCTTCAAGTTGTGAAATATTTATGTCATTGCCTTACATGGGAAACCAATAGCACTGCCATAAATACATGGGGCCAATAAAAATAAAGTGGGAAAAATTAATGAGCTGTTATTGCTTTCTGAAGGCTCTGAACTGGGAGCCAGTACACTTTGGGCTAAAAAGGAAGATTAGCGTGGAAGAAAGGTATTCAGAATACATGGGCCCAAACCGAGACTTTCTCCTTGATACTGTTTGAAAGAGAATTGAAGTGGGCATAACTCCTCACAAGGTGACTGAATGCTATATAATGCTGTATCTGTGTACTAACCAAAAACCATCTCATCTCATGTACCCCAGGGGTCTCTCCTACATTTTAGAAACACTGGTCAGGTAAGCCCAGGTACTTTTGTGCCCTTGCCTTTTCTGCCCCTTGACTGTCTGCCCATGCAGTGTCGTCAGTGGTCAACTAGAACCATTGGAGGTTTCTTACTGCCTTTTGTGTTCCTAGTGCCAAGCACCGTGCCTGGTGCACACAGAGCAGTGGCTCCATGTTTATCTGTCACTGGAATGATTGAACGAAGATGTGTCCTCACTGACCGTGCATGGCCCCAGGTAGTCCGTAGGTCAAGTGTGTGTGAAGTAGGGTTGGGTCCAGCTCCCTGGGTGTGTGATTGGTGAACAGACCTTCAAGTGGATTTCCATCCATCCGTGGCTAAGGGCTGCTCTTGTGCAAGAGTAACCTATGCAGCCACACCCGGCTGGTCTGTATAAAGGTAAAGGAGATGTGGGTTAATGGATACGGAGAGGACTTTTGCAGGTTCTTCTCAAGATTTAGGGGTAAGTGGAGAAGCTCAATCTTGTCACATATGCCTTAGATATATTCTCTTTGTTCTGAGGGGTGCTTGAGAAGCACTTACCAGTAATTGTCATTGAGAGAAATTGAGTGTAGAAGAAAAATGGACTCTACACAAATATTTAAAAGCATGCTTACTAAACAAAGACCAAGAGATTTGAGGGGCAATTATTTCATATGACCGTTTCTTGTTCTAGGATAAGGATATAAAAATGAATATTTCTTTAACAGAAGAGTGTTCTGAGTGGTGCCGCCTTCTTTCCCTTTCTTGCTTTATTCCTTCCTCTCCTCTCATCCCTCTCCAACTCTTTCTCTCCCTCCCCTTTCTTTCAGGGGAGAAGTACATGCACCCCAAAGTCTCCAATCATGGAAGTGTTTTCCTCATGGGTCAGGCACTGGTAGTCCATAGCTGACCACCAGGGAATGAATGGCAGCCAGTCATAGAAAGTCAAGTCAGGAAGGGTTCAGAGTCAACTCTTAGCATTTCTGTTGGAGATGCTAGAAAGATGGAGAAATCTGGAGAGAATGAATGACTTACCGCCGGCATACTGCTCGTGAGTTGTGATCCTGTGTGTTTCGTGACATGTCACGTGTGCTGTGTATGAGGTAGGTATGGCTTTAAGAACCAATAGGAATAATAGGAACAAGAATGTGAAGGATAAGAAGATTCCCAGTGATGGAGCAGTACCAGTAGGTCATTCAAGTATTTGTTGAGCCAGTTCATGGGAGGCATGCGGCAGAAGCCTGATTAGAGTGGGTTTAAGAGAAAGTGGAAGGAGGGGAACTGGAGAAGAGGGTAAACAAACTGTGAAAACTCAGTTTTTCTTTAGATTGGATGAGAGAAATGGGAAAATAGATGTTGGTAGTAGGGTCAGGAGGGGTACGTTCAAAGAGGATTTTTTTTTTAGCTGGAGGAAATTATAGTGTGTTTTCTGCATGTGGAAATGATCCTGTAGAGAGGGGAACATGAATGATGTAAGAGGGGGGAGAGTTGCTGGAATGATGTGTCTGAGCAGATAGCAGGGGATGGGATCAGTGAGCAAGTGGACTGATTAGCGAGTGATACCTAGGAGTATTGGCGGGGTATCTATGGCAACTGGAGGCAAGGCAGGGGCTCACAGGACAGATGCTTAGAGTTGCTCTCTTCTCTCTGCATCAACGCTCTAGAGATACAGGAAGTGTGTTAGTTTCCTAGGGCTACTGTAACAAGGTACCGCAAACTAGGTGTCTGGGCTAGTCAGTGTTCTCCAGGGAAACAGAGCCAATAGCACGTATACAGATATAGAAACAGAGTTATTTTAAGGAATTGACTCACACAATTATGGAGTCTGAAATGTCCCAAGACCTGCAGACAGCCAGCTGGAGACCCGGGAGAGCCCATGATGTAACTCCAGTCTGAGTCCAAAGGCCTGAGAACCAGAAGAGCTGAGGATGCATGTTCCAGTCTGAAGACTGGACTGCTGGAGACCCAAGAGGAGCTGATGTTTAAATTTGTTGCCCAAAGACAGGAAAAGTTTGATGTCCTAGTTCAAGACAGTCAGACTGGAGGAATTCCCCCTTACGCCAGGGAGGCTCAGCCTTTTTGTTCTAGTCAGGTCTTCACCTGATCGGATGCTGCCCACGCGCATTGGGGAAACAACTTGCTTTACCACCGATTTAAATGTTCATCTCCTTCAGAAACACCCTCACAGAAACATCCAGAATATTGTTGGGCCAAATATCTGGGCGCCTCATGGTCCAGTCATGTTGATACATAAAATTAACCACCACAGAGTCTTAAAACAGTAGAAATGTATTCCCTCACCGTTCTGGAGCCTAGAAATCTGAAATCCTGGTGTTAGTAGGGTTGGTTCCTTCCAGTGGTTCTGAGGGAGAGTCCACTCCACGCCTCTTTGTTCCCTGGCTTTGGGTGGTTGCTGGCAGTCCTTGGCATTCCTTGGCTTGTACATATCATTCTAAACTCTGCCTTCATCGTCACATGGCAGAGACCCATGTGTGTCTGGGTCCGAATTTCCCTCTTCTTAGAAGGACACAGGTCACTGGCTTAGGGATCACCCTAATCCAGAATGATCTCATTTTAATTTGATTATATATGCAAAGGCTGTATTTCCAAATAAGGTCACATATGCAGGCTCCAGGGGTTAGGACTTCAAGCATATCTTTTGAAGGACACAATTCAACTCATAGTAGGAAGCAGGACACTCAGCTGGGGATGAGGATGGAGAAGAGGAGAGGTTAAAATAGTCATATAAGAGAGGGGGCAAAGTTGATGATGAAAGAATTGCAGAGCATGCTGAGCAACCTGAACTGCCTGCTGTGGTTCATGGCCATGAGCTGCATGTGAGGCCAGCCAGCATGGATGTGTGGGGTTTCCAGCCATGTGTGTGCAGCCTTGGCTTGAGCAGAAGGTTGGTATTTTACCAGGGTTGGTCTTCCAAGGGAATTTGATGAAGTGGTCGTTAAAGGTGCATGGAGGGGAATTGTTATGATGAGTGACCTTGGATGTTAAGTTGGGTAAGGAAGGCTGAGAGGACATGAGAGGGTGGGTCACAGGGAACGGGTGACAGATGAGTGGGTTGAAGTTCCTGTCTAGTTGAAGATGCTGAGGGTCACTGGTACTAATAAGAGATCACGGTCAGAGACTTGGATGCTTAAAATGGAGCTGTGGGCTAGTGGCCTTTAAGTACCTAGGATTTTAAATACGTTGCCTAAAGTCACGTAACTCTTGTTCCAGGGAGCCTCTTTTATTACTTTTAATTATGGTGTTCAGCCTCCTTACCCTAGGCAAATTCAGAGGGTTATTCACTTTCATTATAAAAAGTAATCTGTTCATACAGCTGATGCTTGCTATATTTCTCGTCTTCATCATTTAGGGGAGAAATATCTCTGGTAATGTTTGCAAAGATAAGTAAAGCAGAGTGTCATTTCCAAGCTGACCTATTGCAGTTCAATGGTTCAGGACTTCTAAATGTAAAATTAAGATGCTAAGGATATTGTAATCTATGAATTGGAATCTTTTGATTATCAGTGGAGATGTCTTCCTCAGAGGAATATTTGGAGATAAGGCATCAGTGTAAGTTCTTGGCTTCACTGTTGTCATTTGTTATTTTATAATGTGGTAGCAAATCTGACTCCCCAAAATATTTCCTGATGGGTAGCTTTGATCTTCTTAGACCCTCCCATCAGGTTCTCATTGACTCCGCATGGATGGCAGAGTATAGTATAGTCTTTCCTTACCTGACCCATATCTAGTTTTTGCAGCATCATCTTTTGCTGTTCACCTTTTTGTACCACACATTCCAGCCAAACTACAGCACCTACTTGTTCCTAGATATAAGATTTCCTTCCTGCCCCTGGGTTCTTTCTCTTCCTGTCCTTGGGTCTGTTAA
Source organism: Grampus griseus (assembly GCF_964374135.1). Classification (NCBI taxonomy): domain Eukaryota; kingdom Metazoa; phylum Chordata; class Mammalia; order Artiodactyla; family Delphinidae; genus Grampus; species Grampus griseus. Next base: position 10,026,909 of record NC_139001.1, read on the forward strand.
CATCCTGTTAGCTCACCTGACCTTCAAGGCCCTGATCAGAAGATGTCTCTTTAATGAGGCTTCCCTTTAGTCTTGTGATTCTCAAACATTAGTGCATATCAGAATCACCTGGAGAAGTTGCTAGACGGCAGATTACCAGGCTCCATCCCCAGAGTTGGGGCATGAGAACCTGCAATTCCATTGAGTTCCCAAGTGATGCTGATGCTGGGCCTGGAATCTATATCTTGAGAACCACCATGCTAAAGGTTTAAAGTCTTTCTTAGTTACATTGACATTTATTTCTGCTAAAGCTTTGTTCTGTCACACTGCAAACATAATATTAGCACATATTTACTGAGCAATAATTATTTATCTAATGTCTTCTCTATGCACACAGATTATGCGCATTGAAAGATTATTCATTTCCAATAAACCGCAATATTTACAATACTCAGAATCACACTGAAGATAATTTAATCTTGGATGAATCAGTCGGCACCTCTGTTTCATGCATTGCCTAAGGTGTATCCTTATAAACGTCAATCATAATTTTATGGTACTCCAGAAAAAATTAGATCATTTGAACTTTCTGTAAAAGCAGATAAAGCAGAGATTTAAAAGAGGAAGGAGACTTCAAATTTGGAACTTGTATACTAAGTGCATGTGGATGTAATTACGGCATTTATTAGAACTACAGGAGACATAGCCAGACCCTTTGACCTGGGTCTTGTATTTGTTGCCTGTTTGGGCTTGTGCTGGGCAGGGAGGTGAGCGGGGCATGTCCTCTGAAGGGCTGTCTTGAGGAGAAGAGGGACAAGGTGAGTCTGGGCAGATTGGGCTGTTTCTGAGCAAAGGTCCTTGTGGTCAAGAAGGGGTCAGCCTTTTTTGTAGCTTTGTGCTGCTCTATTCAGGGCTAAGTCCAGGACAAACAAATGACATACACACAGCTGCCTTTGCTTAAATCAGCTCAACAGACTGTTCTCATACAGCCAGATAAAATCTGGCATTTACTTTGTATCTAGCAACCTTTGCTTTTAGGAGAATTAAAAAAAAAAAAGAAGCTGGGAATCTTGCATGACTGAGTTTTATAATAATGTTGCATTAAAGGGAAAATATCGTTTTAATAGCTTAGTAATGAGAATGGTTCGGGTTTTTAAAAGGGATGCTATCATCTGTATATAAATGGTGTAAAAATTTAAGGATGTCTTGTTCTTTCGTCTTCCTTTTGAGTCATGTGTCTCTCCCAACTTACCTTTGGTGTTTCTTGTTCATCACTCCATTTGAACGGTTTGACTTTGTAGCTTTGGGTGAGAAGCACTTTCCTCATGGGGCATAAGATCAGGGGTGGGAGGAGCCCAGATTTCTGCTCGTGTCTTAGAAGAGATGGAAGTGAATTAGTTCTGTTTCTCAAGACCAGGTGTGGGCTAATCAGAGCTATGAGGGTCCCCAGTTTGCAGGTTCCGTCTTTGAGGACCAACCAATCTTGGGTCAGTTTTCCACCCCATGCCCCACTTTTGCATAGGGCTGTGGGAAGCTCTGGACTGGCGTTCCTTCCTTGTGTGAATAGGGCGGGGGCTGAGACCCTTAGGCTGAGGAGAAGCAGAATTGAGCTCACGGGTGGCAAGAGTTACTGAAGGTCTTGGGACCAAGTGGGGAGTGAATTTTCACCCTCCATTCCAAGCAGTGCAGACCGGAGGGGTGAGTGTGTGAATGAGCCAGTGGTTAAGAAGATGACGTGCAATTTCTTTGGATGGAGTTTTTGTATCTGATCTTTACAGAGAGGGTCTGGCTTCGGGTTGGGGCCTTAGTCTGTGTAAAGTCTGACTGAGCCTCACCCTGAGTTGGCTTGGCTCTTGGTGTGGTCAGTGTATATGTCCTGCCATCCCTCCCTCTCCTGACTCATGCCCAGTGCACACGGACGGGTCCACTTCTCTTTCAAATCTTTCTCTGATGCCTCCAGACCATAAGAGTCTGAGAGTCCCTCCTCTGAAGTTTTAGAAAAACTTCAGAGAGTCCCTCCTCTGAAGTTTTAGAGTCTGTATAGCCTCGATCACATAGTTTGGCTCTATTTGAAACCGAAGTGGTTTGGTTTAATTTCCATTTGGGCAATTCAAATGCCTTTATAAGGAATAAAATACATTTACTTGAGTGTACTTAACAAACATATACGCAAAATGAATGGGATGGTTTCATCCTGGCCAATTACAGAAAATGAACCATGGAGTTTAAGGCATGATTTCAAGGAGGATTTGAGTAACTGAGAAAGATGGGTAAACAATAAAAATTAAATGTGAGAAAATAGGATAATCACCAACAAAAGAATTACCTTTATTTTTTTCTTACAAAATGAATTGAAGCAAATATGCTAAAACCTTTACATACCACTGTTAATCAAGATGACTTTTGAGATCACAGCTCACTGGTTTAGGCTAGACAAGAACTAATGACTGCCAGAAGGGACAGGACACAGGAGATGGCCTGTTGTGGGCAGCCACACGCCTGGCCTTCCCCACTGTGAATTTGCGGTCATTCTCCTGAGGATAGAGAATCCGAGGGGGAAATCACAACACAAATTCAGGACCACCTCAAGCAGGGCAGGTTCCACCTTTTCCCCTTAGCTTCTGATAATATAAAAACATATTAGTGGAGGGATTTGATAAAAAGAACTGGTTGGATAGTCTTGATTCAGTGGATATGCAGTTTAAGGAAGAAAGAGAAGTAAAATGCAGTCGTAATCTCTTTCTTTGACCTCTTTGTTGATGCTGGGGCTGAGATAGGTACTCTGGAGAGAGGAGACGTTTCCTGGAGGGGACCTGGAGAAGACAAGGAGCCCAGTTTGGGGCATTTTGACTTTTGGGTACATGAGGGCTAAGTTATCAAACCTCTTTGTTTCTCAGTCGTGAGTTCTGCAAAGTTGGTTTAAGCATTTCCTGAGTCATTACACCTCAAATAACACCTGAAATACAGTTCAATACATGTTAGGCAAGATCATGATGACGACCATGATGATGATGTAAAATGTCAGGGCTTTAATTGGGTAGTCATTCTCCCTGGCCTGTGCAATCAACATCTTTTCTTGTTAATCCTTTCTTTATCAGAGGGCAAAACCAGCAATCTGCAGAATCCACCCGTCAATAAATAGGTCACAAATGGAAATAGGTCACTTGGTGTTTCAGAGAGATGAGAAGAAGAAATGCTGAAATCAGTGCCATTAAGGAAAGGAAAGTAACATGATGAAGAATTGAGACATGAGAAAAGCAAAAACCAAACCAAAGGAAGGAAAGAAGAAAATAAGCCTAGTAATGAATGACATTAGTTATGTAATGATTTGCATTGCAATTATGGCTAACTTCCCAGCTCTTGCCCTGAGTCAGGACCTGTGCCCAGTGAAGTGTAGGCACTATAAATGTCCCCATCTACAGATGAGCAGCCTGCAGCTTGGAAGGTTATGTGAACTTCCAAGTTCATGCATCTAGTAAGAGGTGGAACCAACATTTTAATTCAAGCGACCCTCACTGTCGTGGAAGAAGTGAAGCTTCTTAAATGTATTCTTTTTTTTTTTTTTTTTTTTGCGGTACACGGGCCTCTCACTGTTGTGGCCTCTCCCGTTGCGGAGCACAGGCTCCGGACGCGCAGGCTCAGCGGCCATGGCTCACGGGCCTAGCCGCTCCGCGGCATGTGGGATCTTCCCGGCCCGGGGCACGAACCCGTGTCCCCTGCATCGGCAGGCGGACTCTCAACCACTGCGCCACCAGAGAAGCCCTTAAATGTATTCTTGACCCACTGGTGCATTCCTCCTGGCCCACAATAGGTTATTTTGCTTCCTTTTGCTAATTGCATGATTAGGAAAAAAGCACGTGAAGATGTCTGTCATACAAAAGAAATATTTAGGTATTTAGGGCTTCTACAGTTCCTTTCTCTGTTTCATGGTAGGGTTGAGTAAAACATTAACAGATGACATAGTAGATGCAGACATCCTTCAAGAATTATTGAAGCCAGCCATGGCTCATCTGCAGAATGAATGTTATAGGAAAAGATCTTGTGTTAGTATCATCAGTGCTGTCAGTGTCAACTAAAGTTTTTGAAACTTGCCGGAATGTAGGCTTTTGAATTTGAGGACCTGGTTACCTAATAGAAACAACATATAGCAAAAGCTGTATTGGAATGTGTGCTGAATCCAGGAACTAAAAGTCATATGTCCTCAGGCCAGAGTCTGCTGGGTGTGTGACTGTGAGCTGAGGGGATCTCTGAGCCAAATGGAACCAATTAATGTATGCTTAGATGTGGACCTAAGGTTGTTTACCAAGCCAGTTCACTGGTGGGAGTCAAGTTTTTTTATCCTTCTTGTCTTTAATTTAATTTGTTAATTGTCTTTAAGAAAAAAAGGTTGTAGGAACTTCGGATGAAACTGCAAAAATCCAGATTTTACGAGCATGCTGAACGCAACTAAGGAAATATAAAGTTGTTCTAAAATTATATGCTAAATATGCACCTGCTTTGAATTTGTAGCTTTGATAGGTACTAGTTTTTGGAACAAGCGCAGGGAGCTGTGTTGTACTTGAGGGGCATGATGGGAGGCAGTGAGTAAAAGCCATCTTAAGCAATCGCAGAATTTCCATCTCCCTCTACAGGTCCAGCTGGCATTAGCAGGAGATTTTACGGAAGAAAAAATCTTTCGCAAACGCACCTTTTGGTTGCAAAAACTTGGAAAGTCCACTTGGGTCTGTTTCCTGAGAGAGGAAGTGAATGAAATGTGTGTCATTTGTATCATGCATTTGTGATACCATGATTATTCATGTTAGTCCTGTAAAAATACCTTTTTAAATAACTGAATCATAATATTGAGTGGCCCATGTTTAGGTCAATATTTGATTGAAGGTGGTGAATGGAAGCAATGATAGGAAATGGTCTTGTTTGTTTCAGATCAAAAGATAATTTCAGACCAGCGGCCCTCAGAGAGGGATGAGGGTAACATGAGGGTGAGAGTGTATTAGAATCACTTATTTACTCCTTTCCTGTATCCCTCTTTCTGTTGTCCTCCAGGATGAGCGTGGAAAAGGTTTGCCCACTGTGTGTAATTGAAAATATTTTCCACTTGATTCTGTCTTGTTCGGAACTACGCTTTCAGGGCTGGTGGCTTATTTTCTTTATTACTTGAAAATATTTATTATCTTCCTGGTTTTTGGAAATAGAAAAATGTTGTTGTTCACAAAGCCTTGTGAGAGTTTTTACTGACAAGCTAATTGACTCATAAACAAGAACAGCCTTACGTAAAATTTAAAAAAAATTATATATTTAACAAGCAAAGTACGACCTGTAACCATATTAATGAGTCAGTCACTTAAGCTTGTTTACCCAACTTGTTTACCCAGCGTTTGCTTGAGTTTCTCAGTATGCAGCCCAGTCAAAAGCAATGAATAAAGCCTAGTTAAGATTGTGGCGTGTGACTGTGTAGTGACTTTGCTGTGAGATTTGGTAGCTTTGAGTAGCGGTTACAAGCACCATGTTCCAGTTATGTATTGCTGTATAACATGTCTTTTCCAAAATTAGATATGTAGGTCAATAATGACCAATTATTTTGCTCACAAATCTGTAATTTGGACAGAGCTCTGTGGGGTCAGCTGAGGCAGTTCAACAAGGGCTAAAGGATCTGCTTAAAGATGGCTTGTTTGTGTGGCTGGCAAGTTGGTGCTGCTTGTTGGCTAGGAGCACAGCTGGGTTGTGCTGTTTCCTGTCTGCATGTTTCTCTCCTTGGGGCTGTTTGCGCTTCCTCATAGCATGGTGGCTAGATTCCAAGACCTACTGTTGAAGAGACAATAGCTGGAAGCTGCCAGTCTCTTAAAGGTTGAACCAGAAGGACGTAGACCCTTCCTCTTGAGGTGAGGGGTGTCAAAGAATGTGCAGCCATTTTTAATTTATCACAGACCAAATTGGACTACTTATCTCTGCCTCTGTAAGCTATTCGCATTCATATCTTTTGGCACTTCTCAAGGTGCTTCTTTACCTGTATCGTCCTTCCCTATTTTTAACTTCATGCATTTTCAATGGTGGCAAAAATGGGTTCTTGGAATGGGAAAAAACTTAGATATTATAATGGGAATATCTGTACCACAGAACATAAAGAGATGCACAATATACCTGTGCCATTAAAATTTCAGGGGGGTGAGGGAGGCAATTAGAGAAAAAAAAAGTCTGAAAAGGGCTCCTTAGGTGGCTGATTGTGTAAAATACTTTGAGAGACACAGCTTTACTTTCAGCCCAGATCTGTTGTCCTTTCTTCCATAAAGCCTAACCTAACCCAACTCCAGCAAACTTAATTGTTATATACTTATAGACATTTCATTTGTATGTCTGCAGTGTATTTAAAAATTTTTTTATTTTGTTATTTTTTAATTTATTTTCTTTCTTCTTCTGAATCAGTTATACATATACATATGTTCCCATATCTCTTCCCTCTTGCGTCTCCCTCCCTCCCACCCTCCCTATCCCACCCCTCCAGGAGGTCACAAAGCACCGAGCTGATCTCCCTGTGCTATGCGGCTGCTTCCCACTAGCTATCTACCTTACGTTTGGTAGTGTATATATGTCCATGCCACTCTCTTGCTTTGTCACAGCTTACCCTTCCCCCTCCCCATATCCTCAAGTCCATTCTCTAGTAGGTCTGTGTCTTTATTCCTGTCTTACCCCTAGGTTCTTCATGACATTATTTTTTCTAAAATTCCATATATATATGTTAGCATACGGCATTTGTCTTTCTCTTTCTGACTTACTTCACTCTGTACGACAGACTCTAGGTCTATCCACCTCATTACAAATAGCTCAATTTCGTTTCTTTTTATGGCTGAGTAATATTCCATTGTATATATGTGCCACATCTTCTTTATCCATTCATCCGATGATGGACACTTAGGTTGTTTCCATCTCCGGGCTATTGTAAATAGAGCTGCAATGAACATTTTGGTACATGATTCTTTTGAATTATGGTTTTCTCAGGGTATATGCCCAGTAGTGGAATTGCTGGGTCATATGGTAGTTCTATTTGTAGTTTTTCAAGGAACCTCCATACTGTTCTCCAAAGTGGCTGTATCAATTTACATTCCCACCAACAGTGCAAGAGGGTTCCCTTTTCTCCACACCCTCTCCAGCATTTATTGTTTCAAGATTTTTTGATGATGGCCATTCAGACTGGTGTGAGATGATACCTCATATGTAGTCTTGATTTGCATTTCTCTAATGATTAATGATGTTGAGCATTCTTTCATGTCTTTGTTGGCAGTCTGTATATCTCCTTTGGAGAAATGTCTATTTAGGTCTTCTGCCCATTTTTGGATTGGGTTCTTTGTTATTGAGCTGCATGAGCTGCTTATAAATTTTGGAGATTAATCCTTTGTCAGTTGCTTCATTTGCAAATATTTTCTCCCATTCTGAGGGTTGTCTTTTGGTCTTGTTTATGGTTTCCTTTGCTGTGCAAAAGCTTTGAAGTTTCATTAGGTCCCATTTGTTTATTTTTGTTTTTATTTCCATTTCTCTAAGAAGTGGGTCAAAAAGGATCTTGCTGTGATTTATGTCATAGAGTGTTCTGCCTATGTTTTCCTCTAAGAGTTTGATAGTTTCTGGCCTTACATATAGCTCTTTAATCCATTTTCAGCTTATTTTTGTGTATGGTGTTAGGCAGTGATCTAATCTCATACTTTTACATGTACCTGTCCAGTTTTCCTAGCACCACTTATTGAGAGGCTGTCCTTTCTCCACTGTACATTCCTGCCTCCTTTATCAAAGATAAGGTGACCATAAACCGTGGGTTTATCTCTGGGCTTTCTATCCTGTTCCATTGATCTATCTTTCTGTTTTTGTGCCAGTACCATACTGTCTTGATTACTGTAGCTTTGTAGTATAGTCTGAAGTCAGGGAGCCTGATTCCTCCAGCTCCGTTTTTTGTTCTCAAGATTGCTTTCGCTATTCAGGGTCTTTTGTGTTTCCATATAAATTGTGAAAGTTTATGTTCTAGTTGTGTGAAAAATGCCAGTGGTAGTTTGATAGGGATTGCATTGAATCTGTAGATTGCTTTGGGTAGTAGAGTCATTTCACAATGTTGATTCTTCCAATCCAAGAACATGGTATATCTCTCCATCTATTTGTATCATCTTTAATTTCTTTCATCAGTGTCTTATAATTTTCAGCATACAGGTCTTTTGTCTCCTTAGGTAGGTTTATTCCCAGATATTTTATTCTTTTTGTTGCAATGGTAAATGGGAGTGTTTTCTTGATTTCACTTTCAGATTTTTCATCATTAGTGTATAGGAATGCCAGAGATTTCTGTGCATTAATTTTGTATCCTGCTACTTTACCAAATTCATTGATTAGTTCTAGTAGTTTTCTGATAACATCTTTAGGATTCTCTATGTATAGTATCATGTCATCTGCAAACAGTGACAGCTTTACTTCTTCTTTTCCGATTTGGATTCCTTTTATTTCCTTTTCTTCTCTGATTGCTGTGGCTCAAACGTCCAAATCTATGTTGAAGAAGAGTGGTGAGAGTGGGTAACCTTGTCTTGTCTTCCTGATCTTAGTGGAAATGCTTTCAGTTTCTCACCACTGAGGACGATGTTGGCTGTGGGTTTGTCATATATGGCCTTCATTATGTTGAGGAAAGTTCCCTCGATGCCTACTTTCTGCAGGGTTTTTATCGTAAATGGGTGTTGAATTTTGTTGAAAGCTTTCTCTGCATCTATTGAGATGATCATATGGTTTTTCTCTTTCAGTTTGTTAATAGGTGTATCACGTTGATTGGTTTGCATATATTGAAGAATCCTTGCATTCCTGTAATAAACCCCACTTGATCATGGTGTACAATCTGTTTAATGTGCTGTTGGATTCTGTTTGCTAGTATTTTGTTGAGAATTTTTGCATCTATGTTCATCAGTGATATTGGCCTGTAGTTTTCTTTCTTTGTGACATCCTTGTCTGGTTTTGGTATGAGGGTGATGGTGGCCTCGTAGAATGAGTTTGGGAGTGTTCCTCCCTCTGCTATATTTTGGAAGAGTTTGAGAAGGATAGGTGTTAGCTCTTCTCTAAATGTGTGATAGAATTCGCCTGTGAAGCCGTCTGGTCCTGGGGTTTTGTTTGTTGGAAGATTTTTAATCACAGTTTCAATTTCAGTGCTTGTGATTAGTCTGTTCATATTTTCTATTTCTTCCTGATTCAGTCTTGGCAGGTTGTGCATTTCTAAGAATTTGTCCATTTCTTCCAGGTTGTCCATTTTATTGGCATAGAGTTGCTTGTAGTAATCTCTCATGATCTTTTGTATTTCTGCAGTGTCAGTTGTTACTTCTCCTTTTTCATTTCTAGTTCTATTGATTTGAGTCTTCTCCCTTTTTTTCTTGATGAGTCTGGCTAACGGTTTATCAATTTTGTTTATCTTCTCAAAGAATCAGCTTTTAGTTTTATTGATCTTTGCTATCGTTTCCTTCATTTCTTTTTCATTTATTTCTGATCTGATTTTTATGATTTCTTCCCTTCTGCTAACTTTGGGGTTTTTTTGTTCTTCTTTCTTTAATTGCTTTAGGTGCAAGGTTAGGTTGTTTATTTGAGATGTTTCCTGTTTCTTAAGGTAGGATTGTATTGCTATAAACTTCCCTCTTAGAACTGCTTTTGCTGCATCCCATAGGTTTTGGGTCATCATGTCTCCATTGTCACTTGTTTCTAGGTATTTTTTTATTTCCTCTTTGATTTTTTCAGTGATCACTTCGCTATTAAGTACTGTATTGTTTAGCCTCCATGTGTTTGTATTTTTTACAGATCTTTTCCTGTAATTGATATCTAGTCTCATAGCGTTGTGGTTGGAAAAGATATTTGATACAATTTCAATTTTCTGAAATTTACCAAGGCTTGATTTGTGACCCAAGATATGATCTATCCTGGAGAATGTTCCATGAGCACTACAGAAAAATGTGTAGTCTGTTGTTTTTGGATGGAATGTCCTATAAATATCAATTAAGTCCATCTTGTTTAATGTATCATTTAAAGCTTGTATCTCCTTATTTATTTTCATTTTGGATGATCTGTCCATTGGTGAAAGTGGGGTGTTAAAGTCCCCTACTATGAATGTGTTACTGTCGATTTCCCATTTTATGGCTGTTAGTATTTGCCTTATGTATTGAGGTGCTCCTATGTTGGGTGCATAAATATTTACAATTGTTATATCTTCTTCTTGGATCGATTCCTTGATCATTATGTAGTGTCCTTCTTTGTCTCTTGTAATAGTCTTTATTGTAAAGTCTATTTTGTCTGATATGAGAATTGCTACTCCAGCTTTCTTTTGGTTTCCATTTGCATAAAATATCTTTTTCCATCCCCTCACTTTCAGTCTGTATGTGTCTCTAGGTCTGAAGTGGGTCTCTTGTAGACAGCAAATATATGGGTCTTGTTTTTGTATCCGTTCAGCCAATCTGTGTCTTTTGGTGGGAGCATTTAGTCCATTTACATTTAAGATAATTATCGATATGTATGTTCCTATTCCCATTTTCTTAATTGTTTTGGGTTCGTTATTGTAGGTCTTTTCCTTCTCTTGTGTTTCTTGCCTAGAGAAGTTCCTTTAGCAGTTGTTGTAAAGCTGGTTTGGTGGTGCTGAACTCTCTCAGCTTTTGCTTGTCTGTAAAGGTTTAAATTTCTCCATCAAATCTGAATGAGCTCCTTGCTGGGTAGAGTAATCTTGGTTGCAGGTTTTTCTCCTTCATCACTTTAAATATGTCCTGCCAGTCCCTTCTGGCTTGCAGAGTTTCTGCTGAAAGATCAGCTGTTAATGTTATGAGGATTCCCTTGTGTGTTATTTGTTGTTGTTCCCTTCCTGCTTTTAATATGTTTTGTTTGTATTTAATTTTTGACAGTTTGAGTAATATGTGTCTTTGCATGTTTCTCCTTGGAGTCATCCTGTATGGGACTCTCTGTGCTTCCTGGACTTGATTAAGTATTTCCTTTCCCATATTAGGGAAATTTTCAACTATAATCTCTTCAAATATTTTCTCAGTTCCTTTCTTTTTCTCTTCTTCTTCTGGAACCCCTATAATATGAATGTTGGTGCGTTTAATGTTGTCCCTGAGGTCTCTGAGACTGTCCTCAGTTCTTTTCATTCTTTTTTCTTTATTCTGCTCTGCAGTAGTTATTTCCACTATTTTATCTTCCAGGTCACTTCTCCGTTGTTGTGCCTCAGTTATTCTGCTCTTGATCCCATCTAGAGTATTTTTCATTTCATTTATTGTGTTGTTCATCATTGTTTGTTTCATCTTTAGTTCTTCTAGGTCCTTGTTAAATGTTTCTTGCATTTTGTGTATTCCATTTCCAAGATTTTGGATCATCTTTACTATCATTATTCTGAATTGTTTTTCAGGTAGACTGCCTATTTCCTCTTCATTTGTTAGGTTTGGTGGGTTTTTATCTTGCTCCTTCATCTGTGGTGTGTTTTTCTGTCTTCCCATTTTGCTTATCTTACTGTGTTTGGGGTCTCGTTTTTGCAGGCTGCAGGTTTGTAGTTCCCATTGTTTTTGGTGTCTGTCTCCAGTGGCTAAGGTTGGTTCAGTGGATTGTGTAGGCTTCCTGATGGAGGGGACTAGTGCCTGTGTTCTGGTGGATGAGGCTGGATCTTGTCTTTCTGGTGGGCAGGTCCACGTCTGGTGGTGTGTTTGGGGGTGTTTGTGGACTTATTATGATTTTAGGCAGCCTCTCTGCTAATGGGTGGGGTTGTGTTCCTGTCTTGCTAGTGGTTTGGCATAGGATGTCCACACTGTAGCTTGCTGGTCATTGAGTGAAGCTGGGTGCTGGTGTTGAGATGGAGATCTATGGGAGATTTTCGCCATTTGATATTATGTGGAGCTGGGAGGTCTCTTGTGGACCAGTGTCCTGAAGTTGGCTCTCCCACCTCAGAGGCACAGCACTGACTCCTGGCTGCAGCACCAAGAGCCTTTCATCCACACGGCTCAGAATAAAAGGGAGAGAAAGTAGAAAGAAAGAATTAGTAGTAGTAGTAAGAAAGAAAGAAAGAAAGGAGGGAGGGAGGGAGGGAGGGAGGGAGGAAGTAAGGAGGGAAGGAAGGAAGGAGGGAAGGAAGGAAAAAAAGAAAGGAAGAAGATAAAGTAAAATAAAATAAGATAAAATACAATAAAATTATTAAAATAAAAAAATATTAAGAGAAATAAAGAAAAAAAATTTAAAAAACAAAAAAAAAATGGATGGATAGAACCCTAGAACAAATGGTGGAAGCAAAGCTATACAGACAAAATCTCACACAGAAGCATACACGTACACACAAAAAGAGGAAACGGGGAAAAAATAATAAATCTTGCTCTCAAAGCCCACCTCCTTAATTTGGGATGATTCGTTGTCTTTTCATGTATTCCACAGATGCAGGTACATCAAGTTGATTGTGGAGCTTTAATCCGCTGCTCCTGAGGCTGCTGGGAGAGATTTCCCTTTCTCTTCTTTGTTCGCACAGCTCCTGGGGCTCAGCTTTGGATTTGGCCCCGCCTCTGCGTGTAGGTCGCGGAGGGCGTCTGTTCCTCGCTCAGAGAGGAAGGGGTTAAAAGAGCCACTGATTTGGGAGCTCTGGCTCACTCAGGCCAGGGGGGAGGGAGGGGCATGGAGTGCGGGGTGGGCCTGCGGTGGCAGAGGCCGGTGTGACGTTGCACCAGCCTGAGGCGTGCAGTGAATTCTCCTTGGGAAGTTGTCCCTGGATCCCAGGACCCTGGCAGTGGGGGGCTGCACAGGTTCCCCAGAAGAGGGGCGTGGATAGTGACCTGTGCTCGCACACAGGCTTCTTGGTGGCGGCAGCAGCAGCCTTAGCGTCTCATGCCCGTCTCTGGGGTCCGCGCTCGCACCCGTCTCTGGAGCTCCTTTAAGCAGCGCTCTTAATCCCCTCTCCTCGCGCACCAGGAAACAAAGAAGGAAGAAAAAGTCTGTTGCCTCTTGGCAGCTCCAGGCTTTTCCCCCCACGGACTCCCTCCCGGCTAGCCGTGGCGCACTAACCCCCTGCAGGCTGTGTTCACGCCGCCAACCCCAGTCCTCTCCCAGCGCTCCCACCGAAGACTGAGTCTCAGCTCCCAGCCCCGCCCGCCCCAGCGGGTGAGCAGACAAGCCTCTCAGGCTGGTGAGTGCAGGTTGGCCCTGATCCTCTGTGCGGGAATCTCCCCGCTTTGCCCCCCGCACCCCTGTGGCTGCGCTCTCCTCCGCGGCTCCGAAGCTTCCCCCTCCGCCAGCCGCAGTGTCCTCCCGCGAAGGGGCTTCCTAGTGTGTGGATACCTTTCCTCCTTCACGGCTCCCTCCCACTGGTGCAGGTCCCGTCCCTATCCTTTTGTCTCTGTTTATTCTTTTTCCTTTTGCCCTACCCAGGTACGTGGGGGGTTTCTTGCCTTTTGGGAGGTCTGAGGTCTTCTGCCAGCGTTCAGTAGTTGTTCTGTAGGAGCTGTTCCACATGTATTTCTGGTGTATCTGTGGGGAGGAAGGTGATCTCTGCGTCTTACTCTTCCGCCATCTTCCCGGAAGTCCTTCTGCTGTGTATTTAAGCTGGTTGTATTTCAGCTTTTTCTCCTTTATCTGACTATGAAGTTCATAATATTATCAAGTACGAATAGAATGCCTGTAATCAGTAGTTTGTGAATTGAATAAAAATGAGTTAAAGGGAAATTAGGTTTTATAATAGTTTGGGTTCTTCCAGAAATAGACCCTGAGATTTAAGTGCAAGTAGCCTTTTGGGAAGTTCAGGAAACATTGGTCGGGAGCAGGGAGATGGGGCAGAAAGGGAGAGGAGGCAGTGAGCTATGTCATCAAGCTTAATCCTGCGGGAAGTTCTCAGAAATGTGAAAAACCAAGCCTAAAGCCAAACCGAAACAAAAAGGTACCCCCAACTCAGAGTTCAACCACTTGTAAGGATGGGGAGCTGGGGTATTTATACTCTGACTCTCTATCATTCACTGACTGAGGACTCCCAACGATGTTCATCCACTGCACTTGCTTCTTTGGCTTTGGGAAAGGCCCCTGGCAGAGAGAAGCAGGTACTGATGGTGAAGTTACAGGGCAGCCAGACATGGGAAGGCCTTAGGGCTAAAGGCAGGGCACCAGGAGTGTCAGCTGTAGGCTTTCTTAGCACTTTGTGACTCGAATAATAGGAAGAAAGGTGATGAATGGTTTTTGTTTGGAATGGGGGAACTCTTACTTCCTCAATGTCAGTCTCCCTGATTGAAGTTCAGCTCCATGAATACGGGAAGTATGCTTGTCTTATTCAACACTGTATACCCAGCAGAGTCTCTGATTCAACAAATGAGAGGATTAATGAATAAATGTCAAAATAAACCAGCACAGGTTTGAGATGTGTTCTTTATTGTGTTCCAGTTCCAGCGAGGTCAGAGCAGTTAGGGCACAAGGTGGTAATGAAAGCTGACAAGTATCAGGTGCAGTTTGCCTTCAGGAACTCTTAGAAAACAGACTAATCACAGGGTAGAATTGCTTCTTCAGGGGGCCAGGGCTGCTTATTGAACCACTGGCATTTTCATGACTGTGCAGTTTAGACTCAGATTCAGATCCACTGAACTCAGACGAGCCCAGGGCAAGTCCTGCCCACTTTCTTTGTCTGGTCCTGAGGCATTTAGCATTACCTTGGGTTCAGGTGCAGTGAAGACAAGTAATACTGACTGGCAGTGGCCAGTGAAATATCTGTGCCCAGATAAGCTTGAAACCATGAAGAGTCCACGTGGTGAGTACCTTCTCTTTCTGTTATGGGCTGAATTGTGCCTGCTCCTCCCTCAAAAAAGACATGTGGAAGTCCTAATCCCTGTTGCTTGAGAATGTGACCTTATTTAGAAATAGGGTCTTTGCAGAGGTCATCAAGTTAAACTGAGGTCATTAGGATGGGACCTAATGCACTATGGTGTCCTTACAAAAAAGGGAAATTTGGATTCAGAGACAGATGTACACAGAGGGAACGTGATGTGAAGACACACAGAGAAGGCAGCCATGTGCCTGGAGTGATGCATCTGCTAGCCAAGGAATGCCAGGGCTCACCAGCAGACTCCAGAAGCTAGAAGAAGGAGGGAAGGATTCTCCCCTCAAGCTGCCAAAGAGACCATGGCCCTGTTGACACCTTGATTTGGGGCTTCTTGACTCCAGAACTGTTAGACAATACATTTCTGTTGTTTCTTTTTGGTACTTTGTTATGGCAGCCCTAGAGAAGTAGGGCTTCTTTTCTTTTTTCTTTCTTTTTTCTTTTTTTTTCTTCTTTTCTTTTCTCTTTTTTCTTTCTTTTTTTTCTTTCTTTTCTTTTTTCCTTTCTTTATTTTATTTTTTTGATCAAGACTTTTCTAAATAATTGTCCTCTCCCTCCCTCTCTTCCTCCTACTGTTTCCTTGTTTTCTTACATATGCTGCGTTGATAACATAGTTGACATTTGCTTGTGGGTTCCCTGGAGTAAGAAAGGAAATTCCATTCTTGAACCATTTGGAGAACAGCAGAAAACCCCTCTTCAGATGTTTGGACCTTTTGGCTGTTACTCAAGAGGAAGTCATTTTTCTCATTGAAATGGTTTGCCATCTCTGCCAGGACTGGGTGGAGATGAGCCTTTTCTGCTGTTGTAGTTTGGTGAGACTGGCCTGAGAGATGGCCTGTATCTCCTACATATTGGATCTTCAGGGGCTGCAGGCATGGAGCCCTTCCTTTCCAAGGAGATTTGTGTGATTTCTGGGAACCAAGTATGGCCAGTAGTGATGGTTCCTTTGCTGAGAGTTGTCAGCATCCTCCATGTGAGGCTGGATTGTGGTCTGGTCGTGGACTTGGACCAGAGATCATTACCAAGGTGATTTTCAGAACGCAACAGTCTAGTTGATGGTAGTGAGCTGTGGTGTGGAGTCAAGAAATGGAAGGAAGTGAAGGAAGATGAGAACAGGGTGATTTGGGCGTATGTGTAGTTTGATGGCTTTGTTTTTAAATTCCAATTATGTTGTTTTTCTTTACTCACTTAATCATTCGTTTATTCATTAAATATTTATTTCGTGACTGCTCTGCGTCAGGTGCTTTGTGAGGGACGAGGATTACAAAGAAAAGACAACCTTGTAAACAGTACGTTCAGATGTTATAGGTGGTGTGCAGATACTCACTATTGTACAGGTATGGTTCAAGCATAAAGCAGACAGAGAGGTTAATTCTACCCGGGCTGGGAGGTAAGGAGTTTCAGAAAAGCCTTTATAGATGTGATCATAATTGAGAGGACAGTCAACAAAATATTAAAGTTGCTGTCTCCCTCAATGTGTATTAATTTTTGCTGTTTTTAAAAAACTCTCCTAAAGGTATCACGTACAGCAAATGAATTCTCAGTCCTCTGTAGATGACTCTGCAGCGTAGCGCTCTCCACTGACCCCTGATCAAAGCAAACTCTGGTCTTGCCAAAGCTCTGTCTTGTCACCTTCCTGACCATTTGAAGCCTGGGCACAAAATTATTTTAAGTTTCCTTCCAACCTGCCAAGATAATGTTCAATCCTGCATCAACCAAAACATTGTCCTATAGAGGAATTTTGTCTGGCAAAAATGAAGTGAAAATAAAACCAAATGTGTGTAGATGTAAATGTCTTTGTGTTCAGAACATTTATCTGCAAGGTCCTGTGGAGCAAGGTATTTACTGACACCATAAAGCCAAGCATTTCAAATGGGAACATTTAGGTGCCCCTGGGGCCATACTCAGGGCCCGAATGCAGTCCCTTGGGAGAATGTGAGAAACAGTTCTTCGGAATCTTACATAATCTTCACTTCTCTGGGCTTTGTTTTCTTCATCAGTGAAATGAGGTAGTTGGTCTAGTTCATCTGAAAGGTGTAGTCTGTATTGCTGGCTAGTTCCTCCCACAGAGTTCATGGCTTATGTTTCTACGTTTATTTATGAGGGAGGATAGGACCAATATATCTCTAAGAAGAGGTATCTGAGAAGGGAGATAGGAAACTGACCACAATCCGATAGTAGTCAGCATTGGTGAAACCGTAAATATCTGAGATGGAAAGAAACAGAGTCTGGGGGAAAGGACCTTTGGAAATGATAGATGATGCTAATATGCACTTCACAACATTTTATGTGTATCTCCCAAACACAAAGCATTCTTCAGTGCACTTAGTTTTTAACTGATTAAAAATATGAATTGACTTATGCCTTTGCCTAGGATGCATCACTTTCATCCTATCAACAGGAAAAAGTCAGATAGTTTATAAAATCATAGCTTCTCTTGAATCCGTCAAAGAGCCAGGGTCATAGTACATCCAACCAGCCTGCAATATACAGAGGATAAGACCTCCAAAAAGCGACTACATATGAGTTATGGCTCACATGTGGAAGAGGATGGGAGGAAGATGGCCTGTGATACAAGAAGGAAAGAAAAATTCAGCTAAAATTATTAACAATTTTCTAAAGGTCAATTATGGACTAGCACAAGAGTATAGAACCCACGGTGGCTGTATACCCATGGGAGAGTCACACCGTCTTGCAGGCTTCTCTAAACTGACTGCCACTGGAGCTCAGGAGAGGGATTGAGAGGCAGGCTACAGGCCAGAGCAAGCCTCCCTTGACATGTGGTTATCAGGCACAAAGCCTCACCTCAGTCTTCTCCCTAAGAAGCATAAGATTTCACAGCTAAGGTAGGGTGGCAAATCCTACCTTAGGTGAAGGTGTAGGTGAAGGAGTCAAGAAATGGTGGTTGAAGGTGAAGACCCATTGTGCATAGGTGAAGACCCATTGTAAATTGTGGAGAGGAAAAGAAAAAATCCTCTACATCTAGGGGAAAGGCGGGAAACCAGCCTTTCTGGTTTCTGGATAGGAAAGCTATCCAGAACAGTAGAGGTCCCTTGTAGCAAAGTCAAGACCATTGAGAGCATGATTTCCAAGACTAAAGGACACAGGACATGCCCTAGAAAGCACCTAGTATCAAGAAATTTCAGTCAACCTTTAGGGGCAGGGAAGAAGTGTCAAGAGAGACTCTCTCACTCAGGTGTACAGAGGAGGCTGAAAGCTGAGGGTGGAGCACGAGTATTGAGACATTCTTCCCAGCAAACTAGACCCTACCCTGAAGACAAAGAAACGCTGGTGGAATTGAAGTCTGTACTACAGCAATAAAGCCCCAACCCAGACGATTTCCAGGCTAGACTGACTTGACACACTGCACCAGTGCTCACTAAGCTATAGAAGGAATGTGGTCCATTTCCGGTATAAATGCATTTACTACACTACTGAAATGATGTCTAGAATTCAGTAAAAAATATAAGATGTACAAAAAATCAAGAGAAAAAACAATTTGTCTTCTCCATGGTGAGGAGACAAAGCCATTAGTAAAACCAGACTCAGTGACGACCTGAGTATGGAGTTTAAAATAACTGTCATTAGTATATCAAAGGCTCTAGAGAAAAAAGTGGGGGGCATACATGAACATATGGGGAATTTCAGCAAAGAGAAACTGTAAGAAAGAATCAAATGAAACTGCTAGGGAAAACAAGAACAAAAACAGCAACAACAGAGTAACAGAGATGAAGACAGACTTTAATGAACTCATCAGTAGACTCGACACAACCAAAGGAAAAATAAGTGAACTTGAAGATAGGCCAGTGTTGATTGTATTGATTTTCTGTGTCATATTTCATTGATTTCTCCTTTGTCTTTATTATTTGGTTTCTTTTACTTACTTTTGGGTTTCATTTATTCTTTGCTTTTTTTTCTTAAGTTTGAAGCTGAGTTTGTTGAATAGAGAACTTTCTTCTACAGTTCTAATCTATTTCTAATATTTCTAATACTGGCATTTATGCTATAAAATTTCCCTTAAGTACCATTTTAGTGGCATCCTAGAATTTTTGATGTATTATGTTTTCATTTTCATTCAGTTCAAACTAATTTCTGTTTTACCTCTTGATTTATTCTTTCATCCATGGGTTATTTAGAAGTGTGCTATATAGTTTACATATATTTGGAAAATTTACAGGTATTTTTCTGCTGTTACTTTGTATAGCCTGAATCCTATACAAGGAATCCTATAGAAGGATTCAATCCTATACTTTTTTTGTGGCTCAGCATTTTGTCTGTCTTGGTAAATGTTTTATGTACACTTGAATTCTGTTTTTTGGTAAAGTGGTTTATAATTATCAGTCATGTTAGGTTGGTTGATGGTGCTATTCAAATCTTCTATATCCTTACAGCTTTTCTATCTACTCATTCTATCAATTTTGGAGAGAGCAGTATTGAAATTGCCAACCTTATTTGTGTTTTTTGTCTACTACTTATCCTTGTGGTCTATCATATTTGTTTGCTTCTTCATTTTTAGAGTGAATTTCTTATAGGCAGCCTAGAGTTAGGTTTTGTTTTTGATTCAGTCTCACTATATATTTCTTTTATGTGGGATATTTAGGCCATTTACATTTTATACAATTGTTGACACATTTAATTTTAAATCTTTTATCTTATTTGTTTTCTATTTGTCTTATCTTTTTTTTGGTTAACTTTTTCCTCTATTTCTGCCTTCTTTTTATGATTCCATTTTATCTTCTTTATACTTATATATAACTCTTTGGTTTGTTATTTTAGTCATTGCTTTATGGTTTATAGTATACACCTTTAACTTATTACAACCTACCTTCAGATGATATTAAACCATGTCATATATACTGTTAGATCCTTACAATAGTATACTTCCATTTTTACCTTTTCTGACCATTGTACTAGTGTGGCAATACATCTTACTTTTATATCTGCTAAAATCCCGTACCACATTGTTATTATTTTTAGTAATTTTGAATAGTCAAAATTATCTGATAATTATTATAAATTATAGATAATTATTCATTATCTTTGAATGAATTTTAAATTATAAGAAAGAAACTTATTAGTCCATATAGTTACCCTCTTCTCTGCTCTTCATTCCCTTTTATAGATCTATATTTTCATCTTTTCTTTTGCCCAACTGACTTTCTTTAACATTTCTTCTAGAAAAGGTCCACTGGCAATGAATTGTTTCAATTTTATTTTACCTTCATTCTATACCCAGAATTCTTGATTTGCTGTGGTGTAATTTTCTTCTATTTCTTCTGCTTGGGGCTTATTGAGATTCTTGTATTTGTGGGTTTATAATTTCCTCAAATTTAGAAAATTTCTAGCTGTTTTCTCAGTTTTTTTCTTGTTTTTCCTTACTTCTCCTCTGGGGCTCCAGTTATACATACATCAGGATATTTGAAGTTGTCCCTTAGCTCCTTGATGCATTTTTTTTCTTCTTTTCTCTCTGTTTCATTTTGAATAGTTTCTATTGTTATGTCTCCAAGTTCACCAATGTTTTTTTTCTATAATGGAATCTGTTAGTAGCACCCAGTGTGCTTTTCCCCTTTACCATTATAGTTTTTATCTTTAGAAGTTAAATTTGGATCTTTTTATATCTTCAGTATCTCTACTTACCTTTTGGAATATATGAAATACAGTTTTAATGTCTTTACCTGGTCATTATAACATCTGTGTCATTTTTGGCTGGTTTTTATTAATTGATTTGTCTCTATTATGGGTTCTATTTTCCTGCCTTTTTGCATGCGTGGTGATTTTTGATTGGATGTTAGACATTTTGAATTTTACCTTGTTGGTTGCTGGATATTTTTGTAATCCTGTAAATATTTTTCAACAGTTTTTGTGGAATTCAGGAAAATTACTCTGAAGTACTTTGATTATTTTGGATCATCTTTTAAAGATTTGCAGGTGGAATCAGAGTGGCATTTAGTCTAGTGCTAATTATTTCCTACTACTGTGACTAGACATTGAGTACTCTACCCAGTGCCCTATGACTCATGAGTTTTTCCATTCATTGGTGGAAACAGACAATAATTGCTGGTTCTGTGTGAGCACCAGCACGTTCATCTCTAGTGCTTTCCAGTGGTTCTTTTCCTTTGGTTAGTTTCCTTTCATGTATGCTCTGATTAGTACACAACTGAATATTTAAGGGGACACGCTGCAGATTTCCAGAGTTCTCTCTGTGTGCAGATATCCCCTTTTATTTGTCTCCCTGGGCTTTCATCTCTGTCACCTTTAGCTCAAGGACTCTGCTGGGCCCTTGTCCTCCCTTCATGGCAGCCTGCAGACTCCCTCAAGGTAGTAAGCCGGACAGTTGTATAACTTACCTCATTTGTGTCACATCTTTCAGAGATCACTGTCCTTCATTGCCTGATATCCAGTGTCTCACAAACTGTTGCTTCATATTTTTTTTCTAGTTTATTTGGTTGTTTTAGGTGGCAGGATCTATTTGGTTCCTGTTACTCCATCTGGATTGACACCGAAGTAAAAAACATTGATCTTTAGCAGTTTAATTGAATTCAGTGCAATAAGACACTCATACCACCAGGAGCATGTGGGAATAACTTAGAGAAGAACAGATTTCTAAATGCTTATTCCTATCCCATACTTAATTATGTGGAATGACCAGACAATTGGCCCATTTTATTAATACTTCTCTCTATCATTCACTCACACTCTGTTAGTTGAATATTCATAATTTAAATATAGATACGGGTTAATTCAACTGTACTTGAATTTTTTTCATGAGTGGGTGGAATTTTTGTTCTATGCTCCTAGCATTTGTCGTTTTCCATCAGGGGTTGCAAATTCAGATGCCTGTAAGGGTCAAGCAAGTATAGGAGTGAAGTTGGTAAGGCATAAATAGTCACTGGTCTTTATTTATTTATTTTTTATTTTTGGCTGCATTGGGTCTTCGTTGCTGCACATGGGCTATCCCTAGTTGTGGCGAGTGGGGGCTACTCTTCATTACAGTGTGCAGGCTTCTCATTGTGGTGGCTTCTCTTGTTGTGGAGCATGGGCTCTAGGCATGCAGGCAGCACGCAGCCTCGGTAGTTGCGGTGCATGGTCTCAGTAGTTGCACGCGCAGGCTCTAGGGCTCAAGGGCTTCAGTAGTTGTGGCTCGTGGGCTCTAGAGCGCAGGCTCAGTAGTTGCGGCGCACGGGTTTTGTTGCTCTGCGGCATGTGGGATTTTCCCGGACCAGGGATTGAACCCGTGTCCCCTGAATTGGCAGGGGGATTCTTAACCATTGAGCCACCAGGGTAGTCCCACTGGTCTTTAGTATAGAAGGGAAATCTGGCACTGGGGGAAGGAGGGACCATGGTGAATTGCAGAGGAAAACGCCTAAGTAAATAAGGGCGTTTGCAACAACCAGCTGGAACTCATTGTTGCCCTGAGGGAATGCAAGTTGCTTTTGTAGATATTCTGATCTTTCAAGAGAAGTAGAAATGCAGATTTTAATCATATGTATCTCAGTTTTTGAATACTACTTCAAATTTTGATCATAAAGCAGTCTGTGAATCAAATAAAACTTATTTACAGGCTAAGTATGCCTTCAGGCTGTGAGCTTGCAACCTGTGTTCAACAATAAATTGTTTGTTAACATATATAAAAATAGTTTAGAAAATTACAGAAACCGCTGAAGCTAGGGATACAGCACATAGGTATTTTTTTTGTTTGTATGTGCATATGTATGTATTTCAGATCAGTAACAAAAAGTAAATAAGTAGATACACACACGCAAACACATATACACACACTCCCCTGAGTGAGTCTTTCACAAGTCTTGGGGGCTTTTTGCATACTCTGTGGGCATGGAGTTATTTTTATGCTTCTCCCACATAATCTCTTGAGAGAATCTGTGATGTTCAAAAGAAATCTTCCATAATTAAAACTGCATGAATAAATATGGGTGTGTGAACCTGAGTATTTTAAGTTAGTTTAATAATAGCTATCAGTTTAATAGATATAGACAGTCTTTTAAATTTATGAATATCTGGATGTAGGCCTTTAAGCTGTAACTTTTTGGAACATGGCAGTTACTAGGATAATTTGCAGCAAGAAGCTTCATGCCAAATTGGTGTATGTCTTTCTTTTCTTGAAATACCAGATCAACACAAATTGCATTAAAAATTTAATTCTTGAAATAAAATAGTGCAATTTTGTATATGCCTACTAGAAATGGGGAGATTATCCAACCCTGCTTTACTTTTAAAAAGGACAAAAACTAACAAACAAAACCTTTGCACTAAAATGTGTTTAAATGAAAGTTGAATTTAAGTAAAATTTTCTTTTATTCACTCACGTAATTACTCCTAATCATCTAACAAATCATTTGCTGTTTATTTAACAACATATTTTTCTCATTTTTATGGGATTTTTTTGGTAAAAGTGCTAGAATAAATATTTAAAAGCAGAACTCTGAGAATATACATTAAATAGAAGCAAAAGGTTATTAGATCTAATTTATTAAAGGACACAAAAGTCATCACACCTGTTTCTTTATTCATATGTGGGGCCTGAATACACTTGTTATTTTAAAAGACAAGTGGTATACAATGTAAGGAAAGCACAACTGAGTTCCACTGATTCTTACAGAACCCTAAAGTAATAAAATGATTATGCGTAGAAAGTCAAAGCCCTACTGATTTTTGTACACTTGTACAAATTAACATTTGTTTGGGGTACTGAGTATTCTTCCATTAATTCCATTCACCCACTTGTTCCTTGCGGTTCTCTTGAGAACATTTGCAATATTTTTGAAGCTTGATTAGGGCATTACTGAATCAGTAATTTGCAAGTTAAAACTGACCATTTTAGTCAGCCTTCAAAATGCAAAGATGAGCCAGGGATTAAAACCTTTAATGCCTTCCCTCTAATTTGTGTGAAGGCAGTGTGCCAGTTATCTTAGAAAAAGAGGAGGCAGGATTTGCCTTCCAAAGAAGTTCTGTATTTTGGATGCAGAATCAATACAAAGGTGAGATACGCTGGATTTGAATTGGTAAAATATGTAAATCTCTGCCTGCTAAACTGTCAGAGATTAATGTCTGAATAGGAGTGGGAAGCGCCAACTGTAAAATTATACAGGGCATGGCGATTACCCCATCTGCATAATGGGGCTCGCTTTAGAGGCTCTATTTTAGGATCGCACGTAAAGCACCAAATGCAGAAAGCAGAGCTTTGTTTAATTTGTCCTAGGCAGTGCCCTAATTTTCTGCAACACTATGCACGTCCCTTGAAGAATGAGTAGCGCATTTTCTTTACGGAACCCTGTGCGCCCGTCATTTGGGGACTGTAGCTTCTCCAAGCTACTCTATTAGACTGCTCTTGTGTTGCCTTTTCATGATGCTGCTGGATTGTGTCATTTGAGGTTGCATTATCTTTACTGCACTTGTATGTCCCTGCAAAGCACAAGTGATATTATTTTTGACTGGTCATAACAAGCATTTTAGAGTTGACAGATGAGAAAACTGAGGCCCAGGAGGTATAAGGCCATGCAGTTCTGACAGAGTCGGTTATAGCAAATGGGTCTTGGCTACTCAGCAAGAATTGTGTATTATTGCAGGTACAGTATTCGACTGTCTCTTGAGACTTGGGATTCCTCTTATTTTGGCAGTAGCTCAGAGAGCTTTGCCTTAAGTATTAATAACTAGGGACTGTAATACTTTCTTTGGATTATTATTTGGTGTCTGGTCGTTACGGCTCAGCCTAGTCCAATAACTAAGTGCAAGGTTCACTATTTTTTTTAAAGATAATGTTGCTGTTCATTTATGCAGATTAACATTTATGAGGTCCTTTTCAAACTTTTATCTCCGTTTTATTTTTACAGATGATTTTTTATTAAAAAGTAGTTTTGTATTGGTGAGACTGAATTTTTTGGATCAGACACCTCACTCAAGCTCACTTAAGCATAAAAGGCACTGTAGTGGTTCATTCTGTCAGTAAGGCTGTGGATAGATCTGAGTCAGGTGCAGCTGGATCCAGGGGCTCAGCTTTGTCGTCGGTGACTTTCCATTTCTAAGCTCTCCTGTTGTCTCTGTGTGGTCTTATCATTCACCGACGGACCTCGTGGGAAGAGAAGGTCAGCAGCAGCTCTGAACTCTTTACCCCCTTTCAGCAAAAACCCTACCTATCAACCTCCCAGGTGATTCTGTTCAGCCAGTCTTGAGTTTCATCTGAACCAATTCCTTTGGCCAGGTACATGGGGTTACTCCGATGGTCAGCCTGTGTCACGTATTCTTTCCCAGTGTTAGGGGGTGGGGAATTATGAATGACAGCCCCATTTCACAAAGCAGCCTATGGTAGTGGAGAAGTTTCCCTAAGGGAGGGGCAGAAGAGTGTTCCTATCAGAAGCAGCTTTAGCTATTGCACTTCGACCACTGAAGGTTTGCAAGACAGACTCAGAGTTACATAAAAATGTTAATTTTCTGTAAAAGTACGTATTGTTGTAGACTCAATGATTCATCACATAATCTACATTTTATTTCCCTCTTTACTTTCATCCTTTCACAGTGGACAAAAAAGACAATGCCATTAAAGAAAAAAAAAACACTTTTTTTCTTTAATGTTTTAAAGACATTAAAATAACTTTCTCTATTTCACTTTCAAATATTGTCTTAGCCTTTTTCTTTAGCTCTTGTAAGGAACTTCTCATGCAGAATTGTTGTCATTTGATTTCACAGTCTCTATTGATTGTGAGAAATGTTTCGAGCAGAGGTTCACATTTTATTTCTGTTCCAGCTGTGCCTCTCACAGTGCTGGCTGAGTGGGGTTGTTGAGTAAAGGTGGGTGGTTGGATTGGTGAGTGATTACAGGGCAGCTGTCTACCTGGCTGGAGATGCCCAAACTCTGTAGAATTATGTAGTTGAGGTTACACCACACATTGTGTTGAAGCTGGAATTTGAACTCCCTTATTTTCCTATCCCTAAGCTTATTTCTTTTACTTAGCTCCCAGGCAAGGGGGCCTTACATGTGCCCATCTGTAACTTCCAGTCTCTCTCTGTGCCTGGTCATTGAACCATTTGGTTCTGACAGGAATTACAGTGGGGACAGGAAGACAGTGTCAGAACTTCTGGGCAGCTTGATTGTGCAATCCGCATGAGAACACGGCCACTTCTAGTGCCATCTTTGGGACCTTCCTGTGTGGCACGAGTCAGGCCGAGTTGAGCTTCAATTTCATGTACCTCTCGTAGAGCGCCAGCAAAACGGCAGCCGAGGGAGAGTGTTCCCACTTGCTCATGACTTTGTCTTCTGAGCCCCTCTCCCTTTATCATCTTCATCCCATAGCTCCAGACAGTTGCTCACATAGGCAAACTAACTTCAGCTGTCCCTCCCAGGGATCTCTGTTGCTCTTCCCAGACCACTTTGCAACCCTAAACCTGCACCCTCTTGGACTGGAATCAATTAAGAGCAAAGATAGAAACTTCCAGATTAATATGAAGACTTGCATTTATGCAATTAATATGAAGATTTCCTTACATTTAAAAAACTGCAAATCACTACTCCTTGGGAGACCTACGTGCAAGTCTCTCTCCCATTTAAAAAATATCAGAGCTGGCAACTTTGTATTCTAAAACGTGGCTTTATCAGTTAGGGTTAAGTCAGAAAGACAGAAGTACTAGGAGATATATATTAAGAGGTTTATTCAAGGAGTTGGCTTCTGTGATTGTAGGGGCTGGCTAAGCAAGTTTGAAATCCTTAGGGGAGGCTGTCAGGAAGGGTGGGCTGGAACTCTGACATAGACTGAAATAGCTATTCACAGGTGGAATTTCTTCTTCAGGGAAGCCTCAGCTCACCTATTAAAGCCTGTAAATTGATTTAATCAGGCCCACCCAGATTATCTAAAATAATCTCCCTTACTTCCATTCAACTGATTATGGACTTTAACCACATTCACAAAGTACCTTCATGGCAGTACCTAGATTAGTATTTGATTGAATATCTGAGCATGGTAGCCTAGCCAAGTTAACATGTAAAACTGATCATCGAAGTGGTCAGTTGGCGTTCTAGTAGATTCTGTGTGGACTTGTGAAATGCAGGCCTTGAAATCCTGATACAGATTTCAGAACCTCTACTGCCTTTATATTGAATTGTATGGGAACTGGTTTTGGTGATTTATATTTAGGTGAATGTACTTGTGTATATATGTCATCACTTCTTTCAGTACTGTGCTTGTTTCACAAACTATAGCAGGTCCGGAAAGATCAAGGTGGATGAAGTGGTGAGCAGGTATACTTCATGAACCCTGGTTTAGAGATCATTATTTTTACATTTGTGCTGTGTATTTTTCTTTCACTTTATTACCTGCATTACCTTCCACAAATACTCCTTGGACATCTGTGAGGTTTCAGGTGATGTTTTAGGTACTTGAGAGACTGCATTGATTCAAACAGCTTCTACTGAGTATTTATGTGTACCAAACTTAGCTACATAATTTGTGGGGCCCAGCATAAAATGAAAATCAATGTCCTCCATTCAAAAAGTAGAAAAAAGTGCCATTAAAAGTACTGACAATAAAGCTTTTTCTTTTCTTCCATGAATCTCTCTCTGGAATCATGGTGGTTTTCCTTCCTTTTTTTTTTTTTTTTTTAATTTGCTGTTTAATCCTGTTCTAAGTTTAAAAAATTTTTAAAATTTTAGATTATTGACATGAATTTATCATTCATCATTTACTGGACCCAAGTAAATGGGAGGATAATGGATGGAAAATGAGGTTAGAGCCACTTAGGGTCCCTGAATCATGCATGGGCTTGAAGGCCAAAGTAAGGACTTAGAATTTTTCGGTGAGGAGTGGGGAAGACTTGGGAGACTTCTGGCAGAAGGGTGACAGCCATGGTGGGATTTTAGAAGGATCCCCTTTGGCTGCTATGTGGCAGGGTTGGAAATGGCAGGATTAGTTTGGAAGCTGCTATAATAGACCAAACAATGATGGTACCTGGATTGGGTATATAGATAGATAGTGGTGATTAAACATGGCTGGATTCTGGGCATATTTCAAGACTAGTGCCAACAGGAGTTGCATATAGAATGAATATTTACCTAGAGTCCTGGCCTGGGGCAGCAGATAAAATGGTCCATTGAGAAACAGCGAATTTTCTAAAGTTCTGCAGCCAATGCATGGCAGAAGTAGAGAAGGCAGAAAACAGAAGTCCTGTGTGTGTGTGTTTTTCATCAGCTCTTCTCCTTTTTCATTACCTCTAGACGTTCCCCAAAGTATCTCCTGTAACATCCCCTTCCCAACATCTTCACTTATTTTGCTGAATTCAGCATGGATTACATGTCTAGAATCTCATCTATACGTATCACTTTGGAAGAACCTCTCAGAGCAAGGTCCTGGTGACTCTACCACTGCCCCATGTTTTCATGGCATCTGTGTAGGGGTTGGCTGTCTCTTACAGTTTCATTTTGGTGGTATCCTGACAGTTTTTTCCTTCTATTTCACTTGATACCTTTGGGCCTGCTCTAGTAAAACAGAATTCATAAAACAAAGACTTTGCTACTGGGTTTGCTGTACAGTTGCACCCTGTATAATTCCAAATGAGTTAACTCTGTTTGGTTTTTTTTTCTCCTTTCCAGCACTTTCAGACCATGCTGAAGTCTAAGTTGAATGTCCTAACACTGAAAAAGGAACCTCTGCCAGCAGTCATTTTCCATGAGCCTGAGGCCATTGAGCTGTGCACCACCACGCCCCTGATGAAGACCAGAACTCACAGTGGCTGCAAGGTAGGAGGCACATGGCCATCAGGGAACCTCTTGGTGGGGCAGACAAAAGGATGTATACCCTTAAGGCTCTTGTTCAAAATGATAACTTTTTTAGGAATGAAAATATCAGACGACTAACAGAATAAGCTCATTGAGTGACGGTAGTCTGAATCCATACCCTGCTCTATTTTTCTGGATGATATAGCACTCTTCATCATTTTGGGGTTCACATAAAGGTATAAGTTTGGTATGTGGGAATGAAATAGTTTTCTTGCCATATTTTCTTTTTTTTTTAAACATCTTTATTGGAGTATAATTGCTTTACAATGTTGTGTTAGTTTCTGGTGCATAACAAAGTGAATCAGCTATATGTATACATATATACCGACATCGCCTCCCTCTTGCGTCTCCTTCCCACACTCCCTACACAACCCCTCTAGGTGGTCACAAAGCACCGAGCTGATCTCCCCGTAGGATGCAGCTGCTTCCCACTAGCTATCTATTTTACATTTGGTAGTATATCTATGTCCATGCCACTCTCTCACTTCGTCCCAGCTTACCCTTCCCTCTCCCTATGTACTCAAATTCATTCTCTACGTCTGCGTCTTTATTCCAGAATCATTCATCAGAACCATTATTTTTTTTAGATTCCATATATATGTGTTTGCATATGGTATTTGTTTTTCTCTTTCTCACTCTGTATGACAGATTCTAGGTCCAGCCACCTCACTACAAATAACTCAATTTCATTTCTTTTTATGGCTGAGTAATATTCCATTGTATATATATGTCACATCTTCTTTACCCATTCATCTGTCGATGGACACTTAGGTTTCTTCCATGTCCTGCTATTGTAAATAGAGCTGCAATGAACATTGTGGTACATGACTCTTTGAATTATGGTTTTCTCAGGGTATATGCCTAGGAGTGGGATTGCTGGGTCATATGGTAGTCCTATTTTTAGTTTTTCAAGGAACCTCCATACTGTACTCCATACTGGCTGTATCAATTTACATTCCCACCAACAGTGAAAGAGGGTTCCCTTTTCTCCACACCCTCTCCAGCATTTGTTGTTCGTAGATTTTTTGATGATGGCCATTCTGACTGGTGTGAGGGGATACTGCACTGTAGCTTTGATTTGCATTTCTCTAATGATTAGTGATGTTGAGCATCCTTTCATGTGTTTGTTGGCGATCTGTATATCTTCTTTGGAGAAATGTCTATTTAGGTCTTTTGCCCATTTTTGGATTGGGTTGTTTGTTTTTTAGATATTGAGCTGCACGAGCTGCTTGTATATTTTGGAGATTAATCCTTTGTCAGTTGCTTCATTTGCAAATATTTTCTCCCATTCTGAGGGTTGTCTTTTCGTCTTGCTATGGTTTTCTTTGCTGTGCAAAAGCATTTAAGTTTCATTTGGTCCCATTTGTATATTTTTGTTTTATTTCCATTTTTCTAGGAGGTGGGTCAAAAAAGATCTTGCTGTGATTTACGTCAAAGACTGTTCTTCCTGTGTTTTCCTCTAAGAGTTTTATAGTGTCTGGCCTAATATTTAGGTCTTTAATCCATTTTGAGTTTATTCTTGTGTATGGTGTTAGGGAGTGTTCTAATTTCATTCTTTAACACGTAGCTGTCCAGTTTTCCTAGCACCACTTATTGAAAAGGCTATCTTTTCTCAACTGTGTATTTTTGCCTCCTTCATCAAATGTAAGGTGACCATATGTGCATGGATTTATCTCTGGGCTTTCTATCCTGTTCCGTTGATCTATATTTCTGCTTTTGTGCCAGTGCCATACTGTCTTGATTACTGTAGCTTTGTAGCATAGTCTGAAGTCAGGGAGCCTGATTCCTCCAGCTCCGTTTTTCTTTCTCAGGATTGCTTTGGCTATCCAGGGTCTTTTGTGGTTCCATACATATTGTGACACTTTTTGTTCTAGTTCTGTGAAAAATGCCATTGATAGTTTGACAGGGATTGCATTGAATCTGTAGATTGCTTTGGGTAGTATAGTCATTTTCACAATGTTGATGCTTCTAATCCAAAAACATGGTATGTCTCTCCATCTATTTGTATCATCTTTAATTTCTTTCATCAGTGTCTTATTGTTTTCTGCATACAGGTCTTTTGTCTCCTTATGTGGGTTTATTCTTAGGTATTTTATTTTTTTGTTGGGAGTGTTTCCTTAATTTCTTTTTCAGATTTTTCATCATTAGTGTATAGGAATGCAGAAGATTTCTGTGCATTAATTTTGTATCCTGCTACTTTACCAAATTTATTGATTAGCTCTAGTAGTTTTCTGATAGCATGTTTAGGATTCTCTATGTATAGTATCATGTCATCTGCAAACAGTGACAGCTTTACTTTTTCTTCTCCAAATTGGGTTCCTTTTATTTCTTTTTCTTCTCTGATTGCTGTGGCTAAAACTTCCAAAACTATGTTGAATAATAGTGGTGAGGGTGGGCATCCTTGTCTTGTTCCTGATTTTAGTGGAAATGGTTTCAGTTTTTCACCATTGAGTACAATGTTGGCTGTGGTTTGTCATATATGGCCTTTATTACGTTGAGGTAAGTTCCCTTTATGCCCACTTTCTGGAGAGTTTTTATGATAAATGGGTGTTGAATTTTGTCGAAAGCTTTTTCTGCATATCATATGGCTTTTATCCTTCAGTTTTTTAACATGGTTTATCACATTGATTGATTTGCATATATTGAAGAATCCTTGCATTCCTGGGATAAACCCCACTTGATCCTGGTGTATGATCCTTTTCATGTGCTGTTGGAATCTGTTTGCTAGTATTTTTTTGAGGATTTTGCATCTATGTTCATCAGTGTTATTGGTCTGTAGTTTTCTTTTTGTGTGAGATCTTCGTCTGGTTTTGTTATCAGGGTGATGGTGGTCTCGTAGAATGAATTTGGGAGTGTTCCTCTGTCTGCTATATTTGGAAGAGTTTGAGAAGGATAGGTGTTAGCTCTTCTCTAAATGTATGATAGAATTTGTCCGTGAAGCCATCTGGTCCTGGGCTTTTGTTTGTTGGAAGATTTTTAATCACATTCTCAATTTCAGTGCTTGTGATTGGTCTGTTTTTATTTTCTATTTCTTCCTGGTTCAGTCTCAGAAGTTTGTGCTTTTCCAAGAATTTGTCCATTTCTTCCAGGCTGTCCATTTAATTGGCATAGAGTTGCTTTTAGTAATGTTTCATGATTCTTTGTATTTCTGCAGTGTCATTTGTTACTTCTCCTTTTTTATTTCTAATTCTGTTGATTTGAGTCTTTTCCCTTTTTTCTTGCTGAGTTTGGCTAATGGTTTATCAATTGTGTTTATCTTCTCAAAGAACCAGCTTTTGGTTTTATTGATGTTTGCTATTGTGTCCTTCATTTCTTTTTTATTTCTTTCTGATCTGAGTTTTATGATTTCTTTCCCTCTGCTAACTTTGGGTATTTTTTGTTCTTCTTTCTCTGATTGCTTTAGGTGTAAGATTAGGTTGTTTATTTGAGATTTTTCTGGTTTCTTGAGGTAGGATTGTACTGCTATAAACTTCCCTTTTAGAACTGCTTTTCCTGCATCCCATAGGTTTTGGGTCACCGTGTTTTCATTGTCATTTTCTTTTAAGTATTTTCTGATTTCCTCTTTGATTTCTTCAGTGATGTCTTTGTTATTTAGTAATATATTGTTTAGCCTCCATCTGTTTGTATTTTTTACAGTTTATTTTCCTGTAATTAATATCTAGTCTTATGGTGTTTTGGTCAGAAAAAATACTTGATACAATTTCCGTTTTCTGAAATTTACCAAGGCTTGATTTGTGACCCAAGGTGTGATCTCTCCTGGAGAATGTTACATGAGCACTTGAGAAGAAATTGCATTCTGTTGTTTTTGGATGGAATGTCCTATAAATATCAA
This sequence comes from Grampus griseus, assembly GCF_964374135.1. NCBI lineage: Eukaryota > Metazoa > Chordata > Mammalia > Artiodactyla > Delphinidae > Grampus > Grampus griseus. Next base: position 10,059,309 of record NC_139001.1, read on the forward strand.
TTAAGTCCATCTTGTTTAATGTATCATTTGAAGCTTGTGTTTCCTTATTTATTTTCATTCTGGATGACCTATCCATTGGTGAAAGTGGGGTGTTAACGTCCTGTACTACTATTGTGTTACTGTTGATATCCCTTTTTTGGGCTGTTAGCATTTGCCTTATGTGTTGAGGTGCTCCTTTTTTGGGTGCATAAATATTTGCAATTGTTATACCTTCTTCTTGGATTGATCCCTTGATCATTTTGTAGTGTCCTTCTTTGTCTCTTGTAATAGTCTTTATTTTAAAGTCTATTTTGTCTGATATTAGAGTTACTAATCCAGCTTTCTTTTGATTTCCATTTGTATGGAATATCTTTTTCCATCCCCTCACTTTCAGTTTGTATGTGTCCCTAGGTCTCAAGTGGCTGTCTTGTAGACAGCATATATACGGGTCTTGTTTTTGTATTCATTCAGCTAGTCTGTGTCTTTTGGTGGGAGCATTTAATCCATTTACATTTAAGGTAATTATCGATATGTATGTTCCTATTATCATTTTCTTAATTGTTTGGGGTTTGTTATTGTAGTTTTGTCCCTCTCTTTTGTTTCGTGCCTAGAGAAGTTCCTTTAGCATTTCTGTAAAGCTGATATGGTGGTGCTGAATTCTCTTAGGTTTCCTAGTCCATAAAGATTTTAATTTCTCCGTCGAATCTGAATGAGATCCTTGCTGGATATAGTAATCTTGATTGTGTGTTTTTCCCTTTCATCACTTTATGTATGTCCTGCCACTCCCTTCTGGCTTGCAGAGTTTCTGGTGAAAGATCAGCTGTTAAATTTATGGGGATTGCCGTGTATGTTATTTGTTGCTTTTCCCATTCTGCTTTTAATATTTTTTCTTTGTATTTAATTTTTGATAGTGTGATTAATATGTCTCTTGGCATGTTTCTCCTTGGGTTTATCCTGTATGGGACTCTGTGCTTCCTGGACTTGACTGACTGTTTCCTTTCCCATATTAGGGAAGTTTTCAACGATAATCTCTTCAAATATTTTCTCAGACCCTTTCTTTTTCTCTTCTTCTTCTGTGACCCCTAGAATTTGAATATTGGTGCGTTTAATGTTGTCTCAGAGGTCTCTGAGACTGTCCTCAATTCTTTTCATTCTTTTTTCTTTATTCTGCTCTGTGGTAGTTATTTCCACTATTTTATCTTCCAGGTCACTTATCTGTTCTTCTGCCTCAGTTATTCTGCTATTGATTCCTTCTAGAGAATTTTTAATTTCATCTATTGTGTTGTTCATCATTGTTTGTTTGGTCTTTAGTTCTTCTAGTTCCTTGTTAAACGTTTCTTGTGTTTTCTCCATTCTGTTTCCAAGATTTTGGATCATCTTTACTATCATTACTCTGAATTCTTTTTCTTGTTTCCTTTCATTCGTTTGGTCTGGTGGGTTTTTACTTTGCTTCTTCATCTGATGCTTATTTATCTGTCTTTTCATTTTGCTTATCTTACTGTGTTTGGGGTCTCCTTTTTGTAGGCTGCAGGTTTGTAGTTCTTGTTGTTTTTGGTGTCTGCCCCCAGTGGGTAAGGTTGGTTCATTCGGCTTTGTAGGCTTCCTGTTGGAGGGAAATGGGGCCTGTGTTCTGGTGGATGAGGATGGATTTTGTCTTTCTGGTGGGCAGGAGCATGTTCGGTGGTGTGTTTTGAGGTGTCTGAGAACTTACTATGATTGTAGGCAGCCTCTCTGCTAATGGGTGGGATTGTGTTCCTGTCTTGCTAGTTGTTTGGTATGGGGTATCCAGCACTGGAGCTTGCTGGTCATTGAGTGGAGCTGGGTCTTAGCATTGAGATGGAGATCTCTGAGAGAGCTCTCGCCAATTGATACTACATGCGGCTGGGAGGTCTCTGGTGGTCCAATGTCCTGAACTTGGCTCTCCCACCTCAGAGGCTCAGGCCTGACATCAAGCCAGAGCACCAGGACCTTGTCAGCCACATGGCTCAGAAGAAAAGGGAGAAAAAAAGAAAGAAAAAAATTAAAAATAATAAATAAATAATATAAAATAGAATAAATTAAAATAATCCAATTGAAAAATAAAAAAATAGTTAAAATGAAAAAATAAGAAAGTAATTAAAGAAAAAGCAGAGAGCAACCAAACCAATAAACAAATCTACCAATGATAACAAGTGCTAAAATCTATACTAAGATAAACATAAAAATCAGAAAACAAGTCAGTTGCCGACAGGAATCCTCAAGTCTACAGTTGCTCCCAAAGTCCACTGCCTCCATTTTGGGTTGATTTGTTGTCTATTCAGGTATTCCACAGATGCAGGGTACCTCAAGTTGACTCTGGGGGTTTAATCCCTGCTCCTTGATGCCACATGGAGAAATTTCCCTTTCTCTTCTTTGTTCGCACAGCTCCTGGGGTTCAGCTTTGGTTTTCGCCCCTCCTCTTTTGGGAGGTCTGAGGTCTTCTGCCACATTCAGTAGGTGTTCTGTGGGAGTTGTTCCACGTGTAGATGTATATTTGATGTATTTGTGGGGAGGAAGGTGATCTCCACGTCTTACTCTTCCACCATTTGAAGGTCTGTTTTATCTGACAGTCCAGCAGGTCCATGTTAATTGCCAGCAATATGCTCCTGTCTGTATCCCATGTAGTCTGTGTTAACAAGAGCCTTATCGGAAGAAATTCAGCATCGTGATGAAGAACACAGGCTCTGGGATCAAATCCTGGCTCAGCCAATTGTACTTTGTGTCCCCTTGGACAGATAACGCACTCCCTTGGCCTCGATTTTCTCATCTCCCTGCGTGCATCCTTTTTTCAACCCCTGTGATGCCCAAGGGTCTTCAGAACCCTGATCAGCAGCCTTCTGAGTAGCTAGCTGGTCTCCTGCTCCCTGGAGAGCTTCACTGCAAAGAGCTCACCGCTCTCAACTCTCACCATATTTTCTGTAGCCCTATGGAACTTTGCGCCTGACAAGAAAAGTCCTGTCCTTCATGATAATTCCTCCCTTTGTAGTTGCTGTCTGAATAAAATATATCTTAAAGATCAAAAAACAAAACAAGTTTCTCAATGGTTGTACTTCCAAATCCTTTGGGGGTAATTTTGACATTTTTGTTTTTCTTCAGCTCTCAAAATTTATGCCAATATTCATGCCTCAGAATACGTTTAAAAAACGTTTCTCATTTATGTAAACCATAGTGCTGACATGGAAAGAAAACCAGAAATGTAATGCATAATTTTGGTAAGCTTTCGGCTTCTTTCTCACACAATATTCTTTTTTGCATATGTTGATGAATGTGGTCATCGGTTTAGAGGTAACAAAGAAAATACGTCTTATGCATATTTTGTCATCAGAAATTTGTTTTGAGTAGTGAAATTAAATTAACGGGCAGGAAAATGCATGTTTGCCTGTGGATTTCTTTTATAACCTGTAGCTATGCTCCTTTCCTTATTGCTGTCCAGGTTAGGGAAGCAAAGATCCATTGATCTTTCCTGCTGCAGTATTCCATCCCCTCCCCAGTTCTTAGCTGTGGTCAGATTGGAGCCTGCAGCAATCTTGAGTGTGTGCACAAAACCTCACACACGTCCATTCATCCCACAAATGCTCTGGGTGCTCAGTGTCTGCCCAGCACTGGAGGCACTGAGAGCAAGACCCCACCGGGCATCTTTATGGGGCTTAACTGTTAGTTGGAGGCAGAGGGAGGAATAAGCACAGATGAACAAACATTGGCTGGTGAGAAAGCCAGTGTGTGAAGAATTTGGAGAAGAATCTGTCAGGCAGAAGGATCAGGAGGGCTAATGGTCTCGTGCATTTTAGATGGAAAGCAATGGGCCAGTGAACCTGGGAAGGTGAGAATGTTATGGTTTGTAGTGGAGTCTGGTGCGCGTCCTGCTGTAGGGAGCCTTGATGTCATGGCAAGGAGTTTAGATTTTGCTCTAAGTACTATGGAGAAGTATCAGAGGGATTTAGGCAAGTGAGTTATATGACTCCATCTGAAAAAGTGTTTTTAAATGGTAATTCTGCTAAGGTGAACTTCCAGCTCCCAGAAAGAAGTGGCCAGTGGCTCTGCTTCAGTGGGAGAGAGTGGACCCACAGAATTCAGTCCCATTGTATGCAGTGCTTTTGGTGAACTGGTGATATAAAGGAATTACAAAACTACTCATTAAATTTGAAAGTGATAAGGAATCAAATTGGCTTATATTTCCTTTAGAGATTTCCTAAAGTCATTTTGAATTCTGTTCCTGTTGGGAAAAATGGTCCCTCAAAAGCAAGATGAAGTCAATTAGGGACCAGTATAAGGAGAAGTTTGATAAAGTCTAGAGAGCATGTTTAAATGTGAGGGAAAATGCAATTACAAAATAAAAAGACCTAGCAGTGCAATCCAGATACAAAAGAGATATGTGTGTGTGTGTGAGAGAGAGAGAGAGAGAGAAATATTTGCTAGGAGAATAAAAGCTATAATACTTCTAACAAGGAATATAGGGTTCAAGATTCCCGGACTTATTTTTTTCTGTGTACTGCTTTAGGTCAGGTTTATTTATTTTACTTCTAGAGGGATGCTGAAAAAGAAATAGAAGGAATTCAGAAGAGCATGCCAAAAAGCGTGAGGGTTGCCCTGGCATCAGTCTGTGGGGCTACTTAGACAAGGGGAAATCAGCAATGATTTCAGCTGGATACAGGGAAGAACTTCTGTGTTCAACGTGAAAACCACTTCCACTGGGCTACAAAAATTTATGGCCTCTTCAGCCCTAGAAATCTTGAAGAGGAGATTCCAGGTGTAGATAATGATAATCCTGGAGTCAGGGATCTGGGCCAACACTTCCTGAGGTACTTTCCAGCTTTTTGATTCTGTTTCAAGGAAGAAAACCTCTAAGGTATCATCCTTCAAATTGCGTACAATAATCCACTTTACATATTTACATTTTAATTGCAAACGTCCTGGAGTTACAGCCTTTCATTCTCAGGGACAATGTCACCTTTGTGTTCAGAGTCATATTCCTTGGTTTCAAAACACAAAACAAAGGTAGATTTTTGAGCCTTGAAATTTCTGTTTAAAATCTTCAGGCCTCCGCCATTTTTTTTTTTTTTTTTTTTTCCCAGATCATCCCCAGGAACAAAGTGCAGTGTTTCCTCTCTGATTCTTGCGAGTAATTTAGCTCACCAAATGCCAGCTGCAGAAGGATCTCCCTCCTGGGCCCAGGCCTGCCAGGAATAATGAGCACAATGTAGCCGGGGCCCAGCTGCAGAGCCAGCATCGGGACCCTTCGTTTCCACACAGTGCCGGTTCTTTTCGCCTTACAGCTCTCAAGTTGTGCTGAATAACTTTAGGTTTGGGGAGGGACAGAGGCGAGGGGAAGCAAAGGAAAGGGGAGTAGAAAATGGATTATGGTTGGCGAGGTCGAGGCCCTGGCTGTTCTCAGATTTCCCGTTTCCCTCTGATCTGTATTCTCCGTGGGTTCTGGTGGGATGGCCCCGCCAGGCTATTCATGTTGCAGGCAGCTGGGTCTTTGTGCATTCTCCTCTACTGCTGCCACTTTCTTTCTTTTTTTTTTTTTTTTTTGGAGTGGAGTTATTTAACTGTACAATCCACCGCATACCATTAGGACGCTTGTTGGAGCTGTTCAGAGTATCAGAGGCTGTGTCTGATTTTGCAGCAGAAACGATGGCTTATCTTGCCCGTCTTCCCCTGCCTAACGTGAGGAGATCCTAAGGTGGCTTTGGCTTGTCAGCAAACATTTAGTAAATTAATAGTCATTGAAAACCTACTGTGTACATAGAATTGCGGTGAAAGGAATCAAAGTAGGTGCCGTGAGCGAGTAAAGCAATTAATGGTCAAGTAGGAGGCATGAGGTGAGTGCCCAGGTAAACCGAGAGTGCTTCCGACACTGGTGTGTGTAACAGAAGCCCTTGGGGGGCGGATTTCTGGACCTGCTTCCCGAAGATTTTGATGCAGGCGCGCAGCTCGCTGGTGGGAACAAGAGCCCGCACTTCAGATTGCATGTGTAATCGACATGAAAGGGGCACCTGGGCGTGCTTGGAGGTTGAGGACCTGAACCAGAGGGGAGGGTGTGGACCGAGCAACATAAGTGACGTAAGTGGAGACGCAGTAGGGAAGTGGGAGATGTGGGGAAATGGTGTGTGTGGTCAGCTGGCACTGGGGGGGTCAGACTGGGTTTGCCACACAGCTGACCAGGAAGCTGACATCTAAGCAAAGATTGGGCTCTACCATTTTCGCATCAGATGTGCACCCTTCAGACAGCGTGGTGTACAGTGTCGTGTCCTACAGGAAGTGCTTGTCCTTTTTTGGATTGAGTCACTTCCGGGCCTACTCACCAGAGGCCTCAAAGCCTTCATGAAATGGTGACCTGATGATGATAAAAATCATAATAAGATACTAATACTACAGAAATAGATGCTAGTAAAAAGCTAACGTTTATTAGTACAATAAGTAAGCATTTGCCTATGTACTTTTCATGGTACTGAGCCATTTAGTCCTCAGGACGCCTCAGTGGATCAAGTGCCATCTGTAGCCCCATTTCACAGATGAGCTAGTTGAGGCACAGGGAGGCTCAGCCTGTCCCAGGGTCCCCAGTGAGTCACTGGCAGAGCCTGGATTTGAATTTCATCACTCTGGCTCCACAGCCTGTGCTCATTCCCACTAGAGTCCACTGCTTCTCAGTGACCAAAGACAGCTCTTAAAACTGGTGGACTGTTTGTGTCATGTGCATTTAAGCAAGTTTCTCTTCTGCAGGTTTCAGTTTCTGCCTCTTTCATAGGCCTTAACCTGGGTCATTATATATCAGGCATCCTCTTACCTAAAAGTCCAAGAGTCAAGGATTTACCTTGTTTAATTGAATTAGAATCTTATCTTTGCTTCTAAAAGCCAGAAGGATCAGGAGAGTGTACTCACAGCATCATAATTTCATCCCAGATATACTGCTTGGATTCTCAAATTTGGTTTTCTTTAAAAAAGAAAGGACAGTCTACGATGAGAAGTCACATGCCTTGTAACAAACATATATGGAACAAACCATGAAGTGTCCAGTGAGCTCCTGTACAGCCTTGTGGACCCTCTGCAACATCCATTCCACAGAGGTGGTCCCCAGCTACATGGTCTTACAGTTTTAAAGCAAGACAGCAGCAATGCTGTAACAAATACACTGACACGTAACCGGAGGTTTGGGACACCTTACAGCATTTATCTTTTATTTAAAACTTTCTATAAAGTTTGTGATTAGTGGTCATTTCTAAGAAGGGAAATAACATGGAAGAGAAATACCAAGGGAAGATGTGTGGGGAAAGAGATAAGAAGGAAAAGCAGGAAAATTAGAAGTTATTTACATAGGGCTCCTGTTTGGGTCTGGGTCTGTCTGCCTTTACTCTGGATTTACCTGGTTGTCTTCCTCTACACCCTCTCAGCATCGCTGGGCTGAGCCAGGTCCTAAGCTAGGTCTTGAGGGATGGTCTCCAGAGGGAATGCTCCTTTTGGCCACCAGGCAGGCTTTGGGAGTTGCTGGTGAATAGGGCTAGTTAAGCATGTGATGTGTCTTTCCAATCCCCTCCCTTTCCATTCCCTTATCGTTTATGCTGAGGGTGCCTTTGCCTTCATTCTGCAGCTTGGTAGCTGTCCAGCTGCCCCGTCCCTTCCCCCTTCCCCGTGGGCCCCACCAGCATTTCACCTGGGCCTGCTCTCCAAGTGATGCTCCGGTTCCCAAATCTCACCTCCTCCTGAGTGAGGCACTTGGCCTGGCGTCTAAGGCCCTTGCTGTCTTCTTCCTAATTGTGAGGGCAGAAACCATCAAACAAACTAGTCTCTAAGAAGGAGTTAATGATTCATAAACCGTGAGCATTTTTATTTTACTCTCTTTGAGATTCCTGTGCTTAGGCATGCCGGTCGTAGCCCCTTAGCTCTCAGAAAGGATGTGGTTGGTTTACAGTTTTAGGGGACAGAGAGGAGAGTTTCTGAACTGAAGGCGTAGCAGGAAATCCTCAGCTTCCTCAACTCCTACCATTTCATGCACGTGTGAAATGGCCAGTCTTAGAAATGGATTCCAGCAACCCCACTTATCTAATAAGACCTCCTGATTTGAATTTAAATATATTTAAAATTAGCATCATAGGTATCTATTTTCTATACTTATATTTTGTGTTTATTTGATCCGTTGTGTATTTCATTAGAAATGCAGTTGTATGTTCTCACTTTAGCTAAAGGCCCATTGTTCTCACACACTAACAGAAGGGAGAAACATTGATTAGATTGTCATCCTCATCTAATGCATTTTGCAGCCCTTTCTTGGTGGAGGTCCTTTTGGACATTGTATGAACTCAGTTATGCCAATTATAGAGACTTTCTCCTTGCAAAATAAGTTTCTGATTTAGATATGAAGACAGAATACAAATAAAGCAAAAAGTAGTGAAATATGAAATAAGATTTGGGCCCGTGGTCTTTATGGGTTATTTTCCTCTGAATTCAGAGTGGATGATATTTAATTCTAATTTATTTTCTCTTCATTCTTTCTCAGAGTTCCCTGTAAACGAATCAAAACACAGTCACTTCTGCGTGTCTCCCCAAGTGGAGGAGGGTGAAAGGTGATACGAGCTAACATCTGTTAGCTCATTATCAACAAGCTTTTATTTTTCTGCAATTTTTATTCTCTGTTGATTTGTAAATTTTCTTTCTCTTTCCTTCCCTTCCCCTTTCCCTCCTCCCTTCCTTTCTTCCTGATTTTCTTTCATGTTTTTCTTCATCCACAAGAATATATTGCACACCCTCAAGGCTATTAATAGGGACACAAAGATGAACAGTGGTGTTGGATGCTTTGGGTTGAAATAACAGGAAACCTAATTTGAACTGACTTAAATCATTACCATTTATTTGCTTTTGAATCTGCAAATTCCAGTAGGAGGGGAGAGAGCAGGAGATGTTAGAGAGGGAACAAAAGTGTCCACTACAAAAAAGTTCTTCAGGCTTAATGACCTTGAGGGAGACACATATCCTCTGCAGGGAAGGGCAGTGGTGGTTGAGGAAAATGCAGTGTCCTCGGATCTCAAGGCAAGGGCTGCTTTTCCTCCCGTGTTATGGCCCAGCCCATTCCCTTGAATTCTTATGGAAGATGTTTCTGTATAGCAGCCCATTAGTCCAGTTTAGAGTAGAGAAAGAGAGGCAGGGTTTCAGAAGAGGTAATGGGCTCAAGCTTATGAAATTTGAGATGTCTGTGGGACCACCAGTGGCAACACCCAAAGGGCATCTTGTTAAATGGATTCGGAGCTTCATGGATGTCTTGAGGATGTTCTCAAGGAGAGTGGGGCCGGGAGAAGAGGAAGGAGTGAGACAGGCACGCCCACACACAAACTCACACATATAATCATGCTTTTTTTTTTTTTTTTGACTGCAGGGGTTATTTATTCAATGACTTTTCTTTGGCAGAATCCGGTACGGTAGTCACAGTCTATATGCACATACTCTTCAGGGCTTAAATCCACGATTCAGACATCTCAACATCCTGTGCAGGAGAAGGTCTCATGCTGAATTCATTGAATCTAAGGCGCTTCCAGTTTTACCACCATAAAAGGAAAAGGCTGTCACTGATCCTTTTATGATGCCATTGACGCTAACACACGTCTCATTCTTAGGATTGTTAAAACATGAAAAACAGTCGCCACCTTAGACTTGGTGAAATATGTGAGCACCAATTACAATAACACGCTGAGCACGACTGGGCAGACCAAGCACAGTTCTGAGCGCTTTTCATGATTAACACATTTAATCTCCACAAGGACCTGGTGAGTAGGGACTGTTATGTAATCACGCAGTTTAAGGACAGTAGAGAGAAAGAAGAATCACTGGGAAAGGAGCATTAGGAAAACCAGAGGATGCTGTCCTCCCCGCAGGGCACTGAATCACGCCTGAGCCTTCTTCTTTCCTCTTCATCCTACATGCATTGCCCACTCCCCTCACCATCCTGTTCAACTCTCAGAAGTATCAAGAGGAAAAATGGATATAAGTCTAGGGATAGCTAAAGCCCCTATACATTATTTTAGGATTGCTCTCTGTATATGTGTTCAAGATACAGGCTACTTACGCTGCTGCTGTGGTACCTAGTGTGGAGGGATTTCATTTATGGTTTTAATGTAAACTTTTTAGCCGTGAGTCCTAACTTATGACTTTGAATTCTACACTTTAGTCTTCCCACTGACAGCAGTGGTGACTTCAACAAAGTTCTTCATCCTTCATGAGCTCACTTTTGTTATATGATGACTAAAATCATTTCATCCTGGGAAGTGTCTTTATTTCAGCTGACAGAAGTATTTAGAATGTAGATTATCGTTCTGCCTGAATGCTTGTTGAGTAGGATGGCAGACTTCTTTAAGAGGTTAATCTTTCCCATGATTGATTTGGCCCATTGAGGGGTTCTCTGGGGATCCTTATACCTTCAAACTATTTATTTCCTGCTGCGCCACACACTGTAAGGGCTGTGGCTGAAAATGACCATTTTACTCTAGGGAACCAGATTTGACATTAAAGCTTAACCTTCGTATAATGTCAAAGATGATATCGTCCTGTATTTCGAAATTTGTAATGTCACTGCCTACTTTACTTCTTGCCTTTAAAAACTCTTCGGAAATCAGCAAAGACTCCTCAGCGAAAAGTGGGAAAATAATCTAAACGAAAGGAATTATAATATTTTTGCTCTGCAGTACTATGGAAAACATGTAGTCATTAAAAATTTTGTTATAGAAATTATGCTGATGAGGAAAATGTTCATAATGTATTAAATGAATTTAAAAAGCTGGTTGCAAAGTGTTATTAGATCCTATTTTTGTAAAATAAAATAATTATATGCAAGTATTCATAATAGAAGGATCCCACTACAATATGAACAGAAATGATCCTGGATAGTGAGATTGTAGGTAGAACTTCTGATTTTCTTATTTTTTGCTTTTTATAAATTTTCAACAATGAACACAGATTTACTTTTGTAACTAGTTTTTAAAAGTAATTATTGAAGAAAAAAATTCCTTGGATGAGGAGGTTGCCTGGAAAGTTATCTGTAAGAAACTACATTCTCCATAGAGCATTTGGCAGAAAGCTCCATCTAAGTCACCAACTTAGACATTTGTTTCTTCTTTCTGCCCGAATCAAAATTTCCATAGCTTCAGGAAAAGTGACGTTTCTCCATCTAACTTGTGACTTGTCTGGTGGCAGACTAGTCTGGTCTGTTCAGCATAATAAGTGTAATCCTACTCTTATATGTTTGCAAGGATGGGGTACTGGTTTCCTCAGAGTTGCTTGGTGGCAGCCTTAGTATAATACTTAAAAGAGCAGAAATTTATTCTCACACGTATCTGGAGGCCAGAAGACAAAATCAGTATCACTGGGCAGAAACCACCATGTCGGCAATTCCACGCTCCCTCTGGATGCTCTAAGGGAGAGCCAGTTCCTTGCCTCTTCCAGTTTATGGTGGCGGCAGGCATTACCTGGCTTGTGGCCACATCACTCTGATCTCTATCTCTGGCCACACTGCCTTCTCCTCTTCTGCATGTATCAATCTATCTCTGCCTTTCCCTTATAAGGACATATGTGATCAGAATTAAAGTCTATCAGACAATCCAGGATAATCCCCTCATCTCAAGATCCTTAATTTATCCAAATCTGCAAAGACCCTTTTCCCTTATAACATTTACAGGCTCCAGAGGTTAGGACCTAATATCTTTGGGTGGCCATTATTTCATTTACTGTAGGTTCTACCCTTATAAATGGGTAGTTCTAGAAGTGTAAGAACTTTCAGGGAAAAATATAACGTTCATAGTTAATAAGTTGTTTAGGTTAAGTTTATTATTTCTTGAGCCTAACAAAATTCTTTCATTGGAATTCAGAAAACTACTTAAAAAAATAGAAAAATGAGGAAGGTTGCTCCTATGTTGAGCCACATTTCTTTGTCTTATTTACTTCTCAATATTTCTGAAAAAGAAGAGATATGTTAACATTTTAAATGGGGTCAGCTTTCTCACACAAAGTTGTGAGCATTTGTAGTTAGTTATGGTTCAGCGTAGTGAGCATATTAAACACTGTTTGTAAAAAAAGTCCACAATTCTGCCACAGTGAGTGAGAATAATGTTTTCTCCCCATTCCCAACAAAGCTTAAAGGATAATTTTGAAGATGGTTTGGAAGCTATCATCAGTGTGATGTGTGTGCCTGAGAGAAATATCTTGTTATGAAGTTATTTTTTCTCTCATGATTTGCTCATTAGACAGTTTGTCTTTGAAACAACTTGTTGGTTTAGCTCTGAAAATTTAATCATTATGTGAATTTAGGGTTCATTTATTCAGAAAACATTTTAATTATTCTGCATGTTTTCCTGGATTAATTCTGTGGATAAAATATAGTTCCTCTGTGGTAGACTTCATCTGTTAGGCAACCAACAGAAACACCACACAGAAAACCAATTAAGTTGGCAAAAACTCATTAATAATATGCTTTATGGTTTGTTTGCAGCAGAGATTTTACTACTTGTTAGAGATGGTTACAAGGTTATTATAACTTCCAAACTAAAATCTGCTTTATGTAAATATAATGCTTGAATACAATTAGTTAATGTTTAAAAGACGTTTTAAATTATATATATTTTCTACTTATCATTCTTTGTTATATCATGTTTTTCCCAGTGTTCTATTTACATTTTACATTAGAGGCACCTGTAATGAGGAAGTGAAATGTTACAGCAACACTCTGACTGATACTCTAGGGCTAGTTTAATTCATTCTTTGTTAAATGGAAAAATGACCATTAAATAAGGACGCAGTAGACAATATAGACTGTGATAATAATCTCATACAAGCCTGAACTTATTTTTGCAGAATATTTTTTAGCCTCAAATTTTTTAATCAAAGCAATATCTGCATGAATAAAAGCTTTAAATAATAATGAAAAATGAAACATAAACTATATCTCTCCCTCACACCCTAGCCCTGCTTGAAAGGGAAATTATAATTATTTCAACAGTTTCTTCTTATATTGACTTTCATATTTTATTTTATTTTGTTAACATCTTTATTGGAGTAAAATTGCTTTACAATGTTGTGTTCGTTTCTGCTGTGTAACAAAGTAAATCAACTATATGTATACATATATCCCCATATCCCATCCCTCTTACGTCTCCCTCCCACCCTCCGTATCCCACCCCTCTAGGTGGTCACAACGCATGTAGCTGATCTCCCTGTGCTATGCGGCTGCTTCCCACTAGCTATCTATTTTACATTTGGTAGTGTATATATGTCAGTGCCACTCTGTCCCAGCTTAACCTTCCCCCTCACCGTGTCCTCAAGTCCATTCTCTACATCTGCGTCTTTATTCCTGTCCTGCCCCAAGGTTCTTCAGAACCATTTTTTTTTCCTTTTTAGATTCTATATATATGTGTTAACATCTGGTATTTGTTTTTTTCTTTCTGACTGACTTCACTCTGTATGGCAGACTCTAGGTCCATCCACCTCACTACAGATAACCCAGTTTCATTTCTTTTTATGGCTGAGTAATATTCCATTGTATATATGTGCCACATCTTCTTAATCCATTCATCTGTCAAAGGACACTTAGGTTGCTTCCATGTCCTGACTATTGTAAATAGTGCTGCAATGAACATTGTGGTACATGACTCTTTTCGAATTATGGCTTTCTCAGGGTATATGTCCAGTAGTGGGATTGCTGGGTCATATGGTAGTTTTATTTTTAGTTTTTTAAGGAACCTCCATACTATTCTCCATAGTGGCTGTATCAATATATATTCCCACCAACAGTGCAAGAGGGTTCCCTTTTTCCACACCCTCTCCAGCATTTATTGTTTCTAGATTTTTTGATGATGGCCATTCTGACTGGTGTGAGGTGATACCTCATTGTAGTTTTGACTTGCATTTCTCTAATGATTAGTGATGTTGAGCAGCTTTTCATGTGCTTCTTGGCCATCTGTATATCTTCTTTGGAGAAATGTGTATTTAGGTCTTCCGCTCATTTTTGGATTGGGTTGTTTTTTCTTTTAATGTTGAGCTACATGGGCTGGTTATATATTTTGGAGATTAATCCTTTGTCCAGTGATTCATTTGCAAATATTTTCTCCCATTCTGAGGGTTGTCTTTTCGTCTTGTTTATGGTTTCCTTTGCTGTGCAAAAGCTTTTAAGTTTCATTAAGTCCTATTTGTTTATTTTTGTTTTTATTTCCATTACTCTAGGAGGTGGATCAAAAAATATCTTGCTGTGATTTATGTCAAAGAGTGTTCTTCCTATGTTTTCCTCTATGAGTTTTATAGTGTCCAGTCTTACCTTTAGGTCTTTAATCCATTTTGAGTTTATTTTTCTGCATGGTGTTAGGAAGTGTTCTAATTTTATTCTTTTACTGGGTTTTCTATCCTGTTCCGTTGATCTATATTTCTGTTTTTGTGCCAGAACCATACTGTCTTGATTACTGTAGCTCTGTAGTATAGTCTGATGTCACAGAGCCTGATTCCTTCAGCTCCGTTTTTCTGTCTCAAGATTGCTTTGGCTATTTGGGGTCTTTTGTGTTTCCATACATATTGTGAAAGTTTTTTTCTAGTTCTGTGAAAAATGCCATTGGTAGTTTGACAGGGATTGCATTGAATGTGTAGATTGCTTTGGGTGTTAGAGTCATTTTCACAATGTTAATTCTTCCAATCCAAGAACATGGTATGTCTCTCCATCTGTTTGTATCATCTTTAATTTCTTTCATCAGTGTCTTATTGTTTTCTGCATACAGGTCTTTTGTCTCCTTAGGTAGGTTTATTCCTAGGTATTTTATTCTTTTTGTTGCTAGTGTTTCCTTAATTTCTCTTTCAGATTGTTCATCATTAGTGTATAGGAATGCAAGAGATTTCTGTGCATTAATTTTGTATCCTGTTATTTTACCAAATTCAATGACTAGCTCTAGTAGTTTTCTGCTAGCATGTTTAGGATTCTCTATGTATAGTATCATGTCATCTGCAACCAGTCACAGCTTTACTTCTTCTTTTCCAATTTGGATTCCTTTTATTTCTTTTTCTTCTCTGATTGCTGTGGCTAAAACTTCCAAAACTATGTTGAATAACAGTGGTGAGAGTGGGCAACCTTGTCTTTTTCCTGATCTTAGAGAAAATGCTTTCAGTTTTTCAAGTTTGAGAACGATTTTAGCTGTGGGTTTGTCATATATGGCCTATGTTGAGGTAGGTTCCCTCAGTGCCTACTTTCTGGAGAGTTTTCATTATAAATAGGTGTTGAATTTTGTCAAAAGCTCTTTCTGCATCTATTGAGATTATCATATGGTTTTTATCCTTCAGTTTGTTAACATGATTTATCACATTGATTGATTTGCATATATTGAACAGTCCTTGCAATCCTGGGATAAACCCCACTTGATCATGGTTTATGATCCTATTAATGTGCTGTTGGATTCTGTTTGCTAGTATTTTGTTAAGTATTTTTACATAGATATTCATCAGAGACATTGACCTGTAGTTTTCCTTTTTGTGATATCTTTTTCTCCTTTTGGTATCAGGGTGATACTAGCCTTGTAGAATGGGTTTGGGAGTGTTCCTCCCTCTGCTATATTTTGGAAGATTTTGAAAAGGATTGGTGTTAGCTCTTCTCTAAATGTTTGATAGAATTTGCCTGTGAAGCCATCTGGTCCTCGACTTTTGTTTTTTGGAAGATTTTTAATCACAGTTTCAATTTCAGTGCTTGTGATTGGTCTGTTTATATTTTCTATTTCTTTCTGGTTCAGTCTTGGAAGGTTGTGCTTCTCTTAGAATTTGTCCATTTCTCCAGGTTGTCCATTTTATTGGCATATAGTTGCTTGTGGTAATCTCTCATGATCCTTTGCATTTCTGCAATGTCAGTTGCTACTTCTCCTTTTTCGTTTCTAATTCTGTTGATTTGAGTCTTCTGTTTTTATCATGATGAGTCTGGCTAATGGTTTATCAATTTTGTTTATCTTCCCAAAGAACCAGCTTTTAGTTTTATTGATCTTTGCTACTGTTTCCTTCATTTCTTTTTCATTTCTTTCTGATCTGATCTTTACGATTTCTTTCCTTCTGTTATCTTTGGCTTTTTTTTTGTCCTTCCTTCTCTAATTGCTTTAGGTTATTAAGGTTAGGTTGTTTATTTGAGATTTTTCTCGTTTCTTGAGGTAGGATTGTATTGTTATAAACTTCCGTGTTAGAACTGCTTTTGCTGTATCCCATAGGTTTTGGGTCATTGTGTTTTCATTGTCATTTATTTCTATGTATTTTCTGATTTCCTCTTTGATTTCCTCGGTGATCTCTTGGTTATTTAGTAGTATATTGTTTAGTCTCCATATGTTTGTATTTTTTACAATTTCTTTCCAGTAATTGATATCTAGTCTCATAGTGTTGTGGTCAGAAAAAATGCTTGAAGCAATTTCAATTTTCTTCCATTTACCAAGGCTTGATTTGTGACCCAAGTTATCATCTATTCTGGAGAAAGTTCCATGAGCACTTGAGAAGAAAGTTTTTTCTGTTGTTTTTGGATGAAATGTCTTATAAATATCAATTAAATCCATCTTGTTTAATGTGTCATTTAAAGCTTGTGTTTCCTTATTTATTTCCATTTTGGATGATCTGTCCATTGGTGAAAATGGGTTGTTAAAGTCCCCTACTAGCATTGTGTTACTGTTGTTTTCCCCTTTTATGGCTGTTAGCATTTGCCTTATGTGTTGAGGTACTCCTTTGTTGGGTGCATAAATATTTACAATTGTTATATCTTCTTCTTGGATTGATCCCTTGATCACTATGTCGTGTCCTTCTTTGTCTCTTGTAATAGTCTTTATTTTAAAGTCCATGTTGTCTGATATTAGAGTTGCTGCTCCAGCTTTCTTTTGATTTCCATTTGCATGGAATATCTTTTTCCATCTCTTCACTTTCAGTCTGTATGTGTCCCTATGACTGAAGTGGCTGTCTTGTAGACAGCATATACATGGGTCTTGTTTTTGTATCCATTCAGCCAGTCTGTGTCTTTCGGTTGGAGTATTTAATCCATTTATATTTAAGGTAATTATTGATATGTATGTTCCTATTACCATTTTCTTAATTGTTTAGGGTTTATTATTGCAGTTCTTGTTCTTCTCTTGTGCTTCCTGCCTAGAGAAGTTCCTTTAGCATTTCTGTAAAGCTGGTTTGGTGGTGCTGAATTCTCTTAGGTTTTGCTTGTCTGTAAAGGTTTTAATTTCTCTGTCGAATCTGAATGAGATCCTTGCTGGATATAGTAATCTTGATTGTAGGTTTTTCCCTTTCATCACTTTTATGTATGTCCTGCCATTCCCTTCTGGCTTACAGAGTTTCTGCTGAAAGATCAGCTGTTAACTTTATGGGGATTGCCTTGTATGTTATTTGTTGCTTTTCCCTTGCTGCTTTTAATATTTTTTCTTTGTATTTAATTTTTGATAGTTTGATTAATATGTCTTGGCATGTTTCTCTTTGGATTTATCCTGTATAGGAATCTCATTGCTTCCTGGACTTGACTGACTGTTTCCTTTCCCATATTAGGGAAGTTTTCAACGATAATCTCTTCAAATATTTTCTCAGACCCTTTCTTTTTCTCTTCTTCTTCTGGGACCCCTATAATTCTAATGTAGGTGCACTTAACATTGTCCCAGAGGTCTGTGAGACTGTCCTCAATTCTTTTCATATTTTTTTCTTTATTCTGCTCTGTGGCAGTTATTTCTGCTATTTTATCTTCCAGGTCACTTATCTGTTCTTCTGCCTCAGTTTTTCTGCTATTGATTCCTTCTAGAGAATTTTAAATTTCTTTTATTGTATTGTTCATCATTGTTTGTTTGGTCTTTAGTTCTTCTAGGTCCTTGTTAAACGTTTCTTGTATTTTCTCCATTCTGTTTCCAAGATTTTGGATCATCTTTACTATCATTATTCTGAATTTCCTCTTCATTTGTTTGGTCTGGTGGGTTTTTACTTTGCTCCTTCATGTGCTGCATATTTCTCTGTCTTCTCATTTTGCTTAACCTACTCTGTTTGGGGTCTCCTTTTTGTAGGCTGCTGGTTCGTAGTTCCCATTGTTTTTGGTGTCTGCCCCCAGTGGGTAAGGTTGGTTCAGTGGGCTGGGTAGGCTTCCTGGTGGGGGGGGGGCTGGTGCCTGTGTTCTGGTGGATTCAGCTGGATCTTGTCTTTCTGGTGGGCAGGACCATGTCCGGTGGTGTGTTTTGGGGTGTCTGTGAACTTATGATTTTAGGCAGCCTCTCTTCTAATGGCTGTAGTTGTGTTCCTGTCTTGCTAGTTTAGCATGGTGTGTCCAGCACTGGAGCTTGCTGGTCATTGAGTGGAGCTGGGTCTTAGCGTTGAGATGGAGATCTCTGGGAGAGCTCTCACCAATTGATATTACATGGGGTCAGGAGGTCTCTGGTGGACCAATGTCCTGAACTCAGCTCTGCCACCTGAGAGGCCCAGGCCTGACACCTGGTCGGAGCACCAAGACCCTTTTGGGATGTCTGAGGTCTTCTGCCAGCGTTCAGTAGATGTTCTGTAGGAGTTGTTCCACATGTAGATGTATTTTTGATGTATTTGTGGGGAGGAAGGTGATCTCCATGTCTTACTCCTCTGCCATCTTGAAGGTCCTCTCCCTACTTTCATATTTTAAGTACTATGTTTTCACCTATTTTAGAAATCTTCTGTGTATTTTGGTAGATAAAGATTTAGGTATGTAATAACCCTACCCACTTTCCTTCCTCCATCTTCCTAATATAGTTACTTCTGAAATTTTAGTTTATTCAATATGTGCATAATAACTAACGGGTCCATCATTACACCCTGATTGTATTTTTTTGTTGTTCATTTTTCTTTGAATTAATAATTTAAGTTTAGAGTTAGTATAGTTTGTTCCTCAGTACTGTGTCAGATTTGGCATATACCTGTCAATAAATATGTTACTCAACTAGTCAATTATAGAAATTCTGTGAGTCTTTTTAATCTTCTCCTGGGATTCTCTCTGGTGCTTCTGCACCAGACTAGACTATTTGTTTCTAGGCAGTCTTCACTGTTATAACTCTGGAATTTCTCTCTCCTGTGGTGGATACTCCTCTGATTTCTTCCTCTTTTTTTAAAAAATTTATTCTCCTATTTTGCTGGAACACATATTAAGAAATAAAAATTGTGTGCCTTGTGTGCCTGAAAATTTCTTCATTCTATTCTCACCTTTTGGAAAGTTTGGCTGGGTATAGAAATATAAGTTAGATATAATTTCTTAAATTGTGAAGGCACTGCCCATTGATTTCTGTGTCTTCTGTGTCTTGGTGTGAATTTTTCACCCTTGCCCCAATTCATTTAATTGGAAAGTAGTGGATCTTTTCAATTTGGAGACTCTTATTTCTTGGTATTTTAGGGACTCTTGAGTAGAATTTCTCCTTCCCCTCCTATTTTTGAAACCATTTGACAAATATGAAACAATATAGATGGATCAGATAAAAATACCAGCTTTATAAAACTTGCTTTGGAGGATGTGGCTTATTTGTATAGACTCACTGGGTTTTCTCAAGCTTTCAAATCTTTGTTGGACCCCTAGTATGTTACTCTGTTCTCTCCCATTCATTTTGTCCTTTTGTGCTTATGACTTAAAAATGTCCGTTATGATCAATTTAGTGGAGTTTGCAGAGGACATAAATATTTAAGGTCAACTTACCATCTTTATCCAGAAATCCTCTCTGAATTGTTAAACCCTCTCTAAATTGCTAATTTTAGCTGTTTAAACTTCCTTGTTTTATATTTTTATCTGAGATAGAAATGGTGATGCTTAACTTACTTTCAAGTTTAAAGAGATATTTATAAAGTACTTTGAACTTTTCCTAAGAGTAGAGCTGTATAAATAAAGTACCATTGTTATTCAAATACAGCTCCCCTTGGTTTGAATGGAAAGGTCAATGAACTATAGACAAAATGGTGGCAAATGAGATATAGATGTTAAAGTGGCAATAAATTACCCAGATCGTAAAAAGGTCATTAATCGTGCTCTTAAATAGGAACAGCTATTTCTTATTACATCTCTGTGTATTTCAGTTCCTGACTACCAGCAAGTAATTATAAAAACCACTGTGACAACAGGGGCAGATGTGTTCCTTGGTGTGCTGGCTGTTCATTTCTTTGTTTTTACTGAAAATATTATACATTCATTTCTTGGCAGGAGAAATGATGTCTGGGCTTCCGTGCATACTGAGTTCTCTGAGTGAGACATTAGTTAGATTGGCGTTTATGAGTCACCAGTCATCCTCATAAGCCAAATCCGGGAATTATAAAATAATTTACTCAGGAAGTAATGGGGATAAATGAGGTTTCATCATCCTGGGAAACAGGAAAGCTACCTTGTGAGCTAATGATCCTACTGAAATTAGGTTTTCCCCCCACACCATTGATGGATGAATCCATTCTCTTTAAAACTTGTTTTTGTGACACTTATGAGCAGTGTTAAAATTCTCATTTGTCACCATCTAGCTGTGCCTATAATATTTGCTAGGGCAGGGAAGGTGCTGTCCGTGATCACAGAGACATCTTACTATTAGTCTATTCGTGGGATGATGCAAAACAAATGTTTACTTTTCTCCTTGAATAGCTCATCAGTTCATTCAGAGCTCACCTTGCTTGTGTCCAAAAGTCCCTTCTTTGTTCTCTCTTCCTTCTTCTCATTCTAAAGGTGTCCTAAAGTCCTTTCAGTCCTTACCCCTCCCTCACAGCCCCGTCCTCTACTGGGTCTGGCTGACCGGGAGCATTTGGGGATTGGGGAGACCTACAGGGGCTTTGAGGGCCCTCAGCATAAATTTGCCACCAAACAAACTTTTATCTTGAGGACAAAAATTGACTCTTTTCTATAGCAAAAACCTGGTTTATTCATAGCTATGCCAACAGAATCTGGATTTCATTTGTCCTTCTTAGCAAGGGTCACCCCTCAGAAGAGAGGAAGAGCAGGGAGGGAGGTAACTCATTCTGCCATGTGTATACTGGAGTCATTCTGAGAAAGAGAGTCAAAGGAAGGGAATCTAGAGTCCCCTTAGGACAAAGGAAAAATTAGTTTATTCATTCATGAAATGAATTAGTTTATCTGTCACTAAAATCCCTACTAGGGACTTTATGCATTTTTCCTTTTGCTTCCTTTTAAACAAAATAAACATTCACTACTGATAACTATAAATTTATTAATATATAGGGTAAATCTATATATTAATGGTTACTGATACATTTATGTATATTTAAAAATACATAAAATGGAAATTTTAGAAGAATGAGCTAAATCTGAAATAAATGATATTATGTATCTTATCTTTTTAATTGCAATGGCTTCATATTATCATCAGCTTAGGCAGGTTCTTTAATTACAGTGATGTAAAACCAAATTTCACATGGCTTTGATGACTTCAGTATTCTTTGGCTAACCTTTCAGATCTAATCAGATCATCAGTTTTCACCCTAGAATGAGGTAGAAGAGATCACATGACAGAAGGAGATGTCGTCTGGTTGTGTGTGAATTCTTTTTATTATCTTAAATCTGTTGTTTATTAGCGGGGATTTCAGCTGGGCTTTGTTAAAATCAGACTATGAAACCCATAAATTCATGGAGATGAGCAAATGTGAATGGGGTAATGTTCTGAGTGATCACAAGAGTGGGACGGCCCCGTCAACTCCTTTTCCACGGCAGAACCACACCCTTGGAGACTTCTTGTTCTGTGTGTGACACTAGTTATCTGACATATGGACTGGCTGAGGGTGCCAGTGTCAGTCTGTATATTAAGCATGAATTATATTGAATTTATTTAACATTTTTGAAGATAAAAATAACTGTAAATAGAAATTCTAAGGTACACCATCCCTAACCTAAGGGGTTCTATTGCATACCTCCCGGGGTGTACTTCGGAGACAAAGGACCTGGAGTACGGTGGTAAAGACCTTGAGGCTGCTTCTTGGCTTTGCAGAAGAGCATGCCAGGATTGTTCACTGATACTTGCTGTTGTTTCAGGAGGAAAAAGTGATAGGCTGGTGTCAGATATTTAGATTTAGACCAAATGCCTTCTTGGGCCATGCAGCAGGTGAGAAAGCCTAGACCCATCAGGCTGAGTGACATTCTTAAAAAACAGATGGGAAATCAGCCTTACTGTTTCATCTTCTTCATTTCTGGGCCAATCCGGTAACACTGCTCCTCCTTACTGTATCACCGGAGAGATAAGAAAAGAAATCATAATCACTCATGTGGATGTTAAAGACATCAAAGGAAATGCAGCTCATCTAGCTTTGGCCAAACTCTGAAATTTATTGACAGCTAGCAGCCAGTTAGCATAGCCAAGATGGTTCATTAACTAGGGCAGACTCCACATTTGTGGGTCGAGATGTCTTTGCAGCAAGCAGAAGAGACTTTCTCAGTGCCTGAGTGTTTAGACTTGGGCGTTTTTCGTTCTTCTTGTTCCATAGATCACAACACAGGTTTCTGGAATAGAAGGATGCTGAGATCAGCACTATCTGAAACATGGAAAATGTAGGATTCTGTGAAAGGAGCAGAGTGTCGTTTTCACTGTATCTGTAGGATAGAGGATGGATTCACCTCACTCATGAATTCATAGTGGTTTGTCTTTAGACTTCAGTATTTGACTCATTAGCTAGTGATTATGCTGTGGCTGTGAATAAGGTGGTATTTGAGACGTTGTATCCTGTTTTCTTTCTTTTAAGTGTGAATAAAGGTAGGTTAAGTGCCTTGACAGTGATGTGGAAGCAAGATTGAGAATTCGTGTATTGTGAAGGAGCGTTTGGTATAAGGAAGCTCTTTTTTCCTTCTGCCTCTTTTTCTTGCCCTTCTTTTTCTCTTTATTCCACCCTTTCCTAGTCCCTTTTTTCTCCTACCCATTTCTTCCCTTTTCCCACTGTCCCCTTTCCTGCTTCCTTCCCTCCTCCTATACCCTGGATCTCACCTGTCCAGAAAAAGCACCGAGGGCCTCTGATTAGATAGGTTCACACTACCTTCCCAGCCTGAGCAAATCACCTTGGTCCAGGGGTGGAAGGTACCAGCCTGGGGATTTTCTTCTGTGGTGGAGCTTACTCAGGCTACCTGAACTTCCAAAGGGAAATCAGATACGTTAGGATTGTGGAAAGGGGAAACTGACACAGTGAAACAACAAAAATACGTCTATAGCAAATAGCAAGATGACGATGTAGAACATTAGATCTTAGGCCACAGGGTGTCTTGTTTCTGCTCCAGTTTTGATTCAATGATCACCCAATAGTCAAATGAGTATTTTGGAGAATGCGGAGTTGATATGCAGGTAACTCTGCAAGAAAGAGGCTCTTGGAACCCATTTTGAAGAGCAGGCGTTTCGGTCGGACTTTAGTGATGGACAGATAGGGGAGAAAAACTGCATGAGAAATCCGGAGAAATGTGGGACAACGTGGGCGAGCCTGGAGGACATTATGCTAAGTGATAAAAGCCAGGCACAAAGACAAATACTGCCTGTTCTCACTTATAAGTAAAATCTAAAATAGTCAGACTCGTCAAAGCAAAGAGTAGAATGGTGGTTGCCAGGGTCCGAGGGGGTGGGTAGTGGGGGAAATGAGGAAATGTTGGTCAGAGGGTGCAAAGTTTCACTTTTGCAAGATGAATAAGTTCTGGAGATCTACGGTACAGCGTAGTCAACTATAGTTAACAATATTGTATTGTGTACTTGAAATTTGCTTAGAGGGTAGATCTTAAGTGTTCTTATCACCCACAAAAAGACAACTTGTGTGAGGCGATGAATATGTTAATTAGCATTGCTGTGGTGATCATTTCACATTGTATGCATCTATCAAAGCATCACAGTTGTACACCTTAAAATATACAATTTTCATTTGTCAGTTAAACCTCAATGAAGCTAAAAAATGTCTAATAAATTTTTATAAGTGCTGAGGCTTTTTCAGAAGACAACTTGTTGCTCTAGTCTTCGCACATGTGACGTGACCATCACCACTGTTTCCTGCCTCCTTCTGAGGGTCCAGGAGAAACGTGGAGGTGCGTGGGGTGGGGGCTGCTTTCTGCTGTGATTTGACAATGGAAGCAAAAGGCCATTTGCTGTCGTTGTCCTCTACGTTTCCAAGAACTTGTTTGCCTTTCTCCAGGCACGTCGTTTCATTTCTCATTTCTACCGGCTGAAGGTCCAGTGTGTTCTGCAAGGTGCAGTGGGAGGGAGACCCGTGCCTCTTCTGCACAAAGGAAGAGCTTTGCCTGCCTTACGCGGAGGAAGGCTGATGCGTTTCCCTGTGATCCATCAAAGTCTGTCTTTTGCTTTCTTCCATTTTCTCAAACAGAACAATGGAAAGCCCGTTCCGTGCAGTTTTCAATGGCCTTGATGTGTGTATATTTATAAATTAGCTAAGCAAAGTGCATCATTTATAGAAAGCATAACTCTTGGTGCTGGTTTATGGAGATTCAGTTACCTGTGTAATTGATGCAGATGCATTCGACCTAAATCCACCTATTCTCTTCATCCCCGCGTAGAAGTGTGTATGTGTCTTTATTGTTATTTTGTTTATTTGTGTCTTTCAGCGCTTGAGGACTGACTTACTTTACAGTGTTTTGAGTTCAAGCCTTTGTTCATTTCTCTGCCTCCATTCGGGACATAATATATTTAAGCCATTAACATCTAATTGGAAACATCAGACTGAATTTAGTGTCCTTGATTTGAAATTCAGTCCTCTGGTAAGAGATAAATATCATCTTTACTGTTAGAAATTAACTTAAATATGTTGTCTCATAAAGAATGATAAAAGGATAAATGATGATTCTTTATTTTCCACTCTCAGGGCCCCTGATTCTTTTTATTAAAGTACATATGTCACCTACTTACCCATACAAATATGCATGGCATGTCTGACAGAAATCATTTCATTTTCTCTATGCTTTTGTTCCTGGGACTTCCCCAAATGTATTAACTAGAACAACTACTTATGAGGAATCAGAAAAGGGCATTGCCTCATGCAGTTTACTTTACTTGAAATTGATGACATACACAAAGTTTTGTGATTAAAGAAAAAGGATCATGAACTTAATTTATTAAAGCTCTTAAATATAAAAAAAAAAAATCCCTCATCTTCCGCTTGCATTTTTCCTTCACTGTTACAAGCAGAGCTCAGTGGTAGGAGAGAGCCATTTGTCTTAAGGGAGTTGAAGTTTTCTGCTGCATAGACTTCAGTTTATGGCTCATTTCTCTAAGAAAAACATGTTTACCGAAAAGGTACGTGATGAGATCTGGCATAGGGTGTATGAACCTTCTACCTAATGTTTTGCATCACTGCAGTGTGTAGTTTTAGGTTAAGGTAGAGCTGAGAATTTTGAGCAAATAGTTATCTAAATTTTCTCAGGGGTCAAACAGTACTAATAATTTCCTTAGTCAATTTATGCCCCTGAAGTTCAGAATAACCAGCCAGTAGGTTTGAATCAAAGAGGAAGCGCCAATCCTTAGTTGATTTTTTAGTGGAGGGTAAATAATCCGTTATCCTTAATTCACATAAAGAGGCCAAAGAAGCTATTTTCATATGTAGGAAATAGGTTAGGGGGCCAAGTCCAAGAGGGAGGAATATTAACTTTATGAAATGATTCTCTATTAACCAGTGAAATATCAGAAAACTCTGTTATATTAGTTATCCATTGCTGCATAAAAATTACCCCCAAATGAGTTGCTTAAAGCAGCAAACATTTATTATCTCACAGTTTCTGAGGTTCAGGAATCTGAGCGCAGCTTGGCTGGCTGCCTCTGCCTCGGGGTCTCTCCTGTGGCTGTCATTGATGGAGCTGTTGGCTGGGCTTGCAGTTTCGTCTCAAAGCTCGACTGAGAGAGGTTCCACTTCCAAGCTCTCTCAGGTGGTTGTTGGCAGGATTCGGCTCCTTACAGGTGGCTGGACTGAGGACATCTGCCAGAGACCTCATTTCCTTGCCACGAGAGCCTCTCCATGGGGCAGCTCTCCAACATGGCGGCTGGCTTCCATCAGAATAAGCAAGTGAGAGAGCAGTGGGGGGGGGGGGCGGATAAGCAGGACACAAGACAGAGTCTTTTTGTAACTTAAACTTGGAAGTGGCATCTTAGAAGCCAGTCACAACAAGATCCGGTCCACACTCAAGGGGAGAGGATTATCCAAGGACGTGAATACTGGGAAGTGAGGATTGTGGGGCCATCTTAGAAACTACTAACCACATCTGCTGCCTGCTCTTCAGACCTTATTCCATTAATCAACAAGCATAAATTGAGCTTGTTGTTTACTGTCTAATAATGAGTTCTGCATTTCACATGATTACTCTTTTCCTGCTTTATAATGTACCCATCCTTATCTTTGGGTCTTCTTTGCTGCTCTGGGTGTCCTTCTTTTATTTTCTGGACGGTAATTCATTTAATTGCCACATTTGGGAGTTACCAAAAAAACACTCATTGCAGCTTTGCAGCCGAAGTTCCTTCTTGATTCAATGAGATGCTTTCATTCCCTGCACCACTCCTTGACTCCCACCCCTGTTCAGTGTTGTTTTGAAAAGCTGGACCTGCTGGAGACTAGCCTTTCTGTAGCCCTAGGTTTTGCTGTAATTATATCCTAAGCATTTTTATACAGAACTTTTGTATCAGGTGCCGCCGAGGAGGATGCCGTCTCTTCACAAGATAGTCTATTGGGGTGCACCTTTGCAGACCACACAGCTCACACTCTGAAGCTGTCAAGTACCATAGTTTTTTGAAAGTGAAGGTTCCATCAGGATTGGAGGGAGGCGCCAGTGTATTTTAGGATTGACCAAACTCAACAGGAACCACACTGGAGAGCCCTCCCGGATCATGGGAAGTAGATGTTGGCATATGTGTAACTAGCTAGTCACTGCTGGAAGCATCAGCTAGATTTCTTTTTCTGTGTAACAAAGACAAAACATAGGCAACTGACTAAGGTGCTGACTGTGAACTAATGAAATGTTAATGAAAGTTCTGTATATGAGGTGTGTTGATTTGTCAGTCATCCCTGTCTGTTTGCTATTTGGCTATAAGCATCATGAAAATTTATGATTTCTTCATTACCTCGAAGAGATATCTACACTCCCATGTTCACTGCAGCGTTATTCACAACGGCCAAGATATGGAAATCACCTAGGTGTTCACCGACAGATGAATAAATAGAATGTGGTATATATACATACAATGAAATATTATTTAGCCACAGAAAGAAGGAAGTTCTCCATTTGTGATGACATGGATGGACCTTGAGGGCATTATGCTAAGTGAAATAAATCAGACAGAGGAAGGCAAATACTGTATGATCTCAAATCAGACAGAGGAGGACAAATACTGTGTGATCTCACTTACATGTGGAATCTAAAAACATCAAACTCTTGGCAACAACGAGCAGACTGATGGTTACCAGGGGACGGAAGGTGGAAGAAATGGGGAGACGTTGGCCAAAGGGTACAAACATTCCACTGTAAGGTGAGTAAGTTCCAGGGATAATGGTGATCATAGTTAACAATACTGTACTTATACTTGAAAGCTGCTGTGAGAATAGATGTTAAACGTTCTCACCATCACAACAATAACAAGATGGTAATTATGTGAGTTGAAGGAAGTGTTTACTCACCTTATTGTGGTAAACATTTCACAATATATACCTGTATCAAATCACCACACTGTACACCTTAAACTGACACAGTGTTATATGTCAATTATATCTCAGTAAAGCTGGAAAAAAAAGAAAATATGACTTCTGAAGTCAGTCATAGATGCATGAAACCATCTATTTTTTTCCCATGATATTCCCTCCTGGCCTCAGTGACTTAGCTAGTTAATTTGATTGATTATGTCTCATTTGGCAGAAGTGGGAGGTTAAGCTCCACTTTGCTCATGAGATGGTTGTGGGAAAAGGAGTTAGAATTCTATGTTCTGTGTTTTCATCCTGTTTCTTTTCCTGCTGAGAAATAGTGCCTCATTTGAGATGAGACATGGCAAGGACACAGACGGGGTAAGGACCTTTCTCCTTTCTTAAATGACTGTGTGGATGAGGTGTGTTCATTAACTCAGGAAGTTAATATATGTGTAAGGCCACAGTCAAGGATTTTATCCACCTACTTAACCTGGTCACAAAGTTTTGGAGTCAGAAGCAAATTCTAATTCCACCTTGCAGTAGTTGCCTATCCTTTTATTTTTTCCTTTTCCATTATGGTTTATTATAGGATATTGAATATAGTTCCCTGTGCTATATATAGTAGGACCTTGTTGGTTATCCATTCCATATATAATAGTTTGCATCTGCTCATCCCAAACCCCCAGTTCTTCCCTTCCCTACTCCCCCTCCCCCTCGGCAACCACAAGTCTGTTCTCTATGTCTGTGAGTTTGTTTCTGTTTTGTAGATAAGTTCATTTGTGTCATATTTTAGATTCCACATATAAGTGATAACATGTGGTATTTGTCTTTCCCTTTCTGACTTACTTTGCTTAGTATGATAATCTCTAGGTCCATCCATGTTGCTGCAAAACGCATTACTTCATTCTTTTTATGGCTGAGTAGTATTCGATTGTACATAGGTACCACATCTTCTTTATCCACTCATCTGTCAATGGACATTTACGTTGTTTCCATGGTTTGGCTATTGTAAATAGTGCTGCTATGAATATTGGGGTATATGTATCTTTTTGAATTACAGCTTTGTCTGGATATATGCCCAGGAATGGGATTATTGGAGCATATGACAAGGAGTTGCCTATCCTGAAGCAACTTAATTTTCTTAGTCTCTCTTACATAATCTGTAAAATGGGACTAATACTCAGCTGGCAAGGTTGCTGTGAAGGCCAAATAAGATAGTAACAGGTAGTGGATGGTAAATAAAATAGCTATTATTTTTCTTGCTTTTTTTTATGTAGTTTTTAAATCCCCACAACTCAACTCAAATGCTTTTATAAAAAGATTCTTTTATTATTTATTTCATTCATGACTTTTGCTTTAAACACATATTGTGCAATTTACCATTTTCACCATTTTGGAGTGTATCATTCAGCGGCGTTTAGTACGTTCGCCCTGTTGTCAATCATCAAGACGGTCTAGTTCCGGAACATCTTCATACCCCAAAAGGACATCTCTACCAGTCAAGCCATTACTCTCCATCCTCTACACCCCAGCCCCAGGCAACCACTCATCTACCTTCTGTCTGTATGAATTTGCCTTTTGCCTTTTCTGCATATTTCGTATAAATGGAATCATACGATATGTGGCCTTTTGTGTCCGGCTGCTTTCACTTAGCATCATCATGTTTTCAAGGCTTCTCAGTTTTATCTCACGTAGCCATTTCACGAGTGTATGCTGTGTATGAGGGAAAATAATTCAACATGTGTGCTCTCTGAATGGTGGACAAGAGCAGTGTCATCTTTGTAGGAGGATGAACCTCAGGAACCATTCAAAGACTGAGAAGAAAGAACAGTGGGAAGGATGCCAGCAAATTCATTTGTAAATCAGCGTCCACTGAAACTGCTTCCCTTCCCTAACACCCCTTCCCTCCATCTTTCCCTCTGTGCTCTCTTGCACCTCTTCACCCCTTTCTCCCCTCCCCTGCTTTTCCCCTTCTCAGTCTCTCTCTCTTTCTCCCCCTCCCTCTCTTCCTTTCTCTCTTTGTTCCCCCCTTCTTCATTTTTTTTTTTTTTTTTTTTTTTGCGGTATGCGGGCCTCTCACTGTTGTGGCCTCTCCCGTTGCGGAGCACAGGCTCCGGACGCGCAGGCTCAGCGGCCATGGCTCACGGGCCCAGCTGCTCCGCGGCATGTGGGATCTTTCCGGACCGGGGCACGAACCCGTGTCCCCTGCATCGGCAGGCAGACTCTCAACCACTGTGCCACCAGGGAAGCGCTCTTCATTTTTTCACTTCTTTATTTCCCGCTTTTGTTCTCTTTGCGTGAAGGTAGAACTAAAATAGGTTAGTACTAAAATTTCCTGTTTGTGGGGATTATCCCTAGAGTGTAGTAAAATTAATTTACATTAACCTTTGGGATCAGAAAAAAAAAAGTCCAGTACAAGAGCTTCGTTAAAAAAAACAAATGATCACATTTATCTCTTGTAAAGAATAATCTACAGCCATGAAAAATCATGCTTAATTGAGTATTTAATGCCAGAGTATATATTTAGAGATTAAAAAGACTTTTTTCTTTTTTTATACAAAATAATACTGCTGTATTTTCCTCAGATTTTAACAAACCAAATAATTATTATACATAATCTGTGTGCATCTTCATGAAGAAAAAAATTAAGGTGATACCATTAGAGCAGTCATTGTCATAGTATGGGGCAATTACTGGTGCTTTTAGTTTTCCTCTTGGTGCTTTTCCTGTCTTCAGAATTTTCAACAGTGCATATGCATCAACCTTTGGAATCAGATAAAAAAGGATAATAAACATTGTTATTGAAAGTGTGCTAGTGGAATAGCTCCATTTCGGGCCGTGAAGCCAGAGATCTGTCTTTAGTATAAAGGAAGAACACTCATTGAATGATGGCTTTCAGATGGGATGATTTTGTCCCCAGGATCATTTGACAATATCTTTTGGCTGTCACAACCAGGGAGGTGCTACTGGCATCTAGTGGGTAAAGGCTAGAGATGCGGCTAAAGATTCTAAAATGCCCAGGGTGTCATCCCCCTACCTCCTCACCAATGAAGAACTGTCCAACCCACATGTCAATAGTGCTGAAGAAGAGAAAACTGCTCATTGGTTAGCTTAAATATTTTAAATTAGCTCATTGGATAGTATCAGTAGAAAAGGTCATCACTTGGGTTGTCTTTGGGGGTATAAAGAATTAATTTACTTTGAAGTAGCACTCTGATGATGAGAAATCAAGCTGTTTCTTTCCTCTTACACCTGCTATCTGTTCCATTTTGTTTTTTTAAATCTGGATCGTGAGACGAAGCCAGGCAATATATCAATATTTGAGGTTGGCATGTTGATACTGATTTAGGTCATGGAATTCCATGGAAGCAAGGAATAAAGGTAACTGCCACGTAGAGAGTACTCAGATCAAGCATAATGAAGAGAATTCTGGCTGAGGGAATAGTGCCACCTGCTGAATTGTGTTTGTGTTTTCGACAGGTTCTAATTTATGCAGGTTGATGCCTGGAAGTGTTACTTTTAATTATTGATCTGTGCATCTTCTTAAGTAGTTACTACCAGAATGTTAAAAAATATTTAGCTATTTATTGGATCAAGGTGTAATTAGAAACAGCTGTGAGCAATTGTATACCATCCAGCTCCTGAAGTAGCAAACAAAATTGTACTTGAAGACCTCGGATTGATTAATAGAGATTGTATCTGGCAGTTAAAACAAATCCATCTCCAGTTTGAATGCTACCAGCCAGTTCCCTTTACCAAGATAACCAGAAAGCCTGAAAAATGCATTAAATGCACCATTTCCAAATATCACCAAGTTGAAAAATAGAAATTCAAGCACATAGCGTTTGCTGCAAAAAAACTGTCAACGTTTCATCCTTTTTTTCTGAATTCCAGCTTTGAGCTTTACTCTCTGTATATTTTTAAGCGTACATTTAAAATCTCCTCATCTTTTGCCCAAGTAATTTTAAAAAAATTCTACAGGGTAGTGCATGCATTTTGATATATCTCTTTAATAACTACATTTTTAGATAACTTGAAAAATTATTTTGAATTACATATTGAATTGGATGGGTCAGGTAATTTGTTACCATGATGAATCTCTTCACTGAAGTTAACTAGTTTGTCTCATAAAATTATATGCCTCTGTGTAGTATGTTAATTCTTGCTCCTAATCAAACATTTAATTACATAATGAGCTTGGATTAATTTGTCACCTGAACCTAGAGCTCATTTGTACAAAATTCAAAATGGTATGTATCAGAGAGAAACTAAGAATTTCTAGCATTTTGTGACAAAGTTTTAGCAATGTATGCCAATAGCAAAACAGAGGGTTTGTTCAAGTCCAGAAAAGCATACAGTGATAATGACGGCCAAAAGCTGGAATTCTCGTGTTTATTTATTTATTCTGAATTGTGGGCTTGAAAGTCAGTTTTGTAATGTTGACCGTTCACTTAATTTCTCTGGGATGGTGACTACCTGTCACATGAGCACAGAGGGGCCAGTGTGTGAAGGGGACACCCTCTTGCTGAGGTTGTCAGTTGGAAATGGGGGCTTGTGGTCCTCAGACCGTCACTGGAGATGTGAAAGGACCGTGTTCATCTTCTAACCCTTTACTCTGTGCGATAAGTATATCCTTCCCTTCCTGTAGCCAATTTTAAGCCTTCCTTCTCCCAGAAGTGAGGAGGATGTGCACCTTTAAAAGGAGATGATCCTACTAAGTGCCCTTAAATAAATGAGAAACAGCCTGCCATCTGGGAAACACAGAAGTGAATACTCAAGGATTGGTTCCAAGAACAATACAGTTGTCAGTGTCTGCATTGTTTTTTTCTAAGATTGCTTAACGGGTTTGCTCCCAGACCTCAAGATGACATTACTAGATTATAACCAGCCTTCTTCTGTCTCCTGGAAATTGCTTGACAGTGATTGATTCTGAGTTAGACAAATATTTCGTACTCCTTTCAACCTAAGCCGAGTTTTGTTTCCTCTTTCAGAAAATATTAAGCCCCTTTAAGAACCGAATTTTACTTGATTGACCTTTGTGATTTATTCAGATCTCTGCTGAGATCTTGGTTTTTAATTGCTAAATAGGATCAATGAGTGGAACTCATGTCTGGCATGAATTGGTGCCTTTTGAGAGAATGGATATTTTGCCTAAGCTATAGTCTTATAGGAAATAAATTACTCCTAAAGTCTGGCTGCCATGGTCATTTTTGTGTGTGAAGGGGATTCTTTACTCTTTTCATATTTTTTTTGCATAGAACAATCTAGTATTTATTTAAGGTTTATTTATGCTCAGATGTTATGGGTTGAATTGTATCCCTTCAAAATTAATATGTTGACGTCCTATTTCCCTAGTACCTCCAAATGTGACCTTATTTAGAAATAGAGTCGTGGTTAAGTGTAAGTACTTGAGGTGAGGTTATGTCAGAGTGGGGAGGTCCTCTTATCAACTGTGACTGCTGTCCTTATAAAAAGGGGGAGTTTGGGCACAGACACGCACACAGGAAGAACTCCATGTGACTGCTGGAGTTATCCCGCCACAAGCCAAGGAAGTTCCAGAAGCCAGGCTGGAGACCTGGAACGGACCCTTCCCTAGCACGGCCCTGCTGAAACCTTGATCTTGGACTTCTGGTCTCCTGGACATTGGAATGATAAACTTCTGTTGTCTAAGCCACTCAGTTGTGACACTTCGTTATGGCAGCCCCAGGAAACTAATACATCAGACCTTAGGGACAGTCCCATTTCTAGTTGAGGTCCGCTGCCTTTTATGAGCCTTTACTTTGTGCCAGAAACTGAGCTAGGTGCCTGTGACACAGAGGGAATTAAGCCTTCCAGGAGTCCAGTGTCACGAAGGAAGTGGACTGAAAGGAATTGGGAAGTTTTGTGTCCTTCTAAGTTCGTAGTCACCAACTTGAATGGACCCATGAAATTGTCTGAGAAGCTACTAGTTCCCTAATTGACTTACTCAACCACATTCCACGGTGACTATTCAATCTCTGCTGTCCTCCTTTCATCTCCACTGTCCTCTGGTAAAAAAGGACTTTCTTCTGCCTCTCGTGTGGTATTTCTTAAAGATGATATTTTTAAAGACTTTCATATATATATATATATATATATATATATATATATATACACACATACATACATACGTATATACACGTATATGTATTTTTTTTTAAGAAGAAAACAAGAACTTTCCAAAAGGACCAAGTTTCCTTTTCTTGCCTCAACATCACACAGGCATCACTTTGTCCCTTTCCTTTGTGGCTCCAGGCTTCTCCTCCCTGGACCTATTGCTGGGACCTGCACACTCGGTAGGGAAAGTTCTGCCACCCTGGGAACGCGAGGGCACATGTGTGCCTGCAGCATTCCAGATGGGCTGAGGGCTCGAAAGCTATTGAGACGACTCCTTATCCTGCCCTTCATGACATAGTTATTCAGAGCTTCGATTCGCATTTCAGTCACAACGAAGGTTCAAGTGTATTTTGTTTAACGACTTTTAAGGGAACTGACGTTTATTTTGGTGATAAAGCTGAACAGATGCGGGATTGCCAATGGCTACTTAAGAGCAAAGTATCCTTGAAAAATATCTCCTTCTTTGTGTGACTGCTTCAGTTTCCGGGTGGAGCTAGTCCATGCTTCTTTGCTGTAATTTGTGTGAGTGATGTTGCTGGTAGGTTGCCATGGTGACTTGAGCCCACTGGGCAGCAGGACAGATTTTCATTGTAATGAGTGCGAGCACGACAGCTCAGCCATGGGTGCTGCTCTACCGAGCCACCACCTCTCTCATTAGCTTATGAGGTCACTGCATGGGGGCGGCGGGGGCGAAAGTGTCAGGGGACAGATGAGAAAGAGAAGCATTGTGCTTCGTTTCCTCTGCCTATACTCTTAGGGAAGAGACCATGACTCACTTGGGGGATACAGGCAAATCAGATTGTTGTTAGAAATGTGCTTCTTAATAATGCTCTTTGCATAAACTACTCTTCCAAGATAGTGATGAAAGAACACTTTCTGAATAGCTGGGGTTCGATTTAATCTACTTATGCAGAACCTAACATGTTATCCAGTTGAGGAGAACCTCTGGGCAAGGAAATGAGAATTAAAATATCTCTTACCACGGTGACATTTAGATTTTGTTGTGTAGGCATGCCTGTGATTGCCGACGTGGAATTTTCAACAAATGAACTTCCCATAACTTCATGGTTTGGTGGGAATAGCATAAACATGGAGGGCTTTGCAGTCAGGGGGACTTGTCTTCAAGTCTCAGTTCTGTATTTATACCAAGCTGTGCGTTCCCAGACAAATCGCTTGCCTTCTTTAAGCCTCAGTTTGTTCATCTTTTGAAAATATGATATAAATACCTGTCTGCAGGGTATTTGTAAGCATCAGAGATGATGAACAGAGTGACCTGAAAGATGATAGACACTCCATGCATGGTGGTGATTATTATTATTATTGTTGCTTTTAGTTTAAAAATAAATTGAAACGAAGGAAAGCTGACAGTTTTTTATTGCAGTGTTCATGTAATATTCGTTAAATAGCTTGGGTTTTCCAAGCATTATCATCCTAGAGGAAGTCCACTCTATACAAATAAAAGCATTCTTTGGCTTTGAGCATTTTTTTCCTTATCAAAGATTCTCCTTTGAGCAATGAAAGTAATAAATAAGTCCCTTTGCACATTTCAACTTGAAACACTTGGAACTTTGTACGGTTATACCAACATCAGAGAGTCTTTCTCTGATTGCTGAGATGCAACAGTTAGTTGAAGGGAGACAATGTAGTATCACTATTTGGACCAAGATTTAAAAATATTTTTCTATTTGAGTTTTCAGAGGAAGTTTACGGGAATGCATTTCCTAAACTGGATTTTGCTTTGAATAAGTGCCCTACGATGAGGTTGTAAATGTCGAGTTTCCTTATTGCCTTCTTGGAAACATCTTTAGCTGTTGAGAATAAGTGAGTGACATTTGCGGGGGGACTGGTATAACAGTCCCAATCCATTTACCTGTGGTTGGAAGCTTGTTTAGTAATTTAGTCCCTAACAAAATGTGTAACATTGGTGTCCTGGGGGAATGGGAGACACAGACAGAGCCTCTGACAGCTTTCACTGTAGAGGAGAGAGGTGTAATCTCATCGATGGCGACTACACATCTGAAGGAGGCATGTGACGTTTGAGGAAGATGAGCTGTATGGAGGCTAGAGAAAGGAGGGCCAAAGAGGATGTACATGGCACTGTTTTTCCAGACTGTCTGAGAGGTAGAGAGAGAGAGAGAGAAAAAAACAGACAGATAGACAGACAGGTACCATCTCTGGCATATAGGAGTTTTCCAGCCACATGGTGGGCTGTGTTAGTTCATTACACATTTTCATTATCTAGAACAGTCGTTCTGAAAGCTAAGGGGTGCAGATTTATTTCGCAGGGGACACTTGGCAATGTCTGGAGTCATTTTTGGTCTTCACAACTGGGGAGGTGTTAATGGCATCTAGTGAGTAGAGGCCAGAGATGTTGCCAAACATCCTCCAATGTGTGGTACAGCCCTGCAACAAAGAACTATCCAGCCAAAAAGCTCCGTAGTGCCAGGGTGAGAAATACTTGGTGTAGAAAAAAAACATACCTTCAGACTGGCGCGTGTCCTTCTCACTTACCCCTGCTCAGAATGTCACCTTCTGACGGCTTACTTTGCATTTTGGACACCTTGACTCAAGAAAGGGGTTGTCTTCGCTTGCCCTGCTATAACAAAATACCGTAAACTGAGTGGTTTATCCATAATAAAAATGTATTTCTTACAGTTCTGGAGGCTGAGAAATCAAAGATCAAGGGGCTGGTTGATTTGGTGTCTGATGCGCGCTCTCTTCCTGGTTGCACATGGCTGCCTTCTTGCTGTGTCATCACCTGGTCCAAAGAGTGAGCTAGCTTTCTGGCCTCTTCTTTTTTTAACTTTTTAAATTTTTGGCCGCATTGGGTCTTTGTTGCTGCGCGCGGGCTTTCTCTAGTTGTGGCGAGTGGAGGCTACTGTTCGTTGAGGTGCGTGGGCTTCTCATTGCGGTGGCTTCTCTTGTCGCGGAGCATGGGCTCTAGGGCGTGCTGGCTTTAGTAATTGTGGTGCATGGGCTCAGTAGTTGTGGCTCGCAGGCTCAGTAGTTGTGGCTCACGGGCTTAGTTGCTCCGCGGCACGTGGGATCTTCCCACACCAGGGATCGAACCCATGTCCCCTGCATTGGCAGGCGGATTCTTAACCACTGCGCCACCAGGGAAGTCCTTCTGGCCTCTTCTTATAAGGGCAATTCTACTGATGAGGGCTCCAACCTCATGACCTAATTACCTCCCAAATCCCCCACCTCCACATACTATCACTTTGGGAACTAGATTTCAGCATAAGAATTTTTGGGGAGCACAAACATTCAGCCCCCAACGCGGGTGTCCTAGCTGGTGACTGATAACTTTTTAGCCTCCAATTGAAATAAGCTGGCAAACTTGCTCATTCATAAATTTCTTAAAATTCAAGTCAGTTTTGAGTCCGGTCAGTTTTGGATACCCTGGGCAAAAGTGGAGGTAGAATAATAATAAGCAGGGACAATTTCTATGCCCATTTTATAGAACAGAAAACAGAGGGGTTATGTCTTAGTGAGCAAGGGAGCAAAGGAGTCACCAAATCCTTTCCCTTTCCCTCCTGGACACACGGCTAGATTACACTTCCCAGTCTCGTTGGCAGGTAGATATCCCATATGACTGAGTCCTGACCACTGAAATGTGGGCAGAAGAGATGTATTCCTTGTCCAAGCCTGGCCCATGAAATGTGCAAATGTTCCTCCATTTTCCTTCTCCTCCTGCCATCTGGATGGAGAGGCTCCAAGTTCTAAGAGGAGGGTGGAGTCACAGGCTGAGGGAGGACCTGCTGCTTGGAGGACAGCTGTCTGACCAGGAAGCTCAGCCTTGGAGAGTTACTGGTGCAAAAACTAAACCTTTACTTTGTTAAGCCTCCAAAATGTTGGTTAAAGAAGTTATTAGCCTGC
This sequence comes from Grampus griseus, assembly GCF_964374135.1. Classification (NCBI taxonomy): domain Eukaryota; kingdom Metazoa; phylum Chordata; class Mammalia; order Artiodactyla; family Delphinidae; genus Grampus; species Grampus griseus. Next base: position 10,096,908 of record NC_139001.1, read on the forward strand.
TCTCACTAATAAGACAGTGAAATAGACAAGTGCAAACATGAGAGGACACTTGGCTTGTGGCCATCTTTCTGGAGAAAGTCACCTCAACTGGATATGCAGAGATACGAAATGAATGACATTTCTGAAGTTGCTGGTGTTTATATTTGTAACGCTCTATTTGGAATCACGTTTTAAAATCAAAGCATCCGTTAAGACCTCTTTATCGGTATTTTACACAGTGGGTGAAAGCTTATTTATATCTCAGACCATCATTCTAGTGATTTCAGGCTCCTAAATCCTGCTTGCAGATTCATAAATTCACATATTATCTCCTAAATGCTAAGTGTTGCATATGCATCTGGGATTTAGCTGAGAAATGTGGAAGACAGAGAATTTTTTTTACCAGACCATTCCCAGTTGGTTGTGCATCTCAAGAGCCAAAGCTTATTACTTTCCAAGTTGTAATTTAAACTTGTTAAATTGCCTCCAGACCCATCGTTTTTATGTAGCATAATGGGAAAAACTCAGTGCTCTGGCTTCAGATGAGCTTTTTCTTTTAATTTTCTCTCTCCAAAATCCTATATCCTTTGGGGCTGCATCGTCATTATTTCATAGACTCTTCGAACAGGAGCATCTCTTTAGGAAAACTTTTTTTGTTGTTGTTTTTTGAGAGCGAGAGAGAGATTTTCTGTTGCATCTGGCAGGTGGCTCTTTTTGAGAGTCTTTCAGACTCATGATGTAGTCACATTTTAAGATCTTTGTGGGATGGCTGCAAGGAGAAATTAGGCTTTATAACTATGCAGGAAATTGACCTGGTAAACACATTAGAGTTGGATTGTCTTCTGTTGCTCCCTAAATAGCACCCAAAGAACGTGCAGTCCATAGCCATCTCGGAACCTAGCAGGAGCTTTGTTGCTGAGAGACAGAAGGTTCACATTTTGTTCAGTATGCTCAATATACTTCAATGGAGAAAGCCTTCAATGGTAGACCAAGCTGCCTGTGTGAAGACAGGCCTCCCACAGGCATACAGTGCACATGGGGAGATGAGCTTGGCTAGTACATAGTAAGTAGGTAAATGCTCGATGGCCCATATTTAAATATTTAAAGAATGGGATGATTTTCAGAAAACTTGTCTATTCTCATCTTTTATTTTATTTTCATGGATATGAGGCTACAATGTCTGTTTTTACGGCGGTGAGGGGAGAAGGAAAGGGAGAACTGCTTACACGTTTCAGTATAGTAGAACCTATATTCTAGGCAGTTTTTTCTTTGATGTTTTCGAGTTCCAAGAGGCAGGTTTTGTAAACTGATCAGATCAAGTTTGATTTGCTTTGTCATTTGCCTCGATAATTGATAGAGAATTTTTAAGTGTGCAGAGGAAGAACTGGGCCCAGAATGAAAGCGGTTCTTTTTTGCTGCCTGTATTAGTCAGGACAGAATGTTATGCTCTGATAACAAACATTCCTCAAGTGTCAGTAACCAAAACGATGCAGGTTTGTTTCTTACTTACAGCACATACCCGCTGGTGGAGGGCTCTGACTCATGTCGTCTTTACTCTGAGACCCCAGCTGCCAGAGGCTCCTGCCTATGGAATTTCACAGGTCTCAGTAATGGGCAGTAGAGCATGGAAAGCCATACATGCGTTCTTCAGTGCTTCAGCAAAAGAGGCACAGATCACTTTTGCACAATTTTATTGGCCAGAGCAAGTCTTATAGCTAAAACCAACCTCAGAGAGACAGGGAAGTGAGATGTCCTGAATACTAGAAGCAGAAACTGCATATCAGTAAATAGTGGTAATATTTTCTTCACTGTCCCACCCTGAGAGATACACACTCACCCATGTAGACATTTAACCCTAAGCCCAATTTTGAAATTGGCCTCCAAGGCAAAATGAAGAAGTCTCATGAGGGGCGATTTTAGAAATACTGTTCAGGATAAGAGATATACGAAGCGTTAGATTCTTCTTCCAACTCAGGAATCTTTTTTTTTTTATTGAAGTATAGCTGCTGTACAATATTATATGAGTTACAGTTGTACAATATAGTGATTCACAATTTTTAAAGGTATACTCCATTTATAGTTATTATAAAGTATTAGCTCTCTTCTTCATGTTGTACAGTATATCCTTGTAGCTTATTTTATAGTTTGTACCTCTTAATCCCCTACATCAATCGTGCCCCTTCCCTCTTCCCTCTCCTCACTGGTAACCACTAGTTTGTTCTCTAGACCTGTGAGTCTGCTTCTTTTTTGTTATATTCACTAGTTTGTTCTAGGTTTTAGACTCCACATGTAAGTGATATCATATAGTATTTGCCTTTCTTTTTCTGACTTATTTCACTAAGCAGAATACCCTTCAAGTCCATCCATGTTGCTGCAAATGGGAAAATTTCATCCTTTTATGGCTAAGTAGTATTCCATTGTATAAATCTTTAGTCAACAGGTGGTAGTAAAGCATTTTGTTTTAGGGGCTATTCCTCCACCCTAGACTCAGTTATGCAGTAGCAAGCATAGTATAATCCCTGAACTGGGAACATTTAATTTAGTCACCTCATTTTAAAAAATAAATGCATCTCAGACTAAATTTAGGTTTTTTCTTTTATTTTTCTTTCTTTTTTTTTTCTTTCTAAACAGCAGGTCAGATATCAGTAATACGTCCGTAGATGTGAGACATAGTCACAAGTCTCATTTTCAGGGTCTGTTAAACTGACTAAAGGCAAATATGAAGCGTGAGAAAAGGACTTTAACATGTAATTATAGAGAATTAAAGGTGATGCTATCAGATTTACTGCCAGACATAACCTCAGTTCTTTCTTGTTTGTAACTGTTGAGAGCATTAAGATAATCTTTTATCAATTTTTTTCTTTTTCTTATTTTGTTACAATTAAAAAACATTTTTTTCTTTACCCAAAATAAGTAAAATGTCAGTTGCCTGGGAGAAGTCAGAAGGAATACCACAGCAGTAAAATGGAGCCATCCCAGGATAGAAAGATTATGATAGGAAAATAGATTGCCTAATACCCATCTACTGCAGCCACCAACAAAAGCAAAGCTCCAGACTTCTCTTTTGAAACTCCTCCTTAGGTCAAAAAGAAAATAATAAAATTAACTCAGCATGATGCCTGAAGAGTAAACATTTCATTTTATTTTGTCTTTGCCCCAGGTTTTAACAAACACATACACAGAAAGTCTCTCATGGTATCCTCAAGTCTTTCTGTGATTTATTTACCATGTAGCAGAGTCTGACAGAAAGGGAAAGGCAGCATCTCCTGCAAAGGCAGCATCTCCTGAGGGAAGTTCATTACCTGAAATTGGTCTACTTTGTCCACTAGCATCTTAAAGAAAATAATTGCAAATCATATAGCTGATAAGGGATTTGTATCCAGAATATATAAAGAAATCTTACAACTCTAGTAAAAAGGACAAATACCCAATTTTAAAAATGGGTAGATAATTAGCCATTTCTCCTGAGAAAATATACAAAGGGTCAATGTACACATGAAAAGATGCTCAAAGTCTTTCAACAGTAAGGAAATGCAAATCAAAACTATCACACCCAAAACAAAACAACAAAACAAAACAGAACAAAACAAACAAAAAAACCTATCACATCCACTAGAATGGCTAGAATCAAAAAGATAATAAGTGTTGGTGAGGATTTGGGGAAAGTGGAAACCTTATACTCTGCTAGTGGGGATATAAAATGGTACAGCCATTTTGGAAAACACACTGGCGGTTCCTTAAACAGTTAAACTAGAGTTATTATATCACCTTAAAAAGTGAGAGTTATTTTATCACCCAGCAGCAATTTCATTCTTAGGAAACAATATCCAAGAGAAAAAATCCCAAAAGAAATGAAAATATATACTCCATAAAAACTGGTACACAAATGTTCATAGTAGCTTTATTCACAGTGGCCAGAAAATGCAAATAACCCAAATATCCATCAGCTGATAAATGGATACACAAAATGCGGTAAACCCATAAAATGGAAAATTATTTGGCAATACAAAGAAATGAAGCACTGATACCTGCTACAACGTGGATGAACCTTGAAAACATTATGCTGAGTGAAAGGAGCCGGTCACAAAATACCATATATGATATGATTCCATTTATATGAAATGTCCTAATGGGCAAATCTATAGAGACAGATAGTAGATTAGTGTTCTCCTGGGGCTGGACAGGGGTGGGCAGGTAGTGGGGGAGTGACTGCTCATTGGGTATGGGGTTTCTTTTTTGGAGTGATGAAAATGTTCTAAAATTAGATTGTGGTCATGGTTGCACAACTCTGTGAATATACCAAAACCAGTAAGCTGTACTTTTTAAATGAGTGCATTGTGTGTTATGTGAATTGTATCTCAATTGTGTCTCTCTTTTTAAAGTAAGATTGATTTCATCCAGTTCCAATACCGAAATATAACCCTGCCGGGGAGGGTGTACTGGCTCAGTAGTTTATAATGCTGTCCAGTGGGTTCCAAGTTCTGGTTCAAAGTTGCCTACTAAGGAACTGGTAACAGCTCTTAGCTGTTCCAGTGATCCCCTTCTCAGCACCTCTCCCTTTCCATTCCACACCATCCACACTGAGATGTGTCACTTCTTGCTTCAGGGCAGAAGGTTTGCTAAAAGTTCATAATATTTGCTAATGAACTTACTCGATGAAGTACACAGTATGGAAGCCCTCAAACCTGATTTCCAGGAGTGACTATGGTAGGCTTGCTTTCCTTCAATATGCTCTACAAATGCTGGCTGCCTGCTTTACCAGTGAACACAACTGGCTGTGTGATGCTGGAAATACCTAGAGCTTTCTCTAATCTGAGTGCCTTTGGTCTGGGTCTTGGTTTCACTGTAGGGTGGCACACACTCCAGTGATCCATCAGCATTCTCTAGGCATGGTGGCCTTGGGGAAAGGAGTTGCAAAACTCGTTTAGAGGGAAGAATAACTTCCTGCTTGGGATTCCAGTGGAAAACCATTCAGCCATTGCTGTGTGCCATTGCACACTCTATGTAATGCCGTTGGACTTTTCTCTAGCAAAGACACACATGGATGTGACTGTTTAAGCCGTTATGCCCAACATTGTATGGACTACATTTATTTAAACATTGTAGGCACATAATAAGTTTTGTTGAATTAATTAATAATTGCATAGAAACCATCTCTCTGCCACTTTGTGCAAAAGAGACCTGGATTGTTATAAATTATATAAACTTTTTCATTAACTTTTCAGCTATGGAAACTATTATCTCAGTAAAACTTTACTGTATAAGGAAAGCAAACACTGATTCTCTCAGAGATATTTATGAAAATTGCATTTTTTAAAGAAATGACAGTCCAGCTCTTTATATAGTTCATTCTCTTACTTCATTCAACCCTTTCTTTTTTTTTAATTTATTTATTTAGTTTTGGCTGCATTGGGTCTTCGTTGCTGTGCAGGCTTTCTATAGTTGCATCGAGTGGGGGCTGCTCTTTGTTGCGGTGCACGGGCCTCTCATTGCGGTGGCTTCTCTTGTTGCAGAGCATGGGCTCTAGGCGCGTGGGCTTCAGTAGTTGTGGCATGCGGGCTCAGTAGTTGTGGCTTGTATGCTCTAGAGCGCAGGCTCAGTAGTTGTGGCACACGGGCTTAGTTGCTCCGCCAGGGAGCATGTGGAAGATCTTCCTGGACCAGGGATTGAACCCATGTCCCCTGCATTGGCAGGCAGATTCTTAACCACTGCACCACCAGGGAAGTCCCCAGGCCTCTTCTTGATGGGACCTTTTTGCAGTCTCCTTCCCTGATAACTTGTTAAAAACCTCAGGGTCCCTATTCTTCTCTATCCCTTTGTCCTTTGTTTTCTCTACAGCCATAATCACTCCCTGTTTGCTGCATATTTATTTCTATATTGTTTATATCTCCTCCATAGAATGTAAGCCTCATTAGGGCAGGACCCTATTCATCTTTTTTGCTGTTCTGTCCCTAGTACCTTGATCAGTGTCTGGCTTCTTGTAGGTACTCAATAAATATTTATTAAATGAATAAACAAGTATCACACACACTCCTCTCCCCACACTACAGTTTGAGAAGAGAGCCCCACAGAGCTTATAATGAATGAATGAATATGTCCATTTCTCAGTTGTAACTACTCATTACCCAGCTTCCAGAAACCTAGATCATACTGATGAAGTAGAGGGAATGTAGGAGTTTGGAAGGACCTTCTTATTCAACTACCTTTCCTGACGAGGAGACTGAGGGTCCAAGTGGTGAAGGGACTTTCCCTTGGTCAAAAGAAAATGACAAAACAAAGACTATACCTCAGATGATGTGATTCCTACGTACATGGTTCTCGAAGTTAGAATGTGTAGAAAAACACTAAGTTACATTGGAATGTTTAGCTGTCCTGATATTTACTAACCATAGAGTAATACTATATTTTAAGTATAACCCAGATGTCAGTTGGGGAACCTTGTTCCTTTGAGATTCAACAATAACTGGCTGAGACCCCCATCGCCCATGTGGTACTCAGAGATTTTGAGGTGTAGGGAGAGGAGGCTCTGTATTCCTACTTTGTCCTAATTAGTTCAAGATCATTGACTTTTCTTGTACATGCTGTTTCTTTGTCACCTCACTATGCTCCCAAGTTGCCTCTCTAGGTATTTTGATAAATCAAAGGAGAAATTATACCATTCCTTTAGGAAGGCAAGAGTGGTTTCCCATCAGCATTGGCTTTAAATAAAGAATAAATAACACAAGGTTGAACTATTTTCACCCACTGACTACTGCTATTTTAGGGTGTTAACTATTTTAGGGTGCTAAAATGTAAAGGCATTGTCCTGATAAAGTAATACATTGCTCTTGTAGAGATGAATGATACAACAGGAAGTACACTGACTTTGTGGGGGATCTTGGCCTTGCCATGTACTCACAGTATGGTTTTAGACAAATGAATTGATATCTTTAAGCCATAGTTTCTTGATTGTAAAATAGAGAAAATGGTACTTACTCTATGGGTAGTGAGAAATAAGTGAAGCAATATATGTAAAAGCTTTGTTATAGAATGCTCTATGCAAGTAACATCACCATTGCCACAGCACACACGTTTTATTTTTTATGAATTTATTTATTTTATTTATTTTTGGCTACATTGGGTCTTTGTTGATGCGTGCAGGCTTTCTCTAGTTGCGGCGAGCTGGGGCTGCTCTTCGTTGCAGCACGCAGCCTTCTTATTGCAGTGGCTTCTCTTGTTGCGGAGCATGGGCTCTAGGCACGCGGGCTTCAGTAGTTGCAGCATGCAGGCTCAGTAGTTGTGGCTCACGGGCTCTAGAGCGCAGGCTCAGTAGTTGTGGCACACAGGCTTAGATGCTCTGTGGCATGTGGGATCTTCCCGGAGCAGGGCTCGAGCCTGTGCCCCCTGCATTGGCAGGCGGATTCTTAACCATTGCACCACCAGGGAAGTCCACAGCACACACTTTTAAGGTAGTTCTATTTCTTTAGAAAGTGACTTCATGATTATCCCAAGCTTCCTGTCCAAGGCATTTGCTCCTTAGTAGCTGAAACTTTGAAAATGATATCCCCCCTGGAGTGAAAAAGGTGGTCCAGGTAAAGAAAACAAATTATGCATAATAAGTTAGAAAGCAACTTGAGAAATAGTCTGCCCCAGTTGGATTTTTTTGAGCAGGTAAGTGAAGTTTCATCAAATTAGCTAAATTCTTGTGTTCAAGATTCTTTTGCTGCTGAGATATACCAGATTTCTTTTCATAGTTACACAGGTCAGCATCTTGTTTTTTTACTGACTAAAGGAAACAACATTACATCGGCAGAGATCCTGCCCTTCTTGGTAGGATTGACACATTTTGCCTTCTGGATATATTTTACTTTAAATCCTTTTATGGTTAATACTTTCCTGTGAAGAAACAGTGTGTTAACATTGTTTGAATAGACCAGCAAACACATAGGTCGCTTTTGATTGCTTTCTCACTTGTGTGGGACAGATAATGGTTTCTCTTCTCTGTTCCTTTTGCTGTTCCAAAGCATTGCATCATAGCATCTCAAAATATGGGGTCAGTAGGATTGTTTTTCCCCTTCATAGAAGAAAGATTGGGGTGTGGAGCTATAAATGACTTACCATTAGTCTCAGAGCTGTAGTAACAGAGCTAGGATCTTTTCCTTCCCTGTTATAATACTAATGACAACCTCTTGGCATTCTTCTGAGACACACGCACGTGAATAAGTAGACATGAGGATCATTTGTTAAGCCTGGAGAAATGGAAAACAATATTCTAGTGCCCCACTGAAATAATATTGTTTATTGTTACCAATCCTGAATAGGGGAGAATCTTCAGATAAGCCACCACTTTTTTTCCCTTTTGTTAACCTGTGTCTACATTGGGAGGACCAAAAGAGATGGATGATGTGAAAGAAGGAGGAAATAGAAAAAGAAATTGAACAAATCTCATTTCCTTCCCATTGAATTATCCATGTATTAATTTTCTCATCAAGTATTTTTTGAGTGCTTGCTATGTGCCAGGTTCTGTTTAAGTCACTGAAGATAAAAGGGTAAAGAAAATAGGAACCGTTCCAGCCTCATGGAACTTCCAATCTATTGAGAGAGACAGGCAGGCAGTGGATCATTAACTGCTCAATAACAATGATTGCAACAAGAGTAAATGCTTGAAAGGAAAATACAGGGTACCATGAGCCCCTGTAACAGGGCATCTCAACTGAGCATGGGAGTTCAGGAAGTCTCCTGAAGAAGTGCTGTTAGCTAAGACTAGAAATCTGGGTAGCAGGTGGCAGGTGGTGGATGCTTGGTGGTAGAGGGATACGGAGAGTCCAGGCAAAGACAGGAGCATGAACACAAGTCCTGAGGCAGCAAGAATCTTGGCATATTTGAGACACACAGAGATGGAAGTGAGAGAGCAAGTGGAGGGAGATGACAGAGATAAGCAGGTAAGAGCCACTGACGATCATTGGTCTTGGTCTTGCAAGAGCCTTGATGATGATGCAGAAGATTTTGACCTGTGTTGTAGAGCAGTGGGAAATTATTAAAAAGCTCAGAGCAGACAGGGGTATCAACACTCTGGCTGCAGAGAAAGGAAGGATGGAGAAAGGCAGGGCTGCATGAGAGACCTACTAGAAGATTTTGGCAGTAGTCCAGGGGAGCAGTAATGTTGGCTTTGACTTGGGGTTGTGGCAGTGGAGAGAGGCATGATAGATCTGAAGGCAGCCTTGATTGCAGGTGAGGCCTGAGGGAGAGGACAGTTTTGGTTATGACTCTTGGATTGGGGCATTGGAGACTTGGGGGTATGACGTGATTCCATCTATTGATACAGGGATACCTGGAAGAACAATTTTTTTCCCCCTTAGGGGTGGGCAGCAACACAAGAGTTATCTTTTGGAAGAACTAAGTTTGATATGTGAGCCACTAAAATAGACATCGATCTTGGCTCTATTGATCCAGGGCTCAGAATAGAGAACTAGACTGAAAATATACACAACTGAGCTGTCCACTTATAGATGGTATATAAGACCATGTAGGGGGATGAGGTCATCAAAGAGAAGAGCCAGATGAGAGAAGAGGAGGGCCCAGGTCATGCCCCAAGGAATGGATGCTTGGTCTGTTAAGATGTGCCATTACAAGAGATCATGTCTGGTAAGGGTTAGGGTAGGTGTGACAGAGTTGCAGGCAATATTTAGAGATCAGGAGAACCTCAGAGAGGAAACTGAGAACAAGGAACCATGGTGGCAGGCCAAAAGCCAGGAGGAAGTGATGTTGTGGAAGGCAAAGGAATATGTGTGAGATGTTACTGAGGGCAGGGGGAGGATGTGGTACCATTAGGAGAGTAAATAACCCAACTCAAACTGGACTGAACACTAAAGTAGAAAGTCTCAGGATGTGATTTTTCTCTAATATCTCCATGGCTCATTTCTAAATTATGTAGAATTCTCCCTACTGAATATTTCTAATGATCAAAATGATTTATTGTTTTTTTGAGTTTCACTTGGAAGCCAGTTGGAAACACATGAAGTGATTAAAAACTGAACTCAGTTGACTCGCCTCTGGATTTTGGGCCACATAAAAGCCACGTAGTAACTTTTTATAAATGCTGTTTCGAATTATTAAATTGAAGACCTTGACAAAATAAAATATTGAAAATAGCCTTCTAGTATTACTAGATGAAGTTGGGCATGTCTGGTGTGTCTTTTTTGTGAACTAATGTTTCCATAGTTTCCTGATAAATGTTTGAATCCTGCCTATGAATAGGGCAGAGGGTAAAGAACAAGATTTAGGGATGTTCCAGGTGGTCCAGTGGTTAAGCCTCCACACTTCCAATGCAGGGGCATGGGTTTGATCCCTGGTTGGGGAACTAAGGTCCCACATGCCTTGCGGTGCGGCCAAATAATAAAAAAATAAAATAAAGAACATGATTTAGGTGAGGCAAGATTGGAGCTAGGGTTCCAGATGGCAGAATAGAAGGACGTGCACTCACTCCCTCTTGCAAGAGCACTGGAATCACAACTAACTGCTGAACAATCATCGATAGGAAGACACTGGAACTCACCAAAAAAGACACCCCACAACCAAAAACAAAGGAGAAGCCAGAATGAGATGGTAGGAGGGGCGCAATCACAATAAAATCAAATCCCATAACTCTGGGTGGGTGGCTCACGAACTGGAGAACAATTATACTATGGAAGCCCACCAACTGGAGTGAAGGTTCTGAGCCCCACATCAGGCTTCCCAACCTGGGGTTCCAGCAACAAGAGGAGGAATTCTCAGAGAATCAGACTTTGAAGGCTAGCTGGATGTGATTGCAGGACTTTGACAGGACTGGGGAAAACAGAGACTCCGCTCATGGAGGGCACACACAAAGTAGTGTGTGCATCGGGACCCAGGGGAAGGGGAAGGAGAAGTGACCCCATAGGACACTGAACCAGACCTACCTGCTAGTGTTGGAGGTTCTCCTGCAGAGGTTGGGGGGGATGGCTGTGGCTCACCGTGGGGACAAGGACACTGGCAGCAGAAGTTCTGGGAAGTACTCCTTGGCATGTGCCCTCCCAGAGTCCGCCATTAGCACCACCAAAGAGCTTCAAGGCTCCAGTGCTGGGTCGGCTCAGGCCAAACAACCAACAGGGAGGGAACTCGGTCTCACCCATCAGCAGATAAGCAGATTAAAGTTTTACTGAGCTCTGCCCACCAGAGCAAAACCCACCTCTACCCACCATCTGTCCCTCCCATCAGGAAGCTTGCACAGGCCTCTTAGATAACCTTATCCACCAGACGGCAGACAGCAGAAGCAAGAAGAACTACAATTCTGCAGCCTGTGGAACAAAAACCACATTTACAGAAAGATATACAAAATGAAAAGGCAGAGGACTATATACCAGATGAAGGAATAAGATAAAACCCCAGAAAAACAACTAAATGGAGTGGAGATATGCAACCTTCCAGAAAAAGAATTCAGAATAATGTTACTGAAGATGATCCAGGACCTCGGAAACAGAATGGAGGCAAAGATCGAGAAGATGCAAGAAATGTTTAACAAAGACCTAGAAGAATTAAAGAACAAACACCTAGAAGAATTAAAGAGCAAACAAACAGAGATGAACAATACAATAACTGAAATGAAAAATACACTAGAAGGAATGAATAGCAGAATAACTGAGGCAGAAGAACACGTAAGTGATCTGGAAGACAGAATGGTGGAATTCACTGCCACGGAACAGAATAAAGAAAAAAGAATGAAAAGAAATGAAGACAGCCTATGGGGCAACATTAAACGCACCAACATTCACATTATAGGGGTCCCAGAAGGAGAAGAGAGGCAGAAAGGACCTGAGAAAATATTTGAAGAGATTATAGTCGAAAACTTCCCTAACATAGGAAAGGAAATAGCCACCCAAGTCCAGGAAGCGCAGAGAGTCAAGGCTAAACCCAAGGAGAAGCATGCCGAGATACATAGTAATCAAACTGACAAAAATTAAAGACAAAGAAAAATTATTAAAAGCAACAAGGGGAAAATGACAAAAAACATACAAAGGAACTCATACGGTTAACAGCTGATTTCTCAGCAGAATCTCTACAAGCCAGAGGTGAGTGGCATGATAAATTTAAAGTGATGAAAGGGAAGAACTTACAACCGAGATTACTCTGCCTGGCAAGGATCTTATTCAGATTTAATGGAGAAGTCAAAAGCTTTACAGACAAGCAAAGGCTAAGAGAATTCAGCACCACCAAACCAGCTCTACAACAAATGCTAAAGGAATTTCTCTAAGTAGAAAACACACGAGAAGAAAAGGACTTACAAAAACAAACCCATAACAATTAAGAAAATGGTAACAGCAACATCCATATCGATAATTACCTTAAATGTGAATGGATTATGCTCCAACCAAAAGACACAGGCTCACTGAATGGATACAAAAACAAGACCTATATATATGCTGTCGACAACAGACCCATTTCAGACCTAGGGACACATACAGACTGAAAGTGAGGGGATGGAAAAAGATATTCCATGCAAATGGAAATCAAAATAGAGCTGGAATAGCAATACTCACATCAAATAAAATAGACTTTAAAATAAAGAATGTTACAAGAGACAAGGAAGGACACTACATAATGATCAAGGGATCAATCCAAGAAGAAGATACAACAATTATAAATATATATGTACCCAACATAGGAGCACCTCAATACATAAGGCAAACTCTAAAAGCTATAAAAGAGGAAATCAACAGTAACACAGTAATAGTGGGGGACTTTAACACCTCAGTTACAACAATGGACAGATCATCCAGACAGAAAATTAATAAGGAAACACAAGCTTTAAATGACACAATAGATCAGACAGATTTAATTGATATTTATAGGACACTCCATCCAAAAAGAGCAGATTACACTTTCTTCTCCAGTGCACACAGAACATTCTCCAGGGTAGATCACATCTTGGGTCACAAATCAAGCCTCAGTAAATTTAAGAAAATTGAAATCATATCAAGCATCTTTTCTGACCACAACACAATGAGATTAGAAATCAGTTACAGGGAAAAAAATGTAAAAAACACAAACACATGGATGCTAAACAATACGTTACTAAATAACCAAGAGATCACTGAAGAAATCAAAGAGGAAATCAAAAAATACCTAGAGACAAATGACAAGGGAAACACGATGATCCAAAACCTATGTGATGCAGCAAAAGCAGTTCTAAGAGGGAAGTTTATAGCAATACAAGCCTACCTCAAGAAACAAGAAAAATCTCAAATAAACAATCTGAACTTACACCTAAAGAAACTAGAGAAAAAAGAACAAACAAAACCCAAAGTTAGTAGAAGGAAAGAAATCATAAAGATCAGAGCAGAAATAAATAAAATAGAAACAAAACAATAGCAAAGATCAATAAAACTAAAAGCTGGTTCTTTGAGAAAATACACGAAATTGATAAACCATTAGCAAGACTCAATCAAGGAAAAGAGGGAGAGGACTCAAATCAATAAAATTAGAAATGAAAAAGGAGAAGTTACAACAGACACCACAGAAATACAAAGCATCCTAAGAGACTACTATAAGCAACTCTATGCCAATAAAATGGACAACCTGGAAGAAATGGACAAATTCTTAGAAAGGTATAACCTTCCAAGACTGAACCAGAAAGAAATAGAAAATATGAACAGACCAATCACAAGTAATGAAATTGAAACTGCGACTAAAAATCTTCCAACAAACAAAAGTCCAGGACCAGATGGCTTTACAGGTGAATTCTATCAAACATGTAGAGAGGAGCTAACACCCATCCTTCTCAAACTCTTCCAAAAATTGCAGAGGAAGGAACACTACCAAACTCATTCTACGAGGCCACCATCACCCTGATACCTAAACTAGACAAAGATACTACAAAAAAAGAAAATTACAGACCAATATCATCATGAATATGGATGCAAAAATCCTCAATAAAATACTAGCAAACAGAATCCAACAGCACATTAAACAGATCATACACCATGATCAAGTGGGATTTATCCCAGGGACACAAGGATTCTTCAATATATGCAAATCAATCAATGTGATACACCATATTAACAAATTGAAAAATAAAAACCATAGGGTCATCTCAATAGATGCAGAAAAAGCTTTTGACAAAATTTAACACCCATTTATGATAAAAACGCTCCAAAAAATGGGCATAGAGGGAACCTATCTCAACATAATAAAGGCCATATGTGTCAAACCCACAGCAAACATCATTCTCAATGGTGAAAAACTGAAAGCATTTCCTCTAAGATCAGGAAAAAGACAAGGATGTCCACTCTCACCACTATTATTCAATATAGTTTTGGAAATCCTAGCCACGGCAATCAGAGAAGACAAAGAAATGAAAGGAATACAAATTGGAAAAGAAGAAGCAAAACTGTCACTGTTTGTAGATGACATGATGCTATACACAGATAATCCTAATGATTCCATCAGAAAACTACTAGAGCTAATCAATGAATTGGGTAAATTTGCAGGATACAAAATTAATGCACAGAAATCTCTTGCATTCCTATACATTGACAATGAAAAATCAGAAAGAGAAATTAAGGAAACAATCCCATTCACCATTGCAACAAAAAGAATAAAATACCTAGGAATACACCTACCTAAGGAGGTAAAAGACATGTACTCAGAAAACTATAAGACACTGATGAAAGAAATCAAAGATGACACAAACAGATAGAGAGATATACCATGTTCTTGGATTGGAAGAATCAATATTGTGAAAATGACTATACTACTCAAAGCATTCTACAGATTCAATGCAACCCCTGTCAAATTACCAATGACATTTTTTACAGAACTAGAACATTAAATCTTAAAATTTGTATGGAGACACAAAAGACCCCGAATAGCCAGAGCAATCTTGAGGGAAAAGAAATGGAGCTGGAGGAATCAGACTTCCTGACTTCAGACTATACTACAAAGCTACAGTAATCAAGATAATATGGTACTGGCACAAAAACAGAAATATAGATCAATGGAACAGGATAGAAAGCCCAGAGATAAACCCATGCACCTATGGTCAACTAATCTATGACAAAGGAGGCAAGGATATACAATGAAGAACAGTCTCTTCAATAAGTGGTGCTGGGAAAACTGGACAGCTATATGTAAAAGAGTGAAATTAGAGCACTCCCTAACACCATACACAAAAATAAACTAAGAATAGGTTAAAGACCTAAATGTAAGACTGGATACTATAAAACACTTAGAGGAAAACATAGGAAGAATGTTCTTTGACATAACTCACAGCAAGATCTTTTTTGACCCACTTCCTAGAGTAAAGGAAAGAAAAACAAAAATAAGCAAATGGGACCTAATGAAATTTAAAAGCTTTTGTACAGCATAGGAAACTATAAACAGATGAAAAGACAACCCTCAGAATGGGAGAAAATATTTGCAAACTTATCAACAGGGAAAGGATTAATCTCCAAAATATATAAACAGCTCATGCAGCTCAATATTAAAACAACCCAATCCAAAAATGGGCAGAAGATCTAAATAGACATTTCTCCAAAGAAGACATACAGCTGGCCAAGAAGCACATGAAAAGCTGCTCAACATCACTAATTATTAGAGAAATGCAAATCAAAACTGTAATGAGGTGTCACCTGACACCAGTTAGATTGGGAATCATCAGAAAATCTACAAACAACAAATGCTGGAGAGGGTGTGGAGAAAAGGGATCCCTCTTTCACTATTTGTGGGAATGTAAATTGATACAGCCACTATGGAGAACAGTATGGAGTTTCCTTAAAAAACTAAAAATAGAATTACCATATAACCCATCAATCCCACTACTGGGCATATACTCAGGGAAAACCATAACTGAAAAACACACATGCACCCCAATGTTCATTGCAGCACTATTTACAATAACCAGGTCATGGAAGCAACCTAAATGTCCATCAACAGACAAATGGATAAAGAAAATTTACATGGTACATATGTACAATGGAATATTACTCAGCCATAGAAAGGAACAAAACTGAGTTATTGTAGAGACGTGGATGGACCTAGGGACTGTAATACAGAGTGAAGTAAGTTAGAAAGAGAAAACAAATATCGTATATTAACTCATATATGTGGAATCTAGAAAAATGGTATAGATGAACCGGTTTGCAGGGCAGAAATAGAGACACAGATGTAGAGAACAAACATATGGACACCAAGGGGGCTAAGCGGGGTGGTGGTGGGATGAATTGGGAGGTTGGGATTGACATATATACACTAATATGTATAAAATCGATAACTAATACGAACGTGCTATATAAAAACATTTAAATAAAATTCTAAAAAAGATTTCGGTGAAATATTTTTTAAATACAGATTAGGAAACAATACTACTTGAAGAATTCATACTGTGTATTTCCTCTCCTTAAATTCTACTTTGAAAAGTATAGCTTACAGTAAATTTTTGAAAATGCTCAAATTTGGGGTTGGTTTTATAGAACGTCATTCTTAAGAACTGCATGAACTGAATGAACAGTGTGAATGAACAGCTGAATGAACAGTGTAGCTGCTTGTTATGGTTGATTGTTTGAGTTCTTTGCATAAAAGAGCAGCGTAAAACAAACTGGATTCTCAGTTGGATATAAATTCCAGATATCTATCGTTCTTTCAAAAAATTAATATGAGTGCAAATCTAAACTCTGATTTTTTTAACCTCTCAGTAATAACATGTGAAAAGTAAATAAAGGAAGGAAATAACTAAATTTTACCTTTCCAGTTAAATTAGGTCTATTATTGACTGAGAGTCAGGAGACTTGGTATTTATAGCTGCAACAAAAATTAATGGAAAATACATTGTGCAAATTCTTAGAGATTCTTAAGACACACGTTCTGATTTCAGGTACGTCACATTTCATTAAGTCGATACAAATAATTACAAAACAAGGAAATAATTTCTATTACAAAGATGGATTTTAGGAACTCAGAGGAGGAACGTGGAATGGTATAGGGAAGGATTCACAGAGGATATAATAACGTGAGCTGAGTCACCTTGAGTAGTCAACGTGAAGAGTAAAGACTCAGAGGAAGGGGTCGTTTGGCATGTTTAACACGAAGTTGCGTTTAGTGGAATGGAGGAGAATGTCAACGTAGAGAGGACAGATTATGAAGGACCTGCAGGCCAAGTTAAGGAGCTATTGAAGAATTTCAAGCAGTTGCTTAGTAGGTAATTTATGTATCATGGGAGGTCATCTGTGGCAGGGGTTAGAGTGGAGAGCAGGTCTGGAGGCAGGGGGACTGACAAAGGTGCTATTGCAGTGGTCCAGATACACTACGGAGGGAGGCAGAGCAAGAGAAAATGAGCAGTGAAAAGACGGCTGCACCTCTCAAAAGCATCCTTAAGGAGCGAGAAACAAAGATCTGGATTATAAATTCAAGTTTGTAACGTGTACAGTTCTCCGGAGAAGAGAGAGAAATTTACTTAAAGGAATTGGCTGACATAATTGTGGAGGCTGGCAAGTCTAAAATATGCAGGGTGGGCCGGCATGATATTAGCATACAATATTGGATTTTCGTGTGACAGAGATCCTTGGTATGGAGAGAGAATCTTCCAAGACCACAGATAAAGTGAAACATTGTTCATGTTATGAGGCTGAATCAACCCATTCTGGGAAGGGGGGTTTCATGTGCAGCGGTGGCATCTGTGAGCTGATTTTTTTTAGTTGACTTGCTCCCCTGCAGGTGTGAGGCTTTCAGAGATAGACAGAATGGCTCATTTTTCTAAAAACATGTTAGAAACACTTCACCCCTTCTATTTAAGACAAGTGTTTCTAGACGTGAAGTGCATTGATACTGCTGAGTACATTGCTAGGGAAGTTTAAGGTGTGAACCCTAACACTAATGGAAAAGTTAATCATCAGAAGCATTTTCTTGTTGTCAGAGAGCCTAGGAAAATACCTGATAGACTCAAAGCTTTTTCGTTATTCTCTACCTTTCGAGGGTGAGATTTTGTTTAATTTGGTTTTGCCGACAGTATATGTGGGCCAGTGTGAGCTGAGAGCTCAGTATGGATGAAATAGTTTTAGCATTGAAATGATAGATGAGAAGCTATTAGCAGGGCTAGTGGACATTTGTGAATCAGTTATCACATGCCATACAGTGGTTGGAGCTTTGTGCAATTCACTGTCATACGGCTCTAAAGATTTCAGGACCTTCAGACTATCATCTTCTCCCTCAGTCACAGCAATTCGAGCACGATACTCATCTTTGAAGCTTTGGGCTGGCTTTTCTCTTTTCTTGCTAAGGTCACTAGAATTTTGTCTCTGACATTTTGAGACAATTTTTAGAAAGATCATTTCCAAGTTATTTCAAATTACTCTCATTCTTATTTTGATGTCATTTGATTTATCACATAATCGGGACTTCAGGCCCACTGCTGTCCTTGGACAGGCTGTTTTAAATCTCCTTTACTTCTCAATCAGTAGATTCCATATTAAAAGGCTTAAAGGATTTAAAATAAGTCCATTAAAATTTTTAATCCTCTGTCTCATTTTGGAATAGTGTTTCTGTTGTTTCCCCGACATGGAGTATTCAATCTGTGCAGAAAAAAGGATCAGAAAAGGAATTCATTTTCTTTCACTTAAGCTGGGATACAGAGAGTGAAAAGTGGCCCTGTTTGAATTTCTCTGCCCTTATCCCATATCTTTCCTCCATCCTTTTTATGCTTTTTAAAAGGCGGATTTCAAATAAATATACAACACTTTAACTGAAGACTTTCTGGGTCAGAAAATATCGCTCTATCACTGTATCTTATTATGATTTAACTTCTGAGACAATAAAAATTCCAGTTTAAGCGGATGCCAGTTCTGTAATGGAGATCCATGGGAGATGCCTCAGTACTTTTATTTGAAATTTTTTCTCCACTTGAAGCCCTTCTGTGCCAATATCTGGAGGGGTGGCTCCTCCCCTGCTGCTAGCATCTGCCATTCTGCCATCTTTCCTTGCCACCTCAGGCTCCTTCTTGACTGTCCAGGTGAGTCTGGGCAGGGAGGATGATGGAGGGGATGCAGAGAGTAAGAGCAGGCCCATCGCACTGACCACCCATCCTCACTTCGCCGCTGGTATTACTCCTCACACCCCAGCAAGGACTAGACTGTTCCCAAAATGTGATAGGCTAGGGAGTATTTAAGGGTTTTGTTTGTTTGTTTTTTAGATTCCATGGGAATGTAAATAAGATACAATAGTTATGACATTTTTTGAGTTGAAAGTTCAATCCATACAGAAATGATCAGTTGCCTTTTTTGTCTGCCTTATGTTTAATTGTTTATAATACTTATAAATAATATAGTCATATTCATTGAGATGTAGGTTTCCTTATTTATCCCATACAGTTAATGGTTTTCTTTCAGCTGTCATCTCTGATTTTTAAAAAAAGTTTTGCAACTTTTTTTTTTTTTTTTTTTTTTTTTTTTGCGGTACGTGGGCTTCTCACTGTTGTAGCCTCTCCCGTTGCGGAGCACAGGCTCCGGACGCGCAGGCTCAGCGGCCATGGCTCACGGGCCCAGGCGCTCTGCGGCATGTGGGATCTTCCCGGACCGGGGCACAAACCCGTGTCCCCTGCATCGGCGGGCAGACTCTCAACCACTGCGCCACCAGGGAAGCCCCAAGTTTTGCAACGTTTTTTTTTGTTTGTTTGTTTGTTTTTTGTGGTACGCCGGCCTCTCACCGTTGTGGCCTCTCCCGTCGCGGAGCACAGGCTCCGGACGCGCAGGCCCAGCGGCCATGGCCCACGGGCCCAGCCACTCCGAGGCATGTGGGATCCTCCCGGACCGGGGCACGAACCCGTGTCTCCTGCATTAGCAGGCGGACTCTCAACCACTGCGCCACCAGGGAAGCCCTGTAACGTTTTAATTTCAGTTCTTATAGCTTTTTCTGCTCTAATGGCAAAACTGTCCCTACCTGTCTCTGCCCCATGAGAATGCCCTCCCCACTGTTGTAGCCGAGGAATTGCTCCTTGGCTCTGCCTCCCGTTTTCTCAGGGAACCCCTCCTCCCTACTCCTCCCTCACTTAACCTTGCCTTTCCCCAGCACAGACTCTTCCGGTCAGGTGGGACTCTTAAGTTTGTCCTAACCTCTCCCAAGTTTGGTTCCTGGCGGCTCGTCTTTCCCAGCAGTGGGTGGGTCATTGTCACTCCCACACCCAGCTCTGCCTCCTGGATCTCCAGCCCAGCTGAGTCCCGATCCACCCCCATGTCCAGGAAGGTGTCAGGGCATCCCTGGCATGTGCCAGAAGACAAGGAACAAGGATACAGGGCACATAAAACCAAAGGATCTTGCTGCTTCTATCATAGAGCCTTTAAAGTCGACCTAAGAGTGTTGCTGGGTTCCAAAGGCACTGGGGTCTGAGCATGTCTTGCAGGGTGAAATCCAGGCACCTGCCCCGCAGAGGAGGCAGACATTCCCCCAGATCCTTCCAAGGAACATGAACAGGTGGAGCATCTCCTCCAGGTATAGAGCAACTAACTGGAGTCCTTGTTAATATGTTGTGTATGATGAGGTAGAGTACTTTAAACAGCTTGGGTTTTTAAAGAAAAAAAAATGGGTTTATAACATAGGGCAGCTGCAGTGACTGAATCTGCTTTCCCCGATGCACTGCAGTCCTGGCCAGACCATCTCTGCAGCTGCTGTTTACTCACCAGATGCAGATCGGTTGGACTGCTTTTCCTCCAAACCCCCAGGACACCAAGCCTTGCCATGGTGTAGTAGATTCCAGGTACTGCATCTGTGTTCTTTGGATGCGTGTGCTCTAATTAAACATATAAAATAGGATTACGTCAAATAATCATAAAAATAGATCACACTTCACTTTACTTTTCATGAAGATTATGCAACTCACCCACCCTCAGTAACTCACCTGCAGTGGTGATTTTGGGGGTGATACTGATGAAGGTCCTACATCACCCATCGTCTCTTGCCTGATGCCTCCTGGGATGGGAAATATGCATTTGTAGGATCACTGGTGGGGAGGTAATGATGCAGTTTGTGTCTACGGACGGGGCCACGGGGGATTCAGCACCACGGCCTCCAGTACATTAATATGTCAACGAGTGTGTGGCTGACACACCGGCTTTTCTACCTCCCTAATTACCTGGAAGCTTCCATGTTATTTTTCTGACTCCTTGCCATGAAGACACAGTACAGACGGTATTAGAACTCAGAGGTTTCTGCAGCCTGGAGAAGCTTGTATGTGCCCCCAAAGGCGTCCAGTGCCTTCTGTTAAAGAAGGCTCAAAGGATCTCCTCAAATAGGTGATCTGGCTGCCAAATCACCACAATGACTTTCATGATGATTTTTTAGCAGAAAATGATTTTTTTTTTTTTTTTTGCGGTACGCGGGCCTCTCACTGTTGTGGCCTCTCCCGTTGCGGAGCACAGGCTCCGGACGCGCAGGCTCAGCGGCCATGGCTCACGGGCCCAGCCGCTCCACGGCACGTGGGATCCTCCCGGACCGGGGCACGAACCCGCGTCCCCTGCATCGGCAGGTGGACTCCAACCACTGTGCCACCAGGGAAGCCCCAGAAAATGATTTTAAGGACTGAACTCCATTGTCTGCATTTATCCCTGTTGAAGCAGCAAGACCTACAAGTCTTGGTATTAGCCTCTTCTCATAACATTTTATTACACTGAATTATTATTATCATTATTATTAAGTACACTGAATTAACCATGGGATATGACCTAAGCATTTCCTATATACTTTGTCAACATAAAATTTAATTGATAAAAGTGTTCCTTTTAGAAGTGTCCCGTTTTTTTCTAATACTGTATTGTAGTAAGGATACAGTTTCATTACTCCATTATTAAGTCTGATTTGCGGATTCTCCAGAAAGGAAGAGTTCAGGCTTTTGATTTCCTACCACCAGTAGCAGGAAGATGGACTGACCATCACTCATACAGCAATGCCCTTGCTCTTAAGCATGGACCACACAGCTCTCTCCATGGCCTGGCCCCTAAATGCCCCCTCCAGCTTCATCATGCCCCTTCCATCACCCTCTGACTCCTGCTTTGTGCTCCCTGGTTACCAGACCCAGATTCCTTCATGCCTCTGAGCCTTTGTTTATGCTGTTCCCTCCCCCAGACTGCCGTTCCCTACCTTCTTTGCCAAGACTCCTCCGACTCATTCTTTGTGACTCTGTGTAGACACTGCTTCCTCCAGCAACTGTTCCCTGGTTGCCCCAGGTGGGCCCTTTTGTACCTGGGGGCACCCACCCCCATCTATGTTAGCACTTGCCTCTCCATGCTGAAATTGACCATGTCTCTGTCTCCTCTGCTTTGCGCAGGGTGAGGTCGTCACTTGTTACCAATGACTTAGAGTCATCTGTCACCCAGTGCAGCGCGCTCGTAAGTGGTGGCTTCAGAGGGTGGTCACCAGCTGAGCTGTCATGGAAGCATTGACTTCTAATAAACTGAGCTAATAATAGATCAAAGCCACACAATGAAAAGATAATTAAAAAACGTGCTGCTTCTGATCCCTTGGATTTCTGGGTCTACCTCTTTCTTAGGAGTCTAACCCAGCTAGAAAATGTTACATTCAGTAAATACAGTGAAACACATAAAATATTCTTTTTCATTTTTTTCTTTCTTTTCCTTTTTTTTTTTTTTAAATTTCAAGGCTGTGTACTGTTCTCTTGCCAAAGTCAAAAGAGCTGAGAAGGGTAAAGCATGTGTGAGTGGGTGTGCATGTTCCATGAGTTTCTGGCCATTTTTGTTTTAATATGGCATAATTTCATGGTTGTTGAAAAAGCTGTCAACTAAACACTCCGCTGTAGGGTATCTCAAATTTTCACGTGCCAACCGAACACCTGGGGCTCTTAATTAAGAATGCAGATTCTGACTCAGTAGATCTGGCAAGGGTCCTGCTGTTGTGCATTTGTGACAAGCTCTTAAGGGACGTCCGTGCTACCAGTCCATGGACCACATTTAGAGCACGAGGCAGTAGCATTCAGACGGTGTCTCAGCATTTTCATCTGGTGAGACTTTTAAAGCAAAATCGTTTCCTTCTGTTTCAAAATGCTCCAGTAAAAAAGCGCCACGATGATCTGATTATAAGCAACCTGAACAGACCTCACGTTGTTGTCTTTCTGGGCTTGCGCAGGACATTTGGAGTCTAGGCAAGCAAGCTCACGGCACAGAAACAAGACATCCAGCATCCTGATGACCTTCAGCCCTTTTTCCTGGTGCTCGGGTTTAGAGTGAAAGGAGGCACATCTCACCATTCTCTCTAGTAAAATTTTACTAAGACGTAGCTGTTCATTTTGTGGCATTCCCGAAACCAATTTATTGGCTCCCATTTCCATTGGGTGAGGATTAGAATATTCTTGTAGGAGAATATCCTTGTATCCAGATATTAGGAAACCTTTCCCATTTGTTCCGGAAAACCCCTGTGTATTAGTTTCCTAGGACCACCGTAACAAAGTACCATACACTTGGTGGCTCCACACAACAGAAGTTTATTCTCTCACAGTTCTGGAAGCCAGAAGTCGAAGTCAAGGTGTTGGTAGAGCCATGAGGCCATGCTCCCTGGGAAGCCTTCAGGGGACGATACTTCTTTGCCTCTTTAAACTTCTGGTGACTCTTGGAATTCCTTGGCTTCTGGCTGCATCACTGCAGTCTCTGCTTCCATCTTCACGTGGCCTTACTCCCTGTGTGTCTCTTATGAGGACACCAGTCATTGGATTTAGGATACACCCTGAATCCAGGATGTCCTTAGATCATTACTACATTCATATATCTTATTTGGAAATACATTTCCAAATAAGATCACATTCAGATGTTGGGGGTTGGGATTTGGACATATCTTTTGGGGAGATACTGTTTGATCCACTGTACCCTGAATCCATTGTGGAATCAGGATGTGAAGGTTGGTGCAAGACAGTAATACATACAAACACCCTATTCTGTGCAGAGCAGAGTGGGAGGTGCATCCTGCCAAACCCCTCCTCTGTGTATTGGAGGAGGGGGGTGAGAAGATGCCAACGCCATTGTTCCATCCCTCCAAGTAACTGTAATGATAATTAAAGAAACAGTAATGAACAGGTATTAGCTTTTTATATGTGGCAGAGCCTGCGCAAAGAACTTTTTTAAAGTTTTCATTTAATCTTTGCAATTATGAGATACCTGTCATTTAATGCTATTACGAATGGATTCCTTCATTTGTAAGCTTTCTTTCAGATAATGGCCTCTATTTATTTATTTCTTCCTCTTTTTCCCACCCACTGATCGAGCTACCTAGCTGTCCAGACAGCAGTCTACTGATCTGCTCAGTTATTTTTACGCCATCTCATTCCAGAAAGCATGAAGGCATTTTTCAAGAATATGGGTTATTAGTGCCTGTAAGTCTTGATTTGTCATTCATTAATTACTTAGATAATAATAAGATTTAGAAGCCAATGCTGATTGATGTGAAGGTAAAGTATTTCTAAGGCAGTTGGAAAAGATCATTCAATTGATTGAAAATTCACTGTCTACACAGCTTTTCAGTTGCTATCTGATCGCACAAAGCATGATGTATTATTCTCCTTGCATAAAGTAAGCTTCATATTTCACCACCTGCCTCCCTGGCCAATTAGGTACAGGGAACAAGATGATGGCAGTAAAAAACTCTTAATTGTACCATTCCTCTAAAGTCTCCTGAAGATGTAAATATATTGTTCACCTGTTTGCCACTAGAGAGGAGGGAATTTGTCCTCATCTTTCAAAACAATGGCTAGTTAATAAATGAGTTAACAAGCAGAAAATACATGGAGGGCAAGGTGTTTAGTGCCTTCTAGGATGCTTCACCGTGTCTTAATATACTGAACCTCAGTTGACCCTGAGCCATCCCTCAGGATTTAGCAGGCTTCATTTCAGGATCTAGAATCAGTTAAAATCAGATTTTCCTAGAAATCAATATCATTGCGTAGATAGGATTCCAAGATTCTAATTGTGAGCACGGAAAGGAATATACAGTCTCTTTACTGTTGGACAATGAGAGCTAAACCAGAATCAAATGATTCGAAACGTCATCATTTAAAGATGAGAATACGTATCTTGTGCCGTATTACTGCTATTGGAATATTCCATCGCCAAAAAAAAAATTCTATGTCGGATTTTCGAATTATTTTGGTCCTAACATGTGAACTTGAATTTATGTGTAGGTAGTAGATCCTTTAGCAAAATAATGGACAATAGCTTATTTCTTTAGGTTCTTCCTTACTTATCCAATCTACACAGATTCCATCGCCTGAAAAAGAGAGCATGCATTGTATAGTGTCCTGCTTTAGAGTAAACTGGGCTCTATCTGCCTGGAGCACATCTGGGCTCCGCCTCTCGCCAACTCTGTGGTTTGGGGCAAAGTACTTCCACCCTCTGTGCCTCAGTTATTTTATCCTTCAAATGGGGTTATTTGGAGTCTCCAGGTTGTAGAGTGGATGGGATGGTGAAATAAGAAAATACATGTGAGATGGTAAGCACAGACGTGCCCTAAAGCAGCTCTGTCCAATAGGAATGTAATATGAACCACATTGGTAATTTTAAATTCTGATCGACTCATTAAAAAGTGAAAATAGACAGGTGAAAATAATTTTAATAATATATTTTATTTAACCCAGTATATTCAAAATATTTTTTATTGCAACATGTGATCAGAATTATTAATGTCATATATTACTTTACCTATCTCTGGCCACCAACACTAATGATTCTGATTCACTTGGTCTGAGGTACAGCCCTGGTCTGGGTGTGTGTGCAGAGCTCCCAGCTGATTCTAATGTGCATACCAAGAATCAGACTAGTGTCTGAAGAAAATCACTTTCCCATACCCACAAAATAGATGATGCTATTGGCTGTAACACCTTAATAATGTTATTGATAAGAATTGAATATGGTGCTGCTGATGAAATGTGTTGTAAAATATAAAATGCCACAAGGAGGGAAGAGCTTTTCGTTATTAATAATTATGTCAAACTAGGGAGGGAAGGCAGTCCTCAGTGGAATCACCTTCTGAAGATACACTAAGAACCTAGGCAGTCTTTCCTTTGATTCCACTGACTCCTGCCTTTTCTTGCATTTTTCTTTTTTTTTTCTGAAGATGACGTTTACTAAGCACTATCTTGGTGGCAGGCTGTATGGATAATGGGAAAAGCATGTTTTTAGAAGTAGTGTTCACTAGAGGCAAGTGTCAGCTCCATCTGTTTCTTAGTCTGGGTCTTGGTTTCCTTATCTGTAAATGGAATGATTGAGACATACAAGGCTGGGCTTTTTTTTTCTTAGAATGCACGCAGCTGGGCTTTTGTAAGGACTGATATAAATGATGGACATAAAGTATGTAGCTCAGGCTCTGGCCTCCCTCCCAGGCACTCTGCTGGGCCCTGGACATGCGTGTGGTTCTGGGTGACTCAGGGAACCAGCAATCCTTGTAGCAGTTTAAGTCACTAGCGGCATTTGAACAATTATAATAGCTGGCGAGCGCACACGTCTCAGAGCCCACACTCCTGGGCCCTCCTCTCTCACACACTGACATAGGAACCCTTTTTTCCCTTTCCATAGATGATATCTCAAGAGATTTGTTCTAATCTACCAAATGGACCGTTTCCTTCTGTCCTGAGGGGAGAGATTGGGTTTAGCATGGCTGAATTGGTTATTCAGCTTTTAACAGCCGGAAGGAAGCCCTTCGTTGCTGATTGAATCTCCCCTTGGGAGTGCGGGAAGCTGTTTGAGTGAAGTGTGCCCAGATCAGATTGGAGTCCAGGCTAAAGGAAGTGTCCCCATCTCCGTGGCTTATGGAAATTGCTTCCTGTTATTCTAAAACTGAGATAAATGAAACAATCGCATGTTACAACATTGTGGGCTTTCTTGCACAAATTTATTTCAGAGCTTGTTGACCATTAAAAAAAAAAATTCACCCAGGACATAACCATCCTGTGGGTCCTGGTGACTCCATGACTGGTTTACCACAAGTTGTGTTTACTGTTTGGGAACTTTGTCAGAGCAGTGCACGTGGTTCTGTGGTGCCGGAGACATTTGTGTCTGTGTCTCTTTTTATTTTCCTGAAGAAATTCAGGTTTATAGAGAGTTGGGGACCCACCTAAAACCTTGCACCCATGATATTTACAGCTGGCATGGATGGGTGGATGGCCTCCTTAGCCAGGTGGGATGTGAAATGCTTCTTGTGGGTTATCTCATTTCATCCCACCCCTATGAGTTAAGCACTAATATTATTCCGATTTTATGGGTAAGTCACTTCTCCCAGGTTCCATATCTAGGAAGCAACAGAGACAAGATAAAAACCTAAGAATTTCAGCAGGGCATTTCTGAGTGAGCACTGCCTATATTGGGTTTATGTAAGTTGGAAGTTCACTGTGATAATTAACAATTTACTGAGTTCAAAGCAACAGGGGAGGTGCCATAAGACAGTTCATGATTAACTCCTAATGAGTGATACAGTCAATAATTGCTCTATGAGTTCAGACTAATTTGAGTCTAATGTATTTTTAAAAATCACATAAAACGTATAGTTGGCGACTCACAGCTTCATAACACTATGTTTCCTACCGTGAAGTCAATTCTTAGTCTATTCTTAGTTGTATCGTGAGCATATGCTGCTCACGTTAAACATTTCTTGGAAACATTTACATTTGCAGTGCTGTTTTGTCAGGTTAATTAAAGTTGTCCCACAGCAGTATATGCAGAGGCCATTCAGAGGAAATTTAGTTGAAAGGTTTCTATAACATAAGCTGAACCAAATAAGTGAGTGACAGTGGCAGAAGATGCGAATCCATTCATTCATTCATACAGATTGAGTCCCACTCATTTGGTAACCTTGCTTCAGCAGGGGAAGTGGAAGGATAAATTAGACAGCTACTCAGGGAATTCAGAGTCTTGTAGAAAAGAGAAATAAGCCAGTTAAGGTAGAATTTCTTGAACAGGGAGGTAACAAGCCTAATAAGAAATATCAGTCTGATACAGGAGAGCATCTCGCTGTTGTGATGCAAGGGTGGGCAATGTTTTTAGCAATTGCTGAGTCATCGGTCTGGGAAGAGTTCCTTGGTTTGTAAAATTCAGCATATTAGTCCGGACAACTTTCGTAACCAGTGGCCTTGAAACCCAGGTAGTTTAACACAATGAGCCTTTGTTTCTTGTGTCAGCAAAAAGTCCAATATGGATTGTCCACGAGGGGCTCTTCTCCAGGGTCTAGGATCTCAGCTCTTGCCATCTGGTCACTGTGCTCACCACACCCAGAGGCCTTGGCTTCCTTCCCTGGATCCTTTGTATCTGGTTGACAGACAGAGGAAGAGAGACCCTGTGCATCCTCCTAAAGATGACCTACATCAGCACCATGACCACACCTTGCTGCAGGGGGCTGGTGACAGTCCTAGCAGAGTACTCAGGTCCAAGAGGGGACCCTTATGTTGCTAGGCACCAGAGTCTCTCCCACACCATTTTTTTTTTTTTTTTTTTTGGATAGAAATCTACCATCTCTGCAGCATGTACCCCTGCATCCTTTCATGATGAAAGGAAAAACTCTTAGCCCTAAAGAGGTTCAACTCTGTTAATGTATCTGATGAATAAGGTTTATCCTCCCTGCCTGTCAGACCTGCAGTTTGACCACGGAGGTAACCTCCCTCTTCATTGGTTTCCTTGGTGCCAAGAGACTGGATAACATCTCTGCTACAACTGCAAGGACCTAAAGCATCCAGTCCCCGAGAGATGGCGTTTCCGCCAGTCCCTTATTGGAGGCTGCCCGGAAGCTGTCCTGTGTTCCAGACTGCATGGCAAGTGGAAATCAGTTTTGCTGGCCTGAATCCTCCCAGAGTGCTCTGTACCTGGTTTTGCCCACTCTGAGCATTAGTCTTGACTCATTGTCAGGTAGAGGGCTCCCTGGACAGATGCTATGTATAACAGTACCGAGAGGGCTCTTTTCCTGTGGAGTCTATTAAGATAACAGGGATTTGATGAGAATGACTGAGCCCTCAGTCTGTGAAGAGAACGACACACATCTCCCTGCCTGCTTCTAGTCAAGCACGAGAGACGATGCAGAGCAGCTTCTCATCTCACCTTCGTTTCTCTGCACTGAGGATAAGGTGAGAGCTCTGAACTAGTTCTGGGAGGAACCATCTCTGCTTAGGTCTCACCTTTCTCCTTACTTGGAGGCCCACGTGGTTCTTTCTCTTGATCAGCTTCTTGTTTCAAAACCCTGATGACTGAGTCTTGGGCTCTATATTCGTTTCCTATTGCTGCCACGAACTTAACCAATTAAAATAACACATTTATTCTAGTACAGTTCTGTAGGGCTGGAATGGTACTCAGCTAAAATCAAGGTGTCAGCATGGCTACATCCCTTTCTGGAGGATCCAGGAGAGAACCCATTTCCTTGTCTTCTCCAGTTTCTAGAGGCTGCCTGCATGCCTTTGTGTGTGTCCCTTCCTCCATCTTTCAGGCCAGCAATGGCTGATCAAGTCTTTCCCATGGTGCTTCACTCTGATGTGCTTCTGTCTTCCTCTTCCATGTAAAAGGACCCTTATGATGACATTGGGCTCACCTGGATAATCCAGGATAATCTTCCTCTTTTAAAGTCGGATGATTAGCAACCTGTGAATCCAGAACCTATGAATATGTTACACTACATGGTAGAGGAGAGTTAACATATGGAATTAAAGTTTTCAGAGAATAAGATGTGGACGTCTTTGGGAGGCCTTTATCCTGCCTGCCACTGGCTCTGCAAACCCCTTTGCTTGTGGTCTTAGACGAACAGTTTGAGCTAAGAGGAGGCATCTGAAGCTGCTGATAGAGAGTCCAGTGTCTAATAGCAGAAAGTCTGGGATTTCTCCCTTCATGTCACTATCTTTGTGACCTTGGGCAAACTCTATCTTCCCTATGCCTCTCTTCCTTGAATTATCAGTTGGACATGATAATAGGACTGCCCCCATAGAATCATTGTGGTTTTAAATTTTTAAAATTTAAAAATTTTGCATTGCATTTAGGCCATAGTTAGAGCTGATAGACTAGCTGTTAGTAATTACTGAATTATGATTGTTGATCGCCCAGGGCAGGGCTGTGTCCTATGCAGCTAGCTTCTGCATACACCTGCGTTGGCTTTTGCATTCCCTGGGTGACGGCAAAGTTGTTTTTCAAGTTTCTTACAGGGGAGCATGAGAACCCTTTTAGAAGTAGAAACTCTGTTTATATTTGTCACCCCGATCTGACACTAGCTATTGATGCTTTTTCACCCCATGTCCAGTATCCTGTGTTCCCACCAGGGCCGAGATCCCTTTTCCACCCTCCCCAGGTTTCTGCATGGGGAGGAAACCCTTGTCAATCAACTTCACCAACTGCTTGGTTGTGTAAAACACAGACTATCTCTTAGGTAACAGACCACGTGAGGGTTTGTTCAGTAGGAACAGATTAGCTGTATTTTGAGACGTGTGGATAGTGCAGTGGGTCTATTTGACGGATCAGAGGGCTGTCTAGCTGCTAGACCTTATTCTGTGACGTCAGGCTTCCCTGAGCATCTGGCTTGCCAAGGAGCAGGTAAGTGCAGGGAAGGGTTTCTACCGTGGAACCTTTTAGTTGCTGATCATCCCTGGCAGAGAGGACCCAGCTCTGCCTCTGATTTTAATAGTTGTCCATCGCCAAAGCAGGCCTGGGGTAGATTTGATCTGAGCACCAGGGCTTTTAGTGGACTAACTCATCTTGGGGAGTTAAAGGATCTTGCACCCACCTCTTTATGAGTGGGCACACAGAGAGATTTCTCTAAATTCTATAGGAGTAGCTGATGGAAGAGGAGGAATCTGGCTGTGTGTGTGTGCGTGCACATGTGTGTGTGGCTGTGCGCATGTGTGTGTGCATGTGTGTGTGTGTGAATGTGTGTCTTTAAATATTATTGTTGCCTGTGTCAGAAGCACACAGAAGGAGGCAGTGATTTTTTTTTTTTTTTTTTACCTGAGTTGCATTGCTGTTATATGTGAGAAGGCTTGTTTTTATTCTTTGGGAAAAAATGCACTGGATCATTAGGGAGGCTTCATTTCCTTTGTAGTTTTCTAATTCCCTTTACACAAAATGTTGTCTGATGTGATAAAAAATAACCTATTTTAACTCGTAAACTAGCACATATAAACATTTTATTAAGCTGTTAACATATATGATCTTACTGTAAACTATTACAATCCTATTGAAACTGAGTTTGGAGCATAAAATAATTATAATAGTATGATGTTCTAGTTTTACAATATAAGAAGAAAAACTTCTATAGAAGAAAGGAGGGGATTATACACCTTCAAATGCAGAAGAGATCAATGAAGTCTTTTCCCCCTATCATTTTATACTCTTTCAGCTTGATCCTTTTGGGCAATGAGAGGATATCTTGACCAAGAGGCAGGGCTTCTAGAAAGGAACCCCAAATTTTAAGCTTTGATCAAATGTTGTGCCTTTTCGTGTCACTTCCGCTCTGGCTGACTTTTCACTCGCAGTTGGACAGTCACGTTCAATCAGAGTGCCATTCTAAAATGGGATTTAAATTTTACATTAATGTGCTTACGACAGGTTTCTAACCAAACGAACTCTCTCACTTCTCTGAATTTTTTATATATATATTTCTTTTCACGTGTTTAGTTCAACATTCATGGAATCCCACAGTAAGTTATGCTACTAGTGCCCTGCCTTCGGGTACTGAATTTCCTGCCTCAAAATGGTCGTGCCAAAGCCGGTGGGTGCAAATCTGCTCGCATAATGTGGTTAATATAAACCACTTCTGCTGCCTAATGTGTGAGAAGGTAGGGAATAAAGTAGGAGCCCGTTTCTGTGTTTCTGCCCGCCCTCTCCCCAACCTCATCCGCTCCCTTACTTCTCTGAATTAAAATTTTCTTCTCTTATAGGCACATATTTTAAGAATTCCTCACCTGGCTTCTAACTTACTGGTTTTATAGGGCAAGATTTGGGGAGTGGGCGGCTGGGGGCTGGAGAGAAGAAGGCTGATCTTTTAAACTGTGCCCATGGTTAAAAGGTGACGCGGAAAAGCGTTGAGTCCTAAGCATTCCCCAGCATCCGCCAACTTCCCCAGTGCGGCCACAGTGCCCTGGGCAGGAACCAGTCCTCTTGCTGTTTGCTCTGGCAGAAGGAGAGACAGTTCTGAGTCCCTTTAGCGTCAGAGAAATGCAGTGGAGCAAAAAGCCAAAAACTGATGATGGAGATTCAGTTGGGTAAAGGAAGAAAGAAAACTGGAAAAAAAAAAGCATCGGGCTTCCCTGGTGGCGCAGTGGTTGAGAGTCCGCCTGCTGATGCAGGGGACGCGGGTTCATGCCCCGGTCCGGGAAGATCCCACGTGCCGCGGAGCGGCTGGGCCCGTGAGCCATGGCCGCTGAGCATGCGCGTCCGGAGCCTGCGCTCCGCAACGGGAGAGGCCACAGCGGTGAGAGGCCCGCGTACCGCAAAAAAAAAAAAAAAAAAAAACTTAAAAAAAGCATCAACGAGGTGCAAGCAAATGACCCCAGGCTGCCAAAGAAAATAGTCTGTTAACTCCTAACTTGCTTTAAATAGGAACCCTGGTTCCAATAGGAGGAGAGCTGCTTTCAAATAGAATGGAGGAGCGAGCTTTGGAAAGGCCAGGTGAACCTGATCTCAGAAAGGGGGAGAATTATGGGATCGAGGAGGTGGCTGTAAGAGTTGATAATGAATGGAGATGAGAACGTCACTCTTGCATGTGAAACTTTACTTAGGATATATTAGGATCCCAATTTCTTCTCCACCAACCCCAGGAAACAGCATTTACTAGATGTTTTAACCATAAAGGAGATGTTTCTTTTGAGAGAAATAGAAAATTCGGGGCACTTAGTGGGCACCTCCACTTTAGCAAGTAGAAACTGCTTGAACGTTTTAATGTTGTTTAGCTCTGAGTACATCAGACAAACAGACTTCATTTAAAGGCTCTGAGGAGTCCTGTCTTAAAGAAATGGTTCCCTTTTACAACATTTTCCAAATGTATTTAACTACGATAGACCTTTCCCCTTCCTTTAGGCTTTTGCTTTTTACAGAGGCATTGGTTGGTGAAAGAAATTTAGGAGTGCTTGTCTAGCTTTCATTTTATAAATGAAGAAGTGGGCCAGAAGAAAGTGTAATTCTCCAAGATTCCTTATTCTTCAAGGACTGAGGTGAGGTTAGAATCCCGTGTTTTATACACAACCCGACCATTGTTAGCTGTTGGCCTCTGAGACTGATAAGGGTCCCAGCCCCCAGCAGGAACACTCTGGGTGTCATGCAATGTAGATTCATCCTTCAATCAGCCCCTGAAGGATGGTTTTGCACTTTTGTTGGACCTCAAGCTCATTCCTGTGGTAAGAGACCCATGAGACCCTGGCAGTGTAACAACAGTTTGACCTCACAGAATTCCTAGTTCGCATTTCAGAATGATCCAGATAGATCGCAGGTTCCATCTACCTTACAGCAAAGGTTTTGCTTACTGAAAGCAAATCTTCTGAGGAATTCCCATTGCTTCCCTTTTCTGTAGATTCAGACCATCGCGGTTTCAACGCAAGGCACATTTGCTTCAGTAAGAATAGAAAGGAGAGCTTTAGGCTTGTTAGATTAAGAAAAGAAAGAGGAATTTATAAATGTTATTTATAGGAGAAAATGTGTTTAGAACGTGCTTCTACAGAATGGCTTGAAAGAGCCTAAGTGGCCATAACAATTAGTTGGAATCTATTCCTAATGATGCTTCCCTCTTGAAGATGCCATTTTCTTTTTTCAGGAGAACTGTATTTGATGGTGCCAAGTAAATGAATCCTTTTAGGAAGAAAAGCTAGGGTTCATATACTATGTGATTCTCATGCTTCAGTTGGAGATAATTGGCAAAGAAAGAAAGTTAGTGACTTCTAATTAAAGACGTATATTTCCCTTATAACTGCCAAGACAACCTGAGACAGCTATGTTAGCAATGATTTCCCAAGTTAATATGCTTGGAATTTTAGTCAAAATGTTCTAGACCCTGTTTTATGTCTCCTCTTACTTTCTTCAATGTATTCAGAACTCAGTATTGCCATTTGTGATGGAGAACGTTGGACAGAGGACATTTGTTGCTTCTGTGATGATTTCCCACCAAGTCAAACTTCCTCAACTTGAAGTTTTCAGTAAGGCACTTGTATACCAGCAAAAGTGCAGTTTCACACATAAGGTCAATAGAACTTTGTTTTCCTAAACACTTCATGTATTTCTATATTGGAAGTTCCTTAAAGGCTACATTTTATCTTGTAGCAGTGGTAGACTTCAAACGTGGCTGTTTTTGTAGAAAGGTTGTTTTTTTTTTTTTTTTAATCAAACACGAAGTGATTTTAACAAGCTATTTTCACAGCTGAGTTCCCAGTGCTGGAGGTTTATGGTGTGTTTCATATGTTCTTACTTTGCTTTCCATTTTTGACTTGTTTATTTTTCATGACACATCTGAATGCCTTCTTGTAAGCAGGACCCTCTTCTTGAGATCCAACTGTGGGGTTATTAGTACAAAGGCACATTACAGGGATCCTTAGTGAGGGGTTAAGAGACACAGTTCAGAAATTATTTTCTTTTCTGACCAAACATATGCATGATGTTTTTCCTCCCATGGAGATATAACCCAGACTTGAATTTCTGAAAGATTCATGTACTTAGGACTCCAGGGCTTTTGATATTACCCGTCTGATCCTCTTCAGAGAGCCTCACATCATTATCTTCCAGTTGAACCACGGGGTGGAAAAGATAATTCTAAAGCTTAAGTCGAGAACTATAATGCAGTCCTGAGTCAGATGTGTAATTGTCAAGCTCTCTTCTTTATGTCATGTGGTCAACTTCTAGTGAAATTACCCCATGACATGGACCTTAAGTGGGTGAAACTGAGATGTCTTTTTTGATGTGTTAAGGGAAAATGGCTGAGTGAAGAGTCTTTCTTTTGAGTGAAGGTTCCAAACTGTCTTCACTCCATTTAGCAGGGATATTGCCTCCAAAACCAATTATTTAGACTAATGCTGACACTGTCCAGAGAGTGCCATTCTCTTTTACTTGATAAAATGAGCATATAAGGGAATATATCAGCAAATGCTAACATTGTGATCTCCTTTCCTAATTCAAATCAATCACCGTTTTTTCTTTTTTCCCCAAAGCAAAAGAAGGAAAAGCATGATATTTCCTTAGATTCAGCTTCTAAATGAGTATCTGCTTAAACTTGTAAGAGTAATTCTAATACAAATATGGCTACTTTGCTTATAGACAATTAAACCATTTTGCTTATAGACAAAATTATAGACTTTGCTTATAGGCATTGCTCTATTACTTATATGACTCTTCTCTAACATCGTTTGATGTGCTTACAGATTACTCCTGTAAAAGTCATATATAAGATAAAGCTCATATAATTTACTTTCTCTTACATTGAACTTATGCAAAGATGTCTTCTTCTTCACCTCAAAACTTGGAAATCAAATTGGGTAGAACCAAATAGATCAGAAAAATCCTATAATTATTACACATTTAAGGGTGAGCGGTGACTTTATGGCTACAACTGAAAGGTATTTTATGACTATGCCCATATTCAGAAGAAACATTTTTCAGTAAGGGACTTATGAGTCTATTTGAATTGGGCAAATGTTGGGTGCAGCATGATGGGGGTGTACAGCGTGTGATGTACTGACAGATTCTAATGTCTGTAATGAGCACCTTTGTATGAATCGTTTCTGATATGAAAAGAAATTTGCTTATCAATGCAAGGGAAACCATTGGTATGTTAATTTTATGCAAGCATGTCTTTACTTTCTAATTCATGCCTCCCGATAATGGAATTGTAATTGGATTTCTGAAGGAACATGCATAGCAAGCAATTTAAAAGGAATTCGTTAATCAGAAATGACTCCAAATTTGTGCAATGAAAAATGAAGACATATAACCTTTGTCCAAAAATGCAAAATGGGAAATTTTCCCTAAATGCTCTAATTTGAGGGAGGATTACCTACCACAACATAGATACCTCAGTGATGCTTTGAATTTTGCCATTAGAGAATTGAAGGTTTCATCTCTTTGTGTTAAGCATTTTTCTCTCACCTTGCCCTTGAGATGCAGAAATCTAAGATAGAGGTAATATACCAAATCATTAACATCTGTATCTTTCCAAGTATTTTCCATTTTTCTGTCTCTAATAGGGGAAACGAGAGTCTTTCTGGATTTGTATGCTTTAGGGATTAGGGAAGGACACAGAAGAGTAGCTTTCCTGTCCTTTGAAGTGGGAAATGAGAGGGAATCACAGCTCTGAGACTCACTAGCTGTGTGGCTTTGGCATGTGACTTAATTCCTCAGTCATTATTGCCTTTATCTGTAGGATGCTGCTATCATTAGGGTGTGGTGGGGATTTTATCAAATAATACATGTAACATAACGTGGACAGCATAGCACCTGGTCCGTAATAAATGGTGACCTGACTTTTTTTTTTTAAAAAAAACAGTACTTTAAAAAATTTGAAGCAAAAAGGTGCCTTTTTTTCCCATAATACCAATAAATAATAATAATATGAGTAAAGAAAATAATAGCAGCTTACACTTATTAGCCATACCGGGCTCTTTGCTAAGTATGTACGTACACCATTTTATTTCATACTTACAACAATCTTATGAAACAGGTACAATTAAACAATCTCAAATGATAAGCAGAACACGTGCTTCCTGTGAGCAGGTAATGAGTGCCTGGAAGATGAGAAAACTTCAAGAGTGATAGCTCTAGAATTTTTTCAAGCTTGGTAACTAATTGGACCAAAGATAAGCCCAAGGTTTACTATTTGAGAAGGAACTAATATTTACTGAATTTCATACATTTCAATTAATTTGAAATGCTTATGCCAGCCTTGGAAAACATAATGTTATAGATGCAGTAGCTAAGGCTGAGAGAGGCTGAATGCTTGGCTGATAGACACACAGCTAGTAACTGATAGACAGTGACCTGTATCTAGGACCCACTGACTCTGGACCCATGTGCTTTTCTTAGGCCGTGCTGAGGTACCACTCACAGAAACAAACAAACCAGGATCACGGACTTCGGTTTGGAGATAAATCCAGTTAGAGTCTGTTTCTGTCATAGATTTGAGGAACCATTATAGTGGGATTGGCAAGATGGCAGTTGGATCAGCTCTGAGAGATGTGGATTTAGGGACCATTTCCAGATCAGTGATCCAAATGGCTGGAGGCGTAGCCAACAATCACTGCAAGACTTAGAGGAAAATCTCTCTCACTCTCCATTTCTTTCTGTGTGTGTGTGTGTGTGTGTGTGTGTGTGTGTGTGTGTGCGTGTGTGTGTGTGTGAGCGCATATTTTAGGGTTTCTCAACTTTGGCACAGGAGACATTTTGGCCTGGATCATTCGTTGCTGGGAGGGCCTGTGCACTATAGGATGTTTAACGGCATCCCTGGCCTCTACACGTTAGATACCAGTATCATACTAGACCACCACCACCCAATGTCATGACAACCAAAAATGTCTCCAGACATTGCCAACTGTCCCCTGATGGAGGGGGCAGAATTGCTCTGGGTTGAGATTCACTGCAATGTGTGTGTGTGTGTGTATGTGTGTGTGTGTGTTTGTGTATGAATGAATATTTGTAGATGTTGAGGGGATATACACATACATTTACATAAATGTGTGCACACATGTATGAATTATTGGGGAGAGGGGTGGATAGATTGTGTTAATAGCCTTGATCTCCAGTTCTTCATACCATCTTATGTCCATGCCCTCTGCCATGTAATTTTATACAGTTTCTCTCACTAAAGAGACAGAGTATATGATCCTTTTAGTCTGGCTCCTCTGTGTGACTTGTTTAGGTCAACACTGTGACATGGAATTGACGATTGTAAGTTCAGCCCCTCAGCCTCGAGAGGCCACACCTCTCCCTTTGCTCTCCTACACTATTGCCAGCATCATGAGAAGGCCATGACCATGGACCTAGAGATCGTCATACTGAGTGAAGTAAGTCAAGACAGAGCAAGAGAAATATCATATGATATCGCTTATAAGCAGAATCTAGAAAGAAATGATACAAATGAACTTATTTACAAAACAGAAATAGACTCACAGACTTAGAGAACAAACTTACAGTTACCGGGGGAAAGGGTGGGGGGGAGGGAGAGTTAGGGAGTGTGAGATTGACATGTACACACTCTGCTGTATTGAAAATGGATAACCATCAAGGACCTACTGTGTAACACAGGGAACTCTGTTCAATATTATGTAACAACCTAAATGGGAGAAGAATTTGAAAAAGACTAAAAAGGAAAAATGAGAAGGCCATGACCAGACTAGCCCAGTGGTCCCATGAGGAGGAGGAGAAACAAGACAAAAAACAGTCAAGGTCCCCTAGTCAAGCCAGCCTGGAGCAGAGGCCCCAGCCAGAGCACAGACACATGCACAAGTTTCACAGACCCACAGACCCCTAGCTAAACCCCAATCAGCAGACGCATGCGAAGTAAATAGTGCTTTTTACAGTCCACTGGTGCTTCTTACATTTTTGTTACACAGCAAAAATGAAGTGATGTAGAAGGAGGGAAAAGAAAGACTAGAAAAGCAGAGGGAGTAACAGGATTTAGAAAGAACCAGAGGAGAGAGAGTATCACAAACTGTGAGAAGGGGGCTGATAATGAGAAGCAGACCTGTTACTTGGGCATCATTCTTAACTTTGATGGAGAACAGTTGTAGTGGGACCAAGCACTGGGACTGGAGCAAAAGTCAGGTCATAAGAGAGCGAACACATGGTGAAGAACTTTAAACAGGATTTGGAGACTGTTCTCTCCCAGAGCTTGGCAAGGAAAAAAAAAAAAAGTTTCAGAAAGATACACAAAGAGCTATTCCTAAGAAACGGTGTCATGAGCAGTGTATTGTACTTTTATTTTATGCAAGGACATTTTCAGGTATGAGTCTGAGTGATTTGGTTTTCTGGGCATCTCCAGGAGCCCTGTTGGGACCCATGTGAGCTCTAGGTACATAAGCAGAAGGCAAGTGTGACCTCAGGAGCCCCCAGGCAGCACTGGGAAAAGAGAGAAGATGCCGAACGCTTACTTGATTGACAGCGCCCTTGGGTCTTGCCCATCTCAGCCCCTAGTCATTTAGTTGAAGGAGAGATTGAATACAGTGCTGCGCAGCTCGGACCATGGTCAAGGTGCCACCCTCCCTCTGGAACCAGAGAGAAGGCATGTGGGACTCTTCAAGGCAACTCTTCACCTGAACCCACGGTGGCTGTCTTTCTTTTTAACTAGTTTCACCTCATCACTGTTCCCTTTGTTTTCTCTTTTTCAGCTGGTTAGTTAGTTGAATTGTCTAAGCCTCTCTCACACTTTTCCCTTATTTCAGACAGATACTCTCTGTGCTGTGCTGTCTGGCTTCCCTACTAGACTGTACATCTCTTAAGCCATGGTTCTGTTTTTCCATCTTGTACTATCAGCTTGCAGTGGAGACCCTTTGATGACTAGGCACTAAATAAATGCATAAATATTAAGACATGAGCTTGAGAATTGTAAACCCATCCTTGAAACAAGTAGGAGACAACTTACTGGTAACCTTGTCAGATCAATCTCTCTGTGAAGCAGTAGACACTCGTAATGACAAGAGATCAGTATATGCCGGGGTAGTTGGCATTAGCTTCAAGCAGGTTGGATGTGCGTGGAGCTTCCAAGGCTAGATATGATTTAGCTGCACGTGCAGTGGGGCATTATGCATCTTTAGTGTTTGTTTGTACCAGGTTCATGAAGGACAAAGCAAGTCAGCAGACCCTTGCCACTCACACGTGCCAATAAAAATCCAAAAGGATTCCAGCCAGAAGGTTACCATTGCCAGTCACGGTGAATATCAAGGCTGATGTGCAGGTTGTCTGACTAATGTGACCATCTGATAAATTTTGGAGAGTTGGTTGATACTTCCTGAAAATGTAAGAACTCATCAGCTTTTTTTTTTTGCGGTACGCGGGCCTCTCACTGTTGTGGCCTCTCCCGTTGCGGAGCACAGGCTCCGGACGCGCAGGCTCAGCGGCCATGGCTCACGGGCCCAGCCGCTCTGCCATGGCTCACGGGCCCAGCCGCTCTGCGGCATGTGGGATCTTCCCGGACCGGGGCACGAACCCATGTCCCCTGCATCGGCAGGTGGACTCTCAACCACTGCGCCACCAGGGAAGTCTAGCTTATTTTTTTTTAAACCACAGGGAGCTTCTGTGATTCTTACTTTGAGTAGATTCTCTTTTACTTATTCATGGCAGTCTAAACACCTGACTGTTTTTAAAGGCAATTGCATGTCCTTTTTGCTGGTAAACACGTATATGGATTTTAGTGCACGTGTTTTTAGAAAATAATTTAATTCTTATATTCTGGAATAAAAAACTATATTTTATCCCTAACGAGTCATATCATGTTAATTGTGTATAATTGGGAATATGCTTATTTTTGTATTATAAGATGTGTAGTAAAACTCAACGTAGAAGAGAAGTAGCTCTTTGGAAAGTCTTGCACAGGGCTTTCTTTTGTGTAAAATGTACACGGGAGAAACTGTAGCAGATAATAGAGAGAATGGGTAAAGGATACAGAGATGAAGGCATACCAACCAGTTATCAGAGCTTTCAAACCGGGGACACAGTAGAGGGGCCTTAGCAAGAGGGTTAGACATTAATGGATGTTACCAGCTCTCTCTTTTACTCCCATCACTACCCTGATTCCTTGAAAGGTCAAAGCTATTTGGCAGTAACACACTGCCTGGCACGTAGTACATGCTCGATAAATTTTTGTATGGGTGAATCATGTAATGAATGCATGCTTGAGTGAATGAATGATGACAACCCATTAACCTACTTTTCTCCCATTTCTTGCCTGTTCCATTTCAGCACTAGTTCACCAAAATACAGCACTGGGGCACTCATTAGGATTAATTGCAGAAAAAAAAAAAAAGCACTAAATATTGGGTTGGCCAAAAATTTTGTCTGGGTTTTCCACAACATGTTATGGAGAAACCAGAACGAACTTTTTGGCCAACCCAGTGTTTTTTTTTTTTGTTTGTTTGTTTGTTTGTTTTTGCGGTATGCGGGCCTCTCACTGTTGTGGCCTCTCCCGTTGCGGAGCACAGGCTCCGGACGCGCAGGCTCAGCGGCCATGGCTCACGGGCCCAGCCGCTCCACGGCATGTGGGATCTTCCCGGACCGGGGCACGAACCCGTGTCCCCTGCATCGGCAGGCGGACTCTCAACCACTGCGCCACCAGGGAAGCCCAACCCAATGTTTTAAGTGGAAAAGGATTTAATACACGGGCTGAAGTACTTAAAAACTACTGCAAGTGTTGGAGGAGTGGAATTCAGGAGGGCCCTTGCACTGTTGAGTTCAAGAACACTGGTCTAGGATGGAAGGTGGAAGCTATAAGCCACTGACACTATAATTGCCTCTTGACAACAACCCACCTCCCATGAGGTGGAGATAGAGAGACACAGGCAAAGCAGCTGGGCCATGATCTGCACCTTTCTTCCAGGTGTCATGAGAGGGTAGAGAGTGCCAGGACCTAATTCTCATCGGTGCCTGAGTCAGTGCCTTGAATGTATTCAAGTGTTCAATAAAAAGTTGGCTAAAATGAATGTAATTAGTCTGTCGTTGCACAGATCCCTGGTTTCTCTTACTTGAATGTGTTTTTATAGATCCTGTTCTTTCTAAGTTGATTAACTGATTTCATTAGACATAAAATAACAAGGAGGAGGAATCCATTACCAGCAGGCTGATATTCGGGGGTTCCGATTGGGGGCCACATGGGAAAATTGTTTGGGGTCATTGTCTTTATTTTAGGGCGATTTGAACTGAAGGGTCTGGATTGAGTTTAAGCTTTGCATGGTAATTACAGTTGAGATCAGATTTAACTGGGATAAATTAAATGACCTTTGACCAGGAAATAGCAGGAGCTGCTCACGTATGTGGCATATTTGGGGTGCAAAACTGTTTCAACCAAATGCGTCTTCTCCTTACCTAGAGAACCACAGGCCACAACCTCGATTTTCACCTCCTGCTCTCATTTCTTTCTTTCTACCTTCTGCCCCTATTTATCCACCATGGAGTGCTTTACTGCAGTCCACACAGAAATATACCTTTTAGTTGCTGATAACAGACATTTTCCAGCTGACAAAACAGAAATCTCCACTGTGGTCTCAAACCTATCTTGCTTTTCTTTAGAAACAAAAGCTCCTTTCCTAGACAGATGACTGCGAATTGGCTCTCTAGGATTTCAAGTATTAAGTGCATCATATTTGAAAATTAATTACGTATTCCATATATGTTTAACATTACTGTTCTTAATTAATATGCCTCCTAGCATTTCACAGGTTTCATAAAATACAATCTGCCAGAAGAGTTCCCTCCTGTAAAGCGTTGGGAAAGCCTTTATGTTTTTACTTAATGAGCGTGACAGTAAGAATTGCTCACTCAAGGGAAATGCCAGAGTCTAGGGATCAAGGTTATTCCAATGCCTTGATGATTACCTTTTCTTTCTAAAGGAGCTCAGTCTTTTCAAAGCTGATACAACTAAAATCTTAGTAGAGATTAACCCATAGGGTTTAAGTGATTGAGAGGAGATACCAAAATACATTTTATCCAGTGCCTTTCGAAGTGTAAAAATAAGCCAGTGCTTTTGGTCCATCTTTAAATATGTAGAGGTTTACTGGTATCAGCTACGTAAGGGCTGCAGGCAAAAAGCCAGTGGAAGAGCCATTGATGACCAGCTGTGGCTACTGATGGAATAAAAAAGAAAGAAAAACTAGGAAATCTCTTCTCTCTCTCCTTCACTCCTTTATTTTACTTTTGAATGTCGTACAAGTATGAAAACCAAGGCTCTTTTTCCTGTCTGTCTTCTGTATGCCAATTTGAAGTTAGAGTTAAGATGTCAAATGAACTTTCAAGAGGAAAGATTGAGTCTCCTGGGAAAATTATGGGAGTCGCCAGCGCCAACAATTCTTTGATCCTAAAGGCAAAAGAATTTATTTTGGTGGTTCTAACATTATAAGCTACCATATGGCTTATAAATATAAACAGAAGAGAACTTGGACAAAGATAAATTCCTGAAAAGACAAGAACGAAATCTTAGGCAGTAATCATGGGAAATAGTGAACTGTCTTTTGGTAATTACTCAGGAGGGCGGAAGCACAGGGCTCCAGTGTATTTGTTGCCCCTCTGTTTTTTTTTTTTTTTTTTTTTTGTAGTTTACGATAATAGAGCACAATTGGAATTAAGAGCTTAGTGTGATTTTAAAAACTACGGTCAAATTCCTATTTATTCAACTGCTGACACTATGTGTATTTAGGCTCCATTTCAGCTCCGTGGTTCCAAGTTTCTTTCTCTAATGATGGAAAGTTGAGAAGGAGAGAGTGTTTCTTATCATTCAGGGGCTCTCATTTCTCCTAGGAGGATGTACTCTGTCCACGTCTTTATTTCATCACTAATACTCTGTTGTCGTATTTCCTTACATTCCTGTACTCAGCTTACTAGGGAGAATTCCTTGTGGGCAGAGCATTGCCTCTTTCCGCATTGTATCCTCAGGGCCTGGCATATAGTAGTTGCTCAAGAAACATTCAAAATGAAGGCATGTATAAGAGAAAAAAAATCCTTGCTGACAGACCCACCCACCTGTTCCATTAGGCATCTTTATAACCTTCAGAATGGATGACGTTTAGAAACTCCCAGAACTGTTTGCAAGAAGCTGTTAGTGAGAGGAGCTCAGTTCTGTCTTTTTGGACTTAGTTCCCGCTCTTGGCTGTTCTTGCGGACCTCCCGGAAGGAAAGGACCCCTCAGCAGCTTCTACTCTGGGGTTTCTGCACAGAGCGAGATTAGACCGATGGCCTCAGAATTCTGCAGCTCTCTTCCATGGGGCAGGCCTTGACTTTGCCCTGTGCTTCCAGGAGGCTGGCAAGTAAACGGCTACAAAGCAGACGGCTGGCTGGCTTTGAGGCTGGGAATATCTGAGACCCAAATCCCGACTCTCCCCTTGGCTGTGAGACCACGGCCATGCTCCTAGCCTCCCTGAGTCTGCCTTCTGTGGCTGCACAGCTATTCTCAATGGTATTTTTAAAATTTAAATACAAAGTGAAGACTTGGCTTCTGAATGTATCTTCAGTGTCCATGTTGAAGGTCATGACAAATTGAGAATCAAGGTGTAAAGGACAAAACTTTGTGTTCACTTTCTTTAGTCTTCGCTCAGCTAGGACATCCTGATGTTTTTGTGTGTGTGTGTGTGCGCGCACGCTTTAAGGAGAAAGGGAAACTTGAGAGGTAGTATACTTGGTTACCCAAAGGTGACTGTTTCTGAGGAATGTTTTATTGATGCATGAGGTACATACTGAAAAGCATGGAAATGGGATAT
Source organism: Grampus griseus (assembly GCF_964374135.1). Classification (NCBI taxonomy): domain Eukaryota; kingdom Metazoa; phylum Chordata; class Mammalia; order Artiodactyla; family Delphinidae; genus Grampus; species Grampus griseus. The sequence continues at coordinate 10,141,249 of NC_139001.1, forward strand.
GTACAGTCAGATGTATTTTTACGAAGTGAATGCACTGATGCAACCAGCCTGGGATCAAGAAATGGACCATCACAACCTTCACACTCCTTGTCACCTCCAGTCACTACCTCCCAAGGATGGGCGCTATCCTGATTTCCAACAGCGTAGATTGAGGTGTTCCTGTTTTTGAACTACACTTACATATTACCACACAGCAAGTGCTCTTTCCTATCTGGTTTCTTTCACTTAGCATCATGTCCTTAACAGCGACTCTTAAAATTATGGTGGGTTCCACGGCACCTGATCTGAAGAATGCAGGCATTCTCTAGATCGTGATAGCCTTCTTTTTTTTTGGTATCAAATATTTGGTGTCATAACTAGATTTTTCTCATGGGGGGAAACACCTCGTGTAATTTGATGAGCAGTTATGCAGTGAATTTGATCAACGTTGAGTGTAATGTGATGCCTTAAACTGTGAAACCTTAAATACATCAGCTGTCGTCTTCACTTAATCTGGTAATACTTCTAGTTATTTGAAAAGCTAAAATTCAGTAAACATTCTGACAGCGCTTTGTGGTTGGAAATTTCGTGGTAGTCACTGGCTGCCCTTTCAGCGTGTGTTTGCGTATGTGAGCGCATGTGTAAGGGTGGTGAGATGGAAAGAATATCGATTGTATGGATACGTATGCTCTGCCAGTATGAGGTCTGCTACCCTGAAAGGTGGTATTTCTGTTTAAAAGAGGAAACTTGGGCTTCCCTGGTGGCGCAGTGGTTGAGAGTCCGCCTGCCAATGCAGGGGACACGGGTTCGCGCCCCAGTCTGGGAATATCCCACATGCTGCGGAGCATCTGGGCCCGTGAGCCATGGCCACTGAGCCTGCGCGTCCGGAGCCTGTGCCCCGCAACGGGAGAGGCCACAACAGTGAGAAGCCCGCATACCGCAAAAAGAGGAAACTCTACAAATGTTATGTATGAATCACCGTCTCTGTCTGGCCGCTCACAGCAGGAGACTTTAATTGGCGTCTTTAGCTAGTGTGTCTTCTTTAGCTGTTACCTGGACTTCTATCTCACTCCCAGTAAGGCCTTAAGTTTTTTACAAAAGTGAAATCTGACTTTCAAATGCTGAATTAGCATTTATGTCATTTAAATTCTCTCTGTTTTACTTTTATAAAACCTCTCAAAGTAATAGAAACTTCAGCTTATAGAAAATACAAATAAGAAATCATCCAAAATGAATTATCTTTTAAAAATAAAGATGTGTTGGTTTTTCATGTTCACTATGGTCCAGAATTTAAATATAATTAAGCAGCTCAAAAAAGTGTGTGGATTGTAGAGTCTATAAAATATTGACTCTTATTTTTAATGTTGTTGGTCTGAATAAAATTGTATGATTTTTTTAAATAAAAGGCAGTTTATCCCTAAATCGATTTTTCTAAGTTTTAATCAGTTTTGAAGGTCTCCTCGTGTACCTAATAATTTCAAATTTGCCCGATTCATAGTATCATAAGGATTAACAGGATTTGGGATAATGCAGATCCACTGGAATTAAAATGAATTTTGGGGTGTGACGAAACGTGCATCTACCTGGCTAACTGAAGGAGAAAGGAGCTTGCTTGATTGGTGGAATTTGCTTTTCCATTTATGTCACCGGTTCCTTGTGTTATCAAGATATCGCAAATCCACATTTTTAAAGCAGTGTTTCTTCATGGGTATCTTCTAACTACAACGCGGCTAATGTTTCCACAATAGTCACATCATCCTAGAGCTTTTAAATGTCCCAGAACCTGAATGGCTGACTGCTTGTCCAGTCAGCTCTCTCTTAGTTGAATTCAATCTAACACACCTTTACTAAACACCGCTTCAAAGCACAAGGTGTGGGGCTGGTGGCAAGAATGCACAGATGAATGAGACAGCTTTCCTGACTTTAAAGACTTATGCCCTCATGGAGATCAGAGAAATCTAGAATCAAGCCCCAAGATCTTTCATAAACTTCCTGAAGGACTGGGGAAGTCACATCCAAATTGTGTGATTAAGTTTCCCTCATTTGCATAAAGACAGTACTTGTTTGTTTTTCACAAGGATGTAGAATGTGTGGCTGAGAGACCTGTGGATGCAATAGGATTATGTGGTGTTCCTAAGCCCTGTGTTTCGTGAAAATAATCACAATAACATAGATGCAATCATGAGAGTTTATCCACAGAGAACATTTGGTACATTATTTTATTCCATTTTACTAGTTAGGGAGCTTTGTCTTAAGTTCTTTAAAGAGAGAGGTATTCAGAATGCAGAAAATAGAAGGAAAGAGCAAAATGGAAGAAGAAAACATCTTTTTAAAAAGAGGTGACTTGATTTCCTACTGGCATGAACCATCTCCTTTGAACTGCTAAGGAAAATAAAGCATTATTTTTCTTGGGCCACGTCCTAAGAGGGAAATGAACTGCTTGCTAGCTGTGAATTATGCAGCTTTAATGCACTAGAGAGAAAATGTGCTTTTCTCAAGTGACTTGAGAGTCAATGCCCCGCATTTCACCTAATGTACGATGCTATATTAGAGTTTGCTGCAAAGCCCCCATCTTGCCCTTTGTTCGTGAAACGTTTGCCATCTCTGCTCTGAATTTGGTGAACCCCTTTTTTTTTAATGATTAAAAAACAAATATGATGGTTGAGAATCGGTCGCCTTAGCCTCACTTCACAGTCTGAGTCTCAACATTTGTTATTAATCAAGAACATAATTATGTTTGCAGCAAGGAAAATAAATCATTTATCCTGGCAGGCCAGGATGAGACAGTCCCAGCTCAGGTGGTTGTAAACCTACCAGCTGAGTCAAGTCATTATCGTCAGCTCAATCATTTTAGGTTAACCTGGAGGCAATACGGAGAGCTGTCATCACCATTACCAGTTAGAAAGAAAAGGTTTTATTTTTTCCCACTTATTGGCATGATGAACAGTGAAAATATCCCATAGAGGTATGCCAAGAGAATATTTCCACTTTGTATGCAATGATGGCCATGTGGGCACTGAATAAATAATAATGATGAGTAACACAGGAGGTGGCCAACAGCAGGAAGACGAGCATTCTTTGGCTTCAGGTCTGACCTTGTGCCCTGTTAACCCCCAGATAGCCAGTGGCATGACCAGGGAAGCCAGATAACCTCACTGTGTGTAGGTCTCGTTTAGACCTTGCATGGAGCAACCACAGTAATAAACACTGGGTCTGCGTCAGCCAGCAGAATGTAAATATTTCAAGGGTCCGATTGGCTGTGAGCTGTTTTAAGAGCCTTCTGTTTATGATCATTCACTGTAGTAAATGTTTCCTATTATGCAGACAGCATGTAGTAGGATACTGAACTTCACTGTCTGGCTAAGGGAACACAAGAATGTAAAAATCTGGCAGTCTTGCATTCCTTGGCTACTTCTTCAATATTCAGCCAACCTTTCACTCACATCTTTCTGCCATGAGTGTTGCTCCCATGGCAGGTCCCATGTGGTGCTGGCTTTTTTGAGCTAATGCACATGACCTAGAATGTTGCAATCTGAATTACCTCTGACTGCTTGCTTGGGTTTTTAAACAGTGGTTGTACTTGAAATAAACATGTTAGCTCTGAACAGATAACCTTCAGGTCCCAATAGCTTCCCTGGGTCAATTTCACTTTCATTGGACCAAGAGATCTTTCCATAGCAGAATCATTTCTGATAATCGCCAAGGGATGATAACCCCCCCCCATATTTTGATTGCTTAGCCAGAGAGATGGTTCTGAATCAATCAAATTTGTTTGCTAGTATCATGCTTTACACTTGTATTTTAAATAATAAACCTTTTGTTCTTCATTTTAATTTTGATTGCCTCGAGTTCTTTGCCTTCATACTAGTGTTTATGTGAACCTTGATACACCTTTTGGGCAGAGGCTCTGAGACTCCTTTTCCTTACCTATCTTAACATTCTATTTGCTGGTAACATTGGATCTCATTTTTCTTAACATAGCATAGGCGGTGATGAATTGCAGCATAGCAAAGTAACCTTCTATGACCTTGCACTCTTGGTCTGGGTGTGGTGGTCACTCCATCACTTGGGCAAATGCATATTGGACAAATAAATGATTGATTGGATGGGGCCCATGTTGTCAGAAAATTGGAAAATTGGATTACGGAAGGGAATGGGTTCTCTGAACCGCAGGGCAGAGATTGTACCTATGGGACCACATTTCCTCCCAGGTACTACCTTTTCCAAATTTACCATCCTCAATGCTCTTTTATTCTCTTATCTTCTGATTTTTTGCTTCCTGTACAATTGCTTTGTGAAATCACATTAGGATGGAGTCTCTCTTCATTTTCAAGACCTTCATGTACATCAATTAATATATATCAATTGAATAATAATTATTGGAGGGCCTGTTAGTTTTCTGTGGCTGCTCCAACAACTTACCACAGACTTTGTGGCTTAAAACAATACCCATTTATTATCTCACAGACTGTGGGTCAGAAAATCTGGTGGGCTTGGCTGAGCCCACTGCTTAGGGTCTATAAACCTGAAATCAAGATACCAGCTGAGCTGCCTTCTCATCTGGATGACTTGAAAATGAACCCACGTCAAGGTCATTCAATTCAAAATTCAATTCCTTGTGGTTGTAGGACTGAGGTTCTTGTTGCTTCTCTGGCTGTCTGCCAGGGGTCCCTCTCTGCTCCTAGAGGCTGCCTACATTCCTTCTCATGAAGCCCCCTCCATCTTCAAACCAGCAGCAGAGCTGGGATCCTCTTCATGCTTCAAATCTCTCTGACTTCCCCTCTGCCACATTGGGAGAAAATTCTCTGTTAAAGGACTCACGTGATTAAACCCACCTGGATAATTTCCCTTTCTTAAGGTCAACTGATAAGTAACCTTAATGACACTGGCAAAATCCCATTTGCCCTGTAATGTAACATAATCACCAGAGTAGCACCAGGGAGTGAAGTCTGGGGATTCATCTTAGAATCCTGCTTACCACAGTAGGTGAGCGGGGGGTAAATACCAGATTCAATGCAGAGAAGGTTTTTTTCTTTTTAACTCACTGGCAGGGATGTACGTTCCTCTACACAGTATCATTCCTCCTTTTCAGTATCACAGCCCACATTTCAGCCTCATCCTCTTTGCTTCCAGAGTCTAAAGGAGGCCCTGAATCTCTTACAGACATGAGCAATTACTCAGTGTCATGGCAACATTTCAGGAACTCCTGGTCTTGACAGGCAGCTCTAGCCTTGGAAGTACAATTCTGAGATGTATTAAAGAATACTGAGGTTTCATGCACATTTTCTGTGAGGTTGAGCTTATTATTTTGTGTTTTCCTCAATTGACTTGAGTATTGCTGAGATTAAACAGTTTCTCTGAAAAACCAGCTGGAAGTTCCAGAATGAAAGTGCTTCTTGATGCACTTTGCTCCCACCGAACTCTCCTCGCTTTGAGAATTCTGTGCTACTTTTCCTGAGCTACTTGGAAATTTTTTGTGCTTTTAACTACGTGGCCCAGTAAATGCCAACATATACCATCTTCTGCACACATCACACCTTTAGTTTGTGCAGCGTTTAACTTAAAGCGACATGAACTTCTTGCCTTCCCTCGCTGAAATGAATACCTTTCATGGCAGGAACTAAGGTGGCTTTATAAAGTAGAAAGTCTTATTTTGTACTTCAGGACAAGGAGGCTTAGGGGATCTCACGTTGCACCTTCTCCCTGCCGCAGTGATTTCATCATGCTGCGGCCAAATGGTTCTTAAAATACCATTTGCATCAGCACGCCATTCCTCTCCCAAGCTCCGCAATGGCTCTCTGCTGGCTGCTAAATCAGCTTAACACCTCCTGGCCAAATTTATTCTTCCCCGTTTTCTAGATTAAAGCCTCTGCTACACTCAAGTTATATCTCAGTGTTTTCTCCCATGTACTACTTCTGAATCTATTACATACCTTAGCGCCATACCTCTTACGTTGTATTATAATTATGCTTTACACATTTGTTCCTCCCTGCAAGACTCGAAGCTTCTTAAGCATACTAACCATGCCTTACCTCCCTTTATAACTTGGGGGTTTGCATAGGTCTGCCATGTGGTAAGTACTCAGTAGACGTTGGCTGAAATGATTTGAATGTACCGATCCACAGTTTATTTCATAAATATTTATTGAGTTCCCACCGTGTTCCTGCCCTGTGCTAATGATGGAAAGATGCAAGATGAATACATGTGACTTCTGGCCTTGAGAAGATCCTGGCTTCCAGGAGAAAGACATGGATTCCATAATTCTGTGATGAGAGCTGTAACTGCGGTGTGTATGATGTATGAGCACAGAGGTCAAAGCACGTTATTCCACCTGGTGGAATAGGAGAAGGCTGGATAAGCACCTTGGAGGAGTTGGTATTTGAATAGGATGAGAGGGCATCACAGCACGCGTCTCGGAGCTAGGATTGGGGATGGGAGAGCCATTCCAGGAGGAAAACACAGGATGCGTGAAAGCGTGGAGGTGTGTGTATAGGGTGTGGTGCCGTCCACGTAATGTGCCTCATTTGTTAGGGCCTGAGAGCCAGGGATGAACAGAAGGCTGTAAGGGGAGGTAGAAACTGGATTAGAAAAAGCCTCAAATGCTTTGAGCTTTGCCGAGTAGACAGTGTGCAGCCCTGAAAGGGTTTTCAGGAAGTAATGTGATGAGATTAGTATTTCACTTTCTTTGTTCTTTCATACGAGCCACGGGAAGATGAGAATGTGCCAGAGTCTACTCCTGGCCAGGCAGCCCGCTAGCGGCACCTGTGCTGCTTGGAGCCTCTGCAACATGCCCCCTGCAGGATGGGCCGGAGGAGGTAGACACGGGAGAGGACTGGTCCTGCCTTGTCCTCCCCTGTTGCTGGGCTGCACAGCTGCCTGGATCTCAGCTGCCGCACTCCCTCTGGCAATAGACTCCTAGGCCAGCCTCCCGCCGGGCCCCTGCATCACGGCTTCCAGGCCGACTGTTCCTTACCCATCTCCTTCCTTTTTGCCTCCTTGTGGCTTCAACCTCACTGCTCCCTCCGGAATATCCGATACAGTTTCTGCTTCGAAATCTTCTTTTTTTTCCCTCAAGTACATTTGGGGAACAATAAATACTTGAGAGATTTAATCACTTGATCCAAGGCTCTGTTCTTTCAACTTCTGGATTTATTGATTCTTGGAAGAATGCAGAGAAAGATTTGCCTCCTCTTACTTTGTTACGTTCCACTATTATCTCCACAAATGGAACAACGTGAGATGCTAAAAATCTGGCTCTTGAATGTAAGGGAAGGACAGGAAACATTTAATACTCAATCTTCTTTCCTATGCCTTGAGTGCCACAGGTGCTCAGGAAGTACCTGTGCTTGAGTGGAGAACTTGGGGGAACAAATTATAAAAACCCAAATGGAACCAGAAAAGATAAGACAGTGGGTGGTATAGTAATAGAAGGAAAGAGACTCAGAGGAAGTGGTTTCATGAAACCTTTTTAGCGCTTCCTCATCTTTTGTTCCTCAGAGCAACTATTAGAAAACGATTTAATAGAGATTTTTTTTGTTGAAAAGAAAAACACCCTCAAATCCTTGAAAAGATTTGTTATATAGGGCAGAGTAGAAACAACGAATAGATATTCAAATACAACAGATCTTGTAACAATCACGGCAAATGAGAAATGCCCCAAAGGGGCTTTTCTGGAGCGAAAACAATCCAGGGCCAATCCTGTCCCCCCCACTTCAGCTCAGGCTCATTCTGGGCCTTGATTTACAAAATTGCTTTGGTTTCTGATTTATAATAACTTAAAAATAAAAGCAAAAGTGGGTCTTTTAAATAAACTCCTTTTGGTTATTTTCACTTTAGTTTCTCCCTTTGTATTTTAAGCTAGTGTTCCCACAGGTACTTGATATCGCAAACAGTACTACCTTGGAAATGTAACATCGCTTGTTTTATTCAATTAATGTTATAAAAGCATTTTTATTTAAACTACACTTACCTCAGCATTTTTCCCAGTTCTCCTCATTATTCTCTGCAAAGTGATATTTTGTTCTTTGCAAAAAAGTTGGGGAGCAAGAGTGAAAATTCATTATGACCCAATATCAGTGCACATTTAATTTGGTAACCAGCCAATAAAAAGGATTTTCAAGTTTTACTTCTTTGGAAAAGCTTAGGTTCAGTATTAACACATTTCCTGTTACGCCATGGGAATGGGGACTATTTGGTTGGATCTACGTTTTGCCTCTGAAACTCCTAGTGCAGTGTTTGCACTAGTCTTAGAGGACGTATCAATACCCTTATCTATAGCTTACCTCCTACTCTAACCTTAGGTCTTCAAGCGCAAGATCTCAGCCTCTTTGGGTAGCTGGTTGCAGTCAGCATGGTGCCCTGTGTCATGTAGGTTCTCAGGGATACTGCTTTGAGGAATTCACAAATGTATTTTCCTAGAGTTGTGTATGTAGATTTCTCAATTACAAGGGAGAAGTAAGTAGCTTGGGGAAGAAGGGAGTTATAATATATTTTGATCATAGAGGGTAGGAGGGGACAGCAGATAAACAAGGACAAGCAAAGGTCAAATAGATCATTTGGCATCTGGGAGTTTTTGTTTGTTTGTTTATTTTATTTATCTATCCTTGGCTGTGTTGGGTCTTCGTTGCTGTGCGCAGGCTTTCTCTAGTTGCTGTGAGCAAGGGCTACTCTTCGCTGCGGTGCACCGGCATCCCACCGCAGTGGCCTCTCCCGTTGCGGAGCACAGGGTCCAGGTGCACGGGCTTCAGTAGTCGTAGCACGTGGGCTCAGTAGTTGTGGCTCGCGGGCTCTAGAGCGCAGGCTCAGTACTTGTGGCGCCTGGGCTTAGTTGCTCCGTGGCATGTGGGATTCTCCCAGGCCAGGGCTCGTACCCGTGTCCCCTGCACTGGCAGGCGGATTCCCAACCACTGCACCACCAGGGAAGCCCCAACATCTGGGAGTTTAAAGGAAAGATATGCGTGTATGCACGCGTTAGAGATGTACATTTGTGAGTTGACAATGTGAAAATCTTGGAAGTCAGGAGAGGAGGAATTCTTTCAGAGAGAAGGTTTAGATGACAAAGAAGAGTGGTAGAGAGATGAAGAAAAAGCAGGATTCAGCCACAGAGAGCACCCACAGTGGGAGGACTAGTAGGAAACAAGGGCAGAATAAGAGAGGATGTTCTGAGAGGTAGGAAGTAAAACAAGGATGGTGTCATCTGTAAAAATGAGAACAAGAGAGAGTTTCCTGAAGCTCAGCGGGGTAGTCCAGGAGAGTGAATGGGAAAAAGGCTTGGGATTTGGCTTTGGGGAAATTATTGAGGATTGAAGAAAAGAGCCAAAGGATTTTCAGGAATAGAAGCCATACCTGGGAGGATTACGGAGAGACTGGTGTTGAGGAAAGAGAGCAGTCATTCTGAAAACTTATTTAAGACATCTAGGAAGCTTGTTAAAAGTATAGGTTCCTGGGACTTACCCAGAGAAATTCTGATTCAGGAGGCCTGGCATGGGTTAATAGAGCTGCATTTTAAACTAAGCATCCCTCCTGATTCTGAACTGTAGGTGGTCTGGAGACCACTTTTTGAGAAATACTACAGCAGGGGCAACCAGTATATGCTGCTGCTTTTGAAGTGACGCAGGGAAAGGAAGGCAAGAGACAAAGCAGTGGGGAGAAGTGACAGCAAGGTGATGCAGCTGCCACCATGGGGGAAGGGATTCTGATTTAAACCCAAAGAGGAAGGGACCAGTGGTGGAAGACAAGGAAGATACCAGGAAGGACAGGAACATGTATGAGACCCGTATCCTTATTTCTCGGGAAAAGAGGAAAGACGTAGGAGTTGAGTTGATCTTTGATGAGGGTTGGGCGCCCAGTTTGAGTGACAGTGAATGGAGGAAAGCGTGAGAATGGTGCAATGAATGGTAACCTATTCCCTGTGATTGCTGTCTTTGTGATCTTGCCCTGTATTGATACATAGCCGTCATTTACTTGCTCTTCTTTGTACCTCTTGCACAGTCTACCTTGATTGCAGACATAATTCAAATGACTTTTTAGTGTTTCATTGCATTTATGCTTCAAAATTCAAACATTTAAAATGATGGGATTTTTTTCTGTAAAAGCATCCATCTGTAAATCCATCAGTGTTTACTGATATGTGATGGCATCACAGATGAGCCAGGCTTCTGTGAAAAATATGAGTGACTAGATATTATACTAGTATATTTGACTAGAATACTAATACAGATAAAATCTCCCAGTGCATATGTATTGTGTAATTACAAATTCTATGCTTTGAGCTACATGGAGAGAAAATAATTTTTAAAATAACAAGTAGTTATTTGTTGAGCTAGTTTTGTCCCTGTCTTTTCTTAGATTTCCTCAACAGCAAGGTCAGATCATCATGAAATCTCACTATATATTTTAACATCTATTTACAGGCTACTGTAAGTCATTTGTAGAAAGTAGAGCTGTTAGGTTTTTTTTTTTTCCATAATTTATTTACATAATTTATCATCAAAACCATATTCCTAAAAGCTATTTGATATGCTGGACATGTTCTAGACTAGTCTAATCAAGTCACTTCTACCCTAAATAATTAAAAATAGATAAATGACATCTAACTCTTGGTATCTATCTAGGAAATAGGAACACTTAACTGAAGGATTATGAGGAATCATGAGATTTCAGTGTCAAAAATTATTCTCATCTCCTAAATTCATTAGTTCTTTGCATTTTATTTTTACTAATAGTACTACATTAAAAAAAAATATTATGGGGCTTCCCTGGTGGCTCAGTGGTTGAGAATCTGCCTGCTACTGCAGGGGACACGGGTTTGAGCCCTGGTCTGGGAGGATCCCACATGCCGCAGAGCAACTAGGCCCGTGCGCCATGGCCACTGAGCCTGCGCATCCGGAGCCTGTGCTCCGCAATGGGAGAGGCCGTGATAGTGAGAGGCCCACGCACCGTGATGAAGAGTGGCCCCCGCTTGCCACAACTAGAGAAGGCCCTCGCACAGAAACGAAGACCCAAAGCAGCAAAAATTAATTAATTAATGAATAAACTCCTACCCCCAACATCTTCTTTAAAAAAAAACAACCAAATATTATGAAAAGCTCCCATGTACTTTGATTTTGCGTTGTTTGCTTCTCATTCTTTCCCTTCCCTCCCTTCCTCACTCCCGGTTTCCACTAGTCTCCAATTCTACGTCTATTTTACTGCTGCTGCTTCATCCTTCTTTCTCATTTAAGTAATATTTATCCCTTGAGGTGTACTTTGCTCTGGGTTTTCAGAGATGGTTTGTGTCCCAGAAAGCCTAGAAGAGTGAGTAACGTTCATAGAAATCGACTATCTTAAACATCACTGACTGAACAGACTGTAGCGTTTGCAGAAGCTTCTTGCACTGTTTTCATAAACAGGTTTTACCATCAGATGTGCCATTTACAAGCCCTGTAAGACCTACATGTACATCTGAGTTTGTCAGTCTGTAAGCCCTTGATTGGTGCTTTAATGGCGTCTATTTTGGAGGAGGCTTAAGAACAACGTATTGAATTTGCGTGATGCAGGGAAGTAATATAGCCCCATGATAGGGGAATGTGTGCTTTCTTACACTAGTGTGGAAATGATATTGTTTACACGTAATTACACATACTGATTCTTCTGGGTCATTTTGCAGCCACGAAAATAAGGTTTGTTTTGATAAAAATGTATATTCTTTCAGCTGTATTCCCAATAGCCAAAGTCTTTAAGAACCGAGATAGTCTGGCTTTCTTCAAAATTGCCTTAAACAATAAAAATTTATTCACCAACTTGGGGCACGTTAACTTCAGTTTTGCTTAAATCCAGTAAAAACTTGTTTGGATCTGCAGTAGTGTTTGTTGATTTATTTAAAAGGTGATTCCAGTTCTGTTGTACTGCATGCTGTCTAGACTTCCTGCTGAATATTTACAAGTCAGATCAGAGCAAGTTGTATACCTATTGTAAAGGGATGGTGTTAAATTTACTAAAGACAGGAGAGTATTGATCTTGTGAGAAGACATGTTTACTCCAAACTCCATCAGTATAGAGCAGGACAATGCATGAAACCACAACCTAATCCTCTCATTTTTGCATAACGCTTAGTTTTGCCATAAATTGTCTTTTAAGCTGACTATAGTTATTTGGTCAAATGCCAGCTTGAAGATAGCACTCATTACCCAGTTTGTGAAGATAACCCCATTTTAGGCCCTGCATTTTACCTTAAGCACCTTGCTGAGTAGTGCTGTCCATGTGACAGCACTGGTGTGATGAAGAGATCTTTTAAACTTGGGTTCCGATTTCGCAAGCACTCTGATACCTTTTAGAAGCTCCTTATTTTCCCAGAGGATCTTTCTGCACCCTATTACAATCTTTCCCCCTGATTAAACTCCTGTCTTTGTGTTCATGGTGTGTTCAGAGCCTACATCAAGTTTGGTGAGTATATTGGCTTGAAAACGGCAGAAGCACAACTGCCAAATCCATAAGAATACATGTTTTTAATGTGGCAACTTTAAAGCCACAGCTAAAATGTCAGTGAACCTGACTGCCTGTCACCCTAGATTTGAGGTGTACGTTTATAGCTTTATACAAAATTACTAGACATCTGGATATTAAGCTTATAATAGTTCAACTTGTAAGATGTTTTTAAACTCCCATTTCCAAATATATATTATTTTCTCTTATCCTATTATTGTTTACAAACTTTGAAAAAGTATAGAAACTTGTTTGGTTTATAATGAAATGGTGAGCTATATTATTTGATTCCTTGACATTCCTACTGCTAGATTGATAGACATATGTGCCTTTGAAAATGCAAATTCAGCTGACAAGAGAAGACTGTAAATAGTATTTGGTAGATTTGTACATGATCCCACAGGGATCACTGTATAAGGAGTGATCCTAGCCATCTGAGAATACCAAACAAAAATCTTCAGTATTATGGCTGTTAGAGAAATTAAATTACTTTTGTAAGCATGGTGTAGAAAATGTTCCCATTTATTGAGAAATGATGTTTAGAAATAAAACAGGGCCTTCCTGTAATGGGCCATTACTTATTTTTCACTGGAAGTTCTTTTGCCCCATAGATTTTAATAGTTTCAAAAAGTTGGCTATGGTTATAAACTAGGAGATGCTGAGAGTTTTCTCATACTGTGGCCTTTCCTCAATACCCTCTTTTTTTCTAGCTATATAATTTCCAAGTCAGAGTTATAGATTCCTCCTGGGTGGGGGAGGTTAATCACATCAAATAAAACTCAACATGTCTATAAATCCATGTGTGACAGAAAGACGTTTAAAAAAACAAGGCAAAACATCACTGGTTATGTACATAGAAGCTGTTAAGGAAAGGCCAGCTGGACTCCATCTGTTCTCAGCTTTTTCCCATCTGTAAAATGGGATAATAATAGCATCTACCTCATAGGGTTGTTATTAAATGACCAAGGAATGTAGAGTCATTAACAGAGGGCCTGGTAATTAGCAAGTGCTCAGAAAATATTAAATTATAACCACAACAAAAACAACAGCTACAAGGACTAAACCTCAACAAGGAGAAATACCCTCACTTGCAGCCAGTGTGATATTGTCATTTCATTGTTATGTGGCTTCAAGGACTCTGAAAGGATGGAATGGGCTGTTGAAGGGGGGAATTGTAACTTCCTTCCCCGTCAGCTTAGAGGCAACCCATCTGCAAGCCCATGGATAACACTCTTCAACTCAGAGGTGCCTCTTACTCTGAGGTTGTTTTTTTTTAATCATAGTGAAGATGCATGTAAAGAACTTAATTTTCTCCTGTTCTTTAGTTTTAATAATATTAATTTATTTTCCAAGAAATGAACCCAAGGAAACGAAACATTAATATCCACATTGACTTCCCTTGATGGAATACATCTAAAAGTAGACGTAGATTCCTGAAAATCACAACGTATGAAGCATGTAGTAGGGTGCAGAATTCTTTTCACTGAGCTGTATATGGATTGTTCTGGAAGGTTTGTGTATACCTGTAATGAAGAGTCTGACTCCAATTTTTGATGTTTAACTGCTGACAGCTTTTTTTTTTCTTTTCCTTTGTTATTTTTATTGGAGTAGAGTTGATTTACAATGCTGTGTTAGTTTCTGCTGTACAGCAAAGTGAATCAGTTATGCATATACATATATCCACTCTTGTTTAGATTCTTTTCCCATATAGGTCATTACAGAGTATTGAGAAGAGTTCCCTGTGCTCTACAGTGGGTCTTCATTAGTTATCTATTTTATATATAGTAGTGTGTATGATGACAGCTTTTAAGTCTTCTCTACATCTGGGAAAGCTGATAAGAAAGCCCAGGTGCTCCCTCTTTTGGTGTCGACGGGAAACCACACTCAGAATCCTCACCTCCTGCCCCAGCCCCTCACCATTATGGAAACCTCAAGCCGGTGCCCTTCCTTGTCTTCTCAAGCCATTGTTGCACCTGCTTTTGAAACCTGCCCTCCCCTCCCCGCAAGGCCTTTTCATACTCTTTTGGCATGTGTGTGGCATCTTCAATCTCAGCATTCTAACCAAATTTGGGTGGAGGTCCACCCTCTTCCTGCAGTGTGGCCACAACAGTATTGGATATAAGATTTATTATCAGAGCTTCTTATCTGCATTTTATATGTTATTTGTATGTTCTAAATACTGTCAGAAGGACTTTATTATTATTCTGTTATTTCCTTCTGCTAAGTAGGGTAGTAAGCCTTTGCATGGATTAATGATCTCATTTAATCCTCACAACAGTCATTTAATCCTTCTTATCCCACTTTCAGTGAGAAAACTGAGGCACAGGAAGATTAAATAACAATCTCAGTGTCACATAACTAGTAAGTGGCCAAGTTAGGATTTGAAACCAGGCAGTGTGGGTTTGGTACCACTGTACTCTGCTGCCTTCCCGTTCAGGTAAACCTAGCGTGCAATTTTTATAAGGCTCTTTATTGGGGAAGCCATCCTTGCATTTCCTCTCTTTAGCCCTCACATATTTCAAAAAGATGATAGCACACATCCAAAGCTCTCTGCATATTGTAGTCTCCAACAAATCCTCATACACTGAGGGAAGGGCCCGGTTTGATTGTCTCCCAGGCAAACACGCACAGGTCCTGTGCCTAGCAGGCAACCCACAAAAGTTTCTTGATGCGAAATAATATGGAAACGTTTAGGAATGAGTGCTTTCTGTCTTCCGGTTGTTGTGTTTTTTCTTCTCTTGTGAAATGACTGATTCGTGCTTGTGGGTGAAATGCTCTCAGAAAAAATCAGTTTGAATAATCGACCAGACTTTTGAAAAAACATTGCATACTTAAAGGAATATGTCATTTGCCTGATAATGCAGTAATGATCTTTTCATGCTTGGCACTCCGTGGTGGCTTGTCTCACAGGTAGCTGCAATGACACCTCTTTGTATCTGTGTATGATTTCCCATCCAGGTCGTGAGTTCCGAGAATTCAAAGCCAACCTTTTCTTGAATTCTGTATCACCCACTGCACTAGCAGACCTTCACACGTGGGCATTTCTCAGTAAATGTTGGTTAAGTTGTTTGATACCTATCAAGCTATGTCTAAAATGCATAGATTGTACCTTAGGGAAATAGCCCCCAGGTGTAACCCTGTCCCATTTACTTTATGCCTGTCAACTCCAGTCCTGACAGTATGGTAGGACTATTTTCTCCATTGCCTAGGATTTGTTAGATAGTAAATTCTAGAACTATGACTCATTCCCAACCATCAATATCACATCCACAGCCATACTCTCTGCTGTGCCTGCCACCACTCTGCCTTACTATTTAAAGAAGAGATATTGGAACCCTTCGCTTACTATCCCTTGAAGGAAAGATTCTTTAAAATGCATTCAGCTGCATTTTATGTAAACTTACCTGAAAATCCTTTGTTTTTAAAAAGATGGGATACGGGAGAATATTATGTAATTTCTCTACTTGACCCTATATGCCCCTCCCCCATCATCTCACCTCAATCCTTCTCATTAAAGAAAGGAAAGAAATTTTAATTATGTTTTTTTAGGAATTAAACTTTAAAAGACATTTTAAAACTGGAAGTAGGGTTGGTTAATATGAGAAAGATATTTTTCTTTGAAGAGTAAAAGGACAGAAGACAGGGGGCTTCCAGTAGCATTTCTGAGAGGGCAGCGCTGGTCCGGGCTGCCCCAGCCCATGGAAAGTACTTAGACTTTGGAGCCAGATGGTCAGGCCCGGGTTGGAATCCCAGCCTTAATTTTCCTGAAAGCAGCAGGATCTTCAGAGGGCAAGTTGCCTAGCCTCTGTGGGTCTGTTTCTCTTCATCTACAACATGGAGACACTAATTCTCACCTGCAGGGTTGCTGTGAGGGGGCAAATGGATGGTGCCTATGAAGTCCCTGGTTTTCAGAGTCTGCTGCCAGCAACCCCTCCATCCGAGCAGGTCCCTGTGTCCAGAGAACACAGCTACTCTCATCCCTTCAGTGCCAGACGTCATGGGGGTGAGCTCATGTTCAGACCCAGACACGCTTTTGACCTCAACTAAGTCAGAAAGCTGTTGCTCAGTTTCCCCACAGATAAAAGAGAAACAAAAACACACTTTCTATCTAAATTCCTATAACTGAAGAAATAACCTGGCAGAAGGGAAACTTGACACCCTGATTTAATTACTTGTCCACTTTTATAAAGGATGCTTGTCCTTCCAGAGGAAATCATCTTGAGTCAAAGCCAAGGTGCCGTAGTCATGACAGCTGGACAGTGTAATTTGGTAAAAGATCTTGTTGTTTGCTGCGTGCCGCTCCGAGGAATAAAAGACAAGCCCTGAAGCCATCCACCTCCGGATGCTGCGGAGACGTTTTCCTCAGCACAGCTAGACAAGAGACGGTCCGTAGAATGGGCTGAGTGCAGAGGGAGCCTTCCCAGCCTTCAGCCTGGGAAGTTAGGAGTGCACAGACGACTGAGTCCCGTTAGGGATTTCAGGGCAGGCTCTGGAACTGACTTTTGTTTCAGGAGGATGAATAGAGAGAGACTTGCACAAAGTGGAGGAGGCTGCTCCAGGAGGTGGACAGCATGATCAAAGCCCCGGAGGACTGGGGACGACGTGGGGTGGGGTAGGAGTGGGGGCAGCATCACAGGGCTTCCAATGTGAGACCACAGCTTGGAGGGGAGAGGGATGCAGTCTATGGAAGGGTGAAGGAAGGTCTTATTTGCCATGCCGGGAGCTTAGACTTTATCCTATAGGTGGGGAGGCGTTTGAGGTGTCTCTCATTGATGGGGGAAGGGGTGTAGGTTGGAAGGAGGCAAGGAGAACAGTGACCAGCTAGTAAACTATTGCTCTCCTGCATGTGAGGGGCGTTGGGGGCCTGGAGTAGGGCAGTGGGAGCGGAGAGGGTTGTTTCTGCTACAGCGGCTGGCAGGTGGTGGCCTCAGTTTGACAAATGAAGAACAACTGGGTCTGAAGTTGATATGCCTCCCCCATCCCTCCTCATCTGCTACCTGACACATCAAATTCAAACCCTTGCAGGTCTTTTATAAGCCCAACCTTCCTGCAATTACTTTAAACCAAAAAAACTGAAAGAGTTATTTAAAGGTAATTATATGGTTGTTTTAACCACAAAAGGCCCATTTGTAACTTGAGTTTAAAAAGACATACAAAGAAAACAACTCTTTTCTCAAGAGGAAATTATGATCTCAGTAAACCTTGGAAAAGTATCCTTATGGTTTTAATTCTTCGAATTTAAGGATTGACGTGCATGTGTGTGTCTGTGTGTGTGTACATTGCATGTGTGTATTACTTGGATAGGGGATGTCAAGTGGGGAAGGATTTAAGAACTTGAAATGCAGATGGAGCTTCTATTCCTTATGACAGCAGAGACCTCCAGCCAACCATTCCAGCCATTTCTACTTTTTTACGGAATCTCTGTGCAAGATCGAATTGGTCACAAAAGTGAGGAAAACAGTCACCAACGTTGCTTATCATGTATGTTACATCTACTCTGCTTTGGAAAAATGTTTATTTTTTTCCTATTTCACTAAAGACTGTTCTAGAACTTAACATTATTTGTCAAAAGAGGACAACCCTAGAATCCTGGATTTTTGCTGGAGGGCAGAAGAGGAGTTTCCCTCAGGGTACTCTAAATGGGTAAAAAGAAACGAAATTGGGTCATTTGTAGAGACGTGGATGGACCTAGAGACTGTCATATAGACTGAAGTCAGAGAAAAACAAATATACTATACTAACACATATATGTGGAATCTGAAAAAATTGGTATAGATGATCTTATTTACAAAGCAGAAATAGAGACACAGACGTAGAGAACAAACGTATGGATACCAAGGGGGAGGGGTGAAGTGGGATGAATTGGGAGACTGGGATTGACATATATACACTATTGATACTATGTATAAAATAGGTAACTAATGAGGACCTACTGTATAGCTTAGAGAACTCTACTCAGTGCTCTGTGGTGATCTAAATGGAAAGGAAATCCAAAGAAGAGGGGATATGTGTATACGTGTAGCTGATTCACTTTGCTGTACAGCGGAAACTAACACAACGTTGTAAAAGAACTATACGCCAATAAAAATTAAAAAAAAGAAAAGAGTAGTTTAAATTGAAAGTAAAGTTTCTGAAGGTCCCGGCTACTTAGCGCTCAGCCAAGGTCTTCCTTTCCAAGCACCTTGAAAATGTGTTGTCCATCTGTGCAGGCTGTTAAAGTAAAGTGCAAACTATCAGCACGGGGCCAGTGACTGGCATCTGGTTATGGCTTTCTGGAGCCTGGCTCACTTAAAAGGCTACTCTAGGCTTTTTTACATTTCACAGTTTTCCTAAGCACCATCTGTTTGCTACACGGAATTGCCATATCCTTCCATGACTCCGGAACATTTTCCATTACGCTAGCTTTAGAAAGCTTACATTATAATATGGCTTTCTTTGGAACCAGCATCCAAGTAAGATCGGGGTTTGTTTTTTTTTTTCTCTTTAATTATGTTTGACTCCCAGAAGTAAAAGATTAGAATGAAAGATTCTAATATGATCGTGTCCTGTGATCATGACTTTCCAAAATTTCTCTTCAGCAAAGAGAGAATGGCCACAGTTTCAGTAATTTTAAGTCATTAACAGTAGTAGGTAGGTACAGCGTGGCTCTTCAATAACCCCAAACAAGCTCTTTTTTTTTTCTTCTCTGACATG
Organism: Grampus griseus; assembly: GCF_964374135.1. NCBI lineage: Eukaryota > Metazoa > Chordata > Mammalia > Artiodactyla > Delphinidae > Grampus > Grampus griseus. The sequence continues at coordinate 10,160,384 of NC_139001.1, forward strand.
GCAACTTTCTTGGTCAAAAATTGGAGAATTTACAGATTTAGAGAATTAATCCTGAGACAATTGTGCTTTGAGGAAGCTGAAAGAAAGTTCAGTGCTTACTGCCATTCAAATAAGTTTCCAGAAAAGCATAATAATTTATAGGCAGCCCAGACAATACCCTTTCCTCTAGACTGCCTGGTGGATACACAAACTCAGCTCATCCAAAGTTTAATTCATCATTTCTCTTCCTAAATTGTTTTTCCTTCCGTGAGTGGCCCTACGCCCCTCCCACTACTTGACTCACCCAATATCTTCACCCCGTGATCACCAAGAGCTAGTCAATCATGATCAGCTTGACTTTACTTCCCACTAACTTCTTCTCAGCACGCCCCCCCCAATCTATACCACTGCCTTCTTTTACTCTAACTATTGCTGTAGCCTTTTAACTTGCCTGCTTGCCACCAGTCCCCCAGTCCATTCATTCCATTGCAGTAGAAAGTTTCCTTCTCAAATGAAAAGATCTGTGAATGCCATTTGCCTGCTTGAAACTCTTGAAAGGCTGCGCCACTGAGGTCAGGCTAGAGGGCGAACGTCTTCACGTGACTTACACACCCATCTCTTCTGCACCCTCGACAAGTCCTCCGCCCTCTTTCAGTTCTTCAGATCTCAGCTTTGAATCCTTTCTTCTGTTCCCTTAAGTTTGGGCTTGGAGTCCTCCTCTGAGCCCCATGGCACCTCGTGTTTCCTAGAACATAGCACCTAGCACACTGATTGCAAGGGTATGTTTCTACCTTCGTTTCATCCACTGGACTGTAAGCTCTGTGAAGCCAGCGATTCTGCTCCCTGTGAGATCCGTAGTACCTAGGGAAGTGCCTGGTGCATGGCATTTACTCAGTAGATATTTGTTGAATGAAGGAAATGCCATCTTGGGGGGATGTTACAAGGTGAGATAAAAATGTCATTCAACAGAATTTGCCATTGGTTTATTGAATTGTATTTGCTCCAATCCTCATGTGAACTGAAGGCGTCATGGCACTTACATAGTAGACTTGTAGCTGAGATCATTTGATTTGATTGAGTGTTCGGTTCTTATATCCCTTAGCATGGTTTGATGAAAGCACACTGAAACTGGATTCAGAAAATGCTTGGGTTCAAGGCCCAGTGATATTCCTTAGCCTAGGGGACTGGACAGATCAATTGGCCTCTCTGAGACTCAGTTTCCTCCTCTGAGGTGAAATGATCCTGAAGTTTACATGTATGATTATATGTGAAAACACCTCACTTGGTACCCAGCACATAGTAGGTAGTCAGTAAATGTCAATTTCGTATATTGTCATGAGTGAGAGCTAAAGATACTGACATTTCATCTTGGTCAAGATGCTTCAGTATTTATTACATGAATTAATGTCACTGTGTTTTATATAATTTACCAGTCCTGTCTTAGTGTCCACCTTTTACTTTAAAAACTAATAATACAACTTTAACCAACTTAACCAAACACACACACACACACACACACAAACACACACACACACACACCATTTTCATCAGTTCTACTATATTTCTCATCCATTGCCTTATTTCTCATCCATTTCTCCTTTTGTATCTTATCCTATAGAAAATGCACAGTTTAGCCTCAAGAAGGGACTTCTAAGTTAGCTTTGTTTTGTTTTGAGCTAAGGACTCTTGAAATAATTTCAAATTTATATTTAAAAATTATATTGACACTGAAGAAGGACAGAGTTATGTCCTTACAGCTAATTTCACATGTGACTCCTTTTTGAAGTATCGTCACTTTTTGGTTTTTGGCAACATACATCACTTTTCATGGATTTTTGAAGCTGTGGGAATGGACTTTTTTTCTCTGTAGGCGTATGTCATGGTTGACAAATGTATCTTAAGGACATGATACAAATCAGTGGTAGAAGAAGATCAGATTGAGTCTCTGCCCTCCTGGAGGTCCGCCCCCCCCCCTTTTTTAACTTATTCTCAATTTAATTAACTTAATTAATGTGATCAAAAGCACATCTATTGACTTGGCATTTTTATCAAGTCTCTTGGAAAGTGCAATAGCACTGAGGTTGAATGAAAATGAGTGGCTGGCAAAGAGCTGTAGTTCTACAACACACACTAAGGAAAACCACCAGGCAAGTTCCCAAATGTGTGTCAGTAGGAGGGTCTGACATCTGGGCATCTTTACAATATGACCAGTTTATAAATTTGAACATTCATTTAACCAGAAGAGACTCCGTTTTCTCCCCACTAGCACTCACTTGAGTTGCAGTCACTACTGATACTGCTTGGTACCTTCTCTGCTGGAAAATGAACAGCCACTACAAGAAACCAAGACAAGTGAAAGAATAAAGAAAGACCATTGAAGAGTTCCTGCTGTGAACTCATCTTTTTCTCTTCCTCAGAATGTGGTGTTTTCTAGTAGCGGATTTGAATACTCTAAAGGTGGTGGGTAAAGACGCTCGATGTGTTTTTATTGATTTCCCAAGAAGATATTCCTGTGTTCTATTGTGTAACTGTCCTGAGATGATGTGATATAGAGTAGGATTGGGAAATAGTTCTCTGGTGTTCAGGTGTCCAGGCGGAGAAGCAGCCCTTGCAAGCCCATGGGAGTTATATTTATTCCGCCTACTCTTCATAGCCATTCAGCATGGCATAATTGACCTTGCTAATTGTATCCTGCCTCGGAGGAAGAAAGGCTCTGCATTTCTAATTGCCTTTTAATTCTTTTGTTAACATTTAGGTCAGCAAAATATCACTGTCCCATTTTCGATGCATACTGAATACTGATTTTAAATATTTTCTGCTCCTATCCAGCTCTGCTCCTATCCAGCTCTTAATGAATACGGGTAGAAAACGCTGTGTCTATTCTCTGTGCAGCAGTACTTTCTGAGATGAGCATTATTCTCCATGTGAATTCTCAAATGCCTTCTCAACCTCTTCCTGGAACATTGAAACAAAAGCCCATAGATAGTTCTTAAGGTTGACCAGTTCTACTGACTCACAGAGTCTGAAATATCATTTAACCAGACTCTCACGCACTAGTGATATTTCTAACCTAATATTTAGGTATTTTACTTGCTAAATCCTGATATAGTTCCATAGATAATTTTAGTTATCATGGTGCAGGACATTTTCTCACTCACTTAGATTAATTCTGTTTTCAGTGTTTACTTTGATGAAGTGAAACAAAACACAACAAACAAACAAACAAAGTGCTTGTTTGCAAGAGGAAGGAGCACTAGACAGAACCAAAGATAAAAAATGAGTCTTTTTATTAACTTCTGTGTTCTTGTGGGTGGGTGTTTTTGGTCTATTTCTGGTTTTGCCTCAGTGGTATTCAGCACATCTTGAGGTCAGTAAAAATAATAATTTCTGTCTGTTATGTTAATATTACTTTCCATTTGGAGAAAACATCCTGGAAAAATACTGTGTCCAGTAAAGCCAGCGATTCTTTGGCTGAATAGACAACTTTGCCTCTTCTTCCTGCAAAGGAAGCAGCAGCTCCCCTTCTGGTACATAGGTGATTCTGCTTCTCTTCTTTTTCACTTTAGGTCATGAACATTCAGGAAATATGGGTCTCTAATATTAGAGTATATTAGAGGATGGACCACTAGGGACAAGATGTGAATTTATTTTAATCATGCTGGCAGTGCAATTTATTACCCTGGAAAGTGATTTGAGCAAGAAGTGTGTGAACATCTTTGACTATCAGATCGCTTGGTGTTTGTACTGGGAAGGAAAGAAAAGAAGCAAATCAGGTGAAAAAGATTAATTTAATTCTGGGCTGTAGTCAGAGATAAATTTTTATTTTTAAAGGAGATTCACTTATATTTTGCTGAGGCCATATTAATGTGCTGCATTCACCATTTCAGAGTCCAGTTTCCTAAAGAGAGATCAATTAATTATTCAAATTAGTCTTTCTTCCCAGAGAGACATGTTCAGAGGTCAAAACCAGGTAGGTAGTGTGCCTAACAGAAGACAGAGTGTATCAGTTATCTATGACTACAGCGTTGCTATGTAACAAATCACCCCAAACCCAGTGGCTAGTTAAACAGCAATATTATGGACATACGTGGCCGAGGGTTTGGCCATTAGTTGAGGCCATGAATTAGTCAGTCTCCCAAAGGGTGTGTCTTTCTCTGTGGCTTTCATACTCCTACAGTATTCTTATTCTTTGGTTAATCTGGGTTCAGGAACTATGAAAAGGATTCCTAAGAGCAGCCACTGAGATTTCACTGGGAATGAGGAACAACATCTGTGAATAGATACACGCCATCACTCAAAATAACCAGACTGTGTACAGAGCACAGATAACTCGCCTTTTCTGCTTAATTAAGAGTTCACTGGAATTTGAGATTTTTCTGGGTTTGAATTCCAGCTCTTAATGAATTGTGTCTACTTGGGCAAGCCACCCAGCCTCTGAGCCTCACCTTGCTCATATGTGAACTGGGAACCTTGACTTACAAGATTAAAGTTGAGTGTAATACCCTATGTGGAAATGCTTTGCACACTTTTAAAGTGCTACAAGTGAATTATCATTATTGAAACCAGACTGTGTGCCTATAAAAGTTCTAATCCAGCATCTATGGCTATATTCTCAGGCCCTATCCTGGTTTTTAGAACAAAATAGGTAGATATATTGCTGAGTTTACTTGTTTAGCTATAAGCATGGTGTTGTATAAGCATGGTCTTCAATTTATCACATGCTGTATTTTGAACCAAACATGTATTATATTACACAGATAACTTAAAAGACACCAATATTTGGTTTTCTATTTTAATTCTATGAGCAGGAGAAATCAGAGTTATGGTCAGTCTATTTCTAATTATCCACATATAGATTAATCAAATGGGGACATACCTGAGGCAAACCTACCTTTTATCTTTTTCCTGACAATATTCTCTCCTCTGCTTATTTATTTTTTTTACATATTTATTAGAGTATAATTGCTTTACAATGGTGTGTTAGTTTCTGCTTTATAACAAAGTGAATCAGTTATACATATACGTATGTTCCCATATCTCTTCCCTCTTGCGTCTCCCTCCCTCCCACCCTCCCTATCCCACCCCTGTTAAATTACCCTTGCTTATCTCTCTTCTTCCTCAGGGAAGGTTGAAGCAGCAGATAAGTCACAGGTAGACTGGTGTTCGGCATCAGTCTCAGGAGAGCAGCTGTTCTTGAGGAGCCGGGAGGAGTTGCAAAAAGTAGCAGGTGTCAGGAAACTAAGTCGGTTGAAATGCTTTGCCTCTCTTCTCCGTGTATCAGGCACCTGTGCAGGGTCTCACAGTTGACTGAAGATTTGTAAACTTTGTGGGCACGAGCACTAATCATGAATGATAAACATAAAAGACAGTGATGAATTGGGAATTATTCACGGTATCTATTCAGTCCACCATGTCTTGTCCATCATTTTCTAAGAAGAGTCTGGTTTCCTCCCTTCTCTGCATTTGTACTGACCTCTGTCCTGCACTATGACTTTATCCTTCAGGGTAGGTTTCCGGAAAGGCAAAATCCTGACTTTCATATGGACACAAAATGCGCATGTGTTTGGAATTTACGATCTCATCAATCAGTGAGGGAACCAAGCAGAAGTTATAGCCAGTTCAAAAAAGAATCTGAAGAACAAGCTTACAGATAGATGAGGAATATTGAAATGAATGTACAAATGGAGGCAAAATCCGCACCCCCCCCCGCCCCCCAGAGGGCATAGGAGTTACTCAGATCGCTTCTTGACAGAATTTGCACAAGAATTATTTTGCATTTCTATCACTTACAGGTCAGAGTTGTAAAATACTCCCTTAGAACCAGAATCTGGTAACTCAGAGGGCTGTTCTCTAGAGTCTAGACAGGACATAGTTTTCCACTGAGGCACAGCCTTTTTCTCTATGACTGGCTGGTCACATTGTGGTTGACTTTGACCCTGTCCACCAGATTAAACTTCCATGAGCATGGCTTTCGTCATTTGACTCACTCTGGCCAAATTTTCCTTGGCTTCCTGATTGATTCTATCTAGTCTGAACTCTTACCAGTCATCAAGTTCTTCCATACCCTCTTACATCTCTAGCACTGCGTGCCACTTTTCTCCAAAACACAAACCCTACTTTAGTCAGACAATCTTCTGCCTTCCACATGTGCTCATGTTTAATTCCTCAGCCCAACCTTTTGTGGAATGTCTCCTTTTAAACCTACTCAACCGTCTGTTGAAGGCCAGTTCACCTCAACCTCGTTAAACCTTGTCCCTTATGATGCGTGTTGTGTGTATGGATTATATCAATAACAAACAACCCATCACTTAATTCCCTTTTGTTGTTGTTTTTGAAGTCTTTATTGACTTTGTTACACTATTGCTTCTGTTTTATGTTTTGGGCCATGAGGCATGTGAGAGCTTAGATCCCTGACCAGGGATCGAAACCACACCCACTGCATTGGAAAGCGAAGTCTTAACCATTGGACTGCCAAGGAAGTCCCAATTCCCTGTTGTTTTGTATTATCGGGGATCACTTCATGTTTGTCAACTCCAACTTGATTGAAAACGCTTTTTAAAAAAAAATTTATTGAGGTATAGTTGATTTACAGTATTGTGTTAATTTCTGCTGTACAGCAAAGTAATTCAGTTTTATATATATATATATATATATATATATATATATATATATATACACTTGTTTTTCATATTCTTTTCCATTATGGTTTATCACAGGATGTTGAACATATTTCCCTGTGCTATACAGTAGGACCGCACTGTTTATCCATCCTATATATAATAATTTGCATCTGCTAATCCCAAGCTCCCAATTCTTTTTTATTTTATTTATTTATTTATTTATTTATTTATTTATTTATTTACAGTACGCGGGCCTCTCACTGTTGTGGCCTCTCCCGTTGCAGAGCACAGGTTCTGGACACGCAGGCTCAGCGGCCACGGCTCACAGGCCCAGCCGCTCCGCGGCATGTGGGATCTTCCCAGACCGGGGCACAAACCCGTGTCCCCTGCATCGGCAGGCGGACTCTCACCCACTGCGCCACCAGGGAAGCCCCCAAACTCCCAATTCTTCCCTTCCCCACTACCCTCCCCCTTGGCAGCCACAAGTTTGTTTTCTATGTCTGTGAGTCTGCTTCTGTTTCCTAGATATGTTCATCTGTGTCATATTTTAGGTTCCACATATACATGATATCATATGGTATTTGTCTTTCTCTTTCTGACTTACTTCACTTAGTATGATAATCTCTAGGTCCATCCATGTTCCTGCAAATGGCATTATTTTGTTCTTTTGCATGGCTGAGTAGTATTCCATTGTATATATACCACATCTTCTTTATCCACTCATCTGTTAATGGACATTTAGGGTGTTTCCATGTCTTGACTTATAAATAGTGCTGCTATGAACATAGGGGTGCATGTATTTTTCAAATTGTAGTTTTGTCTGGGTATATACACAGGAGTGGGATTGCTGGATCATATAACAACTCTATTTTTAGTTTTTTGACAAACCTCCATACTGCTTTCCATAGTGGCTGTACCAATTTACATTCCCATCCACAGTGTAGGAGGGTTCCCTTTTCTCCACACCCTCGTCAGCATTTATTGTTTGTAGACTTTTTAATGGAGGCCATTCTGACCCGTGTGAGGTGGTACCTCATTGTATGAAAACTCTTTTTTGTCGCATCTCACCTTGCACTTTTATGAGCATTTAAAACCCCCCATTATATACTTACTAATCTTGATTACCATCCATTTGTATGATTAAAACAAGAATTGAATAAATGGGAGAGATGAAGAAATTTTTCATTTCTTAAAGTTGTTCTAAGATGCAATGGACTTTTTCTGAATCTTAATCCTCAAACCTTCCCCCAAGAGATCCCAAAATCTTGATCATGGGTCTGCCTCAACTGACTGGGTTTTCACTACTGGTTTCGCCTTAGAAGGAATATATTTCTTGGGAGCAGTCATTTTTTATTTCATTATTAAGTCCCTTCAAAGCATCTGTTCGATGTATCTATCAACCACAAAATTACATTTCATATTATGTCCAAAAGCAATTGTCCAGTTTGGAAGGTAAAAAGTTAATCTCGGTTGGTGTAAAATGAAGTGCATTTGGACTCTGTGCGTGATGAGAGGGTGGATACCCGACGCTCTTCCCTTCAGGCTCCTGAGGCTGATGCAGCCCCAGGTGAGGCAGGCGCCCCCCATGCTAGTTTGGACTATGGCAGATAAGAGAGTACGATTTTTCTCTTCCTACCTGCAGGCAGAGATTTTGCCTGTTTTATTCACGTCTGTCTCTGCCTGCCTACAGTAGCATCTGGCATAGTTTAGATGCTCAGGAAATGTTTGTTTTTGAATGAACAAATGCTTGTTTTTCATTTTCTAATCAGTGTAATATATTTATAGTTTCTGAACTTACAGTTTTTGAAAATCCTATTTTGGTGGTGTTCAAATTGTTTCCCTTAATAGGTTTAGAAACTCAGATAAGAATCCCAGTTTTATGAGAAATGTCCTGTCAAGAAAAGAAGTTAATATAATTTGAACCAAAGTATGCCATATGTGTATTACACATTTATGTACATTTATAGATGTTTTAAACAGAAATCTGTTTTCTTCCTAGAAATGGTCGTTACATATATGTTTACAAATGTTCTATTAGATTTTTGTGACACAAGTTTTTGTTGCTCCAAATCATAGTTGACTAAAATACCACTTAAAATCATTTACTAATTGCAATGCAGTTTTCACAATGATTATTTTTGACATCCATAAAAGACTATAAGTTGTTTGAGACAACTTATATTAGTCTTTAGTCTTGGAGCCCTTTAGTAAATACAGTTCCTACTTGTAAAGAAAACTTTCAAATTGCTTAAAGTAAAATTCTGCTGATTTCTTATTCCTAGTCTACGTAGCCCATCGATCTCACGGTACCAGCTCCTGAAATTATTATTGATGCTTTTTTCCCTCACTTAACTAGATGCCAGGTAATGTCCAGGTAGTTTTCAGTTCAATTTTTTCTTCTTCTTGTTTGAAATGAACATTTCCCACAGGTCAAATTAGACAATGGATAACCAAGTAAATTTATTTCATGTCGGAAGCCTTGTGGAGGAGAAAATGGCCCAATGCATAAATCTGTCTTCAGAGGAGCAAGTGCTTTATCGATCTCTATTTGTTGAAAAAGAGGTGCTAGAAGCCAAATCCCAGCCATTAGGTAGGAAGGCCCTTGATAGCAAGGAGAAATGGTCAATCAGCTCTTCAGAGGAGTGGAAACTTATTATGGAATCTTACGGCTAAACGTGTTTGTTAAAATAAGACTATCTTTAAAACAGAAAATTTAACTGGAGAGTTTCCCCCATATACAGCATTATAAAAAAGTCTAAAACGTCTTTGACAGGAATGCTCATACATGAGCACTCTCACACATATATGTGCATTTTTATGTGATTTTTTTCCAGTAACCTCAAGAAAATGATTTCCTGTCTGTACATTTTTTCTGGGCCATTGTAACCTTTGGAGCCACAGGTGTTAACACATATACATTAGGTTAATTCCTGTTACTGAATATTTTGACATTATAATATTGTTAAATTGCTTTTGCAGAATTATCCTTTGCTAATGGCAGTGGAGGGCAGGAACTAACCAGTGTCCTCCAGACATGGTCAGCAATCGGAACCTAAGCCAGGAAGATTCCAGATTTTGTGGGACTCTGAGGCCACACATTTCTCTGTCCTTCCGCTGAGCTGGAGACTAAAGGATGCTCCCGATCTATCACTAGGCAGCTAGAGCTTTTCTGAAGGAGGCTGTTTAGTCTAAGTCTGTCTGTAGACAGGATGGGAAGGGTTTAGGCCGGTGTTATAGGAGGGAAATGTTCCCTTCCAATGGCTTCGAAAGCAGGGAGAAAGAGTATTTGGGAACTGGAGGAGAAGAGAATCAGGTTGGACCAGTAAGCTGGGTCACATCCGTTTGTAACCATCATAAAGGCAACCTCCACCAGCCCCGCTTTTTTTTTTTACTGTGAGACTTTACAGTGTGCCGGACGTTTATTCACATCATCTCATTTAACTTCCTCCTTGTCACAATCCTGTACCATAGGTATTATTTTTTATTACATAAACGATTGTTAGTTTCAGTTGTCTTTTTTTTCACTGCTGTGTTCTCAACCTCCAACAGAGCATAAACATGCAAACATTTGTTAAATGAATCCTCATTTTGTAGGTGATGAAACCAAGATTGATTAATTTTCCCAAGACCACACATCAGCTAATCAGCCCGAAGTACTTGCCATAAAATTCACGATTCAGATAGCAATGAGGATTCAAATATCTTAGGATCCAAAAGGTATCGTGTTTTTTGCGTATTGATCTGTTTAAATGAAATATAAATTTCTCTTAGTTTCCTTTTTTGTTCCTTTTTATAAATAAAATTCTACAGACAGTTGGAGCTTATTTCCTCCACGTAGGAGGAAAAAGGCAAGGAAAAAGGGTTTGCACGTGAAGTAGTGGTTTTAGTTGGACTAGAGTTCCCACAGAGATCAGGAGTCGTGGCGATAGTCGGGAGTGTGTGTAGAGAACCCTCAAAGAAAATTAGAAACTGGGGGACACTGGAGTCAGACCACTGTTTCAGTTGGCTCTCCTGCCTAGCTTCTCTTCAAGCTTTTCTCTTGAACTGTATGCACTGCCGGTCTGACAGGTTTCTAATCTACTATGCATAGCAAATGATTGTTTTCTTCATAGGAAATAGTAGGAGATGCTCAACAAATTTATGATTTGAAGAGCAGTGATTGACGTTTAAGAATGTGATTTTTTTGATCTTAAGGTATGACTCTTAGACCACTGCCCAGCTTATCATGGTGTCATGGCTTATTCCTTAGAGAGTCTGCCATAACTTATAGGCAGCTTCACTCTAGTTTGAGATGGGGCACTGAAGGGCTTAGATGGGTAGTGATGGGACAGGTATGTCTCTGCAAGGGTCCTGTACTGGAATATTGTACGCACACACCAATATCCACATAGCACTTAACGAGTATGGCCACAGATTCATGGGACTGTTTCAAATCCACCATTATTTGGTAGGTACCATGCTGTCAGCTAAGAGTATACTTACCATGTAAGTATTTGGGAAGATGGACTTTTTTAGAAAGGAAACGTTAAGGACCAGTGACTTGATTCAGCACAGCCTGAAAAACTCTCTAGATGGACATAGTTGGGCTCACCTCAGAATAATGGATTTGCTGCCACAGCGGTTCTGAGCCCTTGATTTCCCAGTTTAGAATTGATGCCATTTTAGAGCTCTGCTGGAGAGGCTCTGCATTTTGGCAGCTAGAGAAACCTCCAAGGTTTTCATCAGTCCTGGCCCTCATTCTGCGCTGTAATATGTGTGGGAGATGCGAAGCTAATGGCCGTGTGCTCTAATGGGGGATTTCACAGATAGGACTGCAGGGCCTTTTGTACAGTGGGCTGGTTCTCCCAATCTCTTGTCTTGCCTCCGGGAATGCACTTCTGTTGAGATTCAGAAAAAGGTAACCTAAAGAAACAGGAGCTGTTGTCTTGGAGAAGTTCTGTAGTCAAATGACTTATTATTTTGACATTCTTTCATATTTTCCCTCTTCCATAATTAATATTGATAGGATTTCGACTGCACAAGGTTAATTATACATAATGTGTGCATGTAGATATGAATGTATATATGTTTATATCTTAGTGTGTAAATTTTTTCCTAAGATTGTGATAAGCTGAATTGACTGTTAGAGAATTAGGTGCTTCTGAGAAAAGGCCATTCAATATCATGTCACTGTAATGAAGCAAATTGTTCCCAGAGTTATGTGTGATCTTTGTAGATGACCTCTCCTGTTTTCCCCTACTCTGATGGAATTTGAAAACAGAATGCATATAGTCAGAAAGTTTCTCCTGATCTTCTGAGTGCTAGAAAATTAATTTCAGGTTTTGTGAGATGTTGAACTTGGGAAAGAAATTAGAACATGCTTCTTATATTATCTTACAGTATAGTCACTCGTGCTTATCAATCATCTGAGCTACTGATAATTGTTCACTAGGTAACACAGAAGTTGTTGAAATGCATTTGGCTGTTTCTGTTTGCTCATGGGTGTGTTTGTGATGTTCTGGAATTGCCTTGCATTTTAAATAACTGACCAGGGTTGCCATTGTCACCAGTATTACTAGCATTGTTCTGAACATATTGGCCAATGGAGTGAGATGTAAAACAAGGTGAGATACAAATACTGAAAAGAAGATAATCCTCTGTAGAAGCAAAAAGGGGCAAAGAAACTAAACATGTCATTTACCAAGGAAGAAATAAAAATTACCAATTAACATATAAAAAATTAATCTTACTTTCAATCAAAAAACAACAGGATAACATTTTTCCTCTGTTAAGCTGGCAAAGATACTAAAGATGATGGTCACCATTGTTGAAAAATGTCTATAGTATGTGTAAAGAGTCTCATACGCAGCTATGGAGGATAAAAATCAGCAAAGTGTTTCTGAAAGGCAATTAAAAAATATACATAAAAATCTTAAAAACATTCATATTCATTGCTGCCACAGTTCTACTTCTAAGAATTTACTATAGGCAAAGTGTCTTCTTTTGCATTGCTAATCCCTTTGAGAATCTGATTAAAGTGATGACTCGTCTCTTGGAAAAATGCAAATGTACGATCAAGTTTGCATTTAATTTCTTGGGTCATGTGGTGAGTGCCAAACTCCAGTAATATGACAGTATTCTATATTGCAATATTAATTTTGCATAAAACCCACAATACTGTTACTTTAAAAATTTATAAAGAATTCATAAAACAAAAGCTGTGAGAGTTCGTATTGAAAGTATGTTTCATGTCTAAAATTATAAAAATAAAACAAAGTAAAATCTTACATTTATAAAAATTAAAAAATATGGGCTTCCCTGGTGGCGCAGTGGTTGAGAGTCCGCCTGCCGATGCAGGGGACACGGGTTTGTGCCCTGGTCCGGGAAGATCCCACATGCTGCAGAGCGGCTGGGCCTGTGAGCCATGGCCGCTGAGCCTGCGCGTCCGGAGCCTGCAACGGGAGAGGCCACAACAGTGAGAGGCCCGCGTACCGCAAAAAATAAATAAATAAATAGCGTAGCACACATTATGGTTTTAACATATGTCACCAGCCGCTGCTTCTGCTCTTCCCTTTGACTCCATGGTGCTGGTGGGATTTCAGCCCCTTCCTGCCCTGGTTAGCACCCCTGAGTGGAGCATTCAGGATCAGTCTTTGGGTTGCTTCTCTCCTCTGGATAGGGCCTTGGAGTTGCAAGTGTTGCTTTGTTTCCTCTTTCCTAACCAGGAGAAGTATATATAGGAGAGAAAAATTAAATCCCAGCCCAGCATGGATCTAACTCCTCTTTGCAATTGAGAGACCCGTCCCTTTCAGAGGGTCCCTTCTTCTAGGGCAGGAGTCCCCAACCCCCAGGCCACAGACCAGTACCAGTTCGTGGCCTGTTAGGAACCGGGCTGCACAGCAGGAGGCTTCATGTGTATTTACAGCCGCTCCCCATCGCTCTTATTACCGCCTGAGCTCTGCCTCCTGCCAGCATTTATGGTGAGTTGTATAATTATTTCATTATATATTACTATGTAATAATAATAGAAATAAAGTTCACAATAAATGTAATGCACTTGAATCATCCCGAAACCATCGGCACACCCTAGTACGTGGAAAAATTGTCTTCCACGAAACTGGTCCCTGGTGCCAAAAAGGTTGGCGACCGCTGCTCTAGGGCCAAGGGAGGGTTGGCAAAACCATGTGGGTAGGAACAGATCTTGGTAGTAAAGAGGGTTGGGATATGTTCATAGTGCTATTCCAAAGGGACCCTTAGGTCAGGGGACTCTCCATGACTTAGGTCCATTAGGAGGGTTTTTAATGAGGGGAAAATCACTAGATCCTATTCCATGTGGCTTCAGCTCACTCGTTCACCCCCAGAAGGAGACTAGATATAAAAGCATCACTCCTCATATCACAAGCAGAAGTAATCTGCCACCATAGGGCTCACCCTAAAAAGCAAAATCTGTTTTAAGTCACAGTATATGTCATAAGGGGACCTTTTGGTTTCTTTATATCCCCAATCTTAGTATGCAGAATCTACTGCTTTTTTATTTCCTCTCGTTGTTGTACCACCTCTGGTTGAGGTCTTGTTCTAACAAGTAGAGCAGAGTCTTGAAACCAAGCCATTAAAAACTCTTTGTACCATATAGCATCTGAATGCAGAGCCTATTTTGATTCAAAGGAGTGATATGAAAGGCCCTTAACAGTTGAGCTTTGAATCCAGATTGCCTGTGTGACCTCTGGCTCAGTGACTTAACCTCTCTGTGTCTCAGTTCCACTGAGAATGATAACAAAATTGGGAATGATAACAGTACTTATCTCACAAGGCTACTGATAGCTATCACTCCATAAATGTTAGATGCTATTATTATTTTTATATTTTGGATAAGACTCCTACATAAATAATTCAAAGTCTTAATAAGTTTATTTTAACTTAATTTCCTGGTGACATAAAACTGAATATTATCTCTTAAAAAAATTCATATTGTGTTTATTTCTTTTTTTCCTAATCAGATTGTTACTTAGTGCAGTACTGGCTTTAATGAAAAGGATTATGCTTTGTTTTGTTTTTTTCTTGTTGTGTTTTCTTGGGTCAATAGGCCATCCATACTCAGCTAAACTGGGGCCCAAAGTGATTAGAGCAGAAATCGCCTCCCTGCCTGCCCTTCCCTAGTGTCTGAGGGTTTCCCGTTTGGAGCTGGAGTTGGATGGAAAAGTTTTCTTTGGGTATGTTGACCAGAAAAGAGGAGGGTGGCCTGATGTCTGCTTCTGGTCCAGACCTTTGGTCTGAATTTGGATTCTTTTTGCTGGAAGAGTGAGGACCAGATAAAAATATCAACTCAAGAGAAACTGCATGACTCTGGGTGCGGAGTGTAGCTGTGTAGGTCCAAGTGACCCAGGGCGGCCTAGAATAGGCAAATGGCCCTTTTCCCGGGTTGGTTCTAATCCTGTATGGTTCTGGAAGCCCATGGCTGATAGCTGGGCAGTGCCCTTGGCCTGAACGTTGGTGTTCCCTTCGTGTACGTGAAGGGAACACCAACACTACATTGTACATCTGAAACATATAATATTGTAAATCAACTATACCTCAATAAAAATAAATAAAAATAAATGAATTCCTTTTAGCATTCACACACACAAAAAGCTTTGCAGGAAAAGAATTTTAGGAAGTTGGTGGAGTGCGTACGTTTATGTATGAGGACTAAGGTTTGACTGGTGGGAAAATGTAGCATCACTCCCAGCTTGTTTAGTTTTTTACTGAATCTGTTTGTTCAATGGAAGGAAACATCGCCTCACTACTGTGTGGGTCCTGGTAGGGTGGGTAGGTTTTCTGTTGGAATCAGTGAGAATCAGTGAGAAGCCATTTTCTCCTTTAGCCCCTGGATTGAACTGCCACCAGGCCAAGCAGACTGACTGTGGACAGAGATGGGTGATGTCGAGTTTGATCTAAGCTGTTGGCCCTTGAGGAAGGCGGTGGGGGCGTTCCTATCGCAGAAGGGGCCTCATCTGCCAGTTCTGTGGTTGCACAGATTCGGGCCGTGTTAAGTGACCTTGCTGCGGTTTACTGCTCTCGGCCTGAGACCCAGAGACTAAGCCTGACGTGTCCTCGGGGGGGCAGGGCCGGCATCTTGACTTGGACTTGAGACGTTTGCCGTTTCATTGAAATCTCCCAGCTTCCTGAAACTTCCTTGTAGCTGTGTTCAGAAAAGGAAGTCTTCCCCAGCCTCTCATTTCCACTCCAAACTCTGGTCTCCATCTTTCTGTTCCTGGTTCAGCCCATCCAGGCGTGCTG
This sequence comes from Grampus griseus, assembly GCF_964374135.1. NCBI lineage: Eukaryota > Metazoa > Chordata > Mammalia > Artiodactyla > Delphinidae > Grampus > Grampus griseus. The sequence goes on from NC_139001.1 coordinate 10,176,238, forward strand.
GTGCTCATGTTACCTTGTGAGCATGTGCATAAGTTTTGGGAAAAGCACTGACCAAACAAAATAAGACAACACTGCCAGCTGTGATAATAGGGGCCTGACAGTAGAGAAACCTTGAGCAAATCAAGAGAACCACCAAAACAAACAAAGCCACCAGCAGCTCCTAACCTCTTCTGCCGGCTCCTGTTCCTTTAAACCAGTGAGTAAGGAAAATTGATTTTAAAAGACCCTTAAATATCAGGTTGGCTGTATTTCAGGTTCCCTTGATATCTTCTTTATTTTCTCAGGATACCGGTCATTCATTTTAGTCATTGAATTGTTATTAATTATTATTAAATTATCATTCATTCGCCCTTACAAACAGACCAACACCAAAAAGGAAAAGAAACTCTTCACATGAAACTAGCGTGAATATGAAGAGTTGGAAAATTATAATGCTATTATGCCATGGAAACGTTGGAGGTGAAGGAGAATTAACTGACTTTTTTATCCCTTTAATATTTAATGGGCTCAAGCAGCGTGTAGTGTGCTGTCAGTACGACACACATCTCTGCATTCTAGGCGTCTACACTCTAAAGTGGGCTGTTATTATCAATTCCTAGACAATCTTACACAAGGCAGAATGGAGGAGCCTCACAAGAAGCAAAGAGAGAGTCCTGGGAAAGAGAGGTGCCAGGACCTCCTGAAGGCACAGCCTCTCTGCTCTGAACCCCCTGACAGTCCAAGCCAGGGCACTTCCTGTGCGAGGCTAAGGATGGCCTGTTCTGTCAGGAAATGATGAGCACGAAGATTCCTCTCATTGTTTTCCCCAAGTATAAGTTGGTGATGAAGGGGAATCAAGTGTGACTTCCCTAGTCTACTTCCCTTCAGAGACTTCACAACTTAGCTTCTCTGTAGAATCACTCTTACGGAATCACTGTGTAGAGTTTGAGAGCTGGCAGTAATTGAGGAGCATTCAGGGCTACCTCTAAAGTAAGGAGAGGGGATGATGAGGGGCAGAATTTGTGGGGTGCGAGCAGGGAAGAGAGGACAGGTGGTGGTGGAGTGGTGGATCCTACCTGTATTAGTCAGGGTCCTCGAGAGAAACAGAACCGATAGAATGTGTGTGTGTGTGCGCACATATCTAGATCTAGATCACAGGACCTGTATTTACGTGACCCTTGGAAAGAGGACATTCACCTATTTCAATCCAGGTTGCCTCTTCAAAACTGTTCATGGCATGAAAGTTTTGGACCACTATTGTAAGAATGCACAGGGAGGAAGGGGAGGGTGTGTAGATTAGGCTGTGATGACAATGTCAATCTCAGTGACAACTCATCCCAGCATCCCCCAGAGTCAGTCACAGTGGTCTTTTGTCCAGAACCCAGCTGGCCTCTGTCTGGAACATACCAGATAAAGACTAATAGATAGACTTATTTATATAAAGACCTTTCTTGACTTACAGTGGGGTTCCATCCTGATATACCCATTGTAAATTGAAAACGTCATAAGTCAAAAATGCATTTAATACACCTAACCTACTAAACATCGTAGCTTAGCCTTGCCTACCTTAAATGTGCTCAGAACACTGACTTAGCCAGCGGCTGGGCAAAATCATCTTAAAAAAACCCCTATTTTATACTAAAGTGTTGACTCTCTCATGTAATGTATTGAATATCGTACTGAAAGCGAAAAACAGAGTGGTTGTCTGGGTCCAGAATGGTTGAAAGTGTGTCAGTCGTTCCCCCTCGTGGTTGTCTGGCTGAGCAGGGGCTGTGGTGACGGCTGCTGCCCGGCATCACAAGAAAGAATCATACTGCAGGTCTGGAAAAAGAGTTCAAGTTCAAAATTTGAAGTACAGTTTCTACTGAATGCATGTCGCATTTGCACCATCGTACGGTCAAAACACTGTAAGTCGAACCACTGTAGGTGGGGGATCCTCTGTGTATTATATATATAATTAAGAGATTTATTCTAAGTAATAGGCTTATGAGAATTCCCAAGAATTGCAGTTGGCACGCTAAGACCCAGGAAGGCCAATGGTGTAGTTGCAGCCTGAGTCCAAATCTAAAGGCAGGAGAAGACCAGTGTCCCAGCTTGAAGACAGTCAGTCAGAGAGAGCACATTCTCCTTTACTCCACCTTTTATTCTATCCAGGCCCTCATCTGGATGGGGCCACCTACATTGGGGAGGGCCGTCAGCTTTACTCAGTCTAAGGACTCACACGTTAATATCCTCCAGAAACAATCCTCACAGACACACCCAGAGTAATGTTTAACCAGTGTCTGGACACTCCAGGACCCCGTTGAGTAGAAAATTAACTGTCACACCACCTTCCTGGTAGAACGAGGAGAGATGGGCTGAACCAGCACCGGCTCTCTCAGTGACAGGGCTTTGTATTTCTGCACGCCCATGGACTGTCCTTTAGGTCCCTTTAGATCTCACCACATTAAGCATCTCAGCCTCCCTGTTGGGCAGGTGATGGAGAGAAAGTGAGAACATGGCACTGGAAGAGTAGAATGCACTCAACCAAAAACAAAATCAATAAGCCAAGACCCATATGTAAGATCCAGTGAATTTACAGGGAAGATTTTCACCTTTATAAGGAGATACTAAAACAATGAAAGTAATTTTTTTTTAAAACAGGTTTCCTGCTTTCCTGGCCTGAACCTGTGAGTCATGGTTTCTGCATCTTTGCTTTATGTGTACGAAGTCTCCAGGGTCTAGAGAGTCAGACAGGCCCCTTTGCAAAGGGCTTCAAAAATTATGGACAGGACGTTCTCCTTGTTCTCCCTTTGCTGTCCACACATATGTCCCTTCTGATGCTGTTCACAGGTCTCCACCTCGAGTTGTCAGGCTGCATTTTCTGTTGATCTAGGCTGATGGCCTCCATGGCTCTTTGTTTCTGCTGAGCAAGTTGGAGGGAGGTGGTCCTGAATCTGTCTACTGGATGGTGATGGCACCTTTTCGCTGCTGGTACCACTCCACTGTGGCTGAAAGTAAGACTCTGACCGCTGAGCAGGTGCTTCTTGAAAAATAGCAGAAGACCTTCTTGCTTTTCCTAAATCCATCAAGATTTGAAACGTTTGCTCCAGTGCAAGTGCACTCTTAATAAAAATCAATGTACTTGCTGAAGTGGTCCTTCATCTCAAAAGGATCCTATGATTCTGCTTCATTCTGTATTCTTGTTTTCCCAGCATTCAAAGAGAAACTTCCTTCTTTTTTCTCCTCTCAAGAATATACTCATCACCTGTGACTTTAACAAGACACCCTTCAAAGCTACAATACACAAGCCTCTATATTATAAGTACTTGTTTCTGTATTTCTAAATATTTGATATCACTCTCCTTTCTTAAAAAGAAATCCAGTAGGAAAATCCTATAGGAGTTTTTTTTCAGTGTGATAATTTTGGTATAGAGACAAATAGCAACAATATTATCAAAGAGAGAGCAGGAAAGCTATGTTTCCAAGATAAGTTTTAACTAAGAATGTACAATTCTGATGATGCTAGTGATTAAAAATGATCTTTACATCATGCATTGGTTTCTATTTGGAAACAGAAGGTAAATATGACATTTAAAGCTCTTGAGTCATTACAGATTTGATTGCTAAAGGTACTGCTTGCTTATGGAAGAAAATTTAACCTGTCACATGCCCACTTAAATCCCCGGATTTAGGTGCACCGGTACGATTAGAGTAGAATTTGTCACGTGTCACCAAGCTACATTAATTCAGTCAGCATGAGGGGGTGGATTTTGATCACACACTTACCCTTCAGAAGATGAACATTGCTTAGTCAGCTACATATGCTCATAAAACTCTTTTTATTTTCTACTTAAATTAGCGTTGAGTCAGGGGCACATATACTCATTTATCTTCTTTTAAATTTTTTAGTATGAAATAATTTTAGACACAAAAATGTTGAAAAGTTATTATAAACTACTTCTATATGTATGATTCTAAAATGTTTATTTACTTGATCATTCATTTCCCATCCCCCCTTTCATGATAAGAGATGATGCCCCTATACATCGGGGTGTAGTTGCTAGAAGCTAGGGTATTATCTTATATAACCATTCTTATATATCCTTATATCTATCTATCTATATTTATATATAAGGTTACTCTCTTATAAAATACCAAAATCAGAGAATTAACATTTATACAGTACTATTATGTTATCTAAAGTCCTTATTGATATTTTGAAAGTTGTGGACTAATGTACTTTATATCAAAAGAAAAATAAATGATGGCCCAGGATGCAATCCAGGATTACATGACTGGTCTCTTTAGTGTCCTTTAATCTAGAACACATTCCCATTTTTTTCCCTTCTGTCCTTCTGACCTTTTTGTTTTTGAAGTTTAAACAGTACCCTCTATTTGGGTTTGTCCAACATTTCCACATGATCAGCTTCAGGTGATTAGCGGGGAGGTCACAGAAGTGATGCTGTGTCCTTCACAGTGCACATTACTTTGTCACTTGCTGTGATGGGGTCTGCTAAGTTTCTCTCCTGAAAATTGACTGCTCTCCATTTGTAATTACTAGGCATCTTGTGGGGAGATGCTTTGAAGTTATATAAATATCCAACTTCTCAGCAGACATTTAGCCCCTTGTTTTAGCGTTCATTGATGCTTATTTTTCTTGAACCGTCTGTTACTACGGTGGTTGCCAAATGGTGATTTTCTAATCTCATCATCTCTACCTTTACTAGTTTTTATTCTATTATAAGCACTTTTCTTCTCTCCCATTAACTTTATCTATTTATATCAACATTGACTCGTGGATCCTTACTTATTTTGTGGGTTGTAATCATTACTATCATTATTTATTTTGATGGTCAAATTGTCCTCGGTTTGGTTAACAGGAGCCCCTTTAAAAGCTGGTGCCCTGTCCTTTGGACATATTTCTGTCATTCTCTGAGCACTTTCCTACTTTGTGGCGCAGCATATTTCAAGATCATCTCATACTTTTCATGTGCCAGCTCTGGACTCAACTATTTCTCTAAGAAGGGCTGGTTCCTTTCAGTGGAGAATGATATTTAGAAACCAGGCTTTGGGTTTCAGGTGTGTGCCTTGCTACTGGCATGTCACTGCTGCAGAGTCTCTCAGTGGTCACTGCTGAGAGAAATAGGAATGCGTGTGTGAATGTGTGCATTTACACACAAGCACGCCTCTGTATCGGTGTCAGTGTTTACTGCATATACAGCAATATATGAGAGTGTCTGTTTCTTCAGAGCCTTGCCAGCACAGTGTGAGCCATACTTTTTAATTCTCACCAATCTGATGGGTGAGAAAGGCATCTCCATGTGGTTTTAGTTTGCATTTCTCTAGTTATGAGTAGACGTTTCACACAACAGTCAAGTAAGACATGTTCTAGGGGTTACGTTTAGTTTTTTACAAAATGTGTAAGTGTTGTAGCTGACCACACATTTTTAAGTATATAGCAAATATTTCCATCATACATTTAAATAGTTGCAAAGGATTTAATTTTGATCATGTTTTAAATACTGTAATTTTAAATACAATTGCTGCATGACTTTTTAAAATGTAGTCAATATAACCTAAATACCAAACCAGCATCTGTTTATTTTTTTATCTTTATTTATTTATTTTTAATATCTTTATTGGAGTATCATGGCTTTACAATGGTGTGTTAGTTTCTGCTTTATACCAAAGTGAATCAGCTATACATATACATATACCCCCATATCCCCTCCCTCTTGCGTCTCCCTCCCTCCCACCCTCCCTATCCCACCCCTCTAGGTGGTCACACAGCACTGAGCTGATCTCCCTGTGCTATGCGGCTGCTTCCCACTAGCTAGCTATTTTATTTTTGGTAGTTTAAAACATATCATGAACAAGGTCTTCTTTAACAATCGTAAACTTTATCACATTTCATTCGTGGTCTCTAATAACCCTTCTATTTCCCACGGAATGTCATCCTAATATAAGTAAGTGTATGCTTGAAAGTCTTCTATTTATTACCCTGTGAGATTACATACAGTGTTGGATATTCAAATCAGAAATCTCATCCTGTACCAAACTTCGCTAATAATTTCAGGGAAACAAATAATCAGAAGGCACAGGCAAAATAAGCTGACATCTGGGACTGTCAGTGCATCTCTTTCAGTCCTTTCTTGCTGCATCACAGACAGTCTAGCCCGAATTAACATAGAAGATACCTTATTCTATATGCAGTTATACTACTTACGCAGAAATATGAAACATCTCCATTTTTTTAAAGGTGTACTGATTTATTTATTTTAATATCACATGAACAGAAGAGTCACAGAGGAAAAAAAGTGAATATTCTCTCCCCCTTAAAAAGAGCAGCAAGATTTAGGAGCTTATATATCATCTTAATAGAGGAAGGGGAGAGAGAAAGTAGGCAATTTAGGGGAGATGAAGTGATTTTTAGGAACGATGAGTGAGCCCTTAGAAGAATGGATGGGAGAGAAACATCTCCATTTTATACTTCGTTACATAGCCTATGAGACATTTTCCTGGAAGCCATGTGCCATAACTCCAGCACAAGCAACTCTAGGCAAACAAGTACATCCTACATAAAGTATTCCATAGATAAGGACTTGCCTGCTAGCAAATAGCAGGTCTGCTGTTAACAAGTTGACAAGGAGATTATTTCTCTCTGTTCCAGGGTCATCTCCCCTCTCCCTGAAGAAAGGGAGAGAATGGATTTCAGAGCTGCTGTTTATTCATCTGTTTCCCACTCTGTCACATGTCCTCTGATATATCACACACACACACACACACACACACATATATATAGGGTTGGCCAAAAAGTTTGTTCATTTTTTTTCTGTATGCTGGCTCTGGTAGCACTTCCTTGTCTTTAACTTCATTCGAAATGATTTTGTTAGATTGTATTGTGACAGCTGTCATATCAGGGTACATTTAAAAAAAAACTTACCAAGATTGGTGAATTTTTGTGTAGCCATTTTAATATTGAAGATGGAAGAAAAAAAGCAACATTTTCGTCATATTACGCTTTATTGTTTCAAGAAAGGTAAAAGCGCAACGGAAATGCAAAAAAGATATGTGCAGTATATGGAGAAGGTGCTGTGACAGATCAAAAGGGTCAAAAGTGGTTTGTGAAGTTTTGTGCTGGAGATTTCTCGCTGGACGACGCTCCACGGTCGGGTAGACCAGTTGAAGTTGATAGCGATCAAATCTAGACATGAATTGAGAACAGTCAACGTTATACCACACGGGAGATGGCTGACATACTCAAAATATCCAAATCAAGCACTGAAAATCATTTGCACCAGCTTGGGTATGTTAATCGCTTTGATATTTGGGTTCCACATAAGTTAAGCAAAAACAACCTTCTTGACTGCTTTTCCACATGCGATTCTCTACTGAAACATAATGAAAACGTTCCATTTTGAAAACAAATTGTGATGGGCAATGAAAAGTAGATACCGTACAACAATGTGGAACGGAAGAGATCATGGGGCAAGTGAAATGAACGACCACCAACCACACCAAAGGCCGGTCTTCATCCAAAGAAGGTGATGTTGTGTATATGGTGGGATTGGAAGAGAGTTCTCTATTATGAGCCCCTTCCGGAAAACCAAACGATTAATTCCAACAAGTACTGCTCCCAGTTAGACCAACTGAAAGCAGCACTCGACCAAAACCGTCCAGAATTAGTTAACAGAAAACGCATAATGTTCTATCAGGATAACTCAAGCCCACATGTTTCTTTGATGACCAGGCAAACACTGTTCCAGCTGGGCTGGGAAGTTCTGATTCATCCGCCACATTCACCAGGCATGGCACCTTCAGATTTCCATTTATTTTGGTCTTTACAAAATTCTCGTAATGGAAAAAATTTCAATTTCCTGGAAGACTGTAAAAGGCACCTGGAACAGTTCTTTGCTCAAAAAGATAAAAAATTTTGCAAAAATGAAATTACGAAGTTGCCTGAAAAGTAGCAGAAGGTAGTGGAACAAAATGGTGAATACGTTGTTCAGTGAAGTTCTTGGTGAAAATGAAAAATGTCTTTTATTTTTACTTAAAAGCTGAAGGAACTTTTTTGCCAGCCCAATATATATATATATATATATATGTATAAAATTGACATTTTCAAAAATAGTTTTCTAAAATATAATACATGTTTAAGTTAAAATATTTCTCTGGTTTGAGTTAGCCTTACAATTAATATGTATATCCATTGGTCAGAACAACATGAATATATTGCAAATTTTGATAAATAATTATAGGTAAAAGGTAGTTTTATTAGAAAACTAACTCAATGAAATGGATGAGATGATTTTTTTAATTGAAATTTGCATTGAGAGAATCGATTCACATGCAGTTGTAAGAAGTAATCCAGAGAGACCCCATATACATTTCTCCCAGTATTCTCCAATGATCACACTTTGCAAAACTATGATTTAATATCACATTCATACAATCCACCAATCTTATTCAGATTTGCCCAGTTTTACTTGCACTCATTTATGTGTGTTTGTGTATTTAGCCCTATACAATTTTCCTACATGTGTAGATTCATGTATCTATCCCCACAGTCAAGACACTGAACAAGTCCCTCACAATAATGACTCGTGTTTCTCTTTTATAACCACCCCCCCCACCTCCACCATTCGCCTCCATCACTAACCCCCGGCGACCACTAATCTGTTCTCTATTTCTAAAATGTTTTCATTTCAGAAATGATATATAAATGGAATCATACAGTATGTAATCTTTGGGGATTTTTTTTTCCACTCAGTAGAATTCCCTGGCGATTCATCCAAGTTGTTCCATGTATCAGTAGTTCATTTTTTCTAGCTGAGTAGTATTCCATGGAATGGATGTGTCACAATTAACTGTTCACCTGTTGAAAGGCCTCTGGACTGATTCTAGTTTTGGGCTATTACAAATAAAGCTACCTTGAACGTTCACATAAAGGTTTTGTTTGAACGTAAGTCTTCATTTTTCTGGACTACTTGGTAATTCCGCGTTTAGTTAGCCTCACAGTACCTCTCTTGTTTCAAACCTCCACTGGCCTACTATTAAGAGCTCTAGACTTGTAGCCAGCAGACTGGTGTGTTTATTTTATTACCTTCAACCAAATGTTGTCTCTACGTTATTCTTTCTAAATGTTTACTGCCTTTCCTGGCCCATTCCTAACAAGTTGTGTGCTAAGGAAAATGAATTGATAAAGTGCTATAAGGACAAAAATTGGTGACATTCTTTTACCTGCCACCAGCGCTTGTCCCTTGAATCCATTTGTCAGGATAGCACACAGGCAGTGTGCTTCATACTGATTTATCATTTAGAGAATTTTCTCATTGTGAACATTTAAGGGCCTAGAGAGCTCTACTGGATTTCTCCCTTTTTGGTATATTCCACGGATTAGAAGGCAGAAGAGGAGATATCAGACTTGTCTCGGAATAAACTGTTCTTGTGCCACTGAGTAGAACGGTGGTTATACCATCCTTGGGCCAGCTCACCAGAAGGGGCCAGATGAGGGAATATATGTTTTAATGTGATGTCATTTTTATTAAGTGACTTTGTCTTCCGAAGCACACTTCAGTGCCTTCTAGATTAATTGCTTCTGTCTTTGACAGTGACAATGACAATATTTCCAAGCTTCACACATCCAAGAGCCAACTGACAGGACAAATTGCACATTGGGACTGCTTGATAAATGCAAGATGGGACACAGCGTCTCAAGTCACTCTGCATCAGTGGAACTAAGCTGTAATATGAATAACAGAAATAAATCTGTCACTTAAATTCCTAATTGTGAGACACATGGTGTATTTAACAGCAGAAGCAATGTTCATCTCTTTGTTAGAATGCAAAAATTGCACATAATTATTTCTTGATATTGGGTCTTAGTAAATTTGCTTTTCCCCACCATGATATACATTTACACAATAAAAAGAAAATATATCTTCCAGTAAAATTTTTATTAATATTTTTATAGATTATATCAACATAACCCATTCCAATACTTGGGAAGAACTGCTAAATAAAAAAAAAAAAGTATTATCAATATGTGTGGCCTTAGGAAAGCTACTGAAATAAATAGCACTAAACAAAGGCATATGCATAGATGTGCTCCAGAGGATATGCATGTTAGAAAATCTGCATTCTACTGCCAGCATTGTTGCTACTACTGGGGAAAAAATGAGTAAGTCTGTAAGCCTTTCTGGGTCATCACCATCCCCTTTAGGGATAACCGAAATGTGCTGTTAAAGTCAGAGGTAGGCTTACCCCAGGCAGCCAGGTTCACCCCCTGCCTCTTGGTCAGCCATCCAAGCCTGGCCAAAGAGATATAAGGCAAAATACTTTGAAGGATGGCCTTATGGGGAATGACCACAATTGGTCCCCATCCTTGTCTAGCCATAGGACGGCTGGGTCTCCTCTTATCCTGATGAGGATGAGGTAGATCTGCCAAAAAATAGGCCCCAGAATGAGACCCAAGACTCACTCTGGAGAAGAAAACTGTAGTTTTGGTCCAGAATCATCTGGGCTTCTTAGGAATGAGTTAAAAGAGCCTGAAGAACTGAGGAGTAGGACCCTCGAGCTATTGCAATGAGAAAGGATGCCCAGATCCACTGTGAACTGAGCTCAGGCCTCTCAGACTGTCCTGGTTAAGGGCTGTGCCAAAGCCTGCTCACCCTGGTGCCTGGCGCCTGGAGCTATTCCACATCTCTTGTCGTCTGGCGTGCTCTTTGACCCACAAAGAGCAGGGTAGGGGCACACTTAGCACATGTTGACTATTTACTCTTTGGAATTATTCTTTGAAATAGGGATTGTTTGCTTTGTAAAGAACCATTTCAGAGGCCTTTAGGAATATGATATCTGAATATTAGGTATGCACTCCTGTCACCTTCTTTCAATTATTGATGCTAGCATCATAATTTAAATCCCTGAGCTATGCAGACACATCTCAGGTTAAGGGCAGTTTGACTCCGATTCCAACCTCCTTTTAGAATGTTTAACAAGTCCTGGTAGAGTGCGCGTCACCTTTCCGTGTCCCTGACCAGACCTTGGTCTCAGTGTGGACAATTGAAGAAATGGCCAGAGAGAAGTAGATGATATAAGAATGAAAAAAAGTGTCCAGATCCTCTTCTGGAGAAGAGATTGGAGTAGTGGAAAGAACCTTGGCCTTGTGGTGGAGACCTTCATTCCACACCTTGCTCTTTCAGGGACCAGCTGTGTGATTCAGGGCAAGTATCAGAATCATCATCTCTGCAACAAAGGGGTGGTGTTAGATTGGTCTGACTGGCCCCATTTAGCTCTAAAAGCCCATAATGCTGATGATATACCTTTGAATCATTAGGAATTTATTGCAATACAATTATCAGTACCTTGAGTTTGAACACTGGGAAAACTTGCTCTTTGGATCTCCAAAATAAAGGAAGAGACCAAAGAAGAGTAGAATAGATGCTGGGCTGCCTAAAACAACTTATAATTTTACTATGAGATTTCAATGAAGGCAGATTAGTTAGATGTGCCTGGAGCATCCTGGGAGTAAAAACACAGGTGTCAAGTGAGGCCAGGCACCCCACCTGTCTAGTCGCCAGGGCAAATGTAGACTACCAGTGGCATCTTGTTTGGGAGGCATCTTGTTTGGGAGGCAGAGTCAGCCTTGAATCTCCTACCTCCTTCACTTTCTAGCCCTCACTCACTTTCCCTCTCCCTTGGCAGTCTTCCAAAGACATTGACCTGCCTGGTCCCTCTACCATGGTAGCATCTCAGGAAGCCAAACTACAGTGAATGTAAAGACTAATAAGCCTTCATGAGATACAGCTTGACCCAAGGAATAGAATCTAAATGGGGACTTTTTTCATCCCAGTTATGCCATATGAGAGGAAAGACCTTTCTGAACCCAAGAGAAGTTTTCCGATTCATCAAAAACATTCCCAGAGGCCCATGCATGTTCTCCTCCCTGACGCCAGACTTGCCTGTGTAATGCTGAGTTCTGTAAACTCAGTCGTAAGAATCTCCTATGTAGCTGGAATGTCAGCCCCGAGAGGGCAGAGAGTTTTATCAGTTTTACTCACTGATATACCTGGTTTCCAGTAGGTGCTTAGTGAATGCTTATCAAATGAAAATACAGGTAAATAAATTTAATTTTCAAGGCTAATCAATTTCATTTTTCTCACAATAACTTCATAGATTTCACCGTGCACAGTATTTATCCTTTAATATTGTCTTCATGGCTTAAAGCAGATTATTCAAGTTCAAGGTCATGGTTAGCTTTACTTCCGTCTGTGCATTGTGGATTGTTAGGTCATTGGCGTATTGGATCCATCCCCACTCTCCAAAGTGCTTAGTGAACTCTTGCTCCTCTGTGACCAGCCAGGAAGGAGTAGATTCAAGCCTACATCATAAATCTCAGGATTTTGTCCTTTCCCTTTTCTCGGAAATGTGCAAATGGGAATTAACGTGAGAGCAGAAGAGCTTGATTCTGATATTTGGCCTAGGAGTAAGAGTGGCTTTTCTTTTTCTCATCTTTTGCCTTGTAACCCAAAAGCTATTGGGATTCCCAGTTATGTTTTCTCCATCCTGTGTTTATATCATCTTTTTTATGTCAGCTGGGGAAAGGAAGTCTCCTACAGACAATGAAAGAGCAACAAGATCTTTCATATCCCAAGAAAGGCCTCTGGAGAATCTTTGTTCTTGACGTGTCATCCCGGAGAAACCCCATAGTAAACTGAACCGAAGTCAGGCTTCCAAAGTTGGGAAGCTGGGCTTATCCAGCCTGGAAGGTGGAAGACCCCAGGAAACCAGGTGCCTGGCTTCTTACGTGATCATCCACTCCATCTCACATCTTCATTTAGGGACCCTGGTATTACCCTTTCCACCTGCCTGTCCAGTGTAAGGTAAGATGAGTCAGGGTCTTAAACAAGGGTTTTTCAGGCCAGAATGAAATATGCGCCGGCCACCAAGAGGAAGGAACGCAACGGTGCTGGCTCGGCCACAAGGATGCAGGACAGGCAGCCAGGGTTTATTTTGCCTCAGATGAGAAGGGAATGGTGATTCATGAATGGAGAGCTGGCTGCGGTGTTGGAAAACTCATGCGTGGGAAGGAGAAATTCTGAGGACGCTGGTCTCACCTGGTCAGACACTGTAAGTGCTGCAGACACTCTGGCGGGCCCCTTGGCTCCGTGGCCTCTCTGTATTTTTACACGCCATGAATATCCTCGAATACTTTCTTCAGCTGGGATTAGGCAAAGCCGATTCACACACATTACACACGTCTGTGTCTGGGCATCAGTTTATGACACTGAATGACACAGAGGGAAAAACTTTTTATTTTTCTTTGCTCTGTTTGTTTATTTCTCTCTGAATGATTCATAAGCTTCTTGCCCAAAGCCTGTTTCTGCAACCACGGAAGAGATGCTAGTATTTATTTCCAACGGCTTGTTACTCCTCCTGAAGGATCTTCTTGTTGTCTCCCAAGGCCCTTTCTCCCAGCACCTGGGGAGGTGGCACCTTGAAAAAAATCTGTCTACCATTTTGGACACGTAGGGAACAATTTCGCGACTCTGTGTTTCTCGTCTGCTTTGCGGCTCCGGAAAATAGCAACCCCTAAGGATGAGGCTCAGAAGGGACTTATTCATGTAGAAAACATTCACTTCTTTCATATTTTCATAGACGGGCAGGATCACAGCGTTCTCATTCACAGACCCGACATTGCTACACAGCTATATCAGTGGTGGAAGCCCCGAGGCAGCCTTGCACACTGAGTCCTGTGTTCTCATAAGGAGGATGTGCCTACAGAGGGTGTGAAAGCAAGTCTCCCACATGAGAAGCACTGGCAAGAAGGGATCTCTGTATACAGTTAGAGTAAATCCCTGCAACAGTGTTGACATAAAGGGATACATGGATAAAGCCCTGTATTTCAAGGGTTTCTATTTATTGAGACACATGTATTCTGTGGTCCAATAACCACAGAGGGCATGGCTGCATGCACAGCAGAACTGAATCTTTCGTATTTTGAGATAATTTTTTTTAAGTTTTTACTCTGTCTCCCTTGAAAAGCAGAGCCATAAGGCACATTTCTATTAAATTATATATAAAAAATTAAAGAGAAATTCACTTTTTTAAAGCCTGAATAGTTTTTTTTTTTCAGTGACTTATAGTCAGCAATATGGGTGAATGCCAGACTCTGGAGAACGTAATGGGATCATTAGGATATCTGCAGGCAGGTAGTAAATAATTGACTTATTAGGGGAAAGTGCACAGAGTCAGGATTCTGGAACCCGGGCCAGTAAGGAAGATAGCAGGGCTGATTTAAAGGGGTCATTCTGAGGGGAGAGTGTCTTGGTACCTCATTTTATCATTTTGCATTCCATTTTCAAGGAAACTCTACTTAGAGATTTCTTTTTTATTCCATTTCTAGGGAAACTCTATTCAGATAATTCTTTTCCTGTACATCATTAATCATTAGAGAAATGCAAATCAAAACTACAATGAGATATCATCTCACACCAGTCAGAATGGCCATCATCAAAAAATCTAGAAACAATAAATGCTGGAGAGGGTGTGGAGAAAAGGGAACACTCTTGCACTCTTGGTGGGAATGTAAATTGATACAGCCACTATGGAGAACGGTATGGAGGTTCCTTAAAAAACTACAAACAGAACTACCATACGACCCAGCAATCCCACTACTGGGCATATACCCTGAGAAAACCATAATTCAAAAAGAGTCATATACCAAAATGTTCATTGCAGCTCTATTTACAATAGCCAGGAGATGGAAGCAACCTAAGTGTCCATCATCGGATGAATGGATAAAGAAGATGTGGCACATATATACAATGGAATATTACTCAGCCATAAAAAGAAACGAAATTGAGTTATTTGTAGTGAGGTGGATGGACCTAGAGTCTGTCATACAGAGTGAAGTAAGTCAGAAAGAGAAAGACAAGTACCGTATGCTAACACATATATATGGAATCTAAGAAAAAAAATGTCATGAAGAACCTAGGGGTAAGACGGGAATAAAGACACAGACCTACTAGAGAATGGACTTGAGGATATGGGGAGGGGGAAGGGTAAGCTGTGGCAAAGCGAGAGAGTGGCATGGACATATATACACTACCAGACGTAAGATAGCTAGCTAGTGGGAAGCAGCCGCATAGCACAGGGAGATCAGCTGGGTGCTTTGTGACCACCTAGAGGGGTGGGATAGGGAGGATGGGAGGGAGGGAGACGCAAGAGGGAAGAGATATGGGAACATATGTATATGTATAACTGATTCATTTTGTTATAAAGCAGAAACTAACACATCCTTGTAAAGCAATTATACCCCAATAAAGATGTTAAAAAAAAAAAAAGAAGTACCCTTGTTAACATAATTTTTTGTATTTATGTAATCTCATGGGGTTTCAGACAAAGTTATCAACTCCCCACAGGTAACAAAACAAAATTTCATTGACTTCCCAAGGTTCACCCAGTGGTATAAGTTAGACCCTCTGACTCATGTTTTGTGTTGGCCACACCTTACAGGAACCAGAGAGCAGTTCATTACCGGGACTGTTTGGGAAGGTTTGGGCAGGGTTAGCGCACTTTTATCAGAGAAGACTCACCTAAGAGCCTTGCCAAGAGGCTGGTATTTTCAAGTATCAGGGCTGGAGCTGCTGTCACCGGAGAATCAGCGGTTCTCTGGCATTTCAGATACATGTTTGCTAATTCTGTGCTGGGAGGAAGGGCATGTCTGTCCACTACAGCCTCTGTGGCCTCCACTGCAAATCCCAGTTGAGAGCAGACATAAGTTGTGGTGCTCCAGCAAACAGTTGGTGTGAACGTTGGCCCTTGTCAATATCAAAGTTGAGAGGCATCATCACATACTCTGCTCTTAGCCTGTCTCCATATGCAGGTTTAGGAATACTTTGCAAGATGAAGCTAATGGAATATTCAGGATTAGTGCTGGTAGAACTTGTTTATGTCTCTCCTTTCACAGAAAACTTTTGGAAAGATGCCAGAAGTCTGCAGTTCTTTAGATTAAAAGTATTTTTTCTTTGATTTCGTTGTAAATAGATTATATGTGTTTTTGAGTTTTAGAAAACAGATAATATACGTATTATAAACATATAATAAATATTTGCAAAAAGTGTATATTATATGTTTATATAAAACATATAAATATATATTACCTTATTTTTTTGTGTTCTGTTTTACCTGAAAAGTTTAGGATTTTGAATCTTACTTTCTGCAGTTATAAAACAAGAATAAATTTTAAAGAAATGCCCAGGCATGGAAGGGAGTGTCATTTACAAAAGCACGAAACAACAGAATGCTATTCTTTCTTTGGGAGGACCCACTGCTTCTAGGGTGTTCATACAAAGCTAAAATTTCTCTGACAGCCCAAAGATGGGAAAAATGAATAAGTGGCTGAAAAGTGAAACTACAAGGAAACGACTCTCATCTAATAGCAAAGTGGTCTAGGAATTCAATACCCCAGTGCTACCACCCCATCTAAGGTTCTTGTCTTTAAAATCGGGTTAGTGATAATAATATTCCATCCTGACCTACAGGGCTGTCAATGGATCTAATGCATGCAAAGTGCTTTTTACCTAAAGTGTGATACAAATATTAGTTATTACTATTCAGTGTGTGGCTTCATTTGGCTGCAGGTGTATATGAACAGCAATGTGGGACCTTATGCTTGGTGCATATAGTGTGTTGTTTAGGTGATACTAGTGAAACCGGGCCAGTAAATAAATATTACTTTCCTAGTAACTTTAGTGCCAGGAGATTACATCTATGTATACATCGAACCTCAGTGTTTAAAAAAAATTTTTATATAAGTGTCTGCGTATTATTAAATAGCTTTCATTGTTGTCGTATTAAACTCTTTGAGTTATAATCTCTGCTCCATTCTTCTCTCAAGCACACTTCCAACATAAAACTTTATTTCCCTTAAAATCTTTAGTTTTTAAGTAATAAATATTTATGAGAGGAATACATTTTTTTCTTAGTTGTCAAAATTTTACTATTATTAAGTTGCTTTCCACTGGAGGGAACCATCAACAACTTACAATAAAGTTTTTAAAACTCATCCTTTAATTATATCATGATAGAAGCCACTGTATAATTTTTTTAAAAAATTGTGTTTGTGTGAGAGTGTGTGTGAGAGAGAGAGAGAGAGATTAAAGCACATCAAAGGAGATTCCCTTCCTCTGAAGAATGTTTCTATCAAATATAACAAATATAAACATAGTTATTTCTAGTTTCCGGGGGGACAGTAAGAAAGAATACTTTTCACGTCAAACGCTAAAACTAGTTTACTCCATTTGCTTTTCCACTTCCAAAAGTAATGATGTCATAGAAAGGAATGAGGTATTGATACATGGTACATCTTGGATGAACCTTGAAAACATTATGCTAAGTGAAAGAAGCCAGACACAAAAGGTCACATATTTTGTGATTCTAATTGTATGAACTATCTAGAATAGTAAATCCATAAGGACAGGAAGCAGATGGGTGGTTGCCAGGGGCTGGAGCGAGGGGACGGTGGAGAGTAACTGCCTGGGTCTCCTTTGGGGTGATGAAAATACTTTGGAACTAGACAGAGCTGATAGTCATATAGCATTTTGACTGCTAAATGCCACTGAAGCGTACATTTTTAAATGGTTAATATTGTGTGATGTGAATTTCACCTCAATTAAAAAAATAAAATTGTTAACAGTTAATAAAGATATCATAAATACCATATACAGAA
This sequence comes from Grampus griseus, assembly GCF_964374135.1. Taxonomy (NCBI): domain Eukaryota; kingdom Metazoa; phylum Chordata; class Mammalia; order Artiodactyla; family Delphinidae; genus Grampus; species Grampus griseus. The sequence continues at coordinate 10,193,930 of NC_139001.1, forward strand.
AGCACATTTTCAGTAAGTAGTATAAGTCAAGAGCCGCATCTTGTGCGTCTCCTAACAAAGCCACATTTAGTGTGTGACTCCAATCCAGAGCGACAAGGAACTATTCACCCAGCCGCCTCCTTGGGGAGTGTAGGCACTTGCAGTGTCTGTCTGAGTCATCTTCCCCCTTCAGTGTATTGCCAGGTATTGTCAGTTTTACCTCTGAATCTCGTTCCCATCTGTCCCCACTGTCCTTTCCCACGACCTCCACTCCTAAGTCAGGCCACCCCTGTCTCCTGGCTGTGCTGCTGCAACAACTTCCTGCCTGATCATCCTGCTGCTAGGCAGCTCTCCCCATCCGTCTTTCTTCCTGGCATCTGTCAAGCCGTCCAAGTTCACAACCTCCATCAGATCCAGGTACCCCTTGGACTGTAGACCCTCAGTGGCATCCCATCAAGAGCAGAGAAGACCTGACTCCTCAGAGGGCATGCAAGGCCAGCTTTCAAAGTTCAGCCTGTTTTTATCCAGCGGTCATGGACCATCTGTCTCTCCTTCATGGCTGTCTTAGGGCAAATGTGTGGTCAGGCCAAAGTGCCCCATGTGCCCAGACAGGTGAGGCCTTTCCCCACTGCAGCCCCTGCCTTCCTGCTCCTTCTTCCTGCTTACCATCTGATTTGCTGGGCTCCTATCTAGGTTTTGAAGCTCTGATGCTTTGAAATCCAATGACTCCCCTCCCAGAGGTGTTCCATGAGCACGGTGGGTGCCATCACTGGCTCTGCTAAATGCTCAGGTACTTGGTGGTACCCTTCGCCTCTCCTTTTCATGGGCTGCCTCGCATCATAGTTGTATCTGTGCATGTGCAAAGGGCTGGTGGTTTGTCCAGGACCACCCACCCGGTGAACTGATGAGCTGGGATTTATTCTCATCTTCACCTGCCTCAAAAACGCTGCTCTGAACACGTATTCAGCTACTTTCTTCCACTGATTTTGGACCTCTCCATCCTCCCTCTCCCCCATGCCCACCTGGCACATTGCCATCGTACATAATAGATTCCTAGTAAATATTTCTAGAGTGGGCAGCACTTGTGCCTCTTTACTAAGAGTCATCTTTTTAAAGGGATTAGCCAATGAACTCTTGTATAAGAGCTAACCAAAACACAAAAAGATGCAACAGGACTTAACGTCTGTGCCCTGAACTTTTTGTCTCTGGACTTTATTGTCCCATTAAACAGAAACATTGATTTGGAATCATTGTGGCTAAATGTCCTTTCTCAGTTCTCACCATTTCTCTGGACCTTTTTCTGGTCTTTTTTCCCTAAAATTCATAGCACTTACATCCGTGCCTCTAATTTTGAGCCAAATTACATACTATTTTGTGTTATTTCTTAAATGATTTCTTCAGTTTTGTGTGTTTCCATAATGCAGGTGCCCAGGGGTAGAGGGTCTATCCATGTTGACGAGTGAAAAAAAACAAAAACGAGAGAATGAACATCTTTTCTTGGTATATCATAAACCAATTTTTTAAAGGACACTATCTGAATCACCTGGAATTATTTTTCTTTGTTTTAGTATTGCCCATCTAGCTATTTGATAAACCAGGGTTCTAATCTTAACCTATCTGTAGATCTTTCATTTTTTATCACTCTAACCAGATGCCCATCAGTTCAAGAATTGCTTAAACTTTATGTTGGTGAGAAAACAGTCATGTTTTAGACCATAATTTAAATAGAACAGTTTTTGTGTCCTTGGCATTTGCTAGAAGCAAGTAGCTTAGGTGAAATCAGACATTTAGTGATTTGGAAAGAGAACCAGAGTCGGAGATAAGTTTAATAAAGATTTTGTTTTTCAGATGCAACATCCTTTTGCCTCCTTTTTATCATTAAATTCTGCGTGTGTTTGGTTGAAAATAAACTTCAAGTGGATTTATGGTGTCAAAGAAATGCCAAATTTGGAAAAGATCATAATCATTCATTCTAATTTGAGTTTAAAAGGGGGCTGAGGGAGGGAGAGTAGGTCTCTAAAACTCTAATTTTTAAAGTTTAACCCTATTTTTAAATTTCAGTACCTTTGCCAAGGGGTCAACTTGTTAGGGAGAAAAAATATAAATTCGGATGACAGTTATTCTTTTAGGGAGCAAGAAAGATGTCTCTCCATCCTGCCAGGGTGACGCCATGATTGTTTGAGAACATCAGTGAACAAGCAGAACGAAGAGCCTACTGCTGACCTCTTCCTTTTTCTTCCTCTCTTACTTCTGCAGGTGACCTATCTGGGTAAGGTCCCCACCACAGGCATGCAGTTTTTGTCAGGCTGCACAGAAAAGCCGGTCATCGAGCTCTGGAAAAAGCACACGCTAGCCCGAGAAGACGTCTTTCCAGCCAATGCCCTCCTGGAAATCCGACCGTTCCAAGTGTGGCTCCATCACCTCGACCACAAAGGGGAGGCCACGGTGCACATGGATACCTTCCAGGTGGCCCGCATTGCCTACTGCACCGCCGACCACAACGTGAGCCCCGACATCTTCGCCTGGGTTTACAGGGAGATTAACGACGACCTGTCCTACCAGATGGACTGCCACGCTGTCGAGTGCGAGAGCAAGCTGGAGGCCAAGAAGCTGGCCCACGCCATGATGGAGGCCTTCAAGAAGACTTTCCACAGTATGAAGAGCGACGGCCGGATCCACAGGAACAGCTCCTCGGAAGAGGTGTCCCAGGAATTGGAATCCGATGACGGCTGAGTGAACTGAGGATGCTTCAGCAAAGGCAGCATTGGTCAAGGCATTCAAGACAAGCAATGAATAAGCAATGATTCAAATTTGGGATGAAAAGACTGCCAAATTATTGGCTGACCAAGCTTTTTAAATTCAGAAGAGCAATTCTAAATCTAAAGAAATGTACTATTAAAGTAATTACATTGAAATCTGCTGCTGCTGTGACTATGAGGAAGGTGGGCGTGTGGCTGGGGAGGAAAGTTCTAGACTCTGGTCTTCTTTTTTTTTTTCTCATTTTCCAATGCCTCCCTGTAGGAGCTCTCCATGCCGATTTTCAGCGCTCTCAGGCAAATACACTGCGGCTGTTTATGTGATGGACCATCCCAACTTGCCTTATGAAACCCAACAAGAATGTTAGATGCCCCTATAGGATCCCTAGTTGTGTGGGGAGGTGGTGAGTGCTGTTGCTGGCGAGGAGGCCTCTGGACTAAAGGAACACCTCAGGCTGATCCTGAGAGCTCCTCTCCCCTGGCTGGCTTCAGATTCTCTCCTCAGTAAGCAAATCAGCACAGCTGTTATTGAGCTTTACAGCTAACAACCTGATAGTTGGCAGTTAATTCACAGTTAAAGGTAGTGCTTTTATTACATAAGTATATCAAGTAGTACCCTCTTATTGTATTCACTTCATCTATCTTCTTAGAACACTCGGAACTACTAATAGCCCCCTTCCTCCGCCTGCCCCATCCTCCCTCTCCGCCCTTCCAGTCCGCGCCACCATCCCCACAGAGATGCAGCCTCACCCTACACTGCAGGACACCAAAAGGGAAGAAAATAACCAAGCAGATGAAAGAAACAATCAAACAAAGTGGGAGTTTCAGACTACCACCACAGATAGGTTGGAAAAAGGGAATGAGTTATCAGCGACTGAACAAGCTCCTTGTGGGCTGTCCTTTCTTCAACCCCGATTTATGGTAACTTATTTAGTTGATGGTCCTTTCTGATGAACCTTTCATGGCAAGCTTCAAATCTGAGTTGGTATCACTAAGGAATCTTTGACCCATCACTCAACACTACGGTCGAGTAGGAGACAAATGATATAAACCAGACTTATCTAGAGAACCTCTGTCCATTCTAAAGGGAAATCTGACCTTAGCTTCCAATCGGATTGATTTCTTAGGGTCAGAGTTGCCAGTTTGTTCGGTATTTCTAATGAGAAATTCTCACTAAGAGAGCCTGAGTTTTCTCAGTTTGATGAATCTTTACATATCATAAACGCAAAGAGTCAATATTGAATGACATTGAAAGGATTGGCTAACATCCATGCATTTAAGGCCGAGAGCAGATGACTAGTTTCCCAGGTACTGCTCCTTTCTGAAAGTCTGTTTCGAATTCTGGTAATAAATTTAGGGGCACTAGGACACCTTACAGAAGCCTTAAATGAGAGTTTATTGAATCCAGAGAGCCGTGGTGCCGGCGTTTTGGTCTGTGTATCTGTGTGTCCATGTCTGCGTCTGTGTGTGTGTACGTGTGCCCCCGAGTGTGGGTCCGGTGTTAAGGCATGTAGAATAAGCATGGAGTCACATCGAGGGGAATATGCACCTCTTGGAGATACGCTTGCTGCTTCACAACAAATGTAAACGACTCTTTAGCATAAATGCATTCATTCTTCAATAAAAAATATGTTCGCATTAATACAGTTGAGGAGTTTCCTATTTTGTATGTCGTTCCTTTTTTAAGTAAAGAAAACCTGAAGGACAAAATAGATCAGATTGAATAAATAGGGAATTCTCTCTAAAAATATGTTAAAACTTGGTCATCAATAACCCATTCCTTGACGGTGTTCAAAAAAAATCTTGTTTTATTTTCTAATGCTCTTTTTCTATGTAAAAATGACTGCCCCTTCATTGAGATGGTAACGCGTCAATAATTGAAAGTTATTTAGTGTGATGGGCTTATTTCAGAGGTGAGTCTTCTGGAATATTTTACAAATGATGGCTATTTATAGAATCTCACGTGCCTCTTGGGAGAACCTGCGCTGAAATCGGGGAAGGTCAACAGAGTGAGTCCTTCTGACAGAACTGGTTAAAAATGTCTCCTTCAGGCCATGATTTCTCAGAACAGCCCCATTAATCAAGCAAGGCAGGTGGCCATGGAGCCTGTATGTCTTGAGCAATACTCTTCATGGAATCAGTACCAAATATAAAGGCTTCAAAAGTGAAAATACGGGTGCCTGCTAAAGAGAGGAACTCAAAGAAGAATTACTACCTCACTCCTCCGATGAAAATGGCATTTTCTTTCAAGTTGAACTTTTCTCGTTTTCAGGTTCACTCCACTGTCCTTGAATATGCTTTGAAGAGGGGGAGAAAGAAGAGAAAGAATCCAGCCAGATGTATTTCCAAACAATGCCACTTTCTTCTCTCAGCAAAATTTGGATTGCAAGTGCACATATGGTTATTTATTGCAGAAAGCATTTGCTGGTATTTTTCTCAGGGTACTAAGTGTGACATGCTAAGTAGTTGACTCTGATAATATTGGCAATAGCTTTTGCTTAGTGATTAGTAAGCAATTTAGAGATAAATACACGAATTCATTATTTTTTTAACTCTTCGTTTCCTCCCTTTTTATACTCTACTTTCTAGACTGGTGAGCACAAAGCACTTTTGTGTACCTCAACTCATAAGCCCCTCAGAAGGATACTGAAGGCAGATATGGCATTTGCTTTAGAGATGAGAAAACTGAGGTTCAGAGACACGGTATAACTTGGCCAAGCTAGCACAGCTCAGGTGTGTTTGACGGGGACAAAAACCCTCTGACTTCTGATCCAGGGCTGTTGCTTTAATTTGGATATTTTATTTCCATTCCTCTTAAAACCCTCTAGCTTATCTTAAATTAGCATCCTAAGCCACTAGTAGTAAATATCCTTTGCTATTCATGTTTGAAGTCATTTTTTATAGCAAGAGAAAAAGTTTTAAAAGCAAACAAAGGCCCAAGAAATTTTATTTGAGCACAAATAACATAATATGAGATTTTGTTTAAGTATTTTATTGGCTGTGGTCAATGGACAAAATACTCTCTTTACCCCTAAAACCAAGATGCATGTTTTGTTTTGTTTTTCTCAGGACATGTTAAAACTTTGAATCAAATCCTTCTATTACAGGATTCTATAGCAGCCTGTAATTTCCCTTCATGTCCTCCATTGAAGTTTTCAATTACATATTTATTTTTATAATTATGTAAATATTTTTTAAGCCTCTGGGGATGGAAGTGTCTTTAAGATGGGGATTTTTTTTTTCTTTTTTGTTCACGTTCTATCCTCAGCTTCCATCACAGGACCGGTCATCTAGGGGGAACTCAATAAGTTTCTCTTAGCAGGATGAAGGGAGGGAGAGACAGATGGAAGGAAAAGTTACTATGTGAGGCTTTGATTTGCGAGTTCTAGCACAGAATCTTGGAATCCTGGACGGAACCCTAGAGACTCCCTTGCCCACTTTCTTCAAAGGTGAGCAAATGGCTTTTTACTGAAGGAAAACATCATTCCTTACCTAATTCCAGAACGAGTTTGTGGCTGCTTAGAGATAGAAGAAGAATGTTCGAAGTGAGCTATATGATTGAAGTAGAACAAACGTTATCCCAGGGAAGTAGACAGATAATGTATTTTAAGGAAGCTGCATTTAGTAGATTATGGAATTTTTGTCATATATTTGCTTTGTTTATTTCTGCTGCTGAAAGAGAAGAGAGAGAGAGTGATGGGGGAGGGCGTTTTACTTTTCTGATAGTATGAAGCAGATGAATTTAACTTTTTTCCCCGAATTTATACATCAGAAAATACTTTTTTCTTTGTCCTCTCCATCTGTTTTTTTCCACTTTGACTTTCCTCCTTTCCTTCCTCCTATCCTACCTTAACTATTTAATTACATACATCATAACATCCCAGACTTTCTTTGATTTTAGCAGGGAAGAGCATATATGCTCTGAATCTGAGATCACGTTTTGGTTCATGGTCCATTGATGCAAAATTTGACAAGACTGTCGAACCCTGCAGATGATCCTAAATTGCTCTTATTTATTATTTTTTTCCCAGTCAGATGGAACATGATGACAATTTAATTCTTCATAGCTTACTATTTCTTAGGCATTCCTAAAGTGTGCTATCTTCTCATCTCCTCGATATAACCTAGACTAAACAGCAGTGAAGGGAAAGATTCCCCTAATTGTCATATTCTTATTGATATTCAAGAAATGTTCCTATTAGATGCCGGGAATGGGCTTTTGGAGTCATTTTATGGGATGCATTGTTCAACCTAAGAACTTTGGCTGCTCTTTCTGAAGAGGTACCAGCTGATAATAGTCACCAGAAAAGAACTATGTTTGTTGCATAAACCCAGGCTTAGAAAGAAAAACAACTGATGGGTAAAGCAAGTTGCTAAGAGGAAGAAAAAATCTAAACCATCTTATTTTGGATACTTACAAATAAACTGTATTTGTCGAAAATGAATCTAAGACGTGGTCTTGTACATTTGAGCAAAGCTCAAATTCACAGAGACATTTGGGGAACTGTTTCTTATGGAATGTCCTAGTAAGATTAGCTTGGGTTTTGCTTATGCACCCAAAATTAGGCAGTCAAACAGAATCTGAATAGTGTTTTGCTTAGGAAACTTAATGGCTTTCATTTTAAAACATTCTCAAGTTCCTACTTTTCAATAGCGTGGCTTAGAGGCTGCGACTACAAGGTGCTGATGTATTATGAAAATGGAATTACTGAAGCATTACACATATTTTCAACTCCTTCATAGAAATTCCCAATAATGGTCCATACTTTCATATCTATAACTTCATTTAACAACTATTTTCTTAATAAAAATGGTTTTATCCCTTTATCTAAGCATACATATTAGACCAAGGTTGAGTCATTTGAAAACATAATCAGATCTGTGAAATGAAACGTGACACTACATGGAACCTGCTTGGTTTCAAACCTGTAATTACGTGGCCTGATTACCATTTCAGAACTTTCTTTGTCCTTGGGGGGGAAAACTTAAGAGAAACATTTAAGGAAACACCAACTTGCAAGGAAGAGCCAAGAGTTGACTCCATTCCAGGGTCACTTTTTAATGTAAACTTGGGATCAACTAAGACCAAGTCTCATCACAGGTCTGACCATAATGGTTCTGATACCAATTTTGCACAGGAAATCTAATAATAAATTTTATTATGTTCATAATTGGATTAACTTCATGTAGATGCTATTATGGTTATAAAAACATTTTAATTTGGGAGCTTAGATGGAATTAGACCTTTAATTCAGGCTTTTGCCAAATTATCTGTTGCCTTTCTCTATTTTTATTATCTTTCCTAGCTTTTCCTAGGATTTAGAACCACACTTTTAGAAATTAGTATAGAAAAACCTCATTAATTTAGCTGGAACTATTTAAGAGTTTGTGGTTTTGGCCTTGAAAAGCTAAAGTTTTATGCTTATTTTTAATAAGCAAATAGGATGAATTAATGTTGTTGTTGGAAGTGTTTACCTATTGAGGAAAACACTGCTTCTGCATATTCAAATAGCAATTTACCGGACATAGTGTAATTTCAGCACAAGTAGAAGCAGGTCCAGCTGAAAGTGAGACTTTGATTGCTGGTTTCAAGCTATTCTTTTCTATTGATTAGAGTGGGCTCTCCACAAAGCAACAGACGGTTAATGCAATTGTAGGATTCAGAGCCCTTGAAAGTAATAAAATGCGTCTTTTAAAAAAATATGCATTATTTACATATATCCTTACCTTCAGTTAGTATAAATGTTTGGTCTTAGCCATGACCCACCCCCGCAAAAAAAAACCCTGACATGACTAACTCTTCTTGTTTCTCATAGAAAAATCGCTATGAAAATCAATGAAATTGAAGTTATTTTCTTTTTTTTTTAACATCTTTATTGGAGTATAATTGCTTTACAATGGTGTGTTAGTTTCTGCTTTATAACAAAGTGAATCAGTTATACATTTACATATGTTCCCATATCTCTTCCCTCTTGCGTCTCCCTCCCTCCCACCCTCCCTATCCCAACCCTCTAGGTGGTCACAAACCACCGAGCTGATCTCCCTGTGCTATGCGGCTGCTTCCCACTAGCCATCTATTTTACATTTGGTAGTGTATATATGTCCATGCCACTCTCTCACTTTGTCACAGCTTACCCTTCCTTCCCCCTCCCCATATCCTCAAGTCTGTTCTCTAGTAGGTCTGTGTCTTTATTCTCGTCTTACCCCTGGGTTCTTCATGACATTTTTTTTCTAAGATTCCATATATATGTGTTAGGATACGGTATTTATTTTTCTCTTTCCGACTTACTTCACTCTGTGTGACAGACTCTAGGTCCATCCACCTCAATACAAATAACTCACTTTCGTTTATTTTTATGGTTGAGTAATATTCCATTGTATATATGTGCCACATCTTCTTTATCCATTCAGCTGTTGATGGACACTTAGGTTGCTTCCATGTCCTGGCTATTGTAAATAGAGCTGCAATGAACATTTTGGTACATGACTCTTTTTGAATTATGGTTTTCTCAGGGTATATGCCCAGTAGTGGGATTGCTGGGTCGTATGGTAGTTCTATCTGTAGTTTTTTAAGCAGCCACCATATTGTTCTCCATAGTGGCTGTATCAATTTACATTCCCACCAAGAGTGCAAGAGTGTTCCCTTTTCTCCACACCCTCTCCAGCATTTATTGTTTCTAGATTTTTTGATGATGGCCATTCTGACCAGTGTGAGATGATATCTCATTGTACTTTTGATTTTCATTTCTCTAATGATTAATGAACGTTGAGCATTCTTTCATGTGTTTGTTGGCAATCTGTATATCTTCTTTGAAGAAATGTCTATTTAGGTCTTCTGTCCTTTTTTGGATTGGGTTGTTTGCTTTTTGGTTATTGAGCTGCATGAGATGCTTGTAAATTTTGGAGATTAAGCCTTTGTCAGTTGCTTCATTTGCAAATACTTTCTCCCATTCTGAGGGTTGTCTTTTGGTCTTGTTTATGGTTTCCTGTGCTGTGCAAAAGCTTTTAAGTTTCATTAGGTCGCATTTGTTTATTTTTGTTTTCATTTCTATTTCTCTAGGAGCTGGGTCAAAAACGATCTTGCTGTGATTTATGTCATAGAGTGCTCTGCCTATGTTTTCCTCTAAGAGGTTGATAGTGTCTGGCCTTACATTTAGGTCACGAATCCATTTTGAGTTTATTTTTGTGTATGGTGTTAGGAAGTGTTTCAATTTCATACTTTTACATATACCTGTCCAGTTTTTCCCAGCACCACTTATTGAAGAGGCTGGCTTTTCTCCACTGTATATTCTTGCCTCCTTTATCAAACATAATGTGACGATATGTGCATGGGTTTATCTCTGGGCTTTCTATCCTGTTCCATTGATCTATATTTCTGTTTTTGTGCCAGTACCATACTGTCTTAATGACTGTAGCTTTGTAGTATAGTCTGAAGTCAGGGAGCCTGATTCCTCCAGCTCCATTTTTCATTCTCAAGATTGCTTTGGCTATTCGGGGTCTTTGTGTTTCCATACAAATCGTGAAATTTTTTGTTCTACTTCTGTGAAAAATGCCATTGGTAGTTTGATAGGGATTGCATTGAATCTGTAGATTGCTTTGGGTAGTAGAGTCATTTTCACAATGTTGATTCTTCCAATCCAAGATGGAAAGCCAATCCAATCCACAATGTCTTATAATTTTCTGCCTACAGGTCTTTTGTCTCCTTAGTTAGGTTTATTCTTAGATATTTTATTCTTTTTGTTGCAGTGGTAAATGGGAGTGTTTTCTTAATTTCACTTTCAGATTTTTCATCATTAGTGTATAGGAATACCAGAGATTTCTGTGCATTAATTTTGTATCCTGCTACTTTACCAAATTCATTGATTAGCTCTAGTAGTTTTCTGGTAGCATCTTTAGGATTCTGTATGTATAGCATCATGTCATCTGCAAACAGTGACAGCTTTACTTCTTCTTTTCTGATTTGGATTTCTTTTATTTCTTTTTCTTCTCTGATTGCTGTGGCTAAAACTTCCAAAACTATGTTGAATAAGAGTGGTGAGAATGGGCAACTTTGTCTTGTTCCTGATGTTAGTGGAAATGCTTTCAGTTTTTCACCATTGAGGACGATGTTGGCTGTGGGTTTGTCATATATGGCCTTTATTATGTTGAGGAAAGTTCCCTCTATGCCTACTTTCTGCAGGGTTTTTATCATAAATGGGTGTTGAATTTTGTTGAAAGATTTCTCTGCATCTATTGAGATGATCATATGGTTTTTCTCCTTCAATTTGTTAATATGGTGTATCACATTTATTGATTTGCGTATATTGAAGAAACCTTGCATTCCTGGAATAAACCCCACTTGATCATGGTGTATGGTCCTTTTAATGTGCTGTTGGATTCTGTTTGCTAGTATTTTGTTGAGGATTTTTGCATCTATGTTCATCAGTGATATTGGCCTATAGTTTTCCTTTGTGACATCTTTGTCTGGTTTTGGTATCAGGGTGATGATGGCCTCGTAGAATGAGTTTGGGAGTGTTCCTCCCTCTGTTATATTTTGGAAGAGTTTGAGATGGATAGGTGTTAGCTCTTCTCTAAATGTTTGATAGAATTCACCTGTGAAGCCATCTGGTCCTGGACTTTTCTTTGTTGGAAGATTTTTAATCACAGTTTCAATTTCAGTGCTTGTGATTGGTCTGTTCATATTTTCTATTTCTTCCTGGTTCAGTCTCGGCAGGTTGTGCATTTCTAAGAATTTGTCCATTTCTTTCAGGTTGTCCATTTTATCGGCATAGAGTTGCTTGTAGTAATCTCTCATGATCCTTTGTATTTCTGCAGTGTCAGTTGTTACTTCTCCTTTTTCATTTCTAATTCTATTGATTTGAGTCTTCTCCCTTTTTTTCTTGATGAGTATGGCTAATGGTTTATCAATTTTGTTTATCTTCTCAAAGAACCAGCTTTTAGTTTTATTGATCTTTGCTATCCTTTCCTTCATTTCTCTTTCATTTATTTCTGATCTGATCTTTATGATTTCTTTCCTTCTGCTAATGTTGGGGTTTTTTTTGTTCTTTTTCTAATTGCTCTAGGTGCAAGTTTAGGTTGTTTATTTGAGATGTTTCCTGTTTTTTAAGGTAGGATTGTATTGCTATAAACTTCCCTCTTAGAACTGCTTTTGCTGCATCCCATAGGTTTTGCGTTGTCGTGTCTCCATTGGCATTTCTTTCTAGGTATTTTATGATTTCCTCTTTGATTTCTTCAGTGATCACTTCGTTATTAAGTAGTGTATTGTTTAGCCTCCACGTGTTTGTATTTTTTACAGGTCTTTTCCTGTAATTGATATCTAGTCTCATAGCGTTGTAGTCGGAAAGGATACTTGATACGATTTCAATATTCTTAAATTTACCAAGGCTTGATTTGTGACCCAAGATATGATCTATCCTGGAGAATGTTCCATGAGCACTTGAGAAAGATGTGTATTCTGTTGTCTTTGGATGGAATATCCAATAAATATCAATTAAGTCCATCTTGTTTAATGTATCATTTAAATCTTGTATCTCCTTATTTATTTTCATTTTGGATGATCTGTCCATTGGTGAAAGTGGGTGTTTAAGTCCCCTACTATGATTGTGTTACTGTCAATTTCCCCTTTCATGGCTGTTAGTATTTGCCTTATGTATTGAGGTGCTCCTATGTTGGGTGCATAAATATTTACAATTGTTATATCTTCTTCTTGGATTGATCCCTTGATCATTATGTAGTGTCCTTCTTTGTCTCTTATAATAGTCTTTATTTTAAAGTCCATTTTGTCTGATATGAGAATTGCTACTCCAGCTTTCTTTTGATTTCCATTTGCATGGAATATCTTTTTCCATCCCCTCACTTTCATGTGTCCCTATGTGTCCCTAGGTCTGAAGTGGGTCTCTTGTAGACAGCATATATATGGGTCTTTTTTTTGTATCCATTCAGCCAGTCTGTGTCTTTTGGTGGGAGCATTAATCCATTTACATTTAAGGTAATTATCGATATGTATGTTCCTATTACCATTTTCTTAATTGTTTTGGGTTTGTTATTGTAGGTCTTTTCCTCCTTTTGTGTTTCTTGCCTAGAAAAGTTCCTTTAGCATTTGCTGTAAAGCTGGTTTGGTGGTGCTGAACTCTCTCAGCTTTTGCTTGTCTGTAAAGGTTTTAATTTCTCCATCAAATCTGCATGAATGATCCTTGCTGGGTAATCTTGGTTGTAGGTTTTTCTCCTTCATCATTTTAAATATGTCCTGCCAGTCCCTTCTGGCTTGCAGAGTTTCTGCTGAAAGAACAGCTCTTAACCTTATAGGGATTCTCTTATGTGTTATTTGTTGTTTTTCCCTTGCTGCTTTTATTTTATTTTATTTATTTTTTATTTATTTATTTTTTGCGGTACGCAGGCCTCTCACTGCTGTGGCCTCTCCCGTTGCGGAGCACAGGTTCTGGATGCGCAGGCCCAGCAGCCATGGCTCACGGGCCCAGCTGCTCCGTGGCAAGTGGAATCCTCCTGGACCGGGGCACCTACCCATGTCCCCTGCATAGGCAGGCGGACTCTCAACCACTGTGCCACCAGGGAAGCCCATCCCTTGCTGCTTTTAATATTTTTTCTTTGTATTTAATTTTTGATAGTTTGATTAATATGTGTCTTGGCATGTTTCTCCTTGGATTTATCCTGTATGGGACTCTGTGCTTCCTGGACTTGATTAACTATTTCCTTTCCCATATTAGGGAGGTTTTCAACTATAATCTCTTCAAATATTTTCTCTGTCCCTTTCTTTTTCTCCTCTTCTTCTGGAACCCCTATAATTCGAATGTTGGTGCGTTTAATGTTGTCCCAGAGGTCTCTGAGACTGTCGTCAGTTCTTTTCATTCTTTTTTCTTTATTCTGCTCTGCAGTAGTTATTTCCACTATTTTATCTTCCAGGTCACTTCTCCGTTCTTCTGCCTCAGTTATTGTGCTATTGACCCCTTCTAGAGTATTTTTAATTTCACTTATTGTGTTGTTCATCATTGCTTGTTTCCTCTTTAGTTCTTCTATGTCTTTGTTAAATGTTTCTTGCATTTTCTCTATTTCCAAGATTTTGGATCATCTTTACTATCATTATTCTGAATTCTTTTTCAGGTACACTGCCTATTTCCTCTTCATTTGTTAGATCTGGTGGGTTTTTACCTTGCTCCTTCATCTGCTGTGTGTTTTTCTGTCTACTTATTTTGCTTATTTTACTGTGTTTGGGGTCTCCTTTTTGCAGGCTGCAGGTTTGTAGTTCCCGTTTTTTTTGGTGTGTGTCCCCAGTGGCTAAGGTTGGTTCAGTGGGTTGTGTAGGCTTCCTGGTGGAGGGGACTAGTGCCTGTTTTCTGGTGGATGAGGCTGGATCTTGTCTTTCTGGTGGGCAGGTCCACGTCTGGTGGTGTGTGTGGCCTTATTATGATTTTAGGCAGCCTTTCTGCTAACGGGTGGGGTTGTGTTCCTGTCTTGCTAGTTGTTTGGCATAGGGTGTCCAGCACTGTAGCCTCTTGGTCATTTAGTGGAGCTGGGTCTTGGTGTTGAGATGGAGATCTCTGGGAGATTTTCGCTGTTTGATATTACGTAGAGCTGGGAGGTCTCTTGTGGACCAGTGTCCTGAAGTTGGCTCTCCCACCTCAGAGGCACAGCACTGCCTCCTGGCTGCAGCACCAAGAGCCTTTCATCCACATGGCCCAGAATAAAAGGGAGAAAAATTAGAAAGAAAGAAAGATGGTAAAATAAAGTAGGATAAAATAAAATAAAGTTATTAAAATAAAAAATAATTATTACAAAAAAAGTTTTTAAAAGTAAAAAAAAAATAATAAAAAAATGGACAGGCAGAACCCTAGTACAAATGGTGGAAGCAAAGCTATACAGACAAAATCTCACACAGAAGCATACACATACACACTCACAAAAAGAGGAAAAGGGGAAAAGATAATATATCTTGCTCTCAAAGCCCACCTCCTCAATTTGGGTTGATTTGTTGTCTATTCATGTATTCCACAGATGCAGGGTACATCAAGTTGATTGTGGAGGTTTAATCCGCTGCTCCTGAGGCTGCTGGGAGAGATTTCCTTTTTTCTTCTTTGTTCGCACAGCTCCCGGGGTTCAGCTTTGGGTTTGGCCCCGCCTCTGCGTGTAGGTCGCTGGAGGGCGTTTGTTCTTCGCTCAGACAGGACAGGGTTAAAGGAGTCGCTGATTCGGGGGCTCTGGCTCACTCAGGCCGCGGGGAGGGAGGGGCACGGATGTGGGACGAGCCTGCGGCGGCAGAGGCCAGCATGACTTTGCACCAGCCTGATGCGTGCCGTGCGTTCTTCCGGGGGAGTTGTCCCTGGATCCCGAGACCCTGGCAGTGGCGGGCTGCACAGGCTCCCCAGAAGGGAGGTGTGGATGGTAACCTGTGCTCGCACACAGGCTTCTTGATGGCGGCAGCAGCAGCCTTAGCGTCTCATGTCCGTCTCTGGGGTCTGCGCTGATGGCCACAGCTCACGCCCGTCTCTGGAGCTCCTTTAAGCAGCGCTCTGGATCCCCTCTCCTCGCGCACCAGGAAACAAAGAGGAAAGAAAAAGTCTCTTGCCTCTTCAGCAGGTCCAGACTTTTCCCCGGACTCCCTCCTGGCTAGCCGTTGCGCATTAACCCCCTGCAGGCTGTGTTCACGCCGCCAGTCCTCTCCCTGCGCTCAGACCGAAGCCCGAGCCTCAGCTCGCAGCCCCGCCCGCCCCGGCGGGTGAGCAGACAAGCCTCTCGGCCTGGTGAGTGCCAGTCGGCACCGATCCTCTGTGCGTGAATCTCCCCGCTTTGCCCTCCGCACCCCTGTGGCTGTGCTCTCCTCTGCGGCTCTGAAGATTTCCCCCTCCGCCACCCACAGTCTCTGCCCACGAAGGGGCTCCTAGTGTGTGGAAACCTTTCCTCCTTCACAGCTCCCTCCCACTGGTGCAGGTGCCGTCCCTATCCTTTTGTCTCTGTTTTTTCTTTTTTCTTTTGCCCTACCCAGGTACGTGGGGAGTTTCTTGCCTTTTGGGAGGTCTGAGGTCTTCTGCTAGTGTTCAGTAGGTGTTCTGTAGGAGCTGTTCCACGTGTAGATGTATTTCTGGTGTATCTGTGGGGAGGAAGGTGATCTCTGCGTCTTCCTCTTCCGCCATCTTCTCAAATCTCAACTGAAGTTATTTTCTGATCATCAAGTTTTAATCATTTTCTCTTGGTTATTAGGTCTTTTTTCTCCCTTAAGTTATCAGGATGCTAAATCTTTGTGAATCACCCTAAGAAGCTCAGTAACTCATCAAGATCATATAAAAAGTCAGTTATTACCAATTATGTTTAGTGCTTTGGTTTATATACGAAGTTTAACATTTAATACTTTTTCAGACCAATGAATATGTGTATGGCTTGCAGTGATCCACCACCAAACTACCTGATCATCATGTTTGCTCCGTTTGCGTGGTGTATGAGATTCTGAGGGTGAGAGCACACAGAATGGAGCTTGTGATAGAGAGGACCAGGGGGCAGCACTGACAACCAGGCTGTGTTCCCCTAGCAGAGTGTGTTCCTTGGCACCAGGAGAGATGTCATTTCAGAGCGAGAGGTACCTTTTTACAACCCATCAGCCAAGAAAGGTACCTTTGTGTAATTATCTTGTCAATAGTTTTCTGTGAGGAGAAATCTGTTCCATGCCTCTCCTCTAACTTCTGGTTGTTTGCTGGCAATCTTTGGCATTCCTTGACTACTGCTCCATCACTTTTTTCTGTGTCTTCGTGTTCACGTGGCTTTTTTCCTTTGTGTGTATGTGTGTGTGTGTGTGTCTACCTGTCTGTCTCCAAATGTCCCCCTTTAATAAGGACACCAGTCATATTGGATTAGGGCTTCATTTTAATTAATTACATCTGCAATGACCCTATTTCCAAATAAGGTCACATGTGACCTTTCCAATAAGGTCACAATATATTCTGAGATACTGGGGATGAGGATTTCAACATACGAATCTGGGGGGCGGGCACAATTCAACCCATAACGATAAAGCAGGTAATAACATCGAATCGTGCTTCAGGGCTCATGGCTCAGAGGAGCAGAGCAGGGCTTGATCTCGAAGTAGAGTAGCCCTTGCTCTACTCCAAATTCAACACCTTTCCTCCTCCTGCCCCTGTGCCCTTTGTCTAGGCTTGGTTTCTCTTGGCCAGCCAGAGTTGTAGTTGGGTTATCCAGGCCAGAGCAGACAGTTCTTTGAAGTATATTTTCATTTAAATGTTTTGAATTTCCTTGTGAAATAAAATTAACATGGTTCTTTAATACACATGCATTTCAAGGAGATGAAATTCCCCTGTAGTTGTCCTTTCAAGGAGATGAAAATCTCCCTGTAGTTGTCCTTTTCCATCTTCCATTTCTCTATTTTAAGTGTTTCCTTTTATTGCATTGGTGTCTGGTAATCACTGGTTTTGGTTGTCTGCTGAGGGAAATGAGGTTGTGAGAGAAAAGCAGTTTGAGAACTAAAAAAGTAAGAAAATTTTAAACAGGCAGGATGGCCCTTTCTGGGTGTGACAACATTAGCCAACTCTTAAAGCCAAGTTTTCCTGGCCAACCATGGTCTAAGCTAATGCCCTCATGGAGCCCCTTGTGTTTTTCATTGGGAATTGGTGTTTTCCAGGCATCTCAGTATGATTCAACTAAAATCTCCACATCCCATAAAAGGAAGCCTTTGAAGGCCAGATTTTGGGATCTGCCAATAACTCAGGGACTGTGGTACGCTTCTGTGTCTGCAGCTCCATATGACTCGTTGTGCCTCACTTTTTCTTGTAAGTGTGTGCTCTGTGCCACCCTGAAGAATCAGATTCTTTGGCTTCACTGTAGAAGAAGATCTTTTTTCTCCACAATGGGCTACCTTTAGAGGACTTGGGAAACTTTTTCTTTCGCCTTTCCTCTGCAAAATTAATGAGCCTTGCAATGCCTTTCAACTTAATAGTTTTAGTGGTGCTAAAGTTTCTCTTTGTTTTTAGGCAAATCCATCTGACACTGTAATATAGCTAGTCTCAGTTGGTGGCTGTCTTTGGTGGCTGTCTTGGGAAATATTTAAGCATTAGGACCTGGGATACGAAGTAATATCTTCTAGGCTTTCCTTTTTAGGCTAAGAATATCCTAGGAAAGGAAAACACAGGAACGCACATTTGTAGGTTCTTCCTGAACACGCTGCTGGAGTAACAGTCAGGTGCCAGATGGTGATTAGCAAGTTACTTCCTTCAGGCTCAACCCTGTCCACTGGTAGCTCCATGAACTCCACCAAGAGCTGAGTGTGGAGTTTAAAGAGAGAAGAGCATTTTGAAGGAACTCAAATAATGTCTTATACTTTTGAGCATATACAAGGTGCAAGGCACTTTGCATCATTTCATTTAATTCTCACAGAACCCCCCGTGGTCAGAATTATTATTCCCTTATTATGGACAAAGAGTTGATTTTGAAAGTGCTTCAGGAGGTTGGCCAAAGCCCACAATTACTAGGAAGCAGACTTGGGACTGAGCTCAGGGCACTCGATCCCCAAACCTAGGAGATACCTACATGCTCCAAGGAAACTCCCAAGTCACTTCCACCTGCCACAGTCCAACCACTTGGACTTTGGGTCTCCCAGATTGAGTCCCAAGCTTTTCCAACAGGTCCAAGTGCCTTGTGCTAACAGCTGAGGACCCAGTGGCTCTGTCTGTGAAGCTGTTGATGCTCCAGCCACCAGTGACTTCTCGTGGCCTCACTTTCAACACTTGTGCCGCCAGCAAGCCCCCAAGATGGCTTGTCACCAATACGGCCCCTTTTCAGAAAACAAAAATGCTTAACTTGCCCTGCACAGTTCTGATGGTTCTTTTTGATCCCTTCCCTGGCACCCAAATGTATTTTCTCGGTCCAGTCAGAAAATACACTTCAGTCCTCCTCTCCTTCTATGCACATCAGGAATCTGAACCCTGAGCCTGAATCGCGTGAGATTTAAATGAGATCAAAAGAGAAGTGAACATCTATTGAGTGCTTACCATGTATCAGGATTTAAGCTTTTTACTCTCATTTTCTAAAGCTGTGCCTCACAAAACCCATATGCAGAGGGAGCTATGATTATTCTTATTTTATAGTTGAGGGAAGTTAAGTTTAGAGAGATATTTGCTAAATGTCACCATTCTAGGGAGGTGGTCTGACTCCTGAGTCTGCATGTCTTTTCCAGCTTCTCAAGTGAGTAAAGACCCTTAGCTCAGGGCCTGGCACAGGGCATCTTCCAGTCAGGTAAGTCACAAAGATATTTCTGTAGCCTGGCTTTCTCCTCCTGCACTTCTATCAGTCCAGCACCTTTCGTCCTGGTAAAGTAAATTACACCTTGGAGCCGACTTCAAAGGCTTTATTTCTCAAGGATGGAAGATTGAGAAGAAAGATCTTCCAAATGTTTGGGGCACATTTACATATTACTTATTTTAATACCATGTGGTGTTAAAGTTTTTTGAGACCTAGAGAGATGAAATGATTTCTCCCACTTTTACGCATAGCTAGACTGACAGTTCTTTGTACAGATGGCATCTTCCCAATTTTCTTTGTACAAAGGGCATCTTCCATAACATGGCAAAGATTATCTCTAAATTGTTGGTGCTATAGGTGTCTATAACACACCATTCTTTTCATTTTTCCTTAAAATGTTTCATTTCCCATCCAAGAAGTTCAATAGGGGTAATGCAAAATCCATTATGAATTAAGGACTCTAGTGTCTAGTGTTATTATCCAAATAAATAGACTATACAGAAAAAATAGTACTGAAACTGTACTGAGCACAGTTGGATCTTAACAATGGGATCATTGATCGTTTCTCACTCATTATTATAAATGTGTCATTTCATGCACTGCCATTTAGTCAAACATACCATTTACTCTAATGAATCTTGAATGATAGAATACTAATACTCATGACTTCATTAAATATGGAGACCACTGTATCATAATCACCGTTCAATTTTTAAAACCATACAATTTGGAGGGAGTTCCCTGGTGGTCCAGTGGTCAGGACTTGGTGCTTTCATTGCTGGGGCCTGGGTTCGATCCCTGGTTGGGGAACTAAGATCCTGCAAGCGATGCGGTGAGGCTGGGGGAAAAGAGAAACATACAATCTTCAGGACCTATTGTGTCGATCTGCCATCAGCATTTTTGCACAAATCCATCTGAGATGGCCCTCCTGTTCTATAGTATTATCTCTTCTTCATCATTATCTTTGATTTCCCAATTTTAAAAGAGCATGCTGATATTTACAACCAGATTGTTATTTCCAAGGGAGATCCCACGACTCTGGCTTTATTTAATGGCTTTCTCTTCTATAACTTCATTTCATAATCTAAGAAAATATGTTTATAACAGAGAAGAAAGGAAGTCATAGTCTCAATACATCATCGTGTCAAGAGCAAATTTCTCATGTTGACGTGATTTGGGAATGATTGTTCCTTCCAAAATTTTCCTCTTGTTTGCTAATAAACATGTACTGCCTTTCATATACATGTATAAATATATATTCATATACATTTCATACCTATGTATATTCACATGTACAATATATATATATAATCATATTCATATATGATTCATATACGAATTATTTCTCTTGCTCTTTATTTCTTTGATTTTAAGGAAAAAAATACAAACACAATATTGGTTTACCTGATGAAAATTCTTCCCAGAAGACACAATATGGTGTGAGATATTTCACTAACAGAAGGTAATACACAAGTCATTTCTACTAGAAAGTATGCCACCTGGAATAAAACAATTTGTGGAAATGCGTGTCAGTATGATTGTGTTATCCTAGGTTAATGATGATGGTAACTGCATCATCAAAGTAGATTTTTCGTAGGAAATGGAAGAGAATTTGGAAAGGACTGTCATGGATAACCTTTGGTTAAGTTTTCTGGCAAGTGCTTCATACATTTCAAAGTAAGAGAGACGGAACCAAGACCATGTGGCTGCTTGCATGTGCTGGATAAGATGCAGGAAGAGGAGTAGAGGGAGACTTGGGTATTACTGTAACTGAGAAAACTGCTTCATAGGATTATCCTTAAATAAACCCACAATGAGCTGACTTACAGTCCTCTGGGCCTCAGTATCCTGGTTGTCCTCTGGTTCCTCATATACCCACACCGATGGCCTTTGCAATGTTGTTCACACTGCCTGGAACAGTGCCACTACCTGACCACAGTCCCCTAGTCTTAAACCTGTCACCTATGACATAGAGAATACTTCTTTAGCCTTTGAAGGAGTCAGAAGTCCCACACGGTACTCTAGTTGCGTAGCACCGTGTGTATTTTCTTCCTAGCACTTATCATCGTTGTAATTGTCCTTTCATTGGCATGACTCTACAGATAATGGCTGTCTATTCCCCTATGAATTGTAAATTCCCTAAGTGCCTCCTGCAATGCTTGCCTCTTAGATGGGACCCATAAATACCTTCTGAATGAATGAATGACTTGGTCTTAGAGTAAGATGACTGTGGACGTGGACCACCTTGCCGAGGTTCACCACGAGTTTCACTAAGCAGCTGAGGATTGTCTGGTGGGGCAGCAGGCTTTGCTGTCTGCACTCAAGCATGGTCAGTGACTGTGGGACAAAGATTTCATCTGTTTAAACTATCTGGTCTGTGCGGGGATCAAAGTCTGGGGATCAGAACGACTGATTCCTTACTCAACAGAGTCAAAATAACTTCAAAGAGATTTCTTCACGGGAAAGATTGGGCAAGAGTACAGAGGAGGGTCAAAGCCTGGTAGAAGCTCTGTTTCTACCAAATTGCAAATATTTCCAGTTTAGTCATAGACATGAGCCCAAAGCGAACAGTAGTGACTGGAATTACAAGTTGTGAGAATAATGAAAGGTCTTGAAGATGGTTTACTGCTTTTTTCGTAGATGGGGATCTAGAGAAGTCCAGTGACTTGCCCACAATCCCTGGGCCAGTGATGGGGTCAGGGCTGGAATCCAGCATTCTTTCCATCAGGCTAGACTTCGGCTTCTTATGATAGCAAGTCTGCTGCTTATATGCCTGGGGCCACTCACTCATATGGGCGGCTTGCCCTGCCACCTAGAAGACGAGAGGGTGGCCTAGGCAAGCAAGTAACCTTTTGGGATCTCAGGCTTTGGTTTCCCACAATTAAAATAATGAGCCGTGCTAGTTAATGTCCAAAGTAGCTTTGAGCTGCAGATCATTTCTTATTCTACACCAACCCTCTGCTCTTCCCAAACTGTGATTCCTTGGTCATCATTTCTAAACCCAAGCCCTGTACTACAGAGTATAATATGGAAGTTCGACGTTAACCATAAGTAGTATTGTATTAGTTATTATACATATTGTAAGTGCTAGACACAGTTCTGTGTAACACATAGCAACTAATTTAATCCCCACTGTGACCTTATGGGAAACACTAACATTTATTTACTCCCATTCTACAAAAGAGGAAACCGACACCCAGGAAACTTACATATCATAATAAAGGTCTCACAGATCCTAAGTGGCAGGGCTAAGATTCGAACGCAGGCACTCTGGCTCCAGAGTTCATGCTGACTGGTTTAGAGACAAATGTACAAAATGGATATCACTTTTCATGTTTATTTGTTTATATACCACTCCTTTCCCAAAATGTTTTCAAGTATCTTACAGAGGTACACACTATACCACATACAAATATATATGAATAAAAAAGGGAAGGGCTTCCCTGGTGGCGCAGTGGTTGAGAGTCCGCCTGCCAACGCAGGGGACATGGGTTCGTGCCCCGGTCCGGGAAGATCCCACATGCCGCAGAGCGGCTGGGCCCGTGAGCCATGGCCACTGAGCCTGTGCATCCAGAGCCTGTGCTCCGCAACGGGAGAGGCCACAGCGGTGAGAAGCCCACATACCGGAAAAAAAAAAAGGGAAAATGAAAATTGATGAATAAGATAAGTTCAATGCCAAAAATCTTTTGAACACTTGACTAAATGTGGGCTTAAAACTTAGCTCTTGGTGCCCTAGTGATGAATGCGAAGAAAAAGAAGAAGAAGGAGAACAAGGAGAAGGAGAAGAAGAAGGAGGAGGAGGAGGAAGAGGAGGAGAAGAAGGGGAAGAAAAAGATGGAAAACGAAGAAAAGAATCATGAGAAAAAAAGAAAAACAGAATCACCTGGAAACCTCCATCCATCCATCTGAGACAGGATTTGGAAAAATGATTTTTAAGTATCTCCACCGAGTTGCAGGATTTTCTTATATATTATGCAGATTAAGCCCTTTTCAGTTATATGGTTTGCAAATATTTTCTTCCAGTCTGTAGGTTGCCTTTTCACGTTGTTGATAATTTCCTTTGCTGCACACAAGCTTTTTAGTTTGATGTAGTCCTACTGGTTTATTTTTGTTTTTGTCGCCTGTGCTTTAAGTTTCATATTCATGAAATCATTGCCAAAATTGAAATCATGAACCTTTTTCCCTATGTTTTCTTCTAGGAGTTTTACAGTTTTGGGTCTTACATTTAAAGTCTTTAATCTATTTCAAATTGATTTTTGTGTATGGTGTAAGGTAAGGGTTTGATTTCATTCTTTTGCATGTGGATATAGAGTTTAACCAAAACCATCTGTTGAAGAGAGTATCCTTTCCCGATTATGTATTCTTGGTGCCTTTGTCCAAGACCATTTCCTCTGCTAGCCACTCTCCAACATCCTCTGTATTGCAGGATTGCCTCCATCTGCTCACTTGCCCTCTGGCAGCATCTGGTTTTAGCTAATCGGGAACACTGGCCAGAGATTGGAGGTTGGAAGAGGGTGATGTCAATGTATTAATTCACCTGGCATTTTCCCTGCAGGGTCATCCTGAGCCAAAATAATAAGAAAAAAGTTTCCCAAGCTGTTTTTAGCACTATTATTTTTTATACGTAAATTTTTTTGGTATTAGATTTCATTTCTTTGTAAGATATGAGGTAGGGATTCGTTTTAACTTTTTCCTATATGGCTACTAGTTGACCCACAAGTCTAAATCCAGTTCCTTCCTACTGATTTGAAATGCTATCAGGTATATAGTATATCAGTTTGATTCTTTATTTTTGTAACTTTCTGTGATAGATTTTTATTTTCCATTCTATTGGAACTTTATTCCTGAGTCCTAACATGTCCAGAATTTTTGTTACCTTTACCCTTGGATGGCAGTGTGTCTTGGTATAAAATTTGTGTTTAATGCTTTCTTTCCTTGAGGACTTTGTAGAGAGTACTCAAATGCCTTCTTGCACTGATTCTCTTCTACACCTGATGTGGAATGAGAAGATGATGTGTGGACAACCAGATTTTTTCTTTAATGGTGATTGGATGTTTTTTTCTTGGCTTCCTAAAGCTTCTCTATTGCAAAGATAGATATCTTGTCCTCAGTACTCTTAAATGCAATGTTGACTTTCTATTCCAGTGTTTACTGGGATATAGTGTATGCCTTCAATCTGTGGAGACATATTTTCTTTTATTTTGGGAAATTTTTCTTTAAATATATCTTTAAACATTTTTTTTTCTTTCACCACATTGGTTTTCTTCTTTGAGGGAATCAAACTTTTTAAACTTTGTCTCCATGTTAATTTTGTTTGATTACCTTTTCTCAGTTTTGTGTTCCCATGTTTTACTGTATTTTCCTTTATGTTGTTCTAGAATGGACTTAGGATTAGTTTTGTTCTTTTGCTTCCTTTTCTTCAGTTTTATTTCATCCTTTTTTTTTTTTTTTTTTTTTTTTTTGGTCTTCCTATATTTTCCCTAAACCCTTTTATCTCAGATTTGAGCTCTTGTTTTATAGAGGCAATAGCTTAAGTTTTTCCCTGTTTTAAGTTCATGACAATACATTTAGTTATAGTATTAATCTACTGCTTAGCAGCATAATTCTGGTGGGTCTAGATTCATCTGCTTTTATTTCTGTTCCTTTTTGTATTAGTCAGCTTAAGCTGCCATAACAAAATACCATAGACTGGGTGTCTTAAACAAAAGAAACCTATTTTCTCACAGTTCTGGAGGCTGGAATTCTGAGATCAGGGTGATGACATGGTCAGGTTCTGGTGAGAGCTCTCTTCATGCCTTGCAGACAGCCACCTTCTCACTGTGTCCTCACATGGCAAAGAGAGAGATGTGGCTCTCTGGTGTCTCTTCTTATAAGGGCTCTGATCCCATCATGAAGGCTCCACCCTCATGATCTCATCTCAACCTAATTACCTCCCAAAGGAGCCCTCTTTAAATATCATCACACTGGGGAATCGGGCTTCAGCATATAAATTCAAAGGGACACAAACATTTAGTTCATAACAGGTTTTCTTTTCTTTTGTAATATCTTTATAGATACACTCTACCTGTTCATTTTAAACTTTATAAGGAGTATAATGTGTCTCAGTGTTTCTCAAGGTGTGGTTTGCAGACTCTTGGTGGTCCCTGAAAACATTTTTGGGGGTTCTGCAAGGTCAAAACTATTTTGATAACACTGCTAAAGCCTTATTTGCCTTTTCATTATTTTGACATTTATACCAATGGTGCAAAAGCATTGGTGGCTGAAACTGTTGGTCCTTAACAGGAATTAAGGCAGCAGCATCAATATGTACTGGCTGTCACTGTAGTTTTCACACTGATAAGTTCATGGTTTTAAAAAATTCCTGGTTTTAGTTTTCTGTAACAATATTTTTAATGAAGCAGAGATAATTGTTAATTCTATTAAATCTTGTCTTTTAAGTACATGTCTTTAAAATATTTTGCACAATGAAATGAGAATTACACATACAGCACTTCTGCTGAGTATGAAAATGTGATGTTTGTCTCAAGGAAAATAAGCTCCTTGTTCATGGAATACCATCTCTTTTTTTTTCTCCCCTGTGTCCCCCTGCATTGGCATGTGGGTTCTTTTTTTTTTTTTGAATTTTTGAATTTTATTTTATTTATTTTTTATACAGCAGATTCTTATTAGTTCATGGAATACCATCTTTACATGAAAGAATAACTGAGAGAAAATCTAAGATTATTCAGATTTGAGCATTTGGCAGATATTTTCTCAAAAATAAATCAAGTGAGACTGTCACATGAAAGAAGATAAGTGACAATTTGTTGCCAATAAAAAATTCAGACTTTCAAGCAAAAATTGGAAGTTTGGAAAAACTTTGTTGTGCCATTCTGAGCTTGACAGCTTCCCAACACTTAACAACATTTCTGATGAGTTTAATAATGATTTCGACAGTATGATTTCTTAATATTGCACAATAAAATGAGTCAACAGTTAAAAGATCTGTATTACTCAATGATCCAAATGACCAGTGCATCATGTTGCAAAATCATGCATGGGTAAAAGAGTCATTCAAAGTGCAAATTAGACCAATGGATTGTAAGAAAAGTTCATTGAGGTTTCATATTCCACCCTGAAACTACCTTTTAAGAAACTACAACTTTTCAAGTTTTTTTTAGTATTAAATAAGAATATCCACAATTACTTGAAAAAGCTTATATTAAAATACTGCTCCTTTTCCAACTACATATTGTGTAAAGCCAGATTTTCTTCATATATGCCAGCCAAAGCAACATATCTCACCAGATTAAATGTGGAAGCAGATATTAGAATCCAGCTTTTTTCTATTAATCCAGACATTAAAAGATTCATGTCATTGTACAGCAGAAACTAACACAACATTGTAAAGCAATTATACTCCAATTAAAAAAAAAGATTTAAAAAAATGTAAAACAATGCCCTCTTCTCACACATTTTTTCTTTTTTTGGTTTGCAAACTATAGTTATATTGCATTAAAATTCATATTAAAATATAATGGGCTTATTATTGTTAATTTTAAATGAATTACAAAAATAAAAGCTCTTTGACATCCTCAGTAACTCTTAAAGCGTGATGGGATACTGAGACCAGAACACTGGAGATGTGCTTGTGTAGTTAAGAATGTGGACTCTAGGGCTAGATTGTCTGGGTCCACACGCTGACTACCCCTTTCTAGTTATCTGACCCTGGGAAACTTACTCAAACCCACTATGTTATTTAACCTCTCTGTGCTTCAGTTTCCTCATCTCTCAAATGGGGATAATAGGAATACCTAACTTGTAGGGTTGTTGTGAGGGTTAAATATAGGTAACATGCCTAGGCTGTTGCCTCGCACATAGTATGAGCTATATGTATTACTGTGAGATCATAATATAAATAATCATCATTACCCAGATTTGATTGACATAATTATTCTTAAACAGCTATTCTATGAAATTTAATTAATAAGTAGCAAAGGCCATGTCATAAGCTAGTGAGAATTCTCCTCGTAATTCAAGGTTATATTTGTGAGTTACTGTGGCCTTTGCTCCTTCCCAGCTCACTGAGATGAGCTGATGCTGGTCTCCTCACCAGAGAAGGCCTGTCTCTTTTCTTTCACCTGCCACCTTTGCTGATGGCTTTGGGGTTATTTGATTTACCGGGTGATTCTTCATTCATATCTACTTTCATGCTTCTCAAAACTTCATGCCACGAGGATCCTCACCCAGTCACACTTTTTACTTCTCTTTGATCTTCACTGAATCTGGCAGCACTTCTTATAATGTGTTTCAGAATTACCAATTTTATCTAGTTTCATCAATGATGGATTTTGAATTTCATCTTAACACTCTTTATCTCATTTTTCTTGCCACTTTTGGGACATTTTCAAGAAGAAAATTGGAAACAAACAAACAAATCTTTGCTCCACACATAAAACTAGGCATCTGTTTTAATATCAGCAAACTCTAGGTTAACACAACTCACGGAGAAGATTATTTTTATGTTCTGAATATGTGTTTGAACTTCTGAAAAGACAGAAACCATAGGGGAAGAGTAATATAAAGATTTCCCCTTATTATTAAATGGTATTTGTGGGTTTATACTATTCTCTAACTGAACTAAGGATAATATAGGATCTAAGGTGGTTTCAGCTGCAAGGTCTAGCCACACGTATCCTATCCTAGCACACCAAAGCAAACATTTTCTCCTGAAGAACTCGGTTTTGGGGACTTCTGATTCTCACTCCAAGGTTGCCAAGTGTAGTTTCCATGTTGTATGTCTCCTTTTCTTTCCCAGAAGTCACATCATTCGTTTGACCTCAGCCATGTCTCTCCCAGCAAGATATGTATAAAGGATGGAAAAGAAGTAATTTGGAAACATTTAAAAGGGAAAAGAAAAATTGGATGATTTTGAGAAAGGTATTTAATCAAAATAGCTTCCCTCGATTATATACCTTTGCTTTTCTCTGGTGTTTCAGACTTAGTGAACGTGGTTTTAATTTTGAATCCTACCTGTTATTAAATGATTTTCCACCAAACCAAAAGAAGAAGAAAATGTAATGGATTCCAGATTCAGTGCAGCTTCAAGAAACACAAGATATTTCAGAGCCCTGGGGGATAATGAAATGCCAGAAAGAGTTCAAAGCAAACCTGCAAGAAGAAATGCTCAAATTCACATCTTGAGCTCTTTTGCTGTTTTTCTAACTGTGAGAGAGGTCAGCCTTACCCAACCATAGTAACAGGTGAAAAATGGATGGTTATCCTAGCAGAACACTTTCCACTGCTATACTTACGGTTGCTTTTTACCTCTTCTCCAACAAATCTAGAGCTAGAACATGATTAATGTCTATTCTTCTATCCTGGATGCAGAATGAGTGCCAAACTGAGCTTTAATCATATTGTTTAATTACTGTTCTCTTCCTGTGGCAGTGACACATGGTGGGAGGGAGTGTACTGCAGGCTTGAGGGGGACAGGCCAGGCAGGGCTGGTAGGCTTCTGTGGACAGTCTTTTTCATGCTTCTTACTGCTGATGATTGGTGGGAGCCCAAGAGAAGTTATAGACTCTCATGAGTATGGATTTAATTTTTTAATTGGAACAGATGTCAACTAGTCACAAATATGAGACTGATGGCCAACACTACTGCAATAGGTAATAAAACAAATGATTGTTTCAACACTTAGGAGAGCTGGAAAAGGAGAATTTCCTGCCAGAGAAAGGCAGTTTGATTGGAAGAATTAGATGTTAGGAGGAACCTGCTGGATCATTTCTCTATAAGTGTTCACCCAGAACTAGAACAGTCTCTGTCCCTGCTTTAAAGTGACTTACCATATTCCTTCTCTGAGGGATACTGGAGATTTCTGAATTTCCAAAACAGTGGGATTAGAGAATTCAACACTAACCTTTAGATCCAAGCTCTGCTAATCATGTTTTTAGGGACCTGGCCACTGCATATATTGAAATCCTGTGCTGCTATGAAGGTAACTATGGAAAACAACACAAAGCAAAACTTACAAAGGCAGGAATGGAAGAAGAGAGAGTGGTGTTAGGTGATTTAGGTGGAGGAGGAAGCTGAGTTACAGGAACCTCAATGATAACTAGATGGTCTACAACATACCCTCCCAATGCCCTTGGCCAGGAAGAAAGTGATGGTTCTATAAATTTATATGACTGTGAGTATTGGGACCTCATATATTTGGGTTCAAATCCCAAGTCCACTACTAATTAACTCAATAGTGGATATATGGGATCTCTCTGTACCATCTTTACAAATTTTCTGTAAATAAAAGCTATTCTACAATGAAACATTTATTTAAAATGTGGTTCCTCTTACATATACACAATGGAATACTACTCAGCCATAAAAAAGTATGAAATAATACCATTTGCAGCAACATGGATGCAACTAGAGACTATCAGACTAAGTGAAGTAGGTCAGAAATAGAAAGACACATACCATATGATATCGCTTATATGTGGAATCTATAATATGACACAAATAAACCTATCTATGAAATAGAAGCAGAATCACAGACATAGAGAACAGACTGGTGGCTACCAAGGGGGAGGGGTTTGGGGGAGGGGTGGACTGGGATGTTGGGATTAGCAGATGTAAGCTTTTATATATAGATGGGTAAACAACAAGGTCCTACTGTACAACACAGAGAGCTATATTCAATATCCTATGATAAACTGTAGTGAAAAAGAATATAAAAAAAGAATGTATACCTATGTATAACTGAATCAGTGTGCTGTACAGCATAATTAACACAACATTGTAAATCAACTATATGTCAATAAAAATAAATAAATAAATTTTAATGTAAAAAATAAATAAAATGTGGTACCTCTTGTTCAAAAAGCAGGACAAGGTGGGAGACTGGATGGACAAGAACCTGTCTCAGGGAGTCAGGAAGGTAAAGGTAGGGTATAGAATGGACTCCGCATGAGTCAAGACTCCAAGTCCTTGGTTCGTGCTTCATCTTCCAAATGAACTTCATTTGCAAAACCAAAATTCCCAATTTCCAGATGGTGATTGCAGAGCATGAGCCCATGCTCCTGTGTAACTGCACTGGTCACGTGTCCATAATGATAACCCCGCTCCAGGTATGGCTTCACCAGCCCTTCCATCATCTCACCAAAGAAGAGCACAGGACAAACCACTATGTGTGATTCAGAGCAGGAATTCTTAATCTCTTTTGTTCCATGGATTCTTTGGGGGAGCCTGGAGAATACCTCTTCTCAGAATGATTTTTAGCACAATAGTACATGTTGTGCAGTGTCTTTAAAACATGTCCCTCCACAATGCATAATCACAATTTTCTCTGCAGATTCTTGTACATTGTAACCAGCAGCTATAGTAATTCCATGCTCAGAAGTCTTTTTCTACCCAACAGTTCAACCACATGTTATCACATTGATGATGCAAATATCTACAATGCATTCCAGTACATCCTATTTATAATCATGTGTTGATCAATATTTGGATAGAGTTTAGTCAAAGACCATTCCACAGTATAATGTCCTTATCTGAATTGAGCAACAAGAGCCTTTACGCTGAAAGTTTTTAAAAAGCGAACATGACTCTGAAGCTTTGGAATTTCAGTTGTCTTAGAGTGCAGAAAAGAACTGAATTCATAACTGGCTGGGTTCCCTCAGTTTGGCTGAAATTATATGATTAAAAAATGAAGAGAGAAGAAGAAAGAACATAAAAGAGAATGAAAATAAAATGAGGTAGAAGATAGCACTTCATTTTCTGAAATTTCTAGAACAATATTTTAAGGTTAAAAAAAATAAAATGGAATGAATTGCTAAATTTTCAATAGAAGTTAACAAAACAATAGAGACAATTTTTGCCATCCGAATTAATGTAATTGTATTCATGGTCCACCGAGAGTTGAGAACCTTCTATTAGTGAGCGTGCAAGAAATAGTCCCATGATGGGCTGGCTTGGACAGTCCCACTCCAGTCTCCTCTCACTCCATGTGCAGTGGAAAACTTGACTGACATATCTCATCATAGTAGAATGAATGGGCTGTTAGGTCATTGACAGCTGGGCCTATAATTCCAGGTGGTGACCGAAGTACCAAAATTGCCTCCTGGCAAGGCTGTACAGAGAACTGTAAAACTTTGTGAGTAAGGTGAGCATTGATAACAGTCTTTTGAACTATCTGGTAAAGTGTGATTATTTGATTGATTGCAGAAGCACAAGCCCAGCTCATTTACGTGCGGGCTCTGCTGTTGAGTCTTGAGCCCGTTTTGTTGGCCTTCAGTAAGGACTGGAAAATACATCTAAGAAAGAAGATAAAAACTCATTTTCAAATCTTTTCATTCCTTGGAGGAACACAATCTTTTCTCATTCATATCAGTTCTTTCATCTGAGGATTATAAGTGTGACCTCAAATGTTTTCCAGATGCCTGATGGAATGTGTGTTGGAGGAAAAGAACTTTATTTTGTTTGCTGCACAAATTCGGCTCTGTTACTTATATTGCAGAAGGAGACAAACAAATGGGATCTGAGAGCATCTTTTCTACTGTATATCACTTTATATAAAAAATAAAAGTAGAAGATATACAGTAACATTAGTCAAAGTGAAAATGTTATCCAGGAAAAAAAAACTTTTATTTTTAATTCTCTCTCTTTGGCTATTTTTAATCCTAAGCATGAACACTCAAGACCGTTTTTAAAGTTCTTCAGCTAATTAGTTTATTTCTGATTCAATAATAAAATTATATTTTTGTCCCCCTCCCAACCCCACCCAAAGACTTTAGTATTACCACTGATTTATTTCATAGCCAGGGTATCTAAAACACTTTGCTTCTTTTTTTTTGTTTTTGTTTTTTTTTGCGGTACGTGGGCCTCTCACTGTTGTGGCCTCTCACGTTGCGGAGCACAGCTTCCGGACGCGCAGGCTCAGTGGCCATGGCTCACGGGCCCAGGCGCTTCGTGGCATGTGGGATCTTCCCGGACCGGGGCACGAACCCATGTCCCCTGCATCGGCAGGCGGACTCTCAACCACTGCGCCACCAGGGAAGCCCAACACTTTGCTTCTTAAAGTATTAAAGATCTATATCCTACTTACTTCTGAAAGGGCTAAAGGTAGCTAGTAACCTTTATTAGTGTAACCAGGCCACGGTAATTTTTCTCCTTGCCTATGACATGGAATTCTATCTGTCTCCATGAATACAAATTATCTCACTTTTTGCTTATGCAGCTGATGAGAAGATCATGAAATTCAAAGGAAATCACTCCCTAGTTCTTTGAACTGACATCACTAATTCCGTTTCTTCCCGACTTGGCAGTCGAAGTGTAATGTAATATCTTAAGGAGGAGAAATCCCAAACTTTTACAAAGTTGACTTTCTGTACTGCCACGATATGACATGATGTCCCCAACTGTAAAACACTTTGAGTCATCTGGTCCCTTATTTACTCAGTAATTCCATTATCTAATATGATGGGTTGTCAGAAAGATAATTTATAGAGTTGTTGGAAACACATTGACTTCAAGTTCCCAAACTACTATATTTTTTGTGCTTCAGGTACTGAATAAAATGAAAATAATAAATGTGAAAATGGTTCTGAGCAACATATGTTGGTGTTTCCTCAGTGATTTCCCCTCAAATGTTCTAGCCCAAGTGTTGTGAACTCATTTCTGCCTCTTCTGGGCCCTATTTTAGTGGTTAAATTACAAGGAATTCTTCAAAATAGGGCTTCTGATTTAACAGCAGGAAACACCAGCAAGGTGAGGCAAGTAGAGAGAGTATGATGAGAAATGTTTTAATCCTGGACCTGGCTTTCACTAGATCCCAGTTAGGTCACTAGTGGTTATAACCAGCTTAGTTATTTGGTGGTAACGCAAGGACAACAGCATGGATAAGTTATATAATGCTCACATTAATATTTTTCTAATTCTTAAAGTGTCCCTGAGGATGATATCATAAGACAATGAGTTTAAAAATTCAGGAATAAATATTACTGCATTCTTCAGTAGAGTTTTAATTTCTTGAAAAAAGTGATTATTATCTTTTATTATTAATATTATTACTGCTAGTTTTCCAGGAAAAGAAATTCTAAGAAATGGACTCCAATGACTATGTCTGAAAGATCCATAGCTATTTTCACCACCATTACAATCAAAACAGCAATAATATCGAAACAGTAGCAATACTGATGATAGTTGCTATCACTGAGTACCCACTTGCATTAGGCTCTGTTCTGTATGTGGCATTATTTCTTTTTTATCCTGTTACGCAAGCAATGGAACAAATGATCAGATAATTTGTGTGTATTGCCAATGACACACAATTAGTTAATGACCAAACAAGCATTTCAACCACGAGAATCTGGTCCACTAGGCTATTTTCTTCATCCTCTTCTCCATCATGGCAAATTTTTTTGTAGTTTGTCAACATATCAGCAGAAAAAACATTTTAACTAATGGTCACGCCTCTCAGAAATTTTATTGAAAATAAAAGCAACAGTAACAATAGGGCATGCCACAGACACACACACACACACACACACACACAGACACACACACACACACACACACACACACACACACACAGAATACCAACCTCAAGAAACTTCCATGGGTAGTCAGGGCTTAGGGAAAATGGAAAGTTATTTCTCTCTCTAGAAAAACTTTGTACACTTAACCCCTCAAAATTAATTAAAGCAAGTAAATTAAAGAAAAAAATAGCACACTCCATTTAAAGACGGAGATAAGTTGTAAGAATCTGGATAAGAGAAGCAGATAGAAAGCTTAAATAATAGGATTTCAGATATTTGGGAAAGACCAGTTACTTCCCATTTCCTCTACAAGCGGAAGAAAAAGAAACTTGGCTTAAAATATAGCATGGATGCAATTAAAAACTAATAACTAGCTGTGGAATTAAGAACTAGGGAAGGATGTTGATGATGCTTATGGAGTCACCAGTTCTCTTAGCCTTAAAAAAATAGAGAGCTCATTATTTCCTGGAAATAATTCTTTAATACTTGAGAAATAGTGCACCTCAGTGTTTAAGAGTCAGGGTTCTGTAATCTGACCAGCCTAGTTTACCTCTTGGCTTTACCATATTTATGAGCTGTGTGAATTAGAACAAGTTACTTAAACTTTTTAAACCTCATTTTCTATATATAGACGAGATATATTATCCATAACAAAAGTGTGGATCATGCTTTCAGCACAGTGTTTGGTACCTGCCTAGTATATCTTAGCTGTTATTGTTGCTGTTGTATTTAGACATGGTCTGTCTTGAAAATAGGCTTGTGGGTTCCATTGCATTTCCATCCCCATTCAGGCAAAAAAAAAAGCCATGTAACGGACATCTGTCTTATTTTGGCTACCCAGAATTTAAATACTTCTTATATTTGGCAGGAATCACAAGATTGGTACAAGCCACAGGGAGGCAGATATGCCTTCTCCCAACTTCTTGGTGTTGGAATGGAGATATGTGACCTTGGTTGGCTGATTAAATGCTCCAGATTGGGTTTTGAATATGCAAGAGTGGTGAATGAGAACAGAGGTAACTGGAGATTATTTTCTGGAGCTGTGGTATGATTGACAGTATAGCGAACTCCCGTGTGTGCCTGGGGAATGTGAAATATGGTGTGACAGTAGCCAGTCTCCAGTGGTAACGACACCTACAGTAGAATCCTAAATAGACTATTTTTGTGGTGGAGTCTTGACCATTCCTAGTTTCCTTAGGCTCTTGTCTCTGTCCCAAGACTTGGGTCCCTAGTCATTCTAATTAGTCCATGATGGATCTATCAGCTATATCCGTAATAATTTTGCATGACAATTCCCCACCCCAAAAAAGCTCAGTGACATTTAACATGAATATTTGTTTCAAACTCCTATGAATGCCAGTTGATAGGAGGTTGGCCCTTCTAGGCTGGACATAATGGGGCTTGACCAAGCTGTGCTTAAGTGCAGGTCTACTCCACATTTTCCTCATCTTCCCTTGACTAGCAGCTACTGGATGAATGTCCTTCTGATGGTGAGAGGCAAGAATGCAGAAGAGCAGGCCCAACTGAGCAAGCATTTTGCAAGTATATCTGCTAACATTTCATTGGTCAGTGTAAGTCATGTGGTTAAGCCCAACATCTGTGGGGTGGAAAAATATACACTCCCTCTTGTGGAAGGAACTGCCAAGTCACAGAGAGTGGATACTGCAAAGGCTAAGGCTGTGTATACAGGGAAGGGTGAAGAATTGAGGACATTAAAGCAATTGACCACCTATGGGATCCTCAATATTATTTCAGCCAAAGTCTTTTGTGTAAACTAGTGCTTATTTCTATTTTTTGAAACAAAGTAAAACAAGTATATATATATATATATATATATATATATATATATATATATATATATACACACACACACAAATATAAGCAAAGATTTATAGTGCAGAGATTATTAAGGAAGTGATTTTGTTTCTTTATAGAGTTTAGGGAAAGCTCAGATTATATCTGGCTTTCATAGAGCTGAAATCAATGGAAATCTAGAGTCTTCTGGTATTAAAGGATAGGGATCTGTCAGCCTATGATATATGATCGCAACATGATTTATTAAATCATTGCCTGTTTTGAACTGGAATTGAGTACGCATTGAAGGCCACTAAGCAACCACTGCTGTAGATTAGTATCAAGACATGCATTATCCAAAGAATGCAGGGTGGGGTGTTCACACTAACAGCACTGGATAATTTTAAAAAGAACCATAAACTCAAATTATTATATTCTTGTCTCAGGCACAAACTCAAAACCGGGAACTTTCTATGACTGCTAAAATAATCTGTTTTATATATTTCAATGCTATGAAAGTATGTAGACTTTCAGACACAAATACGTAGCATCTGACAACTAGAAGCACAGTGGAAAAAGCACTCATACATTCTAACTGTCCTGAAAAGTTAACTGTCAGAAAGTGAGCTTTGATTATGATGTTCTGATCATGGAGTCCCAGGGACTGAAATTAAGGATAACTCACTAAGCACCTGTTTGATTTGGATAACTTAAACAAAATATGAAGAAAAAAATTGGGGGCTTCCCTGGTGGCACAGTGGTTAAGAATCCGCCTGCCAATGCAAGGTACACAGATTTGAGCCCTGGTCCAGGAAGATCCCACATGCCACGGAGCAACTAAGCCCTCGTGCCACAACTACTGAGTTTGCGCTCTAGAGCCCGCGAGCCACAACTACTGAGCCCAGTGTGCCACAACTACTAAGCCCGCACTCCCAGAGCATGTGCTCCACAGCAAGGGAAGCCACACAATGAGAAGCCCGTGCACCGCAATGAAGAGAGTAGCCTGCACTCATCCCAACTAGAGAAAGCCGGCATGCAACAACGAAGACCCAACACAGCTAAAAATAAATTTTAAAAAAATAAAAAAAATAAAAAAAATTGAAATCTTCTTGAAAGTCACAGCACCTTATTAAATTCCTAGATTTGAGTCAGTTTCCATATCCAAAGCCCTAGTAAGGTGAATACTTAGAGACCCATAAAGAAAGACCTCACAATAGCATCACATGCATGTACTATGGATCTTTGCTTGGTCCACTTTAAAGGGATTTGCAGCCATTCAACAAGATTGCACTGAGAGGTTTGGGGTTCTTTTTCACACTTTCAGAGAGATCCAGAAATAAACTTCAGTCATATTGGAATTTGAAGGGTCAAGTGATCAATGAAAATTTGACCCGAGTCTGTCTCACATTAGGTCCACCTTTGAGCTCATCCTAAAGTTATTTTTCTAATTGCTAAATATACAAATATATATACAAATATTCAGCAACGATGAGCATTCTCACAGTCATTTACTGATCCAACTGCAGCAGAATACACATTCTTTCCAAGCACACATGGGACAATTTCAAGGATAAATCACATGTTACGACCACAGGGTCAAAATTAACATTACCAGTACCTGGGTTAATCAACAGCATGTTCTTCCTGACATCAGGCACTAAGAAGACAGTCTCATTTCTGTTACATTCCTGCCAATAAGGCATAATTTGAATTTAACAATAAAGAACAATCAAACAACCACAAATTGAGGGACAGTCTATGAAATAACTGATCTGTTCTACTGTGTTGTTGTTGTTTTTACTACGAAGGACATTATTGTAGAATTGGCTGTGGAATTCGATAATATATCATCCACATTAATTTCTTGATTTTGATTCCTTTATTTTGATAATTAAGATAATTGTATGCTTTAAGAAAATATACACCATAGTAGTTAAGGGTAAATGGGCACCATGTGTGCAATTTGCTTTGAAATAGTTAAGAAAAAAATAAGAATGAAAGAGAGAAAACAATGAGAAAGAGAAAAAGGAAGAAAGGAGGATAATGGAGAAAGACAGGAAAGAGAAGAAAGGATAGAATGATTCTGAGTGAAGAGCATCAGAGGATTTTTGTGCTATTCTTGCAATTTTTATGTAAGTTCAAAATAATGTCAAAAATAGAAGAAAAAATAAGTAAATGTTTTCAATGAGAAAAAAGTCTTTCTCCCATTTTCAATGGGAGAAAGATGCTGAGGGAAACCCCATAATGCAAGACTTGAAAGCTGCATGGGTGGTAATTGCAACCATGTGTCCATTCAACTTTCCAGCGTGACCAGTGGGGAAGATTGATTGGTCTTGCAGAGCCCATTAGTAATTGTAAGTTTAATCAGGGGATGACACCAATTAAAGCTGCTGCTCCATACGTGGTCTTCTTATTAGAACAAATCAGTAGAGCCCTTGGGACCTGGCATATAGCTATTGATTTTTTTTGTGTGTGCTGATAAAGAGCAGCTTCTAGAGACAAGAGTGTGAATGACTACCTTTTCTTGGGGTTATATAAATCACTCAGTGTTGTCCCAGGTAAACATCTTGACCACCAGAAAGGTGTTTTGAGTCAATGGGAATATGGAATAGGTATTGGAGGATGGAAAATTTTATAACCAACTGTGCCCTTATGATAATTACAGATATGAGGACTGAAACATTAACTTATCTTTCCTTCCTTGGTGTGTCAAATATATATTAATACACTTAACTGATTTCCCTTTGATTTTGACTTCTTCTCCCTTATTAATGCCAAATACACTTTTGAATAATGTTATTATTTTGTTCATAGTGCATGATATCATCATGGAATTGCCTCATACACAGAAGAGAAATGAAAAGGATGCTGGATTTTGAGCAGGATGCCTGATCTTCATCTTGGAAAGAAGGTATGTTTGCAGCTATATGAATATTAGCTAAATTTTAGTGGGAGACTTTTTTTAAGCATAAGAATTAGGAAAAGGATTTGTAGGACTACCCCATGGGCAAAGGTAGACTGTGGTGGACATTGTCATTTTTGTCTGCCCAGCATCTAAACTTTGAATCATAGAAGAATGATTTAAAAGCTGAGGATATTCAGGGAGCATTTGTGGTTGGCTGCCACAGACTCAAGCATTCAGAAGAGAGGAATGATGTCAGCAGCCTGTGGTAAGATTTTGGACATGTCCTGTACCTCTTGGTCCCTGACTATTTTCCAAGCTTGGTTTTGAATATTTCTATTCATTCTGTGAATTCCCCAATATAATTCCAAAAAATCCAGTGTCTGATTAAATTAAAATATTGTATATAATGCAAGCGAAGCTATTGTAGTGAAGAATCTCACAAATACGTTGTCTGTCATGTAAGAGTTGAGATGAACGTAACTCAGAACTATCAGGCAACTCATCTCCCCAACCTCTTGCAGGGAATTAGATTCTGTCTTGATGTCCACATCTCTAGAGTGTTGTTCTAGTCTTAGTATTTGAAGCCGGATCACCGGCACCATATCCACATTCCACCCTCTGGAAAGGGGAGGACAGTAGTGGAGGGAAAGTTATATATTTTTTTTTAAAGGAAGGATGTAGAAGTAACAGAGATAATCTTTTCTTGCATTTGATCTTTGAAAATTTAGTCACATGACCACTCTTAGCTAAAAGGGAGGGTAGGAAACAAAATCTTTAGCTGGGATGCTTTGTGCCTTAATACTATTTGGGAAAGGGAACACTTGTATTGGTAAAATGAGAAAGGAAAAATGCATCTTAGGGGATAGTTACGATGCTGGGAAACATGTGGATGGAAGCAGTTTCTGTTGTTTACAACTGAAAATCCCTAAATAGTACAATCACCTTATAGTTGTGTTAACTTTAAGTTAACCTTCTCTGTAAATATTTGAAACTAGGAATCTGTTTTTGTAGTGAGATGTGATCAATGTTCTCTAGAGCCTCCTTTAACCCTGGTGAGTCTGTCCCCAATACACTTAAAAGATGATTCTGCTTACAAAAATTTATTTTTTTTCACAATACAACTGTGTAAAAAAGAATTTCCAGCTCATAGATTACTAAATATTAGAATAAATTATGAAAGGAGAGACCAGACTCACCTGAATGAAGGGTTATTTAAAAAAAATGTATTCATAAGATATCACTTATATGTGGAAATTTTAAAAAGATACAAATGAACTTAGATGCAAAACAGAAATAGACCCACAGACATAGAAAACAAATTTATTG
Source organism: Grampus griseus (assembly GCF_964374135.1). NCBI lineage: Eukaryota > Metazoa > Chordata > Mammalia > Artiodactyla > Delphinidae > Grampus > Grampus griseus. The sequence goes on from NC_139001.1 coordinate 10,233,460, forward strand.
TTACCAAAGGGGAAAGGTGAGTGGAGATAAATTAGGAATTTGGGATTAACATATACACACTACTATATATAAAATAGATGATCAACTAGGACCTATTGTATAGCACAGGGAACTCTACTCAGTATTTTGTAATAACCTGTAAGGGAAAAGAATCTGAAAAAAAATAGATATATATGTATGTATAACTGAATCACTTTGCTGTATACCTGAAACTAATACAGCATGGTAAATCAACTACACTTCAATTAAAAAATTGATAAAATAAAAAAATAAAACAAGATGTATTCTTTGTTCTTGCCTCTTTGTGTCAGTTTGCTCAGGCACACAGGTACATACACATACCATGACTATTTCTAAAAGGATTTTAAGTGGCTTAAATTTAAAAAGTGCAAGTAAAATTAAAGTAAAAACTACTAATGCAAGAAGAGTAAAAAGAAGAGATAAAATTAATGAAAGAGTGGGAGCAGAGGTGGGATAGGAAATCATTAATCAGAATAAAGAAAGCTACTGCAAATGAGCAGAGAGAGTCACAGGAATCTCCCTAATATCTAATCAAAGAGAGATGCTTACGTGCTCAAATGGGTGTGCATGCACGTGTGTGTGTGTGTGTGTGTGTGTGTGTGTGTGTTTTCTGAAACTATAGTACTGGACTAGGTAAGTCATAAAAAAGTCAACCAGTCGCTGCAGACATCTTAAAAAAGTACTCAGATTATTAAAAATGAGCAACCTGGGAGAGTACAAGTGTAGTATAGCAATGAAACATTTAAAAGGTACTAATTAAACATTTACCTATGATGTTTACTTGAAAAGCGTTGCATTTTGATTTGACATGCTCACCTGTACATTTAACCTGTCTGTTGTCAGTCAAACCACCTCGCTTACTCACTGTTGTAGTAGAATCACTTCCAAGGAGACTGGAGCATTAGAAATTGCCTGTGTGTGTGGTGTTGGTGAGGGTCTGTGTGTGTACACACATGGACTTACTCTGATGCATTAGTTGGCTATAGAAAGGATATCAAAATCTTCAGATTATTTAAGAAATTATGAGAAGGACAAGAGAAAAATGACCATATTTTCATCCTAGTGATAATTTGTTATGTTTAAGTCATTTTTACATTACTGGTCCTATTCCATCTTTGATAGGAAGGTGCAGTTTGCCGGATGGGGCATCCCAATTGCAACTCTGAACCAAGCTTTTTGTTTCACTGATCCCATTTTAATACGAAATTATGAGTTTTGCAGCCTCAGCTTCTGCTCTTCTCCACTCTGTAATGTGTTTCTTTCACTCACAAGTGGAAGGGTTTTGAAAGAAAGGAACAGCAATTTCTTGGTGAATACAGCTTGGGCTTAGACAACATACATGTGCCCACAGGGAAAGTCTTACTAAGAAGTTTTTTAACTGGGGCAAGCTCTCTTAATTTTTATTGTGATATTGTCATTTTGTGGCTGAGAAAACTGGTTTAAGAAGAATGTATGCCTGATATGTCATGGAATTGGGTTATCAATAAAGAAGACAAGGGTGCAGAAGCATGAATACATTTATCTTTCTTTGGATGAATAACAAAGTGAAAACACCATTCAAGAGTAGCTAGATTGTTCATTGTTAAAAGTTTTCAGTTGAGTCCTTAACATTTTTGCAAGAATAGTCAAGAGATTACTTTTAGGAAACGTTCATTTGGTGTTTTCATTTAAAAGACAGGGGTAGAGTGATATGAAGACCTTAGAATTTTAGACTTCTAGAACTTGTCATCTGAAGATTCTCACATGTTCTCAACATTTAACTTCATTGAATTTGTAGATTTGTTTAAGAATAGTTTTTTGTTTTTTGTTTTTTGTTTTTTGCGGTACGCGGGCCTCTCACCACTGCGGCCTCTCCCGTTGCGGAGCACAGGCTCCGGACGCGCAGGCTCAGCGGCCATGGCTCACTGGCCCAGCCGCTCCGAGGCACGTGGGATCTTCCCGGATCGGGGCACGAACCCATGTCCCCTGCATCGGCAGGCGGACTCTCAACCACTGCGCCACCAGGGAAGCCCAAGGACAGGTTTTGTAACCAATTTCATCAGTGAACATTCTCAAGAAAGGGGAGTTAAAATATTTCATGTGATCTCTAGTGATTTTTTATTGGATATTCTATTATCTATCACCTAGTCAACTCTCTAAATTATAATACTAGTTTTTAAAGGCAAGGATTCTCCTCCCACATCCTCCCTAAAAAGGATTGTATATATGGTGGTCATACATTTGCAAATAGAAACTAAATAAGCTTTCAGACTCTGCTAGAGTACTTGAAATCTGGAGTATTTGAACCTGAAGTCTGTGTCTGGAATATTGCAAGTTCCTTCTTTAATGAATTTATGCCACAGAAGTAAATAGTACCATGTTGATGCCTGAAGCTGAAATAGATCAATTCTATGAGCAATAACATTAGTTTTTGGTTTGAATAACTTTGCAAAGAAGTGTTTTTTTTAACATCTTTATTGGAGTATAATTGCTTTACAATGTTGTATTAGTTTCTGCTGTATAACAAAGTGAATCAGCTATATGTATACATATGTCTCCATATCCCCTTCCTCTTGCGTCTCCCTCCCACCCTCCCTATCTCACCCCTCTAGGTGGTCACAAAGCACTGAGCTGATCTCCCCATGTGATGCAGCTGCTTCCCACTAGCTATCTATTTTACATTTGGTAGTGTATATATGTCAATGCTACTCTTTCACTTCATCCCAGCTTACCCTTCCCTCTCTCTGTGTCCTCAAGTCTGTTCTCTACATCTGAGTCTTTATTCCTGTCCTGCTCCTAGGTTCATCAGAACCATTTTTATTTTAGATTCCATATATATGTGTTAGCATACAGTATTTGTTTTTCTCATTCTGACTTACTTCACTCTGTATGACAGTCTCTAGGCCCATCCACCTCACTACAAATAACTCAATTTCATTTCTTTTTATGGCTGAGTAATATTCCATTGTATATATGTGCCACATCTTCTTTATCTATTCATCTGTCGATGGACACTTAGGTTGCTTCCATGTCCTGGCTATTGTAAATGGTGCTGCAGTGAACATTGTGGTACATGACTCTTTTTGAATTATGGTTTTTTCAGGGTATATACCCAGTAGAGGGATTGCTGGGTCATATGGTAGTTCTGTTTTTAGTTTTTTAAGGAACCTCCATACTGTTCTCCATAGTGGCTGTATCAGTTTACATTCCCACCAGCAGTGCAAGAGGGTTCCCTTTTCTCCACACCCTCTCCAGCATTTATTGTTTGTAGATTTTTTGATGGTGGCCATTCTGACCTGTGTGAGGTGATACCTCACTGTAGTTTTGATTTGCGTTTCTCTAATGATTAGTGATGCTGAGCATCCTTTCATGTGTTTGTTGGCATCTGTATATCTTGCAAAGAGATTTTTTTTATCATGGTTATACAGTGATTGCTCCCTCTCAGCGTGCCTTCCATATTCTACACCGCTCCCTTCCTGTCTCTCTCTACCTCACCTCCCTTTTCCCTCCCCTACTCTGTATTTTCCCTCCCTCTTTCCTTTTCTTCTTTCTTTACCTCCTGATCCCCTATCCATCTCTCTCTCTCTCTCCCTCTCTCTCTTTTTTTCTCCATGGTTAATGGTAAGAAATTTGAAATAAAACTCAGTCAAGTAAGTTGAGGAACAGAGCAGTTCATGTCCTGATAGACTCCTGTAACTCACATTCCCTGTGAAAACAAGATTTCATTTCATCTTAATGAAGCAATATGTTGAAGAGTCAGATTTTTCTCTCAATAGGAAATAATATTGCACATCTAAGGTTGCTTTTGTAAAATAAATAACAGGTGAGATGACTATCTTTTGAGTGACTTAAAATATATAGTGACAAAGGCCAATTTGATCATATTTATGAGCAGAACTTCCAAAACATTTGCTAATAGAGAAACTCAGATTAGAACTCTAGACCCTATAGCCAAACTTGCAAGTAACAGGAAGTAAGTTATTAATAGTCAGTAGTGGATGCTAGTCCTACAAAATCTTGTGAGAATGACCTGTATGGTTCATTAAAAAAGAATTTGCTATCTCCAGTCAAACAAACAGAAAGAGTATACAAAGGTGTTCTTTTCCATGAGATTTGGTTAGAAATTATGAAGTAGAGTTAGGTTTAAACTAGGTCATATAAATCCGTAAGCAGCCTAAAATAGCAGTGAATTTTTCCACTATAAGTTTGCCTTTCAGGAATGATAGCATTGCCCTCTCTTTCTACCATTGCTCAGTAAGCATAAAATGACATTCTTAAAAAACAAAACCTTCTTAATGAGCATAGAGAAGGCTCCACTTGGAGAGTCTCGTAATGGTATTCAGTTTGGATTTCTGAATGCTTTTTTCTTTTTAAAGATTTTGTTTGATGTGGACCATTTTTAAAGTCTTTATTGAATTTGTTACAACATTGCTTCTGTTTTATGTTTTGGTTTTTTGGCTGTGAGGCATGTGGGATCTTAACTTCCCTACCAGGGATTGAACCCATACTCCCTGCTGTGGAAGGAGAAGTCTTAACCACTGGACCTCCAGGAAAATCCCGACTGCTTTCTTTTTTATTTTAACAATTGGAATTCTCTACCTGCTTTGTTCTTTCTGGAAAAATCTATTGGGAAATGCTACAATTAAAATCAATGCCATGATTATTTGTACTGTAGGGTTTTTGTTGCTGTTCAAGAAGCATCCCTGTTTCATGGCTTGATGCACACACCTGCCAAATTATTGACATAAACATAAACAGTGATGGGATTGGGAAGTGGAAGGGTGGGGTCTTACCAACAGAGCGGGCTGGACTGGCTACAGGGCCTGAAATCCACCGTGGGGTTGGTAACCACAGTTATGAAGTCACTATATAGATTGTGTTTTGAAAGATTTTAGAAAAATTATGTATGTGGAAGATGAAGTGTTTATATAGTCATTAAAAACATTGTATCTGGGCTTCCCTGGTGGCACAGTGGTTGAGAGTCCGCCTGCTGACGCAGGGGACACGGGTTCATGCCCCAGTCCGGGAAGATCCCACGTGCTGCAGAGCGGCTGGGCCCGTGAGCGATGGCTGCTGAGCCTGCGCATCCAGAGCCTGTGCTCCGCAACGGGAGAGGCCGCAACAGTGAGAGGCCCGCGTACCACAAAACAAAAACAAAAACAAACATTGTATCTTATTGAAATTAAAGTTATTCAGTGAATAATGGTTTGGTATTTGGAAAGATATTTGGAGGGGAGGTAACACTGCTGACAAATTAAAAGCCCTTGTTGATTCTGCAGAAAGTACTTCCAGACACTAACAGGATGTCTTTGTTTGGTATATAAGGCAAATTTTCTTTTTACATTTTTAAATTAAAATTACATCGGCAGGTAACATTTTAAAAAATAAACTTTTTTTTAAGAACAGTGTTAAATTTACAGAAAAAAAATGAGAATGTATCATATTCCCTGCACCTACTGTCCCTATTAGTGTATTAAATTAGTATGGTACATTTCTCACAATGAATGAACCAAGATTGATGCATTATTATTAACTCATCTATACTTTATTCAGATTTCCTTAGTTTTTATGCAACATCATTTTTCAGTTCTGGGATCCCATTCAGGAGACCACATTACATTTAGTCACTGTGTCTCCTTAGACATCTCTTGGCTGTGAGTTACTCAGACTTTCCTTGAGTTTGATGACTTTTGTAGTTTTGAGGAGTCCTGGTCAGGTTTTTTTTTTTTTTTTTTTTGCTGTACACGGGCCTCTCACTGCTGTGGCCTCTCCCGTTGTGGAGCACAGGCTCCGGACACGCAGGCTCAGCGGCCATGGCTCACGGGCCCAGCCGCTCCGCGGTATGTGGGATCTTCCCAGACCGGGGCACGAACCCATGTCCCCTGCATCGGCAGGCGGACTCTCAACCACTGTGCCACCAGGGAAGCCCTGGTCAGGTATTTTGACTCAGTTGGGATTTGTCTGACGTCATTCTCATGATTAGCCTGAAGCTATGGGGCTTTGGGGAGGGTCAGGTTGCTTCACTATAAAGTCCCTCTTTTATTTTCCTTCTTTCCATACAGCCTTCTTTGGAAGGAAGTCACCAGTCGCTAGGCAAAGCCCACACCAGAGTGGGGAGTTATGCTTGCCTCCATGATGGCATAGTATCTAGAGAAATTATGTGAAATTCTTCTGTATAGGAGATTCACCTCTTCTCCCTCATTTATTTATTTATGCACCATTTATTTATATCTGTATGGACTTCTGGAATTTTGTTTTATACTTTGGGTTATAGCCCAACACTAGGCAGTTGGTATTTTCAAAAATTTTTTCAATTATATAGTGTGATTTTTATTTGTAGTAATACGATGATATTTCAAAGTTACTTTGGGGGCTCAAAACAGTTTCCTAAGTCAATATGTGAATTTCACATCATAAAGTTGTTAATGGTGCGAAGTATTATTTATATACTAACTAGATTTTTCCACATCTGTATAATATAGTTTACTTATTGGTAGTATTGAAATTACACAAAATTTAGAGTGTCAAACATGAATTTAATGTTTACTTTAAAAGCACATTTGTGGACATTAAAATATTTGGGGACAAGGGCATCGCATTTTAATTTGTAAAGATCTTTTATATCTCTACTATGACATTAAGAATGCTTTGTATGATGCCAAGAAATAGCTTAAGAAACTAAGTTTAATGAACATCAAATAAACATTCTGCATTAAACATAAAAAGAGAAAAAACCCTAAACTGTTATCATCTGGGGCTGTTGCACTAAACTCAAGATTATCGACAGTTCAAATAAAAAAACTCTCTTGCTTTTTAAAATAAGCATAATCTCATAATCTCATATTCTATGAGTATAAATAATTCTAATAATTAACTGCAAATCTCAGAAGAAAGTGAGCCATGCCAAGGAAGGACTGAGTATAAATCTTTGTCTTACTAAACCAGATAGATCGTCTCTCAAGAAGAATACTCAAGGCATTAACTGGTTACATGGATCCTCCTAAGATCCATAAGTGGTCCAGGAATTCCTTATCAAAACTGATGGGTCTAAGTCATTTGCCATACTAAGCTAGGAGCCATGGCGAGGGAAGAGCTTGGGTTTCTCTCTCTGGACCTATGAGGGATAGATCCTAATTTCTTTTACCTCTCAGTCTAGGTATTTATCGTCTTATCCTCCCTCAAAGGATCCACTTGCACTAGGATAAAAATTCCATGAAGGCAGGGATGGAGGGTACCACTCAGTGAGCTAAACACTCAGGAAAATTGTTTGATTAAAGGAATGGATTAATGAATGTATGGATGCAGTACGACCCAATACATGTTTTCTTATTAAATTTATAATGCCACCACCAACAATACACACACACACACACACACACACACACACATCTGTAACTTCTGTAACTTTCCTTTAAAAAATCAAAACTAACATAGGACAGTGAGAAAAATAAAAACCTTACAATTTCTCAGATTTTATCAAATAAGATAATGTAGTGTAGTTTGGTAATGCTGCTTCTCATAAAACTGTTCCACTTTTTATGTTGGTCTAGTCAACTAAAGTGTTGAGATCTGCGGGTAAACAGAAGAAAGTATTAGTAGCATCACAGGAAAAAAATGTCAACTTGCTTTAGCTCTGCAAGCAGAGGTTATGAACAGGAATAAATGCACTTTTATAACTCGACCAACTCTTCTAGGTCACAGTGAATATGCTTTTGTGATTCACAAGACTTGACAGCAGTTCTGAGTGGGAAAATTGTTCGAAGCAATTGTCAAGCACTGGTCCCTGTTACTTCTAAAGCAGAGGATATTTTTATCAAGTCACAAGTACTTATACAAGTAAACCAGATGCCAGTGTAAAATTTTCCTGGGTTCAAGAATATCCAAGTCAACTGATGAAGACAACAGACACATTTTCATATTAAACTTTCATAAATAGCTCAGATTCAGCCTGTCTGAAAACATACTATCTGTAGTAATTCCTGAAAAAGATTTTCCAAAGAGGTGAACTTGTTCACCAAATGATTAGAAACCTAGAAAAGAAGTTGTAGCAGTAGGAACCTGGTAGTGATTGTTAAAATCAGTTTCATATGTGTTTATGTATTTGTAGGGGTATAACAGTTTAAAATGATGTTAAGGTGATTATTTTTAACTTATCATTACGGAAAATTTCAAGTATATATAAAAAAAGAGAAAATAGCATAATGAACTCCCATACACCCATCATTCAGCTTCAACAATTATCAACCCAAGTCCAGTATGTTTTTTGCTTTGGTATTCCAACCCACTCTCCCCAACACCAGATGATTTAGAAACAAATCCAAGACGATATACTTTTATTAATAAGTATTTCAATATGCATATCTAAAAAGATAAGGACTTCTAAGCCAAACATAAAATGCAATAGCATAATCCCACCAAAAATGTAATTCCTTAACTTTATCTAAAATTCAAGCTGTGTTCACATTTGAGAGGAATCTTTTATTTTTCATTTTACAATGAGATTATATAAACCCAAGTCAGAAGTACCAAACACATTAAAGTTATTTTATTTGAGACTGGATGTTGAAAACATATTGTTATATGTAATATATACATATAATGTGTATACCAAGAGGAATTCTCTTTCTAATTTTTTTTTGCAGAAGATAAATGAAAACAAAACATAACTTTATTACAAGGGTAGAATAAAAAAGAACTGTATGAAACCAAGAAGATTAATGCGGTCATAGGAAATAGCGAGCATTCCTGTCTGATGATTTTTCCTTCTATTTGTGAAATAAGAGAAGGGTTAATCTGCTAAGAATGAGTGGAGATGTGATAGAGGAGAGTAGAGGAGTTTCAAAATGGTCTTAAGTAGATATCTAGTGGAAAATGGGAAATGGGCTCTCACTACATTCTCTAATACAGATTTTCCTAATTTCTCTTAGAATATCCCTGATGGGAAAATTAAAAGAGCAACTTTTAAAAGTCTTAGATTATAGAAAGAAGTGACACTCATTATAAGGAAGAAAAACTCTTGAAAACTTCATTTTATGGTGTAGTCTGGTTCCATGTCATGGAACAAATATAATATTCTTGATCTAAAACTTCAAATATATTAATAGATGAAGGAAAGTGAAAGTGTACTAAACTATTGATCTCACATAAAGAGAACCAAAAGTGAACATTTCATTTTGGTCTTTGATATTTAGATAAATGTAAGTTAAGGAGCACTTATGAAAAATTTAAAGGGAACTCTTCAAATGATTACTAGCATAGAGACCCTCAAAAACTTTGTTTAATTTAAACAAAACGACTAGCAAGAAAAACAACAAAAAAATTCATATGTTAAAAGACAGAAAAAAATATATCCATGAACAATTAAAGGAAAAGAGGAAAGCTTAGCACTAAATGATTATAAAAACAAAAGTGAATTGATTAAATCCCCCAATTAAAAGTCAAATGCTCTCAGATCAAAGTATAGCAACTAAATGCTATTTACAAGAGACAGCTTTATAACAAAGGCTAAAAAGTTAGGTGTGAAAAATGAGGAAAGCTGTATCAGGAAAATGTAATAGTAGAGTACTACAGTATTAATATTAGGAGTGCAGTAAATGTAATAAAAATCAATGGGGAATTTTCATTACACTCATTTTTCAAAAGTTTCTCTTATAATTTTAACTAATTCATTTTAAAATGAGTATATAACTACTAACAAACTTTTTCACAAAAACATTACCGTGATAAAAATTTGTTCAAAATCAAGATGAAATGGATTGAAATACAGTACCTACAAGAGATTTTATCATTGCAATCTCAGTTGTTGAAGTAAATAAAATATAAATGAGTTTATATCGGGTTTGAATAATATACTTTATCAGATTAATTTATCAGATTGGTGTCATAAACATAGACACACATCACTTTTTTCAGCGCCCACACAGTATTCACAAAATTTGATTATATATTAAACCAAAATTTTGATTATATATTAAACCGTTATTATATATAATAACTTATAAATAGCTGAAATTGTATAAAATTTACTTTCTTATCAAAAAGGCCTTAGAAAAAGGTTTACAAAAACCATGACACAAGTATATCCAATGACGTATGGTCAAAAAACCTCAAATCTAAAGTCAAAGAAGAAATAAAAAACTGTGATTTTTTGTTGTATTACTTACTACTGTATCACAAATTACCCCCCAAACTTAGAGACTTAAAACAATAAACGTTTATTATTTCACAGTTTCTGTGGGTCAGAATTCAGAAGCAGCTTACCTGGGTGGTTCTGACTGAAGGTGTCTCATGAGCAGTCAAGATGGGAACCAAGGTTGCTGTCATCTGAGGCTTGACTAGACGTGGAAGATCCACTTTCAAGATGGCACACTCACATGGCTGTTGGCAGGAGGCCTTAGTTCCTTGCCGCATGGGCTTCTCCATAGGGCTGCTTGCAACATGGCAGCTCAGGGGGAGTGAACTGAGAGGGAGAGGCAAGCTTTTATGACCTATCTCAGAAGTTACCCCCTGTCCTTTCCACCTTACTCTATTCCTTCTAAGTGACTCACTGAGAACAGCCCACACCTAACAGGAGGCAAATGAGGCTCCACTTTTTGAAGAGAATGTCCCATAGTGAACATATTTTAAAGCACCACACTAAACTGATTTAAATATAATGATTATAATCACATAACATCAATATTTGTGGAATGTAGCTGATGCTTTGTTATTTAATCAGAAAGAATGAAGGAAGAAAGAATGTTTTCAATTCAAGAGGCTAAGAAAAGCAGCTGTAACACATTCCTAGGGAGAAAAAAACAGCATTGCTGTAGATCAAAGCAGAAATTAGTGAAGTATATAAATAAACAAAAGACAAGAAATATTGAAATATGTGAACTATTTTAAGTCCCAGTGGTCTGAAAAATCCAATAAAATGGGATAATAACTGAGAGGTAAAATGAGTAATCATAGACACACTGCACTATAAATTTGAAAGGAGATATTACCAGAAATGTAAAGGTTCTTTTTTTAATTATGAAAGAATATTGTTTAAAATTTATGTTAATACATGTTTAAATTTCAGTTAAATAGGCAATTTATTGAAAATACAAATTTGTAAAATTGCTTCAAGAAGAATTTTTAAAATCTGAATTGACATGTAACTATGAAATACATTGAAACTCATTATAAAAAAGTATTGTGTTCTCCCCTCCTTCAATTTTTCTGGGTCCAGAAAGTTTTGAGTTCTTTCAGATAGTCAGTGAGCTGATTACTCTCATGCCATTTAAACTTTCCAACATAGGAAACCTGAGAAATTTTCAAATTAATTCTAAGAAATAGGACTCAGGTATCCAAAATGACAAGATTGGAAGGAATTTAATCAATCTGTAGATCAATTTTAATTATAAACACACATATGATACCTGAGTGATACCAGAGGTATAGTGGTATAAAAGTGGTGGAAAAACAATATAAAGTCGTTGGACCTTTAAAATAAATTCAATAATTTACTACTTATAAGAGGTATATCAAAAACAAAAAGACACTGGAAGGTTAAAGTAAAAGACTGGACAAGTATAAACTAGGTGAATGTAAAAAAATCTACACAAATAACAACAAATAAACAAAATAATTTAACCTAATAGCGTTAGAGTTAGACAAGTATAGTTAATTATTAGAAAAATATTTAATAGAAAAATTGGGGCGTCATTTTCTATTGATCAAAGGAAAACACAATAAAAAAAGGATAGTGTTGAATATTTAGAACTGAATACATGGTTTCAGAATATGTAGATTTAGGAGAAAATGATGGTACAATATTCGTAACAGTTGGGGAAGCAATTCAGCGATAATATTTTGAGAATCTTTGAAATGTTCATCCATTCTTGTCTACTTATTCTACTTCTCAGAAAATCTATCTTAAGAAAAACAATCCTAAGTAAGAGGAGAAAAGAAATTATGTCTACACATAGTATAATGATCAAAAGCATGGACTCAGGGCCAGATTGCCTTGGTTAGAAACCTTGTTCTGCTATAGTATCTGGGTGAATGCTCTGTGCATCAGTTTCTTCATCTGTAAAATGGGGATAAAAGCACCCATTTCACAAGGTCCCCTCCCTTGGATTGAATTAATATATAAACTGCATCTCACATACTGATCAGTATGCAGTTGACCCTTGAACAATAAACTTAGGGGTGAGGGGTGATGACCCTCCAGGCAGTTGAAAATTCACACGTAACTTCACAGTTGGCCCTCTGTGGATTCAACCAACCGTGGATTGTATAGTACTATAGTACGTATTTAGTGAAAAAAATTTATGTATAAGTGGACCCATGCAGTTCTAACTCATGTTGCTCAAGGGTTAACTGTGTATGTGTTTGCTATTATTAAATATCAGTAGTGCTAATACTAATGGGAAAACAACAAGGAAAGAAAAAATAACTATTCAATACGATATGAGGGAAATTAAGTACATCTATTAAAGGCATGCTGTGCAGTTATTTAAAATTGTGGCTAGGAAGACAACGTTAAAAATACTAATGATATAATGTTAAGTAAAAAGCGAAAACACAAATGATAATGTACGTTACACGACTAACATTATATATACTAGAATTTCTATGCATATGAAAAAATGGAAGTTTATACCAATGTTAATTGTTGAATATTGAAATAGTTTACTTATTTACCCATTACTTTTATTCACTTTTCTATTTTCTAAATTTATCTTTCTTGAATTAAAAAAAAACAGGCATTTCTTTTTTAAAATTAGATGTTCAGATTGAATGCTGCATAACCTTTCTCATTAAACTTAGAAGAGGACAATCTGTTAGACCTTTTATTTTTTAATTTTTTCTCTCTGTGAGATGATCCAAGTGATTGGAAGAAAATTCAGATCAGGATTCAGGGTTAGTGAAATCATTATTTTATTTCTTTTTGGGTGATTAGACCGGCACTGGAACTGCAACTGCAGAATCAGCTTGGCATGACCATCATAATTTCTGGCAAATATGTGTTTACTTGCCCTATTTACATTTTGTTACATTGTTATAATTGAATTCCTCATACTTACAGATTTTAGCTGCCTCAGTTTTGAAATGCAATTACTTTTTGCCACTTTTATTCCCACATGTTTGCTTTACTCTGCTAAGGAATGGGTTTTAATTGGCTACACTGGAAGCTGATGGCCTCGTTGTATTCTTCCATCTTTCCTTATATCTATGTTCAACCCCACCCACTGTTCAGGTACAAAAACATCCACACTTTGGGTGTTTCTGAGACACAAGTTCTGTTCTGATCTGTGTTGGGAGTAATATTGGTTGAAATGCACATCTATTTAGCTTTGGTCATTTCCATGGAGGGCGGGCCTGTGCAGGGACAGATCGCTTTTCATGAGCATGTCATGTGCGTTCCTGGCAGCTCCGCTGAATGGTATTGGCCAACTTTGGATCCAGGGACTGTTCTGTGTCTTTTTTCACTTCAGGTAGATTGTCACCTTCCCCTTTGTCGGCCAGTGCAAACAGAACTTTTTGTATTCGGCAGGCAGAACTCCAGCTGACCTCAGCATGTCTCCTTGAGATGAACCCTTGTAACCAGATGAAAATGGGTTCAGTGAGTAGTGGGCACACGACTTTGCATTAAATGGTGTTTCGTATGTTTCTCGAGGTGTGCTTCAATTTGGGCCCAGCAATTCCAGTGATGTGGCTCATCTCCCACTTTATTGATCACAGGCAATTCTGAGTATCTTATAACTCTTCTTTAAAAACCGGCTGTGAATTTAAACAGCTGCTGCGCATGCAGGAGGGTGACAGTCAACTTGGCTTCCTAGGAAGAGCGTTGCCATTGTTTCCTGGAGAGGGTTAGAGAAGCATGTCTAATCTAATTGTCTCCCAGTAATAGAGTCTCATTAAGATAGTCTTTTCTAATGGAATTCATTCCGGTTTTTTAAAATATTGCCTTCTGAATAAGCTAGAAAGGCTGGCTGACTCCTAGGGCTGTGTGGTCTGAAAAGTGAGCGGGTCCACCAGTCCCCTTCCCAATACTAATTCCTACCTTTGCTTCCTCTCCTAGATCCTCTGGGGATGGGTCAGAACAGTGTATTATGCAGATCAAATCCTATGGCCATTTGTTACCCAAGGCTAAAATTTCACTCCTATTATATTTCTGATCCCAAAATATGTCTGGGCAACTGCAAGTCAACCTCTCTGAGATTGTCAAAGAGCTCGTACAATAAGTATATTCCAATTTTAAAATGGCAATATTAGATGCCTCAAATGTCAAAATAAGTCCTCTTCTCTTGTTAATTTCCTATGGAAACCTTAAATCACCTTGGAAGTAGAGTAAAAAATAATAACAATAATAATAATTGAAGTCTAAGATGAGGGTAAAAGAACAAAATCTTAGTTTTTAGCTTCTCCACAATGTTTATCAGCCTAAGCCAGTGACCAGCCAGGCTCCATGACCTGTGAACTTAAGCTGAATTGGGAGAACTTTCTCAGCAGGAGGTAAACCTAGATACTCTGCACTTACCTTATTTAGCAGGAAATTACACAACTTGTACTGACAGGGCACATTCGAAATGTTGTTACCTTCTTGCAAAGCTCAGAAATTTGCAATGGCGGAAGCACCATTCACAAGGTTTAATTTGAATTTCAAAAGTCTCAATTTTTATTTTTCAACTCTCAAAGACTAGATGGAGTGAAGGTTTGATCCAGTGGCCTAATGTCCATACATCCTTGTGAAGGCATATTATTTTGACAGGGGTGCTGTAACAAAGTACCACAAACTGGGTACTTAACAGAAATCTATTGCCTCACAGTTCTGGAGGCTACAAGTCCAAAATCAAAATGTTGGATGGGTTGGTTTCTCCTGAGGGCAGTGAAGCAAGGATCTGTTCCAGGCCTCTCTCCTTGGCTTCTAAATGGTCATCTTCATGTTCACGTGGTATTCTCTGCTTATGTACTTTTCTGTCTAAATTTCTTCTTCTTTTTTTTTGCGGTACATGGGCCTCTCACTTGTGGCCTCTCCTGTTGCGGGGCACAGGCTCTGGACGCGCAGCCTCAGCGGCCATGGCTCACGGGCCCAGCCACTCCGCGGCATGTGGGATCTTTCCGGACCAGGGCACGAACCCGCGTCCCCTGCATCGGCAGGCGGACTCTCAACCACTGCGCCACCAGGGAAGCCCTAAATTTCTTCTTTTTATAAGGACAGTCTTAGGGCCCTTTCTAATGACTTCATTTTAATTGATTACCTGTGTAAAGACCCTATCTCCAGGTAAGGTCACATTATGAGGTACTGGGGGTTAGAACTTCAGTATAAAAACTTTGGGGGAACACAATATAGCCCATTAGTGAGCATCTTAAGTCCTAGTCTTCTCTTTCTATGACATAAGAGAGGCCTGTGAAACCTGCCTCCCAGGGAATGTTCCCCTCACCCTCATCTGTGTTTCAGCTAGGGATGGCTGTTTCCTGATTCCTGAGTTCAAACTGCTCTTAATACTTCCAAAATTCAGAGCCAAGTGGGCAGTGCTCCCCAAGTCTTGCTGCTGTTCTGTCTCCACACCTCTTGTGCAGAAGTGGGAGGTGTCTTGATTGATTTCCTGATGCTCATTCCCTACATCTTCAGAATGATCCAGATGAAACAGTAACAGTTTAACCTGCTGGTTAAGTAGCCTTCTCCCTTCTTCAACACAGATGTTGTTTGCTGGCATGAATACCTTTTTTTCCTTACATGCTTCTTTTGATTTGGAGTGTTTCCCAACTCCTGAACCTGTGGAGAAGGCACATGAATCTGAGATTGGTCTTGTCATAATTCCGACCTTGACTCTAAAAGCAGAATGGAATTTGGGATTCCTAGGCCTAGAGTTAAAGGTTTGATCTTGATTCTCACTAATGCTTCATAGATCATAGAGTACTTGGTGGCCTTCCCTTTTGAAAATGGCATGTATTTTTCTGCTCATTAATGTCTGAAAGGCTCGTATATGGAAAAATCCTCTTCCCTATAATGGATCTTTGCCTTAGCTATACTGTCTTAAGAAAAGCTTAAGAAAAGGCTTGCACATTTTTATAAGTCAGGCTATAGCCCTATTTCTTGCAAAGTCCACCTTCCTTGTCAACATCTGGCTTGGTCCCTGGGGCCTGAGCCTCTACTGAAGTGCTTGGATTTGCCCAAAACAGGTAAGGTCTTAAAGCCACCTGCTTTAGACTTAACATGCATAGCCCTTACTCTATCAAGACAGCTACTTTCCTGTGAACAGAATCACCATCCAACTGCAGCGATCTGCCAAGGTGAGAATTCCAAGTGACACACAACTTATCTTCAACTGTCTATCAGGTCTCAAGAGTAAAAAGTCAATTGCAAACTCAGGTTACCTCCAACTTAATGGTCCAATATGAGTAGCGCAACCTGCAAAGTCAAAACATCCCATTCATGCCTTACATACCGAAGTTCAAGGAACAAAGCCATGTGTCTCAAATTCATCTACATCTCTCTATGTGCTATTTTGACCCACAGATTCCATTCCTTCTTTCTGAAAGTTTCTGGCCCTCCACAAAAGAGCTGGAGCTTGAGAGGGACCCAGTGAATAGCACCCCTCTTCCTTATCCAAGTTCTGAACCAACTGGGAAATAAGGCAGATGGTTGACCAAAACACTATCTTAATTAACCATAATGCTGATTTTGGAGAATGTGGCCTATGTGTGGGGGGAAATGAGCTTTGTCAAACTGAACCACAGAATTTCTGGATATACCCACCAGTTGCAGGAGGGCTGGACCATGATAGGTATCCCCATGCAGTGGGACTGTCACCGTAACACAGCATGGTGGAACAGACCAGAACCCACACTTCCTGGGTACAGTGGCTCTGGAGAGCAAAGGGAAAGGAAGTAGGAGGGCTCTACATGTCCCGTTCCTCTCTGGACCTCATCAGTAAGAGCTTTCCTCTCCCGGGGAAGGAGGGAGGTAGGAATGTCACAGTAGCAGAGCCTCCCTGCATGGAAGGACATGTCAGCCCTTGGGAAAAAGGGATCCTGGCGATTACCTGTCAACTGTAAAAAGATGCACACGTAAAAGCTGAGAATTATGTTTTATTTGGCAGAATTTCTGAGGACCTCAAGCCCAGGAGGCTGCCTCTCAGATAGCTCTGAGGGTCTGCTCTGAAGAGGTAAGGGAGGATATATAGGAGTTTTGTAACAAAGACCAAATAGTTGGAGCATCAAAAGATTAGTGATAGTTAAAGAAAACCAGATAACTCAAGTTAATAAATTTAGCACTTTTCTAGGTCCGGGAAGATGCAAGAATCTGAGCTCATTGAAATCATTCCTTTGATATGCACTGTAGCGATCTAGGACCATATCCTGTGCTTTCCCATCCTGAGTCCCCTCAGGGTGCACCGTTGCAGGTGGCTGCAGGGGCTGAGGACTTAGCAGTGGGCAGCTGTTTGTCTCCATCCTGAGTTCCCTCAGGGCTCACTGTTGGGGGCAGCAGTGGCTGATAGCTTGGTGACCACATCGCATCATCGTTTGTTCGCTGATATGGCAGGCAACATTTTTCATTCACACAGCCCACACTTACCCCTCACCAACGATGAAACAAACAACAACCAAAAATCTTTTTGCCTTGCACTTCATACTAGCTATTTTCATCTTCCATTTTTGTGCTTTTTGTTTTTTTCGGGATCTCGGGACTCTTGGGCTGTGTCTTACATACACAGAGCCCCTGAGTGTGGCACCCCACAGATGTCAGTTATCCATGGAAAGTCCTGCCATATTCCTTGATCCCTTATCAAAACGCACAAGTGAGGTGCCCCCTGTGCTTCTCACCTGGAGTGCTTCTGGTTGGTATGGTGGGTGTGAGATTGTTCCGTAGATGCACAGTGAAAATGTGGCCCTTCTGTAGGGGCAATGATTTTTATTAGACTATCTGGGGAAAAAATAACAACAGCAACAGCAAAACCACATTCTCTTGATGGTAATGAAATGCACTCCTATTTTGGAATATAGGGCAAAATTTACATAGATTATTAAGTAAACTACAAGTCTTTAAAGGAAATTGAAATTGAAGTTGGTTTCTTTAAGCTATTCTCCTAGTGCCTTTGGAGACTCACAGTCACTCTCTGTTGGTGTGAAATGGAGTGTGTGTGGTGGTGGGGGGGATATATATCATGGTTCAACACTGGGAAAAACGCTGAAGTGGTAGAAAAAACAAGGACTCTGGAGTCAGATAAATCTTGTGGACAAAGCCCATTTTCTAGCTGTGACATTCTGCAAGCGTCAACTGAAAAATATGCACAACCTAAAAGTTGAGAATTATGTTTTACTTGGCGGACAAAACTAAGGACTTAAGCCCAGGACACAGCATCTCAGATAGCTCTGGGGGACTGCTCTGAAGAAGCAAGGGGGAATCCAGGATATATATAGGAGTTTTTGCAACAAAGATCAGGTAGACAGAACATCAAAAGATTACTGTTAATTAAAGAAAACCAGACATCTCAAGTTAAGTAATTTATAGCTTTTCTATGTATGGGAAGATGCAAGAGTCTGGGCTCACTGAAATCATTCCTTTGATATGTATCCTAGCCATCCAGGGCCAGTATCCTGTGCTTTCCCATCCTGAGTTTCCTCAGGGTGCACTGTCAGGGGTGGCTGCAATCTGATGATTTGATGGTGGGCGTTATGCTTCCATCCTGAGTTCCCTCAGAGGTCACTGTGCCTGGAGGGAGGGAGGTAGCTGTAGTGGCTGATGGCTGCAACATCCTTTGTTTAGTGATATGATAGGTGGCATTTTTAGTTCACACAAGTAACGTAAATGAACTGGGCTCAGTTATTTGTAAATTGAGACACAGTTAAATTTTTCCTCCTCCTAAGGTTGATGTGAGAAGAGATTGAGATAATATCCATGTCATTATTAATGCAGCGACTGACACCTAGTGTGGGCTGCTATTGAGAAGGGACCATCTCCATCCATTTGTTTATCTATTCATTGGTTTATCCATTCAGGTGATCATCGGTTCACTTGTTTACTCATTAACTCACATTCATAAATCTTTTAGTACCTATTCTGTACATAAATACTTTGTCAGCATAATGAGCACTAACACAATTCATTATCAGCGTCAATAGTGTCCAAGTCCATAGCTGGATGACACTAAAAGCATTTGGCGGTACAGGGGAAAAACGTAAAAGTCTTAAATATGTCGCTGCTATTGGTATTAGTTATAGAAATTAATAGATAGGAGAGAATGAAAGATTTGAAGGTATTTTCAGAAATATCAATAAATATGTTTTAGAAAATTATTCTTTGACAAATATATTTTATGTAATAAAAATAATTTCATATTTTAATTTTTATTATATTCAAATATAATGATTATTATTACATAGTTGCATTATACAAATATATAATTATTTATTACATTTAACAATATATTACAATGTTTTAATATAGTAAAATTGATATATATTTTTTGAAACACAAGCCCTTTAGTTTTAGTCTGAATTCTTCACAGATTTCATGCAAATTAGATTCTTCAAATTCTAGAAGCATTATCATGAATTGTTAAAAGTATAAATTAACTGTCACGAGGGGATGCCGTCTATTGAACCTCGGCAAACAGCATGGTCCCAGCTATTGAAGACAGCAGAAGCCAAGGGAGGTGGGCCATCAATCCCAGAAGGCACTGGGGGTGGGTGGAGCAAGGTTTGCGCAACACAGCGTTGGGGGTGCTGTAGCAGTGAAAGCAGGTATGCCCTAAGTTCTCAGAAGCACTCATTTGATGCCTTTGCAAAAATGCATTAAACAGAGTAATTAAGTGAGGAAGACTCTGTGAACTGTAGATAACTCAGGCAGGAGGGGTGGAAGAGGGATTCGTAGGCGTTGGCAGGGATGACATATAGCTCCAGAAGAGGAAGCCTGGCACATGATGTTCCTTCCTTGTGTGTCTACCAGGCTGTTACAGATCCAGCTGAGGTTGCATCATTTTATTCTGAGTAAATTATTCAATAGTTTACTTCTTCCTTTCACGTCCTGCACTTAAAACATAGACGAGGGCATTATGTGGCCTTAGGAAAATTGCCTCGTCTAGTTTTAACGATCCAGACTTGAAGGGACTGATCAGGTTTGGTCTGACCTACCTTTCATGGTGCTAGCAACTAGATGAGGGTTGGGAAATCCTATTGAGATCCTGCTCCCGGGACTTCCATGGCGCAGTGGTTAAGAATCCACCTGCCAACGCAGGGGACATGGGTTCGATCCCTGGTCCGGGAAGATCCTACATGCTGTGGAGCAACTAAACCCGTGCGCCACAACTACTGAGCCCACGTGCCACAACTACTGAAGCCTGCGTGCCTAGAGCCCGTGCTCCACAACAAGAGAAGTCACCGTAATGAGAAGCCAGCGCAAAGCAACAAAGAGTTGCCCCCGCTCGCCGCAACTAGAGAAAGCCCGCGGGCACCAATGAAGACCCAACACAACCAAAAAAAAAAGAAAAAAAAAGAAAGGAAAAAAAAGATCCTGCTCTCTACACTACAAGAACTTGGTTTCTGTGACCTCTTCTGGCATGTTTCATAGTCAGATGGTCCTTATTTAAGCGGGACCATGTGAAGCGATTGGCAAAAGGGAAACAGACTCTCAGATAATAAACACTGAGGGGAGGAACCGCATGGGCTCTCCAGGGACAAGCTCCTTGTTTTAGCAGCTCTGAGGATTCATGGACAGGCTCTGAGGACTGTGGTGGGCAGGCTTCTGGAGCATTCTTCCAGCAAGTACAATGACTCAAGTTTTGTGTGATGACTGACTGAGATGAGAAGAATAGACTTGGAGGCTTTAGGGAGGAGTAGCTTTATGCTGGCCCAGAGTGATTGCCAACAGTATCAGAAATAGGGGCAGGTGTGGTGGATTGTACTGAAGAGATGGGCTGTGCTGGAGTGCCAAATGGTCTTGTCCTGATAGTGGCATTTGCTGTGCACTTGCCCTGTACCTTCATGGACCATGCCTCCTGCACTTTAGCTCACTTAGATCTCACAACCACCCTTTGAGGTAGATAGTAGTCATACGGCATTTTCTTCAGGAAAAGAAAATGATACATGGGTTCATGTAATGCAATGAATAAAAGGCAAAGTCAGAAATTCAATGCTGATCTAATGAATGCTGGAGAGCCCATCAAGCCATTTCTCTACGTTCCTGTGAATATTATGGGAATTTGTTTGTGGAACACGGGTGTAGAATAGCTGGAAAATTCTCACCCTTGTGCAATGAGGTAATGACTCCTGACCTTCTAGAAAGAGGTCAAAGTTTTGATAGCATTCAGGGAGGCAAACTTGTATGACAGAGAAGAATAAGAAGGAATCACAGCTCTGAAAATGACTAGCTGTCTGAGATTGTGCAGTTGTAAAGGAGATAATAAAATAATTTTCTTCATATGTTAAAGATTAATTTATATATTAAATGCTTAGATCCGTGTGTACTGAACTTTTCATATCACAACAGAATAAAGAGTGAAAATGAGAGTGGTTTAGAGTAAAAGCTATTTCTCTGTAATTATTAGTATTTATTCCATATGTATTAGTTAATATTTACTTCTCATTTCAAGTGATAGAAGCTCAACTCAAACTTGCTTAAGCAAAATTCAAAATGACCATGGACTTCAGGTAAGGCCAGAATACAAAGGTCAAATAATGCCACTCATTTCTCTTTCTCCTACCCTTCTTTGGTTTTCTCTTGGTTGACTTTATTCTCAGGCAGACTTTTGACACACAGTCCCAGATTAAAATGAGCAGATCTTTCTCAGTTGATCTATGAAAGTCATAAGAAAGACCTAACTGGGTCATGGACCTACCCTGTGATGAGAGCCTGACCATGGGACTTGGGGAGAAGGAAATTCCCCAAAGGAAAAGATTCCAGGCAAAGACTAATACACTAACGTACTTGAGCCTTGTATTTGGCATTTATGCAGGATAAGAGCCTTATACCACCTAGTCTTTGCTTTCTATAAATAAGTTTGGTATTGCATATGTGATAAATGGTGTAAATGAAGACGTTTCAGATATACCACCATTTGGGGAATGTTTGGGGCAAGATCATCTTCCCGCATGAGATACTTTATTTGCTTCATATCAGTCAATAGCCAACAAGTCTTTATCAAGCAATTCCCATAACTTAAGAATCCTGTCCATACACAGTACAAATCAAATCATAGCACAGTCAGTACCACGATAATGGAAATCTCTCTAGACAAGTAAAGCCCAGGCCCCCGCTGCAAGCACACAGTCTCGAGTGATCTTCAATAACACTTCAGAGCTGTCCCGGAGCATGGGTTGTCTTTGTAACCAGCGGATGGCAGGTAATCTGCGTGGGACAGACCTTAAGATGCTTTGTTTTTGTTTCTTTTTCCTTAGTGTCCTTCATTTGGGTGATTTCACTGTTTATTAACACTCAGTGAGATTTTCAGTTGAGAAAGAACGTTCTGGCAATAAATGAGGAATGCATTGGAGGAAAGCAAGAACGTTTACTCTATCCAGAGTCTATGCCAGGGGTCTGAAAGTAGAAAATATAAAGTGGCAGTGAGCATCCTGATGGTAGATAAAGTTCAGAGTTCATCGGTAGACCAGGAGAGCTGGGGAAAGTGTGGGTGGAGGTCTAGATTGGAGAAGGGCTGTCATGACGGCATGCAGGATTTCATTATCAGTGGGCGGACTTGTGCTGCCATCACCTCCCCCTCCTTCTCCTGTGACCACGGCCCCTGGGTCTTAGCAGATCTGCCCCAGAAGTTGCACAAAGTCTGGGGCCACCGCCCAGAGTTTCAGTTCTCTTGATGTCCATGTTTGGAAGATGTGCTTGCATTCATTTTTGTTTATGGATGTGTCTGGTCTGGGGATTTGCAATAGACAAGGCCATGATGCCACGCTGAGGTGACTTGGAAGAGGAGGAAGGAGAAAGCCATGCATTCTGTGTTTTCATTGCAGGAGTCGCCTGGCCATGCAGCACTAGTCCCAAACCTCCTTATTTTTTTTTTTAAACATCTTTATTGGAATATAACTGCTTTACAATGTTGTGTTAGTTTCTGCTTTATAACAAAGTGAATCAGCTATATGTATACATATATTCCCATGTCCCCTCCCTCTTGCATCTCCCTCCCACCCTCCCTATCCCACCCCTCTACGTGGTCACAAAGCACCGAGCTGATCTCCCTGTGCTATGCAGCTGCTTCCCACCAGCTATTTATTTTACATTTGGTAGTGTATATATGTCATTGCTACTCTCTCACTTAGTCCCAGCTTACCCTTCCCCCTCCCTGTGTCCTCAAGTCCATTCTCTACATCTGCATCTTTATTCCTGTCCTGGCCCTAGGTTCATCAGAACCTTTTTTTTTTTTTTTTAGATTCCATATATACATGTTAGCATATGGTGTTTGTTTTCCTCTTTTAAAGCTCCCTATTTAAAAAACACCCCTATTTAAAAAAACACATGTTTTTATACCATTCCTTTACTCTCTCTTTTTTTTTTTTTTGCGGTACGCGGGCCTCTCACTGTTGCAGCCTCTCCCATTGCGGAGCACAGGCTCCGGACACGCAGGCCCAGCGGCCATGGCTCACGGGCCCAGCTGCTCCACGGCACGTGGGATCCTCCCAGACCGGGTCACGAACCCGTGTCCCCTGCATCAGCAGGCAGACTCTCAACCACTGCACCACCAGGGAAGCCCTCTTTACTCTCTTGAATTAAAATAATAGATTGTGTAACCTACCTACACACAAACATAATTTCAAACATTAATGCCCTAACTCTACTTTGAAGTAGGCATAATTGGAAATTAACTCACAGTATTATATATTTCAACATATAACTGCTTAGGAATGACTATACTTGATGATAAAAAGAAAAAAAAAAAGAACAAACTATCACAGCTTTATAAAATGCTCCCTAGGGGTCGGTACTGCTTCCCAGCTGAGAGCCACTGGGCCAGTCCCAATGCTTCCGTTTAGAGATGAGACAACTGTACTGGGGTGTGTGTGTGTGTGTGGAGTCATTTCCCCAGGACACATCGGGAGGCAGAACCAGAGCTCAGGTCCCCCAGCTCAGGGCCGTGGCCTAGCATCAGCCCTACTTCCCTTGAAACCGACTCCTGGAGTAGAAGCCCCAGAGACAAGCTTGGCCCACATTGAATGCTGTTTATACCCATTGGAGTAGGAGAAGGGGCACAAAGAGGGAGGCAGAGAAGTCAGCAAGGCTGTAATCAGGCATATTCCAATGACCTTGAGAGTTCACTTCCTTATGAGTTCATTCATTCATTCACCCACTCATTCATTCATTCACCCTGGACTTTCAGGACCATCTCTGCTCCTGTTGAGTTTGTATCCCAGTGTAGTATATAATAAGTCAGGAGTTGATAAGTGCAATGAATAAAAGGGGTACTTGTGACAATTACAATTGGGATAATTAGGGAAGAGCTTTCTGTACAGGGGACATTTAGCTGAATCTTAATAACGTGATGGAACCAGGTAAGCTAACATCTGCGTTCCAGGCAGGGAGACCAACAAGTTATAAAGGCACTGAGGTGGGACAGAACTTGTCACTGATAAGAGCTAGAGTAAAGGTGGTGGATACCATTGTCTGTTGGTTTTGCTACCAGCATTCCAGAACCATCTCCTCTCCCTGCTCCTCCCCCAAGGTTGAGCATATAACCCAATTTTGGCCATTTACATCCTCTTCCTACAGACTTTGAAACTAAGACCTCTGGGCCACCCTGGGTAGCACCTGCTTTCCCAGAACTAGTTGTACAACTTTCTATTTAACTAAATGAGTACCTCGAGAGCATTCCAATAACTTATTTTTGTGTGTAAGTTAGTTCGTGCTGACTTCTGTTTTTTTTACAACAGAATTGCTAAAAACATAATCGCCTGCTATACTTAGGTCACCTTTCACGGAGATGCCTGTAGATAACTGAGATTTAGCTTCATCCATTAGTAAATAGAAAAGAGTAGTTGCACACTAAATTATTAGGCAAATGGAAGGGGTTGGTTCAGCACAACAGATATTAGCAAAATCCTTACAATCATTACCAAATAACAATTTAAAGCTAACAATAACCAGTTTTCTAGATTTGCTACCACTTTACCATACTGTGGGCACTTTGTAAGCATTGCTTCTGTCAGCTTACTCTATATTAAGTGGCAAGAATTTTTTTAGAACTGGGTCATCTCTGCACTAGACTTGTTTTCTGTGAAAATGCCAGCCAAATAATCAAAGGCAAATTGAATCAATTAAGTGTATAATAGGCCAAATTTATCCTAGGAGGCCTGTCGTGCTCAAGAGATGATTTGTTTGCATTTTACTTAGCAAAAAATAAATGTTAAGACCATACAACAAAATGTCAGCCAGCTCTTCTTTGGAAGATAACCAGAGGCCCAGTGCCCACTGGAGATGCGTGTGGCAGCTATAGGTGTGTGGGCAAAGTCTTCCACGGTCTCTGGATGTGCTTGGAGTGCTTGCAAAGAGAATCACCAGATCCGCGCTAAGAGCTTTTTAAAAAGCAAATTTCTAAATCATTATTTAAAGTAATATTTTAACCTACCACATATGCTTTGGGAAGCAGTCGTTTGCATACCCATCATTACCGCTCCAATTTTGTCTTGTTTTATGCTTTCCCGACTTAACACCTTTCTCTTTTCTACTTCTGTATAGTCTTTTCAAAGCTAAGAACCTCTTTTTCTTTTATTTTTCTTAATTTCCTTCTTCTTTGCTGGTTCCCTGGGTTTAAGGTTGCTCTGGGGTATTTTACTGTAAGTGATAGACCAAAGTCTGTTAACTTTGTAACACTTGATTTCCAGTTTCCTTTAATTTTTGAATCTCCAGTAACATGAATATTTCTCTTGCTAATTTTTAAAGTGGTTTAAATCTTTCTCTGAAAATAAATGTATATTTCCTGAAACAGGTTTTTACTTTATACTTAATTTTATGCCTCAGTCAGCCGGTTGTCTTCAGACTTCCTGCTGTTTCCCTTTCCCCTAAACTTTGCCCTGGTTTCTATCCATTTCTTATTCATCATCATTCTCTCTGTCTGTCTGTCTGTCTGTCTGTCTGTCTGTCTGTCTCTCTCTCTCTCTCTCTCTCTCTATATATATATATATATAAAATCCCCTTTTCTGACCAATAAGGCAAAAGGAGCCGGCTGTTCTCAAGTTTTTTCTCTTTACGACACATGCAAAGTTGTTGTAGCAGCAGAGACAGATGTTTCATCAGAGAAGTATTTTGCTGTTGGCATCACCCAGGGCAATGCAGTTTACGTCAGTGAGTTCAGTGAATGTAGTTTGGACAAGTGTGGTGCTAAAAGCAATTCAAATCACTTTCTTTTATTTTAACATATATAGTCTCCAGAAAAACCAATGAACTAGGTGTTTTTATATCTATTTCAGAATGTTTAACTATAGCACCTAAAAGGTCACTTTTGGTCAAGGTGTCTCAAGTGAATGATCAAGATTCTGGCCTAGAACTCAGGCCTCTCAAATTGTTATTTCTCAAATTGTATTTCAAGGCCCCCTGCTGGGGGCCTTGGACTACGTTCCACGGCTTTGTGGTTACATCATGGCTTGACCACGCATTTAGTTTTGTGTATTTGGGTAAGTGTAGTAACTTACTTTCTGCATCTTAATACTTTCCTGAGGAACTGTTGAATTAGACATGATGTCAATGGAATGCACGTAGTATGTGCTTTAAAAATCATGGTTATTTTTCTTGTTAGCACCAATGTTAGCTTTAGGATAATGTTTCCCATCACTTGGGGTTAGCCAATGCTTTTGTTTAGCAATAGGAGTACAACCTAAGTTAATTGTTTCCTTGCTCCTGAGGAAGTTTAAATATCGTTAAAGATATTTTGAACCACGACTTCTGGTTAGAAAGTTAGAGACAGGAAAAAAAAGAGTGGCCAGCATGGCTGGTACAAAGGGACTGAAAAAATAGAAGAGGCCAGAGAAGGGGCAGGGAGCTGGGCCATGTGGCCTGGTATGTTTTAGCAAAGGTATGGCTTTTACTCTGGATAAAATCAGAGCATTGTACATTTTTGAGAAGAGGCACACCATGATAAAAGTCATGCTTTTGAAAGGATATCCTTGATCTCCCATCGCCTTTCCTGTGAAAAGGTAAAATACAGTAAGGCTCAATGTTATTCAATATCAGCTACTCAGTATCTCTACTTGGATCTCTAAAGAGCATATGGAGCTCAACATGCCCTAAACTAAACTCCTGGTTTCTGCAACCCTCACACCTGCTCCACCCATGTCCTTCCTCACGTGGTTGCTGGTACTTCCATCCTGCCAGTTGCCAAGGCGAAAAGCTTTGGAGTCATCCTTGAATTCTCTCTTTCTGTCATGCCTCATATAAAATCCATCAGCAAATCCTATGGGTTCTACCTTCTCACCTGGATTATTTCATAACCTCCCAACAGGTTTCTCTGCTTCTATCCTTGGCCTCCCAAATCCAAGGGAAAGGCCTCTGCTATACTATCCTCAGGAAAGACCATGGGAGATCAAGGATATCCTTTCAAAAGCATGACTTTTATCACGGAGTGCCTCTTCTCAAAAATGTACGATGCTCTGATTTTATCCAGAGTAAAAGCCATACCTTTGCTAAAACATACCAGGCCACGTGGCCCAGCTCCCTGCCCCTTCTCTGGCCTCTTCTATTTTTTCACTCCCTTTGTACCAGCCATGCTGGCCACTCCTTGTTTTTCTGCCTCTAACTTAGATCTTTGCTCTAGCAGTCCAGTCTGCCTAAAGTGCACTCTTGTCATCTCAAATATCCACCTAGTTGGTTCTTTTATGTGAGTGTGTGTGTGCACGCATGTGTGCATATACACGTGTGTACATGGATATATGTGCATATATGTATACACAAAGTAGCTTTATTGAGATATGTAATTCACATACCATACAATTCACTCATCTACAGTGTACATTCCCATGGCTTTATATTCACAAAGTTGTGCAACCATCACAAAAAAGACTTCTCATAATATTAGTAGTCAATCCCTATTCCCTTCCACCTCCAACCCTAGGGAACTACCAATCTGCTTTATATATTTATGGATTTGCCTATTACGGGCATTTCATGCAAGTAGAATCATGTAATATGTGGCTTTCTATGACTGTTTTCTTTCACTCAGCATAATGTTTATCAGGACTTTTCATTACTGAATAATATGCCACCATACTTTATTCATCCACTCATCAGTTGATGCACATTTGTGTTGTTTCCACTTATTGGCTATTATAGACAATGTGGCTATGAACTCTCACATACAAGTTGTTCGGTGGACCTATGTTTTCATTTATCCTGGGTTTTCACTTCTCTAAGAGCAAAATTGATGAGGCATATGGTATCTATGTTTAACCTTTAAGGAACTGCCAAACTGTGTTCCAAAGCAGATGCACCATTTTACATTTTCACCAGTAGTGAATGAAGGTTCCAATCTCTCCCCATCGTCGCCAACACTTGTTATTTTCTGTCTTTTCATTATAGCCATCCTAGTAGGTATGAAGGAGTATCTTACCTGGTTTCGATTTACATTTCCCTGACGACTACTGATGTTGACCATCTTTTCATGAGCACTTGCTGACTCTTTGGAATCTTTGTTCTAATTACACCTTCTCAAGGAGGTCTATCATGAACACCCTGTTAAAAACTTCTACTAGGAGCCAATCCCTACATTTTCAGGTACCTTGTTTACATAGCCTTTGTCATCATCGTAAATACCACATGATTTATCTATTATATATGTTTATTGTATGACTTCCTCACTTTACTCTGATCCAACTGTGAATACTCAGCAAGAACAGGAAGCTTTGCTTTGATCATTGATTATATCCTAAGTGCCTAGAAAAGTGTCTGAGAAATAGAAGGCACTCAGTAAATATTTGTAAAACTAATGAGTGAATGGAGAGAAAAATCAGGCCCAGAAGAGACAAGGCAATAATTATGGAGACTGGGTAGAATTACCATTGCTTTTGCCTCATTTTCATAGGTGATGTGCCAGGAGCTTTGCCACTCTTTGGGCTTGTCCACTTTTTAAATTGGTGTTTCTGGACTTCCTTATCAAAAGTATTTAAGGACACGTCTAGAACACATAAGCACCCTGATAATAATTTTAAAAGATTTTCTGGAAGTTTCTCTTTTGTATCTTTGATTCTTTGTACCTGTGACTTGGCTACAAGATGGTTTGTAACTGACAAGAATTTTTCATTTCCATTGAAACCATATCAAGACTGATAACCTTGAACCATCATTTTTACCTTAGATGTGAGGCATTTTATTGTTACAGCTAAAATATTCATTAGAGACTATGTTTTAGTAAGGGCAAAAATGGAGACGGAGTTGGGGAGGACGGCACTTATAAACTGGCTATGAATACTAGAACTTAGAATAAAATGCTGTTGTTCACTGACCAGTACCTCTATCTATATGGACTTACAGACGTAGTAGCACATGTGCTCAGATGGTGTGGCCCTAATAGCAGCTACAGGCTTCAGTACATTCTTCTACTGCCTTTTGCTTTTTCAAATGAACCTACTCCAGTGAACATTGGTGTTTATGTGGAAACACATGCATCCTAAAGATAGTGATGGGTACCATCTGAATAACCATCTTCTTAAAAAAATTCTTAATGACTGTTTAATGCTATTAGGAACAAAACATTTCTTTGCCTCATAACAGAGAAAAGATTATGTATAATTAGTTTATTAGTGAGGATACCTTTCATCTATACACATTTATGGGGATAATAGCTTTTTGGGGAGTCCTGTATAGTTTTTTAAACATCTTCTTTGGCATAATCATGCTTAACTGCTACTTGAACTGTGAACTCAGCTAATTTATCTATCTAGCATACTTTGCTAGGCTCTTTTGTAAGCATTTCAGTTTGGGCATCAGAATAAAACAAACAAACAAACACAGTTGTAATCTCAGAGATGTAATGGAAAAAGAAACAGAGTATTATGGCAAGCAATGTCTTTGGAATTCTTGTTTTATAAATAAATATCCACAAAAACGTACAATTTCAGATTTCCATGTTAAATTCTCATTCACCTTGCTCTGATTATCACCATCAACTGTTCAGTATAAACAGTGGAGCGAGAGCTATACTGCAGGATAACCAGTGGAGAAATAGTTACTGATGGGAAGTACTGACCAAGTGGGCATGAAAGTGAATGGTAGAGTTATTAAGCACAAAACTCAAGGAAGGAAAGATTCATCAAGCTTCCTTCCTCAGATATAATGTGGATCTAGATTTAGAGGAACCATCTCACCTCAGTGGTGTAAGCCAGCTTTTATCCTTTGTGTCCAATGGAAACACCAAGTTGGAAAACTTTGAATAATTAAGTAAGCACTACAGTTACAAAAGGCACATTGAGGCAAACTTCTCCTATCCTGGGAATTTTTTGCTTTGTCCACTGTACTCATTTGCCATCTGGATAGCTTCCTTAAAGCTTTTAAGAGCACCAACTAGGAAGACATTATAAGCAATGTTTAATCTAAATATCTGTGTGTTCACATACTTTGTGATTTGAGTGTTGCTATGATTGATGATCAATTCCAGCACTTCCCTAATTCCTACCACTGAATAGTTTTGTCTTTATTCCATAGCATCTTGACCAGACCCATGCCTGATCAACCAAATTTATTTTTCTTTCTTCCAAGGACTTCATCCTGGTCTTACTTGTTTCTTGAAGTGTGACCTGCCTTTTGAATGGAGGATAAACCAGTCTCCTCTTATCATACCAACAGTAGGAGAGAAAACAGAGACTTACCTCACTCCAGTTTGACTTACATTTCCTTATCTCTTGCTGAAGGCAAAATACATCTAGTCCTGTGGGGAGTAAGGTATCAAACATTATCCTGTAGTGGCCCTAGTATGTTATTTTACCTTTTTCTCTAAGGATGGAATTTCGTGGCAAGATATAGGGATTGTGATTCTCCAAAAATACTAAGCTTCATTTTAGTTTCTGTAGTCACTTGTCTTCTCTTAATAAGCTTGTGGCTTCACAGTTACTTTTCTCATATTTTCCTTCTTATTCAGTAGTTTAATTCAATGGTCTATGACATATTTCCAAAGAAGGTCTAATAATATCTCCATCTGACCTCCTCTTTGGTGATGTGAGCTTCCTGCTTTCACATTAATGAGTGGACTCTAAATCCTTTCCATTTGAAACTGGGCTGAACTCAGAGACTCAATTCAAATTCTATTTACAGAAAAAATATCAACAAAATATATGAGATCTAAGATTACAATCAGCAATAGCATATGGTGGAAGTAAGACTGTATGATTCTTAAGACTAGGTCAGAAAAGTCTTAGGGCTTCCATTTGAGTCTTTTGAAATGTTTCCTCTCCTGATGTTTCTTCTTGAAACCTAGCTTTTCTGTTTCAAGAAGGCCCAGCTACATGGAGAGAACATGTATAGGTGTTCTGGTAAACAATCCCAACTGAGGCCAGGTTTCTGGTCACCCCTGCATAGTGTCAGACATCTAATTGAAGTAACCTTCAAATGATTCTTGTACCTGGCCGTACAAGAGTCATGCCTAGTCAATTGAATATTCTCAGCTGTGGCCCAAACATCATGAGAGGTGAAGAGCCATCCCTTCTGCGCCCTTCCTGAATTCATGACCACAGAATCTGTGAGCATATCAAATGGTTGTTGCTTTACACCACAATGTTTTATGAGTGTGTTTAATGCAGCAATAGATAATTGTAACAGAATTCACCCAAGAACAGAGTGTTCCCATAACAAAAACTTAAAACTTGTCACTGTCTTTGAGATTAGGTTGCAAATGGAAAACAAAAGGGTTTTGAGGCTTCTGCTAAGAAAATTTGGAAGCACGTCGAAGAAGGTATTAATAAAAGCTGGAAGGTCAGTAAAATTATTATGGGAAATTAGAAAAAAGTTTGACAACACAGTTGGGTATTCAAATTATCATGTGGTGATATAGAAAATAAGCTTAATAAATTCGTGGGTTTCCTAATGAAATTTCCAAGCAGAATATTCAAACTACCAACTTGCTTCTCTTAGTCATGTATCATAAGATATAGAAAAAGAGAGCGATAAGGTAAAAAAAGGAAATAGTTAGTTTTCAAGCAAAATTTAGTAGAAAGATAAATAAAACCATGACTTTCTGGGTTGGAAAGTTTAATTGATTTTAATTCCAAGCCTCTCCAGATGGCAAAAGATTTTCAAAGTAAGGAAAGAACTCATGGCAAAGATCAAATTCAGAGCACTATCAGGAAAATAGTCTTGGAGTAAGGATGAAGCTAATGGTGTGACTGCAAAACCTTTTGTAAACTATAGAAAGGATTTAAAATAGTGCCTCAGGGGTCCTTTCTGATGGCAAAGGCCCCCTAACCATCTAAAGGATATAACTTGCAGACACTCTCTGGTAAACAATCTAAGGGAATTATCCCACTGCAGCTTCACAAGGGGCCCTGGATGAAGAAAGTCTATCTCAAAGAAATTAGTGAATGTTAAGTTTTTTGAATGGCTTGAGCAACAAAAGATAATTCATAGAAACCCCACAATGTTTTAAAGAAATTATACTGACAGAAACACCATTAACGCGGGCTAAAAGGCATAGAGACAGCACAAAATGAGAAATTCTTGACATCTTTATTTCCACAGGCAGGAAATACTATAAAAATAACTATTCCGTCAAATACAGGCTATTATTTAAGGCAAAGGCAGGATGATCCACAGCCTGGAACCAAGATCCTCGAGGACAGAGCCAAGAGACACAGGAATAGAGACAGAACAATGAGTGGTCTTGTTGGGGAAGTTTCCAGTTGATAGACCTGGCAGGCTCCCTTTTCAGTGGCTGTGAAGGACCGAGGACTGCAGAAGGAACATGTTTACTGGCTTAGAGGATTTACCGTTTCAGAGTCTGGATCTTACTCCTTTCCAGAGGCTCACAAATTGGACTCTGTGGGCTTGCAGAGAATAGTCTCATTTTCCAGGGGCAGACATAACATTAGCCAAACACGTTCTATTGATTCGTAAAATCAGAATTCTGATTCATCAATTTATAGTGAGAAATCACTGTCACTGGAATTTGAATATTTAAAGACTACAATGGTCAGAAAATTCCCTCTCTATTGGCAAAGTCTTTCCCACAGTAATATAGAGCATAATTTGAAGTCTCCTCAGTATGCTGAAATCAGGAAAAAAAACTGTATGGTTGATTGGAATTAATTAGATGGGCTGAATACACAGTGACTTCAGGCTTCATCTCATCTTATAATCTCATAATAGAGGTGGTTTTACACTGTCCTCTGGGCTATAGCTCCTTGTCATTGTCTCAATATTGGCAATGCCTGCCAAAAGGACTTGAACATGGAAACTACAAGGTTAAATATTCCTTCTCTCTATGCTGTGCTTGAGTGGAAGCTGCTACTTTCATTTACTCTGCTTCCAAGGCTCATCATATTCCCCTAATGATTAAAACATTCTTCTTTTAGACATGTCAATAAAATCAGTCAGGCTACACTGAAGACTTTCATATCTGGGGACTATTCTGTATTCTTAAAGTGTATTTGCACTTTTATTTTTCTTTCTGTTATGTGTACTTCACTAATACTTCAAAAGCTTTCATTCTCTGCCTGTCCATAAAGTTATACTACACTAGGGAATGATCCATGTATCTATGATCCATTGTGTCTATGAAGTATTCTGCACTTCTTAAATATTAATTCAGATGTGATGTCATAAAACTTTTTCCTAGCAGCCTGGCATTCTGTAATTTTTCTTACAAGACTGTACCCCCAAATTACTACTTATTTCTTCCCTAATCAAGTCAACGATTGGTACAGTTATGATACTGGCGTGTCTTACTCTTTGAAATTGCCTCATTTCATTGTGATTTTGTAGTATCTATAGTGAAATTTTATTTTCCAAATCCCTTTGTTTACAAGCATTGGAAATCCACTTTCCAGTAGATATTAAAAAGAGGAGTTTATTGTTTATGTAACAGAAGGCTTGATCCTGGGCCTCAGATTCTGTCATTGCAATGCTGGATAGTTCTGTTCTTTTATTTCATTGATCTCATTTGCTGATACTATAGATGACTTCATTCATGTAGCTTTGGAAGATGATTCTAATGAGTCTCGCATTACATCATCTTTATGGCCTCATATTTTAGAGGAGGAACAAAGTTATCCCTCCCTCTATGCATACATAATCCAAGTTTTGTAACTTGCTTTTATCTTTGAGCTAATTTTTCTTTGACTAGCAGAATGGAATGCTTTAACTAGCCTGTGTAGGCTGCTCATGGATTATTGGAAGGCAAACTATGAGAGCCACACCAGAATCCATGT
The DNA here is from genome assembly GCF_964374135.1 of Grampus griseus. Classification (NCBI taxonomy): domain Eukaryota; kingdom Metazoa; phylum Chordata; class Mammalia; order Artiodactyla; family Delphinidae; genus Grampus; species Grampus griseus. Next base: position 10,267,780 of record NC_139001.1, read on the forward strand.
AATTTGAAGGAGTGGTTTCCCAAAGGCAGATTGGACTTTTACCAGATAAATAGTGAATGACACTCTGGGAAGGATATTAACAGACAGCCACATATTTATATACATATGCTATGCCCTGTAATGATTACAAAGGCACTTATGATTTCAGCTTTTGCCCTATGTATGTGTAATATGTTAAAGTAATTGTGAAATTATCTGAAAACATAATATGTGACCAAAACAATGTTCTATTATAGGGATTGGCAAACTATAGCTCATGGGCCAAATCTTACCTCTGCCTGCTTTTGTAAGCAAAGTCATATTGGAGCACAGCCATGCACTTTACTTTATTGTCTGTGGCTGCTTTCACTCTACAACAGATTGGGTAGTTGTGACAGAGACCACTTAGTCTGCAAAACTGAAAATATTTACTCTCTGGTCCTTTACAGAAAAAGTCTTCTGACTGCTCTTCTATTAGAAAGATTTCCTTGTCCAATTGAGTACAGTAAATCCCCTACATACGAAACTTCAAGTTGAGAACTTTCAAAGATACGAACGTGTGTTCTCATGTCCAGTCACGTAAGTTAGTTCACGTGTCTGGTGTACATTTTCACGTGCATGCATCCTCTAGTGGTTGTGCTTTTGTGTACTTTGCTGTACAGTACTATTGCTGTGCAACACGAGGAGCTTACTAATGAAGACTTGATGGAATTGGAGGCCCAGAGAAAGGATGAAGAGAGACAAGAGAAAGCAGTAACTGAAGAACTGAAGAGATCCATGATACTGGAAATAGCAAGGTGATTTTCTTTATTTGAGGAGGCACTGTTAGTTTTTGAGGCACAGAACCCAAATGTAGAATATTGCATGAAGTTTGCAGCAGCTGTTCAGAATGTGATCCAGTGCTGCCGTGTCATCTATGAGGAGATAAAAAGAGCATCACTGGATCGTTTTTTTAAGGGAGGTAGATAGAATTGAATCCAGCCATCAGTGGAACCAGAACCTGTGCCATCAACGTCAGGCATGAGTGAAATTGCATCTGGCCCTCCGTCTCCTATGGCTGACGATCCTTCAGCTCTACCATCACCCACCTCCTCTCCCTCCTCCAGTCAGTAACTCTTCTTGCCTGTTTGTTCGATGCCAGCTCCTGTATGCCAGCTGTTGTAATGTTTACTTTTTGTGTTTGTTTGTTTTTTATGTATTATCTGTGTGAAAGGTATTATAAAGCTATTACAGTACAGTACTGTATAGCCGATTCTGTTAGTTGGGTACCTAGGCTAACTTTGTTGGACTTACGAACAAATTGGACTTACCAACCCACGCTGGGAATGGAACTTGTTCGTATGTCAGGGACTTACTATAATCTCTAACTAGTAAATAAGACCAGGAAGAGGCAGTTGATTAGTTTAATCATCTGAGTCAATGGAGGTAATTGATACTGGAATGTATCTTACAGCGAATCTATCTTTAGATTCGTCTGGGTAAACTGAGATTAATTCATTGAGGTGAATATTTGTTCTTTCTCCCTCTCTCATCTTAGAAACGAAGTCTGTTCTGAGACATTTCCAGAAGTAGGGACCAATGGATGGGGAGTAGACATTTTCTGAATATTGCCACGTGCAGAGGATGTAGAAATACTTCCATTGGGTTTCAGATGATATATTCAATAAAATCATCTGGGGATGAATCAGAATGGAAATGGCATCTGGAATTTGTCAATTCATTAAATTCCACTTCACCAGTTAATTTCATATGTTAGTCAGCTTGGGCTGCCATAACAGAATACCATCGGATGGTTAGTTTAAACAACAAAAATTTATTGTTATGGTTCTGGAGGCCAAAAGTCCAAGATCAAGGTGCCAGAAAGATAGGTTTCACTTTAAGGCCTCTTCCCTTTGCCTGTAAGTAGCCATCATCATGTTTCTGTGCTCACATGACCTCTTCTTTATGTGTGGGCAGAAAGAGAGGAAACAAGCACTCTGGTGTCTCTTATTAAGGGCACTAATCCCATTATGAGGGCCCCATTCTCATGAGTTCATATAACCCTTATTATCTCCTAAAATCTCCATCCCCAAATACCATCACATGGGGGCTTAAATCTCCAACATATGAATTGTTGGGTTGGGGGAACACAAGCATTCAGTCCATAACATTTCCAGTGTCAAAATTTTGTATGTGCATGTATGTAACTGGTGATGATCCATGGTCAGAAAAATGGAAAGAAAGTTACTTTAATCATTCAATAAATATTTATCAAACTCATTAGATTTTTTAGTTTTTATCTTTCACTAATATACCTTTCTTGACCTCAAAGGTCCACAGTGAAACTCAGAATTTTTTCAACCCAACTTGGTGCACATAGAGAATGATATATTCATTCCATAATAAAAACTAGAAACTTAGAAGTCAACCTCCATACCTCCTTCTCACATCTGCCAAGACTTGTCAATTTTACATCCAAAGTATATCTCAAATCCATCCATGTTTTACTATCTCCATCACCAGCACCCGAGTCAAGGAAACCAGGAAACCATCTCTTGTCTTTGCTATTTGAAATAGTCTCCAGACTACTCTCCCTTCTCTCATTCTTATGATTTCCATTTGTTTATCTGTTGGGCAGTCAGAGTAAGTTTTCAAAGCATGTCAAAAATATCTGATTACATTACCTAACTACTGCAAACACTACTTTGGTTGTTCATTGTTCTTCAGGGCTGAGCATGGCCTTCTAGGCCCTGCTTTGTCTGCCTCTACCTGCCCTTGAATCCTCTTCTCATTCTCACTCTCCAGGCACACTGTCTAGCTTCTTATTCCTTATCTCCCTCCATTTTCTTCCTTTCCCTACTGTCTTAGTCCATTCAGGCTGCTATAACAAAATGCCACAAACTAGGTGGTTTATAAGCTATGGACATTTATTTCTCATAGTTCTGGAAGTTGGGAAATCCAAGACCAAGTTGCTGGCACGTTCAGTGCCTGGTGAGGCCGAGCTTCATCACTGACAGTGTCTTTTCACTGTAACCTTACATAGTGGAAGATGCGAGGGAGATCTCTGATACCTCTTTTATAAGGACACAATCCCATTCATGACCTGTTTACCTCCCAAAGGCCCCACCTCAAAGTGTCATCACACTGGGGATTGTTTTCAACACATGAATTGTGGGAGGACACAAACATTCAATCTGTATCACCTAACCACTTCTACCTACATTGGAAATTATTTTCCAAGCTCATTCTCAACTCAAGGTCTTTGCCCTTGCAGTTCTTTCTGCCTGGAACACTCATATCTTCACATGGTGGACTTGTTCTTGATATTCCAATCTTGGATCAAATGTCATGATCTTAAAGGTGTCTTCCTCAACTAAACAATCACTCTGTATAATTCCAGTTCATTTTCCTGATAGCATATATCTCTTCTTTGTTTTCTTGCTTATTTTTTTTTTTATTTCTTGTCTGTCTCCCTCACTAGAGATAACATGATTGTGTATCCTCAGTGGCTGACATAATGCAAAACCGAGTAAATGAATGAAAACATTAAAATGAAAACATGATATAGCATTGTTTCCCTCACCTAGTTTTAAAGAAAAAAAATATCACACTTTATGGGAAGTCACTATAATTGAGTAATTTATATTCTGAAACAAGTAGCTTGAGTTGAAATCCCAGCTCTGCCATTTACTAGTTACACCATCTTAGATTCATCCTTGAACCTTTATTTCCTCATATTTTTAAAAAATGGTTATAATATCTACCTTGTAGTGTTGTTATGAGAATCACATGAGTTATTGTAAGTAATGAACTGAGAATACTGCCTGGTACATGGCCAGCTCTCAGTATTTATCATTCGTCAGAGAGTATATTAAATTAACATTCATTAATTAATAATATTTTATTACTGAATGTATATTAAACTGAATCTAACAAAAGTTTACTGGCAGAAAGGCTGAGCATTTTTTGTAATTTTATACTTAAGCAAACTGGAAAAAAACCAGAAAGAATCTGTTTTGGAAGTTCATTGCCTTGCCTGAGGTCCCTACCTCTTGACCCATAGAGTCAAACCTTGAACATAGGTCTCTAGACTGCATATTTAGAACTTTTTCAACACGCTGGGTCTCACACCATTTGTTGTAATATCCATTATGCAGCCTATGCGCACGTTTGGGGCAGCAGCAAAGCAGGAATCCCCCATAAATGAGAAAAATATTTGGAAATAGATAATTTTAAAATGTTTCAGCTTTGTATTTTGTTAAATTTCCTGTACTTTCATGGTTTTATCTGTTTTCATTTCAATTGATATGTGTCTGCATGACACAGTAAAATTTTTCAGTCCTTAGGCTCTCAAAAGATCCAGAGATACAATCATCTGACCTTTCATGTACCAACATGTTGGCTTGGCAGAAGTTCTTGGGACTTACATATCAGTGATAACTGTTGACACTAGTTCTCTTGACCTTGAAGATATCTCTGAAAGACAGGACCACACATGGAACAAAAATAATGATTTAGTCTTTATATCAACCCATTTCTTGGCTTTGGTGCTGCTGAGGGCAGTGGGAGGTGGATGGGAGGGGATGAGTGATGAAGGGTTGAAACTAATGACATTTGACTCACATGGCCCTGCACCCCTGCATGGAGACTGATCAATTCCCCTAACCTCTCTCATCCTAGCAGGCAGACGCCATCTGATAATAACTCAGAATTCTTTCTCATTGGAGCCAATTCTGAACTGGTGGTCTGGAGAGAAACTCTGTATTGAATTACCAAGTAGTTCCAATGGAATCATTTCCAACAGTAATTAGGGCTGATGGAATGCCCATTTTTAAAAAACAGTACCAAATTCCAGATTTTCCCAAAAAGAAAAATTAGAGCTCAGCTCGCTTGCTTGCATTCCTCTTTTTAAGAGTGTGGAAAGACCTTTTTGCAAGAAAGTAAAGAATGCCTTCATGTTCATCAGGATGCGTCCATATTCTCTTCATTTCTGTTACCACGAACCTCCCACAGTATTCAGGTTGTAATGGGGAAAACCGAGACATTGAGAGGTTGACAGAGGGTCTCTCTATCTTAATATATAAAATGGCATCTTGGCTGTGTGGTTCAATGGTGGCTGCATATATCAAAGTTTTGTGAACTTGAATCAAACTCTTTTTAATGGAGACTTATCTCAATTGATAGAGTGAAAAGACTAAGTTATCTGTTGGATAACTCATTCTCATCAAAGGAAGAGATGACATTCTATTTAGGACAAGGTTGAGGTAATGACAGTTGTTTGCAATGAGAAGACCCATTCTTAACTGTTAGTGTATGGCTGGGAAATGTTCTGAGGCATTGGCTTGGTTTGATAATGGTTTAATAATCCTTGATGGAAGCCTAGAAAGTTATATCAAAAGGAGAGGTAATGTGTCATTTTAAAAAAATGACCAGAATCCTTTCTTCTTGGGTTTATCATCTTTTTACATTTTGTAACTCTAGGATGCTTAACAGTAGCCACTGGATATACCTTATCCAATAAATACCAGCTGGGGCTGGTAAAGCAAGCTGAAAACACATGTATTTGAGAAGCTGATACTAAGATTATAAACCATTTCTGTTGGCTTGAAAAGAGAGAACCACAATTATCATGTTTTTGAGCCAACTCTCGCATTAAGAAATTTCTTGAAGAAACTGGATCCTTGCTATTTTACTGGGTAAGTTCCAAGTGAACATCCCGTCCCAGATCCTTAAGTGCTGTTATCATATAGCTCATTTAAATAAGTCTCTCTAAGGTTCAAATTTTCTCATCCCAGGAGTAAAAGAGCTACTTGAGTTAATACTTTCTGTCACTCAACACTGGCATTTTCCTTTCTTTTTCCATGCTCTATTGGTGCTGGGTAAGACAGAAGTGCTGAGCATTAATTGCAATTATCATATTCAAGGCAGAAGTGCCACATTATGAAGAACTAATGAGTGTTTATAAGCTGCATTGCAGATGCATGTGCAAGCATTATATCATGTGAGAGGGGATGAAAACTTGCTAGATTATACAAATCAAAAGTTTATCCATAACTCTTCTGAGCCCACGGTGCATCTGTACACTGATTTGCACTTTGTGCAGCTCTGAAAGGTGATACATCCTGACTTGCATTGAAGGGGGAGGGGTTGCCAATGCACCCAAATCATGAAAGATGTTTTTTAATGTCTTTATTGGAGTATAATTGCTTTACAATGGTGTGTTAGTTTCTGCTTTAGAGCAAAGTGAATCAGCTATACATATACATATATCCCCATATCTCTTCCCTCTTCAAATCATGAAAGATTAATGAAGAGCACACAAGACTAGTCGGAGGTGATTTGGCAACACAGGCTTTGGTGTTGCATACTTGGACTTGATTCCAGGCTCCATCTCTTCACAGCTGTGTGACTTCAACAACTTCCTTAACTTCTCTGTTCCTCACTTTACTTGCATTAGAGACAGAATAATAGAGGACTCATGATCGCTGGAGCTAGAACCCACAGCTCTGCCATGTACTGTGGCCAACTGTGGCACCATGGGCAGATTGTTTCATTGAGATTCCCTGACCCTAAGTTTCCTCATCTGTAATGTTCAGATAAAAATAGTGCTTATCTTATAGGGTCTTTGTGAGGATTATGTTTATTAATCAATACTCTTTATAAATGCTTAACACAGTGCCTGAGACTTAGTAAATGAGCCATGCCTGGAAGCTAATCCAGATATTCAACCTACTAGACTCTATTTTAGCAAGAAAGAGAATAAGGTGACAGTCTGTTGATGTTGGCAGAACCTTTCTTCTTTTAAATGACCATAATATACAAGGTTTTAGGCACCCTGGAGGGCAGATTTTATCAAACTGTCTTTCCAGTGAGCTGGTCTAGAAGGTCTGAGTAACAGTTTTGAATGGCAACTGACCTGAGGATTTCATACTCTATTTTCTTATGAAACCTGTAAGGTTCTGGAAGAGAAAGTGGCAACTCCCATAAATACTTGAGTGGTGACCCCATTGTGCAACAGATTAATTGGGCCATTCATTAATAATATATTGGTAATTGACATGAATTGAGTAAAGATGTTTTTGATTCCAGGCTGAATCACTTTCCCTCTGTCACTTAATCTTCAAACATCCCTTGGAAATTGCATCCCTCTGTTTTGGGGGATGAAGGATAAATTCCACAACTCAGTCTACACAGCCTGTGTGGTTTGCTTTCTGCAGGCTTCAGTGAAGTTACTCTCTCCTTTTCCACACATTCTTTTCTTTCTTTCATTCATTCATCCATTAGGTTTCATTCATTCATTCTGCACATATGTACCAAACACACAGGTGATGCTCCAGCAGTGAATATATTAAGTCCATGTTCCACTGGTCCTTATGTTCTAGTGGAGGAAACAGGCGACCAAAATAAATGTATAATGCTATAGAGAAAGCTAATTCAGAATTCAGGAAACAGAAAGATTTGGGCATAAATTGAAGAAAATATGGGGGTGAAGCATGAGGGTCTCTAGGTGATGAACATTCTATGCTATAGGGAATAAAAGCACAACAGCCCTGAGACAGGGGTGGTTGGCATGTTCAGGAGTGGGTGGCAGTGGAGGAGGTCCCTGGTACCAGTGTCACCCCCACTTTACAGTGTAGAAAACCAATCATTAGAGAGGCTATCCAAGTCAGCCAAGGTCACACAGCTAGAAAATAGAGCTGCACACCTCTGGGGTCTGTGCTCCTAACTTCTGTGATGTTTTGCTGCTCAAAAGTGTTCCACTTCTTTGACATTTAGGGCTCTCCATGCTGCAGGACAAGGCAGTCCTTCCTTTCCCCCTCAATTCTTCAACCAATTAACAAAGGCATCTCATTTATTTAAATGCTTCTCAACCTCTTCTTTTAGGTTGCTTTATATGTTTCTCCTCTATATTCTTCTTCAGCTTTATGATTGTAAACAGGCATTCCAAATCAATTTGTGGCTGAGGATGGAAGTTACGTGCAGATGCATTGTTGTGGCTTTTTCTCCTTTTTTGCCTATGCAAGAGTGATTTGTTCACTAAAAAAATAGTTCTGCCCTCCATAACCTCATTTGATGGCAACAGTAGTTCCTGTGATAATGCAGAGCTGCTTCTCATGTCTCTTCCATGGATAGATATGAAATATATGAATTTTTTGTGCTATGATACAGTAAACAAAAGACAGGTTTTTTTCCCCCTTGTTGCTCCCCTTCCTACAGTTATATCGCTTGATCTATCCATGACTATTGTCAGGTTAAAAATGTCAGATGAAATCAACCCAACCTACACATCGGGATACATACATATTTTCCAAAAAATTGCAGCCTACACTTTGGCTAGGTAAGTCAAGCGGGGTGTTTCTCTCTTTGCAGTACCACTGATTGAGTGTGCATGCACCTGAGCCTCTTCCTTAAGTTATGAGAAAATAAATCCAGTAGGTAAAAGGGAACAGAGGATATTTTAAAAAAGGAGAGATTTATTAAGATAAGAGTATACTTACTTCATTTAAAAAGTTTAAAACAGATAAAACAGTTGTGCGAATGATTAGAACACAAAGTGGCATATTGATATTCTTTGATGTCTGGGACTGAGATTTTTCTTACAGTTTTCTTATAAATGGCCCCCTAATGAGTCAGCTAAGCAGATCAATAAATATATCCACTAACTGTTCCTTCTGTAGTCCCTGAAAGAGCAATTGAAGATACAAAAATATTACTCATTTTGACTGAAATATGGACATTACTAATACTACAGAATAGACTATATCTACTGTGCTGAGGCACAGCAGTTCCACTGGTATAAGATTTCAGTTGCAATAGTCTTTCTCTTGTCAACAATCTTGTTTTATTTATTCAGCACCACCTGGCATAAGCCATGTGTCCAACTACTGTACTAGCATGAAAAGCTCTGCTATATTCTTATGCCATAAAATATCGCTGCTCCCAAATCCCAGCAGATCTGTGGTCTATAACATTCTTTGCAAAGGCTGTGAAAGGTTCATATTTTAAAATTGTTCTTTATGTGAGATTCTATTGAAAATCCAAAGATCCTTGCCAAAAAAGTAGTAGGAGGAGATGTAGCAGACACACACATAATGAGCAAAGCATTTCAATCCTGTTCTAAGAGTATTTACACATTCCAGAGGTAATTAAAAGATATATGAGTATAAAGTCCTTAGCAATAGATATTGATTTTTCAGGAACAGATCCTTAAAGTAATGGAGAAGATGATGGTTTATTTTCTTGCAGACCACTTAGAGTCATTTTGATGCAGGAAGGTGGAAATGATGTGTTTGCTATTTTGCTGATTTGACTAGATCTAATCAGGTATTGATTCTGAACTCTGTGTAGAGAGTAGACAGTGAGAGAAGCTGGAGGAAGATAATGGGTGAGGGTCTAAGCTTCCTTCAGCTTTCCCACAATGAGCCCTTGAGTTACAAAGAGAAAGTAGCTACTTCTTAAAGGAAAATGAAGAGCCACTTCTTAAAGGAAAATGTCAATTAATACAATATAAGCTCACGAACTTATAGTCAGTTGAAATTCAAAAGACATTCCCAGTTATTTGCTTCTAGATATAGCCACTAAGTCAAATACAGACTACCATAGTTCTAAGGCAGTATATTTTGAATAGATTGACTTAGAGTATCAATTATTTATTCATGAAGTATTTGAAAGCAATGTGTTTTCCTACAGATTTTAAATGTTATTTCCACATATGGTTGCATCATAACGTTATTTATTAAAATGATTCCTGGGCTTCCCTGGTGGCACAGTGGTTGAGAGTCCGCCTGCCGATGCAGGGGACACGGGTTCATGCCCCGGTCCGGGAAGATCCCACGTGCCGCAGAACAGCTGGGCCCGTGAGCCATGGCCGCTGAGCCTGCGTGTCCAGAGCCTGTGCTCCGCAACGGGAGAGGCCACAACAGTGAGAGGCCCGTGTACTGCAAAAAAAAAAAAAAAAAAAAAAAAAAAAGATTCCTGACCCATAGGGAATGAGAAACATCAGGATAAGTACTGTCTATTCGTCAAATTCTCTATTTATAGGCCAAATAAATGAGGTTTTACTATATTGAAAATGATATTAAGCCATTTTTCTATTTTCTCTAAGACTATGTAATTGCTCCTCTTTGTAACTGAAGAAGATATCATCCTCATGGTAAAAATAGAAGAGAAAAAATATATCCATCACTCTAGATTCTGTCTGTGTGGCTACCAACAAAGTCATTTAAAACTACTTATGTAAAGATATGGTACAGAGTGGGATGAAACGATGTGACAACATTTTCCTAGCCCTGTTATAAATCTGCATCTTATTTGAAGAAGGAATAAAACCCAAGGAGTGCTCAAATTTTGCTCCAAAAATATGCGGCCTCTTCACAAGTGTATCTCTGAAGAATGTCTTGTTTCATAAAAAAAAAAAAAAAAAACAATATTGGAGAGATAGTTCCCATACATTAAGCTGTATTTTAAATGACACCCTGGATTCTTCGTCAGGGAATAGGCCTCAGATACTGAGCTTCAGATTCTTCCTGAATAAAGTGGGAAAAGTAAAGTCTTTACAGTGCCTGCTTACAGAGAAATTCTGAAGGGAAATAAGATGGTCTGTAGATGTGTTTTTAATTTCCTGGAAGAGAAGCATGCTCATCTAAAATTGATTTTGTGGATGCTTTTTAAAAGCTAGTGGGTCCAGTAAATTCTATTTGACCTGCAAAATTGGCATTGGGCCTCCACACACTTACCTGGGCCATCCTTCTTTTTTGACTTTCAACCACACTTGGCTGAGCATGGACATCAGCTTACAGAAAACTCACCTAGATTCCAGGGAAACCAAACAAAACGGGAAGACTAGAATCAATGTCTTCACATTTTCCTCTAGATTTCCATTGAGTTCATCTCACTTATTTCAAGACAATAGCAACACAGAGTGTTAGTATTTGATCATCTAGAATTGTAGTAAGTTCTGCTAGCCACAGAAAAATTGGTGTGTAAAATATAAGCTGGGAGAAAGTTCTAGTTTCTGCCACATAGTGAATGGGTTAACAGGAACCTATCTCCCACTACATACATATAGAAAAGCTAGATAAATTATAACAAAAAATATATGCAAATATCATCTCAAGGAAAGAAATGGCCAGGCCAATATTCCGCAGGTTAGGAGAGAAAGCAAAGCCAGAGTGACAGAGAGGAAGTATGTCTGATGGTTAGGGACACAGACTCTGAGCCAGAAAACTTGGGTGCAAATCCTGATTGCCGCTTACTGGTTCACTCTGATATTAACAGCAAGAACAAATCAAACTTTCAATGATTTACTGGTCAAAGTAGAAATCATAATGGAAGTTGGAACATACTATATTTAGAAATGAATACAAATGTAAACACCACATATCAAATAGAGCAGGATGAAACTGAAGTGATATGGAGGCAGAAATTTCTAATCTATGCATTAGAAACGAAGATTAACAGTTAATAATTTAAGGATCTAAGTCAAAAAATAACAGCAAAACTCTGGAGAAAAGAAAAAAAGTAATAATAAAAATAAGAACAAAAATTAGTGAAATAGAAGCAAAGAAACAAGAGAAGATCAACAAAGCTCAAAGTGAGTGCATTAAAATATAGATAAAATATACACATGTATGACAAGATTGAGCTGTAAAGAAGAAAATAAGAATATTAGGAATATAATGAACATTACAAGGGATAATGGGGAAATGTTTTACTATTATGAGTATATACTAAAACATTCTATGCCAACACATTTGGAATTTGGAAGAAATCAATATTTTTCTTAAAAAATATTAAAACATATATTACCACACGTGATTCAGGATAATATAGAAAATCTAATGGTCTCATAACCCTTTAAAAAATCAAACTAGTATTCAAAGCAGCACCTATTCCTCCTCCTGCAAAATGTATGCACAAAAGTACACACATTAACTACCACAGCAAGCAAAATAAACACCAGCCTCAGACAGTAAGCCAAGTTACAGCAGATGTTCAAGGAATAAGCAATTCAAGTTTGATACAAACTCTTCAAAGAAATAAAGCAAGTGAGAGAGTTTTTTCCATCTCCTTTTATGGCGCTATTATGTCTTTGGAATATTGACAGTATAAAAAGAGAAATTATAGAGCAATCTTACTATGGAATAAGATTCAAATGCCTAAATAAATTTTGACCAACCTTAATTTTGGATGATATAAAGTAAATAAAACACATCAAGATCAGACAGGGTGTGTTCTGAGATGCAAGAACGGTTTAACATTAGGAAACCTACAAAAGTAAATCAATACATGTCGACATGCCTTTGGCTTCAAGTAAGAAAGAAGCCTACAAAAAAGTAGCAAGTATTATTCCACAAAACAAGAGGCCCAGAGGTTGGGCAGTTTCAGGATTAATTCTGGAGCACCATTGTGTTATCAAGAAACCAGGTTCCGCTCATCTTTTCTCTCTGCAGTGTTCAATGTGTAGATGATTCTCTGCATAGTTGCAAGATGGTAGTGGAAATACTAAAAATATTCACAAAAAGGATGAGTCCCTGCCCTACCCTTTTGCCAGTTCCCCAAGCAGAATACACTTTATGTGTCATTGGCTACAGTCACGTCACTCCACCATGTTTAAACCAACCACCGGGAGAGTTAATAGAATTACTATAGCTTGTTTAGACTAATCAAAATTCACTGTAGGAGCTGGGGAGCCATCCAGACCATGAACTACATAAGCCCCCTATACCTGAACAAAATCAATTTTCTTTTAGTAAGGTAGACCTGGAATAATAGCTTGGGTATAGCCTGCAGTGTTGACACATAAAGAGGAAAATATGAAATCAAATTAGTAGTTATAGCAAAAATGGTGAATGAAATTCAACACTAAGTCCTGAGTAAAAGGAACAACAGTGAAAACCACTTTTAAAAATGGAAAGGGGGTGCTTCCCTGGTGGCGCAGTGGTTGAGAGTCCGCCTGCCGATGCAGGGGACACGGGTTCGTGCCCCGGTCCGGGAAGACCCCACATGCCGCGGAGCGGCTGGGCCCGTGAACCATGGCTGCTGAGCCTGCGCCTCCGGAGCATGTGCTCTGCAACGGGAGAGGCCACAACAATGAGAGGCCCGTGTACCGCAAAAAAATAAAAAATAAAAAAAATTGCAGGTCCCTAGGGGATGATGGTGCCTCAGAATAGAAAGAGCCAATCACTGAATCACAAGTGAAAAAAAAAATCTTCCCTCTTATAAGGAATACTACTTTGGTCTGTTTCATGTGTGACATAAAATTTATTGTGTTTAGCTCTTAGATACTTTTGGCATAGATACTTTTGGCTTTACATGCTGCAGTCCAGTATGTCCTGAGTAAAATAAATATATAGTATGTTTGAAATTATTAGTTACAAAGAGGAAAATAAATAAGCCAACCAACTGAAAAGCAGACCAAGCTCAATGGGCATGGGATGCCAAAGTGTAGGGTTGTTGCAGTTTTTTTTTTTTTTTTTTTTTTTTTGGTACACGGGCCTCTCACTGCTGTGGCCTCTCCCATCGCGGAGCACAGGCTCTGGAGGCTCAGGCTCAGCGGCCATGGCTCACGGGCCCAGCCGCTCCGCGGCATGTGGGATCTTCCCGGACCGGGGCATGAACCCGTGTCCCCTGCATCGGCAGGCGGACTCTCAACCACTGCGCCACCAGGGAAGCCCTGTTGCAGTTTTAATAGAGTGGTTAGGCTAGTCTTCATGGAGGAGGTGATATTTCAGTTTTGAAAGAAGTGAGGGAATTATTCAGGTAGACATCTTGAAGAAGAACATTCCACTAATTGCAGCATAATGGCTTTAAGCAGGAGTATACTGGGAATGTTCAAGTCACACCTGGGATTCATTTTGACTGAAATGGTGGTGAAACTGGTGGTAGAGTTTTTATTCTAAGTAAAATCAAAGCCAATGTAGGGCTATGAGCAGAGGAGTGAGATTGATTTGAAAGGATCATTCTGGCTGTTTTGATGAGAACAGCTGTAAGGATATACATAGGGAGACTAGTTGTGAGGCTATCACAATAAACTAGATGAGAGTTGATAAGGATTCAGTCTGTTTTGGTTTCTTTGGCCATGCTGCGCGGCTTGAGGGATCTTAGCTTCCCGAACCAGGAATTGAACCTGTGCCCTTGGCAGTAAAAGTGAAGAGTCCTAACCACTGGACCACCAGGGAATTCCCTATAAGGACTCAGTTTGGACTAATGCTGCAGATAATGATAAATGACAAGGTTTTGCATACATTTTGAGAGCAGGACCAATGGTATTTGCTTACAAATTAGAGTCAGGGTATAGACAAAGAGAAGAGGTGAGGAAACTTGGAGGGTTTTGGCCTGATTAACCAAAGGTGTGAATGCACCATCAAACTGAGGTGGAGGAGTCATTCAAAGATGATGGGGAGGAATTCTTTTATGAAATTGTTAACATTGAGGGGCCTATTAGTTTTATATTAGCGTTGAACCATATGTACTTGCTGATATTCAACTTGTATAACTGTAAAAATGGCAATTTTGTATCATTTGACCTGACACAAGTTGGGAGTTTGGAAGAAAGGTCTGGAAATCATCTGTATAAAGGTAGTATTTCAAGCTATGTGACTAGATTAGATCGCTGTATAGGCCAGGGTTCAATCGGGAACCAGAAACCACATCAATGATCTTAACTAGAGGATGTAACATAAAGACGATGGTAGCCAGGTATTAGAAAACTGAAAAGGCAGCAAGAAGACACAAGTTCAGGAAGCAGTCACCATTCCTTTGCTGGGGAAGCAAAGGGAAGAGGTTGGGATTAATGAAAGGTAAAGTCTTGGAAGAGGGGCCCATGGGACTCAGACCTCTGAGGAAGTGGCATCATTTGCTTAGTGCTTCAGAGAGGACTGATTCCGGCAATATGTGTGTGTGGGGGGGAACCCTACAAACTGGGAAAAATCTCTGCTACTGGAATCAGCTGTCTCTTCCAGGGTGTGTCTGTCTCTCTTCCACTACCATTTAAGTTTCTTCTCCCTCTTCTCATCTTCCAATTTATCTCTTGCCCCCATTGGCAGAACCTAAATGGGACCAGCTGGCAAAGGAAAATGTGGTTTGTAGAACCCCAAGCTCAGTATTACAAAGCCCAGTATAAAAGAATAGCCTGAAGGTGAGAATCAGGAACTAAATAACAAGCACAGTCACCAAAGAGTGAGTGTAGAGAGCACCCCATGCCCTGGGACACTCCATGTGAGAGGTTAGGGAGGATGGGGGCAAAGGAATCATAGAATGATCAATCAATGGGGTAGGAGGAAAACTAAACGTATGTGCATTCTTGATATCCCAGTAAATAAAGTGCTTTCAAGACGAGCTGTTTATCAACTGTGTAAAATGTAAAAGATCAAGTAGGCTGTGAACTAAGAATTAGTTGAATTTGTGATATATCACTGCTGACCTTAGCCAAAGGTGTTTTAATAGAGTTATGAGGACAATAAAGAGGGCATGGGAATAGCAAAGTTAGATATTTAAGTATATACAACATTTTGGGTTGACTGCAAATGGGAACAGAGAAATGGGGTGATATTTAGGAAGAGAAGTCCAGTGGAAGGATTTCTTTTTTTAATAATGAAAAAACCAGTAGCATGTTTGTATACTAATGGAATGATCCAATAGAGAAGTAAACATAGATACCATAGAAAAGTAAGGGAATTACTTCTGAAAAAACATGCTTGGGATGGAAAGAAGGGATGGAATCAAGTGCATGAATGGGGGGATTTGCTTTAAGTAGGCATACAGGTAGTTCATCTCTAACAACAGAAGGGATGGTGAGTTCATGAGGACAGATGCTGAAAAGCCTGCAGATATGGTGGTGGAATCTGTCGACATTCTTTCCTACTTGCTTAAATGATTGCTTAAATTTTTGATGTTATCAACCAAGAGTGAAGATGGCAGAGAGCATGTGTAATACTGAAGAGCAACAGAGTCCTTGGATGAGGACAGGGCTTTAGATGCTAATTCCTAGAGCCTCAGTTTCTTCATCTGAAAAATACAGTTAAACAATAATGCCTGTGTAAAATAAGAGCTATTAAATCCCCTTGCAAAATTAAAACTACAGTACAGATATCAAATATTATTAATGAATAAATCTATACAAAATATAATCAAAATACTTTCTTAGTAAAAAATAGCCATGGATATGTATAGCTTGGAATTTTCCAGAAAACACAATAACAAGAAAAATTATTTATCACTTTCCAATAACACACATTTTAAATCAATCTATTATACACACACTCTCTAGGAATATTTTCTAGCAATGTTTGGGTTAAAACTTAAATCATTAAATTGAAAAGACCTTGAAGTCAGAGCTATCTTGTTAAATTTTCAGTATTAAATGACAGCACCTCACATATAGGAGGAGTGCAGTAAATATTTTGGAGTAATTAATATAGCAATGCTGGTCTGTCAAATACTACTTATGAGAGAGAGGGAGGGAGAAAATTAGAGGAGGAGCAAGAGGTAGATAGAGATGGAGATGGAGAGAGAGAGAGACAGAGAGAGAGAGAGAGGGAGAGAGAGATGGAGAGAGATAGGGATAGAGGTAGAGAGAGAGAGAGATGGGGATAGAGATAGAGATGGAGATAGAGATAGAGATAGAGTGAGAGAGAGACAGAGGAAGAGAGAGAGAATTTATGAGATAAAGCCGCATCCTAGGTAGTATTAACACTTCTTTTCTGATGTGATGAAATGTATCCTTATGTCCCTGAAATTATTTCTAACTCTAGTAACAAAATACCTGACAACTAAATATATATGAATGTTCTCTCTTCTTTGAGCCATCACTGGATTTAAATTAGATCTAAATTATGGGCACCCAGGCAATCCTGAATAATTACTAATGGGATGAACTAATACTTCAGGTTTAATTTTTCTATTTAAAACATCCTCATGGAAAGGACAGATTCTTTGTACAGGTGGGTCTTAAATGAGATGCTGAAGGAGATGGCAGCTGAGATGAATGAATAAACAATAGTCACTGTTCAAGAACTAATCTGGGAGGACAGCATGACCATTTTTATGTTTGGACCATGTTAAGCTCTCTTTTCTGCTAATTGAGCTGTCTGTAAATTACATGCTCAATTTTGAGGCAAAGGGACTTTTCACATTTAGCTCATAATTCTTGCTCTTTTTCTTGTTTGATGTTCCAGACCGTGACTATATCAGATCATCCTTTGGAATGAATAAATTTTCCTTCTGGTGATTTTGAGGATTGAATGAAGGAATTGAAAAAATTATTTGTAAGTCTTCTGACTTATTGCATGGCATTGAAGAAAATAATGTCAAATATCTTTTATTTTTAACAACTTCATTAAAGTATAATTTATATACCATAAAACTCACCCACTTTAAGTGTAGAAGTCAAAGAATTTTAGTAATTTTATAGAGCTGTACAACCATCATTACAATCAATTTTCACAAATACTTATTATCCCAGAAAGACCACAGTTCCATTTGCAGTCAATCCCCATTCCCAGCCCCAACCCCAGGTAACCACTAAATCTACTCTCTTTCTCTATAGATTTGCCTTTTCTAGACATTTCATATAAATGAATGATATACTATGCAGACTATTGTGTCAGGCTTCTTTCACTTAGCATAATGTTTTTGAGATTCGTCCATTCTTTAGAGGTCTTTCCACATATACTTGAGATTCTTTAAAGGTGTCTTCATAAAGACTTAATAGCACTTATTGACCAGTCCCTCCCATCAAGAAATTTGCACAAGCCTCTTAGATAGCCTCATCCACCAGAGGGCAGACAGCAGAAGCAAGAAGAACTACAATCCTGCAGCCTGTGTAACAAAAACCACATTCACAGAAGGACAGACAAGATAAAACAGCAGAGGGCTGTGTATCAGATGAAGGAACAAGATAAAACCCCAGAAAAACAACTAAATGAAATGGAGATAGGCAATCTTCCAGAAAAAGGATTCATAAAAATGATAGTGAAGATGATCCAGAACCTCGGAAAAAGAATGCAGGCAAAGATCGAGAAGATGCAAGAAATGTTTAACAAAGATCTAGAAGAATTAAAAAACAAACAAACAGAGATGAACAATACAATAACTGAAATGAAAATACACAAGAAGGAATCAATAGCAGAATAACCAAGGCAGAAGAGTGGATAAGTGACCTGGAAGACAGAATGGTAGAATTCGCTGCTGTGGAACAGAATAAAGAAAAAGGAATGAAAAGAAATGAAGACAGCCTAAGAGACCTCTGGGACCACATTAAACACAACAACATTCGCATTATAGGGGTCTCAGAAGGAGAAGAGAGAGAGAAAGGACCAGAGAAAATATTTGAAGAGATTATAGTTGAAAACTTCCCTAACATGGGAAAGGAAATAGCCACCCAAGTCCAGGAAGTGCAGAGAGTCCCATACAGGAAAAACCCAAGGAGAAACACACCAAGACACATAGTAATCAAAGTGGCAAAAATTAAAGACAAAGAAAAATTATTGAAAGCAGCAAGGGAAAAATGACAAATAACATACAAGGGAACTCTCATAGGGTTAACAGCTGATTTCTCAGCAGAAACTCTACAAGCCTGAAAGGAGTGGCATGATATACTTAAAGTGATGAAAGGGAAGAACCTACAACCAAGATTACTCTACCCAGCAAGGATCTCATTCAGATTCGATGGAGAAATCAAAAGCTTTACAGACAAGCAAAAGCTAAGAGAATTCAGCACCACCAAACCAGCTCTAAAACAAATGCTAAAGGAACTTCTCTAAGTAGAAAACACACAAGAAGAAAAGGACCTACAAAAACAACCCCAGAACAATTAAGAAAATGGTAATAGGAACATACATATTGATAATTACCTTAAACATGAATGGATGAAATGCTCCAACCAAAAGACACAGGCTTGCTGAATGGATATAAAAACAAGACCCATATACATGCTGTCTATAAGAGACCCATTTCAGACCTAGGGACACATACAGACTGAAAGTGAGAGGATGGAAAAAGATATTCCATGCAAATGGAAATGAAAAGAAAGCTGGAGTAGCAATATTCATATCAGATAAAATAGACTTTCAAATAAAGAATGTTACAAGAGACAAGGAAGGACACTACATAATGATCAAGGGATCAATCCAAGAAGAAGATATAACAATTATAAATATATGTGCACCCAACATAGGAGCACCTCAATACATAAGGCAACTGCTAACAGCTCTAAAAGAGGAAATCCACAGTAACACAATAATAGTGGGGGACTTTAACACCTCACTTACACCACTGGACAGATCATCCAAACAGAAAATTAATAAGGAAACACAAGCTTTAAATGACACAATAGACCAGATAGATTTAATTGATATTTATAGGACATTCCATCCAAAAACAGCAGATTACACTTTCTTCTCAAGTGCACACAGAACATTCCCCAGGATAGATCATATCTTGGGTCACAAATCAAGACTCAGTAAATTTAAGAAAATTGAAATCATATCAAGCATCTTTTCTGACCACAATGCTCTGAGATTAGAAATCAATTACAGGGAAAAAACCGTAAAAAACACAAACACATGGATGCTAAACAATATGTTACTAAATAACCAGGAGATCACAGAAGAGGAAATCAAAGAGGAAATCAAAAAATACCTAGAGACAAATGACAATGAAAACACGATGATCCAAAACCTATGGGATGCAGCAAAAGCAGTTCTAAGAGGGAAGTTTATAGTTATACAAGCCTACCTCAAGAATCAAGAAAAATCTCAAATAAACAATCTAACTTTACACCTAAAGGAACTAGAGAAAGAAGAACAAACAAAACCCAAAGTTAGCAGAAGGAAAGGAAACATAAAGATCAGAGCAAAAATAAATGAAATAGAAACAAAGAAAACAATAGCAAAGATCAATAAAATTAAAAGCTGTTTCTTTGAGAAGATAAAAAGAATTGATAAACCATTAGCCAGACTCATCAAGAAAAAGCAAGAGAGGACTCAAATCAATAAAATTAGAAAAGAAAAAGGAGAAGTTGCAACAGAAACCACAGAAATACAAAGCATACTAAGAGACTATTTCAAGCAACTCTATGGAATATAATGGACAACCTGGAAGAAATGAACAAATTCTTAGACAGGTATAACCTTCCAAGACTGAACCAGGAAGAAATAGAAAATATGAACAGACCAATCACAAGTAAGGAAATTGAAACTCTGATTAAAAGTCTTCCAACAAACAAAAGTCCAGGACCAGATGGCTTCACAGGTGAATTCTATCAAATATTTAGAGAAGACCTAACAGCCATCCATCTCAAACTCTTTCAAAAAATTGCAAA
Organism: Grampus griseus; assembly: GCF_964374135.1. Taxonomy (NCBI): domain Eukaryota; kingdom Metazoa; phylum Chordata; class Mammalia; order Artiodactyla; family Delphinidae; genus Grampus; species Grampus griseus. Next base: position 10,288,061 of record NC_139001.1, read on the forward strand.
GGAAGGAAAACTCCCAAACTCATTCTATGAGGCCACCATCACTCTGATACCAAAACCAGACAAAGATACTACAAAAAAAGAAAATTACAGACCAATATCACTGATGAATATAGATGCAAAAATCCTCAACAAAATACTAGCAAACAGAATCCAACAGCACATTAAAGGACCATACACCATGATGAAGTGGGATTTATCCGAAAGATGCAAGGATTCTTCAATATACACGAATAAATCAATGTGATACATTTGATACACTTCTTCATTTTAATAAATTGAAGAATAAAAACCATATGATCATCTCAATAGATCCAGAAAAAGCTTTTGACAAAATTCAACACCCATTTATGATAAAAACTCTCCAGAAAGTGGGCATAGAGGGAACCTATTTCAACATAATAAAGGCCATATATGACAAACCCACAGCAAATATCATTCTCAATGGTGAAAAACTGAAAGCATTTCCTCTAAGATCAGGAACAAGACTAAGATGTCCACTCTCGCCACTATTATTCAACATAGTTTTAGGAGTCCTAGCCACAGCAATCAGAGAAGAAAAATAAATAAAAGGAATACAAATTGGAAAAGAAGTAAAACTGTCACTGTTTGCAGATGACATGATAGTATACATAGAGAATCCTAAAGAGGCCACCAGAAAACTACTAGAGCTAATCAATGAATTAGGTAAAGTTGCAGGACACAAAATTAATGCATAGAAATTTCTTGCATTCCTATATAGTAATGATGAAAAATCTGAAAGAGAAATTAAGAAAACACTCCCATTTACCATTGCAACAAAAAGAATAAAATACCTAGGAATAAACCTACCTAAGGAGACAAAAGACCTGTATGCAGAAAACTATAAGACACTGATGAAACAAATTAAAGGTGATACCAACAGATGGAGAGGTATATCATGTTCTTGGATTGGAAGAATCAATATTGTGAAAATGACTATACTACCCAAAGCAATCTACAGATTCAATGAAATCCCTACCAAATTACCAATGGCATTTTTTACAGAGCTAGAACAAAAAATCTTAAAATTTGAATGGAGACACAAAAGAGCCCGAATAGCCAAAGCAGTCTTGAGGGAAAAAATACGGAGCTGGAGGAATCAGACTCCCTGACTTCAGACTATACTACAAAGCTACAGTAATCAAGACAATATGGTACTGGCACAAAAACAGAAATATAGATCAATGGAACAGGATAGAAAGCCCAGAAATAAACCCATGCACATATGGTCAACTAATATATGACAAAGGAGGCAAGGATATACAATGGAGAAAAGACAGTCTCTTCAATAAGTGGTGCTGGGAAAAGTGGACAGCTACATGTAAAAGAATGAAATTAGAACACTCCCTAACACCATACACACAAAAAAACTCAAAATGGATTCGCGACCTAAATGTAAGACCGGGCACTATAAAACTCTTAGAAGAAAACATAGGAAGAACACTCTTTGACATAAATCACAGCAAGATATTTTTTGATCCATCTCCTATAGTAATGGAAATAAAAACAAAAATAAACAAATGGGACCTAATGAAGCTTAAAAGCTTTTGCACAGCAAAGGAAGCCATAAACAAGACGAGAAGACAACCCTCAGAATGGGAGAAAATATTTGCAAATGTAGCAGTTGACAAAGGATTAATCTCCAAAATATATAAACAGCTCAATATTAAAAAAACAAACAACCCAATCCAAAAATGGGTAGATCTAAATAGACGTTTCTCCAAAGAAGACATACAGATGGCCAAGAAGCACATGAAAAGCTGTTCAACATCACTAATTATTAGAGAAATTCAAATCAAAACTACAATGAGGTGTCACCTCACACCAGTTAGAATGGGCATCATCAGAAAATCTGCCAACAACAAGTGCTGGAGAGGGTGTGGGGAAAAGGGAACCCTCTTGCACTGTTAGTGGGAATGTAAATTGATACAGCTACTATGGAGAACAGTATGGAGTTTCCTTAAAGAATTAAAAATAGAATTATGACCAGCAATCCAACTACTGGGCATATACCCAGAGAAAACCATAATTCAAAAAGACACATGCATCCCAATGTTCATTGCAGCACTATTTACAATAGCCAGGTCACGGAAGCAACCTAAATGCCCATCGACAGATGAATGGATAAAGAAGAAGTGGTACATATATATAATGGAATATTACTCAGCCACAAAAAGGAACAAAATTGGGTCATTTGTAGAGATGTGGATGCATCTAGAGACTGTCATACAGAGTGAAGTGAGTCAGGAAGAGAAAAACAAGTATAGTGTAACGTATATATGTGGAACCTAGAAAATGGTACAGATGAACCAGTTTGCAGAGCAGAAATTGAGACACAGAAGTACAGAAAAAATGTATGGGCCCCAAAGGGGGAAAGCAGTGGGGGGTGGGGGTGATAGTGGGATGAATTGGGAGATTGGGATTGACGTGTAAAAACTGATGTGTATAAAATGGATGACTAATAAGAAAAGTAAATATAAACATTAAAAAAAGATTTCATAGCACTTATTTTATTGTGATTCAGTTTCCATTGCAATTCAGTCATCCTCATTGGATTGTGAAGTCGTTGGGGTAGGGACTTTATTTCATTCCTTGCAAACAATCGCAATCTAATTTGCTATATAACTGGCACTCAATTAGTGCTTGTCGAGTTACTGAATGAATGATGGAAAAGTTGATTTTTCACTTCTGCCATTTGCTCCTTGTTGCAGATCATTTGCTTGGGAAGCACATTAGGAGACAGAATTTATTGTGCAGATGTTTATTAGGGAGTATCCTTGGAAGGGAGGAGGAGGAAGTGGGATTAGGCCCAGGGAGAGTTGAGCTGTGATATATACTCCGTGATAACTTTAGCCAAACCTACAGGGAGCTCTGAAGCTGAAATGACCTGTGTCAGGGTTGTCCCATGTTAGGTTGAAATGGCCCAGCCTTTATAATTCCTTTCCATTAGTCAGTCACAGGACCTGGGCCAGCATGTGAAGGGTGTGGCCTGGGCCCAGTGGCTTTCTGCAGGAGCTGACAGGACATCCTTCATTGTAGGGGGCCTGAGCTGTGCAACTCTGTGTTTATTGAGTTTCTACAATTTTTTCTTACCCAAATCTTAGTTAAGGCAATGTCATAATCATATTCTTCTAAGTGGTCTAGATTTTCTATTTTTGTTATAAAAGATCACTGTAATATATGTTAAATTCTGCTGTGCTGCTAAAATAGTATTTTTGTGTATAACAAATATTTTTTAAAGCTACATTAAGTCCTTGTCAGAAATGTTCAATAATTTTAGTTTAAAATTAAGAACGAGGCTTAAAAGACAAACGGATTTTCTAATCATTTTAGAAATACCCTAAAATTATTCTGTTTCATCTGTTTTGCTAGATAGTTCTTCCCCTGTCAACATATGTGGGAGAAGTTGTTTTAGATTATTGAAACTCTTGGATGAATAATTTATCAAATTGTCAGCAGCTGTTTTTTCTAACAATAGGTTTTAATGCATCAGTCATCTTTCTTAAACTTAAAAAACTTTAAAAAATTTGCCGAAAACATATTCATGGGCCTTTTCCACAACTTATCCTGCAATATCAAATTTGGCAGTGGCCTTTTTAGTCTCTCTAAGTACAGTATCAGCACTAAAAGAATTTTTGTCAATATTTAATATTTTATTTTCAAAAAATAAAATTTCCATTTGCTGGCAGCCTCCTGACCCTTTGGCTCCCTTTTCAGCATTCGCCACTATTAGCTGTAAAGTACTTGTAAGCCAAGAAGGGTTGGGCCCCTTTGTTTGGATTCACATTGTGTGTCATCTGGGGATTACTGGAGGATCTCTTGTTGCTGCTGCTGTTCTCATTCAAAGGACTAATAGTAACGATAGAGTGCTTTCCACATCCTGGTCCTTTACTAGGTATTTTCCAGGAGGTGTAGTTAACCAACAAAGAGAAATTTTCTTCTCCTTGGTGCTATCTCAATGGCGATGCCGGCCATTTCCTATTTATTCCAAAAGCTCCATAAATTCTACCAACTTGAGGGACTTGTATATATAGGAAGTTTCATGTGCATTATCTTATATTAATCCTCAAGTCAGCTTTATAAAGACAAGTACTTCAGTTACTCTTTCGATAAGAAAAACATGAGGTTCACAGAAAGGTCAAGTGATTTATCGAGGGTCCTACAATAAAGAAAGAGCAGCCCTCATACACTAAATCTGAGGCCAACTCTCTAGTTATCATGTTAACAAAATTCGAGTTGAGGCAGTCGAGTTCCATTTAAGAAACGTATAAGTAGTGTACTTGTCACAAGCAGAGTGTACACGGAAGAACTAGCACTGGCTAATCCATTGACTGACTTTGAATTGTAATTTAGAGGGTTGTAACGATTATAAAAATAAATAAGTGCATTTTATTACTTAACTCAGTCCTCAATTCCCATAAGATCAATTCTCTTGTAAAATGCTATGATAGGGAGTTATACTTAAATAAGATGGACTGAATGCATACCTTTTTTCCCCTCTGAAAAGTCCACTACAAAGAGAGTAAAGAAACTAAAGGTATTAACTGCACTGGCCAAAAAGACTGGGATGGCATCCAGATCTGCTGTATCCATTACAAGTTCTATTACATCTGCTGGGTCATACAGTGCAAATGGCTGGGCAGCTTGCACAATAGTGTGGACCTGTCATAAAACTTACCTTACTCTGGGCCCCACTGAAACATTCTAAACTAGCCACCTTACAGAGTACTTGGTAAATGATTTGCTTCTTATTCAATATATATGAGTGTATGTTGCTTCCAGAATTCAAACAGTCCTTTAGACGTTGTGCCTCCTTCTTAGTGGAAGAAGATACTAGATGCAATAACTTGGCATCTAGTACCCAACTTTGGAGGATGTATCTCAACTTGCCTCAGACCTCTCAAGCCCCAGAAGTTTCACTGAGTTGGCGGACTGCTTAAATGTTGTTGGATTTATTTCCGACTCTCTGGTTTGCATGTATTTTGCCAGGATATTTGTACTTCCTCCTCGGCACATTCAATCAGCATGCTATCATCAATATGATGAATTAGCATCATCTCTTGTGCAATGTAAGATGAAAAAGTGTCTCTGGACTGGATTATAACATAGAGCTATAGGTTTGATGTATCCCTGGAGTAGTACAGTGAACGGGTATTACTGTCTTGCAAACTACTTGTTGTAGTATATATTAATATAGAGGAGAAAAGCACTCATTAGACCAATAGCTGCATACTTGGGAATAGAGACTGGGTTGATTTGCTCCAGCAAAGAAACTACATCTGGAATATCATATTCAGTTTAAGTTTGCCATCTGATTAATTTTTTTTTAATTGGTTGGGTCTTTGGCTACTCTTCGTTGTGGTGCACATGTTTCTCATTGCGGTGGCTTCTCTTGTTGTGGAGCATGGGCTCTAGGTGCACATGCTTCAGTAGTTGTGGCATGTGGGCTCAGTAGTTGTGGCTCACAGGCTCTAGAGCGCAGGCTCAGTAGTTGTGGTGCATGGGCTTAGTTGCTCCACGGCATGTGGGATCTTCCGGGACCAGAGATTGAACCCGTGTCCCCTGCACTGGCAGGCAGATTCTTAACCACTGCACTACCAGGGAAGTCCTGATTAAATTTTCAATAATCCACTTCATTCCTCTTACACATAGGCTAACTAGGATAATTGAATGGGGATGTGGTTGGGATCTCTGCATTCTTCCAGAAAGGCAGTTTTGATTTTGATTTACTATTTTGACAGGCAGAGGCAGTTCTAGAGGCTTCCACTTGGCTTTTCCTACTACAATAGCCCTCACTTTTTTTGTCAGGAAAACAATATGGGGAATCTGCCAGTTGATGAGTATGTCTTTTGCAATAATGCTTTCCAGGACTAGAAAAATAACCATGCAGTGGGTTTAGCAACCCAAGAGACCTATTTTGAGCTGCATCAAAGGCAAACTCCATCATCACCTGGATTTCATTGGCCCCTACTCTGGACTTTAATGGACCTTAATCTTATTTGACCTTAATCTTATTTGAGTCCCTGGAATTAGCAACAGTTAAGCCTCATAATTAAGCATAGTCTAGTCAGTTAAGTCAGTGTCTAGTAATCTACCCCCACTCCACAATTTTATGAGTATTTTCCTTTATTCAATTTACTGCCCTGTTAAGTTTTTCTGGGTCCCATTGGAGAAGACTAAGAAGAAAATCTATGCAAAGTTTTGGCATTGTATCAGGAGATTTCTTTAAGGGAAACCAGGCTTCCATTCAGAGGACTCTGAGTTAGTGAACTGGGTCATGTCTAGAAACTGGCTACGGCATCTTGATTCTTTTGTGGTGATTCAAGTCAGATTTCTGTTCACAAGGCTAAGAGTTCATCAGTTGTAGAAGTCAAGTAAGACTTCCATGGACTGCCCATATATTTCTGTCCCAAGGACATCACCAATAACTTTGCAAGTCAAACTATTCTGATTACAGCTTCAGTCCTGGTACCCATTACAGGAACCATGCCCACTTTGTCTCTATAGGTTAAGCCCCATCCCCTGGCTCCTGCCATTCTGGAATCCCATCAATCCCATGGAATTCACAAACGTCATTTTTACAGCAACATCTCACTCTTGTTCCTAGCTTAAACATATCATTCACTAGAAAGCTTTTCATGGATTCTGGTGTTCCCCTTACAAATGTATTTCTTAAAACTCTGTGAAGCGGGGTAACTTCTGGAATATCCTGGGACCATGGTTAAAGTTTAAATAAGTAGGTGATGATAATAATATTACTCCAACATTCTTATTTCCCTAAGCTTTTAGATAGCTTCCTAAATCCTTAGATCCTTTCTTCTTGAGTATACCAAGGAATTTTTGGTATTGCAACTTCATTTAACAGAGGCCACTATTGTCTTCAAGAAAACTATTAGAGCCACACCCTGCCAAACTACCTCATTGAATCTAGACTATCTGGATTGTGTACCAAATCAATACATTCAACCCAATCCAATATTTTCAATTTTCCATCATAGTCTATCTTTAGGATCCATTCTCATATACATTATTCAGGTTTCTTCCAACATAAATTGTAAAAAGCTTAAATTGTTTTCATGTTTATGCAACCTCCAGCTAGCTCATACATTATTCCTGTTGTATTGGAGCTTGCTGGGATATGAATCTGGTTTAAGTCTTGAAACGAGTGGTGGTGAGGGTGAGTCTTAAGGATTATTCCTCTCCCTGCAAGTCAGCTACATTAAGACAGTTTAATATGAGTTTTTAAGACAAGAACAGCTAATGTCCTCAGATAAGAAAGGAAGGGCTGCTCCTCCCATCAAGGGTGGCCTGGTGGGTTTGAGTGTTCAAGGTATATCTTCATATAATCTCATTGTAATTTTCATGTATCTCATTTTAGTTTTCAGAATCTCATCCCTTTCTGATCAAAGCCCTAACCTCAACACAAAAGGCTCCACAAAATTCTGAATTTAATTTGTCCACCAGTAGGATCACATTTTGATTTTGTTTATCAGAAATTGTGGCCCTATAGCTACAGAAGATAAGGAATTCGTTCAGGCAAGTTATAGGATCACGCTGGTTCTTTATCTGAACCATGGCCTGGAAATTTTCAGTACTGAGCTCATCTTTTATTCTTATGCTCCATTTACTGGCTCACTCAGAAGCGATCAACCAACCTCACAGTTTTACACTCTAATTACTACTATAGTATTCTATTAAGTTAGCAATTTCATCTTTTAAGGATGAAAGCCTTCTAATTGGCTTTTCATTCCTGGTGACTAGAGGTGATAGTTTAACAGTCATTTTGCCTCTGCAGATCATATGACTTCCCATTTGCTACAAGACATAGGTCATTGTTACTTTTATTTTAGAATCTAGTCCCATCAGAGAACCACATCCAGATTCTCATCCTTGAGGCTCTATTTCCCTGGAATCAACTCCATTACCAACAACCATATCAGTCAGTGTTCAGGCAAGAAAACAGAAACCTCTCTCTGAATTCTGGATGTAGAATGTTTGCATAGAATCAGGAGGTTGTGGTACTGAAGGAAGAGCTGGAGCAGGTGGGAGAGAGCGATCATCAGTAAAACTGCTACAAAAAGTCAGGGGGCAGGGCTTCCCTGGTGGCACAGTGGTTGAGAGTCCGCCTGCCGATGCAGGGGACACGGGTTCGTGCCCCGGTCCGGGAAGATCCCACATGCCGCGGAGCAGCTGGGCCCGTGAGCCATGGCCGCTGAGCCTGCGCGTCCAGAGCCTGTGCTCTGCAACGGGAGAGGCCACAACAGTGAGAGACCCGTGTACCGCAAAAAAAAAAAAAAAAAAATTCAGGGGGCAGCTGCAGAGAGTGGGAATGTGGCAGTTAAGATATGTCTGAAGCAGTTGAGTGACACCTGACACTTTTTATACACATGGCAGGGACCAGTCTAAAGCTCATGTCTGTACACACATCTGACCATTCCACCTTCCCAGAATAATCAATTCTGGTACATTTCTTACTTTTATTTATTTATTTTTTAAATCTAAGTATAATTAATTTACAATGTTGTGTTCATTTCAGGTGTACAGCAAAGTGATTCAATTATACATATACACATACTCATTCTTTATCAGATTCTTTTCCCTTATAAGTTATTACAATATATTGAGCATAGTTCCCTGTGCTATACAGTAGGTCCTTGTTGGTTATCTATTTTATATATAGTAGTGTGCATATGTTAATCTCAAGCTCCTAATTTATCCCTCCACCCCCCTTTCCTCTTTGGTAACCATAAGTTTGTTTTCTATGTCTGTGGGTCATGTGATGGCAAGCTCTAACCTGGACCACACAGGATATGTGACTTTGGAGAACATAGCTCTTGACCTTAAATGAGAATGGTAGTGGTGGTGTGAGCTGACAGCAGAAAATCCTGTATAATGTCTAAAGACAAACAAACAAAAATAGCTGGGATATGAAAATGTTATTTGAAAGAGACAGCAAGATGCTGTGTATGATTTCCTTAATAGAGTGCAAAATGGAGGTAGAATGGAATCTGATAAGGTACTGCTGTTCCTCTTATAAGCCTATTAATACCATTTGGTTTTTTAAAGAATGTGCAAATATTACTTTAATTTAAAAAGAAATCTAGGGCAATAGTGTTAAAGGAATATCATTTTTCAGGTAAATTAGAAAATTTTACGGTGCAGATTAAAACATTCCTATGTAGATTTAAAATAATTTTATAACTTTCAAAAGAAATGGAACATTCTGGTTGGTTGCACTACTATATTTGGTCAAACTTGTCATTCTCAGACCTGGAAGAAACATAATGTCCTCTGATGGCCCACATACTAACTTGGTACATATTGCATATCAAGGATGTTAGTTTCTTTTGGTGAAGCCATGGCCAGAGTAAGCAGCTCTTTGGGGTAAAAGTCAGGTGTCAGTTTTACCTCGAACATGATCTTGGCTGGCTGTGCATAGGGCTGGGTAGAGAAGGGTGATTTCTTCTGTCCATGGCAAATTCTGGATCTGCCAGGGCCAACAGTATTTAGATGGAGATTAAGTGCTAAATGCAGCTGTCAGCTGGAGGTTTTGTTGGAAATCACAGCAAGGAGAGCTTGGCTTTGTATGTAAAGGATATAGAAAGAACTGTATGCGAACTTATTTAGATCCTTAAATGATAACTGCCAAAGATTGGAATATCTTTTTCTTAAACATTCTTTTGGAAGAAGAGATGTTTGGAATGGAATTTATTGAGTTTTATTGTTGTTGAAGGTTTGTTCCTACATATTAACCAAAAGCAGTCCATCCTAGAAATTAGAAGTCTTCCAGAGAAGCAGAATTACATAATGCATTAAACATGCACGCTTTGGAAGCAGATTCTTCTGGTTCAGGTCCCTTGTTCTGCCTTTTGCTAGCTAAATTTCTCCTGAATCATTCCATTGGTTTCTCTTTTTTAAAATGAAGTTGATACTCCCTACCTCACCATTTAGGAGGATTCAAAGAACTGATAATGCATATAAATTGCTTAACAAACCTTCCAGTACATAAAATATTAGCTATCATTTTCATGAATAGGTTTAGGTGATTTTTTCAAAATACACCACACAAAAGCATGTTTCTACAATGTGAGGGAGTATGTATGTGTGTACAGTTGAGAACATAGGAAATTTCGAATCATGGCATGACAATATTCAGACTTTTAACTCTTGGTGTTCTTTGAAGGATAGATGATTAGAAACACTGTACAGCTGTTGAAAGGCATACATAAACTTATGTAAATAAAGTCTCTTTATTTCTGCAGAGACGCTAACAATGTAAACAGGTGTTGTAGAGTTGCAGCCTAAGAGAGCTGTAAGGGGCAATGGTTTCGGCATCCTTTTGTCCCAAGGCACTGAGAGAAGAATGCTATGCTCATAGAATGCTTCAAACAAATGTTACTCTTATTATTATCATTAGCATCATTATAGGACAAAACAAAACAAGAGCAAGAATAAATATGAGTTCTCTTAGCCCAAGTTTTTAATTTTACTGATAAGTATATCAGACTTACTCAAGGTCACAAAAGGGGTATTCCCTGAGTCTGTAATGGAAAGGACTCTCTATTTCCAGTTTTTCCCTCTACTCCATGTTGATGATAACCTACTGTATTAGTTTGTTAGGGATGCCATAATAGAATACCATAGAGTGGGGGGCATAAACAACAGAAATTTATTTTCTCACGGTTCTGGAGGTTGAAAGTCCAAGATCAAGGTGGTGGTAGGGTTGGTTTCTCCTGCAATTTCTAGTTTTGGCTTGTAAATGGTCCCACTGTCTCCTCACATGGTCTTTCCTCAATGCATACACATCCAAGATATCTCTTCCTCTTCCTATAAGACCACTGGTTATATTAGATTAGGGCCTCACCCAATGACCTAGTTTAACCTTAATTATCTCTTTAAAGACCCAAGTATAGTTATATTGGCATTAAGGCTTCAACATATGGATTTGGAAGAGGGGGACATAAATCAGTCCATAATGCCTACCCATGAAAATATTATTTTTCTAATATTGTTCTATGTTCTTCTCCTAAGTTGAAACCTTGCTGGATATGTCTGTGTCCAGATCTATGTTTATAGACGTGTATGTTAAATGTTACACCTAATCATCCCATCCTGGTACTCAGCATTCAGAGATCAGGTCAATCTGCCAAACAGAATAAACAAAAACCACATTTTCAGAACAATTCAGCATTTTAATTTCAATTGTAAATTATCAGCAGCTTTGTTATATTTAAGCGAGTAGGAAATGCATTTCAGGTTAAATGGGAAAAGTTGTTATTTATATTTCTTATCAAGGTTTTATCTTGAAACAAGTTTAACAGCAGTGACAAATGCTTCTGTCTAAGTGTTTTCTGCACTCTTAAAGTTTAGTTTTCCAGGTTGAGTCTTTTTTTTCAACTTATTTATTTTATTTATTTGGCTATGTTGGGTCTTAGTTGCGGCAGCTGGGCTCTTCGTTGGGCACGCAGGCTTCTCTCTAGTTGTGGAGCGTGGGCTCCAGAGTGCACAGGCTCGGTAGTTGTGGCAGGTGGGCTTAGTTGCCCTGCGGCATGTGGGATCTTAGTTCCCCGACCAGCGATCAAACCCGCGTCCCCTGCATTGGAAGGAGGCTTCTTAACCACTGGACTACCAGGGAAGTTCCCCCCAGGTAGAGTCTTTATCAGAAAAGAAAAAATCTGGATGGGGAGCATGACCTGCATGCTTCAAGGAAGTATAGCTGTAGATGGAGACAGAGGTTACAGAGATAGAGATGGAGGTGGAGGTAAGGTTAGAGATAGGGATGGAGATGGACATGGGTATTTCATAGATGTTTCTGTGTAGGGTTACACATTTTGTTGTTCGAGAGAACATTTTATTCCTATCCGTGAACCTATATGAAGGCAAAGCCATCTCTTTTCACAAACTTATGTCCCCAGTGTAAGACAACCAATTTACAGAGCCTACTGAAGGCACAGAAGTTTCAGACTCACTTAAAAGGAAATACATGTAAAAGGTTGAACTGCTGGGAACCACTTTTTTGCATGAAAGAACACAGCAAGTATTTTCCATAAATGTAATAATTATTTTATATTATAGTTGAAAAGCATAGTGTTTTGATGACTCGATCAGAGCTGACACTTGGGGGCAGATGTGCCCAGGAACCAGACTGGGGCCCTGTCTCTACAGGTAGGCAGAGCTGCTTCTCCTATGATGCTTGGCTCCATTTTGTAGAACAGGAACCTGAAGCCCAGAGAGATGAGTGGTTTTTAAAAATTCAACTGATGAGGAAGTGGTAGAGAAGAAATGGAAGCCAGAGAGCTTGATTCTTACTGAATGAGACAGAATACAGACTGCTCAACGTTCAGCATTGCTATTTTTGTTAGCTACCGGGGAAAAAAACAACAACAAGATATATTGTGATAAATTAAACATTACTTGGATTTACGCACTCACATCTCTACAGGCTTGCGGCCATCCTTTGGAGAGTAAGAAGGTCTAAGGGCGCCCTACAGGTTTGGAAACAGCTGGGAGAGTTTAGTTGTCCGATACGGCTCTTGTGAAGACCCCACCAAAATGTTTGATCTGGGGATCCATCGTCTTGGGGATAGAAACTGTAAAGGTAGCTAGTGTACATGGGGTAGCCAGCAAGCAAGTGGTCACCCAGTTATGAGAGAGACCACACTTGACCATGGCCCATAATAGGGATCTTCATATTGGCTTAGAGTCCCACCTAAGGTATAAATTACCACTTATCTCTCACATAATCTAAATTCATCCCATTGAAAATAAACTTCTGAGAAGGTAACTCTGAAACTGGAAATTCTTTGTTTGGCTATGTTGTAAACCTTGGACATTTTCTCGTACAGAGCTGTCAGGTGGTACAGAGGTATGAGTCTCTCCTTGTTCATCACATGCCACTAAAATATAAAATCAAAACCAAATTCTTGGGAATTCCTTGGGAGTCCAGTGGTTACGACTCTGTTCTTCCACTGCAGGGGGCACGGGTTCGATCCTCGGTAGTGGAACTAAGATCTCACAAGCTATGTGTGTGGCCAAAAAAACCAAAAACAAAACAAGTTCTTAGTATCTTTTCCTGAATATGATACAATTAAGTGCCATTGATGCTGGTTTTTTAAGTCATAGAAGACAGATCTTTATTGCCTAGGTGAGCAATGAGAGGAAAGAAAGAACAATGGAGAATCTGTGACCACCTGAAGATACATTTTAGCCCTTGGATTTAACCTTCTCCAGTAAAACATTACTCAGAAAAGCAGTTTTTCACAAAGAACGTTAACTGTTTTTTTTGCTGTTGTTTGTTTTTCCTTTTTTTTTTTTTCCTCTGAGCCACTTACCCTCTGGTGGAGATGCTGGAGAATAATGAGATAGTCACAAGACAGTTTAGCGATTGGAAGAAGAGTTCTAGATGAACTGTAGATGGGGAAAAATGAGCATCTATACAGTGACTGGTCAGCTGAACTTGGATGTGATTTTACACACTCTGCTGTTTGCTCCTCTGCACAAGCCATGTAGTGTTTAAATGCTAATGGGATGTCAGTATTTTCTTTAGTATTTAGACAACAGAAATCCTAAAGAGAGATTTCTAAGCCTGCACACGAGTTTCCATAGCAATCTTTGGCTTGGAGTAAAATTAGGATAAAGAACCCAACATAACTTTAAAATCTCAACTAACCCACAGCAACAGGTTTTACCACAAGACAGACATTTCTATTGGGAATACTGATCTGATTAAGTGTCCACAACAGAGAACTTTATTTAGCGGTACCATCTGCAGCCATAATTAGTCTGAACTTGTGAAAATGAAGAGTTTGACAGGAGATATGACATTCATTTCTGAGAAAGGAGAACTTCCTTATTTTGCATGGATGAAAGCACAGAAATGTAATGAAAATGTATTCACTGAGATGCTACAGGAACTCGTTAGGAGCTTTTAAACAGAGAGAGGGAGAAAACTGGAAAATTACTTGCGACTGGAAGTTGAGTTAGTAGCCAGCTGACTTAACACTTCTTCCTACAAGCGAAGCTTCTTTTCTGGTTGGAGCCACAGTGGATGACTTTCATGCAAACCCAGAAGCTAGAACTGCCCAAGGATGTAGAGATGCTAACCAATTATTTAAGCCTCCATGGGCACCTGGACCCCCCAAGATGCAGACACCTGGGCAGTGTTTCAGAGAAACAACTGATGGAGACCCCCTGGCTCTCCAGGTCTTCTTGATTTTTAATGTGCACCTTATCACCTGGGATTCTTGTGAACATGCAGATTCTGATTGGTCTGGGATGAGATGGGGTTGAATTCTGCTTTTCTAACAAAGTGATGCTGGTCCCTACCTTGAGAAACTATCTAGACCACAGGAAATAGGAGAACATGGAGGCTTATCCACAGCATTCTTTCTCACCCCAGTCACAGAGTAGGTAATTTTTTTTTGCGGTACGCGGGCCTCTCACGGTTGTGGCCTCTCCCGTTGCGGAGCACAGGCTCCGGACGCGCAGGCTCAGCGGCCATGGCTCATGGGCCCAGCCGCTCCGGGGCACGTGGGATCTTCTCGGACCGGGGAACGAACCCGTGTCCCCTGCATCGGCAGGCGGACTCTCAACCACTGCACCACCAGGGAAGCCCAATGCTTTTGTCTTTTATCAGCTTCTTACTCTTTTTGTGGCTTTCTTGCCCTACCTCATTTGATGTTTTTGCCATTTTGAGGTTTTCTGGAAACCCAGGGGATAGAAGGGACAAGAGAGTATGAACAGATTGTAAATGGTGATTTGCCCAAGACCTAAAAGAACCCTCTGTAGGGATACTCACAACCCATTTCTTATCCCTTACCTGTGTCTGGGGACAGACATTTTTGTCCTTGGCTTTAGTCCCACATGCCAGAATTCACCAGGATAACACTCTTGACCACTCCTGGTAGAAAGAAATTCTAGCTTTTCTTGTAATATGGAACACTAAATTTAATATATTGTGTGCATTAAATCTAGTGTTTGTCTTGAAGATAAACCACTACTTTAGGAAAGACATTCTTTTTCCTTTTAAAATAATGGCTGAACCTGTTATCTAAGACCCTTATATATTAAACAGATAATCTAATTGACCTTCTACTGGATTGGAATTCAGAAGATCTGACTTTTACTCCTTGCTCCATCTATCACTTATTCTGTGACCTGAGGGCAAAGGATTGAACTTTTCTGGGTCTCTGTTTCCCTATTTTATAAGGTGGAAGTTTGATGAGGCGATAGCTGAAGTGTCCTCTGAAGCTATAATTCTAGAGTCCTAGTAAATAGAGTAACTGAGTTAATAGACTGCAAGAGTAGATTTTACTTTTGTCACCATCGTATATTTTGGGAAATTGTTTAATTTTTGTCCCCTTTAGATTCCACATCCACGTTGAGGGCTTGATTAGCAGCATAGGTAGCTCAGTGAGAGATCAGTTCATTCTGGTCTTATTACTTGACCATTTCTTTCTTAGTATGTTAGAAATCTTCCATTTTGGGGGAGAAATATGCTGGGATAGGAATCATATAGTGCAATAATCTCTGTTAAGAATATTTACTTTTAAAAAATGGCAGCTTTATTGAGATATAATTTACATACCATATAATCCTATAATTTACCCTTGTACAGTGTACAATTGAATGGTTTTAAGCATATTCACAGACTTGTGTAAACATTACCACACTCAATTTTAGAACATATCGTCATCCCACAAAGAAAGTGCATACCCATTAACAATCACTCTCATTTCTCCTCAGATCGCCCCATCCCCACCTCTAGGCAACCACTAATCTCCTTTTGTGTCCCTGGATTTGCCTATTCTAGACATTTCATATAAATGGCATCATACAATAGGTGGTCTTTGTGACTGACTGATTTCATTTAGCATGATGTTTTCAAGGTTCATGCATAGTATAGCATGAATCAGTACTTTATTTCTTTTTATTGCTAAATAATGTTCAATTATATGGATGTACCACATTTCATTTCTCCATTGATTCTCATTAGGATTATTTTCATTTCTGGTTATTATGAATAATTCTGTTATGAACATACATACCTGTGGGGTTTTTTTACATCTTTATTGGAGTATAATTACTTTACAATGATGTGTTAGTTTCTGCTTTATAGCAAAGTGAATCAGTTATACATATACATATGTTCCCATATCTCTTCCCTCTTGTGTCTCCCTCCCTCCCACCCTCCCTACATACCTGTATATTTATGTGGACATGTTTTTATTTCTCTTAGATACCTAGGAGTGAAACTGATAGGTCATGTCATAACTCTATGTTTAACCTTTTTTTTTTTTTTTTTTGGCCATGCCACATGGCATGTGGGACCTTAATTCCCCGACTAGTGATCGAACCCTGAACCCGTGCCCCCTACATTGGAAGTGCAGAGTATTAACCACCAGACCACCAGTGAAGTCCCCTTTATGGTTAATATTTTGAGGAATTACTAGACTATTTCCAAAGAGGCTGCCCCATTTTACATTCCCACCAGCAGTGTGCAGGGGTTCCAAATTGTCCACTTCCTTGACAACATTATTGTCTGACTTTTTGACAATAGTCATCCTGTGAGTGTAAAGTGACATCTCATTGTGGTTTTGATTTGTATTTCCCTAATGCCAATGCAAATAATATTGAGAATATTTTCATGTGGTTATTAGCCATTTGTATATCTTCTTTAGAGAAATGTCTATTATTCATTTTCAAATGGGGTTGTATTTTTATTATTGAGTTGTAAGTGTTCTTTATATATTCGATGTACAAGCCCCTTATCAGATGTATAATTTGAAAATATTTTCTCTTAGACTGAAGACTGTCTTTTCACTTTGGTAATGATGTACTTAGAATAACAAAAATGTTTAATTTTGATGAAGTTTTTATTTATTTTTCCTTTTGTTGCTTGTCCTTTTGATGGCATATCTAAGAAACCATTGTTCAAAATCTTACACCTATTGAGAACTCCTACTCTTGGATCGAAACATTAAAAAATATATATAAAATAATTCAGAGTTCCAAAAGCTTATATATTAAACACACAAGTTGATAAACAATTTAAAGAAGTTTTGACAGAAGGACAGCTGGCCACTTGGGAAATTTTCATCTCCATAGGCCATATGACACTTTGACCGTTTCCTCTGTCACATCATTAGGCCAGATTGCAAAAACACATTAAAGGTGCTTAATTATTTGGGGAACAACTTATCTCCTAAGGGATATAAGCCAGTTGGAAAACACGCTGAGCTCAAAATTCATAAAGCAGGCATCATGTGTCTTATTTGCCTGTGACTGGTTCATACTGAGACTCTATAACAGTATCTAACACTTACTGAATACTTTAAAGGACTCAATTAACTGACGAACAGCTGGATGCTCATTTAATCCTGTCCCTTCTCTCGAAATCTCTCAGACTTCTGTAAAGGGATAACCTATTAATTCAAATCACCAGCATTATATCTCATGGTGCTTTATGTGACCTAGACCAAATAAAATACTTTGAATAAAAACCAAAGTTGCTTTCTATTTTTCAAGTATTGAAAGCTTTTCTTCCTAGTTGTGAATGTATGCTTTGATACCGTAAAAGCCAAAAGTGGGTTTTCTTTACTCTAAAAATGTTATTATAACATTCAAGAGACAACTAAGCATTTCCTTATAGTACCGTCTGAATGAAAGCTTCCTTTGGCACATGCTCTTCCACTCTTTGCTTCGTACCTGTATATTTTACTCATTATAAACACAGTGAACATATTTTCAAAGAGCGTTTTAGGATATTGTCTTTCCAGTACACCGCAGCAAGGAGAGCCTGATATCTACATGGTTAAGAGGGTTACAGATTTGCTAAGTGACTTTGCTCAAGGTGGTGATGTCCTATTTTTAGAGATAGATTCAAAGCCAGAGCAGTGTCTGATGACCTCGTTTGTCCTCTGCATGATCTTTACACACCTTTAGGCTACACTTCCTATCTGCTGAATTTTCTGCCCTCCTCCCCTTTCACAAACAGGGAAAAATATGGCTGTATTCTTCCCTTGGGCTGTGCAATTCAGCCCCTGGCCACGTCTCAGATTTCTTCCCACACTGCTTCCCCCGTAGCTGGCTCTGCTCCAGACACCAAGGCCAAGAGCTTTCTTTCCTCCGAGCTTTTCACTTGCCGTCCCTTCCACTGGGAACACTGTGTGCCTGGATTTTGCGCATTTGGCTCCTTCTTAAACTTAGTCTCAGCTGAACATGACCTCAGGGAGAACTGGTCATCCTAATCGGAGGTTCCTCTCCCTCCCCTTTCTCCCCACTTCACATCACTCTGTCTTATTTTCTTCACAGTGCTTATTTTTGAGAATCTATCATCTAAAATCTGACATGTACGGGGACTTATTTGTTTATCGTCCGTTTCCCCTCTGCTGACAAATGAATATTTCATAAGGCGGGAATCCTGTCTGTCTTTTTCCCCAGTATAAACCGGTACTTACTACCACACTTGGCATAGTAAGTCCTCCATAAATATTTACTGCATGAATAAATGAGTAAAAGTGTATACTTAAGCAAAGCTTTTTTTTTTTTTTTTTTTCCCATACTGGTGTCCTTTCTTCCTTACTTTCCCTTCTGAACTCAGTGAAAGCAGGTTACTTTGGTTTTTATATTTTGTAATAGGTGTGAAAAACAACCAAAAAGGAAAGCATTCGAAAAGACACGGATGGTGGCACATGAGGTTAATGAGTATCATAATGTCTTTGAGCAGAAGCTCTGGTGTTACTCGTGACCCAAAAGCATTCCCTTGAGACACATTTTTCAATACCTCTAGTCAGGCAAAACTACAGTGTAATAGCAACTTTCTTGATAGGTGGATGATTTGCTTCCATTCTGCTTGTATAATATTCTATTTTGACATCATTTCGTGCATCTTCTGCCTGTGTTTGAGCCTGGAAACATTGCCTGATGATAAAAAGAAAGAAGAAAGTGTTCTAGTACTTTGATTGTGAATTTGATGTCAAAAATAAAGACCAGTTGTGACTGGGTTGAAAAGCGATTGAAACACTAAGAGAAAGTAGATTGCTCACGCCATTTTATTCTGAAGTTGGATCTCATGAACAATTGAATTGTCACTTCTGCACCAATCCGAACCTCAAACTATATAGTTGAATGTGTTGTCATCCTAGATCAACCGGATCTCTCAGAAAACAAGTTAAATAAATAAAAAATGGAATAAAGTTGGCCTGACCAAATAAAATGAAAATTGACTCCAAAAGTAAAATCTTTTTTCTTCGAAGAACTAGTTTTCCTTCCTTTCCCTGGGGACATGACTCACTGCCCTTTGAACAAAACAATCATCTTGGCATTCACTTCAGGAGCTCCTCCTAGCACTGAATATTATTCCCCAATCATCCTGTAAGCCTTTTCCACTGTCCTATTCAGTCTCTTCACCAGGATGAGGGACCAGTTGTAAGAGAATTCTGCAGGGGTCTATTTCATTTCAAAGTGGGAAATCCTTGGCACCAGGGAGCACCATGCTGAGATTGAAAAATAAAATGGGAAATTATAGGTCTACATGCCAGGCTCTGGGGTTCAGTTTTTGTCAAGGTGGCAGCTGGAGATCAGGGAACAATTTACCTGCGGGCGGGATGGGTGGAGGGAGAAAGGATGCTCTATCAAGAAGCAGCATGTAAGAGTTTCAGACTTAAGCCATTTATTATGTTCTTGATCACATAGTTTTGTGTTTTTTTTGTTGTTTTTTTGTTGTTTCTTTTTTTTGCGGTACACGGGCCTCTCACTGTTGTGGCCTCTCCCGTTGTGGAGCACAGGCTCCGGACGCGCAGGCTCAGCGGCCATGGCTCACGGGCCTAGCCGCTCCGCGGCATGTGGGATCTTCCCGGACCGGGGCACGAACCCGTGTCGCCTGCATCGGCAGGCGGACCCTCAACCACTGCGCCACCAGGGAAGATGTTTTTTTAATGTCTTTATTGGAGTATAATTGCTTTACAATGTCGTGTTAGTTTCTGCTTTATAACAAAGTGCATTAGCTATACGTATACATGTATCCCCCTATCCCCTCCCTCTTGCGTCTCCCTCCCACCCTCCCTATCCCACCCCTCTAGGTGGTCACAAAGCACAGAGCTGATCTCCCTGTGCTATGTGGCTGCTACTCAGTAGCTATCTATTTTACATTTGGTAGTGTATATATGTTCATGGCACTCTCTCACTTTGTTCCAGCTTACCCTTCCTGTTCCCCGTGTCCTCAAGTCTATTCTGTAGGTCTGCATCTTTATTCCTGTCCTGCCCCTAGGTTCTTCAGAACATTTTCTTTTTTTTTTTTTTTAGATTCCATATATATGTGTTAACGTACCGTATTTGTTTTTCTGTTTCTGACTTACTTCACTCTGTATGACAGTCTCTAGGTCCATCCACCTCACTACAAATAACTCAATTTCATTTCTTTTAATGGCTGAGTAATGTTCTACTGTATATATTTGCCACATCTTCCGTATCCATTCATCTGTCAATGGATAGTTAGCTTGCTTCCATGTCCTAGCTATTGTAAATACAGTTGCAATTACCATTGTGATACATGACTGTTTTTGAATTATGGTTTTCTCAGGGTAATGCCCAGTAGTGGGATCGCTGGGTCGTATGGTAGTGCTATTTTTGGTTTTTTAAGGAACCTCCATACTGTTCTCCATAGTGGCTATATCAAGTTACATTCCCACCAACAGTGCAAGAGGGTTCCCTTTTCTCCACACCCTCTCCAGCATTTATTGTTTGTAGAATTTCTGATGATGTTCATTCTGACTGGTGGGAGGTGGTACCTCATTGTAGTTTTCATTCGCCTTTCTCTAATGATTAGTGATGTGGAGCATTCTTTCTTGTGTTTGTTGGCAATCTGTATACCTTCTTTGGAGAAATGTCTATTTAGGTCTTCTGCCCATTTTTGGATTGGGTTGTTTGTTTTTTGGATATTAAACTACATGAGCTGCTTGTAAATTTTGGAGATTAATCCTTTGTCAGTTGCTTCATTTGCAAATATTTTATCCCATTCTGAGGGTTGCCTTTTCGTCTTGTTTATGGTTTCTTTTGCTGTGCAAACGCTTTTAAGTTTCATTAGGTCCCATTTGTTTATTTTTGTTTTTATTTCCATTTCTCTAGGAGGTGGGTCAAAAAGGATCTTGCTATGATTTATGTCATAGAGTGCTCTGCCTATGTTTTCCTCTAAGAGTTTTCTACTGTCTGGCCTTACATTTAGGTCTTTAATGCATTTTGAGTTTATTTTTGTGTATGGTGTTAGGGAGTGTTCTAATTTCATTCTTTTACATGTAGCTGTCCAGTTTTCCCAGAACCATTTATTGAAGAGGCTGTATTTTCTCCATTGTATGTTCTTGCTTCCTTTGTCATAAATTAGGTGACCATATGTGCATGGGTTTATCTCTGGGCTTTCTATCCTATTCCATTGATCTATATTTCTGTTTTTGTGCCAGTTCCATACTGTCTTGATGACTGTAGCTTTGTAATATAGTCTGAAGTCAGGGAGCCTGATTCCTCCAGCTCCATTTTTCTTTCTCAAGATTGCTTTGGCAATTCGGGGTCTTTGCATTTCCATACAAATTTTGAATTTTTTTGTTCTAGTTCTGTGAAAAATGCCATTGGTAGTTTGATAGGGATTGCACTGAATCTTTAGATTGCTTTGGGGAGTATAGTCAGTTTCACAATGTTGATTCTTCCAATCCAAAAACATGGTATATCTCTCCATCTGTGTCTCATCTTTAATTTCTTTCATCAGTGTCTTATAGCTTTCTGCGTACTGGTCTTTTGTCTCCTTAGGTAGGTTTATTCCTAGGCATTTTATTCTTTTTGTTGCAATGGTAAATGGCAATCCTACCTCAAGAAACAAGAAACATCTCAAATAAACAACCTAACCTTACACCTAAAGCAATTAGAAAAAGAAGAGCAAAAAATCCCAAAGTTAGCAGGTGAGAAGAAATCATAAAGATCAGATCAGAAATAAATGAAAAAGAAATGAAGGAAATTATAGCAAAGATCAATAAAACTAAAAGCTGGTTCTTTGAGAAGATAAACAAAATTGATAAACCGTTAGCCAGACTCATCAAAAAAAAAAAAAGGGAGAAGACTCAAATCAACAGAATTAGAAATGGAAAAGGAGAAGTAACAACTGACACTGCAGAAATGCAAAGGATTATGAGAAATTACTACAAGCAACTATATGCCAATAAAATGGACAACGTGGAAGAAATGGAGAAATTCTTAGAAAAGCACAACCTTCTGAGACCGAACCAGGAAGAAACAGAAAATATAAACAGACCAATCACAAGCACTGAAATTGAGACTGTGATTAAAAATCTTCCAACAAACAAAACCCCAGGACCAGATGGCTTCACAGACAAATTCTATCAAACATTTAGAGAAGAGCTAACACCTATTCTTCTCAAACTCTTCCAAAATATAGCAGAGGGAGGAACACTCCCAAACTCATTCTACAAGGCCACCATCACCCTGATTCCAAAACCAGACAAAGATGTCACTAAGAAAGAAAACTACAAGCCAATATCACTGATGAACATAGATGCAGAAATCCTCAACAAAATACTAGCAAACAGAATCTAACAGCACATTAAAAGGATCATACACCATGATCAAGTGGGGTTTAACCCAGGAATGCAAGGATTCTTCAATATATGCATATCAATCATTGTGATACACCATATTAAAAATTGAAGGAGAAAAACCATATGATCATCTCAATAGATGCAGAGAAATCTTTCAACAAAATTCAACACCCATTTATGATAAAAACCCTGAAGAAAGTAGGCATAGAGGGAACTTACCTCAACATAATAAGGGCCATATATAACAAACCCACAGCCAACATCGTTCTCAATGGTGAAAAACTGAAACCATTTCCTCTAAGACCAGGAGCAAGACAAGGTTGTCCACTCTCACCACTGTTATTCAATAGAGTTTTGGAAGTTTTCACCACAGCAATCAGAGAAGAAAAAGAAATAAAAGGAATCCAAATCGGAAAAGAAGAAGTAAAGTTGTCACTGTTTGCAGATGACATGATACTCTACATAGAGAATCCTAAAGATACTACCAGAAAACTACTAGAGCTAATCAATGAATTTGGTAAAGTAGCAGGATACAAAATTACTGCACAGAAATCTTTTGTATTCATATACACTAATGATCACATAGAATTTTAATTCTACACTAACATGTGGGGTAGAAATGTAAGAAGAGAGAAAATGGAAGAAGTATAAGAGAAAGTAAGAGTAAGGTATTAGGGGGCCATTGGTAGACTGAAATATTCACATAAAGGAAGACCTCCTTGTCCCACACCTCTTAATCCAGAAAATGCATTTTCTGATAAGTCATCCAAAACGTATGAGGGAATGTAAGCGTACAATGTTTATTTTTAAAGTAAATTTCTTCAGTTCTTGGAGGAATTTTCCAATGTTTACAAGAATCACTTATTTACACACCTCTAATTATGTAACTATAACCATAAAGTCCCCTAAATTAATGTAAAATATTTTAATATAATCATATTTAACTTTTATTCATTGTTCATTGTGCTGTTTTGAATTTCTTACTTTTATCACTAATTTCTTCCTCAGACCCTCCCTATGAAGACATAATAGGCTCTTTTACTATGTCTGTTTTTATAGACGAGAACACTGAGCCATGGTGTAGATGAGGAACTTACTCAAAATGGTAAAGAAGTCTCTAGGAATAGACTTGCAGATATAAATGTATTAGAAGATGGAGAACATTATTAGATCCAAGAAATTTGACAGTGCTACAATAGTATTATATAATACACAGTCCATCTAAATAAGTGGGTGAACTTTGGAGACTTAGTAGAGTTTGTCCTTGAACTTGGTTAGGCACTAGATTTCTTTTTCTACTGTGATTGGGTTATTAGAAAGGGTTGTTTCTTAGAATAAACCACTTTGTCACATTCAGTGAAAAAGTTGACCATCCAGTTTTTTCTTTTAATTTTTTTTTTGTTGTTGTTGTTTTTGGTGAGGTATACTTGTTGGAAAAATAGACACTCAGAATACCCAGTGCTTGGTCACACCCATTCAAGAGCAAATGGGATAGCTCTTCACTTTAGAAAGAAGGACGTCAGCAGAATTTTCCCAGGGGTTCTAATCCAGGTAGGCTGAGCAGTGAGTGGTTCATTCATACACTTATTCGTCAAATAATGTTTGGATACCTATTATACATCAGACACTCTTTTAAGTATTAGGAATAAAAATATGCATAACATTAAAACCTTTATAATTGCCATAGCCTGTTCCCTTAAAGAGCTCAGTTCACTGAGGAGATGAACTTGGAAACAGGAGGATGATCGGAGACTGAAGAATATGTAACGTTACCATGAGGGACTTCCCTGGTGGTCCAGGGTTTAAGACTTCATGCTCCCAATACAGGGGGCATGGGTTTGATCCCTTATCAGAGATCTAAGGTCCCGCAAGCTGCCCTGGCGTGACCAAAAAAAAAAAAAAAAAAAAATAGCCTTACCACGAGAGCTGGGGTGGCAATGAGAAGTGGAAAGCATTTCAGGTAGTCTGGACTGTATGGGAAAAATGCACTGATGAAAAACTATGTAAAACGACTAGAGATCAGTTAGAAAGGATTCAGGGTGATTTTGGAGATGACTTATCTATTACTGACACTAGACATGACATTCTAGGGCCCCATCTGCTATTGTCCTATTATATATATTCAAGACAGCTTCCTTTCTCCAATACTCCCTACCACCTAAACAAACCTGGAACAGCTTCTTCCCTTCCCCACAGCCCCTTTGGTTAGAATATGCTATATTCAATCAGGGCTCACTATGACTCAGGCAAAGAGCTACGCACTTTCATTCGTTACCTCATTCATCTTTAGAAAACTTCTACAAAGTGGTTTTCTTTATGATGACTCTTTCACCAACAATGCAATCCTAAAGAAGAACATTTCAAGATGTCTTAGTTAATAAATAGCGCAACTGGGACTCAAAACCACATCTATTTAACACTAAAGTCTATGTTCTTAAATTGTCATTCTTCTGCCCTCCCTAAGAAGAAGCTAAGCCTTTTGTGATATTTCCTCTTCCAGTCCTTGTAAAAATGCAAATTGTGACTATTACAGGTGAACGATTTCACAGAGTGAGTGGACAGCCTTAGTGTTGATGCTTGGAGAAGGTAACAAATTCTTTTTTCAAAAATAAACATGTTGGTTATTTCAAACCAATTTTATCTGGTTAAAATAAAAGGGGGTGCTCCATAGTGTAAATATCTTTGTATCGCACACCCCAATGAAGAGAAAGGACTCTGCTTCCCATGAGTCCTCTTCACCCACAAGAATGCACATGACAATTTTTATCTCATGCTCCTTATTATCTAGTAGATATCATCTATTATTCTGTTGTAGAAACATACACATAAATTACAGATATAAATACAGATAGTCTATTTATATATATATATGTATATATATATATAGTCTATTTTTATACTATACCTTATTATATGATAGACATATGCCAGAGACTCAAACAGCAATGCTTCACTTTTGGGTTATCTTGCAATTCAAAACCTCAAAAACTATTGAAGATTTGCAGTCAGCAAATCAGTATGGAAAGAAAAGGAGACCTGAGTTTTGGTTTCAGATCTTCAACTAACTAACTCTGTAGGTGGTTACTTTGAGCGTCAATTTCCTAATCTATGGGATGTGGAGAATACACAATTTCTAACGTCTTTTTCAATTTCCAGAGTGCAGTCATTCTAATGGTTTAGCGGTTTCCATGCCCTGGTTGTTAAAAAGCAACTCAGAGGCCTTTCTGTTAGTATAGCTGATGAGCAGTTAATTCTTTTCTTTAATCTTGGCCAGAATGGAGTAAGTCGCTAATGTCTAGTAAATCTGAAAGAATGAGAAACAAGACTGGGTTTTAATGGGTAAGGAACAACCTAGATGATCCAAGTCTGAATGGGTCCGGGAATAAGCTTCCTGGTGGTTAGGAAGAAGAATGAGGACAACAGGGAAAATTATAAAGCTCTGCATACAGTGACTTGGTCCCAGATTGATCCTGAAGCTTCCACTCGGTTGGTGAAACGACAGTGCTGCCTTGAGTAGCCAGACAGGGAGCAACCCGGATGTCTCCATGTGCCTGCAGAGATACTAAGTAAACTCATCCGTAGAAAATGAAAGGAAAATTCAATTTAATTGAATGGCAACTCCCTTTCAATGAAGAGGGAGAAAAGCAGACATCCTTAGGTCTCTCAGTCATATCCTGAGGGGAGGGTTATTTATAATCAGTCAAGGCAGGTTTTTCTATCTTTAGGCTTTGGAAAAAGTGCAATGTAAATGAAAGATGAGCCTCCTTTCTGTCACGGGGATAATATATGCTACAGTTTGCAGAAGTTGATGGAGCAGTTTGAAAGAAGTTATAATTGACTTGAGCCAATAGCACACAAAGCACAGCTCCAGCTTCTACTGCTACCAGGTAATTATTTGATACATTTCAGGCTTGGTGAACAATCTTGGGGGCCATAAACAAGTACTGAGTTCAGTCTCATTCTCTGCAGAGCTCACAAACAGGGTTTATCTCCCCTACGTAAAAAATGTTAGACGTGCTTCCTTACCGTGTACAAAGATGTAATTCAGCAGCCTGAGAACACATGAAACTCAGGTTGGCGGCAGATGCTTAAGCAATTTATAAATAGCACCACAAATCCTTCCTTACATTTCAGCCTTTGCATTAAGGTAGGTTCTTGTTATTTTGTGGTGGTTTTAGAAAGTGACTATCATTTCCGAGTTAAGCTTTAAGGAGCACACTGGTCGATCATTTAGTTTAGAGTTCATGTTCAGGGAGATGAATTGATTCACTACTTCACAAACACTGGAAAGAAACAAAATGCTTTGGTAAAAACAGCAAATTACAGACTGTTACAGGTGAGTGATTTCACTAAGTTAAATGGAAAGTGAGTGCCCATGCCTGGTGAGAGCAACAAATTCTCTTGTTCCATTTTATGGAAATGCTTTGGTAAGCAAACATTTAAAATTATGCTTTTGTATATGCTAACTATGAAGAGTCTATCTGTCACTCCAAAATGATTTGAAGTTTACAACATAGGAAATAACAGTAAAATGAATATAGTAGACACAGAATGTGAGAACCAAGGGAGAAAGGAAAACTCAAATGAGTCAACTTAAGGGTCCAGGGAGTTAGTGTGACCAGCGTTAAGTTGGGCACTGAGCTTTCTGGCACCTGGGTAGTGTTTATTCACTGTCTACTCTAGACCCAGCTCTGAACTGGCTTTGTGCTACTGGGGAAAAGCTAAAATGCTATTAACAGCCGTTTAGCTCAAGCCTTCTCTCTTTGTCTATGTGTAAACATTTGGCCATTTCACTCTTTATAAACACTTTCACTACAAAGAGTGTGATTGCAATAAACCATGCAGTGCACTAAACACTAAATATGTGTTATTTTAGAAAAATATTTAATTTTTTCAACGGTTAATACATGGCATGGCACGACGTTCAAAAACATAGAGCAGCATGCCGCAAAACGTCCCCCTTACTCCTGTATACCCTTACCTACCCAGTTATCTCTCCAAGTACCAGGTCTTTTTTTTTTTCAGTATATTTCGCAGAAGTAAGTATATACATGTGTGTGTCTATAGTCCATTAATTATTTTACACTAATGGTGGAATCTATATACATATTCTGAACTTTGCCTTTTCCATTTAAATTTACATCCTGAGGAGTGTTCCAACTGCTACCTGGGGAGCTGCCTCATTCTCATTATAAGACTAATTATTATATCATGGTGAGACAGCATAGTATGGTGGTCAAACTCTGAACTTGGAATACGTTTCTCCTGAATTCAAATACCAGTCCTGTCACTCAATATATGTGTCATCTTGGGCATGTTACTTAACTTCTTGTCTCATATGTAAAATGGGATAGTAGTAGTATTGTACAGTAGTAGTATTGTTGGGAAATTATGTGAGGTAGTATATGTAATGTAGAGCACTTAGAATAGTATGTGGTTCAACCAAAGATATATATAATTATTTATTCACTTAGATATTTTGAAATTTTTGTATTGATTTGTATTAATGTTCTTTAAACGTTAAGGGCCATACCTTATTGCTTAAAAAAATTTTTTTTATTGAGGTATAATTGACATATGACATTATATTTGTTTCAGGTGTACAAATAATGATTCAATATTTGTATATATTGTGAAATGTTCACAACAATAAGTCTAGTTAACATCCATCACCATATGTAGTTACAAAATTATTTTTTCTTGTGATGAGAAATTTAAAGATTTATTCTCTTAGCAAATTCCAAATATACAATACAGTAATATTAACTATAGTCACTAGGCTGTACATTACATCCCATGACTTATTTTATAACTGGAAGTTATAAACCTTTTGACTCCCTTCACCCATTTCACCCACCCCTCTGGCAACTACCAACCACCAATCTGTTCTCTGTATCTAGGAAGTAGGGGATTTTTGTTTGTTAGTGCTTTTTAGATTCCACATATAAGTGAAATCATATGGTACTTGTCTTTCTCTGTCTGACTTATTTCACTTAGCATAATGTGCTTTAAACATTAAAGACCATAGTTTATTACTTTTCTATATTTTATTTTTGTCTTTATCTTTATGATAATTTTTACCATGTAGACATTTTTGGGTTTATATATTTCAAATAGTCAGCTTTTGCAATTATTTTTCCTGGATTTTGTATCTGATTTAGAAATGCCTTTTCTACTAGTACACACACTGTAATTTCATGGTTCTACTTTTCACACTTAAAATTTGGGTCCATCTAAATTTTATTGCAGAGTGATACAGTGATTCAGTGTTGGTTAGATGGCTAACCAATTCCCTCATCACCATTTACTAAATAATTTCTATTTTTTCTACTGATAGAAATACCCTAAAACAAAATCCTTCATGTATTTGGTTCTATTTATATATTCTTTCTTTGATCTATCGATCCATTCACAATAAGACACTCTAGTAATCCATTAGGCTTTATAATGCAATTCATTAACCTCACTCAGATATTATGTGGATAGTTTTCCTTGTTGATTTTTCTGTATCAACTTTAGAATTTGCTTGTCTGTTTTTTTAAGGTCTAGTCATTTTCTTGGGAAAGTTATAAATTCACAGGTTAAATTAGAAAGAGTTGGTAGCTTGATGACACTGAGTTTTCTTATCTAAGATTATGATACATATTTTCTTTAAGTCTTTGGGTACCTAAGTAGTGTTTTAAAGTTTTCTTAATATGGGTTTTCATATTTCTTATAACATTTGGTCTTTGATAATTTACTTTCTTTTTTGTAACTGTTGCTTTCATTATACCGACTGATTCTTGTTTTAATATATGATACAGATATAGCTACCGATACATAGATTCTACTGATTTGATTACTTCTAATGATTTTTTGAGTTTCTTGAGTTTTCTGAGTAAATGATCATATCATCTGCAACTGATGATACTTGTATCCATATCCTTTCCACTTTTTATACCTCAATTCTTTTTCCATTGATAGTGGTATCTCAGTTTTCAAGAGGAAATTTTCCACTGCTCCTCACTTTGTGTAATTCAGGCCTTTAGTTTGATAAAGACATATTAAAGGCTTATCTTTCTCTTACTATGGTTTAAATTTTTTTCCTATAAATAATGGGTGTTGAAATTTTTACTTTTGAACAAATTATTATAGTGAATTATGTTAATATATTTTTATCAGTGAGCCATACTTATACTGCAAGAATAAAGACCACTAGATTATTTTGTATTATTGTACTCTTAATGTGCTGCTGAATTTCCTCCACTAATAGTCTGTTGAGAATTGTTTTGAATACACTTTTAGGTGGGTACTTTTTTGATCATTGCACATATATAAGTTAAATTCCTCCTAGACCTACCATTTTCAGGAGGCTCATGGGAATAAGGGCACTAGCCATGTTTTAGGCTAGCAGAAATTCTTTTATGATGTATAATTTTATATGAGAGTGAACTTAGTGCTATTCTTCCCAATCCCTCAGATTGGTAGCAGCAGCATTGCTCATCATGCAGTGTATGTCTCCTCTCACTTCTCCATTGGCAGACCGCTTCCTACAAATAGGTGTATCTGTGTGATGTCGCTTACTGTCCACTTTTCTTTTATCCTCTTTGTATCAGCGTGGATTCAGGGCAGCTTCCACCTCCACCACAAGTCTGCTCTCCTCCTTCCATTCTTCAGTTGTTGGTTGCTTTCTCAAGGTCTGCATCTTGGTCCTCTCTGCTTCTTCAGCAACCTTGTATGACCTTCCCTTCCTCTGCCTGCCCTTTCCTCATAGTTTGTTCTCTGGCGTGAAAGACGTCTCTTGGTTTCTTTAGCTGTGAATGTATGCACTGTATTTGTCCTCCTGGATGTCTGGTTAACATCATCTTCACCACCATGGTCAAATCCCAAGAGCAATATTTTTATTGTTATTAAATCCTAATTCTGACAACCAATGTGGGTGTGGGCACATGACCCTGTGAAAGAAATATTTCCTTTTCCCTGTTGGTATGAGAAACCAAGGCTCATCATTTCCCCTTTTCTCAGTCATATAATATTGTACATTAAAGAAAAAGATTGCCACATTCATCATTAAACAGTCAGCTCTATCTCCATCTTCTGCTCCTTTCCTGCCCTGGGACGTCTGTCAGGGGAGAAATCACCTCCCCTTGTCCTTCTTCGCCACTGATTTGGCTATTTCTAGCCTGCATGCAATATTTATAAGATAAAATGTCAGTGGAATTTGATCTAACTCACCCTGTAAAGAATGTCACCAGAAACTGGACAAATACTTTCTCAGGCCCTTTCATGCCTGGCAGCATCTACATTGTCTGAGATGCACATCCACTCTCTTCCTTTTCCAGAGCTTCCTTATCTTTCAAAGCTCAGCAAACATCCTGTCCTTTTAAAAAGACTTCTCTGACTGCCAAGCACACAGAGAAGCCTCTCTTCTCTGAGTTCTTTAATTCCTTCTTTCCTTTCTTCTATGGTGATATGCTGAGGGAGCTAAAAACATGCATCTAGAGACAGACTGCATGCACTGGAGTCTCAGTTCTGCAACTCACCAGCTGGAGAACCTTGAGGACTAAGCTCTGTGTCCTAATCTAAAATAGAGGACAATTGTACAGTATTTCTTAAAAAAAATTTTAATAATAAAGATGGCTTTATACACTTGTTCTTAGCTTAATTAAATTAACAAATGTTACTGATAGATAGAAAGCATTATGTAAGTGCTAACAGTTATTTATAAATATTTATTTTTTGCATTTAGCATTTAGCACCACTATGTACCAAACACTGCTAGGTGCTTCAGCCAGTGCTTTTTCTTGGAGGAAGATGTGGTTCCAAAATTCTTTTTGATAAATTGTATGGTATGCCTATGTTTAAAAATAACTTTATTGAGGTATAACTTTTGTACAAGAAAAAGTACGTATTTAAAGAGCACAGTTTGATGAACATTGGTAGGTATATACTCCCATAAAACACCACCACAATGAAGATAAAAAATATTTCCATCTCTCTTAAAAGGTTCCTTGAGCCCTTTTGCAGTCCTCACTTTTTTTTTTGCAGTACGCGGGCCTCTCACTGTTGTGGCCTCACCTGTTGTGGAGCACAGGCTCTGGACGCGCAGGCTCAGCGGCCATGGCTCACGGGCCCAGCCCAGCCGCTCGGCGGCATGTGGGATCTTCCCGGACCGGGGCACGAACCCGTGTCCCCTGCATCGGCAGGCAGACTCTCAACCCCTGCGCCACCAGGGAAGCCCCTCACTTTCTTTCATCCATGTCTCTAGGCAATGATCTGCTTTCTGTTCCTATGGATTCATTTGCATTTTTTAGAATTTATATAAATGAAATTATACCATTCTCTTTGTATCTTTTTTTTCCATTTAGCACGACAATTTTGAGATCCACCTAAATTGTTGCATGCATCAATAGTTTGCCCTTTTGATTACTTATTATTATTCCATTGTGTGAATATACCACAGTTTGCTTACTCATTGAGCTGTTGATGGACACTGGATTGTTTCCAGTGTTTGGATATTGCTAATTTAGCTGTTCTGAACATCCATGTACAGGTCTTTCTGTGGTTGCTTTCATGTCTACTGGACTGAAACTCCTGGGTTATATGATAAGTATATATTTAACTTTTCGTGAAATAGGCAAACTGTCTTTCACTGCCCCTGTGCCCTTATTCTTCTTCCTCATATAACTTACCAATATTTGGCAAATAGATGTTGAAGGAATTCCAGGTATAAGGGGAACCATGCTTCTGTGGCATACAAGAACAAAGAAAACTTTCCAGTTTTCCTTCATCTGTTAGGTCAAAGCCCAAGCAAATCATGATAAGCTCTGTAAGTGCAAGTTACTGTCCCTTCTCATCCACAATTAAAGCCTATGTCTTTCAGGCAGTGTCTGGTACATGAGAGGCTCACAGAATCTGTTTTTTGAATAACTGTTTGAATAAATGAAATTTGAACAAATATTTACTTTGTGGTCCACCTGTATGTTGATGTCTGAATTTGTTCCTGACAAACAAATAGAGTTGGAACTTGCTTTTAAAAACATAGGTCTTAGAATGATGTATTTATTGATATATGTCCTGTCTCAAAAGATAGCAGTGATACAGAAGCAATTGTGATTCTTACTTTATGTGTTGTCCTTACATTGGCTTGTTTGTGTTCTATACAGATGTGTCTAAAACCCCAGAGTAGAATATAACTTCTTATAATTCTTTTGAAGGCAGTTATTCTGTATATTTGTCCACCATAGCACTGAAGACACAACTAAGGAATTGCTCTAGGTTGTCATTTTATGTTTGCCAACAGATTGACCGGTAATATCTATGATTTCAAGGCTGTCTGAAATTCATTCATTCAACACTTACTTATTGAGTAAGCACTGTATTGCCAGGTACTCTTTTTGGGGATATGGAAACATCAGTGAACAACAAAGGCAAAAATTCCCGCCCCTACAGAGTTTAAATTTTTGTGTCTGGGGGGTGGCAGGCAATAAGTAAAATAAGTAAATGAAACATCTGATCCACCACATGGCAACAAGTGCATTGAAGAGAAATGAAGTCGGACGGTGTGGTGATGGGGAAGCAAGCCACATAGACATTGGCAGAGAAACACTTCAGGCAGAGAAAGAAGCATCTACGAAAGACTTGAGGTGGGAGAGTCCCTGGCAAGGGGCATCTGGATAACATCAGGGAGGCCAGTGTGACTGAAGTCAGGTGAGGGGCAAGAGGATATGAGCTCAGGTCAGCAAAATCCCAGTGGATGAGGTCAGGTCTTCTTGGTCAGTGTAAATATATCGGGATTCTCTCTGAGTGAGCTGGAAAGATATGGGAAGATATGAACTGATGAGTGACATAATTTATCTTATTTGTTATCATGATCGCTTTGGCTCTAGTGTCGAGAATAGACTGCAGGACAGAAATAGATCCTTAAGGAGACTGGTTGGGAGTCTATTGTAATTGTCCAAGGGAGAGATAGTTAGGTGGCATCAGCGGAGGAGGTGAGAAGTGTGAGAAGTCGGGTGATGTTTAAAGCATGTTATTGCAAAACCTATAGACACCGGAGTAGCAGTGTGGAGTGGCCAATGGGATATACAAGTCTGGAGTTCAGGGGAGAAGTACAGAGTGAAGGTCTAAATTTTGGAGTCAGCATGTAAAGATGGGCCAGGGTGATAGTACCAAAGGAATGCAGTAGTTAGGGAAGATGTCCAAGGCCTGAACTCTGGAGGACTCTAATAATAAGAGGTCAGAGAGATGAAGACAAATCAGCAAAGGAGACTGAGAAGGAGCAGCCAGTGAAGTAGGAAGAACAGCAGAGTTTAGAGTCCTGGAAAGCAAAAAGTGTTTAAGGAGGACAGACAGGAGGTCAAAGCTGAGGTTTTAAGAGATATGGGGACATATGTATATGTATACCTGATTCACTTTGTTATAAAGCAGAAACTAACACACCATTGTAAAGCAATTATACTCCAATAAAGATGTTAAAAAATCAAATCAAATCAAATCAAAAACAAAAAAAGCTGAGGTTTTTAAGGATGACCAAGGGATAATGGTATGGAAGGGCCCATGATGAGCAAAGAGAGTGTCCACCCCACCTCTGTGGTTGCTAGCACAACCAGACATAAGATAAAAAGTCTGGTAGCTCTTGAGATAGTGAGGACTTTATTTTTAGTTGCAGATAACTACTACTAGAGTTGGCTTAATTAAGTCAGGGATGAGTCTTATCGACTCCTACCTGCTATAGCGCTAGAGGAGCAAGCAGTGTTTGCTGGGGCTGTCCATACATTTTGATTTAAAAATATGCTGTGCATAAAAACCAAGGTGGTGCTTCAACTTATGAATAATACAGGTTATGAGTGCCTGGACAACCTGTTGAAAGGGAGAAGTACTGCATTGCTCCCCAGGTTCAAGTCTTACCCCTGTGGTCATGGACTTCAGATGACCTCTTTTGTCTGGTCAGTTAAGTTACAGAACCTAAACCAGCAAGGAAAGAAGACACAAAATAAATCTTCTGAGGATGTAAAAAAGATTTCCAAAATTTTTATTGAGTGTTCCTGGGATGTTTGGGAGTTTAAGGATCTCATGTCTGTTTTAAGAGATTATTTTTGGAATCATAATGAATTTAACTGTGGTCTTTAAAAAAAATATTTTTGTGCCCTAGAAGATGTATTCATCTGAAGAGTATAAGAAGGTCTTTATTTTTGTTTTAATATTATTCATTTATAAAATAGCATTTGTGACAGAAGTAAAAATATTATCTAATTCTATGTATTTTAATGTACATATCTCAAATAACAAAGGATCTGGACTTCATTGTGTAAGATACTCCCTTGCTCTGATATGGCACCTTTGTTCCATTTAATTAAGTTTTCAAAAAGTTTACACACATCAAATGTGATATGCTACCTATGTTTATAAGATACAGTTCCTGATTTTAATCCTCTCTTCAATTTTAAAATTTAATTGTGAAAACTCCAAATCTCCATCAACATTCACAGTAAACAGAAGTAGTTCAAGTGTATCTTCCAAAATTTACTACTTAAAATGAAAAAAAAAAGTATGGAAAGAATTTAAAGGATTCCCAGAAATTGCAAAAGGGTTGCAATTCTATTCTATGCTGATGAATAGCTCCTTGAGGAAAATCAGCTCTCTTATTAATATAATATCTGGCTTGCATCTTGCATAAATAAAAACACAAGAACAGGATAGTAGTAATGGAGAAGGGAAGAGGGAGGAAAGAATGGGGGTTTTCTAGCATAATAATCTCTAACAGCCAAGAAATCTAATTAGAAGAAATGTCATCTCATGAGACTCTCCTCAGGAAAATTCCACAGGAAAAGGCAAAGCCTCATGGGACCACAACAAAAACAGTGAATCAGGTAATTAAAAAAAAAAAAAAGACAACTAAAACAGAATGCATTGACTGAAGGACTCCATTCAGTCAAAACAGCGATTATCAATGGCGTCTCTGGGGACCATTTATGACTTTAACCACAGGAACTCCATTGCTTAGTTAATATGTTTTAAAAAGCACTCTTTTGTTCTCATCTGCATGATCAGATTTCTGTTTTTTCCTTTGTTCATTGTCAGTCTGGAAGAAGAGAACATGGCTAATTAAAGACATAAACAGAAGCTAATTCTCATTCTATTACATGAATGAGTGGAATGGTTCCTCCTCTATAGGAAACGCCATTTCTGACAATTTTGTTAGCAGTCAGCTTGATACTAAAGTTGAATGTCATTGATTCTCCAACTAAATCTCGTGTGAGTTTTCCAGATCTGGAAACTGAAGCAATGAATTGAAATTATGTAGTAACATTGACCAGTGTCAAGAAGTAAAAAATAAAATGGCAAAATTGTAAAATAATAATAATAAAAATGTGACTGAGGGCTTTTGGTGATATTTGTTCTTGTTGTTTAAGGAATCAGTTAGCTACCTTGAATTTGACAAGGTATACCTCGTGTTATCTTTTATGGTACTTTCTTCCCAGATACTATGAGAGAAAAGAGTGGCAAAGGGAAAGCCAGTTTCTTGTTTCTGTTCTGCTTAGTAAAATTTCCATAATTCTGGAGACATAAATTGGCCACTTAGTTGAGTCACACAAATAAGTCTATATAACAAAATAGATATATAAAAGAAAATATTAGGAAACTGTGAATCAATTAAAAATACACACACACATATACATATATATATATATATACACACACATACATACATACATATATATATATACATACACATATATCTTTGAGTTAGCTGGTTTGTCATATATCATTAAATATATTTAAACATGTAAATGACTCTAAAATGACTCTAAACATGTAAATACAAATGACTCTAAAACATGTAAATATAAATGACTCTAAAAGAGAATCTGAAACACACACACACACACACACACACACACACACACACACACACGATATAGCAAATAAGTAATTATGTTACTGCTATTAGGAACCAAGATTTTCAGTATAAGGGAAAAAAGGCATAAGATGAAAATGAAGTAAAAACTAGTTAATCCTAAATCTGAACTGGAAATAATAGTATGAATTCAGGATACATTTTTATGATTTTTTTGCTTATCTTTGTCCACTAAAAAAGCATGGAAACAATGGTCAATCTGTAGCAAGGAACACCTGTTGAATCCAGATTGTGATTTCTAAATGTCATTTGTCTCCACAAGAAACAGAAACACCATGGAGAGTGGCTGATTCCAGGTCTGGGACATAAAATGGACAAGATAAACCAAGAATAGCATGGCAAATGGCATTATTTTATTCTTTTTTATGGCTGAGTAGTATTCCATTGTGTGTGAGTGTGTGTGTGTGTACACACCTCATCTTTATCCATTCATCTGTCAATGGACATTTAGGTTGCTTCCATGTCCTGGCTATTGTAAATAGTGCTGCTATGAATATTGGGGTGCATGTATCTTTTCAAATTAGAGTTTTCTCTGGATATATGTCCAGTAGTGGGATTGCTGGGCCATATGGTAACTCTATTTTTAGTTTTTAAGGAACCTCCATACTGTTCTCCATAGTGGCTGTATCAATCTACATTCCCACCAACAATGCAAGAGGTTCCCTTTTCTCCACACCCTCTCTAGCATTCATTAGATGGAAACCTTTATAATGGATGAATCAAGCTGACAACACCCGAATCCACTGATTAATCTTAACCTTTAAAAAGTCTTAAAGTCTTGGAAGGGTGTGTGTGGGGAGAGAACACTTAAAAAAAAAACACTACATTGGTTCAAAAAATAACATCCAGAGTACGGAAATTCTACAAGACAAAAAACCTGGTTTCTTCAAATAATAAATTGCACCCAGGAAAACGAAAGAGGGAGAGACTGACAGAATTGAAAGAGACTTATGAGATATACCAAATGCCATGTGTGGAATCTTTTTATCCCAATTCAAAAGTATGAACTGTACAAACATTTATGTGACAATATTCATGAGATATTTGGGAGAAATTTGAACACTGACTGGGTATTTGAGGATATTACAAGTTTATTGGCGGTGATTTTGTGCAACAACGATACGGTGTTTATGCTTAAAAAATGGAAGTGCTTTTATCTTTCTATAGGTGTTTTCTTAAATGTTTATAGATGAAATGATATGGTGTCTTGTGTTTGCTTCTAACTATTCTGGGGCTATAGGAGAAGTGGGTGGGGGGAATAAATAAAACAGGATTGACAATGTGTTGAAAGTTATTGAAACTGGATGATTGAAATTAATGTTTGGGATTTTCCCCTTAAAGTCTGTTTATGACATCCTGGCAGATTTAAAAATTGTGACTCCGTTTGACTCATGCGCCTCGATACTACGAAGCCTTTTAGGGATTATCTGGGTCATGATTATGTTGCTGGGTGGCTCCATTTTCCCTTTGTTATTTAAGAGAGGCTTTAATGTCAGCTAAAAAATATCAGGCCATTCTAATTACCTCCAGGAATCAGAATCTGTAATTAAAAGAAACCACTAACATTAGCCACAGAAGTAGATGGACTTTCAGAAACAAAGTGTGAATTAGAGATCAACCCAAATTGCCACATACCAGATACTTTTAAACTGTATCCATTTCTTCGTGCAGCCAATGCTTGACATGTTAAATTAGGCTTTTAAAGTGTGTACTTTATTTTCATGGATCACTAATGAATAAATACTTGCAAGCTTATTTTAAGCAGTGATCCAAATTTTGTGGAATAACCATACTCATTTTTCTCTTCCCTTAATATCTGGTCTTTGCAAAGTAGAGCAAGTGAAAGGGATTCAGTTTCAATTCTCGTACAGGTTAACCCCTTCCTATTGCTGCTGACCAGACCCAGAGTCTAAAATGGTTGCCCTTCATGGACCAGGGAGGATTGTTATCATTCCAGTTATTTTCAGCATCACTGGAAATTATTGGACCTTCTTCTTAAGATGACACCTCTTAAAACAATTACAATCCCCCCATCAGCCAGCATATGCATTCCCACCTTGGTAAGTAACGTGTGATAAGCTTTTTAAAAATTAATTTGTATTTTATCAAAGTAGCAAGCCTATATACTTTCACATGTCCAAAAGTACTAAAAGAATTTTAACAAAACCCAGTGTTTTCCCTCCCCATACTTCCTATAAGGAAAGGCTCGCCCGCCAAAGACCATCAGGAACACACCTGTGGTTGAAAGAGTTGGTTTATTATTCATTGTCATGAGGGAGACCCCACACCATCTGTGGGAAGTCCGACTAAGTAGGTGTTAATTAAACTCACAGGATTTGAGCTTGTTTTAGGTGATTTGAGGGAAGGTTTAAGGAAGTGGGTCTTTGCTCTGGATTGGATGCTATCTGCAAGCAGGGGCAATTCTATGGCTATCATCATAAATTGTATCTTGAAGAAGGGGAGACTAGAGTAAGGCTAGAGCTAAATAGTAAAGAGGCAGTGATCACTCATATTAAACAGGAAAGGGGAGTTTGGTCATTCTGTGGCTTGAACAATCCTCATGTTCTGTCTGTGTTCAGATGTGATTATGGAGCGGTTTTCTTTTGTTTTGATCCATCACAGGCACAGAATGGCCTTGTCTGATGTTGATGCTCTGTGAAGTTTATGTTCGAGGGGAGGACATCATGCCCGCTAGCTCCCAGGTCTCCTCTCTGTCTCTCTCCTCTCTTCCTCAAGTCCCTATTGGAACATACAGATATCCATCTAGATCATATGTGCATATAATCTCATATTGATTTCCTTTTATGTTAGCTCTTTTACACTGCCATCCCACCCCCACTTCTCTTTACCCCCTTCCTAATAGATTTATATTATAATTTTTAGTTAAATGAATATCCAGTGTTTCTTTGATGCCTTTGCAAATATTATTCATGGTCGGACATCCAGTGGATCATGATGTTTTCCTGCTTTACTTTCTGTCTTTCTTGAGATTGAAGTAGTTGCTTTGTTTTTTTCATTTATCAGGTTATCTTTGCACTTCTTGCTAATTCTTCTGACCTCCTAATAGCTCCATAGGACAGTTTTCCGTAAGGTCAATGAGATCAGTTGATCTACCCAGACTTTTCTTCCCCTGGAGACTTCTTTGTTCTCTCTGGGCTGGTTTTGCTCCAGGTCTTCTGAACGCTATCATCAGGTTACGTCTTACCTGAACTATTGTCCTTGGAATTTACTAATCTGGAGTTTGATGCTGTTTTCTGGATGTTATGCCTTGCTCTTTCTTGATTTACTCTCTTGGTGTGGAGCACATCCTCCAGTAATTTGATCAGATTAAAGATGGCATCTCTACAGAAGGCATGGAGTGGACAGCCCTCCACCTGTCTGTTCCCTGTGTCACACTGCTCCAGGAATGTCTATGTCTGGGGCACACTTGTCTCCCTGAGATCTCCCTCCACCATTATCTTGAAGACTTTCATCACTTCCCTCCTGGGTTGTATCTTTTCTGTTATGAATCCCTCATCACCTTTTTTTCTTGGTCTGCTCTTTTTTAAGGTGGAAATCATCTTCCAGCAGCCCCTTTAGCAAGAATGTAATGGAAGTAAATGTTCTGGGAACTTGGTTAAGAAAATATGCTTTATGCTACCCTGGCAGATGATAGGTAGTTGGAATATAGAATACACAGCTGGAATTAACTTTTCTTCGGCATTGTAGAGTCATGATTTCATTGTTTTGTTGTTCCTTTTGTTGCTATTGAGGAGTCTAAAGTCACTTGAGTTCCTGATTCTTTGTAGGAATTTTTTTCTTTTCTTTCTAGAAAATCATAGGATATAATAATAATGAAAAAGGTTGAAATATGGCAAGAATTACCAAAATGTGACACAGAGATACAAAATGAGCAAATGCTATGGGATAAATGCCACTGATAGACTTTCTCCATGCAGGGTTGCCACAAATCTTCAATTTGTAAAAAACACGCAATCTGCAAAGTGCAATTAAGCAAAGCCCAATAAAATGAGGTCTGCCTGTACTTTGAGGAGCAGCTCTAAGTTGGCAAGTGTGTGTTGACCTAGTTTTCAAAGATCCACCAGAATTTTTTCAATGTAAGAAATTTAAGAATAATTCAGAATTGTGATGGCATCTTAAACCACCCAGATCACTGATACACCTATACCCTTCTGAGTGGTCCTAAACACGAACTTGACAAGGAACTCGAGCATCATTCATAGTGTTGCCCTTTACATATCAGGACAGGACATCAGCCCCAAAGGGGCCTCACCCGCTTTGTCAAATGGCCTGACCACATCTGGCTGCAGCGGCAAAGAGCTATCCTCTGTAAGTGGCTGAAAGTGCCTCCCTTGATTAACCAGTTCACCCAGGCCTTGGACCACCAAAGAGTTACTCAACTGCTTCAGCTGGCCCACAAGTGCAGACTAGATATGAAACAAAAGAAGAAGCAGAGGTTGCTGGCTCAGGCTAAGGAGAAAACTGCCGGCAAAGGGGATGTCCCCACAAAGGGGCCACCTATTCTTCCAGCAGGGGTTAATACAGTCACTACGTTGGTGGAGAAGAAGCTTTAGCTGGTGGTGATTGCAAATGATGTGGATCCCATCGAGCTGGTTGTCTTCCTGCCTGTCCTGTGGCATAAGATGGGGGTTCCCTACCACATTAGCAAAGGGAAGGCCAGGCTGGAGATCCATTCCACAGGAAGAATTGTACCACTGTCACCTTCACACAAGTTAACTCAGCAGACAAAGGACCTCAGGCTAAGCTGGCAGAAGCTATTAGGACCAATTACAATGACAGATACGATGAAATCCACCATCACTGAGGAGGCAACATCCTGGGTCCAAAGTTGGTGGCTTGCATTGCCAAGCTGGAAAAGGCAAAGGTCAAAGAACTGGCCATCAAACTGAGCTAAGTATACACTATTGAGTTTTCTATACATAAAAGTAAAAAAAAAAAAAAAAAAAAATTCCTTCAAAAAAAAGAAAGAATAAATTAAGATCATTTGAAAAGGCTAAATAAACAGATAATTGGCTGATCCCCAGGATGTGTGGAAATAGGAAGAAAATATATTTATTGAACAAGAACTATGTGCTCACCACTATGTATAATGTCAAAATGACCCTGTAAATATTATTATCTCCATTTAAAAAGTGGAGAAACAGGCTCTGAGAAATTATATAACTTATTCAAGGTCTTTTAGCTGGTAAAATGAAAAGGGGTGAGTTAAACCCAGGCCTGTTGAGTTTCCAGTTCATTATTTCCTTTATACCTTGAAATTGTCCTAGACTAAAGGAAATTAAATTTTACTATGTGGTATAAATTCCACAAAATGCCTGGTAATGTGATATGTTCCCTACCAGGGAAAATGAACTCTTTGATATGTAACTGAACCCATACCCTTTAAAACTGAAGAGAAAACAGTAGAATTAACCAATTAAAAGTATTAATTTAGTTGAATAAATTAATAAATATTTACAGAGCATTTGATATGGGTAAAAGGTAATATAATGGAGATTGTTTCTACTTTTTAATATGTCTTCAAAATGCAAGATACAAATATAAAAGATAGATGTATATCTAAAGTTTATATTGATAAAAACTACATATTGAACTACATAAGCTATATCAATGTAAACTAAAAATACCATACACAAAAAGGATATGCAAGCTCCAGTATGAAAGGAAATTCTTGATATATAAACCAAAATTAAATCTCAAAGTTCTATCTAGGTTACAAAAATTTATATATATATATATATATATATATATATATATATTTTTTTTTTTTGTGGTACGCAGGTCTCTCACTGTTGTGGCCTCTCCCATTGCAGAGCACAGGCTCCAGACACGCAGGCTCAGCGGCCATGGCTCACGGGCCCAGCTACTCCGCGGCATGTGGGATCTTCCCGGACCGGGGCACGAACCCGTGTCCCCTACATCGGCAGGTGGACTCTCAACCACTGCGCCACCAGGGAAGCCCTAAATATGTATTTTTTTAATCCTTGGTTTACTTAAGATAAATGATACAATTTTTTTTGGATGATGTTTTCTGGATACACTGTAATAGAATTAAGATATTTGAGTATTATGTCTTGCCTGAGTACTTAGAGAAGAATCTAGATACCCTTCTTCTCCTTCAGCCTTTGAAAATAGTTTCTAAAATAGATAAAATAAAAACTTTAAAAAGAAGTCATGGTTGTAGCAGATATGAAGAAATAGGACTGACCATACATTAGATAATGTATAATTCTACTTGAACGAGTTAATTATACAACATAGGACAGTTCTGACTTGTCTGAACTAACACGTTTTGTCCTTAGTTTGTGCAAACAATGGTAGAAAGCACAAAGCCACACTTCATCCCAGTTGGCTTGTAACTACTATTTTCATTTGCAAGAGGGCTATGTTTTTACATTCTTGGCTCTGAAGCCAGCACAAATTATGTTCCTTGTGATTAAAAGATGATATTGGCTATCCTTCCCTCTGCCTTGGGGCCACCTTGTCTGGGCTATAAGCATGAGACAAAGCTAATACTCACTCTCTTTTTCATTTCACCATAACCAACAGATTTTATGTTCTCAGGAGGAAAATGGTAATTAGTCTCCCCACTAAGCTAAAGGATGATTAGAGATTTCACTGTTTGTTTATTTAAATACCCTTGAAATTTTTATTAGAGAGTTCCTATGGTTTTAGATTGAAATGAGTTGTGATGGTTTTTACTCTTGGTTGATGTATTAGTTATCTAGGTCTACCATTACAAATACCACAGGCTGGGTGGCTTGAACCACAGAAATTTATTTTCTAACGGTTCTGGAGGTTGGAAGCCCATGATCAAGGTGTCAGCAGGTTTAGTTTCTTCTGAGGCTTCACTCCTTGGCTAGTAGATGGCCACCTTCTCACTGCACCCTCACATGGTGTGTGTGTGTGCACTCTTGGTATCTCTCTCTAAATGTCCTCTTATAAAGACACCAGTCAGATTGATGAAGGCCCTCTCTAAATACCTCATTTCACCTAAATCATCTCTTTAAAGACTATCTTCAAATATAGTCACATTCTGAGCTATCAGAGGTTGAGACATCAATATATGAATTCTGAAGAACACAGTTCAGCCCATAACAGTTGGAATGCTCATTTTTCAAGACACATAAGACATACTGGAATAAACTCACTTTGGACCTTTTTGACAAAATATTGGCAATTCCACTAAACGTTAGTTGGTGAAAATATTTCTGAATATTCTCTATGTTTCCTTATTAATTATCAGATACGTATTCTTTTACCTATTCTTTTGTAGTGGATACAGTCTCCCAACAAGTTTGTCAGTTTTTATTTATACTTCTGCTCAATTCTTTCAAATCCCATTCCACCATTTTGTTAACACTGATTATTTTTCATTGCACTCCTACAGACACTTCTTTAAGATTATATGCATATTACTCTATATATCCCCTCATAGACAGCTCATTCTTTTTATGTTTTATAGCTACGTCACAGACGTTATTTCCTTCAATGTATAGATATTATCTCTTTCAATAATAAAAACAACACAGTGGATTCCACTTCCATTTAAGATAGAATGAACGTCACTTCCGTTACAATAGCAAGAAAACAATGGATAAACTAAAAATTATACTTTTTAAAAAACCCACCAAAGTATGGACTAAATTTCAGACAGGGCTAAGCCTTTCCTAAAAGAGTAAAGAATAGTAGCCACGAGCTTCCCTGGTGGCGCAGTGGTTGGGAGTCTGCCTGCCGATGCAGGGGACACGGGTTCGTGCCCCAGTCTGGGAGGATCCCACATGCCGCTAAGTGGCTGGGCCCGTGAGCCATGGCCGCTGAGCCTGCGCGTCCGGAGCCTGTGCTCCCCAGCGGGAGAGGCCACAGCAGTGAGAGCCCCGCGTACCGCAAAAAAAAAAAAAAAAAGAATAGTAGCCATGTTCATACATGACACTTTTGCCTTAGTCCTAGTACTGGCAGAAGCTAGGGAGATACCTAAACAGAGACACTTTTCTGGGCAAAGAGAAATGAGTTAAAGTTTAATTAACAGAATGAACTGGCATGAGAGATAGAAGTCTGGAGAAGCATGAGTGCCAAAATAAATCCCTCATTCTGAAAATTCTCATGCTCTGGGAATCTTGCTGATTTCCCAGTGGGGAAATAGCAGGAGAGCAAAAGAAGATCTTGCATCACACCCAAGACTGAAATTTAATCTAGAGGTGAACTGGAACTCACCTATTTCCTCCCAGCTCAAATTCTAATAAGATTAAAGAAATGATCCCTTCAGAAGGCAATAAGGGAAATTCAAGAGTTGGGCTGAA
This sequence comes from Grampus griseus, assembly GCF_964374135.1. Taxonomy (NCBI): domain Eukaryota; kingdom Metazoa; phylum Chordata; class Mammalia; order Artiodactyla; family Delphinidae; genus Grampus; species Grampus griseus. The sequence continues at coordinate 10,332,901 of NC_139001.1, forward strand.
ATGCAAAGGGAGATTTATGTACAGTCGGCCCCTCCTATTGCGGATGTGGAACCTACGGATATAGAGGGCCTACTGTGCTATGAAATTTATATAAAGGGCTTGAGCATTCCTGGACTTTGGTAGATGCAGGGATCATGGAACCAATCCCCCCACAGATGCTGAGGGATGACTGTTACCTCATTTGAAACCAGATATGAACTGAAACTAATTAAAGTTTCGGCCTGTGATGATACCTAAATGGTCAGCCTGCACACTTGCTGGCTGGCAGAGAAAAGTGTGAATTTTGTCAGGGAAAAGCAAAACAAAACAAAAACATACTTTAGTCTCTAGTGTTCCTTTATACAAAATATGTGATATATATTTTTAAAAATATGAGATTTACAAATAAACAGAGAAATATGACCCATAATCAAAAGGCAGATTCATGGATTTCCTTGATTTGGGGATAAACAGAAAAGGAATTTAAACATAATTATGATGAAGTGGTTAAAACATTTAGAGGAAAGATGGATAACATAGATGAACAGATAGAGAATTTCAGCAGAGAAGCAAAAATCTAATATTAAACCAAGTGGAAATTCTCGAACTGAAAATTAAAGCATATGAAATGAAGAAGCCATTGGATAGATTTAATATAATTTTGGACAGCTGAAGAAAGGACCAGGACGTCAGTGAGAGGTCAATAGAAAGTTAGAATAAATATAAAGAGACACATTAAAGCAAAACTGTTGAAAACCAAGGAAAGAGAAAAAAATCATAAAATCATCCAGAATAAGAAGTGATACCATGTTCAGATGAACAACAATAAGTATGGCAGCTGGTTTCTCAACAGAAACAATAGAAGTCAAAAGACAGTACAAAATAAAAAATCATGAACCCATAATTCCACATCTAACAAAGGGATTCATCATGAAGATAAAATAGAAACATTCTCAGGCTAACAGAATCTAAGAAAATTTATTGTCAACATGTCTGTATCACAAGAAATACTAAAAGAAGATAATCAGAGTGAAGGTCAATGGTACCAGAGGAAAACATGGATCTCCAGGGAGAAACAAAGAGCACCAGAAATGGTAAAGTTTGGTAAGTAGTTAACATTTAAAATGGACCACGGGTTGTTTAAAGGTAAAATAATAAAATGCTGTGGAGTTTTAAAAAAATATAGAAGTAAAATATATGACAGTGACAGCAGAGTGTTCTTACTTCTTAAACTATAAACAGGTGTTATAATTTTATGGTAGAATGTGATAACCTGAGATGTATATTGCAATCTCCAGAAAAATCATTAGAATTATCACAAAATGGTAAATATAAAAAGCCAATAATGAAAGAAATACACAATTAATCTAAAAAAGGGAGGGAAGAAGAAAGGAACAGATAATACATGTGAAAGATAAGGAGCAAATTAGTAAGACAGTGGATTTAAACTCAGTTACACCTGTAAGCACATTAAATGTAAATAAACAAGTACTCCACTTAGAAGGCATAAATTTAAGGGATAGATTAGAAATTACCCAAATATATGCTCTTTATACCAGAGACATTTTAAATATAAAGACATTTACATTGAATGTAAAATTATGAAAAATGTCTATAAATCACGGAAACACTAATCATAAGAAAGCTGGTGTAGCTATTTTTAATATAAGCAAATAGACTTAAAGATAAGCAACATTATGATAAAAAAGGTAACTCTTATAATGATAAAAGGGAACTTCAGCAAGAAAATACAAAAATTCTAAATGTGTTTGTATCAAATAACATATTTATAAAAACTGAATCAGTACTTGACAAAACTAAAGGAAAAATATGAAAATTCTACTTGAAACATTCACATCTCAGTAACTGGTAGGCAAATGTCTGTAAGAATTTGAACAGCATTTTTAACCAAATTGATCTAACTGACATTACGAGAACACTTCACATCCAGAATACACAGTCTTTTTACTCGCTCACAGAACGTTCACCAAAGTAAACTTATGCTGGCTCATATAGCAGATTTCAAATTTCAAAGAATTGAAAACATGCCGATATATATTCTAAGACCAATGAAATTAAGTTAGAAATCAGTATCCAAAAGATAAGTAGAAAATTCCCAAGTATTTGGAAACTTAAAAACACACTTCTAAATAGTCCACGGGTGAAAGAAGAAATCCTAAGAGAAATTTAAAAAGGTTTTAAACGTATGATAATGAAAACACAGCTTGTTAAAGTTTGCTGGGTACAGTTAGATCTGTGTTTAGTGGGAAGTTTATAGTTTTTAGTGCATACATTGGTAAAGTACACAAATCTAAAATCAGTGATCTGATTTTCTACATCATGGAGATATAAAAAGAGGAAATTAAACCCAATAAGTAGAAAGGGAATAAAAATAAGAGCAAAAAGCAACTAAATTAAAATAAAGATGACATTGCAGAAAATTAAAAACAACTACAAGACCAAAATCTGATTCTTTGAAAAGATTAATTATATTGGTAAACCTTTAGTGAGAGTGCTCAAGGAAGAGAGAGAGAGTGACCACAAAAATAGTTATCTATAATGAAAGATGGACCTCACTACAGATTGCACAGATTTTAAAAAGAAAATAAGGAGCTGTTGTTAACACCTTCTTGCCAACAAACTCAACGATTAGATGAAATAAGCAAATTCGTTGGATCCACTTTATAAAACTAACACAAAAGGAAATGGAAAGATTGAATATTCTTATATGTTGTAAAGATATTACATTTGCAAAAACCAAATCATTAATTGAAGAAAACTCCAGGCCCAGGTGACTTTGTTAAAGACGAAAATATATCACCAGTAAACATTTTCAGAGACAGAGTGGAAAAACTTTCCAGCCGTGAGGCTAGCGTAACTCTGATGCTAAAACCCAAGTAGAATACTACAAGAAGAAAACATTACAGGCCAACAACCTTATGATTTTAGATGGAAAAAATCCCTTTAAAATATTGTTAAACTGAGTCCAGAAACATATAAAAAGTGTAATATCTTAATGACCAAGTGAAATTTATTCCATCAATGAAAGATCGTTTGTTGTTTTGGCTTTTCATAAGGTTTTTTTGTTTTTCTTTTTAAATATTCCAAAATCCATTGGTTCAAATCACAACACACACATACACCAGAATAAATGAGAATAATGTTCAATTTAATAGATTAAAAACATCTATTTGACAAATTTCAATACCCATTTATGATGAAAAACTCTCAGTAAAATGTAAATACTTAGGAATTCTCTTACTCTGATAATGCATATCTATGCAAAACCTATGACTATTATCATGCTTAATGAGGAAATACTGAACATGTTTTTCCTAAGACCTTGAGCAACTTAAGGATATCTACTCCCACCAGTCACAACTAAAATTAAATTAAATTAAATTTGGGCTGGAGTTCTTAGTACAATAAAGAAAGTAAAAAAACTAAGTGTCCCTCTACAGATGAATGGGTAAAGAAGTTGTGGTGTGTGTACACACACACACACACACACACACACACACACACACACACAATGGAATATTACTCAGTCATAAAAAGTATGAAATAATGCAATTTGTAGCAACATGGATGAACCTAGGGATTATCATACTAAGTGAGATAAGTCAGACAGAGAAAGACAAGTATCATATGAAATCACTTACATGTGGAATCTAAAAATAATGATACAAATGAGTTTTTTCACAAAACAGAAACAGACTCACAGACATAGAAAACAAACTTATGGTTACCAAAAGGAAAAGGATGGGGAATAAATTAGGAGTTTGGTATTAAGAGATACACACTACTGTATATAAAATAGATAAACAATGAGGTCGTACTCTATAGCACAGGGAACTATATTCAATACCTTGTAATAACCTATAACATATATATATATATATATATATATATATATCTGAATCACTTTGCTGTACCCCAGAAACTAACACGACATTGTAAATCAACTATACTTCAATAAAAAAGAAAATCAAAGAAGTAATAGGCATAGAAATGAAAAAGGATGAAGTAAAACTGTATTTATTTGCAGACCACATAATTGTATATGTAAAATATCCAAAATAATCCTCAAACAAGCTACTATCATAAGCGAATTTCATAAGGTCCTGTGCTACAAGGTCAATAGAAAGCATGCATTTCTATCATTAAGCAACTGGAGAAAGAACTTTTGAAAATAAAACCATTTACTGTAACATGAAAAAATATCAAATCCTAGGAAAAATAGAGAAATGTTACATCTCTACTCTGAAACTACAGAATATTACTGACAGAAATTAATGAAGGCCTAAAGAAATGATTTGGAAGAATCAATATCATTACAGTGTCAATTTGAGTCAATGTAATTCTAATAAAAAACCTCAGCACTCTGTAGAAATTGATATATTGATTTTAAGATATATGTAATTCCAAAGCATCTAGATAGATAAAATCGTGAGGACAAAGAACAAAGTTAGATTTATTCCACCTGCTTTACTGTGTGATTCATTTATACATGGAATAAAGGAGAAGTCAGAAGAATGCTTAGTTAGAGGAGGGATTTTCTGAAAAGGAAAAAAGAAAGATGAACTTCCCTGGTGGCGCAGTGGTTGAGAGTCCGTCTGCCGATGCAGGAGACACGGGTTCGTGCCCCGGTCCGGGGAGATCCCACATGCCGCGGAGCGGCTGGGCCCGTGAGCCATGGCCGCTGAGCCTGCATGTCCGGAGCCTGTGCTCCGCAACGGGAGAGGCCACAGCAGTGAGAGGCCCGCGTACCGCAAAAAAAAAAAAAAAAAAAAAAAGAGAAAGAACATTGTGGGATGAGCCACATCAATTTTCAGTCTAGTCCAACTGAAATTAGCCTTTTATTCCTGTCTTGGACTAATCCAATAATTTTAAATGAAGTAAGGAAATAATGAATAACCACCATAAGGCATTAATCAATAGACAAGTTTTGAGTGAAATCCTTATTCTCTTTGAAACATATTCCTAGATTACTTTCTCTCTGCACTGACTTGGCCTTTTTAAATTTTCTTTTGCTTCAATATGAGGGAGAAGAGGAGTTCCTCTAACTTTCTGAACCACTTCCTCAACTGACAGTTTCTAAAGCAAAGTAGGCTTTTGTGAATTTTCCTGATGAAAGCCCAACTGAAGATGAGTTTCATTTATAGCAGACTGCTGCTAGCGACCAGCTGGTGGCTGAATGCAGTATTTACAATAGTTATTATTCAGTTTCCTCAATGAGTAAATTAACTTACTCCATGTGCTTTCTCAACAGATAGTCGGGCCAAATATGAAGGCTTCCTGAAAGAGAAGGCAGAGTTTTTTAAGGTTGAGAGGTTCTTGACACATGACAGTTTGAACTATTAGACTTAAGAGTGAGGGCAGAGAGGTAGATAGTTATTTTGAGCAAAAAATATATTTGAAATTAACAACTAAAACTTATGAAATTTACTGAGGGATTATTTTTTAATGTTTTGTTTTTAGAAAAGAGTTTAGCAGAGTTAAAAGTTTATATTGGCCTGCAGCTGTGGAAAACTTCCTTGGAAACTTTTCATTTTTTAATGCATCTCATTGGTGGTGGTCAGATGTTATACATCACCACCAGCACTTTTATGCTTGGTCTGTGCCTATTTGTAGCAATATCCTTAAATCATAGTAATTGGGTACTTTGTGTTTTCCATCACAAGTCTCGTATAAGAGAGCACAATTCCCTTACTTCCACCCAAATCTTCCTTTTGGCCATTCTTGTCACAGATTAGACTAGATAACTGCCTCAAGGACATTGTTTGAAAATTTTACTTTTTTTTTTTTTGGCCAGGGAATATTTACTCTTTCATACCTTCCATGCTACTCTAATTTTTTTTTTTAAGCTATCCAAGCCTATGTTTCAAATTAAGGATCACGTTTAAACATCATGGTAAGTTTTGTGTTTCATTTTTTCATGTAGGATTAATGTTGATATGAATTCTTGTGATCAAATTAAAGAAAATAACTAAATGAAAAGCCTCAAACACTGCTTATCTTGAATCCTAAATAATAGAATCCTTTGACAGATCCCATCTAATTCATGTGCTCAGTGAATTCCAAAAAGAGTAATCTATTATAATAGACGCCGAGTGAGTGTTAGGGATGGTATGTGTTGTAGTATGATTTCAATTTTGCATTTGCAGTACTTGCTAATTTATTTTCCCTAGTGGTATATTGTTTTCTCTCTCTGCACTTTGTCTTCAATTAAGACTGTAGAAAAGCTCCTGTCAGACAACAGGCAAAGCTCACCCTTTCTCTTGGAGATCGTGTAAGAGAGGGACAGAGGTAGAGCAGAAAAGTCAAATAATAACTAACAAAGTAATGCCTTTCAGAGAAGCCCACACCCATCCCCATGGCCTTGTGCAGTCTGGCATGGGAACATTAATTCAGGGTTGCTGGGACGAAGTGGTTGACTAGGAGCCTGAGATAGGGCTTCTGGGAAATCATGGAATTTAACATTTACTGACTGCCTGGTGAGAAGGTACAGAGAGCTACAGGGAGATGGCAGACCAATAAGAGTCTGGGCTCAGGACAAGGAAGTCTCCACTTGTGAGAATTTGCAAGTGGACCACCAATTGGCCAGGACCACAGAATCCAGCAGTGAGTGGCTCCCCTCACAATCTCAAAGGCCAGGAATGACCAGTTCCCCCAGGGCTCACCATTCCTGAGAGCAAACCAGACCAACTGCTGCACAGTACTCATCACAGAGGATCCAGAGAAGACCACCGGGTGGAGAGTTTGTTTGTACCCTTCATTCCCTGCCGCATGGAACCTCAGCCCTACTTTCCACACACAGCCAGACATCATCTGGGGAGGTCAGGGGGAGGAGAGAGAACCGCAAAAGACTGCTTTAGACTGAAAAGACCCAGAGAGACTGATTACACATCAGACATTGAGATAGTACACACTGGCAGGTCTAACTTGTTTATTGTCCAGTGGAGTAGGAACTTGTGGAAAATATCAGGACAGTTAAATGAAATAAAGCTACATTTTCTTTGGACAGCTAAGCCCAGCAGGAGTGAATTTATGACCTGCCTACATATAAAGAGAAAACAAAACAAAACAAATTCCCGAATTGGAAAGCAAGTGTCCGTATTATTAATACTATGAGTTTTTGTGCTGAAGGTCAGTAGGATTTTTCTTAACTTTTCTTCCAGTGAGAGGCAGTGCAGGATGGGCTCTGGGGTCAGTTTCCTTCTCTGCAGAGTGAGGCTAAAAATGGTATCTATTGCATAGGATTTTTGTGAGAATTAGAGAAGTTAATGCACATAGAATGTAAAATGCAGCACCTCATTAGTCAGTACTCAATAAATATTAACTATAGTTATTTAGAAATATAAATGAAGCAAATGCTCTAGGAGTTTAGATGAGCGTGAAGCCACTGCAGAGTGAAATGACCCAGGAAGATTTTCTCAGGAATTGGAGCTTAAGCTGCACTTTAAAGAGGGGAAGACCCATGGGGTGGAGTTAGCAGGAGGCAAGGTCCTTCCATTCACTTGAGAGCTAAGACGTAGGGGCTGGAGTAAACAAATGACCTTTAAGAAAAAGACAAGTACTGTAGATATCTAGGTCTTCAACTACTTAGGTACACACTAACTTCTGGAAGAATGCAATTTTTTCCCCACCCGTTTGTCCTCAGAAAGCATGGCAATTCCTGAGATATTTCACCAGATCAACAGGGGCCCCAGGAAGCTACACCTCTGAAATGGTAAGATTCAGGCTGGATTCGCCCTAGATCATCCTAGGCCTTGGGATAACTGCAGAAGTTTCCCCATCCCTGGATTTTGTGGTTCTCACTGTACCCCACAATCTGGAATCTTACCTCTGTACATAAGCTAGGAGGACACGTCCACAGGCAACCACAAGGTCATCTTTTCTGACAATTCAAGGCATGCATAAAAAGGTTAGGAACAAAAATGGAATAAATACATTAAAAATAAGGTTAGGAAGAAAGAGATCTCTGTTGCCTCATGTTTCTTTTTCATCATTTTTAGTCTTTCAAATTATATGCCGGCACATCCTAATGAATATTTATTGAATGAGTGATTGAAGGAGCAGGAAAACAGAAAACAGAGTTTAGAAAACATAGTTCTTCTGAATCCAGTATGTTAAGTAGTCCTCAGAGTCAGTTCAACTCACCTTCATGAATACATACTATAGATATGGTAGATAAGATACACAGAGTTCTGACCTTCAAAGGTCTTTCAGTTTGCTCTGCTTTGGTCTTGGCGCTTTAAGTGGAGGTCATCCACACTGGCAATGAGGTCTTTTTTCTAGGATTCAGCCAGGTGACTCTCATTAACCCTCCTGTTCTGCTGCTTCTTGAGTTCATCATTCTGCCCGTCCTGCCATCTTTGGTCTACTCTGGCTCCTGATTCACATCTGCTTCATAATCTTTTTGGACCTATGTATCTCAATTTTTGACTTTGTTTCCTCTGTGCTCAACTGCTGCCTTTAAATGAAAACCTCCATCAAACTAATGAGGAGGGAGTGGAGGAAGTCATGCAAAACAATTTTGCAGGACTTAGAGATTGATTGGATATGAAGTATGAGCGTTAACGGCATTAGCACAGTGGTTTTGAGCCTTATCGACAAGAGGATTTTAGTAAAAATAAGGAAAGGTGTTGGAGGTGGGAAGAGATCATGGCTGGGGAGAGACACAGAGAGAGAGAGAGGGAGGAATGAATAATAATCTGATGCAGGGAATGAATTATGTCTCACCTCATATCAATCATAATTTACTGAAACTTTTGATATGCATTAATTCATTTCACAACATTTGTGTGAATTAAGAACTGTCATAACTACTTTATAAAGGAAGACGCCGAGGTTCAGTGAGCTTAATGATTGTCTAAGATTCCAGAACTAGTAAATAATAGATACAGGTTTTATTTCACCTTGATTGAGTTGACCAGTTGACTCTAAGCTTCTATCCCTGTTCCAGCATTAAGTTACATATACCCTCCACCAATTCAAAGATGCACAAGGCTGTACTGGAAAGAATTAGGACACCTGGCTTCCTCTTTAGTCTCTGCCTCTAGAATATTTGGTCTTATCAGTTTATGTCTTGCTTTGAGTATGAGAATTCATATGTATGTGACATGGTTGTCCTAGACTCCCTTATCTCCAAACCCTCTTCCTGTTCTAAGAGTCCAAGATTCATTAAACATAATGTTCAAGAAAAATTATATGTGAAAGAGCCAACTTACAAGACAGGAGAAGGGCTCATCTCCAGGGCTATGAAAGTCTTCCTTGTAGTTCTAACATTGTCAAAATGCTAATAAACTTTAGAAATCCTTAAATAATAAGGAAACTCATGAGAGGTGAATGACTTGTCCCAGATGACACTCCAGGTCAAAGGAAGGACCTGGCACACAACTCAAATCAGAAATCAGAATTTAGAATCCTGCTGTAACCCCTGGAACTTACTACCGCTGTTATATTGGCCATCAACATAAAAGCAGCTGGAATCTATTGATATTTGGACTCTGTTTGGAATTCCTTTGTTTCTAATGTATTCTAAAAGGACTTTTTGAAATCTTTCTTAATAATGCAGGACACTGAAAATGTTTTCTGTGGGCTGTTTGTAAATGTGGGTTGTGTGACACACATCTGCAAGCTACATGGTGAAGTATTTTATATTCTATGCTCCATATTTATCATTTTCTCAATCTGATGTTTTGGAAAAAAAGGACTGTGTACTGGGGTCTCAAGTGTTTGCCGGTGGTGCTCAGCTTGTTTAAATTATCAGATGTTTTTACTAAATTATAATTATCCTTTATTAAGAGCAAAACACTATTTGGCTTGCAGCAAGCCTCATCTGACTGGTGAATCATGAGGACATGTTTTTGTTTCAACAGATTACAGAGAAAGCATTCATTTATAGTCATCATAACTAACTAACACTTTTGGTATTTCCTGATAGCCCTGATAAGTTAAAATTTGCAGCAACTAACAAGGTGTTGATTTAACCAAACTTTAACTTGCTCTAACTTCAAATTATACTTGTTTTAAAAATCTAATGGTCTTTAGAGGTCGTAGTGGGGGAAATAAATCCATTCATATCCTCAACTGAGGAACGGTTCTTTAACTGAGAAAAGGCTTTTGTTTTTTTTATGAAGACCAGCTTTCTGAGTATATAAACAGTGTAGTGGAAAAAAAAAGACAAAATCCTCTCTAGTCAGCTCAAGTGGCCAAGTGAGTCCTGGCAGTGAATGGACCCCCAAGTCCCAGCCTTTGAACTAACTCTTGTACAAACATGTGTACTTGCAGAAGGCTTTCTATCCTTGTTATGTAGTCTTTATTGCATGCATTTAGTAGACATCTTGAGAACAAACTATAAATAAGCAATAAGTACAAGAGGTGGAAAAGGTGTGAAGTATCTCCCTATTCTTCGGAGGTGAGCTGACAATGACTCCAGTAGGAAGCAATATTGTAACGGGCCAAAGGGGAAGGGAGAAAAAGTCACAGGACACAGCACCATCACAAGTCTGAAGTGCAGATTGATAGACGTTTTATTTTGCTAATAGATCTCAGTTTCTTTAGAAGCACCTATTCTAGCTCAGCAATGACACACTTTTCGAACATAATCTAGGGTAACTTCCATCTCAAGTATCTATTTTTTCGAGTCTACTTCCATCCACTGTTCAATTCCCAGCTCTCTCAGATCTGTGCTTGTATCCACTGTAGTCCCTCTTGTGTGGCTCAGAAAACATCTGATTTAAAAAGAGCTTCTGGCACTCAACCAGGCACCTATCAGCATCCTGGGTGTGTGCTACCACAAAGAACTGTTTCTATTTCTTGTCCCCAGAAGAGTCCTTCCCATGGTTTCCTGAAGAGCTGTGGGCTGGTTCAGGATTTTAGCCGACTTCTGTCTGAGGCACCCTCTTCACCCATGGAAAGCTCTGAAATCCATGGGATGCTTGACAAACATAGCTTTATGGGAAGTGGGGCCTGACTTGGCCCTCTCCCGCCTAGCTGTGCTACTCTTCCCCTGCTCTGCTATCTTCCCCTATAGCCGAGCAACACTGACTAGATCATCTCTGCATGTCCCACTACTCTGCAAATTTGAGATATGAGGCCACCTGAGTTTTGCATTCAGCATCCCCCCAAAAGGTCAAGGGAGAGTCTCCCAGTTTCCCTCCCAGACCCCTATCATCACTATATTGGGGAGGCCAGGCATGTGGTTTTCACTCTCCTTCACACATCCTCGTCTTCTTCTTACAGCAACATTTCCAGGGATGAGAGAGAAATCATTTTTGCTGATTTCACATTGCTGGATAGATCTCCATTAAATAGTGTTCATTCTTAGGTTTAAGCAGTCTCCATAGAAATCTATGCACATACAGCTTGTCCACCAGAATTAGAGTGGAGGTGGGTGGGGAGATAGAATGAGTGGTGGAGAGAAAGGGCCAACCTAAAACACAGGGAGCCAGAAAAGGACTCCTCCACTGATATTTCACATGACTGTGCTACAATAGTAATTTCTTGGTGTTCAGTGGTTGGCTGACCTTACAGTTTGATTTGCTCAGGAGACATACAGTTTATGCCTTTCTTTCTTTTTCTTTCTTTTCTTTCTTTCTTTCTTTCTTTCTTTCTTTCTTTCTTTCTTTCTTTCTTTCTTTCTTTCTTTCTTTCTTTCTTTCTTCCTTCCTTCCTTCCTTCTTTCCTTCCTTCCTTCCTTCCTTTCTTCCCTCCTTCCTTCCTTCCTTTCTTCCCTCCTTTCTTCCTTCCTTTCTTTCTTTCTTCCTTTCTTTCTTTCTTCCTTTCTTTCTTTCTTTCTTTCCTACCTTTCTTTCTTTCTTTCTTTCTTTCTTTCTTTCTTTCTTTCTTTCTTTCTTTCTTTCTTTCTTTCTTTCTTTCTTTCTCTTGCTTGCTTGCTTTATTTTATCATGGTAAGAACACTTACCATAAGCTCTACCCTCCTAACCAAATTTCAAGTGTACCATATAATACTGTTGACTCCAGGGCCAATGGTATAGAGTAGATCTCTAGTCTTATTAGTCTTTCACAATTGAGAATTTATGCCCATTAATTAGTAACTACCACGTCCCCTTCCCCCCAGGCACCCCTCACTGAGCACCCCCAGTTAATAATTTACAAAGCTTTGATCCTTTGACAAACTGATTCAAAGAATATCACACTCAAATGGGGATTAATCCACAGGTACCCTAAGCTCAAATGCTAAAAATACACAGAGACAAAATTTTAGTCTTCTTTCCTACCACATCTAATTATGTATATCTGTCTGTCCATCTGTCCTATTATATGTGTGTGCATATATGTAAACATATCAATATTATATACATAATCAATATCTATTGATATCTATCTATCTACCTGTATATCATCTATCTGTCTATCATCTGCTGCTTTATATCTTCTGGTTAAGGGCAATAGAATTCACCCAGTTATGGAAGCCTAGAAATCTGTGGTTATTTTCCTCTGTGTCCTTTCTCTCATTCCCATGCCAAGATTATCACCATGGTCTGTGTATCTTTATTCACTCCTATATGTACCAAAACCTTATCCTCTATTATATACCCCTCAAAAACAGATCAAATTCACGTCCTAATCATCTCTGATTTAGACTCTTGGAAAAAGCCTTCACATTAACCTCTTTGCTTACTACCCTTACAGTATCCTTCACACAATCTGCCACTACAACAATCTTTCATAACCCAAAGTTTTCTTATCTTAGCCCCCTGTTTAAATTTTTTAGAACATTGCAAATATATAGGGCAGTGGTTCTTAAAATATAGTCCTGGACCAGCAGCCTCAGTATCCCTTTGGAATGCAACTTCTTAGGCCCTAACCCAGATCTGCTATGAATCTGTATACAGGGACCCAACAATCTGTGGTTCAACAGGTTCTCCAGATGATTCTGATGTACACTGGTTTAGAACCTAAAATAGCTCCCTAGACAACTTCACCAAATTGTTTTTTCAGTCTCCTTTGATGCCATGCCAACTTTCTTTTACTCCATTCATCTCCTCACCTTGAGTCCCATCTGTTTGCTATTTCTCCAGTGATACTTCTCTATGTTTTTACATGCTATTTCCTTGCTGAGGATGACTTTTCCTTATTGGTCATGACCAATAGGATGACCTATTGGTCATCTGCTACTATCCTTTCAGATCAAATATAAGTAGCATCTTCTCTAATTGTGCTGGCCTGGAAGAGGGGCGATGAGGTCAGCAAAATCTTTCCTCTTGCCCTTCTAATGCGGTCCTTCTTGGTCCCTGTGGTCCAGTGGGGTACTTCAGTTTCACCCCCAGGTTTGGGGATTTTCACATGGTGTCTTATCTATGGAGAGTTGCAAGTTGGTCTTCTTATGAAGGAGACTGAAGTTGGGAACGACCTCTGTTGCTACCTTGGTGATATCAGTTTGAGTCTCTTGCCCAGGACTTTACATCAGAAGCCAGTGAAGTAAACACATAAATCTGGGGAAGTAGCAGCTGTGGCAACATTTGTAGCTCAGGGTCATTGTGGCAATGGTGCTTGTGGGAGAAGCCATGCCAGGTGCCTGTAGCCCAGTGATGCTCAAGGTGGTGGCAATGGAGACCCCACGGGCTGGTTCTGTAGAGTGAATGAGGCTGTGCTTTGTCTGCCTGCTCTTCCTTTGTTCTTGCTCATTTTCTAAGCTTTTGCTCCTCCAGCCCACCCAGGGATTCTAAGTTTTCATACATTCTTTAATATCTTCAGTTGACCACTTATTTCCTGTTACTTGCAAATAAGAACACTGGCCAGTATGTTGTCTACTCAGTCTTTTAAGATATATACTGTTAGTTTGTTCCATTATTATTATGGTTTATCTACTTACTTTTTAAACTTTTAAAGTTTGTTTGGAAATCAGAAATAAGGGAGGAAATCCAGCTTCTTTTTTTTTTTTAACTCTAAATAGCTAGATGTTGCCTCAGTTCCCCTTACTAAACATTCTATTTTCCCCCGCTAATTTTAAGTGCAAATTTAAATGTATATAAAATCCCAGGTGTACTTTTACACTTAATTCAGTTTCGTTCATTGCTCAGTGTATTCTTGTAAAAATATCTAAATTCTCTCTCTCACTCTCTCACATACACACACACACACACACACACACACACACACGCACGCACGCACAGACTTTTTAGAATTATTCAGTTATTCTTATCAGCTTAATTTTCAAGATAGAACTCAACATCATGTTGCTAAATCCCTTACGAATTCACGTAGCTATTTGTATTAAATTGCATTCTCTTCATAGATTAAAATCATGAGGATTTGAAGAACTGACATCTTTATAAATGTTGAGTCTTCCTATTTAAGAGCATATATATATTCTTCTATATAAAAACAAGGTAAGTCTTTTCGTATTCTTCTGTAAAGAACATTCTTCTCCATTTCCCTCTCTACCCTCCCTCTTTCTGATTATAACAATGCATTCATGGTTTTTTTTTTAAATTATGTGTGTTGTAATCCATCATCGTCATTCTGTTTGATGCTCATATATTCCCCCGTTTGGCCAATGGGAGCCCCTGCAAGCCAGTTCCTATGTCCTTTTGACATGGTTCCATTAATCTTTAAACACTGATCCCATTAATCCTTCAGGCTGCATTCCTACTGTGGGTGGGAAGTTGAATTATGTATGATTAAATTACAGAATGGGATACAATGAAATTGGCTTCTCATGTCACTTTACCATACTGCATCTAATTCCCCGTGCATGTTCCCCGAGACTGTTTTATTCTATTCTTCCCGAATAGCATCAGCATATTGCAGGCTTGAGAATACTTCTGTTCTTACTGTGATTCACTAGATCTAAACATTCAACAATGACACGAACTGTTCATTTTAAAGACCATTGTGACTTTAAAGCCTCACTTGCCTGAAATTTCTCCTGATTTGGGGACAAACTGTATTATGTTCTTTGGATTCTCTGAGAGGTTTCAGCTTTGGTAAATTGAAAGATGTAACTTATACTTGTATATAGTGTAGAGATCTCTTTTACAAAGACCGACACTTGGTTACATAGAATTTGACCTTAAATATTGACCCCCGAAAAACTTTGAAGTGACTATTATTTTTAATTCATTTAAAAATTAGTTAAATTAATATATGCCATAGTTTAAAATGTATTCCTACAGAAAAACTTTTAATCAAAAGCAACTATTCCCTGTCCCATCCTTTCCCACCCTCATCCTGTCCCCAGAGGAAATTAATTGAGTCTGTTTCTAATAATTGAGAAAGTTACTCCAATCTCTCTAAACATGTGTTTAATACCACTTTTTTATTCATCAATTTCAGATACTCTCTCTTGCCTTTTTGCTTTGATAAAAGAGGATGAAGTGAATGTAAAGCATTTTCTCCTTTCCTTCCTTTCCCCCATATAGGGATATAAATATTCCCAGGTTCTCTATTGGATAAATATATAACTTTAACCTATACCATTCTATTAATTTGCTATGGCTGCCATAATAAGGTACAACAAATTGGATGACTAAAGCAACAGAATTTTATTTTCTCAGAGTTCTGGAGGCTAAAAATCCAAAAGCAAGGTGTCAGCAGGGTTGGTTCCTTCTGGGGGCTGTGAGGGAAGAATCTGTCCCAGGCATGTTCCTTTGGCTTGTAAATGGCCCTCTTCTCCCTGTGCCTTTTCTCATAATCTTCCCTCTGTGCATATCTGTCTCTCTGTCCAAATTTCCCCTTTTTATAAAGGCACTGGTCATTTTGGATTAGGACCCATCCTAATGGCATCATTTAATTTGATTACCTCTGTAAAGACCTTATCTCCAAATAAGGTCACATTCACAGGTACTGGGGGTTAGGACTCCAACACATCTTTTTTCGGGGACACAGCTCATCCCATAACAATGATTATATCTTTATTCTCATTTCCATCAATATTAGAAATTCCCTTTGGACACTTCACTTTGTAAGATGACACTGTTAACATCCTGGGCCTTAAGTTCTTCTAAACCCTCCATCTCTCATAATCTGTCCTCTTTTATATCGACGGGGTGACCAAGTTTATATCCTGTTCTATAAACATATTTAAGCCTTTCATGTTATGTCTGTAGCTTCACTCCAAAATTTGAAATTCCATAAACAGTATTTTTATTATTATGATCATATAAATGTTATCCACTGTAGAACCAGGTGATATAGTAGGTTTACATTTCCCTTTTGTTTTTCCTGGTTTTCATAATTGATTTTGTATTACCTGCCCTTACCGCATTCTGGTGTATTCTAGAGGTCTTTCAGTATAACATCATAATGAGTATACCAGGATCAGGGTACCTGAGTTAAAATCCCAGCTTTAGCAAATACTAGCTATGTGTCCTTAGGCTATATTTAAATCTTTCATTTCTCAATTTATTCATTTGTAAAATGAGTATAATGATGATAATACTAACTGACTTTATAAGATTAAATGTGTTACTACTTACATAACTGTTAGAGCTGTACCTGAAACACACTACACTCTTAACATGCTTTAGCTGGTATTATTATTGTAACTTTCCAAAGAAAGTATCAAATTTCTAAAATTGCCCTATTCTGGACTGAGTTGTGTCCTCCAAAATTTATATGTTGAAGCTCTAACCCCAAGGTGACTGTGTTTGGAGATAGGGTCTATAAAGAGGAAATAGAGATTAAATTATGTCTTAAGGGTGGGGCTGTAATCTATACGACTTTTTCTTCTTCTTATAAGAGGAAGAGATACCAGAGATCTCCCTCTCTCTCTCCACACACACACACACACACAAACACACACACAGAAAAGGCCATGTGAAGACTCAATAAGAAGGCGGCTGTCTTCAAGCCAGAAGGCACATCCTCACCAGAAACTGAGTTTGCTGGCGGCTTGATCATGGACACCTAGCCACCAAAAGCATGGAAAAATGAACTTCTGTTGTTTAAGCAACCAAGACAGTGGTGTTTTGTTATGGCAGCCCTAGGTGAGCAAGACACTGTCTTTCCCTAGATTTCTGCCCATGGGAAGCCTCCAACGCCCAGCTCCACGCTGAGCACAGTGCCCTCCCTGCCTGTGGCACAAAGGACAAGGTGAAATTTCCTGTCTCTGCTCTCCTGCATTGCAGCTATCACTTCCCAGACTCCACCTTCCTTATTTTGGTTTCCTCTCTAATTTTGCAGACATACATCCTGATAGAGCTTCCTGAAAAAGGGTGTTCTCAGGATAAATTTTCTGAGTCATTGCATGCTGGATATATCTCTACTTTTCCTTCATGCTTTATTCATACTTTGGATAATTAAAGAATTCAAGATTGAAATTACTTTTCCTTTAGAAAATTTTCTCATATATTATTGATAAAATATCTGTTTCCCTTTACTTGATGGGAAATCTTTTTGTTCATTTATTTGCTTGTTTGTTTTATAATCTGGAAACTTTTAGACTCTTTTGTTGTTCCTATCTCCCAATAATGTATCTAACATTTCTGTATTTTTCATTTTTTTAGCCATTTAATATGTTCTATTAATCTAAAAATACATAATTCATAGGAGCCAACTTACAGGGGCTCCTAGAGTCAAATTAGTGACAACTTGAATATCTAAGGTAAAAATGATAATAATGGATAACAATGCATTGATTAAAAATTAATAAAGATCCATGAGTCCTTAGTGATATTCTTCTTAGTGAAGAGAGAGAGAAAGGCAGAACCAGACAATAAATGTAAAAGGAATGATAATATTTGAAAATATCATTTTGCTATTTTCTATATAATAATTGATTCAGACAAGGATTGTTAATGGAGGCTAAAACTATTGCTTGGATGTAAAGTGGTTGTGAAAGAGGATATTTGCAGTCTTAAAGTACCACTGCATAGATTATTTCTTAATTACATTACATCAGGGAAGATACATCTTCCCAATAGATATATCCAGTATTCACCACCTTAATTAAATAATCAAACTTAGCATCACCATTATTGCAGACAATATTTTGTATTTCCAAAACATCTTTATTATTGTCTGATTTTTCTTTTTCCTTGACACTGTTTTGTTTCATTCTTTATTTTTATAAACGCAGTGTCTTCTCAAATCTCTCTGAGAATACTAATTTGTGTAATTTTAAACTTTTCTTTTCTTCATGAATCATCTTTCTTTCCTCCAAGGATATGCTTTATCCATGATAATGGTCTTTTTCTTGCCTCTCTCACAGGTTTTACTCAAATGACTGGTATCTCTTGGTATCCAAGAATGGGGCAATAGCTAACCATGAGCATTGTCACCCACGTGGGGCTTCTTAACCCAGTGAGCTTAGGCTGTGTAAGTACTGGAAGGTGAGGTTAGTGGCTTCATAGACTTTGAGTTCCCTAGTATCTCTGGGTCCAAGCTTTTCCCAGGTTCTGCAAGGCAGGTTCCTTTCCAACCTGGCTACAGTGCTGTAGGTTGTGGTTTCACCTAAACTGTTCCAGTCAACACTCCTCCAGCAACCGCCCACCTTGCAGACATTTTTGAGTCTTTTTATCCTCAGATGGCCTCTCTCTAGAGCTTTTTATTGTTGTGGTTTTATAGCTTTTTTCCTCTTCTGTTATTTTTCAGTCAGCTTTTGCTGCTATAACCACCAACCACATTAACTCAGTGGCTTGCAACGTAGATTTATTTCCCACTTGTGTTGTATAAGGGTTCTGGGTCAGCCACTGTTTCTTTTTGATGATGCTGGCTTGGATGGGCTCCCCATGTCTTCTCATTGTGGCACACAGGGTGAAGGAACAGCTTGTATCTGGAGCACGTTGTTCTTATAAGCAGAGAACAGGAACACAAGAGAGAGATTGTCAAGCCACGCAGGCGCACTTAAAGTCTCTGCTTGGAATGTGGCTTTAAAACTTCCACCCCTGTTCCATTGGCCAAAGAAAATCACATGGGCAAGCCCAAAGTCAACCGGATAGTTAAATATATGTCATCTAGAGCGAAGCATGGCCACAATGGGGCAGGGATAAGTAATTGTGAATAATCAGCCTTTTACTACCAATTTAGCGGATCATGGGAGTGAAGTAGGTAAAAAGAGTACTCAGTCTATGATTCATATGAAATTGGTCATGATCAAGAGGGTCCTTTGAGGAGCTTTTAAATTTTCTTGGAAAGAGATATTTCTTCAAAAAAACATGGAAAGGGCTTCCCTGGTGGCGCAGTGGTTGAGAGTCCGCCTGCCGATGCAGGGGACACGGGTTCATGCCCCGGCCCGGGAGGATCCCACGTGCTGCGGAGCGGCTAGGCCCGTGAGCCATGACCGCTGAGCCTGCGTGTCCGGAGCCTGTGCTCCGCAAGGGGAGAGGCCACAGCAGTGAGAGGCCTGCGTACCGCAAAAAACAAAAACAAAAACAAAAACAAAAAACAACAACAACAAAAGAACATGGAGAAATTTCAGTAGTGGGAAACTATACCACTTGAAATTTATATAAAGCATGTATGCATGCCCACATTTATAAAACCACTCCACTTTTCATCACCATTGGAATTACAGTGGGAAACACTCAAAAGATCTGGGGAATATGGAGACGTATGTCTATTTTCAGAATACACAGTGATCAGTTAAAAATGATTCAAAATCAGAACCTACCCCACTAGCAATAATTTCGCATCTTTTGTTTATGTTGTATGAAACTTAAATATTAAACAAAGTTGACAGTTTGGCAGGGAAGCAAAGCTTCATTCTGCATCTGGTTTCTCTGAACAAAAGTATGTAAAGGAAAAAGAATGTGATTATTTTTGCTCCATTATTCTTGGAAAGATAATATCAAATAAATGTTTGAGAGTTTAAAATGATTTTTCCCAGCTTGAGGATATATTTGTTCCTTTTAATTTCTTGCCTGCTTTTATTAAGTGAAATTTATTTATTGTATTTTAATGAGTTTACCATTTTCGGAATGTTTTTATATTATGTACACAGATTATCTGAGTTTGTGATAAGTCTCTGAGAAAAAGTATGTTCTTACCAATGCCAACTGCAAAATTCAAAGAAATCATGAAGTTCACAAACCAAAACTTTACACCTTCTCTAATTCCTGCTCTGAAAGAAAATGTGTATTTTTAAACTCTTTATTAATGTATATTTGGGATGCAAAAAAATACTTTTATTATAACAGTAATAACAGTAAAAAATTTAAATGTAGAGCTACCCCAGGTTTGCTTATTCCTGATACTATTTTCTCTTGGGAAAGAATGGTAAATTAGTTGTAAATATCCTAAGATAATACTGAAAGCAAATATTATTAGCCCTTTAGCTTTGGAAGTCTTTGTTGATAGGGCTAAAATTGACATTCCTAGCATTTAAAACCCAGTAGATTTTTCAGTAGGTTTGGAGAAAAGTGGGCTGAATAAACATATGAACTTCTAGCATGAGAGAGAGAGAATATGAAATTTGAAAAAACCAAGCTCCAATTTAGAAATTTGTAAAGTCCAGAGATCACTTCATTCACTAAATCTCCTGGGGAAGTAGCTATGGGTTATTTGATAACAGCAGAAACAACTCACAGTTTGCAAATCGTTGGGTCAAATCGCAAGTTCTGTGAACTTTGAGTTTTCCCTGGAAATGACTGAGGGACTGGAAACTCAGTAGAAATGAGCACCAGAACCTTCTGTTCATAAACACGAAAGTGGGGAGAAGAGTTAGGGATGATTATGTTTGTGCAGGGGCACTGGGTCCTGGTCTTCATCCTGATCTGTCTGGCCAAGTGAGTGACTTTCACACTTCTCTTTCAACTCTTCTGTCAAATATAACCATTACTGGTCTTTTAAATGATCATAATAGTATTTTCAAATGTCCTACATGCTATGTAACTTAATTTTTTTTTGCAGTATGTGGGCCTCTCACTGTTGTGGCCTCTCCTGTTGCGGAGCACAGGCTCCGGACGCACAGGCTCAACAGCCATGGCTCACGGGCCCAGCCGCTCCGCGGCATGTGGGATCTTCCCGGCCCGGGGCACGAACCCGTGTCCCCTGCATCGGCAGGCAGACTCTCAACCACTGCGCCACCAGGGAAGCCCTATGTAACTTAATTTTTCATTGCAAATTTGAGTTTTATTTTATAGGAAAATCACAAAGATATGTGGACTCTAGTTTTACCTAGTTCATGGGAGTACCTAGTGTATGTCATTCCACACCTCCCACTGATATCCCTAGTATGTATTTCTTGATGTAGAATGTGCACATGGTTGCAAGCTTAGTCTGTCACAGGTATTTAAGCCAAGCTGGGTTACAACAGGGCTATCATCACATTTTCTCATACACACATCCACTATTCCCCTCAAATGAGAAGATACATATATATTTGAAGTAACCACCATCGAGGAGATAACACTTTCTCAATTTTTACATTTTCCATCAGCTTATAGGGACAGGGAAACACATTTGAGTTGGTTGTCGACATCTGGTAATTTGTATGGTCTTGAAACAATCACGTTAGCCTCGCAGTAGAGTAATTGAATGCAGACAGCAGCCTCTCACTGCACAACTATGCATCCCCCAGTAAAGTTTGGTTTGCAGAAGGGGATTCTGGCAGCTTCTGTCCAGGATGAAGTGCTTCAGCCGGACTTGTCTGGGTGCTTTGGTGAGTGTGACCTCAAAAACAGGACAGCTGCTTTGAAGGCTAAGGATGTGGGCAAGAAGGTAGAGCTACTGTACTTAAGAAGCATATGGACACATATACACACTCCCAAAGGTAAAAGAGAGAGCTAGTGGGAAGCAGCCACATAGCACAGGGAGATCAGCTTGGTGCTTTGTGACCACCTAGAGGGGTGGGATAGGGAGGGTGGGAGGGAGGTGCAAGAGTGAGGAGATATGGGGACATATGTATATGTATAGCTGATGCACTTTGTTATAAAGCAGAAACTAACACACCATTGTAAAGCAGTTATACTCCAATAAAGGTGTTAAAAAAAAAAAAAAAAAACGAAGCACGGAACATGAAGTTCTTGTTGGAATGGAAGAAAACAGAAGAAGCTTCTGGGTGTGTTTTGTACCCTGCTGAGCCTACATGAGATCTAGCTTGCTCATCCATTTCATGGATCACATTGGATAAGGAAAGAGGCAGCAGGCCTATGCTTGTAACACATGTCCACATCCAAATGTCCAAACCTCAGGTTAGAGCTTCTTCAGGTAACAAGTATTTGCTGAAGGCACACTATGTCCTAAAACAGTGCTATAGCCTCAAAAGGGCACGATAAAACATAAATAAAATCTGACACTATAGAGTATGTGGCAAACAGAGCTCTCATACCCTGGTGGTAGAAATATAAAACATGGTGTGTACAGTTTGGAATGATTACATATAGAAAGACAGAAAAGTGCACATGTACAAAGGACCGGATATTCCATTTTTAAGGGTTTAATCTAGAGCAATTATTGTACAAAAAGCTGAGGAAACATGAACAGGGATACTCAATTTTAGTGTCGTTTATGCTATGTATGATCATTTAAGAAGTTTTAATGTCTACCACTAGGAAATGAAAAAAATAAGGTATGGCATTACGAGGTTTGTAAGTAGCAATGTGGATAGATCTCAAAAACAAGGTTCTGAGCTAAAAAGAAGTAAGATGCCTAAAACAATATTTACATAAGGAAAACTCAAACAAGTCAATACTGAATATTATATACAGATATATTTGTGTAAAAGGGTAAGAACTTATTGTAAAAATGACTACCTCATTAATTATTCTGGTTGTCTCTGGGGGTAAGAGGTTGAATAAGATAAGAGTTAAAAGTTTAAATTATATTTAATGGTATATTTATTCTAAAAATAATAGAACTTTAGTACCTGCTAATCCTGTGTCATAATTCTGTGATTGTATTTATAGCAGGATTTGCACTTTTCTGTATTTTGTAAGCGTTCATTATCTCTGCCTTCATAGTATTTACAATTTAGGTTGGGAACCATGTCTAATATACATAAAACACTTGGAGAATAATCAAGTAGTAAACTCTGCATAGGATTTCTTAATACAAAAGCATTTCACAGAAGAAAGAGAGGGACCACCAAGAGTCCTCGAGATCCTTTCACAAGTTCAAAACAATTTCCATAATCACACTAAGATGGCATTTTCCATTTTTACTCTCATACCCTCACAAGTATACAGTGAAAATCTTCAGACGATATATGATGTGGGATATTGCAACAAATTGAATGCAGAATCAGATAAGAGAATACAGCTGTCTTCTATTAAGCCAGACATTAAAGAGATTTGTGAAAATGTAAAACACTGCCATTCTCAGTAAAGATGTTTTGATTTGGAAAATATAAGGGTTTTTTTCATAAAAATATGTTGTTTACATTCACATGTAATGGGTTTATTACTGTTATTTTAAGGAAATACATAAATATGTATTTTTAAATCTTCTTGTTTTTAATTTCTTAAACAATAAATGTAAATAACTATCTTCCGTGTAAACAAAAGCTCTTTGGATTCTCAATAGTTTTTAAGAGTGTTAAGTGATCCTGAGACCACAAGGTTTGAGAACTGCTTGAGTTGGATTACAGTTGGAGGTGATTCTGAAGGAGGTGGAATTAAATTCATCAGTGGGAAGTAAGGAATGCATTTCAGATGGGGAGAATATTATAGACAAAACATTCTACTGACTAACCCAAGAATCACGTCAAATTAACTTAGAAAGCTAAGGTAAGGATAATATCAACAGATGGAAATTTGCACTTGAAGGAGAAGCCTAGAGCAAGCTTTTTTAGTAGTAATTATTCAGTAAGCGTTTGTTGTTCTGAAAGTTCTGTGGTAGGCACTGGGATACCTGTGAAGAAGTATGTCTCACTCTCTGTCCTACAAAAACTCATAGTTTAGTGCCTATTTAATTACAAAGAGCTATAATAGAGATAGCTTTCATTTCACATTGTGAAATGAAAGAACCAAGCACATTATCAACTGGTCTTTGATTTCTCCACTAGTATTCTGCTTCCTTTATAAAGGTTTCTAGAAAAATAAAAACCTGTGCAATAGCTTTGGAGAAAGAAATGAGTACAAAGTTTGTTTGTTGCAGTCTGTTTGTTGTAACCCTTTTAATTACAGATACATGGGCATTGTATCTGTCAGGATAGACAGTCTAGCAGTGAACAAACAAACCCCAGATTTCAGTGGCTTGAAACACAAGTGTTAATTTCTCCCTCATACTATGTGTCTGTCTGTTGCAGGTCTGTGGGAGGCTCTGCTCTGTTTATTTATTCCACATCATTTTATGGTACCACAGACTCACATGCATCATCAAGGTGCCCTGTGACAGGGGGAGAGAGGTTGAAAAGTCAAGCTCTAGCAATTATTACAAAGTTTTCCTGGAAAAAAAGACATAGAGCTTTCACTATTTCATTGCCCAAAGCTAGTTTCACAGACTTGCCTAACTACTGAAAGCGGGGATAGTGGTGGGTAAGAGATATTTCATTTAACTGCAAGTAGCAGTACATCAGACATCAGAGAAATCTAGAATTGCCCACTGCAAGCACTGCTTAAGAAAAATAAATTACAGTAAATGTTTAACTCTATACCAGCTGAATCAAATTCAAGAAGTGTATTTCTCAAGCGGAATCAAACTTCCTATGGTGTCAGTTTCCCCTCTTCCTCAACCCTTATAACGTCATTTGTTGGTAGAGATCTCAAACTTTATGGTAAATATTGGTTAGTACCCATTTGCTGGGTTAAGATGACAGGTTGAGAAATTGTACTTCCACTGCTGAATCAGTCTTGCATGGCAGTGCACAAATACATCTGGAAAGTTGTGTGGAATAGCGCTCTGAAGTCAGATAGACCTAGGTTTGGCACTTGGATCTTCTTTTCAGGAGTCAAAGAGCCACATAAAACTGTCAATCCTGATGAATATATTCAGGTTGGCAGGAGACCAAAGTCACATTCTTTGGGATGATCTGTATTTACTGGCTGAGCGTATCAGAAGGGTCAGCTCATGGCCTTTTCTAGTGCATTTGGGCAGAGAGTACAAATTGCTGTGGTTTTTGGGTTTTATTTATTCTAGGACAAAATGAAATAAAGACCTCATCCGGGGAAGGGTATGAAACATGAACAGACCAATATAAGAGAGTTAGAGAAGGGGATCTTGAAAGTCAACTAGTCAAAACACCCATCTGATGCTTGGATCTCTCCTGCAAACTTCCGTCCAGTGTATCATAAGATTAAAACTTCCCAGTTGCAGCAATCATGACTGCCCAGTGCCATTCTGTCTTGGAAACCTCTGACTGCTAGAATTATATTTTATTTTGTGCCAATGTCTATGATTTAGTCATGGAGATATGCTTGCAGAGTTGAAAAGAGCTATGCTATTTGATTCCTGAAAAGATGCATTTTATTATCCCATGTGCTTCTCATATCAAATCCAGGAAGTAAGTATTATTATTAGACAGATGAGAAAACTGAGGCTTGGTGAGGCTAAGTAACTTGGTGAAGGTGACAATACTGAGTTATAAACTGGGAATGGATGAATGATTGTGCTTTCAACTATCATTGTGACAGTGGGAAAAAAACCCATCAATCAACTCTGCTTGAATACAAACACACTTATATGTGACAGTGATTTTGTTGGCAGTATAATATTTTATCAAGAATGTGTGAGAATGATCTCAAGTAGACCACCCTTGTTTTATCTCCTATGCTACCTTTAGATTTTCTGGGGATAATTACTGTTTCCAATTTTTTGATAAAGCTCAGTGCTGGTCATGTAAGTGTGCAAAACAGAATTGAAGGATGAGTACATGCATAAAATATTCTTCCT
The DNA here is from genome assembly GCF_964374135.1 of Grampus griseus. NCBI lineage: Eukaryota > Metazoa > Chordata > Mammalia > Artiodactyla > Delphinidae > Grampus > Grampus griseus. Next base: position 10,358,623 of record NC_139001.1, read on the forward strand.
GTAAACCTTAACAGATGGGCAATGATTTGTGCAGAAGAATTTTTTACTTTAATAAAATCAGAGCCTGCACTTTGTTTGGGGACCACGTGTCCAGGAGAACAACCATTTTCAACTAAGTATGTATGAAATCATTAAGACATAGAGTCCACTCAAATCTTAGGGGTCATTTCTCTAACAAAACATGTCCAAAAAACCAAGCAACCGATAATCAATCAACCAACCAAACCAAACCAAAACAAAACAGAACAAAAAACCACCTAGCTCTGAGCCACAGTGATGCTTTAGTAATTCCATCTATTAACATATTAACCAACTTTCCTGTGCTGCGTGCATATGGTAGGGACCTTTTTGCTTTCCCTGAGCCATATTCATATATCAAAGATATTTTTTGATATTCCTGTATCAAAGATATTTTTTAAAAAGAAGAATGGTGGAAAACGTGAACCTTGACTTCCTGTTCCTGGGACAGAATCATTTCTCCCCACTAGGACTTAGAAATAAGATCACTTTGGCTAATTCCCCAGGAAAGCAATAACAGGTGTGGAAGGGACCCACAGAAGGAAAGAATATAACACATGTCTACTTTATTCTGGCTTATGAGGAAGGCTATGGGATTCTCACTTCATTTCTTCCTGTTTTTATTACTTCTAATATTCCTCTTTTCCAGATTCAAGTTTCTGCCATGAATTACATACTCCTAGCTGCTTATATTCAGAAAGGTTTAGATTTACATTCAATTGTGACTCAAAGTTCTAATTTCATCCAACACAACATGCGCCTGGTGAATGCCTAGATTGTCTGGAGCCTTCTGAGCCTGTGAACTTTTAAGCAGAAACAGTCAGTTTCTTCCTTTGTTCTGGAACAGAAGCACTGTATCCCGTAGGTAAGTAGATAAGGCCACAACTAACCTCTTAAAACATGTCCTTTTGCCCCCTGAATGATGCAAATTATATATCCTCAAAGGCATAGGGCTGTGGGAGTCAATTTAAAAAGTACACAGAATTTTAGTTCTTATCATACTAACACTCCTTTTAAAAGGAAAATGGGTTGAGTTACAGAAAGCTATAATCAATAAAAATAGAGAAATTTCATTTAAACACTCATTCAAGCAGAATTAGAAAACAAAATGCATTCTGGCACGCATTGGATCTACCTGTAAATTAGAGTTTCTCTTTTTTTCCATCATTTTAAAGATGATTTAAAATTTTTAAAAGTGATATAACCAGTTTTTTTTTCTTAAGATGACCATCTTTAAACAGCAGCTATACATTTACTACATTTACATTCTTCCGTTTCTCTAATTCTTATTTCAGATAGCTTTAGAATAAAATCCTTGGTTCCTTCTTTGAATATGTATACCATTCTTTTGCCTGTATTTTTATTCTTCAGAAAATTTTCTCATTTTCCTCCCTTTCTCTATCATTGTATGCTAAAAAAAAGAAAATACTCTAAGACCTCCAGGATGCATTGGTAGGCTCATTAGAGAAAAGAAAGCTGTTGATATGAAGAGATTTGTTTTTGCATAGGCAAATTGCTTATCTTCTTTATGTCTTTGATTCCTAGTCTGTAATTAGACTAATAGCAGTATCTATCTCTAAGGTTGTGAGGCTTAAATGATTCGTATCAAGTGCTTGGTACAATGCTGGGCTCACAGTGAACTCAATAAATATCAGACTTATTACTAACATTATTTTTGTATTTGTTGTTCAATAAATGCTGTATAAGGTATTGAGCTAAGTGCCATTAAGGATACAAAAGATTAGTAAGACTTGGTTCTTGCCTTTGAAGCAAATACCATCTAGAGGTAAAGATGAGACCTATGCACAAATAGCAAAGATGAATAGTAGAAAATGCCACAAGAGTGTTATCAGTGAAGGGCATGGGGGAGGTGGGGGGGGAAGGGCTAGGCTTCCTTCCTTTTAGAGGAATCATTGAAAGCTTTAATAAAGCGATGACATTATTTAGCTGAATCTTGACAGTATTAAAAAAACCCTGAGTAGCAGTATTCTATATTATCTATAATTTTTTTAGATTAAAAATAGTACTTACTTTAATTTGCATAATCTGTTTATTGAATGAGGTTGTACATTTATCCATTGATTATTTGTACCTGTGTGCCTATGTGACTTACCACTTTATGTCCGTAGCCTGTTTCCCATGAAATTCTATGCTTTTTCTATCATTTTGTAAAAGCACTCAGTATTTTATGGGTGACAAATATATTATGTTGATAGATTTCTAAATATTGACCCATCCTTGCATTTCTAAAATTAACTCCACTAAATTTGACAGTATTCCTTTTATGTGCTGCCAGATTCTACTTTCTAATTGATGAGATGTTTATATGAGACTCTGTTTCCATTTCAGCAGCGTCTCTAAAGAGCAAGGGTAGAAAAAATATGCATCTCCCTCAAGTTTCCAAACTCAGGTGCCAGACCTCTTATACAGGATTTGCAAATGATGTGAAGACCTGTTTGCCTCCTTAGCCCAACATCCACCTTGAAAGTTAAACAGGGCTAGTTTGGAAGCTGAAAAGAGAATTTCTTTGCAGCGTGTAGTTGATATTTGTGGCATTTTTTCCCTCTTTCTACTCCCCACATGGAGGAGAGGATAAAGGTGCTTTTCCTGACCTCAGGCTAAGTGAGAAGGGCTTGGGAATGTGATATCTGTCCATAGCAGTTTGGAAAGTAAGGACTTTTTAGCATATTGTCTTTTCCTAAAACGCCCAGAGTAATCATGTTCTTCCACAACCTGACCAGTTGCCAAGAAAGGGAGGAGGCTCTGACCTCCCACTAAATCTGGGTGGAAAGTGCCTGCTCTACTAGAGAACAGAATGATGCTGTGTGAGTTCTATTTTATTTTATTTTATTTTATTCCTTTTGCGGTACGCGGGCCTCTCACTGTTGTGGCCTCTCCCGTTGCAGAGCACATGCTCCGGAGGCGCAGGCTCAGTGGCCATGGCTCACGGGCCCAGCCGCTCCGCGGCATGTGGGATCTTCCCGGACCGGGGCACGAACTCGTGTCCCCTGCTTCGGCAGGAGAACTCCCAACCACTGCACCACCAGGGAAGCCCGACTTCTATTTTATGATCCAGCCTCCATCTGAGTCCTTCTTGTAGGGATACTCGTTCTGGGGTATCCCTCGTTCTGGGGTATCCCTCGTTCTGGGATACTCGTTCACAGCCCTAAGGCTGTGAGGAAGCCTTATTTAGCCCACATAGATAGCTCCTTGGAGAGGAACTGAGACCCCAGCCAAAATCCCATATTAGTCACCCGACATACCAGTGAACTGCCTTTAGAACCTAACCCCTGACCTTCGAGTCTTTCTGCTGAACCCCAGACATCATGGAATAGTCTCCTTATGCTGTCTGAACTCTGACTCATAGACTCCTTGAGCAACATAAATGGTCCTTTCGCACATGTAAGTTTTAGGTCATGGATTATGCAGTCTTAGTAAGCGAAAGAGAAACACCCTTGATTCCTGCCTCCTGAAGACTGAAGATGAAAACCTGAAGCTGCAGTTGCATGCTTGCAGCAGAGAAAAGTTATAAAGGGCAATAGGGGAGCCAACTACACAGGCACTGGCAGCCGGCCAAGGGTGTGGGCTCTTTACAATGGGAAGAGGCAAAGAATCCAGCCTGAAAGAGATTCTACCCACAAAGGACACATAGAGAGGCAAAGTCACCCAGTAGAGGGGTGATTGACACTGCACAGAGGTTGAGGGAAACAGCCAGAGTAAGGAGAGACATTAGATTACCCGAGGCAGAATACTGAAGAAGCTCTGATAAGCACTGTGAGATAGGGGTCTTTCTTTCTCTTTCTCTTCAAAGTCTTGAGGCATCGGTACCAGATTCCAAGTACCTCCATCCAGTTTTACTGTATTCTTGACCACATCATCTATAAGACTAAGCCAGAATTGTAGCTAGAGGGGAGGGGAAAGAAAGTAGAAGAGCAAGACAAGCAGAGAGGGATAGTTGATCTTACGCCCCTAGCTCGTGACAGCTTCTCCAACAAGAGGCGTTATCCAAATGAAGAAAGATAAAACTTTAAGAACAGTTCAGAATTATGCTTATTACCATGAAATAGCCATCTTGATTATTTAAATGAGACTATTCTTGTGACTAGAAGTAGCAGGGAGGCTAGGAGCCATAGTTACGTCTACAGTACGGTTTGAACAGAGAGTGGAGAGAAAGATGTTGTCATTTACGTTCACCCTGTCAAGTCTGTCTCATTTATCTCTTGTGCTTCTTATTTTGTTCCATTCAGAGAGATTCCAGGCATGTATATTCTGGGGCCACCGAATGTAAGTAAGTTTGGTGTGGTGTGTGAAGGGGTCTCTATCTGGTCACTAAATGAATGTTGACAAGTTAGTTAAGCATCTAAAATAATCCTGTAAAATGTTGTGAAGGAGATTAGAAAGGACAGTGCAAATACTACTTCCCTTCTTGGCACTCCTTCCTCTGAGTTATCTGGCACAGGGGTCCCCAACCCCCAGCCCGCGGACTGGTACTGCTTGGCAGCCTGTCAGGAAATGGGCCGCACAGCAGGAGGTTAGTGGCAGGCGAGCAAGTGAGGGTTCATCTGCGGCTCCCCCATCGCTCCCCATAGCTCCCCATCTCTCGCATTATCACCTGAACCACCCTCCGACCCCCGACCGTGGAAAAATTGTCTTCCATGAAACTGGTCCCTGGTGCTAAAATGGTTGGGAACCACTGATCTAGCAGCATTTATGCTCATCAGAGTCACCCTCTTCAATATCGCCTCCCAACTTCCCTTTCCTGGTGTAGTGGATGCTGGGTTTAAAATAAGTTGAAGTTGGACCATAACTCTTCACTGACAATCTTCTAGCTATTTTAAACAGGAAAAAATGTAGTACCAAGCAATAGGTATGTGCAGCACTATTTGGAAGGATTGGGAAAGTAAAGGTCAAGGAAAACTATTGCTAACATTTAGGAAATCAGGAATTATAGGAATTATAGGATGTGGCCTCCAATTATGTCTGGACCCACAGAACCCCTGGAAGCCATTGGGCTCCTTGGGACTGCAGTCCATGCACAACTCTGTCAGCTGCTGCCTGAAGAGAATAACAGCATCTGCTTCTCTTCTGCCTTCCACTTTTCACAAAATTGTTTCACTTTGGAAGAATTTGTACCAGTATCCAATGAATGAGGGCTTCTGGGAGATGCAGTTAAGGGATTTTAACCATTGAAATATAAGGGAGAGTTGGAGGGATAGGGATGGTGCTGGGTTGACAACAGTTGTTATTTATTTATTTTTTTTTGGTTGAGGCATGTGGGATCTTTCCTTGCAGCGAGTGGGCTCTTTGTTGAGGCACCCGGGCTTCTCTCTAGTGGTGGTGGTGGGGTTTTCTCTCTCTAGTTGTGGTGCACGGACTCCAGGGCACGTGGGCTCTGTAGTTTGCACCATATGGGCTCTAGTTGAGCCATGTGAGCTCAGTAGTTGTGGCAGGCTGGCTTAGATGCCCCGTGGCATGTGGGATCTTAGTTCCCTGACCAGGGATCGAACCCGCGTCCCCTGCATTGCAAGGCGGATTCTTTACCACTGGACCACCAGGGAACTCCCCGACAACAGATTTTAAGTGCGGTTGTCTACCTGTCATCCTTTCCCATTTCCTTTTATAAAACAGAGTCCTACTTATGTTCAAGCATCCACTTCATTCCTAGCATCAGAAAGCGGTCTTATTTAGTTGACATGACATACCCCAATGATAGTGCGTGGTTTCGGGCTGGGCACACAATTTAGAACTTTATAGTTATGTTTAGGGGCATGTTTTCATGTCTCAGTCTTCTACTGAACATGACCAGGAAGCACATAACTTTTCATAGGCAGCATTTTGAAGCCATGAATAGACCAGGATGAGGCTGCTATTAAGGGAAACAGAGAGAGGAGACAGAAAAAAAATGTTTTAAGTGAAATAGTTTTACAACTCTTCATATTATGCCTGATCACTCTGTTACTCTTTAGTACTATATGTTTAATAATACATGTCTTTATTGTTTCGGCTACTTCCTGCCCTGGTTTCTGCTACTTGTTGTTTAGGGCATCATCATGAATAAACTTGACTAGGTGTGGTGGTTGCAGAGGCCCCTGGATGCTGTGCAGGCTATGTTTCACAGGCAGCTACAGCTCCGAGTGGACACAAAGTTACATCCCTCCTTACTTTTCCTTTGAAGGAGTCTCTGCCGTGAAATCTCCTGCGCTCCTGCTGAGTGGACTGAGCTGGAAGATGTGGATGAGCCCTCAGGGCAAGATCTGATCATCAATGTCACCAACAGTGAGTGGATGGGGACCCAGCCATTCATGGAGTGCCTCTGCAGAGGTTGTATGTCACCAGAGAGGTGTGACACTGGAAGCATATTTTTATGGTACATAGAAGTGGTTCAAGGAGATGGAAATGAGCTGACCTAGCCTTAAGGTATTCAGTGCATCCTGGTTTGCCTGGAGCTTTCTTGGCTCTAGCACTGAAAATCCCACGTCCTGGGAAATCCTTCCATCCCTGGAAAACTGAGATGATTGGTCATCCCACCAGGGCTATAGTCCTATCTATCACTTGTCAGTCATGAATCCTTGCAGACATGGACTTGCCTCTCTGGACCTCCATTTCTCATCTGTTAATTGAGCAAGCTTGAAAAGCCGGTCCCCAGACCCATCCCAATTCTGAGATCCTGTACTACCTTCAAGGTTTGCTTCATCTGCTAGGTGAGAGAATTAGACTCATTGCAATCACTTAGTTCTATCATAGTTTACAGACAAGTAAACCGAGGCATGGGAAGTTAAGTGAATTTTTCATTCAGCCGATGTAGGGCTTTGAGGGTGGGAAAACCGAGGCTCAGCTGACTCCAAGCAGCTCTATCCCCATATCATGGAAAAGTTAAGAGTCGAATGATTATTCCTATGACAAATACTCATGGACCTGAAGGGTTATTCAGCTGAGCTAACCACCTCTACCTTTATCTTTAACTTATCAGACACACCTCCTCTCCAGGCTCTTCCTTTCATGGTCACTGATCATATCTACCTTCCATATGACACTATCTTGACTCTGTATGTGGGCACAGACCAACTAAAGTCAATTCTGTGTCTGTGCAAAGAACTATTTCCCTCTCTCTCCAGGCTTCTTGTAGCTGTCATTTTGGAAAACTAGCAGCAAAAGCATCCTGCATAATGTTATGCTTGTTACCTTCTCTGAATCCCTGAGGGCAGCACATTCTGAAAGTTTGATGCACTATTGCTTATTACACTTCACAGTTTCCAATTTTCTTTGATAAACATCACAAATATGATGCAATGTATTAGTGCATTTTACTTAAAAAAAACTTTATTAGTTATGATTTACTTCGGGAATGGAAAAAGAAATCTCTCAGTCTGAGATTTTCCCATATTAACTTGAGGGGGAAAAATGCTTTTATTTGCTCTTAAGTTTTCTTACTATGAAACTGGTACTTAATTAGACCAGATTTTAATCTATATCACATGTCCTACTGTTTCTCTGCTTTTTGTTCTTCAACATATGTCCCACAGCTAGCTGTTTCCAGTACATTCTGGTGATGCAAAAAGTCTTATTTTGTCTCTTATGTGAATATCTCAGCCATGCTGTCTCACTTCATAAAAGAGTTCTTTTATACTGAATCTGAACTCCAAGAAGGATTGTGGAGAACTAAAAGCAAGCCACATGAAACTTTAATTTCCAAGTATTCTATGCCTTATGATAAAATCTACCAAATTTTGATTTATTTTCTCCTCTTACTTGTCGCATAGAGTTTTGGTAGTGTCTTGTGAATATTATTCTGTAGAGTATTAATGAAACACATTTAGCTGTGAATAGCAGAGTACCTCACTCTTGTGGCTTAAGTAATAGGAGTTTCTTGATCTCACATAACAGCTTGCTGGGGGTGGTGCATTCCGGGGCTGGGGAGCAAGCATCCATGAACCAGGCTCCTCCTGTCATCCTGTTCTTCCACCTTTGATGGTTTATCACCTTTATGGCTGCAGGATGGCAAGCATCTACATTCTCTTGGGCAGTGTCCCAAGCAGAAAAGAAGGTGGCAGTGACAACAGGGGCTTTCTCTTCTTGTTTTCTTTTGTATCAGGAGGAAAACATTTCCCAGAAACTTCAAGCAGACTTCCTCTTACATCTTTGCCAGAACTTGGTCCCTTGTCCAAACCTCCATCAAAAGGAAACCGACTCACCAATGATTGAGCTTGGGCTACATGTAATTATGGTGAATATTGCTACCCAGACAGAACTGGGGGTCTGTAGGCAAGGGAGAGTAACAACTGGCATCTATGCCCCTTTGGTTTTCAATTATTCAACCAGGGATTGGCTTTATGATTTTAAGCCTTCTGATCTAACCTAAGCAGATGAGAGGTGGTTAGTTTTTTAAAATGTCTGTAAACTTTTAATTTCATGACTAAATCAATGCAAGTATTTTATGTGCAAAATGTGTTTCGGTCCAGGAGTGAAGATGGCAAGTAAAGAATTAAGGTTCCCCAAATCAATGCTGTTGGCCACTGTGATGGCTTCAAAAATACATCACGTATTTGAACTGTCAATGCCTTAGATTCTTTACCAGGAAAACAGAATTGCAGTTCTTTTTGATTGTCACAGTGAACAGGGGTAAGTAAAGCCTAATAGCTCTGAAGTGCTATGTAAATTCTAGCAGGATGAGGAAAAGGAAAGTAGCTTAAACATCTGGACATTGGCAAGCTTGAATTAAGAAAACACAGGTGATAGACCAAATGCTTTAGATGGTCTGTGACATGGAGTTGGTGGCTTCACGTGATAGCTTTCTCCTCTGCTCTCTCTCTTCAAGTGGGAGGGCTCATCTGACTCATTCAAGTGGGCGGGCTCATCCCACTCATTCAAGTGGGAGGGCTCATCTGACTCATTTGCATTTTGAGCCCAATGGCCAGATGGACTTCCAAACCTGTGTTCAGAATAATCCCTAGTTTTTTGCTATTACTCATCAATGATCAATAACAACAATAATGAAACACATAGCAGGATGCTCTTTTTGGCAGTAATTCCTTACAATTTCAGGATGAGTGCTCAACTGTTTATGATACAAAGCTGTTCAATTTTGGGAAAAAGCAAAACAGGTAAAGTGTGATCTCCTTCTTGACCTCTTCAGACTCACAAGTGCCAATTCCTTATCAGCTTTAGTTTAGAAACTAGCAAAACCAGATATGTTTTTAAATGCATCAGGAAATATAACTGTATTAAGAACATTTCACTCTCATAGCCCTGCCTCTGGCAGGATATTGCCTCCCTAGATGTTTTGGTAATTACCAAATCTTAATACTATACTGCAAAGCGTTCCTCTTCCTCAGCTATTTATTAATTCCCAAATTCCCCGAATAAAAGTAAGTCAGCCTCCCACCCTTTCATTCCCTTGGAGACTGCATATTTTCCTGACAGCCTGCAGTAATCCAGCAAAAAACACATCAGCTTTGTACCTCTAAGGCATCTTTGCTTCCCAAATTTTGGTGTGTATCACCTGGAGAGCTTGTTTCTTGGTTCTGTTCTCCGAGATTCTGCTTAAGTAGAACTAGACTGGGGCCTGAGACTCTGAATTTCCAACACATTCTTCAGTGATGCTGAAACTAACTGTCCATGAACCACAGCCATGGAGGACAGAAAACTGACTTTCCACCTCAACTTGAAGTGATATGAAACTAATGAACCCTCATCCTAGGGGTAGTGAAAACCAGTTCTACATATATGATAGTATATGCATATATAGTTTTATATATATATGATTGGTCAAGGGACCGACACTGTCACACTATTTTTCTTCTGTATCATACTGCATTGCAGGAGGTAGGAACCAGCAGTATTAACATACTAATATATGTTAATTTATTAACATACATAATATATATATATAAAACACACATAATATATGTATAACATACATAATGTGTTATGTATGTTATATATATATATATAACACATACATAATATGTCTAATTCCCCACCACGTCGACCTTAGTCAGGTAAGTCCCAAAGTCCATGGTGAATCATCGGGGCTTCCTGAGCTTATACTGGGAATCAAGATTACGTTTTTACTTCACTGGTTGATAAGTCAAGGAAGTAACCAAGTTCAGGAATAATGTGGTAGACTGCTGCTGAGTGCTTTAAAAACTAAAAATGTATAATATACACACACGCATGCACAGGTACACGTATGTAAACATATATAAAATACATATGCACATATATAATCATATCTATGTGCCATAATATGTGTATATATATACATATTCAATCATACATAAACATATAAAATATATAAAATATATATACGATCATATATGTAAAACTATATATGCATATACTATCATATATATATGCTCATACAATTATATGTATATGTACACATGTAAAATCATATATCAGTGTGCATATGAAACTGTACCAATGGGCTGACAGTGTGTTTATGGTGTGTATGTATATACACACATACAACTCTATATACACACTGCACACACAGTATGTAATTACGTGTGTGTATACATATAGACACTTCGCATACACAATCAACCCATTAGTACACTTTCATTCACATACATCTTTAAGTGGATGGAACTTTTCTCTTTACCTTCTTGCATTTCTCAGAATACTTATTGCCATTGCTTCTTAATTTCCTCCTTAAAGTTGCTTTGATATTCATCCTTTAAAAACATTTTTCAAGTATAAAGATGCCATAGAGTTGGGGACCAGCATTGTCCTATAAATGATGTTGCTAGCTAAACTGTCTCTATTGGGATCCTTAACACTATCAGGGGGTGGCTGCCACAATCCCTATCCAATGTGACTCTGTTCTCTAAATTCTGAATGTTGCTTCTTGTTCGGACCTACAGGAAACATCTCCATTGAAGACATAATTCTGATAGGAAAGGGATGCCCTTCTCTCTAGAATCTCATCAAAGGCAGAACTAGGAGCTCTTTACTTATCTGTTGTTCAGAACATGTGCAAAAAAACATTTTTCCTTAGGGTCCTATGTCAGAGATATGACTGTTCTCAACAATGATGTTTTCAACAATTTTCTTAGAGTAGACAAAGAGGCATTTTTATTGGTTTTCAATGTACACCAGTGCCATAAGGCCAAAGTGCAATTTAGTGAAAATAGTTCTATAGAGGAAAGAATTAAATAGAGAATTTCTGAGATTAGTACTATTTTTCTGTTTCCCTCTTCTTTGTATATTTCAGCAACAAAACTGAAACCATGGGTGGGATAGCCCTTAATTTTTCCTTGGCATTTGTAAGGTTGGGCTGATTTGTGTGAAGGTGAGTCAGCCTTCTATTCAGGTATATAGATCATCTTGGACTTAGGATGGGTAACATCCCGATAAACCCATTGTAAGTTGAAAATATCATAAGTCAAAAATGCATCCAAATTAACATTATAGCTTAGCCTTGTCTACCTGAAATGTGCTCAGATCACTTACACTAGCCTACAGTTGGGTAAAATCATCTAACACAAAGCCTATATTATGACAAAATGTCGACTATCTCATGGAATTTATTGAATACTGTAGTGAAGGTGAAATAGAGGAAGGTTGTCTGGGTCCAGAACGGTTGTAATTTGTTCACCCTTGTGATGGTTTGGGTGACTGGAAGCTGCACCTCACTCGAGGGAATAGCCATGGTGCTGCAGATCACAAAAAGGGCAAAATGCAAAATTCAATGGAAGGTTTCTATTGAATGTGTATGGCTTTCACACCACCCTAAAGCCTGTATATTCTTGTCCAGCTTCTCAGATTTCATAAGAGGCTGTCAATCTAACACTTAGCTCTGCTCTCTTCCAAGGGGTTGTCAGGACCTAAGACCCTGAATTGATTGCTTCCCAATGCCCAGTTCAGGGAAGTTTATTAGGGGAGAACCTTTTGGAGAATATGATTTTGTCTTTTTCTCTAGACTTTCGAAATTCTACAGTTGACGCAATAACACCAACCGAGAGCTGCTATTGGATCAAGATGCTGGTAAAACTATTTTAACCTAATAACACTTTTTATTTCCTATATATTATTTTGTTGTCTAATTTGGAATATATCAATAAGAGCAGAGAGGTCTATTTATCCCACCAGTTGTAGCAGCATTGAGAAGAATAAAGCTGTGAATGGCATCCCTGCAACACTTTAATCAATATGTTCTCAGGATTCTCTCTTTCAAGTGAATCTTTGACTTAAGGTTTAATTTGTGACTTGCATTACTAAGTCCATCAAGTGAATTTCTGTTAAGGCAAAAAGCTGATGGTAACGAATTAGGAATTTACTAATAATATTTTTATTACGTAACTCCTATGAAACCCAGGGTTCTACATGGCCATTTTTGGTTATGGAATCATATTCATTGAAACTGTAATGTGGTATAATACCTTTAACTGTAGAAATGCAAATCTTTATGTCATTTGAAAAAAATTCTAAAATGGAAGTTTATTCTTTATGCATAGTAAACTTTTGCCCAATCTTCCTTTCTATCTCAACTTTCCCATATTCTTTTTTTTTAAAACTTTTTTGCAACTGTTTTCTTCTTTTTTTAATAAATTTGTTTTATTTATTTATTCATTTATTTTGACTGCATCGGGTCTTTGTTGCTGCGCATGGACTTTCTCTAGTTGCTGCAAGCAGGGGCTACTCTGTTGCGGTGTGTGAGCTTCTCATTGTGGTGGCTTCTCTTGTGGAGCATGGGCCCTAGGTGCTCAGGCTTCGGTAGTTGTGGCACGCGAGCTCAGTAGTTGTGGCTCACGGGTTCTAGAGCACAGGCTCAGTAGTTGTGGTGCATGGGCTTAGTTTCTCCATGGCACGTGGGATCTTCCCGGACCAGGGCTCGAACCCATGTCCCCTGAATTGGCAGGCCGATTCTTAACCACTGTGCCACCAAGGAAGTCCTAACTTTCTCATATTCTTAAAGGAAACAACAATGACAACAACAACATCTCTCTACTCTCATCCTCTCTCTGGTTCCCCAAACACCCCCCTCCCAGCTGTGATGTGAGACTCTCCTTTTCTCTTTTCCCATATAGACACCTCCCCATCACACTGCTCCCCACTCTTCTTATTAAGGGGCTCCTGGCTAAAGGAAGTTCTAACACCTGACATTTCCCATTGGGCAGAGCAGCCTGGAAACAATAGTTCTTCCCTACTTCCAACTACTTATCCAAAAGAAAAGCCAATCTGGAATTCTGAAATAAAATTTTCCCTGTTGAGTACTTTGCATGTCCAGTCTGCAGGGCTGGCTTCAGGGGCATGTGACTATACAATGGCACAGGGTCAGCCCCTCAAAAGAGACTGGTACTTGATTTAAGACTCCGTTGTTGCCATCTTGAAATTCTCAATAATTGTGCACAAAGGGTTCTGCATTTTCGGTTTTCACTGTGACTGGCAGTTCTATAGCTGACCTTGCGGACATAGCATCGCTGAATCCTGATGTGTTTGAGTAGTGAGTTAGCAACAAGGTGTTTATGAGAGAGGAAATGAAGCTGGGCTGAAAATGTCAGCAATTTTGGGTTCAAGGGACGGGAGAGAGGAAGGAAGGGAGGGATTTCTCTGTGTCTCTTCATAGCCTGTGCTTCCCACCTGTGCTTGCTTTTTCGTGCTAAAATCCTAGAAGACAGAGTTTCTTTTTCTTCATTCTGCATCTGAGGCTGAACATTCAGACTTTTATCAAGAATATTAGGATGTGATTGTGTCTTGGGGGACTTTGAAGCTCTGATGAAAGACCCAAAGAAATGTTGGTTTGAATTTATACTGAAAAGGCCACAGAAATCTAGCCTCCTTCAGTACTTATCCTTCTAACTCACATTTCAAAGCACTTAAGCATCATAATAAATTCTCTGTAAGCTTCCTCTGCTAGCTTCTTCACCCCCAAATTGACTTATAATTTATTTGTGAGTTGAAATTTTTGTTCTTATTTCTTTTTTTTAAGAAGATACACCCACACACATCAAAATCAGAAACATCTTTTGTCTTTGATTTTACAGAAATGATTGGAAACATTGTGCAGAACTGCAGGGCTTATATAAGTTTTGTGAGCTATTATTTCCAGATTGTTGCGTTGGATCAATGTGGATGGAGAGTTTGTTACCTGGACAGAACTCCCATGAGATTGATATTTCTTGGGAACAGGATCTTGTTGATTTCCTCCTCATGCCCCCACTGTAATACAAGACTCAGCACAAAAAAAACCACTTGATAATAATTTATTGAAAGCATGATATTTTTTAAAATGTGAATTCCATAAAAAATACATTAAAATTTTTATTATTTTGTTTTATAGTAATATGTACTATTTATTGGTATATATGATACCAATTATTTATGTAAATTACCTATACTATTATATATATAAAATAGTACATATATAATATACTGTAATAAATTACTAGTGGTAGTTCTATTTCATAGATGGGGACACTGAGGCCAATAAAATTCAAGAGTCTTTTCTAGGTTCACCTAAAATATTTTAAAAGTTTCTTAATAGACTTGTTTACTAAATATATAACCTAAGTATGAATGTGTGCTTTTAAATCTGAATCAGGCTGTGGGTTAATAAAACATTTTGTGCTCAACTGTAGAAAATGAAAAACCAGTAAACAGAAAGAAAACTACACAAATCCGCTGAAAAGAACTTATGACTAATTTTATTTGTGTTCTTGAATGAATTAAAACCTTCTGAAAATGGTAAAAAAAAAAAAAGAAGACTATAACTTCCACAGAAAAAATTTCACTGACTTATCATCAAAGGAAGAGCAAATGGAAAGGAATAAAATAGAGAGAACACATCCTCTGAGGTGTTCAATGAGTTCCAAGTCAATCCACACCCATGGGGACCTACTGTGGCCTCAGTCTTCCAGGAATGTAGGAAATTAAGTAACTGGGTAGAAAATGACAGTGAATGGCAGTTTAAGATGTGTAATGACTCCAGTTTGAAGTCATGACCAACTTGCATTTTAAATATTAATTGAGGGATGCAGATTAAAGCTAGTGAACCTCATCACCTGTATCCATTCATCTGTTGATGGACACAGGTTGCTTCCATATCTTGGCGGTTGTAAATAATGCTGCTACGAACATTGGGGTGCATGTATCTTTTTGAATTAATATTTTGTGGTATATATATATATATATATATATATATATATATATATATATATATAGCCAGGAGTAGAACTGCTGGGTCATATGGTAGTTCTATTTTTAGTTTTTTGAGAGACCACCATACTGTTTTCCACAGTGGATGCACCAATTTACATTCTCACCAATAGTGTAATAGTGTAGTGAACACAATTGTGTTCTTTTTGATGATAGCCATTCTGACAGGTATAAGATGATATCTCATTGTGGTTTTGATTTGTATACTTCCCTGATAATTAATGACTTTGAGCATGTTTTCATGTGCCTGTTGGCTCTCTAGATTTCCTTTTTGGAAAAATGTCTATTCAGTTCTTCTGCCCATTTTTAAATTTTTTTTTTTTGATGTTAAGTGATATGAGCTGTTTATATATGTCAGATATTAATCCCTTATTGATCATATCATTTGCAAATATTTTCTCCCATTCAGTACGTTGTCTATTTGTTTTGTTGGTGGTTTCCTTTGTTGTGCAAAAACTTTTAATTAGGTCCTATTTGTTTATTTTTGCTTTCATTTCTTTTACTTTAGGAGACAAATCAAAAAAATATTGCTGTGATTTATGTCAGAGAGGATTTTGCCTATGCTTTTCTCTAGGAGTTTTATTGTATCTGGTTTTACATTTATGTCTTTAATCCATTTTGAGTTTGTTTTTCTATATGGTATTAGAGAATTTCATTCTTTTACATGTAACTGTCCAGTTTTTCCAGCACCACTTACTGAAGAAACTGTCTTTTCTTTGTATATTTTTGCCTTTTTTGTTGTAGATTAATTGACAATATGGTGTGGGGTTATTTCTGGGCTTTCTATCCTTTTCCATTGATCTATGTGTCTGTTTTTGTGCCAGTACCATACTGTTTGATTACTGTATCTTTGTAGTATAATTGGAAGTCAAGAAATGTCTTCTTCTGAAGTCAGTCTGTTCTTCTTTCTCAGTATTGTTTTGGCTATTTGGTATCTTTTGTGCTTCCATACAAGTTTAAAAATTATTTGTTCCAGTTCTGTGAAAAATGGAATACTACTCAGCCATAAAAAAGAACAAAATGTTGCCATTTGCAGCAACATGGATGAACTTGGAAGGCATTATGCTAAGTGAAATATGTCCGAGAGAGAAAGACAAATACTGTATATCATTTATATGTGTAATCTAAAAAATACAACAAACTAGTGAATATAACTAAAAAGAAGCAGACTCACAGATATAGAGAACAAACTAGTGGGGGGGGCAATATAGTGGTGAGGGAGTGGGAGGTACAAACTATTATGTATAATATTGGCTACAAAGATGTTTGCACAACATGGGAAATATAGTCAATACTTTATAATAACTGTAAACAGAGTATAACTTTTAAAATTTGTATTAAAAAAAAAGAAAAACAACCAAACCTAAAAAAGAAAAAAGTGAACCTCTTTGGGAGAGGAATCCCAAATAATTTATGTAGATACCTTGTCTTTGGGAAGTTGAAGCTGAACTCCCCAGTGAAGTGTGGGCTGTGTGTGTATAGTGACTTCCTTCCAAAGAGGACAGCATGGAAGGGGTGGGGAAAGAGAGTAGCTTCACAGTGAAGACACCTGAGAGACATGACCTCAGCCAGGTAATCAGGGCCAATGTCAGCTGTGATAAGTCATGTTGATAGTATGTACCCTTGATATGCTGCGATCAGACAAACCCCACCTGTGGGACATTCTGCAAAACACCTGACCAGTATTCCTCAAAACTGTCAAAACAAGGAAACTTATCAAAAACAAGGACTGTGAGATGCTGTCACAGTCAACAGGAACCTAAGGAAACATGACAACTAAATGTAACATGATATCCTGGACAGGACGGTGAGAGAGAAGAAGGACATGAGGTAAAAACTAAGGAAATCTGAAGAAGTTAATAATATTGTATCAATACTGTTTCATTAACTGTGACAAATGTAGGGGAAAGTGTGTACGTGCTGTCAGGAACTCTCTCCACAACTTTTCTGTAGATCTAAAACTATCCTAAAATAAAAATATTATTAAAAAAATAAAAATAAGTTTTACCATATACTTAGTCATATTAAATTTCGGGAATGCTCTCACAATTGTTTGTGCTGAGAAACAGAAAGGCATGCTTGGTGAATGTTTCATAACCAGTTCCATGATGATTACCACCTATCAAATGAGAAAAACCATGCTGTCCCATAATGAACCTGCTGCCTCCAGCCTGTGCTTACCCCGGACTGGAGGCTGGGAGCCACAGGTAGTTGGATCAAGTAGATGGTATCTGACGACTAGACTGTGACTTTGGGTCCCTGGGGCACCCAGCTCCCTCCTAAGTGCCTGCCCTTCCTGAAGCAAGGGCTGAAAGAGCCCATGGAGTTTAATTCAGTGTGTTCCGACTGAGTTAACGGGTGACAGATATCAATGAGTATATTCCATCACATTAATTTTAATGTATTCTACATGTCTGATGTGAAAGGCTCAAAATGACCTCTCAGTGTTCCTAATTAGTGCTCTCAGTACAACTTCTTTATCATATCTTGGAAGTGGCTTACATTTCCAATTTAACAAATATTACAATTTAAAATTTTTGATTATATAATTGGGGAATCAAAGGAGGAGATAGCTATATGAAATAATCATAAGTAAAATGGTTCATTGGGCTAATAGACTATTTAAACTAAACATTTCACATGACTTTCCTGAAGACATATGAATCACAAATCTGTGACAGATGCACATATATATATCTTACTGTTCGAACAGCTCTATGCAAAATCCAGGATAAGAATGCTCTCCATGTTAACATCAAAGCGTAAAATTAGCTGTGGGTATAAATCAATAATCTCAATTCTGAAAACAATTCAAAGTTTGTATTTTTATTTGATATTTAAACATATTTTAAGAATTTGCCAGTGCTATCTTGACTCCCATATTGTTATGCCTTGGTTTTCTTTCCAAACTGTGGGAAATTTGTTTTAACCATGTTTCTTGTGGCTAAAAGACACATGTTCTAGGAACCTGAATTTGGTTATCAATATCAACAACAAAGCATGTTCTCATAATAATTCAACTCTTAGAAGACTGCCCTCACGTTTTCCATTTTTTCCTGTTCTTAATAACTGTAAAGCATAGACATGGAGAAAATTCGCAAAGGTTGTAAGGTTGTATATCTCACATCTTGATGGTGATTACATGTGGGTTATATGGGTAAGAATTATTTTAACTTTTTAAACATCTCTTTTCTTAATATTATCTTAATATGTTTTACCCTGAACATATATTACTTTAATAATTGGAAAAATGGCACTATTTTCATAAATCATAAAACATATCACAACTAAAATTTGTTCTGCTAAATATTTACTATTCAGTATATTTTGAATGAGGTATGCTGTGAAGTTGTTAGTTTAATCATAATAAGGTAGATTATATGACTTATATAATATGATTATTACTATGATATAGGACAACCTTATCAATTCTGAGTCCAATAATTTCCATATCTGCAAGAAGATTATCTTTGCCTTATTTTTAATAAAAGCAGGATTTTCTAAGCAATCTGATAGTATCTCCATGCTTATCAGAGAATGTTAGTATACTCAAGAGAATATTGAGCTTGTTAAAATCCTTAATAATCCTCATTTGCATATGGTTATTTTACACACATTTATTTTGTGTACTGAAGAGTTGCCAAAACACTTCAAGATCTCATTTTTCTCATAAAGTACTTATGACTAAGGAAATGTGACAGGTTGCTTGCAAGTTTTGCCTATATTGTAACTGAAGAACAAAAGGTCAGACTGCTCTGAGGTATAGGCCAGTGGTTGATTTTCAGAGTTCCAGAAAATTCCCCTTGCCTCCAAAATTATCCTTCACCTCTGCCTGATACCTAGGATTTCTTTTCTACATAGCAATTGCCTTTCAACTAGAACTATATAAACATATAGTTCAAATATAAACATAAACATCTCAGGGACAGCGTCACACTGAATTAATCATATTAAAGTAGAACTTACCAATGGAAGATTTTCTGAGAATCATATTCCTTTACTAGTTTCTTGCTTTTATTTGGGTCAGGAGTGTATTGAGGGGTGGGTAGAGGTGGGGTCCCTGAAGTAGAGGAGTAGGAAGCATAGCAGGAAATACACAATTAAGGAGAAATCCAAAGGAAAATTGGCAATCAGCATAAAGAACAAACAGGCTTCGGCACACACTTAGTTGGGCCTCATTGGTCAATCTGCTCTAAGAATTCAAAGCAACTTCGTTTTTTGTTTTTTTTTTAACAGTTTTTTAAAAGGTGGTTATAATAATAGTACTTTTTAATTAATCAGTTTATTTTTGTCTGCGTTGGGTCTTTGTTGCTGCGCGCGGGCTTTCTCTAGTTGCGGCGAGCGGGGGTTACTCTTTGTTGCAGTGCACGGGCTTCTTATTGTGGTGGCTTCTCTTGTTGCAGAGCACGGGCTCTAGGCATGTGGGCTTCAGCAGCTGTGGTGCATGGGCTTAGGTGCTCCACCGCATGTGGGATCTTCTCAGACCAGGCCTTGAACACGTGTCCCCTGCATTGGCAGACGGATTCTTAACCACTGCGCCACCAGGGAAGTCCTTCAAAGCAACTTCTAAATAAAGATCGTGTAGTAATTGCGTGTTTATTCACTCCTCCTTAAGTTCACTACAAATAACAAATAATAGAAAGTAACAGAAAAATAATATCCTCAATGAAATAAGGACACGGCCATAACCCAAAGTCATACCCTATTTGATGCCTACCTTCCAAATAATGTGAATTCTATGCTAAAACAGGTGAAGAAACTCGGAAACAGAATTAAATTCAGCAGTCATGATTGCCTTGTCACAAAGCCTTTGATTAGACCTGGGAGCTCTAGAGCCACTGTCACCCTTTGGCAGAATTAGGAAGTATCCTTCTAGAAACCACAAAATTGCAGGGGAAACACAACTGAAGTATTCACACAAGCAACATCATTTTCACTTGACTATGACCCAACCAACTAGCCTAGGGAGGTGACAGGGGAGGCAGGATAGCAGGGAGACGACAGAGCCTGTTTCCTCAAAGATGTTACTGGCTCTTGGATACTCAAAATTGAGGGAACATGTCCTCATGGATCAAAGGAGGGAAAGTGAAGAAAGATGTACCAACAGTGTCTGGCTGGATGAGACATTTGGGACAACTAGACCCACTAAGAGCTGCAGACTCTTCCAGATAATTCCACTCTCCATGACATAGAAGGAGTCAGCACAGATACTGGGAGGAAAAATACAAAGGAAACATATATGAAGCAAAAAATAATGCACAAAGCCAAAAATAATGTATAAAATACATAAGCAATAGTTGAATGAAAAATGAAATATGAATACAAAGGAGTCTTATTTATTAAAAAAGGAAGGAAAATTAAGAAAAATGGCATTTCATAGTCTCAAAGTAATAACAGACAACATAATTCATTACTCTATTTTTTTAAAAGAAATCTCAAAGAAGAGACTCAAGGATTCAACGAAGAGATAATAAGACAAAACCAGGAGACAAAAAGCAATCTGGCTGTGCACAAAAAAAGTCAAAGAAGCATAAAGCAAAAAATATTAGAGAGATAAAAAAGCACACTAGAAGAAACAAAAAAATAGAACAAGTATAACTAAAAACTTTCTTCTTGACCTCTCAAATCAACCTTAAAATAAATAAAGAGCAAAGACATAAAAATCATTATGGAGAATATGTGCATATATGACACATATATGTGCATATATGACACATATATACAAACTGAATAATGAACCTGAAAAAAAATATGCTGAAAGATATGATAGGAGAAAATTTTCCTGAAGTAAATTTTTTAAAATTCATTTTGAAAGTGCACAGTGTCTGGGAGAAAAATAATTGAAATGGAATGATCAACAATGAGACATATTCTGAAATTCAAGAATAAAAGAGATAATTATATAGGGATGCAGACTGAAAAGTAAGTCACCTACACACACACACACACACACACACATGGGAAAACAGCAGAATGATTTCAGAATTCTTCACAACTCCATTCACTGCTGGAAAACGGTGAGTTAATATTTAAAAAAACAAATTCTGATAGTGATGGGTGTGGAAGGGAGGGAGGGACAGTATAACCAAGAACTTTATATCTAGTTAAGCTTGCACTTGAGTATAAGGGCAAAGGACAAATTCTCAAGCATGGAAGAATTCAGAGTTCAGAGATAAGTGCTCACCATTTTTAAATATAGTATTATTGGTAGGTTTAATCACTTTTGCAATTATAATTATAAAACAGAATTTAAATGCTATTAATAATAATAATAAAAGCACAAAAATCAGGGTGGGCAGTGGGAGAAGCAAAGTATATTTATTCCTTCTACATTCATAACAGGGAGTCAACTGATATACACTAAAATAATAAACACATGCGAATCCTGATATTGTCATGAACTCCTTTTTTTCTTAAATTTTGGGGACACTTTCAGAAACAATTATCTCTGATGATGAAGAAAGATGTGTCTGCATTTTAACAATCCCTTCACTTTCACTGCAATTTATTTTGCTTCTCTTAAATTCAAGTATAATTAAATGTAAAACCCTATAAAGTAAAGATAGCAGGAAAAGTTTAATCAGAATTTCTGACCAGTCTTTCCATCCTTATTCAGGGACTGTGGACCACAGTGGTCAATGGCATAGACTCTGGAAACAAGTTTCAAACTATTAATCTACCAACCATTTTTTTTTAACATCTTTATTGGGGTATAATTGCTTTACAATGGTGTGTTAGTTTCTGCTTTATAACAAAGTGAATCAGTTATACATATACATATGTTCCCAGATCTCTTCCCTCTTGCGTCTCCCTCCCTCCCACCCTCCCTATCCCACCCCTCCAGGCGGTCACAAAGCATCGAGCTGATCTCCCTGTGCTATGAGGCTGCTTCCCACTACCAACCATTTTTTATCTTCTTAAACAAGCTGCTTCACTTTGCTGTGTTTCAGTTTCCTCATGAGAAAAGTGAGGATAATACTTAATTCATAGAATTTTTCAACAGATGAAAATGTCCAAGTGCTATCATAATACTGATACTGATATCATAATACTGCCTGGCATATTGTTAAGTGCTAAATATGTCACTTTTATGTGCTGTTTTATCTTTGGTTCTTTTAGTTTAGCTAATATGTATCTGGAAAATAACATCATTATTTAAAAAATAATAAATATTTTTAACCTAGAGAGAGGCAAAACTAGGTCACAACCAAATTTCCTGGCACTCAGTCTCCTGCTCTGTTTATTGAACTATGTCACCATGACCCTTCAAGAAAATGTTCTCCAAGATTTATTGGTATATAGCAGTTCAGCATGACCGATAATTTAAAACTCCATCACTTCTATAAATATTTTCTTTGATCAGTTATGTTTTATCCATCCATCTGTATGGTTGAGAATTTAACAGAAAATCGGTGCTGAGTTTGGAGTAATTTACCCTTGGATTTGGTACTTTATTTTACATTCTCTTTGTTATGTCACCCACTGAACTGTGATCCTCAGTGTATTTCAAATATGAGAGGTAAACTTTTAAGCAACAAAGTTAATGGGAACCTTGACTCCCTTTAACTTCATGGTGTGTGTTTTAAAAGAAGATAATTCAAAAATAACTTAGCCTAGTTCAAGTATTGATTTTTATTAAACGACACTTTGAGATCAACACTAATGTCGAGAAACTTCCATCTGTTTCTCTAAATAGCACGATATCAAATTACCAAATCTTTTTGACTACTGGCATTTCCAGAGCAGTTTTTGAAATTAATTTGGTGCCATCATTCTCTTGCTAATTAGATTCAAAACAACCCAAAAGTCTTTGGCATCTGCAGATACCTGCCCATCTTATAGGAAATTCTGAAACTAATAATTGGTTCAGTTGGAACCATATATTGTTATGGGTTAATGGTGTAAATAAGTGACATCATGGATGTAAGCTTGCGAGACCAACAATGAAACTAGTAAGTTTCGAATTACACTGAAATTTGAACGAACATGCCAAACCATAGAACATAATGTTCCATTCCCTTCAACACTGAACACTCTGAAGTAGAAGGGTCTTGGCTCCATTGATAAAGTTCAGTTGTACCAATGGCTCCATTGATAAAGTTCAGTTGTACTAATGGACAAAATCTGAAGAGGCACAGTTAATGAAAGAAGAGATTGTGACAGAAGGAAAGAAGATGGAAAAAAAATAACTGTACTAAAACTGCTTCATATCTGTTCCACTTTCTCCACTTTGATAAAAATTTGGGTGGGAAAATTATAACCCAAGGAACAAGAGGAAATTTCTGCTTTAGAAGGAAATAGAAAAATAATGGAGAGTGGTGACCTTGAGAGAAAAAGTAGAAGGCTCGTATAAGAAAACAAAACCTGAGGCATTTGAGCTTTTCACAGGCGGGATTTACATTCTGAGTTGGCTTATTATTATTTATTATTTTTTAAACATTTGAAATGGATGAGCTTATTTTTATTTTCTGGAACTCTTCAAACTTGGGTCCCCTATCCAGTGGACATCGAGACTAATATTTTCGGGATCGTTTCTAAGAAGGCTGCAAGTATTCAGAAAATAGCCAAAGTTCATTTAACTTGGCATAGTTCATCAAGGAATTGTACCAACTTCTGCCTAGGTCTGGAGGTTGTAACTTCTCTAAGACTGTCTGGAAATGTCTATATTTAGTTTTCCATCAGGTAGCTTCCTCAAATATCTTTCATGCCCATGTGGTATATTAACAACAAAATAAACCATCCACCATCTCCATGGAAACAAGCACAGATGTTTTGAAATATGCCTACAAAAAGTACCCACCAATGAACAACACTGTATTTCTCTAATTAATTCAAATATTTTGCTGTCAGCTCTTTCTCTTTGAAGTTGCAGATTGTTTTTCATTCTGAGATTCACATTCTTCCTAATAATAGAAACAGATACGTCTCTTTGGTCCCACTGTCTCAAGATTTAGAAATAAGATTCCTCTTGAAAATCCCAGTCTATGGAGTAATTCATCTGTAATCACCATTTGGTGCTTTTTATCCCCTCAATAAAGGTCACATCATAGTCATATGAACGCCAACACTCTTCTTTTGCTATATCAAGTATTTTCTTCTGGAAGCATTTCTCCTGGATGGGCCAAAATATATATTTCCATTTAATGAGCTCAGAATCTTATGCAGCTCTGTTCTATCAATTATGTAAACACCACCTAACATTTTTCTTACATTCATCCAACATGCATGTTTCATCCCAAATATTAGTGCATGCCAGAAGACCACAGACCTTTTTATTTCTCTTCATTTTATTGTTCATGTGGATTATGTGTCTGAAATCTGATATGGGAAATAGATTTTACCTGCCTGGATTCCAGTTTGGAAATGAATTGCATTTTTTCTCCCAAATCTTAGCCTGCCCTAAAGGAATATCAATCAAACCATAAGACAAGCAGACTGAAGCTTAATGTTGAAAGAAACTACCATATGGATTTATTTGATGACATAAGGGAATTACTTTAGAGGGAGTACAATTTTATTAATAGACTATTTAGAAATAATAGTATACATTATTGATAATTTTATAAAATTTACTGACAAAATTCACATGACTTTGAATAAACTTGAGTCCCCTAGAAGTCATATGGATGGGGGGAGGTTGGAAGAGATTGAAAGACAATGAAGATTAATGCAGCTGGTGAGGATGGAACTTTAATAATGCTGTTCCGTGGGCCAAATTGTAGCTCTCTGGAGAACTCAGCAGTGGGAAGACAAGATGCTCACACACAGATGCTAAGAGCACCCCATCTCCCCCTCTGGGCCCCCAGATGAGTTGAGACAAAAAATAAGAGAAAATAAAATCTTTGCCATATCTTCCCTGTGTGGCTGGTTTCTGTGTTATAGAAAGCAAAACAAACCCAAAAAGCAGAAGACACAATTTCAGGTTTCATGAATTTTATCATGTGGTAGGGAAATTGAAATCTAATCACATGAATCAGACTCATAACACTTCTAAAGCTCTGTATTAACGAACACTAATTTGATTATTAGTGATGCTAAAGTGAGATTAGGGAAGCTTATTAATGATATACTTATTAATTATAAACTCATTAATTATATATATACATATATAATTAATGAGTTTATATATATACTCATTAATTAAAACTCATTAATTATATAATCGTTCTTAAAATTTTTAGAATTTAGTATTATAGTAACTAAATTCTTATTAGATGAAAGTTCATAGTTAAGGCAAAGCTGTAGCTCAAAGTATTACTTCACTAGAAGAAATCTTATCTTCAGAGTTTATAAACAACAGTTTTGGCTTGGGTGGGACAAAGTACTGACGTATATTTATGGAGTTTTACTAATGTATCGTGTGTATAACTGAGAAACCAGAGTCAGTGTTAGTTAGGAAAGATGAGACATAATGCATTTTAATGGAACTTTTACCCATAATTTCAATACTGTCATGATAAAGGAGTCCACAAGTCTCTGTCTTTAGGGACATCTGGAGCTACAAGTCATGCCTCTGGATTCGATTTCTTAACAAATGTCTAAAAATTATAAAGGTTGTTGTATGACAACTTCCCAGAATTACTAAGTATCTTAGCCCCCAAATTTCTATATGTTAAAACTACACTGAATCAATGGCAAACAAAACAAACCCTGGGGATTCTATGAGATCAGGCAAAGATGAAAAACTTCTGTTAGAATTCTAATCTTTTGGAATCTTCCCACTTAAAGAAAAAATGATACAGATCATGTTTAATGTCAAAACAACCATTTTACAAAGAAGATACCATTCATAGTTAACAGTTAAGACT
Source organism: Grampus griseus (assembly GCF_964374135.1). Classification (NCBI taxonomy): domain Eukaryota; kingdom Metazoa; phylum Chordata; class Mammalia; order Artiodactyla; family Delphinidae; genus Grampus; species Grampus griseus. The sequence continues at coordinate 10,384,608 of NC_139001.1, forward strand.
ATGTCTTAATCTACATAGTCACGTGGTCTAACAAGAAGTTAATAATCAGGGCTTCCCTGGTGGCTCAGTGGTTGAGAGTCCGCCTGCAGATGCAGGGGACATGGGTTCGTGCCCCAGTCCGGGAAGATCCCACATGCTGCAGAGCGGCTGGGCCCATGAGCCATGGCCGCTGAGCCTGTGCGTCTGGAGCCTGTGCCCCACAACGGGAGAGGCCACAACAGTGAGAGGCCCACGTACCGCCAAAAAAAAAAAAAAGAAGTTAATAATCACAATTCACTCTAAGTTTGGGGACTGAACTGAGTAGAGAAAAATGGATCATTACCAGCTAATTACGTGTGAGTAGATGGAAAGTAGTGCAACCATGGGCACCATAAAGGAAGCTGAAAGACGCTGCCTGGATGAAGGAAATGAAAAACTAGATTTCTTGGGGAAGAGAAAACTCATCTCGTCTGGCCAGTGTGGTCTGTTATGGTAGTGAAAGTGTGGAAGGTCATAATGGGCAAAGCTCATTTATGACTCTGAATATCAGTGAAGGAGCTAAGATCTAGTGTCTTGAGGGGTCTCTCAAAGGAAGTTGTGACATGCATGTGCACAGAAGTTTGGGGCATTCAGAAAAAGAAAGTCTGAGGACAATACTGATTCATAATGCCACCCACAAAGAATGATGACATGCCTCACACGATCTGGCTGTCGTCTTTTCTCAGATTGTGTCTTCTCTCACCTGGCTCACCCAGATCTGCCACTCTTGCTGTTTCCTTGGGTTACTGATGCAGACTTCTTCTCTCCCAGATGTCTGCTGGCTACATCTATCACATTCTGTGTCTCTTTCTCAATCACGTCTAACCTACCCTCATGTTTTAAAATTGCAACTTGTATGCCCTTTTCCCCTTGCTGCCATTCCCTACTCCCTTTTATTCTCCCGATTCTACCATTTTCTTACAAACTATGTAATTCATGTATTTTTTTTTCTCATTACTTTCTGCTCCCCTGCAATCTAAGCCCCATGGAGATAGAAAGCTCTGTCTATTTTGTTCAGTGACATATTTCAAATACCTTGTGTATGTTCAACATTTGCTTATGTTCCTTTCATTGAAAGGAACATAAGCAAATGTTGAATGAATGAATGGAGTACGTGAATGGATGAACTGGCTGATGATTACATGGTAGGTGAGTGCTGCAGAGAGGACCTGTATTCAAGCTGCTTTCCACGATTCACTCATTAGATGCAGGCTGAGCTATGCCACTAGATGCCAGGGAGAAAAGAGAACCAGTATCTAAGCCACTTCTGCTGTCCTTGAATACAGGGTTGGCTACAAAATGGCCTTGAACCCTGGACTGTTAGGTTAAGAGTGAAGTTATGTAAAGAATGAGACCTTTGTTCTCGCCAAAGAGAAGAGTTTGGTTCCCTTATAGATCACTTGTAGTCATGTTTTTTTTCCCAGCATAGATTGTACTTGAGCCTTATCAGAGGAACTTCTCCTCTGCAACTCCATGAGCTAAAGACATTAGTTCAAGATGCAATAATAAAACTGTCATCAACTGAAAGATCCAAGCTGCTGTTCTGTGAATGCTTTCCTTCCAGTGGCTGCTGTGAGCTGTGTCAGCCTCCGTGTGCTATGGAGGTGATAGTTTGGGTGCTGGGGTGGGCAAAAGACTTATTTAAATGATTAACCTTTATCACCAGTTCTTTTTAAACTAAGAAAAAAAGCCCACCCAATATGTAATTTGGTATTAATATGAAATATGGGTCTTTTAAGACTTTCTCATATTCCATTTTTGGGACACAGACATAATTATTTTGCACAGCTGAGTACGCTCTGGAAGGTAGACTAAGTAATGGCACTAGAAAGCATGCATAATTGGGATTAAGCCCTCTGAGGAATGTGATGATGATTTTTATAATTGTGCCCAAATGTGAGTCTCTATTGAGCCAGTAAGCCCAGCTTTCATGGCCTAGGTGAATTTACTGTATTATAACAGCTCAGGCTCCCTTGCCAATAGCATTTAAGCCATTTAAGACGTTTGGAGACACTTCAGCCAAGGTCATCACTGGAGCTGGACTTTCACCTAACAGGGAGGTCTAGAGCTCTGATGAGAGAGTAGAAAACAAAATGAGTGGTCACTAATTAGAGCAGCCTTGCTGTGTTCAGGACATGTAACAGGCATAGGTTCCCAGGCAGGATCCTTCAACCTATTGACAGAGAGGGGCCTTCAGCACCAGCGTTTCTGCTTATCCTGTTGAAATAATTGTTCCTAGAATTTCTGCTGACGGTGGTTCCTTTTTCAATAGTGCCCTGTATATACCTTCCTGATCCAAATGAAAATAGGAATGTGTTAAATGCAACAGAGAAGGCTTATCTATCTTCAAACCCCATTTACAGCAACAAGATTATCATACTTCACAGTTACCTTTTGATGAGGGTTTTGAGTGAGGAAGTCCTTCTTTCCTATGTACCCCTCATCCTGAGGGATGGAGTTAGAAGGAACAAAGGAAACCAACATGTTAGGGCATTTAGTTCTAACAAGACATTTATTGGTATTTCTAAATGTGTCCAAGAGCAAAGGGTTCAGAGTGGAATTAGGGAAACCAGCCCTGAGGCACACATCTGCAAAGCACAGAGCAGGAAGCTACCTTTGCCCTCACCTTCAAGCCCACCTTTCTATCTTCCCAGGGAGGACCCAAGGAACACTTCAGCTATTCCTCAGGTCTCCACTTTTACCTTTGGCTTAGTTTTTATATATAGGGATGTAAGGCATAAGTCAGAGAAGTGACTGGTGAGAGACTAGTCACTCACTAGTGTTGCAGAGTCTAGTGTTGAGAGACAGCTGGTAAAACCTAGATGATCAGATTTCTCTGCTGTAGGAACAATTGTGCAGAAAATCTGGGGTTTATTCGAAAATTTGTGAAATCAGAATAGAGCAAACTATGAAGAGGTGAGAGTAGTTGACAATAAAACTAGAGGGATGGACTAGTCTGCCTGCTTGTCTAGGCCACACATTCTTAGTGCTTCCCTAAGGCTTTGCCCAAATTGATGGATTTCTCAGTTCAATTCTAGCCTCTGAAGTTCCATGAAACAGAGATCCTTTTAGTTTGGTAAGCAGCCACATTGGATAATGCAAGTAGCTCCATGTCTTTTCATGGGCTGTCAGTCACCGACTCACTGTGAGTTAATTGTAGGATGTTGCATCCAATGCCCTATGTGAATTCACCTGCATTGGAGGAAGTGGAATCAAGTTTAGATGGGGAATGATTCAAAACATGAAATACATTGAATTTAACCAGAATTGAGTGGAAAAAGTGTTCCCAACCACAGGAAGGCTCTGTCTGCTTAAGAGTAGCAAAGGTGCACAACACCAGCAGGAGATTTGAGGTCAAAAGAAAAAGTCAGGACATATTTGGTCTAACGATGGTTGGTGGTCTGGCCCAAGAATAGTCTTTCTCAAAGGAGGCAAGAAGATGCATGTCTTTGGGCTTTTCATGGAGCTGCCCTGTCCACAGATTGGGAAGCTGACCCTAAGGTACATGAGACCTCCAAAAACCCCAACCTTGGACACTGGCCCAAGCTGCCCTCTTGCCTGACCATCCAGCCTTCTGCTCCTTTGTTATACAATCTTTGCTCTTCTCTCTGTAACTTCAAGCCTGTGCCTTCAGGATCAGACCCCTGAAGCCCACCTCCTCGTTCCAAAGCTCCCCTAAAGTTTTTTATCTTGCATATGGATCTTGGTCTGCTCTTCTCAGATCTTGAATATGTATATGTCCCTGATTTTGACACACTCACTGTGCTGGGAAACACTCACAAGGCAAACTTTAGGACCTTTCTCCCCTGCCCTCCATACCATTAGAATTGACCATTTCTCAACATCTAAGTCCCAGCCTTCCCATGTAAGGACAGAAAACCCATATACCTCCTCTGCAAGTTTTCTTTACTACAGTTTTCCTTCGTTTTGCAGCGCTTGTCACATGACTCCTTAGTCTAGTTCTAAAAGTGCATTTCATGTTTAAATGAACTTTCCCGGCTCACCTGGGAACCAGTGTCCATGTCTAAGTTGTTTCTATGGGGAACTGTCTTCTGAATACAAATAATTGACTTAGAAATTATTTGTCTAATGCTACTTGATTCAAAGTTGAAGGTTATTTCTGTTAGTTTCCTAGGGCTGCTGTAACACAGTACCTGGATGGCTTAAACAACAGAAATTTATTTTCTCTTAGTTCTGGAGGCTAGAAGTCCAAAATTAACGTGTCAGTGGGACTGATTCCTTCTGAAGGCTATGAGGGAGGGGTCGATTCCAGACCTCTCTCCTTTACTTGCCTGGTGTTCTTCCTGCATGTGTATCTCTATGTCCAATTTCTCCCTTTTTATAAGGACACTAGTCATATTGAATTAGGGCCCACCCTAAGGACCTCACTTTAACTTGATTACCTCTGTAAAGACTCTATCTCCAAATAAGGTCACATTCTTTTTTTTTTCTTTTCCTTAGTAACCAGTGTTCACTTATTTAAGACTCAGGAATATCAAACATTTTTTAAATTTATTAACTACAGCTCAATAGCAACTTAAGTAATATCAGCAGGCATTTATCAAATGCTTACTTGGATATAAGGCAGCCACTGAGCTAAGTTTTTGATCTCCCATTATCTCATGCACATATTTATCTCATTTAATCCTCATAACAACCCTAGTAGACAGGTACTAAAAATATCTCCCCATTTTCTTTTTCTTTGTTTGGAGGGGCAAGGAATAGCGGATACATGCACACGTATAACTGATTCACTGTGTTATACAGCAAAAACTAACACAATATTGTAAATCGACTATCCTCCAATAAAAATTTTAAAAAGAAAAAAAAGCATCCAAGCACAGGCAAGATGGTTCTTTGGGACACTAGTCCATCATCTTCTTGGTCTGCAGGCTTTCCAAATAAAGTCACTATTCTTTGTCCTCCTCCCCCCAAAAAAAGTCACATTCTGAAGTTACATTCTAACTGTGGGTTACAATTCCAACATATCAATTTGAGGAGGACACAGTTCAACCCATAACATGATCTGTTAGTGATATAGATGTCTTCACTAAAAATTATATATTTATTGATGAAAAGAGAACAGCAATCTATGGATGGCAGCTGTAGAATTACCTTAACGATAAATTGCCACCTTAACAATAAATAAGAATTTCTCTAATACTTATGTGTAAGGATGGATATGACTCTGCATTTGTGTAGAAGCAAAGACTGTGTAAGCACAAAAAATAAATAGCCACAACTTGGAACCATGATAATAGGATGGCTTTTTTTAAATCATATTTTGAGATTTTCTTATTTGGGGATACTTTTAGAATATTCTCTGAAGTGTGAATGGGGACAAATTCCTTTCAGTTTAGTATCTCTCAACATGACTGAATGTTGGAATCGCCTGAGGGAGAGTTTACTAAAACGTGGGTATCCAGAGATTCTGATGTAACTAGTCTGCTGTGGGGTCCAAGGACCAGTATATTTTAAAGCCTCCCCAAGTGATTTTATTGTGCATCCAGCATCGAGGACCACTGCTCTAGCTTAAATCCATGTCATGGGAAGCCTCAGTTATTGAGTGGAGGATACACTTGCTGCATGTGAACATAAAAAGGGAAACACATTTCCTTTGCCAAGGGAGGAAACATCACCGTCTCTGCAGCTTGGGTAGGAGGAAGAAGCTGGTGCTTTCAGAATGCAAGAGGTGGCCTGCCGTGCTAACAAATTATAACAAAGGATGTTGGGGCAGATGTGCTTTAGATTGGACTGCTTTTTCTAATCATCGGGTGGAAATTGTGTTCAACAGACCGTGTCTGACTATATCAGAGGATGTAGTAGTGTGTGGAATGAATATGTGAGAAGCCTGCCTCTAGGAAAGCCAGAAAAGCATGAGAGTTAAATTCAACACTTGGGATAAATGTGAATAGTAGGGAGACTACAAAAAAACCCAAAAAATACAGTTCCTAAGGACTTTACAAGGACCAGACAATGTCTTGGGCCCTTGGGATATAAAAATGATTGCGGCACAGGCCATGTTGTTGTGGAGCCCTCCCATTTCCTACGGGTAGACAACCACACAACCATAGCATAAGGCAGAAGCAAAGATATCATCTGGAGAAATCCAGAGAGGTGAAGAAATGATTAGAATGCTGAGGGAGAAGAAACACACTGAAGAGGTTTCAGAGTCACACATACCTTTGTTTTTATCCTGCCAGTTTCAGCCACTTAGTGCCTATAAGGCCTTAATTACCTGAAGCTCAATTTTCACATGAGGATAAGGAAACAAAGCTCAATACGTTGTACTAAGGATTAGTATTGATGGGTGTGATATGCCTTGTCCAGTTAATGGGCACTCTGGAAGTGGTAGCTTTTTAGCGAACACAGGAAAAGGGGACTATAAAGTTAGCATGACCACATAATTTATTACCCAAATTGGAACATTTTTCAGTATAAAAGGGGCTGCTTTAAAAATCATGCTGCAATAACAGGCTAAACTTGGAAGGTCCTGGGCAACCAAAATATATAGTCACCCTTATAAATGATGCTGGAAAAGACTGCTTCTAGGTGTCATTGACTAGGGATTAAGGGCACAGGATTTGAATCAGGCTGCCTGGGTTCAAATCTTGTGTACATCACTCAGTAGCTATGTCACTCAGTAGCTTGAGTCAGTTAATTAACCAATATGAATTTCAGTTGCTCAATTACAAAATGAGGATAGCAATAGTACCTACTTCATAAATAAGTATGTGCATTAAATATTTAATATTTGTAATGTTGTTAAGATGAATCTATAGGATATAATAAGGACTCAGGAAGTTTTAGTCAATATTATTACTACCAGGAGTGGTGAAAGAGTTACAATCAGAAACAGGAAAAGCAGAAGAAAATGGAAGGCAATTGTTGCAAAAGAGCTAAAGGTTTCAATTCACCAGATATGGAAACTGGAGGAGTAGTAGTGGCTTTTGATAGAATAATATCCTAGAGGAGTGGGATCTAAAGACTAATTGTAAACACTTGCAGGAATGGAGACAGGCTGTACCCTGGGGCCTGGGACCCTTTTGAGCAACAAAATACAAAGAAACTATAAGGGACTAAAAATAACTGTGTGCATGTGCAGTTGGGGCAAATTATGGACAAGATACAAAAAGACCAAACACCCAACTGCCACTTCTGAAGATCTGGGAGCAAAAACAGGGTGTCAGGAGCAAAAGCAGGGTACTGCGCATGCCCCCTGCACTCAACACCACCAAAAAGGTGGGCAAGCCACCTAAGCCGCCCCTCCAACCTGACGCCTGGACACCCCCCTACCCTCACGCCCCTCTGAGGGAGTGAGCAAGGGAAACTGTTACTTGTTTTTGCTCCCCCCTGCCACAGCAGGGGGCCCAATAAAGCCTTGCCTGAATTTCTTGTCTGGCCTCATCAATTTCTATTGATTGGGGAAGGCAAAGAACCCTGGTCAGTATCAGAATGAGCAGGAAAGAAATGAAGTCTTTGCCTGTAGTCTAATCTTACTAAAAGCTTGACCGGTACGCACTACTGTATTTAAAATGGATAACCGAAAGGGACCTAGTGTATAGCACAGGGAACTCTGCTCAATATTATGTAACAACCTAAGTGGAAAGAGAATTTGAAAAAGAATAGATACATGTATATATATAACTGAATCACTTTGCTGTTAGTTTTCACACCTGAAACTAACACAACATTGTTAATCAACTACACTCCAATATAAAATAAAAAGTTAAAAATAAAAGCTTGGCAGTGAAAAATAGAAGCTGTATGGTTGGAAACTGGAGGGAAAAGTAGAATTGAGGAAAAGGAGTGCCATCTCCTGGGCTTTCTTTGAGACCAGGAGGAAAGTATTAATGGAGGAGTTGGGCTGGAAGTACAGAGGATGGTAGGGGTAACTGATGATCTAAGTTCTTGAGGCAAGGATAGAATCAAGGTCAGATAGGTGGTATCCAACCTTAGAAAGATGTGGAGAGACTGCCCTTATGTTTATTTGCTAGGCTTTCGGTTATTAGAGTGAGTGAACCAAAAAATGGGAGAAGTCACAGAGGCATATTTACATGGAAGCCCACCTCCTCCCATGGGCTTGATCAGGGGATCTCCTTGGGGCAGGGGGGATGTTCCTCCATAACCATCCCTAGATTGTCTTCATCCTCTCCCTCTACATAGGCAACAGCCTATTTAACTTTCTGTCACCCTAAATGTATACCTAAATGAATGATACAAACAATAAACTCCCTTGATCCTACATCCTTTAGCTGTCATCTAATTACTCTCCTCTTCTAATATAAACTTATGGAAAATTAATCTAAATTTGACTTAACACCTGGCTACCTCCCATTTGTTTCCAAGCTTGTTTCCACCTGGCTTCTGCTCCCTCCACTTTTCCTAAGTTTTGGGTAGTTATTTTTGTTGGAGCCACCAATGATTTTCACATTGAGAAGCGAATGGAAGTTTCTCAGGGTTCGTCTTACTAGACCCTCCAGCAGCATGGCTCTCACCTCCTTCTTGAGCTTTCCCAGCATAGTCTCTTGCTTCTGCTTCTACATTCCTGACAGTTGCCTCCTTCTTATTCATAGGCTCTGTTATTCTGATACCTTCTGTGTTGCTGTTCCTCAGGGCTCTGTCTTGAGCACACTCTAAATCTCACTCTGTAGTGCTCTGAGTGATGTCATCCACTCAAATATTATCTAATATGGCTCCTGTTAAGCTAACGATTCTCTCAAATCTCTAAGTTTATCCAGAGATTCAAACTCTTATATCTAATCTCTTGCTTAAGAAAAACTCTGGAATCTGAAATCCAGCATCTATAAAATGGAACTCATCATTGCGTCACTCCTTGCCTCCTCAAGTCCCCATGACCCTGATTTGTAAAACTCTGAGGACAGGTTCTGAGGTCAGAGTGTCTCAGTATGAATTCTGTTCCATCATTCCATGCCTGCGTGAACTTCTGTAAGCTAGTTAACCTTTCTGTACCTCTCATTTTTCTTCTGAAGATGAAAATAAAATTTAATCTCTTTAAGATTTGTGAGGATGAAAGGAAAAAATAAAATTCATGTTGAAGAACGCCTGGTATGTAAGTGCTCAATTAATGATGGCTATTATTATTATTTCAATACTGTTATTCTTTCTTTTGGGGGGGGCCATTACTGCCTACCCATAACTCAAGCTAGAAGCCTGGGGAAATGTTTCTGATTCTGCCCTCTTCACTCTCTGTATCTCATCAATGACTAACCCCCACTGACTTTACTATCTCAGCATTTCTTAAATTCGTCCACTCCTTTCATTTCTGATACTATTCCCTTAATTTAAACCCTCATCAAATATTTTCTGGATTACTGACACAGTCTCCCAAAGGGCCTCCTGTGTTCCAGATGTGTCTCCCTCAAATACATTTTAAATCCAGCTTCCAGCATGACTGATTTTAAAGTCAAATATGACAGAATCACATTCAACTTTCAAACCCTTAGATGGCTCCTATGTCTACCTAAATAAGTTAGACCCTTAGAATAGTATGTAAACTATGAGTCTGATGTCAAATTCCTAATATACATTCAGGAGTGTCATGGAGTCTTGGACATAAATAACATGTAAAGACTAAAAAGAGACTGATTCAGCTGGAACTTCTAGAGAAAGGATGTTGATGGTTGATGTGGAGAGTGTAAGGAGTAACAGCCCCTTTTTCCTTTACTCTCTTCCTCAAAATGCCCCTTAACTCATGCAGATATGTGCATGTTCACACACACACACAAACACACACACACACACACTAGAAAAAAGAACAGTGGAAGATGATCACTCTTTACCAATTGTTTAAGAGTAGTGGTATCATTGGGATGGGAGAGGAAAGTTTTGACCAAGAAAAAAAAGACAAAAGAAAAAGGTTGAAACAAAAAAATAGCATTGGAAATATAGGAAAGTTAGCTCACAATAGAAATACAAAAAGATGGTAGAGTGAAGTCATTAGAAAAATAAAGGATGGTAATTTTTGGAATCAGGAGAACTTTTAAATATAAGATACACATAATATATAATATTTAACATAAAATATAAAATTATTTTATAAAATACATTATATCATGTGTACTATATTAATTATAATATAAAAAAGAAAAACAGTAGTCAATAATTTTTAAATAGAGTTTGTGAAAACAGGAGTAAATTATTTAATTATTGATTTTAAATGTTATCAGAACAGAGGAAGACTTAAGTGACTCAATGTGGATCAAGAGAACATGTTGGAGACTGAGACAGGAAAGGAGGGTAAGAAGTTGGCTGACAGTTTTAATTGGCTCATTAATGAGAACCTAAGACAAGACAGCATCAAGATTCATGCTACAGCAGTGCAGGAGTGCAGTGTCTGAGTTGAAAACTGTCCTTTCAGTCAGGTTCTGGTTTCAGGTTTCTGATCTTCAGGTACTGTTAGGGGTTCTAGGGTGGACGCTAAGGACACAGAGAGTACGTTGACTCCTGCCAAAGTTATGAGTCAAGCTCAAAATTGAGACCATACCATATTGTTGTGTGAATGGCAGTGGAATGAGACCACATGGCAGAGGTTGGGATTGTGTGGAAAACCAGACAAACAGGAAATGCCACGGGGGAAGCTGAGGTCTAGGTAATAGGTGGCCTTGTTCAGGGAGGATGGTAGGGGCAGCTGAAAGGCAGGGGTTTTGCTCCTGGCTCAGAGGGTCAGGAGGTTGACGGGGCTGATGAAGTTCTGATTCGATGACAATAGTACTTTGCTACTTTTTTTCCTTTTTATGCTACCTTTTACCTCTATGGAGCAGACCCGTGGGTATTCATTCTATCAGAAGGTAATGAAAGGACTGCCAATGAACCCTGTCTTGCTGAGAATGAAAGATTAAAATTATCTCTTGTAAAGTTAATTAAGGGTAGTATAAGGTATTTTTGGCTGCTGGTAACGGTGAGCCTAGAGTCTATTTGTTACAGAATCTGTTTGCTCAGCAGTGTGACAACAGCATCAAGGACCCAGTTCCTTTCCTTGATTCCGCTCTGCTGTCTGCACCACACTGACAGTCACCATCCAACGTGCCCCCTCATGTCACAAAATGGCAGCCTGGACTTCAGGTATCCCACCCTTAGACAACTGTCCACACACAACCTCACCGGGGGCAGGAAAACATTGGAGCCTCTTCTTACATCTTTTCCTAAAAATGAATAAAACCTGTTCCAGAAGACTGAGATTTTTACCTACATCTTGTTGACCAGAATTTTTGTCATATGCTTATTCTTCTATTCATTGTTGGCAAATGACATAGAATCACCGTGATTGGACAATACTAATTGCCATTCACAAACTGGAGTTATGGAGTGAGTCCCATTCCTGAGCACATGACAGGGGAAAGTGAGACCTGAAGTAGGAAAGGAAATAACCATCATGTTGGTTGCGTCTGTCTTTGGAGTCTTTCTTTGTCATTTGAAATCGCAACATCAGGGAAGAGAATTACATCTGAATTAAACTCCTCATAATAGCTGCTCTCACTCATTGCTGTAAGGTTTGACCCCCATATCAGTTGGCACTTCATTTGGGTATGGATTGAGGCGAATTGGCCTGGTCTGCACTGCCATCCTCATGGGACTTTTCAGCAAAAGGTTGGGCCAGGTGCAGATTATTGGACAGTGCCTCCATCTCCAAAGCATGTCAACAGTCTTTTCTAGATTGCAAAAGCAGAGATTCAAAGTGAATGCACTTCCAGACATATGTCTGCAAACCCAGGCTGCAAATGTACTTACCTGCAACTATTGGATGGACCCACTTAGGAGGAAAAATATTCCAGGCAGGGTGAGATGATTATATGATGATTGCAAAATGTAGACCAAATGTATGTCATTCATATAAACAAATTTAAATAGATTAGCCTGAACACTGTCAAATGTCTAATGATGGCCTAGAATAAAATTATAATTTCTTGGATTACTTGAACAAGGGCATTGCATTTTTGGTGATTCAAAATTAATGGGGAAAAAACTATAACTTCATTATAAACTCCAAAACTGCCCCTGCCTTGTGACATAAAATGTAGTGGAAGTTACTGAACCCAATGTGATTTAAACTTCACTGTGTATAAGACTTCGATATTGTTGATTCAGGTATTAAACATTTTTTTTAAATTCTGGGATATATACTAGGAATTTAGTGGTAGGGTATGGGAGTGAGAGTGAGCATGGGGAGGGGAAGCCTTTCTCCTAAACATAAAATACAAATAAACCTTTGATTGATAAATTAATAGTTTTGATTAATTGAACTCTAGCTGGTTGAAATTTGACTTTAGATTGTTCTTATGTTTTCTACTCCATCCGTGAGTCCACTCTGTTACATCATGAGCCTGTATATATCTCCTGGCATGCAACGATGGCCCAGGCACTTCTTTTGGTCTTATAATTTGTATTTGATTACAAGTACTTTCATATGCACTGCCCGATCTAATTCTCACAGAAGCTGTATGCATTCAGCAGAGCACAGCTCAATATTCTCTTTTTACAGATGAGAAAACAAAAGCTTGAGTTTAAGTAAGTTTTCTAATAGTTTCACATAACTATTAAGTAGCAAAATTGAGATTTAAGCCCAGGTATTTTATCTCTAAACTCAGAATTCTTTCCATTCCAGGTACAAAAAAAAAATCGAATTTATATTGTCCAGTCCTAAAGCTACGTATTTAGTACATTTATAATAACTGTTTTAAAGTCTTTGACTGCTAGTGCTATCATCTCTGTCATTTTTGGTCCACTTTTATTGACTTATTTTTCTTCTGGTTATGGTTCACATTTTCCTGTTTTTTGGTATGTCCTGTAATTTTTTTTTTTTTCTTTTTGCGGTACGCGGGCCTCTCACTGCTGTGGCCTCTCCCGTCGCGGAGCACAGGCTCCGGACGCGCACGCTCAGCGGCCATGGCTCACGGGCCCAGCCGCTCGGCGGCATGTGGGATCTTCCCGGACCGGGGCACGAACCCGTGTCCCCTGCATCGGCAGGCAGACTCTCAACCACTGCACCACCAGGGAAGCCCAGAACAACATTTTTGATGAGCACTTAAATATTACATGGGACCTTGAAAAACATTAAGCTATTACAACAGGTAAGACAAGCCATTCAGACTGATTTTCCTGAATATGCCAATGAAAATAAACCAACAGACAAAAGATTCAGATCATTTTATGTGGTTCTATCCTGGCTGACAGCTTGACACACTATTAGAAATTGAGAAAGGACAAGATTCTATTAGTTAGCAAGTGTCCAGTGATTATTGATGCCTTTTTTTTTCTATCAGCAAAAGGTCAATGAAGTATTTTTGCTTTCCCACATGGGAGTAAGATGTTAGAAATTCATGGACAGATAGGTCTAGGTGATGGGTTATGTAATTTGAAAGCTGGCTTGGACACAAATGGTATTATTATAGGGTTCCTCACATGTACACACCTCTTCCTTTCCAGAATATTAAAGTAAACCTTGAACGTGAAAGCCACAATTTAAATGTCTATTTCTATCAGCTAAAAACATTTTGAATAACTAGAAATCAATGTAGTTTTTCTCCAAGTCACTGAAAATAATTCTGAAACATCCTCCTTTTTAGACAATGGGTTTTTTAGGAAAAAGGAAACCATCAAAAAGTAGAAAAGAGAAAATGACCACCCAAAGTTCCTTCATAGAGAAAAAAGTGCCTGACATACAACAGACGCTTGTTACACCACTATTGAAGCAGGAGATGAAACTGGTGATAAATTTCATGTGTCTGAAAAGTGATGAGGAAAGGTTTGATTCCTTGGTGTTTTTGAAATCACACTGCACACATTTACTATCAGAGCTCCCCACCTCAACCCCAACATTTCCAAAAAGGCAAAACTTCACTTCCAAGGAAGCACAAAGAAGGCAAGACAGACCCATCATAACTCTCAGAATATTTTCCCGGACATATTTTTTCAGAGGGTCACACAGAATGTAGTCTGTCATCATCATATTTTATAAAAACTTACAGAGAATGGAATAGAAAATGCAAGCCAGAATGACATATTACAAGGCTAAATATTGCTCTATAAATTTTTGTTTCAGTCGTGTGTGTCTGCTTGTCTGTGTGTCTGTGTGTGTGTGTGTGTGTGTGTGTGTGTGTATGTATGTGTGTGGTTTTACAGGGTCGTAATGCAAAATAAAAGGTCAAATAGATTGCTTTCAGTCCATCATGATCAAAGACATTTGAATGATCTTGCCCATCCCCAGCCAATGCCCTTGTTCTGCTCCACATCCAGCAGAATGTGTTACTGCCAGAAATTTTCACCTCCATGCAAACATTCCTGTCTGGTGTCTCCTTCCTTTAGCACTAGAGATGGACACTGGCTCACTTTATAACTTGTCTGTCTCTGTGTTGATGAACTAACAGAAACAGATGTGCTTTCTATGTGTCCCTCCTGTGTTCTAATCTAATAATTTTCAACCACCAAAGACTTTCAGTGAACATGTTCGCAAAGGGTCAGTCCTTGTTCTCAATGTACAGTATAAACTTCCATTAGAGGATTAGGTGTCAAACAATTTTACTATTTAAAAAATTTTAAGCTTAAGTAGACCTTCACACTGTATTTATATGTACTGCGTGCCTACTCTCACCCTTTCTTTCCTTATTCCTCCTTTGGCTAGCTTTGGATAGTCTATGTCATTCAGTTTCCAAAGACAACTTGGCCTTGAAAGTTGTATTGGTGCAGCTGCCCAAGCTTTCAAGGTCATAAGGAAGATAAATATACAAATGACTAACTAGAAAACTTTTTAAGCACTTAAGAATTTGAATGTGAGACAGAAAGGGCGCCAGGACCAAGAGTCTTAGTTTTCCTGATACTGGGGGATTCCGCACGCTCCCTAATTAACAAGGAAGTTTGATGCTTGTTGTTTGGTCTCGCTGTTCCTCTGATTTTATCGTTTAGGAAGGGAGAACTTGATCAGGCCCTTCTGGGTGCTCTGTGGAGCCTGGCAGTGCTGACTTAGTAGTGGCCTTCTCAGAGCCATCTCCTGCCAAGCCCTCTAAAAGGCTAAGGTCCATCTTTGTGAAGCAGCTCCTGAGCCTGTCTGTTACGGGGAAGATCACACAACCTGGGTATTTTCCTCTGTCTCAGTCCATTTGAGCTGCTATAACAAAATGCCATGAACTGGGTAGCTTATAAATCAACAGAAATTTATTTCTTTCAATTCTGGAGCCTGCGAGTTAAGACTAAGGTGCTATCATTTTCCCCTCTTGCAGGCCACAGACTTCTTTTGTCCTCACATGGCAGAAGGGGCAAGGGTCTTTCTCAGGCCTCTTTTATAAGGACACTAACGCCATTCAGAAGGGTTCCACTCTCATGATCAAATCACCTCCCAAAGGTCCCACCTCCTAATACCATTACATTGGAGCGTAGGATTTCAACATATGAATTTAGAGGGGGGAGCACAGGCAGATCACAGCACCCTCCTTCACGGGTTCTCTGCAGAGGAGTTAGCTGTCAAAGCAAAAGGAAGCTAGTTGGTTTGTCAGACAGTGGCAAGCATCGAGGAGTGACAGACCCCTCCTTCAGTCCATCCAGTTCAAGAGCTCAATTTTCCAATGGGAATGAATACTGTAGACCATGGAAATAGTCAAAGCAAGTGATATAGAAGTTAGAATGATGAAAGTCCATGTGAGTTGACTTGCCCAAGACGTAGGGAATGATTGTGACACACTTGCACCTGGGCCTTTAATAACATCACTATTTTGATGTTATTATTAGAACAGCGTGTTCATCTCTGTGTTCTAATAATAACATCAGAATAGTGTTTTATAGTTTGCAAACAATGCTTACATATATTATTTCACCCTCTCAACAGCACTGTGAAGTAATTAGAGGACTGTTTTATCCAGGTTTTACAGACTAAAGAGCAGAGAATCTGAGAGATTAAATGACTTAACCTAGTGTGACAAAATGCCTTAATTTCAAAACTGAAACACAAATGAGAAGCTACATAAAATGAAATACCTTGCAAGACGCCAATGGAGCAAGGATGTCAGTCATTGGGATTACAATCAAAAGGATGACAGGTTGATTAAAAACTCAAGAATAGCAGAAATGGACTAGGGAAAGAGGGAGCCTATGCTGTCAGTGATCTGGGGTGGGGGAAGCATGTTGGAGAACAAGTTCAGAATGTGTAAGAGAATAAAGAAAATGACAAATGAGCCACATACAGGAGAGAAGGAATGCCAGGTTAGCAGTCAGTCAGGTAACAAAATGCTTCAATTATTCAATGTCAGTTTAGATGTCCCTCTACTTCCATGGCAGCCTGATAGAAGCAACCTTCCAAATCAATCCAACTCTCCTGAAGAAATGTCACCGTCTCATGACAGGTGGTTGAGACCATAATTCTACCACTTCTGGGAACTCAGTGCAAATGAGTTAAAGCCTCAGAGCTCTCCTGGGTTCAGCCTCATGCAGAAGCTGTTATATTGAAAGAATCTCAGGATACCAAAGAAAGGAAGCTGCCCGCTGGGGGATCTGCACCACATGTTTGAATTCTGGAGTTGAGTCCTCAACTACCACAGCAGATACTCCCCAGAAGCCATGTCAAGAAGTAACAGCAGAAGTTCATTATTTCTAAATATGTTAGAAGCAAAGCTGCTTCTGGGAGTGGATGTGTGGAAGGAAAAGGAAGAGCCTGCTTATGTGTGTGTGTGTGTGTGTGTGTGCGTGTGTGTGTGTGTGCATGTGCGTGTGTGTGTGTGCCCTTGTATGCATGACTTTGGTACCATCAAATACTTTTACCTCTGTGTAAGCATTATTTAGAGAAAAATGTAAAATTAACTTCAGAAATTAAAACCAGAAGAGGAAAATGAAAGACAAGGTTAGTGAAATAATTAATCTCAGAGCAGTGTTAGAAATCAAGTTCATGCTGGCACTGGTGTGAATCTAGGGGCTTGTCTGCTAGACTCAAGGAGAGGGAGATTGGGCTGGTGGGACTTGATTCATTTTCTTGTGGGAAGCATGCAGGGAAAGGGGACCTATCAGGATGTAGAAAACCTACATTTTTGATTCCCTCTTCACTCATTTACACACTCCTTTTTTAGTTTACTCAACTAACCAATATGTATTGACTGCCTACTCTGTGCAGGCAGATCTATTTGTATGTGAAACAAGAGAGACAAAGTCCCAGGTCCAGTGAGGCTGACATTCTAATGGGAGATAATTAATAAATAAGTAAATACATAAACAATATGGTATGAGACAGTGGGTAAGTGTTATGGAAAAATAAAGCAGAGTAAGGAGGAGTTTTGTCTCAAGAAGTCAAATATGGTTAGAATGGTCTGGGAGGCCAAATTCTGAAGAGGGTCCTAAGATCCCCTCCTCCTGATATATATACCTTGGATAATCCCATCCCCTTGAGTGCTGGTAGGACTTGTGAATATGATAGGATTTCATTATTGAGATTATATTACATTACATCGCAAAACAGATCTTGTAGCTAAAATTAAGATCCCTAATCAGTTGACTTTGAGTAAATCAAAAGGGATGCTTTCTTGAGTGAACTTGACCTAATTAGGTAAACCCTTTAAAAGTGTCCAGACCTTCTCAGAAGTCAGAAGTCCTCTCCTGTTGGCCTGGAAGAAAACAAACAGCCATGTAGTGAACCATCTATGGAGGGAACCGGTTAACTAGGACCTGGGGGGTGACCTCTGGTTGTTGAGAGCTACCCTGGTTGACAGTTTAAAAACGGGAGCCTCCATTCTACAACCATTAGGAACTGAAAGATCTTGGGGGAAAGGACAGTTAACTCCAGATGAGGTAATAGCCAATGGACACCTTGATTTCAATCCTATGAGACCCTGAGCAGAGAACCCAGTTGTGCTATGCCTGGATTTTGGACCTACGGGAACTCTGAGATTTGAAATGTGTGTTAAGACACAAAGTTGGTGGTAATTTGTTACAAAGTTGGTGGTAAGTTGTTACAAAGTGAAAAAAAACCCCACCACGAATTCAGCATTATATTAGCAGTTACCGATTTGATTTTGTTTTCCCAAAAGGCAAGCCACCTACCCAAACAACTTGTAAAACACTACTTACCAGATCCCACCTCTCTAAGCTTCCAGAATTGCACTTTGAAGGGAAAAGGCAGAGAAGGCAAAGCAACCAGAAGCTCACATGGGACATCTTTTCTGTGATCACATTGGAGAATTCCTGGCAGCCAGGACCATGGCTCTTCATTGGCACGGTGCCCTCCCCTTGCTGACCAGGCCCTGGTTCTCCAGTTCTTGGGGATTAGTCTGGTCATCAAACATGTGGAACAGAATCATGCCACACAGACACTAGTTCCTGACTTGAGGAGGAGGTGAGTTGGCTCCCTTTGTCACAAAGCTGCTTAGCATAGTGATGCTTTACAGCCCTTTATAACAGCCCATTACCCCCCAAAAGGGAGGACGGCAGAAAATGAATATTTTATTGGCTCCCACACAGTGGGCATGGCCTGAAGTAAAAATAAATGTTCTATGACATTCATCTCTATAAAATGCATTCTCCTGGGCTTCCCTGGTGGCGCAGTGGTTGATAGTCCGCCTGCTGATGCAGGGTACACGGGTTTTGTGCCCAGGTCCGGGAGGATCCCACATGCCGCGGAGCGGCTGGGCCCGTGAGCCATGGCCGCTGAGCCTGCGCGTCCGGAGCCTGTGCTCCGCAACGGGAGAGGCCACAACAGCGAGAGGCCCGCATACCGCAAAAAAAACCAAAAAACAAAACAAAAACAAAAACAAAAAAATGCATTCTCCCTAACCGTAAAAGTGATCCAGCAATTCATCTTTTTAGCTGTCTCTCAGCAGTAATGATAAGTAAATAATTGTGGTCATATTCTTAGATGGTCCTTGTGCTGGGAAAAGTTTTGCTCAGGTAGTCACAAAGGAAAATTATGAAACACTGGTTGGGAATCTGCTTCATTTCAATATCGCTGTGAGATTTTTCTCAGTCAGATGAGGATTGATTTTTTTCTTATGCGATAATCTAGGATTTTCTGCAGAATAATGACTTTTAAAACCTCACTATCTCAGGGAAAAAAAAGTATAAAACGATCACTTAAACATCCCAAATATTAAAAATTCATTTTGCTGTAAATGAGTTGCAAGTGGCATTGAGAGGGTACAAATAACATTGTGCGGATATCACTGACTACCTGGCAATGCCTGTGAAAGGATTCTCCAGGAAGGTGATAAAATAAAGAAAAACTAGAACAGTCAAGTCAAAGGGGAAAAAGTAATATTCAAGGGGCATTCATATTTCAGGATGGGTTGGAGGTTCAATTGGGGCAGGTTTTCATTGTTGTCCTAGATCAGATCCACTTATTGAACTCCTCTATACATTTATTAATTTTCACTTGTTTATCTTGGATTTTCTAGATGGAAAATATCAACTATTTGTATTAATTTCTCAACAGCAGTTAAAATGATTGACCACTTCTTCCTTGTTAAAACATTTTCTTTTCTCATCTTCTCTCCTTCCACACTGTCATTTTTCCCCAACATCTTTGGCTACTCATCCTCATTTTTTTCATCTAGTATTTTCTCCTCTAATCAAAATTCAATTTTGAATTTTCTTAGGATTTGTCTCTGAACATATGCACTTCTAGTTTTACACTGTCTTTCTGTTTCTCTTACCTTTTATCCATTCCCATCACTCAATTACCACTTATCCTAGGAATGTAGTTGTAATATAGCTGCTGCATCTCCAGATAGATCACGGTTCCTCAGGCAAAGAGAGAGAAGGGCAAGTGGGTAAAAAAGTTATGCTCATGTCATGAAAGCAAAGACATTCCCTGCAGTTCCTAGAAGAGTTTCTTTTATGTCTCTTTGGAGCAATCTGAGTTATTTGACCAACCCTATATATTAATAAGTCTGAGAAGATGTGCACTTTTAGTTGGGCATATTATCACTAAACAAAATTAGAATCTTGCTAGCAATGGAGAAGGGGAAGGTGAACATTGGGTAGACAGTGACTCCCAAATCCATGTCTTCAGACAAATCCATGGCCAAATCCATGGCCTGCTTTTGGAAATCCAAACCAATATGTCAAATGTCTATGTGACATGTTCACCTAAGTACCTTTGAACACCTCAAAATCAACTAGTCCGAAGTGATATTTCCCACTGAACTTTTTCTGCCTTTCATTTTTCTAATGTCAGGAAATGATTGTGTCAATTATCTAGTTAAAGCCAAAACTTCAGCATCATCTTCACTTCTTCTCTCTCACCACTTCCCTCTATCTGAAAATTACCAAAGCCTGACTCATATTGAATACATTTACTTTTTAAAAAAATATTTATTTATTTATTTGACTACACAGGGTCTTTATTTCATTGAAGTAAAATTGCTTTACAATGTTGTGTTATTTTCTGCTGTACAATTATGTGAATCAGCTACATGTATATCTATATACTCTCCCTCTTGGGCTTCCCTCCCACCCCCCCCCATCCCACCCATCTAGGTCATCACAGAGCACCCAGCTGAGCTCCCTGTGCTATACAGCATGTTCCTACTAGCTATCAATCATACACATGGTAGTGTATTTATGTCAAAACTAATCTACCAATTCGTCCCACCCTGCCCTTCCTCCTCTGTGTTCACATGGCTGTTCTCTACGTCTATGTCTCTATTCCAGTCCTACAAATAGGTTCATCTGTACCATTTTTCTAGATTCCACATATATGTGTTAATATACGATATTTGTTTTTCTCTTTCTGGCTTACTTCACTCTGTATGAGAGACTCTAGGTCCATCCACATCTCTAAAATGACCCGCTTTCTTTCCTTTTATGGCTGAATAATATTCCATTGTATATATGTACCACATCTTCTTTATCCATTCATTTATTGTTGGACATTTAGATCATTTTCATGTCCTGGCTATTGTAAATAGCGCTGCAATGAACATTGGGGTGCATGTGTCCTTTTGACTTATGGTTTTCTCAGTGTATGTGCCCAGTAGTGGGATTGCTGGGTCATATGGTAGTTCTATTTGCAGTTTTTTAAGGAACCTCCATATTGTTCTCCATAGTGGTTGTTATCAATTTACATTCCCACCAACAGTGCAAAAGGGTTCCCTTTTCTCCACACCCTCTCCAGAATTTATTGTTTGCAAATTTTTGATGATGGACATTCTGACTTGTGTGAGATGATACCTCATTGTAGTTCTGATTTGCATTTCTCAAATAATTAGTGATGCTGAGCATCTTTTCATGTGCCTCTTGGCCATCTGTATGTCTTATTTGGTGAAATGTCTATTTAGGTCTTCGGCTCATTTTTTTTTTTTTTAAACATCTTTATTGGAGTATAACTTTTTTACAATGGTGTGTTAGTTTCTGCTTTATAACAAAGTGCATCAGCTATACATTTACATGTATCCCCATACTCCCTCCCTCCTGCGTCTCTCTCCTACCCTCCCTATCCTACCTCTCTAGGTGGTCACAAAGCACCAATCTGATCTCCCATGCAATGAACCTGCTTCCCACTAGCTATCTATTTTACATTTGGTAGTGTATATATGTCCATGCCACTCTCTCACTTCGTCTCAGTTTACCCTTCTGCCTCTGTGTGTCCTCAAGTCCATTCTCTATGTCTGCATCTTTATTCCTGTCCTGTCCCTACGTTCTTCAGAACCATTTTTTTTTAGATCCCATATATATGTGTTAGCATAGGGTATTTGTTTTTCTCTTTCTGACTTACTTCACTCTGTATGACAGACTCTAGATCCATCCACCTCACTACAAATAACTCAATTTCATTTCTTTTTATGGCGAGTAATATTCCATTATATATATGTGCCAC
Source organism: Grampus griseus (assembly GCF_964374135.1). NCBI lineage: Eukaryota > Metazoa > Chordata > Mammalia > Artiodactyla > Delphinidae > Grampus > Grampus griseus. The sequence goes on from NC_139001.1 coordinate 10,406,431, forward strand.
ATCTGCTTTATGTATTCATCTGTCGATGGACACTTAGGTTGCTTCCATGTCCTGGCTATAATAAATAGAGCTGCAATGAACATTGTGGTACATGACTCTTTGTATTATGGTTTTCTCAGGGTATATGCCCAGTAGTGGGATTGATGGGTTGTTTGGTGGTTCTATTTTTGGCTTTTTAAGGGACCTCCATACTGTTCTCCATAGTGACTGTATCAATTTATAATCCCACCAACAGTGCAAGAGGGTTCCCTTTTCTCCACACCCTCTCCAGCATTTGTTGTTTGTAGATTTTTAAATAATGATCATTCTGACCGGTGTGAAGTGATACCTCATTGTAGTTTTGATTTGCATTTCTCTAATGATAGTGATGTTGAGCAACCTTTCATGTGTTGTTGGCAATCTGTATATCTTCTTTGGAGAAATGTCTATTTTGCTCTTCTGCCCATTTTTGGATGGGGTTGTTTGTTGTTTTGGTATTGAGCTGCATGAGCTGCTTGTAAATTTTGGAGATTAATCCTTTGTCAGTTGCCTAGTTTGCAAATCTTTTCTCCTATTCTGAGGGCTGTCTTTTTGTCTTGCTAATGGTTTGCTTTGCTGTGCAAAAGCTTTTAAGTTTCATTAGTTTCATTTGTTTATTTTTGTTTTTATTTCCATTTCTATAGGAGGTGGGGCTAAAAGGATCCTGCTGTGATTTATTTGATTGAGATTTCTGCCTATGTTTTCCTCTAAAAGTTTTATAGTGTCTGGCCTTACATTTAGGTCTTTAATCCATTTTGAGTTTATTTTTGTGTATGGTGTTAGGGAGTGTTCTAATTTCATGCTCTTGCATGTAGCTGTCCAGTTTTCCCAGCACCACTTAGAGAAGAGGCTGTCTTTTCTCCATTGTATATTCTTGCCTCCTTTATCAAAAATAAGGTGACCATATGTGCGTGGGTTTATCTCTGGGCTTTCTATCCTGTTCCATTGATATATATATATATATTGTGCCAGTACCATACTGTCCTGATGACTGTAGCTTTGTAGCAGAGTCTGAAGTCAGGGAGCCTGATTCCTACAGCTCCATTTTTCTTTCTCAGGAGTGCTTGGGCTCTTCAGGGCTTTTTGTATTTCCATACAAATTGTGAAATTTGTTGTTCTAGTTCTGTGAAAAATGGCATTGGTGTTTTGATAGGGATTGCATTGAATCTGTAGATTGCTTTGGGTATTATAGTCATTTTCACAATGTTGATTTGTCCAATCCAAGAACATGGTATATCTCTCCATCTGTTTGTATCACCTTTAATTTCTTTCATCAATGTCTTACAGTTTTCTGCATACAGGTCTTCCTCTCCTTAGGTAGATTTATTCATAGATATTTTATTCTTTTTGTTGCAATGATAAATGGGAGTGTTTCCTTAATTTCTCTTTCAGGTTTTTCATCATTAGTGTATAGGAATGTGAGAGATTTCTGTGCATTAATTTTGTATCCTGCTACTTTACCAAATTCATTGATTAGCTCTGGTAGTTTTTGGTGGCATCTTTAGGATTCTCTATGTATGATATCATGTCATCTGCAAACAGTGACAGTTTTACTTCTTCTTTTCTGATTTGGATTCCTTTTATTTGTTTTTCATGTCTGATTGCTATGGCTAAAACTTCCCAAACTATGTTGAATAATAATGGTGAGAGTGGGCAACCTTGTCTTGTTCCTGATCTTAGTGGAAATGGTTTCAGTTTTTCACCATTGAGAATGATGTTGGCTGTGGGTTTGTCATATATGGCCTTTATTATGTTGAAGTAAGTTCCCTCTATGCCTACTTTCTCAAGGGTTTTTGTCATAAATGTGTGTTGAATTTTGTCAAAAGATTTTTCTGCATCTATTGAGATGATCATATGGTTTTTCTCCTTCAATTTGTTAATATGGTGTATCACAATGATTGATACGCATATATTGAAGAATCCTTGCATCCTGGGTTAAACTGCATTTGATCATGGTGTATGATCTTTTAATGTGCTGTTAGATTCCGTTTGCTAGTATTTTGTTGAGGATTTCTGCATTTATGTTCATCAGTGATATCGGCTTGTAGTTTTCTTTCTTTGTGACATCTTTGTCTGGTTTTGGTATCAGGGTGATGGTGGCCTCATAGAATGAGTTTGGGAGTGTTCCTCACTCTGCTATATTGTGGAAGAGTTTGAGAAGGATAGGTGTCAGCTCTTCTCTAAATGTTTTTTTTTTTGTGTGTGTGGTACGCGGGCCTCTCACTCTTGTGGCCTCTCCCGTTGTGGAGCACAGGTTCCGGATGTGCATGCTCAGGGGCCATGGCTCACGGGTCCAGCCGCTCCGCGGCATGTGGGATCTTCCCGGACTGAGGCATGAACCCGTGTCCCCTGCATCGGCACGTGGACTCTCAACCACTGCACCACCAGGGAAAACCCTTCTCTAAATGTTTGATAGAATTGGCCTGTGAATCATCTGGTCCTTGGCTTTTGTTTGTTGGAAGATTTTAAATCACAGCTTCAATTTCAGTGCTGTGATTGGTCTGTTTATATTTTCTATTAATACCTATTTCAGTCTAGTAGCATTGTGCTTTTCTAAGAATTTGTCCATTTCTTCCAGGTTGTCCGTTTTGTTGGCATACAGTTTCTTGTAGTAATCTCTCATAATCCTTTGTATTTCTGCAGTGTCAGTTGTTACTTCTCCTTTTTTCATTTCTAATTCTATTGATTTGAGTCTTCTCCCTTTTTCTTGATGAGTCTGGCTAATGGTTTATCAATTTTGTTTATCTTCTTGAAGAACCAGCTTTTATTTTTATTGATCTTTGCTGTTGTTTCCTTCATTTCTTTTTCATTTATTTCTGATCTGATCTTTATGATTCCTTTCCATCTTCTAACTTTGGGCTTTTATTTTTCCTTCTTTCTCCAATTGCTTTAGGTGGAAGGTTAGTTTGTTTATTTGAGATTTTCCTTGTTTCTTCAGGTAAGATTGTATTGCTATAGACCTCCCTCTTAGAAGTGCTGTTGCTGCATCCCATATTTTTTGGGTCGTCGTGTTTTCATTGTTATTTGTTTCTAGGTATTTTCTGAGTTCCTCTTTGATTTCTTCAGTGATCTCTTGGTTATTTAGTAGTGTATTGTTTAGCCTCCATGTGTTTGTATTTTTTACAGATATTTTCCTGTAATTGATATCTAGTCTCATAGCGTTGTGGTCGGAAAGATACTTGGTACGATTTCAATTTTCTTAAATTACCAAGGCTTGATTTGTGACCCAAGATATTATCTATCCTGGAGAATGTTCCATGAGCACTTGAGAAAAAGTGTATTCTGTTGTTTTTTTGATGGAATGTCCTATACATATTAATTAAGTCCATCTTTTTTAAAGTATGATTTAAAGCTTGTGTTTCCTTATTTAGTTTCATTTTGGATGATCTGTCCATTGGTGAAAGTGGGATGTTAAAGTCCCCTACTATGATTGTGTTACTGTCAATTTCCCTTTTTGTGGCTGTTAGCATTTGTCTTATGTATTGAGGTGCTCCTATGTTGGGTGTATAAATATTTACAATTATTATATCTTCTTCTTGGGTTGATCCCTTGATCATTATGTAACATCCTTCTTTTTCTTTTGTAATAGTCTTTATTTTAAAGTCTGTTTTGTCTGATATGAGAATTCTACTCCAGCTTTCCTTTGATTTCCATTTGCATGGAATATCTTTTTCCATCCCCTCATTTTCAGTCTGTATGTGTCCCTAGGTCTGAAGTGGGTCTCTCGTAGACAGCATATATATGGGTCTTGTTTTTGTATCCATTCAGCCAGTCTATGTCTATTGGTTGGAGCATTTAATCCATTTACATTTAAGGTAGTTATTGATATGTATGTTCCTATTACCATTTTCTTAATTTGTTTTGGGTTTGTTATTATAGGTCTGTTCCTTCTCTTGTGTTTCCTGCCTAAAGAAGTTCCTTTAGCATTTGTTGTAGAGTTGGTTTGGTGGTGCTGAATTCTCTTAGTTTTTGCTTGTCTGTAAAGCTTTTTATTTCTCCATCAAATCTGAATGAGATCCTTGCTGGACAGAGTAATCTTGGTTGAAGGTTTTTCCCTTTCATCACTTTAAATATTTCCTGTCACTCCCTTTTGGCTTGCAGAGTTTTTGCTGAAAGGTCAGCTGGTAATCTTATGGGGATTCCCTTGTATGTTATTTGTTGTTTTTCCCTTGTTGCTTTTAATATTTTTTCTTTGTACTTAATTTTTGGTAGTTCGATTAATGTGTCTTGGTGTGTTTCTCCTTGGGTTTATTGTGTATGGGACTCTTTGTGCTTCCTCGATTTGATTGACTATTTCCTTTCCCATATTGGGGAAGTTTTCCACTATAATCTCTTGAAATATTTTCTCAGTCCCTTTATTTTCTCTTCTTCTTCTGAGACCCCTATAATTCGAATGTTGGTGCATTTAATGTTGTCCCAGAGGTCTCTGAGACTGTCCTCAATTCTTTTCATTCTTTTTTCTTTATTCTGTTCTGTGGTAGTTATTTCTACTATTTTATCTTCCAGGTCACTTATCCGTTTTTCTGCCTCAGTTATTCTGCTATTGATTCCTTCTAGAGAATTTTTAATTTCACTTATTGTGCTGTTCATCATTGTTTTTTTGCTGTTTAGTTCTTCTAAGTCCTTGTTAATTGTTTCTTGTATTTTCCCCATGCTGTTTCCAAGATTTTGGATCATCTTTACTATCATTACTCTGAATTCTCTTTCAGGTAGACTGCCTATTTCCCCTTCATTTGTTTGGGCTGGTGGGTTTTTACCTTGCTCCTTTATCTGCTGTGTTTCTCTGTCTTCTCATTTTTCTTAATTTACTGTTTGGGGTCTCCTTTTCCCAGGCTGCAGGTGTGTGACTCTCATTATTTTTGGTGTCTGCCCCCAGTGGCCAAGGTGGGTTCAGTGGGTGTGTTGGCTTCCTGGTGGAGGGGACTGGTGCCTGTGTTCTGGAGAATGAGGCTGGATCTTTTCTTTCTGGTGGGCAGAACAGCATCTGGTGGTGTGTTTTGTGGCGTCTGTGACCTTATGATTTTAGACAGCCTCTCTGCCAATGGATTCGGTTGTGTTCCTGTCTTGCTAGTTGTTTGGTATAGGTGTCCAGCACTGTAGCTTGCTGGTCATTGAGTGGAGCTGGGTCTTAGCATTAGCATGGAGATCTCTGGGAGGGTTTTTGCCGTTTGATATTACATGGAGCCAGGAGGTCTCTGGTGGACCAATATCCTGAACTCAGCTCTCCCACCTCAGAGGCTCAGGCCTGACACCCAGTTGGACACCAAGACCCTGTCAGACACACGGCTCTCTGAACCTGTTACCCATCTTCAGAACAGAGTCAGGGTTAGCATTCGGTTTTGTTGGGAGAATAAATGCATGTAAATTGCCTGGCTCCAAACCCCTACTGAAATCAAGCAGGACCCAGTGGGACTCCTGGACACAAAAGCTTCTGTTCATTTTTTAATTGGTTTGTTTGTTTTTTTGATATTGAGCTCCATGAGCTATTTATATGTTTTGAAGATTAATCCTTTGTCCATTGCCACAGCTAGATCTTCTTTGACCCACCTCCTGGAGTAATGAAAATAAAAACAAAAATAAACAAATGGGACCTAATTAAACTTAAGATCTTTTGCACAGCAAAGGAAACCATAAACAAGATGAAAAGACATCCCTCAGAATGGGAGAAAATACTTGCAAATCAAATACACCTACTTCTTTCTAACCCTCATCCTCTTACCTAGTCCAGGCCACCCTCCTGTGTTGCCTAAAATATTGTGATAACCTCTAGCTAATCTCTTTGCACCAATTTTTGCCCAGCTCCGTAAATTATTTTTATCTTTACTTCCAGTAAATTTTAAAAGTTTAAATCTGAACTTAAACCTCCCTTGGGTAAAAGTTAATTAATAGTTTCCAAAATTTTTAATATGGCCTAATATTTCTGTCTCACTGGCCCTTGCTTTTCTCTCCAGACTGTATTACACTGTGGCTTACTTTCTCCACTTGAGCCATATGGGACTTTCCACAATTTTTTTTTAAATATGATATATGGTGTTTTACTGGTAAACTAGTTACTGTAAGAATTAAACATGTACATTATTATAACCAATAACTATAAATGTTGCTATTGATCACTTATTATTATGGTATTTATTTTAACTCATTTGTGACTGTCCTCTTATGGGCAGTCTTTATTTATTTTATCCTTTTAAAGTTTTTTAAAATTTTTATACAATTTTAAAAGTTACACTCCATTTACAGTTATTACGAAATACTGATTATGAAATACAAGATTTTTCACATTCTTTTAAACTATTGTATTATATTCTACTGCACGTTATGTATCTATTATGTCATAATGCACTTAATCTGTGTCCTATTATTGCACATCTAGAATAAATTCCTAGATGAGGAATTGCATATTTTAGTTTGAATTGATCTTGTTAAATAGCTTTCTCTATCTATTTAGTTTTTTGAAGCATAGCTGACTTACAGTGTTGTATTAGTTTCAGGTGTACAGGAAAGTGATTCAGTTTCATATATATATATATATACACATTCTTTTTCAGATTCTTTTCCCTAATTGGTTATTACAGAATATTGAGTATAGTTCTCTGTGCCATACAGTAGGTCCTTGTTGGTTATCTCTTTTATATATAATAGTGTGTATATCTTTTTTGTGTGTGTGTGCAGTACATGGGCCTCTCATTGTTGTGGCCTCTCCCATTGCAGACCACAGGCTCTGGACGCTCAGACTCAGCAGCCATGGCTCACGGGCCCCATGGGATCCTCCTGGACCGGGGCACGAACCCATGTCCCCTGCATCGGCAGGCGGACTCTCAACCACTGCACCACCAGGGAAGCCCAATAGTGTGTATATCTTGATGACTATTTTGTTATGAGAAGTATGAGAGGACTCACACTGACTCACACACTGAAATCTTTTAGGAAATACCCCTGGATGCTCCTTCAGATGTTGTATCATCTATAATCCAGAGTCTTCTTCTCCCTGACCATGAGGCCACAGAGCACTCACCCAGATTTTCTTCCCTCTCCTTCCCTGATCGTCTATGGTGCTAACCTTACCTCACTGTGGCTTATCAGCACATCAATGGAGCTTTCTCTATCTTGTTTCTTCAGGATTACAGTCTGGTTCTCTGGGTTCACAGATATTGCTCAAAGTTTCACCTCCAATGTCTAAGTTATTGTGGCGTAGGCTCCAGCTGTAAGAGTTAAATCTTCCTTGATGCTGTTTTATGCTCATTGCCTTAGCTACTGTTTTTCTTCAGCTGGGTTGGTGAGGGTCCTCTACCTTCAGCACTAGCCATGAAATATGTTGAACAAACTTCACAGTTTTGATATTCCATCTTAACTGAAGTTTATGAAATGTTATTCAAAAGTGGTAGACCAATATTTTAACCAATGTCTCTAACTTCAAATCCCTTATTAAATATCATACTGTTACAAATCAAATAACAATTAATAGCAGGCAGTTAAAAGAAGAGTGACCTCTTTCTGACAATAAAATAAGCCATGGGCTATGTGGGATAATATTCTATTCAGTAGAATCCATTTTTAAGCTAGTTAAGAGAACTGTTGAATTTATTATTCTTTTTATTTTAGATAGGAGGAATAAGCTTTAAAATAAAGTTTTTTAGTTTGTATATCCCAGATCAAGTGAATAAATTACTTTTTTGAGATATGGAGGAATGGATGATGCCCAGTATTAAAACAAGGTGAAGGTTGGAGACACTTTACTGGCAATAAATCTTAACTCTATGCTAAGAATTTGAGGGTGGGTTGATAAAGAAACATTCAAGGATGCATAAGCGAGGGATTCAATTTAGATTACAGGGTGACATCAAAAGTATTATAAAATAACTTTTAGAGAAAATAAACTATATAAATAAAGATACCAAAAAAAATTAACTTTGAACTTAATAAGATTTTGAGATATTGCTTAAGATGAACCATCGTGACAAGTTAATTTGTGCTGAAGGGGTTGTTGATGTTTGTGGTTATAAATCTCTGGAGTTTGAACAGAGAGACTATTTGGAGCCCAGACAGAATGTACCCATTGCTCATGCCTTGGGATCCCCATCAGAACAACATGTTACCAAATTGCAAATTCAGTGATCTTCATCTGGAGCTAAATTTCAATTGTTAACTGAGAACAAATAACATGTTATTTTAGCTGTTCTCCTTTGGTTATTTGCATTACTGAGAATGTTTTACTTCTTCTCTCACTTATCTCTTCATTTCCTCAACTGGAAATCTTCATGTGCAACTAAGAGATAATACTTACAGATACTTTTTAGCCATATATACATATACATATCATGGCTCAAACTGTGTTCCTGATATTCTGCTCCAAAACACATCCTCTTGCAGACTTACTCATAACTTCATTCCTCTAGATGCTCAAATTGATGGCTTATTTTCTCAATTGACCTTTCTTTTACTTCTAAACCCCACAATTGTTCCATCAGCAAATATTTTAGTTCTGCTTTGAAAATATATCCAGAGTTTGACCATCTCCCCTTACCCCCACCGATACCACCCTGATACAAGACACCCCTCCTGTTGATTATTACTGTAGCACCCCCTCGGACTCTTGGTCTTGCCTCCCCTGAGCAGCCAGACAAACCCTGGTTTTTTTTAAAAACAGAAAACAACAAGACAGGGACTTCCCTGGTGGCCCTGTGGGTAAGACCTTGCCTTCCAATGCAGGAGGTGTGGGTTTGATTCCTGGTCAGGAGCTAAGATCCCACATGCTTTGTGGCCAAAACACCAAAACATAAAACAGAAGCAATACTGTAACAAATTCAATAAAGACTTCAAAAATGGTCCACATCTAAGAAGAATCTTAAAAATAATAGAGACAGTTCATTTCACTTCTCTACTCAAAACTCTTTATTTCATCATCATCTCAGTCAAAATAAAAGGTTTCAGTTCTAACCATGACCTGATCCACTGCTGCTTCCTTGGCTTCATCCGTCCATCCCTAGCCCACTTTTAGAGACTCCAGCCACACTGGGCTCCTGTGTTAGTTTAGTTTCTTCAAGAAGAAGACTTCAAGATGGAATAAGATGGACAAGAGATTTATTGGTGGAGATTGTCAAAGATAAGCACAGCTGGACATTAATTAAAGTGACGAAAACGGATTTTATTCAGTAACTGCTGGCAGTAGGGAGAATAGATGAGCTCCATTCAGATTTGTACAGGGGTTTTTGAACATTTTTTTAAAATTACATTTTATTGGAATATAGTTGCTTTACAATGTTGTGTTAGCTTCCACTGCACAGCAAAATGAAGCAGCCATACATATACATATATTCCCTCCATTTAGGACACTACAGTGCATTAAATAGAGCGCCCTGGGCTATACAGTATGTTCCCATCAGTTGTCTATCTTATACATAGTATCAGTAGTGTATATGTGTCAATTCCAATCTCCTAGTTCCTGCCACCCACCCCTTTCCCTCTTGGTATCCATACATTTGTTCTCTATGTCTGTGTCTCTAATTCTGCTTGGATTTTAAAGGGAGAGTAAAAGAGAGAGGAGAGTAGGTGCTCAAGAGAGTCAGAAAGTGAAAAATCACAAAGGGTTGGTCAGTGTCAATGTGATTAGGCCAGCTGTGTTTGTTGGCCAGCAATTGTTGAAGTTAAGAATCTATCACCCCACAGAACCTGGGAGGCAGAGGTCCTATTTTTTGATGATAACATTGCAAAGGAATGGCTTTCAGGTCCTAGAGAAAGATGCTTCTGAGTTGCATAAAATACATAGTCACAACTGTAAGCCCTTTCCAGTAAATCTAAGTGAGGGTGATCTGGACCTATCATCAGCTGTTGGCTAGAACAAATAGTAAATGTTCCTGGCAGTGTTGAGTTTTCTCAGGCAGGCATTTTAGTAGGGAGCTAGGGTTATCCTAGAGACACACCTTATGCTGCTAGAAGTCATGCTAGGGTTTGGTCAAGTCTCTTTGTGCAGGGGTTTGGACAGTGTTGCTATGGGTCTGCAGAGAATTCTGCAGTTCTCAAAATGCCTGAGAATTAAGGGGAGGAAGAAGGAGTAAGTAGGCAGAGTTTTCACACCAGGTCTGCAGGTCTGATACAGGAGAGGAAAGAGAATTGGGTTAGAATAGTGTCAGACTCTGAGTCAGTCTAGGAAAGCTTTGGCCAGGCTGATGGGGAATCCTCACAAGTCCTCAAAGTTCTCAAAGTATAATGAAAGGTCGGGACCTGCACTCGTGCCCTCACCGTGGTCAGTCATTGGCTGGGAGCAGCCTACGGGAAGCGTGGCTTCAGTGTGAACATGGTGGGAATCCAGGGGGAATGAAAGCCGGGGCTGTAGCCAACTATTGCCACCACAGCAGGAAATCCAGCCATGGTGTTTTCGCGACCACCTCACCGTCTTACTATCGCTTGAGCATTCCAGGGCCCTTCCTCTCCACCTACTTTCCTCTGTATGGAGCACTCTTGTGTTAACATCCACAGAGCCCTTTCATGTTGGGAAGGACTCAGGCTATACTCAAAATCCCCCATTCAGGGAAGCCTCCCAATCCACCCTGTCTCAAGTGTTACCCACTGACACTTTATATACCACTTCCCTGATGTACTTTTCCTTCCTGAGCACTTATTACCATTTAACATATCTTATATTTTATTGTTTATTGTTTGTCTCCCCCCAGCTAGAAAGTAAAGAATTTGTGTTTTGATTGTGACTATAGTCCCAGCAGCTAGAATAGTATTAGAAACATAGTAGGTGCTTAATAAATGCCTGTCAAGTAACCTCATTTTAATAAAAGCAATGTGACTATAGACTTTGCACCTCAGAATATTCTAGACTTTCTTCTGTAGCTTGGGAAAAGTCATGTGATGTCTTCTCATAGATCTCAAGCAGTGTTGGCCCTAGGGTTATTTACAGGTTATTTACTTTTTGGCTGTGTCCAAGGTTGGGTTTTTTATTCTACATTTTTAATCTTCCGTGCTGCCTCACCGATAAAGCAAGTACCAACCTCCCACTTGGTGAAACAACTACGTATCAGGTCATTTCTAGAATTGAGACCATCTTGGGAAACCACCCGAAAATCCAAAACGTACTTCGGCTAGGGATCTCATTTTAGGATTATTCCAGGATTTGTCTTCTTCCTCTGATATGGGGTCAGATACGGGTGGGGAAGGTGGTTTCAGGATGCTTGCTCCGTTTTACAATTAGTTTGCACTTCTAGGTTTGCTAGGCTTTGCACAACCTAGTTTGCTAAGTTGTTAAAAACAAAACCAAACCTCCAGAGACCTGAGCAATTATTCCATCTACTCTCTGTTTTATGTCCATTGTTGCTTACTACTTTAGAATCTGTTAATGTTCAACATCAAGGTACAAACCATTGTTCCATCTGGGATTTAGAGAATACTCACATGGCTGACTGGCCAAGATCATTGATGGGAATGAAAACAACAATCCCAGAACAGTTGGAAGAATTCTTTTTCTTCTTCCTAATTTACAGAATGAGAGACACAGAGAGGAAATGATCTCTGCCAGATGAATGAAGATTAGACAATGACTTCTGGAAGACAATATTTCTCTTTAAGATTTTATTTTCAACTTCCGAAGTAGAACTGAACCAAGACGGTAAAGTAAGTTTGACATGTATACTGCCAGTCTGTTTATGAATCCCAGTTTTATCGCAACACAAATAGATAAATAATAGAAGCCCATAACGCTTGTCTCTGAAATTGTAGTTAAACTAAAGCTCAGTATGCGGGAGACAAAAGATGAATGGTCTTTCATAAACATGTTTTTATAACATAATCTGCTCATATAAACAACTGGCAGTTCATCCTTTGGGGATTCTTGTTAGCCAGGTTTTTCAAAGCTTCAGTGAATGGATTGAGTTTCAGAATTATTTCCCAACTTCGTGCTGTTTGGAGGAAACATCTGTTTACTGTATGTAAATGAACAGGACATTCTGTTCTTTTAGGGACTCAAGAAAGAGCCCTTAAAATAGGCCAGTTTGGCAAATAAGGAAATAGAGTCTCTTCAAAGGACTACAAATAAAGTCTAGCGAGAGAGATTGTAAAGATAGCAGTTTTTTTTTTTTTTGTCTTAAAAATTTCTGTATTTGGATCCAACCAGGAACGGCTATTTCCCTTTGATTAAAAACCTGGGTAGAGCTTTTGGCTCTCTTCTTGCTTCTTCCCTTCTCTTTTGGTCATCAGACAGACTGAAGGCAGAAAACAGATTTGCCTCGTGGAAGAAGTGTACAGCAGACAGCGAGGAGAGACGAGACAGTAAATCTTAGTTCGGTTAATACTTCCACATGTCTGGCAAACACCCTTGGAAAGACAGGAGTCCAGACAGTTTGAAGCAGGTACCTCAGCATGTGCCTTCCTTTCATATTCTATTCGGCCTCTTGCCCCCAATTGATGTGCTCATCTTGTACATACTAATTTTGCCTGAGTTGAGCTTGGCCTGAGGGCAAAAGGCCATCCTTCTGTAGTGCTGGCTGGAGACAGCATGAATAATGCTGCGAGTCAGTCGGATACAACTCCTGTGCAAAGACCAACAAGGGAAGTCTCACCTTACAAATGAATGTGGTTTTATAACTCGGAGGGAACAGGCTGCTTTTTTAAATTCTAGGTCTTAGCAGAAAACTAAAAATTAACATCATGGTGATCCCTAAGAATTTGGGAGTTTACTCATTATCCTAAGTATCTCAGTTACTTTTTAATATTTAAAATATAAGTATGTCTGTGTATTGAACAGAATATAGTCACAGTTTTTATACAATAAATATAATGCACTGTTGAGATGAAGAATTTATGATGCTTTTTCCAACAAATACTACTGAGATCTAATTAATACCTCCCCACTTTTTTTTCCATTTCAAAAGACAGTTTAGGTAGCCATGTCTTAGCATGAGGTTTTACTTATGGTTTCCTAAACTAGAGGTAATACATTTTATTGGTACTCTGTCTATTTTATGAATATTTCTCATAAATGTCTCTTGTTCTTCTCTTCCTGCTCTTTTGTGTTCATCTGACCCTTAGCAATAATTTTTTTTAAAGCAGTCTATACGCAGAGCCCTGCTTTTAAGTTTCTGGCTTTACCTCATTTCTCTGTGACTGAGATGAGTATACATACAGGGGTGATGGAAATCTCCCCAAATTATGTATTTTTTCAATACCAATAAACTTGGAAGAGCTCTACTTTCTTTTTGAAACCAAATACCAGCACACTTAAATAAACTGGACTTGGGTCTTGCTCTTTACAGGTTATAGTTTTCCTTTTGAATCTCCTCTCTGAAGGAACTATGAGAATGATCTTAAAACAATGCAGATATCAATGATGAAACCAGCAGGATGAACATGTGCACAAAATAATAGTGTACATGTATCCCCTCACCTCAAACAACAAAAGAAGGTAGAACTTGGATAGAGAGGGAGAAGGGGAAACGGTTGGTGCACAGCTGTCTTTAAGTGTGTGTACGTGTGCGTTTAGATTTTTTTGCTTCAAACTTCTGCTGTGACCCCTGGCTACCCAGAAGTATTGGCGAAAAAATTATTGTCTTTCTTTGCCCATCAGGAAATACTTGCCGATTCTGATTACATAGGACTGAGAAGACCAGAGTTAAAAGTGTCACTGTCTCTGTTTCAACTGCCATAGTCTTGCTGTCAACAAGCGGCACTTTGTTATCAGAGCCTGGACCTGGGTCTTTATCCTTGTCTCCCTTTCTAGAATTCATGTTCTTACCCGTCTCATTCAGTTCTATCTGATGACTTGAATGCAGATCTACACATCTTTATGAAGAGTTAACTTCGTGCATGTTTCCACTTTCTATTCAGAACTTTGAAGGTTGATCTTGACACCCTCCTTTAGAATTTATCTCCATCCTGGGGCCACTTGGCTTTTATAACTGATGACGTCTTGATGCCAGCCCGTTTAAATAATATTTAATTTCTACCTCTCAATTTTCTGTTTTACGGCACTATAAGGGCTCTCTGAGTCAGAGCCCATTGATTTTTCGATTTTATGAACTTACTCCTCCCTGTTAACTGATGTAATAGTAAAATTCTTTGCCTTAACATCTTGCTTATGTGGCATTCTCATCAGTCTTATAGATCTTACTGACCTATTTTGTTACCTAGCACAGACAACAGGGTGTGTTCTGTGAACAGGAAAAGATCAAACTGACTTCAGTAGCGTACTATGCAGAGGACTAATGGTGAATATGATTAGTTTAGTGCAATAACTTCAACCAAATTGGGGTGAGTCTTGAATGCCAGGCTTAGAAGTCCAAATTTTATCCTGGAGGAAATAAGGACAACAACATGAAACCAAAGCTTTAGGAAGACTGACCTGTCTGTCTAACACTGAAGAGCAACATAACACATGGGAGAGATTCAGGATAAATATCAGGTGATTTAAATTCTAGTCCATATTCCCTAAACGTGATTCTTTTTAAAAAATTTTTTATAAATTTATTTTATTTTTTATTTATTTTATTTTTGGCTGTATTGGGCCTTTGTTGCTGTGCGTGGGTTTTCTCTAGTTGCAGCGAGTGGGGGCTACTCTTCGTTGAGGTGCGCGGGCTTCTTATTGTGGTGGCTTCTCTTGTTGCAGAGCACTGGCTCTAGGTGCGTGGGCTTCCATAGTTGTGGCACGTGGGCTCTAGCACAGGCTCAGTAGTTGTGGCTTGCAGGCTTCCGTAGTTGTGACTCGCAGGCTCTAGAGTGCAGGCTCAGTAGTTGTGGTGCATGGGCTTAGCTATTCCACGGCATGTGGGATCTTCCCGGACCAGGTATCAAACCCGTGTTCCCTGCTTTGGCAGGCAGATTCTTAACCACTGCGCCATGAAGGAGGTCCTCCTAAATGTGATTTTGAGGAAGACATTTCTGTTGTTTTAGTGGCCTAATCTCTAAAACTAAGAGTTTGAATCAGATTTGTTTCTATGGTCTTTTAAGAATCCAGTAACTGTATTGTATTTTATCCTCAGTAAAGTCACAATAGAAATAATGAAGCCTATGATTTCAACTGAACAGAAAGGCCGTGTAAGTAAACAATGAGGTTGGAGGAAGAGCAGGAGAAAAATCTTAAGAGAAAAAACGTCGAGAAAAACATAAAACCCATTGTGCTGAAACAATTTACCTATGGACTTCCCTGATGTAATAATTTCTGCACCAAAATCATCATCTCTAAGTTGGTTTAACTTTGGGGGAATTTAATAAGCAAAAACCAATGCACTATTGTAGGAACAGTGACTACTCACAATAGCTTTTTCAAGGATGAGTCACTATAATTACAGGTCCCACGGGCATTGTGGCTGAGTTTGAGCTGCAGAAAATGAGTTTTCTCACTGATCAAGGATGCATTTGGTAATTGCTTGGAACTATATAATTTCTGAAATTATTATTATTTGTTTGTTTGTAACCATTAGCAGATATTAAAAAAAGAACCTCACTATGTGACCTTGGGTGAATTACTTACATTGTTTACTTCCTCATTTAACACAAGACATTTTAGACTAAAACATTTCTTATAGTATTATAGTGTTATAACTACTAAATAGAGACAGTTACTTTCACATATCATAAAAATATAACTTTTTCAATGAACAATCTGATCTTTAATGTTGAATATCCAGCCTTTATTTATCCAGTAAAAGGATTTGAAAAAGTGTTCCCTCTTACAAGGCTTTATCACTTAAAAGACAAAGGTAGGCAAAGGTCAGTTGCCGCCTTCTAATATCAGTAAGTGAGTATTTCCCCTTTTCTGAGTCTTATTTTTAAATGTATTGATCTAATATCATTCTTTTTAGAGTTCATATTCTACTGCTTAATTGTAGAAATATCTGATTTTAGAAGGGACTAGCTGTGGAGTTTCACCTACATGAAATGGAGGTTATCTTCTGATGACTACCTGAAAACATCCCTTACATTATTTACAAAATACATGTCTCATAGATATAACCCTGGACAGTGACTCTTACACACACCGTGTTTTGAGAAACATTGTGCCAAATTGAAAGACAAGGCAAATCTACAAGACTGAGTGTATTGATCAGGGTTCTCTAGAGAAACAGAACCAATAGCATATGTAGAGATATTTAAGAAGAGATTTATTATAGGAATTGACCTACATCATTATGGAAGCTGAATTATGCCATGCAACCTGGAGAATTCGGAATGCTGAGAGTATAAGGCAGTCCAAGTCCCAACTGATGGTGTAACTCCCAGTCTGAGACTAAAGGCCTGGGAACTGGGGTGTGGGGGAAACTGGTGTAAGTCCCATGGTCCAAAGGCCTGAGAACAAGGAGCTCTGATGCCCAAGGGCAGGCAGGAGAAGATGGATGTCTCAGCTCAGAAGAAAAGCAAGAATTTAACCTTGGGACTTCCCTGGAGGTCCAGTGGTTAAGATTTCCCCTTCCAATGCAGGAGGTCTGGGTTCGATCCCTGGTCGGGGAGCTAAGATCCCATATGCCTCGCAGCCAAAAAACTAAAACATAAAACAGAAGCAATAAAAATAATAAAAAAAAGCAATATTGTAACAAATTCAATAAAAACTTTAAAAATGGTCCACATCAAAAAAAATCTTAAAAAAAAAAAAAGAATTTAACCTTTCTCTACCTTTGTGCTCTTTTCAGGACCTCATCAGATTGGATGATGCCTACCTGCACTAGGGAAGATGATCTTCTTTACTAAGTCATTGATTCAAATGCTAATCTCTTACAGAAACACCCTCACAGATAAACCCAGAAATAATTTTACCAGCTATCTGGGCATCCCTTTGCCCAGTCAAGTTGACTCACAAAATTAACCATCACACTCAGCAGGTCCCTAACAGCAAGTAGGAGACACAAAAGCAGATTAACCACTAAGCTAATGAGACGCAAGATACACCAGCTCTCACTTGCACAAGGGACCTGCCAAGGCCCTGGACAGAACTATAACAAAGTATGGTTCAAATGGTTTTGTACAAGTTGTTCATGTAAGATATTTACTTCCGATTGGTCAAGACTGCTGCCTCTTTCCACTTTAATTTATCCTCTTTCATATTCCACCTACTGGTTAGAAGTATTGTAATGTCCAAAGACATTTTTGGGATCTAGTTAAGGGCAAATTAAGTTGAGGTACCTATAGTTTGAGTTTGGCGCTGTGTGTTTATTATGGCTCTCAGTCGACTATTTCCTGGGTAGAGGCAAGATATTGCAGTTATTCCAAGGGCAGAAATGGCTCTCAGGAATTTTTCCACCACCCACTGCACCAACTTACCAAGCATCTCATTACAAACATGCCTGACCAAAGGTTGTACTGCAATGTGAATGTAAATCATGTCCCTGGCACTATGAAAAATTTTAAAAAAAGGAAAGGAAACAAGACTTGAAGTCCACAGAGCCTATAGTTAATCTGCGTAAAATCCTTCGGTCATCAGACATGCAGAATTTTAAATGAAAGATTTCTCATTGATACCTGGTCAAAACAGAAGTTTTTCATGTCAAAAATTTTTAATAATGCAGTGTGTTTAAAAAATACATGTATATGCGTACATACACACAGGAATCACATGAAATCATCTCTAACAGGTCAATATGAGGGAAAGTTGATAGAGGTTTTCTCAAATTCAACACAATAATAAACATTTTCATCATGTTACCATTAATGAGTTGCAAAGCTAAAAAGTATATTTCCTAAAATCTCTGTAATAGAAAAACAAATTTTGATTAATCATACTAGATAAATAAATTCGCAAGGGCTGCCATAACAAAGTACCACAAATTGGGTGACTTAAAACAATAAAAACTTATTGTCTCACATCTTTGGAGAAATTCCAGAAGTCCAAAATCACGGTGTTGGCAGAGTCATACTCCCTCTGAAGCCTCTGCGGCAAGATTCTCTCTGGACGCTTCTAATATCTGGTAGCCCCAAATGTTCCTCGGTTTGGAGGAGTATCGTTCCAGTCTCTGTCTCCCCCTTCACATGGTCTTATCCCTGTGTTTTTGTGTTTTCGCTTGGATACCCCTCATCCTGTCTTAAGGGTCCACCCTATTCCAGTATTACCTCATCTTAATTTAACTAATTATATCTGCAACAATCCTATTTCCAAATCAGATCCCATTTCGAAATACTGGGTGTTAGGAATTCAACATAATCTTTTTTGGAGGACACCATTCGATTCATAAAATAGAGAAGTGATTAATTTATCTTTTAATTCTCTCCACAGAAAAAAATGTTCCTAAGTTGTCACATAAAGAGGTGATGAAAAGTACTCAGTCAAAAATATTACCCTCTCACTCCCGCCTGCCTCCCAAAAAGAGTAACAGAGGTGTATCAGGCACTTAATTAAGAAGGCAATATTTTCAAAACCCTTTTGTGTTATTTAAAATAATTTTTTTGGAATTTGATGTGATTTCTTTTTTTGTTCTAACAAAATCACTTTTATACCTAATTTTTATTCCTAACTGCATATCCTTTTATCTTATAGAAATCCCACGCATTCAGAAATTATGAGATTCAAGTCAAACAAAACTTGGATCTACCTCTAGGGGTCAGTACTTCGTTCCTATTTGCATCGGGTGTCTCCATGTTATAATGCTTCCATGGTCTTAATGCCTGGATCCTGCCATGCCTGTGCTCATAGACCTGCCATGGCTGGCTTCTACCTCACCGCATGAAAAGCTGAGGTCTTTACAAGGTTAGGTTATCTATCTTCCTCCCAATTCCTATCACCTTCTTCTACCCCTTGACTCCTTCTCCCACATCTGCACTCACCCCTGTTCTCTCTGCTTCCACATACTTACTATTCAGACAGTCTGGCCATCATGCCTCCAGGCCCCCAGCCTCACCACACCCTTTGCCTGGACAGCTCTGTCCCCAGTTATGGGAGCAGTTATTGCTTTACTTCCCTTAGATTTGTGTTCAAGGGTCCACTCATCCAAGGGGGACATTTGAGCAACCCCATCCCTGACCGCCACACCAGCACTCCTTGGCTCCTACACAACTCCTTTTTAGCCGTAGCACACAACACCATGGACATACCAAACATTATTAGGTTTTATCAGCATACACGTACCATGCATTGACTTGTGTAACCGGAGACTGTCTCTCACTCCCACTACTGTAAACACCACGAGGTAGGTCTGTTTTGATCACTGTTACGTTGTCTTCCAGAACTGCATAATAATCAGATGCAAATTAGGGGACTGATAAATACTTGTTGATGAATGAGTCATAGATTTTTGTTGCTGTTGTTAAGATTCCACCAGAAATAGAAACCCTACCTTATGTGGGTGTTAGGTTCTCAAATCAGAAAATGAGTTAAATTGAGATGTGATCTATACAGTATAATCTCATTCTTCTAGTCATACGACACCTGATGCCGGCTGTCAATGGGCTGCTGTTTGCTCTTATTTTTCTTTTAGTGGTTTTCAGTAATATCTATTATTGTTATTGTTATTATCATAATCATCACGAGTGTGTGTATGTGTGAGTTATGCCTGAAGAGAGGCTGCAGCGGTAGAGGGTCCTGGTCTTTCCTGGGAACCAGGAGTTAATTATCAGAATAAATAAGTGCCACTGTTTGACCCCCAGACCCTCACTGAGAGCAGGATTATGGCCCCTCTATGCTGCTTGCGCTCGCCAGGAGCTGTCTTGTTCAGGATTTGTGTCTGAGCTGCTCTAGCAGAAGCAGTTGTATGAGGCAGCAAGTTTCTCTAGGTGCAGCCCCTTGTTATCGTCCTATTGGCTTGAATCAACATTAATTGCTTGGAAAATGAAGGTTCCATTTGGAGAGACACCTGCAGGGTTTCTAATGCTCACTTTGGCACCAATTCAAGCTGCTTCCAACCATGGTTTCCAGAGAATAATTAGGCTTCAGTGCACCGTCAGGTTTCACCATCATTCATAATGCCAAGAAAGAGACATGGTGTCTATGTCTGCAAACACTTTTCATCCTGGTGGAAAGTCGTTCGTCTTCTAAAGACTATGACGTAAAACTGAAATGAAAATGTTTGTATGATGAACACCTAGTCTTGTGATTTTCTCAATTTTGCTTTCTGTTAAGATGGCTTTGTATCAGAAGCATGGATTTTTAATGCCTGTGAAATGAAACACATTTTGCTTTTATTTTATTTTTACTGTGGTCAAGTTACTTAATTTTCGCTTCTTGTGCTCACCCAGTTAACTTGTGTCAGGTTGTCGGTAGTCTCTGTACTTATTTTCATCCCTTCAACTCCAATTCCAAATATTAATTACCTTTCTAACGTATTATTTTTGAGTGAGCCAGAGTGAGATAGGAGCCTGAAAGATTGAAAGTGCACTGTAATTGATTGTTCTTTTAAAAAAGGGGGTCTGCTTAGGCTGGGGGTGGGTACAGTCCTGATGTTAGCAGTACACAGCACAGAGAACGTAAGGGAAGCACGGAATGAATGCTAGAATACACATAAGGTATTTTGTTGATTTTGATTTCTGTTTATTTTGATTATGTTCTAAAATATTTTTTAAAGGTATTTATCCCTTTTAAGAATGATCGGTCCTATAGCAGAAAATTAAAAACCAAAATACGTCTTCTAGGAGTTGCTAAAATGTTTTTAAAATTCTTATAGTTTCTAATGTGGAACCACTGTGTTCCAGGATGGACTAACCAGTTAGGAAGGGGGTGACATGTCCCCAAGATGGCTCTTCTGATTTGGGGGCAGGAAATGGTCACCAGATTGGTTGGGATCCAAATCTCATGCAGCATGAATTTTTTTTTTTTCTTTTCTGTTTTCAGTGTGGAAAAGGAAAAGAACAAGAAAAATGGAAGCATAGTGATTATAAGAGGCAAATGCTTTAAACACTTCCTAGAAGTATCGATCCTATTCATTCTCTGTCAGGAAAAATTGTCCAACAAAGTTAGAAAGAACAAAACAGTATCTGGTAAAACCATAGACAAACATCAGTGTAAACACTAAAGAAAGAAAATAGCTGACAACTCAGATGCAGGAGATCTGAGATGGATGGAAGTGTGCCTTTATAGCAGGTGTGGATAAACACTGTTGTGATGGGGGTGGGGATGGAAAAGAACCTTCAAGATGCCTCAACAGGCTATGCGTCCTTGGGCACATCAGTCTCAGGAAAGACTTCATAAGGAAGAGTCAAGGATTAGGACACTGATTCCATACACCTATCTGTGCCTGTGCCGACCTTGGAGAGTCTTGTGTAAACTCAGGACATATACCCAGTGTAAGAACCCCCGTTCTAGAAGCATTATGTCACCGGTTTGATAAAAGCCCCGGTGGTCATTTAACCAGCTTTAGGCTTTGATCTAGTCTCCATCTAGTCTAGATCTGAGATAATAAGTAATATACTGATGTCAGTGAGAGGGAGTGATAACCACCTCTCAGGGCTGTGGGGAAGCTTAAGCAAGGTAACTCATATCGTACAGTTAGCACAGTGCTGGGCACAGCTGAGTGTTCAACAAATGGTCATTAGAACAAACAACAAACAAAACTGTACCTATAGACAGACACACAGGTACACACACATATTTGTGTGTGTCTATAGATATATAAATTCTTATCTTGAAAAGCATATGTTATGAATCAGAGGCAGTCCGACATACATGCCATTTTACATTCACTCATGCTTTCTAATTCAAGGATCCCAGAATATAGACTGCGGTTTTGCAAAATTACACTGATATTCTTTTGATCTGTGCTGATTTTGTAGAACAAATCCTTGTAGGGACCCATAACCCTTTCAATGTTTTTTCACCATCAGCATCTTCTCTACCTACAGACCACCAAGAGGAAACAGCACAAATGCGCCCTTACATACAGATGCAAGCACAGTCTTTTCAACGTATTACGCAATGTGTAATACCAGGAACGTTTGATTGGAGATGGTTCTCATTCCAAATATTTCAGAGAGCCAGCAATGATAATAAAAACATATACTTTAGAAAAAATACATTCAGATGTTTGTTAGGTTCATCTGTGTCAACATGACTGCCTTACCCAGCTGCCTAATTTTAATGTGATAAAAGTTCTCTGCAGCATTGAATCAAGGTAGAACATGCAAAACAAAGTGTCATGAGAGAAGGTCATCCTTGTTTTCTTTGTGTCAACTGTTTCCAAGTTGTGTGTCTGGCTTGCATGCGCCTAACATCTCCTAAGATCTTCAAGACCTGGGGCGCTGCTGGAGCATCATTTTCACCTGTGGCCCAAAGCCACCTTGAGAATTACGCATGCGCTATCATCGTCAGGCTGAGGCTGCTCTCAGAGAACCGTGTTCCCACAAATTGCTTTTAGATAGAATCACAGCTTTTGGAGCTGGAGGGGACCTCAAGGATGCCTGTTTCCAAGCAAGGATATTTTCAACTTCATCTTAAAGCCTAATCAACTGAGGCTCTAAGGGGCCATGACAACTAAGTGTAATGTGCCGTCCTGGGTGAAACATAAAGTGGAAAAATACACACAAAATATAAAACATAAAAATGAAACGAATCAAAACTAAGAGAATCTGAAAAACTATGGACTTGAGTTAATAAGAATACAGATGACCCTTGAACGAAGCAAGGGTTAGGGATGCTGACTCCCATACAGTGAAAACGCCACGTACTGCTATCTCTGTCTCAAAAAGAAAGGAATTGATAAATGACTAACCCAAGGGCAGGAAGCTGAAACAGTTTGGGTAAAAGCAGGACTCAAACCCTAGTTTTTCAGATTCCACGTTTGTGATCACTAATCAAACACAAACTTTTCCACACACTTAATTTAAAGATCTATAAAATGAAAATACAGGTACTATATTTATTGAAAAAAATTTATGTAGGGCTTCCCTGGTGGCACAGTGGTTGAGAGTCTGCCTGCCGGTGCAGGGGACATGGGTTCGTGCCCTTTTCCGGGAGGATCCCGCATGTCGCGGAGCAGCTGGGCCCGTGGGCCATGGCCACTGAGCCTGCGCATCCGGAGCCTGTGCTCTGCAGCGGGAGAGGCCACGACAGTGAGAGGCCCGCATACAGAAAAAAAAAAAAAAATTTATGTATAAGCAGACCTGCAGAGTTCAAACCATGTTGTTCAAGAGTCAACTGTATATCCGTATTGGTTCAATAATTGTGACAAATGTACCACACTAATGTGAGATGCTAATAGTAGGGGAAACTGTGTGTGGGGTGCATAGGAACTCTGTACTATCTGCCCATTTTTTTTCTGTAAATCTAAAACTCTACTAAAATAAAATGTTTATTTAAAAAAAATGTTACTCATTTCTGTATTCAGAAAAGGAATTACAAAACTGACATTTTACTCTAATTGCTTATGGTCACTTTCATGTTACAAATGCTTAAAATATCAAATGTGAAAATTCCTTGCTTTGCAGTCTGTAATCTCCAACCCTGCTGAAATTATTGATATGTCTGGCCAGAAGGCAAACAGGATCAGCTATGGGCTGGCCACACCCAGGACTGGGTCTATGCCCAGGCCCTTGGCATCTGAGGGAAGTGTCTTAGCGAAAGATTCTCACACCCTACCAGCTACCAGATCCATTGCTGTCATGACTCCCTGCCCAATAAGCCTCAGCTGGTTTTCCCTAAAACGCGGGCTCCTCATGGGAGTGGGGAAGCCTCCATGGAGGTGGGGGGTCATTTGGACAGGCTGCTCCGTTGGGTGCAAGGAAAGCTACAAGGACTTGGATAATTCTCCTTGTCTCCACTTAACCTGAACTTGCATGTCACGTATTGTCAGGAAATCCTACAACACTACACTGTAAGACGTATGCTCCAGGTGACAATGGAAACTTGGGGATCTTCTAGAAGAGGAAGCAGAGACCAAGAGTGAGGAAGTGGCTTGTTCCAGGTCACAAAGTCAGCCAGTCCAGAGCTGGAAGCAGAACACAGGTGTCCAGATAACTCCAATGCTGGGGAAGTAACACCCAGAAGCTCTTATTTTAAAACAGACATGTAAAATTGACAGTTATGGAAAAGTGGAGAATTGTTGGCTATTTTTGCTTCTTTTATTGTTCCAGAAAACTAATGAATTACTTTTTGAGATGCCAAGTTAAATCCTCTTGGACTATCAGTTAAAATTTCCTTAAGCTCACAGTTATTTGGGGAAAAAAATGACAGCTGGTTTTTCTGTTGATGTTATGCTTTCCAATTTATTCAGCTGCCTGAAGTCTATATAATCCATAAGTCAAATAGGAAATTGTTATTGAAATTAGAAAAGGTTTTGAACTAAATGCTAATGAATATTTGACATATTAAAGTGTATGGAATGCAGCTAAAGCAGGGATTAGAGATAAATTTATAGCTTTAAGTGCCCTTTTAGTAGTCTTGTTTTTCTGAAATATTTTACAGTGTTATCACTCACACTTGGTTTATCGATGTCCTTACATATGTCTGTTTTCCTCTCTAACGTTCATTTCTCAAATTAAATTTCCAAGAATACTATACTTAGGTAATAATGATGAACCAGAAGCTTAAGGGTTGGTTGAGCAATGAAATACAGGTTAAAATTAGTATTACTTTTCTTATACTGTGCTATTTCTGATAGTTTTTGTAAGTACACACATATAATTAAGAAACAAGATTATCATTGTCTAAAAACACAGAATAGATTTGACATAACCTGAAATAATGGAACAAGGCAATTTATTATTGCACAGTTTTACGGAAGAGTCTTATGAGATTTTGTCATGGTTCCTTAAGTTAAATATATTTGAATTTCCATGGTTGCCCTAGAGATGCCAATTAAATTCTCCTAGGTATTGTGTCTATCATTTGGGTACTGTCCTCAACAGTTGACACTTATAAACATTTATTTAAAAAGCAATAGCAATAGCAATAGCAAAAGCAATATTTTTCAACTGACAAACACTATTTTCTACAACTTTAAAATATTAAAAACTACCTAGGTGGTAAATATTTATCTTAGGAAATTGGAAAATACACACAAGAAAAGAAGTCATCTCTAATTCCATCACACAAAGATAATTACCTTCAATAATTTGCTTTGCATATTCCAGGTTTTACACATATTTATATTAATTTTTATCAAAGCAACAGATTAACTAGTATAAAATGCTTTATACTAAAAGCAGATAAAGCATGGATGTAGAGAAGAAACTTATGGACACCAAGTGGGGAAAGCAGTGAAGTGGGGGGAGGTGGGATGAACTGGGAGATTGGGATTGACATATATACACTAATGTTTATAAAATTGATAACTAATAAGAGCCTGCTGTATAGCACAGGGAACTCCACTTCGCTGTACAGTAGAAACTAACACAACATTGTAAAACAACTATACCCCAATAAAAGTAAATAAAAAAATGAAATGCTTTAAAGTGGCCCTTTAGTTAGAATGTGTCTTAAAGGAATACCTAGGTACAAATTGTTGTTGTGTCACTAAACACTAAACCCAAATGTTATCAACTAAGGTTTCATTAAGCTTCTCTACTTCAAGTAAAATTGTACATATCAGAGTTCTTGACTGCAAACAGTTAAGTATACACTTAACATATTGGAAGTCTATTAGGAACTACTGAGATGGAGAATCAGACTTGAAAAATGATCAGGAATCAAAGAAAGCCAGTTGGCAGGAACTATTGCAAAGCCATGGCATAGGAGCGCATTGGTGTGGATGCCACGGGCATCACCACTGCATACAGGACAAGATCATGGCCTGCATGATCACCACCCCATCTGTGCCTCCAGCACCATGGCCTCTCCTGTGGTGTTGCCAGGTACCTCCAGGTTGGACCATGAAAAGACTCTATTAGAAAATCGTTCAATATATAAGAGCCAAAGAAATGTAGCTCCATTTAACAAAGTTAGCCATAGTCTTAGTGGGGCTTTCAGACCTTTACTGGTAGATGGAAGAATTAGGTAATTCTAAGTTTTAAATTTGGGGACATGGGCCATGTGGATGAGGAGAGCAAACCTCTCAAAGATTTGGACATAGTGACTATAAAAAAGCACTCAGCAAGTATTACTATTATGCGGGGGGTGGGGGGAATCCTGTTCATGTAAAGGTCCCACACCTCAAACTCAGCTGAGATCTCTGGTCAGTAACTAACCCAAGTCAGCAGGCTTAGTGCCTCTCTAGCACATAAGTATATTTCAACCCTGGGAAGATCAATCTTCTAAGGAAACATTTAGGGGAATCAAATGGATAGTATTAGCCCTTCTGTTTTAAGATGGATTCTGTGCAATTCAACATGTTAAATATTTGTATCAAAGATAATATGCTGTGATAGAGTAATTCAAATTAAAGCTTGTTTAACTAGGTAATTTATTTTGTTGAAATTTTTAGTGGAAATTTACTATGACATTGAAGCATGCATGTTCATTTAAGAATCACTATCTTGAGAAAGAGCATTATTCCAAATCCTGGGATAAGGCAGAACTTTGTGGTGTGATGTGATCAAGAGCCCCTTCTGCGAGATAATTATTAACCTACATGATTAAATGCTTGAACAATTTTCTGATAGACATTAATTAGCTCAAGAACCTCTTCTAAGAACAGCTCAGCTGACTTTAGCCTGGTGAAATGCCTCAGGACCTTAATCACTGTTTATCCAGTCTTGCTGTCTCCTTAACAAGAATCTTAAAAATCCAGTCTAAAATGATTCTCTAATCATTTCTTCCTACTACAAAATGCCTGTACTAAGTTGCAATCTTTGCATTTCTTAGAAAGCCTTTCCCTTGTAGCAAAACTTAGACCCAGGCTCTGAATCAATTTGTCTGAGAAGTTACTTTAATATTTATGTTCAATTCATTAGACTGTAAAATTTACCATAGTATTTGATTTTTCTCTCAGTCAAAAAGTAGTGCCT
The DNA here is from genome assembly GCF_964374135.1 of Grampus griseus. Lineage (NCBI taxonomy): Eukaryota > Metazoa > Chordata > Mammalia > Artiodactyla > Delphinidae > Grampus > Grampus griseus. The sequence goes on from NC_139001.1 coordinate 10,433,239, forward strand.
AGGGGGCTTCCCTGGTGGCGCAGTGGTTGAGAGTCTGCCTGCTGATGCAGGAGACACGGGTTCGTGTCCCGGTCCAGGAAGATCCCACATGCCGCGGAGCGGCTGGGCCGTGAGTCATGGCCGCTAAGCCTGCGCATCCGGAGCCTGTGGTCCGCAACAGGAGAGGCCACAGCAGTGAGAGGCCCACATGCCGAAAAAAAAAAAGTAGTGCCTAAAAAGAAAATCAGCAATGCTAAATTTATAAATTTAGTTAAAATTGTTTCAATGAACATGATGAATTAAATGTATAAATAAGACCAAAGAGTTACCACAGGTTCCTTTAAAAACTGTTAGCCAAAAATTCATTGATTAATAAGTGAAATAATAAGATTCATAATTTGAAGTTAAAATTTAAAGATGGGTTAGTGTTGAGGATTTGGATTTTTAATAATTAAATATTAATTCTTTTTCGAAAGACTGTCTTCTGAATAATCTTTTCTGTACACAAAGGCCTCCTTCAAAGGCATTGAAAATACATCACATTGATTCCACCAAAACTTGCATAATGAGGGACTCCACAAGGAGCTTGGATCCTGAGAAGCCAAAATAATAATTAATGACTGTGATGAGAGGTGTTTTCTGTTTTTTGGTTTTTTGGTTTTTTTAAGGATGCTGTCATGGTTCTTTTAAATGCCACTGAAAGCTTACCATTAGCCTTTTTCAACTATTCCCCCAAACGGAATCATGAAGCCAATCCTTCTTAAACTTGGTACTTAAATCTCTCCTTTTCAAGCGAGGTCCTCCAAGGAGAAATTCACATAATCAGCTTTATGTCTCAGTTCTATGACTTTTTGTTTTGTTTTGTTTGGGTTTGGTTTTATTTCTTATGTTCACTGTTTCCCACATGTATGGAGTAGAAATACAAGTTTGAAAACAAAGACACAATGTATTGTGTCTTCAATTTGAATGTCTGGTAGAATTAAACTGTACATCCCACAAAGACATTTTTGTTTTTCATCTCCTCACCATGACGTTCCTAGAATTTACAACATTGTAGTGACCCAATAAATATTATACTTGAGTGACTGAATGACATGGAGCAAATTATTAAAAGATGCCCTTAATCGCTTCCATCTTCCTTCTTGCTCTACCTTACTTTCACCCTCACCTGGTTCAGTACATCATTGCCCTCCCTGTGGTTCACCTTAGAGACAAGTGGTACCTAAATTTACTCCTAGGATAAGTATTGGCCTGTAGGGTTAGATGATTTCCTCCAGTTCTAAGGGCAAAGCTGACCTCAGACAGGTCTCAGGACAAAGCCAGAGAGGCTTCAAGCCAGGTTGAGTCGCTGAGTCAGAGGACCAGGTTTGGCATTAGAGAGATGGGGATGTAGGAGAATGTAGAATTATGGGTTGGGAGTAAGTATCTGCAGATTGAAGTCAGCAGATTCAAGAATTCTAAAGGATTTGGTTTGGGATCACCCCAGGCCAGAAGAAACAGGCAGAGGAAAGGGATAAACCTTTTAATTTAATGGAATTCTTGGAATCTGGAACAAAGAAATTGCACATCCACACAAATGCATCACTGATGCACAATGGTTGATGCTAGGTATGTGCTGTCTGCCTTCTGCTCTGGTATTAAAACAGCATCCCGCCTGCTGGGCACTTTCTGCAAAGCAGGTATGGATGGACTCTGGGAAGAAGACAGCCATCTGTAGTTTAATTCCCTCCTGGATCCCACAGCATTTCCTCTCCCAATAACAAGAACAAAGAAAATAAGATGTAGCATATTTTGATGAATTGTAATGTGCTTTGAAATCACATACCAGGGGGTGTGGGGGTGAAGGAATCAAACAAATGCACTACGGAGGTTAAAAAGACCAAATCAATACAATGAAAAAAGCCAAATTTCAGGTTTTTCATGAATAACGATGAATGGTTATTTATGTATAATTGAAGCTACATTCACAACTTTTATATTATTAATTTTCTGGAGGCAATGAAGTAGAGACACCCATTATAATTCTGTTTGAAACATACATTATTAGTCAGAACTGACTACCCTGCTTGTGAGGTCCAGCGCAAAATAAAAATGTAGGGGGCCCCTTGTTCCCAAACAGGAAAAAAGTGTCATAAAGATTTCCCTTCTGTGATTTCTCTCTTGACTTGTCACAGTGCTTTGTTTGCTAGTTAAAGTCATTCAAAGTAAAGAAAAATTAAAAATTTAAATTATTAGTATGAATTTTTTAGTTCATCTTTATACTGTGCAAGGCCAGCTTTCTTTGCATATTTTTAGAGCATTTAACTGGTATGTGGAATCGTCAAAATGACACAATCCTTATTCCGTAGCATGTACATGCATATGTATTGCATTCTTATCAGAATGGTGAGAATGCTGCTCAAAATTAACTCAGCTGTTTTTATAGCACTTCTTGACAAGCACACATTCTACCAAAATTCTCTACCTTTGGTTTAGTGGTGAGTAAGGAAGGACCTAGAGGAAAAGGGACTGTGGGTTGCTCCATCTATAGGTGGTTAGCTAATATAGGGAAGTAACATGAGAAAAAATGAACATATTAGGATTCCGTGGCCGCTTGTGTTTCTTAGAATGCACTGCCTTCTTTATGGATTCAAAACAAGTTCTGGTCTGAACCAAAAGCTTGGTGTCTCCCAGCTGTCAGTGTTTCTGCCTACTCAGTTACAGACATACCACACTTGCTTTGTACTTTCTTTGACTCACACTGAGCTCCCACACATTTTGGGTCCGCTGGAATTCTGTGCTCTTGGCACCTTGCAAGTGCTATACTGGAATGGGACATCCAGAATCCCCGGACACGCACACAGTGTTTATCTTCTACCACATGTGTGCTCCATTGTCTTATCATACTTCACTTAATGAAAGAAAAGTTCAAAGATAAAATTGAGAATTTCAAGACCACAAAAGCAAAGCTTTAAACCAAACATGAGGTCCTTCTGAGCACAGGGCCCTGCTCAGATCACACCTTCGTGAAGACAATTCTGTTGTTGATTTAAAAGATAAATTAAACTTTTACTTGAAAGAGAAGCAATAGTAAGGTGTCAAAGCTTGGACAGGTAGGATTCTCAGCATGTTTGCATATATAATGCTTTTAATGCATGGAGAAATGTACCGTAGTCATCAATGAGTAGAGGTGAGGAGGAAAGCAAAGTGTCTGCAGTAGATACAAGCATCTCTCTCTTTACTTTTTCCTTATAATTTTACAGGGAAACTAATAATGATTCTTCATGATATATTTACAGTTTTATGTCAGATTTCTAGAAAAGCAAAGTTTGGACTGCAGAGTGTCACAGGTGCAGATACTTCTAAATATTTGATTTTGGAATATGGGATTGAAGACAAAAGAGACCCTGATGTAAGAAGAGATTGTGTTTTCAAACAGTTAATTTTTTAGGCGCTTCTCTGGCAGAGGAACTCATTTCTCCTTAGAAATGATGTGATAAATACTGACTGGGTCCTCAGGTCAGTCTGAAACAACTGTAAACCTGGTGTTGTGCATGGAGTGTAACGTTGACAGTGCAATTTAGTAAACAAAGCCTCGAGTGTGATATTTTTATGAGAAACACATTTCAAAGACTAGGCACACATTTCCACTCAACTTACCCTGTGTGAGCAAGGCCTTCCCTGAATCCTATCTTGGTTGGTGGAATTGAAGCCTAAGAGGTTCCTCTGATCCCGAAAAGTGTGTGGGTAGCCGTGAGATGGTGAAAAACCTAGGTCGTCTGTGGTACTGGTAACTTGCTAAATTTCTCCGTTTATAGAAGAGAGGGGGTTGTGGAAGGAAGAGAATGATCATCTGCAGATACTTAGGAGAACATGTCTTGAGGACTGCCTTGCAGAATGCTGGAGGGACATCCCTTTACTGGATGTCCTAAGATGAATTCCTTCTCCATATGTACCTCTCTCTGGGTAGTAACAATTAAGGTTTTCATGTTGTTATAGCAATGTAATTTCAAAACCCGTTGCCCTGTGAGGGTTAGAGAAGCTGAAGTGTGTTGGCCCTTCAGCATAGTATCTCTCTATAACTTGTTGATAAATCTAGACATTTTTTAAAAGCCTTAGGGGGATAAAAAGCTGACCCAACAACTATATTTCAAAAAAACAAGACTATGAAAATTAGAAAGTGATGGTTAAAGGTAATGACCTGTCAATGCTCAGAACAATAATGTTAATAATGATGGCTGACATTTATTTAGGCTTCACTCAACTCACATAATCACCATGATTTATATACATTAATTCATTTAATCCTCATATCAATCCTCTGATATACATATTGTTGTATTCAACATTTAAAAGTGAATTTATAGAGTCACCAAGATGTGAAGTGACTAGACCAAGAAGCTTCTAAGTAGTGAAGGAAAATCCATACTGTCTGATTCTGGGGCAGCTTATCTCAACATTATGCTTTATTTTTATGTTCTTATTTTTGACACAGTTGCTACATGATGTATACTCAGACTGTTGATGCTTTGCTGAATATTTAATATCGAATTAAATTTAATATTATTTTAATTCCCAATTGAAATACTACTCAGAAGTGTTAGGCAAAAATCTGTGTTCATTTAAAAATAAAATTTACTGACATGTTATTAAAAACTATAAAATACTTCATATCCACAAGATGGAATTAGAGATACTTGGCCACAGTAAAAATTCGGCTTGATCAGAAATGAGAGATTATGCCTTAAAATACTACTTATTTGGGGTTAAAACAATTTAACCCTCCTTTCCCATTTTAAAGATTTTTTATAGACAAAGAAAAAATATTGTGATATTAGAATTTTTAGTTCTTCTATATCATATCATCCAAAGGGTAATATAAATGAATTTATCAAATGAATGTATTAAATACCATATGAAATTATTTTTCCTACGTTTCTAAATAGCTTGCATTCTCCGTGCCTCTTAAAAGAACAACAGTACTTCTTCCCCAACCGGGGCACGAACCCGTGTCCCCTGCATCGGCAGGCAGACTCTCAACCACTGCGCCACCAGGGAAGTCTAGGAGCATCTTTTATTCTACTAGTTGGTCTCTTAAACCCCTTGGAATTTTCTGTGTGATGGGAACATCTCTTGGTAAGCTCCTGGATAACTTCAGGATAGAGGTCAGTCCCAAGAAAGACCAAGCCATGATTAGAAGCTTGGAACTTTCAGCCGCACCCCTCCCCCACCCTCCAGGGAGGGGAAAAGGGCTGGAGATTGAGTTAATGATTGATCATGCCTACATGATGAAGCCTACGCAAAGATCTCTTAACTACAGGGATTGTAGAACTTCCGGCTTAGTGAACAGATTCATGTGCCAGGAGGGTGGCAAACACCAGCTTCATAGGGACAGAAGCTCCTATGCTCAGGATACATCTAGACCTTATGTATCACATCCTCTGTTATATAATAAATTGGTATGTAATTATTTCCCTGAGTTTTATGAGCCATTATAGCAAATTCTATTCATTCATATAGAAAATTCTATTCATTCTATTGAACCCAAGGAGGCTACATCCAGACAATGGAATATTATACAGTACTAATTTCAAACCATGAAAACTTATGTAGGAAACTTAAATTCATATTATTAAGTGAAACAAGCCAATTTGAAAAGGCTAAATACTGTATGATTCCCAACTATATGACATTCTAGAAAAGGCAAAACTGTGGAGAGTATAAAAAGATCAGTGGTCACCAGAGGTTGTGGGAGAGGGTATGAGTAAGTGGAGAACAGAGGATTTTTTAGGGCAGTGAACTCTATCAAACTCTGCATGATACTATAATGGGGGATACATGCCGTTATGTATTTTGTCTAAACCCATAGAATGTACAACATCAAGAGTAAACATTATTGAAAAATATGGACTTCAGATGATAACATGTGCCAATGTAGGTTCATCAATTGTAACAAATATACCACTCTGGTGGGGGATGCTGATAAGCTAAAAGCAGACTCCTAAGATGTATATATATGTGTACATGGTAAGATTCCAAGAAAACCCCTGCAGAATGGAATTTGGAAGGCTAGAGTGCTGAGCAGAGATTTCAACATCTTCCTGATGCTAAGGAATGAGAAATTGAGTCCATCTAACTTTATTCATTTCCTGGTCTGCTCAGGCTGCCATAGCAAAGTACCACCAGCTGGATGACTTAAACAAGGAATTTGTTTTCTCACAGTTCTGGAGGATGGAAATCCATGGTCAGGGTGCTAGCACGATCAGCTTCATGGTGAGGCTTCTCCTACAGGTCTGCAGACAGCTGCCTTCTCACTGTGTCCTCACAGAGGACAGAGGGAGAGGAAGCAGGCTCTCTGGTGTCTCTACTTATAAGGGCCCCACCTTCATGGCTTCACCTAAATCTAATTACCTCCCAAAGGCATTATCTCCAAATACCATCACACTGGGGTTAGGGCTTCAACATATAATTTTGGGAGGAAAGAGTTTAGTCCTTAGCAATGGGCATTAGTTTCCTATTGCTACTGTAATAATTGACCACAAACTTAAAACAATACAACGTTATTATCTTACAGTTCCAGAAGCCAGAGGTCTAAAGTGGGTCTAAGTGAGCTAAAACCAAATAGTCAGAAGGGCAGCAGATGCTCCGGGGGAGGATCCATCTTCTTGTCTTTTCCAGTTTCCAGAGGCTATCTGTATTCCTTGGCCCATGACGCCCTTCCATCTTCAGAGCCATCAATGGCTGCTCAAGTCTTCCTCCTGCTTCCATCTCTTTCTTCTGCCTCTCTCTCCCACTAATGACAATTCTTGTTGTTTCATTGAGTTCACACAGATAGTTCAGGATATTCTCTCCATACCAAGGTCAGCTGATTGTCAAACTTAATTCCATCAGCAAACTTATCATTTCAATATAACCTAATGTATTCACAGTTTCTGGAGATTGGAGCATGGATATATTTGAGGGGGTATTATTCTACCCACCACCGTGGGTTTGGTAAACATCTCAAGTTTTCTCTTGAGACCTTAGAAGGACTATGCTCTAGGAAAAAAAGGTCAATATTGAAATAGCCGATGCCTACCAAAACCCAAAACAAACTTCCACAGGACCAAGGTGATCCACTAGACCTCTACCTACCTTTCTCAGAAAACAAAGCATTTTTGAAGGAATCACTATAATTTTTACTCACATGTCTAGCATCTAATCAAAAATATGAAATATACCAAAATACAGAGCAACAAAATGGAAATAAAGGAGAATATAAGTAAATAGAAACAGATCCATAGATAATTCACATACTGGAATTTTTAGGCAGAATATTTAAAATAATTAGGGGTATGTCAAGAAGATAGAGAAAATTTGGGCAATTCCAGTAGAGACTCAGAATCCATCAAAATTGTCAAATGGAAATTTGAGAATGGATAAATATAAGACTGAAACTAACAATTTATTAGATGGCTGTAATGAAATTTCATAAACAGCAGTGCAAAGGGTGAGTGAACTGGAAGACATGTCTTCAGAAAGAATACACATTTATGCATGAAGGAAAAATAATATAAGAGGCATTTAGGACCCAAGAAAAAAGTTTGACATGCATGTAATAAGAGTTCTACTCTGGAAGGATGAATAGAAGCAATATTTCAATTAAGAAAAACATCAAGTTAAACCCATAGAAAGTACAAGGAAGGCAATAAGAGCAAAAGATCTAAGAAATAGAAAGCAGACACACAATAGAAAATAAAATGTATTTTACGATCAATAAACTTGTTAAATCTCTAGCAAGACTGATCAAGAAAAAGATAAATTATCCATTTCACATACATTTGCAAAACTAATTACAGGACTTTATTTTATTGGTTGACTACTGTAAAATAATTCATCCCAAATCTCAGTGTCTTAAAACTATAATACTTTCTTGTTTCTCATATGTCTGTGGGGTCTGCTGGATTTCAGCTGACTGGGCTGTGCTCAGCCAGGAGGCCATGACAAGTGAGTGCACAGGGGGAAGGTGGCGGGGTGGAGGGGTGGTGGGATGAACTGGGAGATTGAGATTGACATATATACACTAATATGTATAAAATAGATAACTAATAAGAACGTGCTGTATAAAAGATAAAAAAATAAAATTAAAAAATTAAAAAAAAACAAAACACAAGTGAATGCACAGAGGCAGAAGAAATATTGGGGCCATAATTCAATCTACCACGATTATCTACAACTGTATACAAATAAATTTTATGATGTAGAAGAAATGGACAAATCCCTTGAAAAACAAAGGAATTGAATGAGAAGAAATAATAAATATGAATATTCCTATACTATTAAATACTTTGAACGGAAAATTAACAATTTTTTTTCACAAACACAGTTCCTGATATGAATAGCTTCACTGGTAAATTTTTCAAACATTTAAAGAAGAAATAACACAAATGTTACATAAACTCTACCAGAAAATAGAATTGGATATAAAACTGCCCAGTTCATTTTTGAGGTTTGCATGGCCTGGATAGTAAAACTGACAAGAACATTGCAAGAAAAATTTCAGGATAAAATTTCTCATGAACATAGGCAAAAATCCTAAACAAAATTGTAATAAATCAAATCCAATACTCTTTATAAGGGATAATATATCATGATCAATATGGTTTCTGTCAGGAGTCTTTGCAAGATGAGGCTAGTATGCAAAAATTGATAAATATAGGTCACTACGTTATCAGGATAAAGGAACACACCATATGAGTCTCAATAGACTCATATTAAAAACCAGCAAACTAAGAATAAAAGGAAACTTCCTCATTCAAATGAAGCATATCTATCAAAAACCTTCAGCTAACATCACGTTCAATGTGCAAATACTAAACTCTTTCTCCTGGAATTTGCAACCAAGTTGAAGATGCTCAAAAAAAAAAAATGTGGGAACTGACAAGAGACTTCAAGGTAGGGGTGGGAGAAGAGAGAGAAACCTTAGTGGTGACTAGGTTAAACAGGTATTAATACATGTTTTCAAGGAATAATAATGAAAAGAGTTTGTAATTTGTAATATGGAAAGATGTCACAGATATATTAAATTTTTTAAAGAGTTGTTTGCTTTTTTTAAAAAATGTTCTCTTTTGTCAGTCTACTCACATGTGTTAACTGTTTTCTCTTTAATGATAAAAAGTTACTTCTAGTGTTACTTTGTGGATGCAAGAATGGAAATGAATGGGGGTTTCTAATTTTTATTTTGCATTTTTCTGTTAAATGTTTGCATTTTTCTAACCCCATACATATTTTCCTTTTACTGTTACTGGTAATAAAGGTGCTTGTGAAGTGAAATTATAAATTATTTTCTTTGCTTCTCTATACATATCTATAAAAAACTAACACATTTTATAATAAAAGGAAGGGGTTGAAAGGAAGATCTGGAATGATCTTTAAATTGTATCACTGCTTGGACAGTGCTAGAGCTGAAGTAGTGGGGTGTTAAAAAATATATATATATGCACATAGATATCCATATATCTGTACATCTCACTAAGTAAAAGAAATCAATAGCCTTTTGTTTTGTTTTGCTTTTTAGTTTTCATAAAAGGAATTTTATTCAAGGGGTCTTTTACTCCTGAGTCCTTTGAAATCTCTTTCAGAAACCCTGCATTTTGTTCAAATACTGTCAGCCAGAGCTGAGAGTTCTCTGCCTCCAATGTGAATGTTCCTTTTTGATGAGTGAGTAACTGGAAAACTTTGAGAATTTTTTACCAGAAATATTAATTACTTCATCACTGGAAGACTCCTGTATACTTTCATATTCCAGCAAATAGCTTGGTAACTTTACAGGAGCAGGAAATGAATTAAAATCATAAAACATAATAAACATTTCTAATGAGTTCACATCTCTGTGCTCAGCTTGTGGCCATGTGGAACCTTGGCAGATCACGCCAGGAGAAGTGACACGATTCCACCAGCCTCCTGGCTACAAGGCAGGAATGTTGCTGGAATGAAAGACTTCAAGGAGTTGAAAACAAGAGCCTTTGCAGATGGAGAACCAGAGAACCTGGGAAGCATGAAAAGAATGCAGTCCCTTAGCTAAATTACCTAACTGGAAATTACTCACCCAGGAGCTCCATCCTGCTGGGAACTCTTGGTCAATCTGTGAAGAAATTAGCAGTTAAAAAGATCTCCAGGCTGAACATCTTTTATTTTGAAAGATTTATAGTCATGGAACTAGAGGAAAAGTTGGAGTGATCCTTCTAGAATCATAATGAATTTGAGTTTTCTTCTTTTTTTCCCTTTTTAAAACGTTTTAACTACTGTTTTTCATGGCTTTTAGAAAATACCTTTTGAGTCAGAGAGAGTCTGATTCAATCCAAATTGTGCTGCCAGATTAGGTATAAACATTATTAGCTCTGTCTCTTATGACATTTTATGAAGTAAAAAAAAAAAAAGTATATGTACTTGTTTAAAAAGGAAGCAGAAATAATAGTAAAAGCAGAACAGGTAGTCCTCGTATTTCAAACGCAAGTTCTTCAAAATATATATATGAGTCACTATTTGAAAACTGAAACAGTTTTTCTCACAGAAGGAATGTGAAGTTGTGTGAAGAGAAGGTTCACAGAAGGAATAGTGCTGTGCTATAAACATTACATATTTTAGCATTTGGGAAAATGTATCCTGGGAATCTTAGTCAAGATGTGCAAGTAACAGAAACCAGCTAGTTGGCTGACTATGAGATGGGAACTCATTAAAAGGAAGCAAGTTTATCTCTTGGAACTCAGGAATGTCAACTGGTGGCATGGGAACTAGGACCAGGAATTGTCTGTAAAACTGTCATTGCTACACCTCTGTGTCTTATCTCTGCCTCCTGGATGAGCAGACAGACTTGTGTTGCCCCCTCTGTATATGGCAGGCAGTACATGGTCACCCAGTAGTTGGTGAGGCTCATCTACTCCCTTTGAAGAGTCCATACTGGACTGACTGGACTAGATCTCAGCTCTAGTTCTAAATAGCCATTAATTGGCCTCATTTAAGTTGGTGTCCACCCGAAATCCAGTGGGATATATGTTTATTACCCAGGTAGCTGACAGCCTCTGTACCTGCGAGCATGGCTAGTCATGTGACGTGCCGTCTGAGGATTGAAGGATGACAGAGAGATTGTGAAAAGATGACCAAGATTCTTACAGATTATGCCTTTAGGGGAAAAAAAATGTTAAGATAGTGAGGACAATGGGTGCTAAAGCAGAATGAAAATATTGGGAGATTGGGATTGACATATATACACTAATACGTATAAAATAGATAACTAATAAGAACATGCTGTACAGCACAGGGAACTCCACTTTGCTGTATAGGAGAAACTAACACAACATTGTAAAACAACTATACCCCAATAAAAGAGAAAGAAAATGGTAAGAAAAAGAAAATATAAATATGGTCTAGTCACGTGACTGTAAAACCTCCTCCTCCTCCAGGGGCTACAATGTGTGAATGGAGACTCTGTGGCAGGTTCCATTCCCTGCCACCTGCTTCAACGACAGCACCTCTCACTGTCTGTTACTACTTTATTGTGGAATGATTTATATCTATTGATGGTTAACATAATAATAATAATATTCCATGCCTACATTAACAATAGAATTGAAACCCCCTGTGTAACTCTCCCTGATCCTCTATCCTGATAAAACTCCTGTCCTCAATTTGGTGGCAAGTTTGTGACAGCTGTTTGTTGAATGAATGAACAATTGACAGAATAAAAGAAAAGCTGGTGGAAGGGTGTCAGACCTTATTCAAACAACTATATATTCCAACCTAATAAATGTGATGAATGTGCTTCAGTTTGCAATGCATGCCACCCTGTGTGATAAGGTTACTGATAGATGATTTATTCTAATTTCAGAGATTTTCAAACCTTTTTCCCTCCCTGGGCCTATCACCTTTTAATATGTTTCAGACAGATTTCTAATGACTGTGATCTAAGACTCTTTGCCTGATTGCCACAAACATAATTTGGGAAATGGTTAGCTCTGAAAGATAAACAATTACTTAAAACTTGCTTTAAATTTTAGGGATTAGCCTACTTTGATCAGAGGTCTTTTTGTGATGTATGCTCAGCAAAAATGTTAAAGGTGACCCTGCTCCAGCTGAATCCATTTTCTCCTAAAACTGTGTCTGCCAGATGTCTGAAAAGGTAGGGAAAAATTGAAATTCATCACCTATTTTTTTTTTTACAACTGCACTAGGTGAGAAAGTGGGCAGAGAGTTACGTTTATATGTGAAACTTTCCTTACATTTTCTTGAAGATCACTCCAAAGTAGAAAGAGATAGGGTGAAGGATAGGAAGGACAGGGGTGCATTTAACACATGATTTTCTAAAGAAAAGAAGTGGGGTAATAGATGCTCAATAGTGGTTGAATGAATGAAGGAACCAGTTACCTTTTGTCCTTCAGTGGTCCATTCATACTATCCTTCTTCTCCATTAACCTTGGAAATACTATACTGTACTCAAGCAGGGACTACACTTTGGAATCAGAAAGGCCTGGGACCCAGCTCTGGCTCTGTTAGTTATGTGGGACTCCCAATAAGTTACTCAGTGTATGTTTCCCAGGGCTGATCACAAACTTGATGACTTAAAACAACAAAATTTATTTCTAACTTCTGGAGGTCAGACGTCTAAAACCCAGGTCTCAGCAGGGGTATGCTCCCTTCCAGCAGCTCTAGAGGAGAATCTGTTTCCCGGTTCTTCCAGCTTCTGGTGGCTGACAGCACTACTGGGCTTGTGGCTGTATCACTTCAAGGTCAGCATCTTCAAATCTCTCTCTGGTCCTTCTTCACATTACAATCTCCTCTGCGTGTGGTTAAATCTCACCCTGCCTCTCTCCTACAATAACACATATGATTGCGTATAAGGCCCACCTGGATAACCCCTGATAACCTCAAAAATCTGAGCTGGATATGCCAGTCGGACACCAGTGCTCACATTTCCTTTAAGCCAAGGTTTGTTGATTTTTTTGCTAAACTCACTACCAGGGAAATCTTAGTCATGTTGACATCAACTTTAAAATCTTTCCTCTGGGCACCAAAAGCAAAAGTAACTGGATCCAACATCTTTCAAATATGTCTGTTACTTCATTAACCTTCTCTTTTCCATAGATCAGTTCTCCTGAGATGCCGGTTTCCCTCCTCACAGCAAAAGTGGCTGACGAGGTTTCTTGCACCTTGGGATAAATGCTGACACAGCCTGACAAGACATGAGATGGAAAAACAATAGTGTGTCACCAGAGGACTGCATCAATGCTGCTTGTTTTGAATTTGTCCAAGACGATCGAAAACGTGTCCTTGTGAAAAACATGCAGGTCCAGAGATTCATGGGTCTGAGAAGAGATGACTGATAAAATTACTAACAGGCTCACTGGCACCAGCCTTTCAGCAACAAATTCACCATATTTCTCCTTGTATAAGCATTTTCCGTGCTGTGCTCCATGCTGCTAGGATAAAAGAATACAATAAACTCTGGATTATTTGATATTTTCCTAATGTGCTTCTCTCCTCTTCCATTAACACTGCTACCCTGACCTTCACCTTACCACGAAACTTCTTGAAATAATGATTGAAACACCCTTCCTCAGGTGCTTGCTTTCACTGTAGGGTCTTGCAATCTGAATTATTCTACTGATATTACCAAACTGAAGTCAATCCGTGGAAATCACCCAATTTAATGCCTTTTCCTAACTCCTTCATCTTTAGCATTAATCTGTCATGTTTTGCACAATTTCTAACACCTTCTTTGTCCCCTCACGTTCCTCCCTCCCCACTTTTGTCTTCCATGCCCCCAGCACAGTTCCAATTTTATTCTTTACTCTTTCACTTTTTTCTTCTTTAGTTTTCATCCCTCCTTCTGGAACATTCCTCATGTTGTGACTTTGGTATTCTCTTCTTAAATCTCTTTTCACTCTACCCTTGACACCAATTCTGTAGTTTCAACAATCATGGCCATTTTGGTTTTAGGCTTATATCTCTCAGCCACTGAAGTTCTATGGAGAAAGAGGGGTTGATGAAAGGAGAGAGATAATTTCTCTAGTCCTGACCTTTTCCTTACACATCCCAAGGCCCCCTGCACAACTCTGCTGTGTATCCTGTTGATACCTCCAACTCAACATGACCTTCAGACCAGTCCTTTCCTTTCCTCCATATCATTCTTGCCACAGTTTATTAACCTCTCAATTAATCCGGTTTAATACCATTCATTCATCTGTAATTTTTCCCTTCCACTTTCAATCCATCATAAAAATCTGTAAAATCTATCTCCACATGGCCAATTCACCAAATGTCCAAATCTACTTTTCCAGTCCTCTTTTCTACTGTTTACAGATAAAATTAACATTTATCTCAACTTACGATGTCAGAGTTCATACGTCATTTTTTTTAAAAGAGGATTGAGGGTGATGTTTCCATTGTTCCTAATTATCAAGTGTGCTTTGCAAAGATTAAGTAACTTGCCCAATGTCACACCTCTAATAAGTGACATAGTTAGGAGGAGGGCCCAGCTCATCTCATGCCATATATCTTACCTTTTACAATATAAAATGATGTTTTCCAGAGGTATTTCAAGCTACAGTCTTGCTCAGTATGCCCTTACAACTATTCTGACAAATACATCCCCTCGTAAAAGCAAATGCTATCTTGAACCAATTTTGGAATCATTCCCACACTCATCCATTTCCATGCAAAATGTTCTCATCACCAAATCCCAAGTGAATTGACAACTGCTCCATGCAGCCCTTTCTCACCAGAAAAACCACATCCTGTTGAATATCTATGGCTCTGTGTTTACATTGTTTTCCAGGCACATAAGACACAGGACACGTGTCAGAGTTATTTAAGTACTTAAGTCTATTCCTCTTTAGTGTTCAAGTGCTGATCTTGTATCTCTTCATCTCCCACAGAAAAGAAATGCCTATTGCAGAGACTTGACCACAGCAGGTGCATAATAAATCTTGACAGAGTGAATCATTTCTTGACAGAGTTTTGAGTTTCTTGTTTAAATAATATGAAAGTTTAAATCGTTTATAAAATATTTTAGATGTGCAAGAGATATACAATGATACAGTGCATACCCTTCAACACACTATCCAGCTTAAAAAAGAAACATTACTGATGGAAGTTTTTTATGCATCCGCTACCCATCCACCAACTCCTCTGTTCTGAATTTGATGTGTTTCCATCTGGTTCATTTGGTTTTTACTTTTCATTCTTATTTATAATTCTTTAAATATGACAAATACACTCCCTACTAAAAATGAATTCACAAGGAAGCAGGAGAAATGGGTGAAACACTTCCCTAAGGCTCACTAACTCTTAGATCTGCAGTTGGACTTCCATCAGGACAGGCTGGACTAATATTCAGTTGAAGCATAAGCCTAATATTTATTTTTAGTCTGGAAAAACATATATGGTCAGCATCTGAGTTCCCTAGAGGAAAAACAGGAAAATTTTTGTGGCACAAGCTGTTTCACTGTGTCTGAGAAGGCTCCCTTAGTTAGGTCTCTTTGTTCTGTTCCTTACTAATATATTTGTATCCAGAAATTAAGTATCTGTTATTATTTCCTCCTCTATGAGAAATAGACATGCTACATAATGGAACTTTTTGAAATTTTTTCTTTCTGTTTGTACTTTCAGGATTTTTTTAAAAGTATGAGGACATTTTTAATGGAATTTAAGATGCTATTTACAAAATAAGTTATGGTAACATTAAGGGATTTTGTAATATACAGGATATAATGTAATATGAGACAATTTGGAATTCGATGCTATATCCAATGTATTTAATTTTAAGTATTCCTCTTTTTCTTAAAATATGTATCTTCTTTTTAAAGGAATATTTTTAAAGAATAATAATAAGATGAATATCCATGAAGTTAGCACTCAGTTTAAGAATTAAATTGTTACTAATTTAATATATTACCTTGCATCCAATTGATTGTCTTTTTTTATAGTATTGCAAATCTATTCCTTCTTTGTATTCCTTTTGAAATTGTTTCAGTTCAACCCCTTCTGTCTTACTTACCACAATTATTGCCACATCTTAATATCTGGTTCCAATTTTGTGCTACTCAAAAATGGAGAGATATCAAGAATCAAGAAGACAGAGATTAAAATATCAGTTGCTACAAGGAGTTTGTTTTTAATATGGCTAAGTTAAGTTCTTATCAGACTGATCCTACCACAGAGAGCAACCACAAACTCTGGAGAAAGTATGAAAGAAAGCTACCCAAAGCCACTAGAAGGAGTAGGAAAATTCCAGAGTCAACATTTGAAAGAAGGGAACAGCATGGGATACATTTCCCATTTTGTAGCTTTACTGTTAGCATGGAGGCAGGCTACAATCAATGATATGTGGAGTGAAAAGCTTTTCTAAATAAGCTTCTGAAAAAACCAGAAGATAGAGTTTGGGGCAACAATAGCTACTGGTAAGTGAGGTAGGGACATCACTACAAAGCAAGCCAGAAAGAGGGCATCTCAAGATTGGTTTATAAACTAGTAAAATTTGTGGGTGAACTCTTAATCATGCATACACAAAGACTCAAAGCAGCCCAGCTCAGGATAAAAGAATGGAACTCAGATTTAAACTGTTAGTTAACTAATGCCACATAATTTGCCTTTGAATTCAACAAAGCAAATTTCTTGCTAAAACAAACAAAACAAATATCAACACTCTTGAGGCTCTTAACAGAACGAACTCAATGCCTAGATATGATCTAAAATTATTTGACATACAAAGAATCAGGAAAATGTCAGCCATTTTCAAGGGAAAAGAAAATTAACAGACACAACTCCAAAATAATCAGATACTGAAATGAGCAGTCAAATGTTTTACAGCAGCTACCAAATTATGCTCAATGAGCTAAAAGAAAAATACAATTACAATGAATAATAAAAGAAAAAGTCAGTAGAGAAGCAAAATTATAAAAAGAAATAACTGGAAATTCCAGTCATAGCAGCCACATAGGATAGGCTTATTAGCAGAATGGAATCAGAAGAGGAAAGATAAAGTGAGCCAGGAGTTGAGTTAATAGAAGTGATCAAATCTGAAGATGACAGGGAAAAAAGGATTGAAAAGAAATGCTGACAGAGCCTCACAGACCTGTGGGATAATATTAACATTTAATGTATGTGTATAATTTGAGTTCCAGAAGGAGAGAAGAGAGAGAATGATGCAAACATTATTTTAAAATATAGAGGTCAAAATGTTCCTATATTTGTTGAAAGTAATAAATCTACAGATTTATAGAGTTCAGTAAACATCAAGCAAAATGAAGGTAAATAAAACTGTCTAGTCACATCAAGTCAAATTGCTAAAAACCAATTATAAAGAAAATATCTTGAAAGAAACCAGAGAAAAGTGACATATTACATACAGAGGAACAGCTTTTCAGATGAACTTCAAGGTTGCATAGAAACTACAATACTGATATAATGTAGAACATATCTTTAATTGCTGAAAGAACATATCTGTCAACTCAAAATTCTATATTAAGCAAACATATATTTTATTAATGAAGTTGAAATAAAAACATTTTTAGATAAAATAGAACTAAGTGAAATTTTCTCCAGTAGATAAACACTATAAAACATGTCAAAGGAAATTTTATGGACTGAAAGGAAATGATACCAAATGGATACTTGGATAGTCAAGAAAAAGTGAATACCAGCAAAAATGGTAAAATTATGGGTAAATAAAGAAGACTACATTTTCCCTTTAATCTGTTTAAAGCACATGGCTCTTTAAAAGCAAAAATTATAATATTGTTATGTGGAAATTATATTGTATGTACTTTAATACATATGACAAATTTGCACAAAGAATATGGGGATGCATGCATGGCCATATACTGTTGCAAGTTTTCTACATTTAACATGAAGTCGTGTATATTAAGTCTAACTAGACTCTGAAAAACCAAGGATTAAACATCAAAAACTAATGCAAAGGAGTATAATTGAAGAGCAAATACAAGATTTAATGTAGAATTTTAAATATATTCAAATATTTTAAAAAGAAAAAATCAGTAAAAAACCAGAAATAGAGGGAGAAACAGAAAACAATAATATGGTAGACCTATATGCAACCATGTCAAAAATTACATTAATTGCAATGATCAAAGCACTACAGTTAAAATGCAGGAATTGTCGTAACTATATGCTGCCTATAAAAATGCACTTTCAACACAGATAGTTCAAAAGTAAATGGATGGCAAAAGATGTAGCCTGCAAACAGTCTAAGAAGGCTGAAGTGGTCATATTAATATCAGATAAAATTGACTAAAAGAAAAAGAGTATGTCCAGAGATAAAGAGGGACACTTTGTATGATCAAAATGTTTAATTCTTCAGAAGCATATAATAATCACAAAAATGTGTGAATCTAGTAATAGTACTCCAAAAGAATATGAAAAAATTGACAGAATTCTATAGCAAAATATGCAATTTTATAAGAGATTTTAACTCCCTTATTTTGGCAGTTGAAAGAACAAATGCACAATATAAGAAGAAAAAATAGGTAATCTAAATGATGCTATCAATTGCCTTACCCTTGGTATTTATAAGACATTCACCAACAACTGCAGAATACACATTGTTTTTTAAGTGTGGATAAGTTCATCACAATAGACCATATACTGAACCATAAAACATGCTTCATTAAGTTAGAATAACTGAAATCACGTAGTCTCTTACCAAGATGGAATTAAACTAGAAATACATAATAATAAGATATTTAGGAAAACAGAATGTTTGTAAGTTAAACAATATAAACAAGCCATAGAAAAAAATCACAAAGAAAAGTAGAAAACATTTCTAACTGAATAATAGTGCACATACATTTCAACATTTGTGAGATGCAGCTAGCTGGATAGAGAGACATGCATGGCTTTATATGCTCTCATCTGGGAAAAAAACAAAAGAAAAGACAAATTATTATGCAAATACTGAAACTTAGGAGGCCAAAAATGAGAATTACAAGTAAACCAAAAGTAAGAAAATTATTACAACAATGATAATAAAAGCAAACATCAATGAAATAGAAAAGAGACAAATAATTGAGAATATAATCAAAGTAAAATAAAACAGTAAGAGTTAGGTTTCATTTTTTAAAAATCCTTGTCAAAGACACCATTAAGAAAATTAATAGGCAAGCCACAGAATTGGAGAGAATATTCACAAAACATATTTGACAAAGTACTGGGATCCAGGCTATAAAACGTTTATAACTTAGTAACAAAAATACAAGCAACCCCATAAATTTGGGGCAAAGTTCAAACAGACATTTCCAAAAGAAGACATACAAATGGCCCATAAGCCTGTAAAAATGTTCAACACAATGAGTCATTAGATACATTCAAATTTAAACCTCTATGAAATACTACTGCATAGTCAACAGAATTGCTAAAAATACAAAGATGAATAATACTAATTGTTGTTGAGGATGTGGGGAACTGGAATTTTCATACAATTTTGGTGGGAAAGTGAAATGTAACAACCAGTTTGGATAAAGATCTGTCATTTTCTTATAAACATAAGTATACACCTACTCATCAATTGTAATCCTATGCAGTTACTCAAAAGACATGAATGTTCACCAAAAGATTTTTGCAAGATTGGTCATAGTATATTTATCCTAGTAGCCCTGAATTGGAAACAGCCTACGTATTCATCAGCAGGGGAATGGATAAACTGTGGCGTATTCCTAAAATGGAATACTCTTCAGCTATAATAAAAGAGTAATAGGCGAATCTCAAAAGCATTATGCTAAGTGAAAAAACCTTTACACAAAGGTCCATACCGTATGTGTGATTCCAGTTATATAAAGTTCCAGAACAAGCATTTAATCTATGGTGGTAAAAAATCAGAAGTTGCTCTTGAGGCGAGGGGGTAAGAATTTACTGGAAAATGGTGTAAGATAACTTTCTGGGTTGATGGTAATGTCCTACAACTTGACAGAGGTTTTGGTTACCTCGGTGTGTGTATTTGTCAAAACTCAACATATGTGTATTTAAAATGTGTGCATTTCATGGATTGTTTAGTTTATATCAAAATAAAAAGAAACTGTAACTGTGTGTACACTGAAAAGAACTTAGGGGAAAGTTTAGTGTTATGTTGAGGCATTACATTTATGTACCTCAAAAAATATGATGGATTAATCAGCGGATAGAGAGATGGAGAAATGGATGGTTATGTGTTAAAACATGTTCGGTAAAATGTTGATGGTATATAGGTATTTACTGGAAAATATTGTTTAACTTTGCTGTGTTCGAAATTTTTCATAATAAAATGTTGAATGAGGAAATAAAATACAAATAAAATTAGATATGAGAAAGACATCTAAAATATAAAATTAAGAATTATAATTATGAGAGCAGTATGGAGTCTCCTTAAAAAACTAAAAATAGAGTTGCCATAGGACCCAGCAATCCCACTCCTGGGCATATATCTGGAAAAGACAAAAACTCTCATTCAAAAAGATACACCCCAGTGTTCATAGCGCTATTTACAATAGTCAAGACATGGAAGCAACCTAAGTGTCCACTGACAGATGGACAGATGAATGGATAAAGAAGATGTGGCATATATATAAAGAAATATTACTCAGCCATAAAAAAGAATGAAATCACGCCTTCTGCAGCAACATGGATGGACCTAGAGATTCTCATACTAAACAAAGTAAGTCAGACAAAGACAAATATCATATAATATCACTTACATGTAGAATCTAAAAAAATGAACTTATTTACAAAACAGAAACAGACTCACAGACATAGAAAAGAAACTTATGGTTACCAGGGGGGGTGGGGATCGGGGAGGGATAAATTAGGAGTTTGGAAATAGCAGATACAAACTACTGTATACAAAATAAACAACAAGGATATAGCACAGGGAACTGTATTCAATATCTTGTAATAACCTATAATGGAAAAGAATTTGAAAAAGAGTATATATAGATAGATAGATAGATAGATAGATAGATAGATATGAATCACTTTGCTGTGCTCCTGAAACTAACACATTGTAAATCAACTATACTCCAATAAAAAAAGAAATATAATCATTTCCCAATATATACAAATATTGAATCATTCTGTTGCACAGCTGAAACTAATATAATGTTATATGCCAATTATATCTCAATTAAAAAAGAATAATAAATCAGCTGATGCAGATGTTGGACAACAGGACTGCAGTGTGTTGGCCAAATGGGACCGTTAGTAGTAAATCTAGATTTAAACACTTGTCAACCAATCTATGTTCTCAGGACCACCAGGGGCGTCTGCCTGGGCAGAGTTTACAGTGTGGCTGGGAGATAGCCAGGCATCTCCTAAATAAAAAGAGGATGTTAGTCGAGCTGCATGTTCACTATTTTTTGACTTAAATTCAGGTATTCCTGTCCCATGGTGAGGGTGCAGTGAGGGGATGAAAAAAGGCCAAGAGATTGCTCAAAATTCTCTTCCTCCGTATCAGTGGAAACAGCGGAGTGAGGGCCAGGGTTCCACAAAAACCCTGAAGACTTCAGGGTACTGAAGGGAGCTTACCTTCTTAAGGAAACCAGAGCTTTAATTACTGACTTCACACTGCATTTCTGAGTGACTTGTGTCTATCCCAAATTAATCATGAATTTTGAATAGATAGTAGGAAATCTTGAATAAAGTTAAATAGGCATTTACACAAGATAGGATTTAAATTCAGAGCATCAGTGAAT
Source organism: Grampus griseus (assembly GCF_964374135.1). NCBI lineage: Eukaryota > Metazoa > Chordata > Mammalia > Artiodactyla > Delphinidae > Grampus > Grampus griseus. The sequence continues at coordinate 10,454,910 of NC_139001.1, forward strand.
GCTATGTGGATTGGGAAACTATGAGAGTAAATTCCTGATAACAGAATAATTATCCTAAAATTAAACCCCAGAGGATGCTTGTCATTAGGTGGTAGAAGGTGTGAAAGGATTCAAGAGGAAGGAGAACCAAACAGCAGAATATCAAACTAGAAAAGGTAGCAGAGATTTAGAATAAGTATTAAGAGAGATTAATACAAAAAGAGCAGAAAAAAACAGTGCTGGAACATGTGAGTAAACAGTTCTTGTTTGCTTACAACAGGCACTGGAGCAAGGAAGTTAAGAAAGGTGACTGGTAGAGTTTTAGTCCCTTTGGGCTGCTCTAGTGATATATCCCAGACTGGGAAGCCTATAAACAACAGAAATTTAATTCTCATAGTTCTGGGGGCAGAAAGTCAAAGATCAAGGTGCCAGAAGGGTCGGGCGAGGGCCCTCTTCCTGGGTCAGAGCCAGTGCCTTCTCGCTGAGCCCTCAATGGTGGAAGGGGCTAGGGAACTCTCTGGAGTCTATTTTTTTCAGGCACTAATGCTATCCATGAGAGCTCTAACCTCAGGACTTAAGCACTTCCCAAAGGCCCCACCCACTAACACCATCACCTTTGGGGATTAGGATTTCAGCATATGAATTTTGGGGGGACATTCAGACCACAGCAAATAGACATGACATGGGGGAAGCAGATGTTGATTACCTAGAAGTTTTGCCTCAAAAAGCACAAGGCGAGGCTAATCTCCCAGATCTCTCATTCTATCACCCAACAGCTTCCTAATGAATAGGGAGGGAACACAGCTTTTACAAGGAAAATAACCCCCTGTCGCTGTGAAGACGTGTCTTACTTATAAAGGTTGCACCAAGTGCACCATATAGTATGCAGCCCATCCAAAGCAATCCTTTTGTGAATGGAAATCTCAGGGCTCACATGTGACTCATTAGACTGCACGTGTCCTGAAATAAGGGTGATGGGTCCCTCACCGTCTCAGCAAGTTGCTTTCAAAGGGAGAGCAGCCTACGCCTGATTTCTGTTTGCCCGTAGCTGCCAAAACACTTTTCAACTTATAAAGGAGGCAGTCAGCTGCATTAGAAGTGAATCCCTTTCTTAGCAAATGACATCTCAGCACAGACTGCCAAGAGAGCGGCCAAGGTACTCTGCCTTGCCAGGAAAGGGAAACTGAGGAGCAGAGCGGCCGCCTTCTGCATCCTGTGAGAGGCAGGAGGGTTTCAGCAGTCAAGCAGTTAACCTGAATTTACCTGGGGATTTTTAACCGGCACAATCACACTTATGCAATTAAAGTGTAGACCTCCAGGCTGAGGTATACATATATGTACGTATGCTTTGGGGGGAGGGGAAAAGAGTATGTTAATAAAGAAAAAAAAATGTAGCCGAAGATGGATTCTTGGAAAACTGAATCCAACAAACCTTTTTTGGAAGGTTACCATATACAATCCTTGTGTGTGGTAAGGAACATTCGGCCCCGCCTTCTAGTCACTAATTTAATCATGATGGTGGGGCCCCAGCATGGGTCTCACCCTCTTCAGTAAAATACCTGCTTAATTAATTGTGCAGCTAATACCTGACACAGGAAGTGGACCCAGAGGCAGAGTTAGGGGGTCAAAAGACTTGTGGAGGAGAAACAGCTTGGAAAGAAAAGGAACACCTAGGTAAGGACTGACACAGCCTCTGCAGCCCAATGGGGCACTCCAAGGCCAAGCTGGCCCATGAGACCTGACCTGCCTTGGGCAGAAATGATTGGGAACTTGCTCAACCAGTGTCTGGAGGGAGCCCTGAGCATGAACTGGGATGGATCTTGAATAAAAAACAGCAGGAAGTCATCAGCCGATCACGCTCTTCACCAGGAGGTGGTCCTAAAGGGGGTCTTAGGGGCGCACCTTGGTGTGTGCATAATCCCAGAACACAAGTAAGGAGCATCTGCATCAGCTCCTGCAGAGCCTGAAGAGAGAGAGAAGGCTACTGTGGAGCTCCTTAGCTGTTCACCTGAGAGAAAAAAGGACACCCTGACCAGTCCCTGGAATCGCAAGTGTACATGAGCTGGAAGACTCTGAAGATCATCACACACAGAGCACTGTTTCACCACCACTGAGAAAGGAGACATACCAGAAGATGGTCACCGAGAATGCCCAGCTGGAGGAGGAAGGGGCAGACTAACTCTTCACCCTGAGCGTAGCTGGGCTTTGTGGATTCAGGGGTAGGAGTTCTTAGGGGCTGGGGGCTTATGGGTACAAAACTCACTCTCATCCATCTGTGAGTGATCTGCTCTGCTCCATGCCTGTTTTCAGCAGGGGAGGCTGTAAACACAACGCTTCCTCTGGAGTATGCAGAGTTCTGGCAACTCTGGGAAGTCAAGGATGACAGCCCACTATACCAAAAGACTTCCCATATTTCTCCTCAGGTAAGATTCCCAAGAACTATCGCCACTGGGAAAACTTATGGCCAGGATGGATGGAATCAGTTTTGTTAAGGTAAGGAAGCAACACTTCCCCTGGAAAATACGTTATCTAGTTGTACAGAATGTCCACCGATTATTGGTCTTTTGATATCTCCTGTGTTTATACAAATTCTTATTCCCAGGATTACTAGTAAAGTGTGATGAGAAGAAGGCAAGGTCAAAAGAGTTCATCCACATTGATCTCAAATATTCAACAATATTTAAGAAGACTAATGGCATCACTTTGAAACGTAATCTCTAAAGATGGGACTGATGGAAAATCAGAAAAAGAGGTGTTTTTAGTTGAAATAGCTAAAATATTATATTTTATCATCACTTTTATTCCACAATGGGTAGGCAAATTCTTGCCCTTTATATTTATTTTTAGAATTATTAGGGAAGAGAAATAGGTCTTAAATATCATGCCTGTTCTGTTGACTTTGGGAAATGACTCAGAAAAATCATCTGGGTTCCAACAGCCATGGGGACTTTCTGAAAGGTAAACATTTTTTCTATTTCACACCCTTTAATAAAATTTAATACCCTGATGATGGAACCTTGTCCTCAGAAACAACCTCTACTTTGGGACATGGTGAAATCTGCCCCCTTCTCCTATTCCTGTATCTTTCTTCAGCCTTTTCTTCCTGTTTCTCTTCTATTTCTTGTCTGCTTCCTTCTCTGTCACTGAGTGCCTTCTACGTATACCACATGGAAGGGTTAATCCTCATGGGGAATTTGGGACACAGTGATAATATCCTCATTCTAGTGATGAAGAGACCAAGGCTCAAACAGGCAAAAAGGTATGTCCATGTCTCTCTTCCCCCATCATCACCCTCTGTTTTATCTGCCTCTCTTATTTATCTCTATTTATATAAGCAGAGCGACTAAGTGTATTTTAAAATCTCACTCTGGCAACTTATTTACATGTTTTCGTGATTAGTTGTTTTTTAACTGATGATGGACATTAGTGATGTGACTAATGAGCATAAAAATATCACAACTGAAGGAGGAAGAATTAGAAGAACAGAGGACGAACTGGTCTGAAATGAAAGATATACTCAAGGTAATTAAAAGCTGATACACACATATTGCTAAAGGAAAGAAACAGTCTAGAAAGGCTACCTAGTGTATGATGCCAACTCTATGACATTCTGGAAAATGAAAAACTATAGAGACAGTAAAAATGACCAGTAGTTGCCAGGGGTTGGAGTAGGAGGATGAACTGGTGGAACACAAGACTTTAGGGCAGTGAAGCGATTCTGTATGATACTCTAATGGTGAATACCTGACATTATGCATTTGGCAAAACCCACGGAACTGTACAACACAAAGAAGGAACCCTAATGCCAGCTATGGACTTCAGTTAATAATAATGTGCTAATATTGGTTCATCACCTGTAACAAATGTACCTCACCAATGCAAGGGCTTAATAATAGGGAGGATTGAAGGGAAACTCTGCATCATTTTCTGGCCAATTATTGTGTAAACCTAAAACTGCTCTAGAAAATAAAGTTTATAATTTTTTTAAAAAGGACTTCCTTAAAAAAGTACCTGGGGCAGGAGGCAGATTGGCCACTGTCCAGATGTCAAAATATACCCCGATTCTGGGACACATCTTACAGTTGCTGGATAGGTTACCTGCTAAATGTCTGAGCCCCAGTGAATAATGCCAGGTGGTTTTACATCATGAACAAAGGACAAAGAGAAACGGTTCTAGTATAAATTTCCATTTTTCTCTGTTCACTGCAGACGGCATGCTCCTGCCTTTAAGTCATAGACAGATGGCTCAGTGACAGGCGGCGGGTATTCGCATGTGCAGGACTGAATCTCATTACACTCTAACAAGAAGATTATAATGCAGACAATCAAAACCGAGTCTGGCTGATCGCATGTGAGAGGCACTGATTTTTTTTTTTTTTAAATAAAGGCAGGGACATTTTCATGCAATCTGAGAAACCTGATAATGAATGTTACTTTCATTATCTTTTATTTTCCTTTGTCCCTTGAAAATCTAAGTAAACCAATGCAATTTAAAAGCTAATTTCCAATTACACTGCAGTTATTTTTATGACTGTGTTTTCCTCCAATATCATGTAGGAGAGATTACCTCCTCGCTTATTATTAATACCTTGCTAGAAGTTCTTTATAAACTACTTTCTACTCTGTAAGATACGTGCGATCAATAAAGAAAAAAGTCTCAGCAGAGTCCACTAATATCATCATCCACAAACTCACCAAATTTCAATATATAACAAATGGCACAGGCCTGTATTTTAGTTTATAATATGAAGTACATGGTATGGGACCAGACTTACTTAAAAATACACTGAAAATAGTAGCAATCTCATATATTTTGTGGAACTCATTTAATTAAGACTATGCATCCATGCAAGACTGCTTTGGGAGTAGAGGTAGAGAAAGGCTTGGTTTTTTTTTTTTTTTTTGAAATTATTAACAACTTTAAAAATTCATCCCTCTTTTAAAATGATCACTCCATGTCCTGTAAGCATCCTGGGACAGGTGGAATTTCAAGAAACTCTTTCATGCATAAAAGAGAACAAGCTTAGTAACCTGAAAATTCTAGCACTCTAAGTGCTGTGAATATATGTGAAAGCAATTGAATTAATAAATCATAAGGGCGGTAAAGGGATGATGGATGTTTCTCAGAGTAACTGAGGGCTCCAGCAGATATTAGGGACTGATGGAATAAGTGAGGCTGGGTAGACATTGAAATCAGAAAATATTGTTGAGCATCTGTTGTATATAATGAGGTGGGGTGGGGATAAGACGGGAGTTAGTTTATATAAGAAGGCAGGCTACCATGAAAAGTCTCCTTCCCTGCTGGCACAGCGGTTAAGAATCTACCTGCCAATGTAGGGGAAACGGGTGCAGCCCCTCGTCCGGGAAGATCCCATATGTCGTGGAGCAACTAAGCCCATGCGCCACAACTACTGAGCCAGCGCTCTAGAGCCCATGAACCACAACTACTGAAGCCCGCGTGCCTAGAGCCCCTGATCTGCAACAAGAGAAGCCACTTCAATGAGAAGCCTGCGCACCGCAACGAAGAGTAGCCCCCGCTCGCCACAACTAGAGAAAGCCCATGTGCAGCAACGAAGACCCAAGGCAGCCAAAAAAAAAAAATGTCTGTTGAGACATTTCTGTTGAGACAGAAAAATTTCTGTTGAGACAGAAAAAATTTCTGTCTCACAGAAATGCTAGGTAAAGTGATGAAAACATCATGTCCATTGCATAGCTGAGGTGCCAAGAAAGAAGGAAAATCCCTGTGTGGCAGAAATAAACCACAGAGAAAAAAAGGTGAACAGAGGTACAATTTTCCTGGGAGGGTGGTGTGTGTCAGGGAGGGATGGTGACCAAAGTGGGGACTGGACTGTCATTTCTTTGTGCAACCAAGAATAGAGGCCTTCAGCCTGTATGAAACAGGTCATGATTAAGAAAACATCTGCATCCTCGAGGAAAATGATCCCCAAACAAATGTATGCACCCAAATGAGAAGGCAGTGACTAACCTTGTCTACCCTTTGGGGCCATTGGGTGGAAAATGTTCCCCTGAGAATTCTAAAACCCAGCCCTGTCCACAAGCGTGGTTTGTAGTAGGAAAGTGCAACTATCTGTGATCCAGGGAAACAGAATACCAGAAATTTTCCTAAAACCGTGTACAGGTTTCCTAGGACTGTGGAAATACTACTTTTCATTTGGCAGAAGAAAAGGCAAGACTGCTTTAGATCCATGCCACCAGGATTCCCAGATAGAGCTCTGCCTAAGTTAAGTTCACAATCCAAAATTATAAAACATGCAAGAGAACAAGCCACCATAAGCAAGAAATAGCACATGCCAAAAAGGAGGAGTAGAGTCCTGAGACTGTCTGATAAAATAAGTATCCAATAGACGTGTAAACTAGATCTTAAATGATTCGAGTTATAAAAGAAGATGTAAAGAACATAAAACAATAGCACCGCAACAGAAAAGCAGATTAATTTTCAAAAAATGTGTCTTAGAAATTAAAAGAAAGCCTAGTCATTTAAATTTAATTCTCAACGAATAGGTCAAATTGTAGAGCAGATACAGCTGAAGAATTAACCTAGACAGTAGCTCTCAGTCTGGCTGCATATTAGAATCTCTGAAAACTTTAAAAAAATCCCAGTCTCCAGGTTATACTCACAGCAGTTAGATCAAAATCTCTGAACAAAGGATCTAGGCATCAGCATTTTTTAAAGTTCCAAGGTTGATTACAACCTGAGGTTGTTCTAGCAAGAGCTGCCTCAGGGACAACATACAAGATATTGGGTAACGCAAACAGCATGACGCAGAGGAAACAAAGACACACGAACACAGAAACTAGGTCTGTTCTAGTTCTGGCACTGCTTTGAGTGCCTTTTCTGTGCCAGATACCAGATAAAAAGTGAAACACACAAGCGAAGAATTTCAAAGTGCATCTTTAAGTACAGTCACCACAAAATCCAAACCCACCAATGTGCTGCTTGTATAGGAAATTAGAAAGAAGTTGAAATTTAGCTTTACGTAGAACAACACTGCAAGAAAGGCGTATTCAGAAATCTCAACTCATTGGGTTATGAGTGTGAAATGTTGTGTGTGTTTCCCATAATTTCCCCCAGCTATGCTGCATGGAGGCTTCTTGGGCTGCAATCCTCCACAATCTTTGCCCCCTCTGCAAAAGGGGTCCTGGCGGTAATTGAGTTTCTACTTCAACTGGGGCCAGCTCTCCCGAGACCTCATGAGTGAATCTTTTGGGGCCTCCCCTTTCTTGGGGGAAATAGTCCCACGTTCCCATTGGAAGGGAGGAACAACCTCCCATGAACACTGAACTCGCCACTTTGCCTCGGTCCCCCTGTAACGTGTTTGGTGACGGAGGAAAATGGTGGGGGGTGGTTGTGTTCGGGTCTGAACTGGAGCCTTTCATGAAATCCGTGGGAAGATGGATGAACCCAGTGATGATCATTCCATGTTTCAAGAATGTGTCATTTCCTGCTTTAGGTCATCCCCTGAGCCTGGGATCACTGGACACATGTCACGTCACACTATATGTGATAACGAGGTGAACGATTCTTCACCAGCCCAACCTTAAAAATAAATTAACAATAAAAAATTAATAAGCCTTTTTCTCCTGCCATATCCTTTTCCCACAATAATAATTCATAGCACCTATTTTTTTTTTTAAAAAAAGCATTGTACTTGATTGTTATACGTTTCCAATAATCTTGTGAAATTCTTGAAATGTTGAGGTAATCCCCACCCCACATTTCAGAATTATTTCTTGGAATGAATTTCACCGTAAAGTTTAAAATGCTATCTTTAAAAACAGAGAGTTACAGTAATATATCTCAATTCACTAGTTTGCTGTAGTTTTTATTGGTTAAGTAATTCACATTAAAGATGGTATGACAAAGCACACCTCATTAGGTGTACAGCTACAGAGCCCTGATGCCTATGATTTTCTGCATTATACTGCCACCCAGTGGTTCATTTTACTATGGTACACTAGCTAGAACAATCTATTTGCCACTGTTAAGTATTGTTATTTTTTTAAAAAAATCAGAGCAATGACCATCCAGATATTAGCATGTACCAATGATTATTCAGCACTGTTCATCTATCCAACAAAAGAATCATAAAATTATTTTTTTAAATCACAATTAAAGAGAAAATGCCAATAATTTTATTGACCTTGTTATATTATCTCTGTTTAATGAAATCAATATTATATTTTAAAGATATTCTGGTAAAAATGTATAGAATCTGGGAGGTAGAGGGTTGCCTACAAATAATTTCTTTAAATTTGTCATTCTGCATGTGAGAAACCTTAAACCCAGAAAGGAAAACATATTATCAGCAATTGTTGAAGGCCCCATTGCTAGTTACTAAGTTCAGATTAGAACCCCAGGAACTGTGACTCACAGCCAGGGATTTTTCTGTAATTTGGCTTCATTCGTTAAGAAAACTATCTCACCAATTTAATGGAGAGTGAGTCAGGAAGTTATGGAAATAATTAGCAAGATGAAAGAAGCTCAATTATCTTATGGACTAAAATTAAAGGTCCCATGAAGTAACATTACGTGTACAAAGTGAGGTTTGCTGCCAGGAGAGGAAAAGAAAATCTTGGAGACATAAACTCAGGGCAGTGCTTCAGCCTAAAGTGAAGCTCATTACTGTCATATAACTCATATTTTCATTAAAGCAAATGATATATGTCATAGTTGCTGTACTTTTTAGCTATGTGAAAGAAAAACACTCTATAAATCCTAGGAATTATATAGGAAAAACAGAGCTTGGTTGAATTATCTTTGGTCTTAACACCCGATCCCACACTGAAAGAAAAGGAAAGAAATTGCCAAAAACAGTTTTTACTTTTTTTTCCCCAAAGCTTTGTATCCATTTCATCACAATTTCTCAATATAAAAACCTATCTGTAATAGTTTTTTTGAGGTTTTTAGAAATTATGTTTTACTGCTAAATCATGTGTGAAATTGTCAATTCCAACTCCTATTCAAAGAATGATCTGAAAAGTCCTTTCATTAGAATAATTGAGAAAATATTGCTGAAGTTATTGCTTTTTAAAACCCATTCAGGAAATCCAAAATTAAAATAGATAATTAAAAAAAAATAATCAAGTACACAACAGGGTGGGAATGATATTATTAAAAAACAATCCAAATATGTACCTTAAGAAAGATGAGGGTTCCCTGCTGCTTATATATGATAACTAAATACAGGGACTAATAGAAAGCTACTTACAGTGAGATCCTGCTTATAAAACCAAGTGTTAAAAGTAAGATGCTCTTCAGTAGAATAAACCTCCTAAGGACAGAGGGAGAAGAATACTTCTCTGGGGATTGACATCATCAGCGTCATCTGGGAATTGGTAAGAAAGGTAAATGATCAGGCCCTGTAGTAAGCTTCCTGTTTCAGAAACTCCCAGAAAGAAATGGGGCCCAGAAATCTTTATCTGAACATGCTCAGTAGGTGATTCACATGCATGCTAGAGCTCTAGAAGCAACGATCGAGTCCCATGCTAGACCTTGTTGCTTGCTTACTGTCTTCAGACAGTTTATTCCTAAAGAGCAAAACCTCATTGTTGACACCCACTGTGGCAGTTAGTGTATTGCCGCTCAGCTCCAAATCACCCTTCATCACCCTATTCCACAGTAAGGAGGTGGGCCCTGTACGTGTTCTCCTATGTCGGCCGGCATCAAGTTGTCAGCAGAGCATGCTCTTGCAGGATGCTGTAGGATGGAGGGGTCTCTCTTCCTAGTTGTGGTGTGGTGCTCCAACATACAGCACTCTCCATGCAGGGTGGCCAGCACTGTCCAGTCGGCAGCATCCCTGGCATCATCACAGTAGAGTGCATGGGTACCCTACTCCCCCGTGAACCCTTCACTCCCTCCAGCAGCTCTACAGTAAGTCTCCAGGTACAGAATCTTTCTGTGGACAGATTTTCCCAGCAACCCTGAAGTCTATACAAGTTGCACCTGTATAGAAACTCTGTGACTTCTCTGCGATCCAGTGAGCCATGGCATGCCCTCTCTAATAAAGACAGGGATTCTGCCCAGAGGAGTGTGGAGAGGGGGGGGGAACCTCTTTCCTGGGTGCTCTATCTCAGACCTAAGGGGCATAGCGCCTGCTAATACCTGCTACTTCTCTATTCTTCACAGTTCTCTTTACTTCTTTGAGTAAACCAGTCCCTCCTTATGCCAGTCCTCTGTTATAGCTACTAGTTCTTTACATTAACATTTTCTTGTTCAAATTACCGTGTGCTTTCTGTCTCTCAGACTGGACCCCAAATGATACACTTAGCTTTTCCATCAGATCCTTCTAGAATATAGGATCAGTTAATGGTGTGTATCAAGTTGCAACTCATGGAGACCCTAAACACATCTAGGTCACATCAATGTTTAGATATATAAGTAATTTAATTTTTTATTAGGGAAAAGCTCTCATAAACCTGTAAATACTGAGTAGCTTTTAACATCATTCAAATTGATTCATGCTGAATCCCTAGCTGCATCTAGCAGTAACAATAATGCTTAGTAGCTAGTTTGTGCTTATAGTTTTTAAAGCATTTTCCTATTTATTTTGTGATTTTGAATAAAATTCTTGAGGTAGAAATAACCTTAGGCAGTACCTATAGTAGTAACAGCAATGTGAGGGGCCTCACCTCACGTGCAGCCATACTGCACCATGCATGGTACCGACGATGAATCCAAATTCCTGGGAATTCCACTCTATCAGAGCTTCTCTTGAGTCTCTGACACGGCAAAGCAAACTTAATTAAACAGTCCTCAGTGACCCTGAGCCCTTAATAAACAGTTCTAGTTTTATGATGTGCTTTTAGGAGAAAGCAGAGAAGGGATACATTTGTGGTTCCGGGCCCTGTTGACAGAATTCTTGACCTTTATGGGTTTTCATGTCAAATAAAAATCTAAAAGACATGACCATCCAAGATGGAGAATGCTTAGGAGATCTAACTTATCTCCTTATGTTTGCTTCACATCATTGGGATTTTAGGCTTTCACATTTTCTAGACTAGATCCAAAATATAAATTTTGAAACATTTTCAGCCAAAGAGAAATGACTTCTCCTCTGGATACTTTCACCACGCTCTGCTAATTTCGGAACATCTTCCCTCTTTCTAGGACATTATAATCTGTCCCTGGAAATAGGAAGGCCAAGGGCTAGGGATCAGGAGAGACCCGTGCGTCGCTGCCATTTAGACCTATAACGTGACTCCTTTCCTTTCTCTAAATGAAGAGCTGTATTTTTCTCAACAGCACTTATTACCATGTCACCTACTATATGTCTCATTAAATTTTTCCTTATGCATCTCTTCACCCTCCAGACAAATTGCCAGATAAAATACAGGCTCCAATTACATTTGAATTCGCGATCATTAATGAATAACTTTTTAGTATAAATATGTCTTATGCAATATTTGGGACACACACTCAAAAAAATTGTTTAGGGAATTCCCTGGCGGTCCAGTGGTTAAGGCTCAGTAACCACTTCCACTGCAGGGGGCACAGGTTCGATCCCTGGTGGGGGAACTAAGATCCCACATGCTCCAAGGCTTGGCCAAAAAAAAAATTAAAGTTTAGTGTGAGTGTGTTCCCGGCAATATTTGACACATTCTTGTACTAAACAGCAAAGATTTTTTGTATGACCTTAATATTGTGCGATACAAAATTATACTAAAAAAATATTTGTTGATTCTCTGAAATTCAGATCTGAGTGGCATTTGCATTGCCCGCACTCCACTTCTGGACCTCTACTCTCCCTGCAGCTGCAGTGGAAGTTTCAGGAAGACCAGGATCCTTGCTTTGCTGTTACTTTGTGTTTCTTCCTTTTCCCCTATATCCTAGAAACGGGTATGGCACTTAGAAGGAACTTGACGGATATTTGGAATAGAGAGGATCACGTTATCCACCAAAATGGTCAGTATGATCCCTATTCAAAGTCCATTTCCCCACAGCAAAATCACACATGTGATAGTTCAGCGAGCACACCATGCCTCTTCTCTCCGCTGATCCTTTGATCACAGGGTCTCTACTGTCCGGCCCATCCTTCCTTCATTCCTAAGGGAATCCTGCCCTCCTGCTGCCCCCAGACAATGCCTGCTTGTTACCGTCTGCTGGGAGTGGAGTGTGGAGGTTAGGATGGCTACCGAGCTCGTCGGCTCCACCCAACGAGGCTGCGTGAATTGGCGAAACGCTTGGTTCTTTGTGCTTCACTTTCTCCATCTGACAAATGGGGATAACAAGACTTTCCGCATTGTGGAGCATTTATGAACGTTCTGAATGATCACATGTAGACAACACTTAGCACAGTGCCTAGTATATTCCAAGCAAAGTAGCAAAGGGTTCTTTTAAATGTGGTTAATATTATTCTAATGCTATGAGTATATGCAAACCACTTATTCAGAAAAGCTGGGCTTTGGGACAATTTTGTGATTGGACACGAATGTAGCCATAAAGCAGAAGCAACCCCCATGAAGGTCATCTCTTAGTCCAGATGTGGGGTGGGTGTGGCCAGGAGGCATGGATGAATGTGATAAATGGGCTCACGTCGCCCTCTAGTGGTAGCAAGGAGGAAGTGCTGGGGGGAGGAGCCAATGTTCTTGCTCACCTGCCAACACCACTCAGCTCCACTCCAGGCCAGTGTCTCTGGGGAGACCCTAGACTACAAGGAAATGATGCCAGAATACAATCATAGGACGCTCACTGTGCTGCGGAAAGCCTCCAGGCTTCCCCTCCCCAACTCCCCCGAGCCTGGTCCATATATACTCACGCATTTCGGACCGAGGCAAGAGTCTCCCTCTCACCTCTGAACTTGCCTTCCCAAGCTGAGTTGGGTGCACCTCTTCTGTCCCCAAAGACACTGGGGATGCACTGATTGGAGCTTGTGCACATTTACAGAGCCCTCCCCTCTTGTGAGATTTTGCCCACGGTCCGGGGGAGAAAGCATGTTCCTCTTAGATCCAGTCAAAGATGGAGCCAGACGCATTCAGATGCCAAGAGCCCAGAGCGCTCAGGCTGCAGCAAGTGAGCCCAGGGGGATGGTGAGCCTGGAGGAGGCTCCAGGACACCCACCTGGGTGGGTGCAGTGGGTCAGGAGGGCTTTCTCTGAGGGGAGAGGGGGATTAGAGGAGAGATCTGTAACATGAGGAGGAGCTGATTAGAAAAGGTGTTTATAACCTCTGGCCAGTCTCACCAAGAAGAAAAAAGAGAGAACCCAAATAAACAAAACAAGAAATGAAAAAGGAGAAATCTCAACTGATACCACAGAAATACAAAAACTATAAGAGACCACTATGAACAATTATATGCCAATAAATTTGACAACCTAGAAGAAATGGACAAATTTCTAGAAACATACAGCCCACCAAAATTGAATCAAGAAGAAATAGATAATTTGAACAGATCAATCACCAGAAGTGAAACAGAATTTGTAATAAAAAAAAAATTCCTACAAACAAGAGTCCAGGACCAGTTGGTTTCACAGGGGAATACTACCAAACATACAAAGAAGATCTTATATCTATCCTTCTCAAACACTTCCAAAAAATTGAAGAGGAGGGAACACTCCCAAAGACATTCTATAAAGCTACCATCACCTTGATACCAAAACCAGGCAAAGACACCACCAAAAAAGAAAATTATAGGCCAATATCTTTGATGAATATAGATTCAAAAATTCTCAACAAAATATTAGCAAACCAAATCCAACAACACATAAAAAGGATCATATACCACAACCAAGTGGGATTCATCCCAGGTTCACAAGGAAGGTTCAACATATGCAAATCAATCAATGTAATACATCACACTAACAAAAGAAAAGTCAAAAACCATATGATCCTCTCAATAGATGCAGAAAAAGCATTTGACAAAATTCAACACCCATTCATGATAAAACCTCTTACCAAAGTGGGAATAGAGGGAACATACCTCAACATAATAGAAGCCATTTATGACAAACCCACAGCCAATATAATACTCAATGGTGAAAAGTTGAGAGCCTTCCCGCTAAAATCTGGAACACGATAAGGATGCCCTCTCTTACCACTTCTCTTCAACATAGTGTTGGAAGTCCTATACAACATAGTATTGGAAGTTCTAGCCACAGCAATCAGACAAGAAAAAGAAATAAAAGGTATCCAAATTGGAAGGGAAGAGGTAAAATTGTCACTATATGCAGATGACATAATACTATATATAGAAAACCTTAAGGACTCCATGCGAAAACTACTAGAACTAATAAATGAATTCAGTAAAGTAGCAGGATACAAGATTAATATTCAGAAATCTGTCACATTCCTTTACATTAACAATGAAATATCAGAAAGGGAATGAAAAAAGCAATACCTTTTAAAATCACACCAGAAAAAATAAAATACCTAGGAATAAACCTGACCAAGGAGGTGAAAGATTTATATGCTAAGAACTATAAAACATTAATAAAGGAAATAAAAGAGGATTCAAAGAAATGAAAGATATCCCATGCTCTTGGATTGAAGAATTAATATTGTTAAAATGGCAATACTACCCAAAGCAATCTACATTTTTAATGCAATCCCTATCAAATTACCCATGACATTTTTCACAGAACTAGAACAAATAATCCAAGAATTTATATGGAACTATAAAAGATCCAGAACTGCCAGAGCAATCCTGAGAAAAAACAAACAAAGCAGGAGGCAAAACTCTCCCAGACTTCAGACAATACTACAAAGCTACAGTAATCAAAACAGTGTGGTACTGGCACAAAAACAGGCATATGAATCAATGGAACAGAACAGAGAGCCCAGAAATAAACCCACACGCCTATGGCCAATTAATCTTCAACAAAGGAGGCAAGAATATAAAATGCAAAAAAGACAGTCTCTTTAGCAGGTGGTGCTAGGAATATTGGACAGCTGCACGTAAATCAGTGAAGTTAGAACACACCTTCATGCCATGCACAAAAATAAACTCAAAATGGCTTAAAGACTTAAACATAAGACATGACACCATAAAACTCCTAGAAGAGAGCATAGGCAAAACATTCTCTGACATAAATCATACTGATATTTTCTTAGGTTGGTTTCCCAAGGTAATAGAATTAAAAACAAAAATAAACAAACGGACCCTAATCAAACTTACAAGCTTTTGCACTGCAAAGGAAACCAGGAAAAAAAAATGAAAAGACAACTTACAGAATGGGAGAAAATATTTGCAAATGATGAGACAGACAAAGGCTTAATCTCCAAAATATACAAACAGCTCATACAACTCAACAGCAATAAAAACAAACAACCCAACCAAAAAATGGACAGAAGACCTTAATAAACATTTTTCCAAAGAAGACATACAGATGGCCAATAGGCACATGAAAAGTTGTTCAACATCACTAATTATTAGAGAAATGCAAATCAAAACTACAATGAGGTACCACCTCACACTGGTCAGAATGGCCATCATTAAAAAGTCTACAAATAACAAATGCTGGAGAGGGTGTGGAGAAAAGGGAACCCTCTTACACAGTTGATGGGAATGTAAGTTGGTAATACCACTATGGAAAACAGTATGGAGCTTCCTCAGAAAACTTAAAATAGAAATACCATATGATCCATCAATCCCACTCCTGGGAATACACCTGGACAAAACTATAACTCAAAAAGATACATGCACCCCTATGTTCATAGCAACACTATGCATACTAGCCAAAACATGGAAACAACCTAAATGTCCATCAATAGATGAATGGATAAAGAAGATGTGATATATATATACAATGGAAAACTACTCAGCCATAAAAAAGAACAAAACAATATGATTTGCAGCAACATGGATGCACCTAGAGATTATCATACGAAGTGAAGTAAGTCAGAAGGAGAAAGACAAATATCATATGATATCACTTATATGCAGAATTTAAAATATGGCACAGGGCTTCCCTGGTGGCGCAGTGGTTGAGAGTCCGCCTGCCGATGCAGGGTACACGGGTTCGTGCCCTGGTCTGGGAAGATCTCACATGCCGCGGAGCGGCTGGGCCCGTGAGCCATGGATGCTGAGCCTGCGTGTCTGGAGCCTGTGCTCCGCAACGGGAGAGGCCACAGCAATGAGAGGCCTGCGTACCGCAAAAATAAATAAATAAATAAATAAATAAAATATGGCACAAATGCACTTATCTAAAAAACAGAAACAGACTCACAGACTTATGGTTACCAAGGGCGGGGGGGAAGGGGAAGGGATGGATTGGGAGTTTGGGGTTAGTAGATGCAAACTGTTGCATTTAGAATGGATACACAACAGGGTCCAGCTGTATAGCACAGGGAACTACATTTGATATCCTGTGTTAAACTATAATGGAAAAGAATATGAAAAAGAATGTCTATATGTCACTTTGCTGTGCAGCAGAGATTGGCACAGCATTGTAAACCGACTCTACTGCAATAAGAAAAGAAAGGAAAAGGCATTTATAGCTTAAGTGAACACAGAGATAAAAGCGTGACCCAAGAGACCCAAGAAGAAATGTGTGGATTTGCTCGAAATTGTGAGACATTTGAGATGACACTGATGAAGTCAGTTTGTTTAACAAATGCCCGGAGCCCAGAACGATGCATTGAGTGTCTGCAGTCTCAGCCCATGATCTTTCTATCACAACAGGCTTCACACAAAATGGACTGTGACTGCCAGTGTTTGGGGAAACCCCTGCCTCTCTTCCGTCCTTATTTCCTTCCGTCCTTCCTTTCTTCTTTCCTTTAAGAGCTACCCATGTAGATATTTGGGGGGAAAATATTCCAGAAGGAGGGGAAAATAAGGACAAATCTCCAAAGGTGGGAGTTTCTTGGTGTGCTTGAAGAACAGCCCGGACACCAGCGTGGCTGGTACAGGGTCGTTCTATCAGATACAGGAAAGCCTTGCTGGGGTCTCCTACCCCTCACACCATTGTTATTTCCATGATACCCAATAAATCTGTGTGAGAATGCAAGACAAATTGCATCAGAAGATGAAGCCATCAGCAAAGACTAATTCCCGCGGTTACTGTTAGGTCCTAAGGATAACAAGAGAGCATTTGTGAGGGGAGGATATTTATTTGTTTTGATTGCTTGTTTTTAATAAGGTCATTTATTTCCCTGGATCTCTGTGACTTTGGGCACTAGGTCATTGTCTAAGCACATTCTGGTCCTGAACGCAATGCCTGCGGGAACTGAGGGTGTGGGTGGCTTCAGGGTCAGGAAGCAGAAGAGAACCACTGTCACTGTGTTGCACACTTTATAGAGAAAACGGCTGAATGCCACAGAAACATTTTCAGATGCCAGGTCCTCAGGACAGAGCCTCTGCTCCCTTCACCTCTGAATACCTACTGCCCAGGGTCTCGTCTGGCACAGAGGAAGACTCAGTAAACTGAACTTAGTTGAAGCAAAAAGGAGCATCTTGTTAATCCAAGACAAGGCAGATAATCCAGCTGTGGGTTCCTGGTTAGCATTTATAGGTTGGAATGTTCCAGGAGATGTTAAGCCTGCCGCTCTCTGCATCTTTACAGAAGCTCTCAAGTACAGCTGCAAGCTAAAAGCCATTTTCAAGCAGCACAGCTGGATGTTGGGGCCTGGAATTCTCACCCTACACACACCTCACCCCCAGCCTCATAGACCCAACCAGTTCAACCCCCAGGCTGGTCCAATCCCCACTGCTAACCACCAGCAGATGCCTCGAGAAGACAGAGCTGGTTTGGTTTGGTGGTAAACTAAACTGGTTACTGAACTTTCCATCTCTCCCTCCCCCTTCCCCTCCTATGGGAAACCTGATCATCCAGCTATGTACTGGAGAAAACAAGTGCCTGAAAACCGCTTGGAGGTCTACAGTCTCTAGTTTGAGCCGCCACAGAAAAAATTGCAGCAGCCAAATGAGTTACAGACGCACGGGAAGTGGGACTCTTTGCAAGAATGGTGATGGAAATGCCAGGTGTAGTTCATGCAGTCACCTCTGGGATGACTGGTAGATGTCACTGCACAGAAGGTTTTAGGTTTTCTCATTACAGTCATTATGTTTCATATAATTTTTCCCCTTCCTGTCGTTCATCTTGGATGTTGACCTTCAGTTGGTACTCCTGCCAACACGGAGTAAGAGAAAGACGGGGCCTCACCACACCTGTCGGGTTCTGCCTCTGCTGTTCACTGCTCACCAATCACGAGCAGGTCAGTGGACCTCTTACTACTCACCTTTCTCATCTGGAAAATGGGCTCAGTGAGCCTTCCCCCAATGAGGTATTAAGGACCTATGTGAACATAGGAACATTTAAAAATATAAATTAAATTTTTTTTAAATTTCTGAGATGGTATACAATTGTCAAACATTTCTCTGGTCTTGCTGCCTTGCTTCTTTCAAATTTTTCTTGATTTTAGACTTTTGGTCATATTTCTTTCATGACTTAGAGCCCAAATGATTAACTAAACAAATAAACCAATGAAAATAAAACAAAGATCCCCAAATATTTATATATCTATATGTGGATCTATAGCTGTATCTATAATTCTAATAAATTTGAAAGATTTAACCTTTACAGTCAAGGTTAAATCACTACAGAAAAGTTTCAACCACTACAGTCAAGGTTAAACCACTACGGACAAGGTTAGACCACTACAGTCAAGGTTAAATCACTGAGTCAAGGCTAAATCACTTGCCTCATCATCTGGGTCACAGTTTCCCCAACTGTAAAAAGAGAGGTTTGGCTCACGAGACCTCTGAAGCCTCTTCCAGTGCTCAGATCACCTGGTTCTCTGAAGAAGCAGATATATGGCCCTGCCTGTCACAATTAAATATGGGGCACACCACCCAGGAAATGATGCCCCGTGACTCCCAGACGTAACCACAGAATGTGCCTGTTTTCAAAATACAGACTCCCAGGCCCAGCCCCAGACCTGCGGAGTCCATTTCTCCTGGGAGGGACCATGAGAACCTGTATTCTTAAGCAGTATTCCAGATATTCTTACTATCGGGCAGGTTTCAGAAACAGTGATTTTATGGAGAGCCCCAGAGCGATCACCTTTCAATAGATATTCCAGGGCCTGCCTTGAAATATCATGGGAAGTTCAAACTAGTTTTGATTTTTTTCTGTCTTTACTTCCTTTCTGCCTATATATATATATATATATATATATATATATATATATATACATCTCGTTGTTAAACATTATATGACCAAGTGAGAGTGTCTGGGAGTTCAGGAATTTTCTCTGATTTTAAAGGAAATTTAAATGAGTGTTTTTGGGGACCTACCCTGTTTGGAGTCTTACCCCTTTATTTCACAAGCTGGAGAAAACACTTCTCATATATAAATGACTGGCATTAAAATCCACACTTGAAATAAGTCTCTCAATATGTATGTTAAAAAATTCCAGCAGGCAACTGTGTCTGATTCTGTGTTTCTTGAGAAGTTTTGAAACCTCTGTGCAGAGTTAACCGACCAACAGACAGCCCGGTGCTGTATACTGGGTGACTCTGAGAAATTTACTTAAACCCCATAGGCTCCTGTTTTATTACATGTAGAATGTAGATGAGAAACATTCCCTCATGCCCCAGGGATTATGCGAGATAAGGATGCTTACCAGGTGTTAAGTGTTTCATATACTAAAAGAATTCATTTCCCTGTGTTTTTTCCATTAAAAATGTATTAATTTTAAGCTGTGTTCATAAAGCACAGTATAAGTTATGACATTAAGAATAAAAGCACATTTTCTCTTGACTATTTCCTTTCTACTTCTGGTCCTCTGCCTGGATTTAGATAAAATAGAATCCAGTTTTGAAATTCAGGCATCAAGTTCAGCGAAAGTGAACTTGTCAGAGTTTTCCCTACATGTTTTCTCTAGATGAGAACCTGTGGGCATACTAGGCTTGGAAAATGGGTGGAATGGTCTTCCTGCCACACCAGCAGGTGCCAGACACCACTGCTCTGCTCTGGGGTCAGGACACCCTCCCAGGAGCCCTCTCCACTAAGAGGACCTGGGCAGGTCTTTCACAAGGGCTCCCAAGGTCACTGGACTGGTTTCTAGCCCTCACTCACACAGACTTGACCTCCCCTGGTCCTGCCACCTTAAGGGGCAGAGCTGGTCCAAGTTTGGGGTCTCCGTTTCTGCAGAAACTCTCAACTGGCCTCCTCAAGCTGTTTCTGCAGAGGCACTGCCCTCTTCAACCCCCAAAGACACACAGCTCCCAAAACCCCCTTCTTCTCCCTGCATCACACTCACCCCATTGTATGGCCCTAAGTTCCTGAACAAAGGCCAGAGCAGGTTTCTAAAGAACAAAAATGTTGTTTTTAGTAAGCGACTCCTGCCAAAGAGGCTAGAAGGAGAAGAGAACAAGAGTCAAGATGGTGCTTTTGTCCTGTCTGCAGGGAAGGGTGACAGATCAGTCTGCTTCACAAAATTCATACAAAACCAACAGAATACAGGTTAGTATCTACAGTTAGTTGCTCATTCTTGCCTTTGCCCAAAATGAACGCATGGTGAGAGGAGAGGCTCCTGGTAACAGAGGCTGCTCGACAAGGCCTGACTATTATTTTTGCGGTTATCTGGAATCTTCCGGGGCTGAGTTTGTGGCTAAACTGTAAGCCGGTCTCCATAATGCGGACTGCCTCTCCTCCCTGCATCCGACCCTATTTCATGCTGGTGGAGCCTTTTCGCCTACCTCCACGTTTCCTTTGCTGTTCTGCCCTCTAGTGTTTGAAATCAAGTACTACACATACAGTCTTTCCGGCGTTAAAGACGGCCGGGAAACCCAAAATTAAAAAAAGCTAAATGTGACTTTTGGGGTCATTTGGTTACATTTCTTCATTTTAATATGTCAAGAAAGTCAAGTCAGTTGTTTGGGAGGCAGAAGTATTAGAACATAAAATTAATGTCTTATTAAAAATGAAGTCCACATCTTGTGTCTAATTTTGTCGGTTATTTTCCCTTTCATTTCCTTTTTTTTTCTTTTTAACTTTTTATTTTATATTGGAGTGTAGTTGATTAACAATGTTGTAATAATTTCAGGTGTTCAGCAAAGTGATTCAGTTATACATATACATGTATTTATTCTTTTTCAAATTCTTTTCCCATTTAGATTGTTACACAATATTGAGCAGAGTTCTCTGCTATACGGTAGGTCCTTGCTGGTTATCTATTTTAAATATAGCAGTGTGTACATGTCAATCCCACACTCCCTAACTATCCCTTCCCCCCACCCTTCCTCCCTGGCAACCATAAGTTCATTCTCTAAGTCTGTGAGTCTGTTTCTGTTTTGTAAATAAGTTCACTGATGTCACCCTTTCATTTCAATATGATTTAAGGCTTGAGGTTATTTTTTCCTCCCATATTATTTCTTCGTGTTACTACCCTACTTCTTTTATATTTATTAATTCATCATTTAAACTTATATCAATTTTTTTAGAGTTTTAGATTATTTTCACATTTTGAAGGATGAATACTTGATTCACTTTTTTAAAGAGAAGAAAGTGTAAATAAATGATTTAACTCTGAATTCAGCTTTGGCCATGGCCTTCAAATCTGTGAGCCATACAATGTGAGAGTCAGCCAACTAGATACTTAGAGTATTTTAAAAACTACAATTCATAGAATTTTCTTATTCATATAGATTTACCTTAATAACATTTCCATTTCAGTTACATTGTGGTGACAGTATGTGGTGTAAATATTTGCCAGTTTGTAACTTTTTCAGTATTATTTACGGTCTAATGTCTTCGTATGAACCACTCAAAATTTTTAAATAACAGTGTGTGATGGGAGGTTTTTATTCTATCTACAGAATCCAAAGGCGGATTCCTATTGAATATACTTTATAATTTACATTGTACATATATAGTATGTCCTTGTTTATCTTTGATCAAGTTGAATTTATAAGGCCTAGTACTTGGGAACTATTTTCTCTCCATTATTTCATTTTTGCCCATTTAATTTCACATATTACAAAAGTAATGTTTATTTCGGAAAATTTGAAAGCTATAGAAGAACACAAAGAATACATAAATTACATGTAATACAAAAAAAAAGCACACTCTCCTTCCACCACTATACTTTTTCTCATAACTTTTCCTTATGCAACCAGCAAGCCTTGGTTGGAATACACCTATTTGTATTCTCCTTAATTTTTTAGTAATTATATTTATTGGTTTGAGTCACTTCAAGTCTCCGAATAAATGGATTAAGATAGAAACTGGTAGGGGTATGGGTGGAGGTAAGTGGATGGCTTCAGAAAAACTTTAATGTAAATTAATAAGAGGGCTACCCATTTTTATGATCAAGGCATACCTCAGATAGTATAGGCAAGGGGAGGAGTGAAGCAAACTATTTTTACCTTCTTTTTTGGGACAGTTTTTTGTTTGTTTCAGAGTTTGATGCACGTGACATGCTATTCAAGAGCATCTTTCTCATCGCATTTCATCAATATTTCAATTAGCAGAAATTCCCTCTGGAAATTAGCCTATGGTCTTCTCTTATCCTTATAATATTGCCAGGATTTAGTTTCTTGTTGGTCAGAATGAGCTGAAAAAGAAGCTCAGAAAACACACATCTGGCATATCTAGTCTGTTATCATGTCATTCCCAAATCTCAGACTTAGGTCTGCACTGAACTTGGTTGAGATGCGTTTGTAATTGCGATTTTAGAAGTTATTTGACCTTTCTTATTACCCAGTTGAACTTAAATGGTTTCCTAGATCAAATGTGAAAGATAAGATGACATGATTCACTATCAGGGGACACTGGCCGACTACACAGATCAGAACTGACTTTTGTGGTGTGAAGGTCGAAATGCAAATGGAGCTTACACACAGCTGCAGAAGAGGGAATGCAGGCCAGCTGGCTCATCCAGGGGACCCAACCCAGAAAGAGGCCAATTTTCTTTCCCCATTAAAGTTTCTAAAAACAGAGGTCAATTTGGGGTTTCCTTAGAAAATAGTGTTGGTAGAAAAAGAAATCCAAACTGTTAGGTCTTAATGAAAGGTAAACAGAGTCACACTAAAGGCAAGTCTGGGCCCTGGGAACAGGCGTCCTGGCGATCTTCGGAGTCATGAAATGGTATTCTGGAGTTATGTGCAGGCCCCAGAGCGTGAGAGCCATTCAAGCAGAAAGGCCAGCTGCAAAGGAAAAAGGCTTTCATTTGGGTAAATCCACATTTTACAGAAGTGTTGAGTGGAACTCACTAGATGCTTTGCCAAAGAGCAGTGGTTGTGGAATGAGGCGGATCTGCAAATCTCCTTATGTGACTTGATGTGGGCTATGTTACAAAGGGTGGAAAGTTGGGGAGCCACCTAAGCTTTCCACGAAATATTACAACACATCTAGAAGCTGAATAATAAGATAGTCTCAGGAGAGAGAAGGGGAAGGCAAAAGAGTCCCCAGATTGGTATCTACTTCATCAGGAACAACTTTGAGAATTATATGGTTCCCGGAAACAATCTAAAACAATTAAGTCTGCATTCAGAATGTGCAAGTTTGGGTATGTAAAAGTCACCTGAGGAGATTATTTAAAAATATAGATTTTGGGTCCCATCCAGACCAACTGTATCAGAGCTGTCTGGGGTGTGGCCTTGTTATCTGTAATTTATTTTCAAGTTCTCCGATGATTCTGTTTTATAGTCAGGTATGGAGATCACTGGTATAGGATGTAGAAATACACAAGAAAGTCTTTAAAATGGGGAAACATTTTTCTGATACGTTTTAAAAGAAGAATCTTGAAAAGTTCACATTAAACTGTGCATTCCTTGAGGTCAGGGATTGACTTGTACTTTGTTTCTTGTCCACCTATTTCAAAGCCATTTTCTTAAGCTTTTGCTTTCACAAAACGGCTCCTTTTCTTAAAATTTTGTCATGATGATTTAATTTCAGACCATAATGTAATAAAATGGACCAGACTTATGTTCTACTGTAAAGAACTAGAAAACAAGACAAAATATATAAAATAACTGTTTCTAGATACTGGATTGAAGGCATCATAGAACTACACCTTCTAGAAAAAAACCTATGAGGTGAGTCTCATCATAATCATGGCTTTCTGCCTGTACATACACACCTGGACCATGGTACACAGAAGTGACTCCAAGCCGAGTCCAAGCATATAAAATTTGGAGTGCCCAACATGTAATAAAAAATTACAGGACAGGGCTTACCTGGTGGCGCAGTGGTTGAGAGTCCGCCTGCCGATGCAGGGGACATGGGTTCGTGCCCCGGTCTGGGAAGATCCCACGTGCCGTGGAGCAGCTAGGCCCGTGAGCCATGGCCGCTGAGCGTGCGTGTCCGGAGCCTGTGCTCCGCAACAGGAGAGGCCATAACAGTGAGAGGCCCGCGTACTGCAAAAAAAAAAAAAAAAAAAAAAAATTACAGGACATACCAAAAAACAGGAAAATGTGAACCATAACCAGAAGAAAAATAAGTCAATAAAAGTGGACCAAAAATGACAGAGATGATAGCATTAGCAGTCAAAGACTTTAAAACAGTTATTATAAATGTACTAAATATAAACAAAGTTTTCAAGGAAAACATAAATATAATGATGAGAGAAATGGAAGATACAAAAAGGAATTAAATAGGACTTCCAGAGATAAAACATATAATATATAAAATGAAAATTTCACTGGGTATTTAACAACAAATTAAGCGCTGCAGGATAAAAGATCAATGAACTATAACATAGAGCAAGAGCAACTGCTCAAACTGAAAATCAGAGTATAAAAAAACTGAAAAAAAAAAAAAGAATAGACTTCTGAAATGGTGGTATGAGGAGTTCCATAGATCCTTATCCCGGTGAAACAATCATAACTGCTGAAAATTGTATTATGAAAATAAGTCAGTTACTTAATGTCACTAGAAATTGTCCCAAGCGCCTACAGCAAATGAAAAAGCATTCATTTAAGAACATCTACTAAATATTAATAGGAACAGCAAGAGTCTTTGGCATTTTTGCTATGACCGTCCTCACCCCCATTCCCAACACACACACAGACTCGAATTAAGTGTAACAGAAATTCTATTCTGGGTACTTGTGGCCAATAACACATTACCCCCAACTCCCAGTCTAAGACTCACCTTGTATTTTGTAGATATATATGCAGATCCTTAAGCAAACATCACGATCAGCATTTCTAGGTATGGCTAGGAAAAAAACCTACATCTCTCTTCACGGTTCCATGTTAGTTTTGTAAATGGAGAAACAATAAATTATTGCAATAACACTTTTCTCTGACTTCTATTTTCTTCTGATACGTAGGCATGCAAAGTTATTTTTCTTAACCTGGAAAATGTTATTTAGCAAGAAATGGTGTGGAGAATTTGTCCAGTGATTGAATAAGATGCTCTGTGATCAGTACAAAACTTTCTTTTCAAAAAAATCCTGAATAATTGCAATGAGCACTTTCTTATTCAGAAAATCACCTTTTCAACTACTTTAAAATATGTCCTGATCCTTGAAGAGCCTTGTGATTTCTGAAGAATCAAAACATCATGTTTTGATAGTTGGCATAAATGAGTCATCTTTGGTCCAGCTGCTGGTGGAATGCAAGGAGACAGGAAAAGGAAGGCGTGCATCTAGCTAGTGTCTGGATGCACTCCTGTGGAAAAACTCACCAGGTGTCTGGAGGCTGCTGCAAGTTCCAAATACTTTGGGCAAGACTGGCTGCCAGATTAGAAATGGAACTGAACTCCTTCAAGGAAGCAGAGGCAGATAGGATTTATTCAGGTCTCTAGTTTGCCAATACA
This sequence comes from Grampus griseus, assembly GCF_964374135.1. Lineage (NCBI taxonomy): Eukaryota > Metazoa > Chordata > Mammalia > Artiodactyla > Delphinidae > Grampus > Grampus griseus. Next base: position 10,480,610 of record NC_139001.1, read on the forward strand.
TAACTGTGTCCTGGACAAAAATCCCCATCCATTAGCTGTGTAAACACGAATTTTAGTATTTCATCCTTGTAGTGCTGGAACTCTTAACATGATGACTATTGATGATATATTAAACGCTTTAAAATGAAGCTTGTAAGGTATAAGTTTCTGATCTCAAAAGCTGGAACTTTCCAAAAACATGGTATGTGGAAACCTATGCACATGCAACATAATTTGTTAAAAAGATAATAGATTTTGGAGATATCTAGATAATATTAGTGTTTTTATCTCTGCCTGCCAAGTCACAATCTGCCTACCTTTCAATTTTCTCACCTCTAAAATGGAAATAACATTTGCTGAATTGATTTGTAAACTGCTTTGCAATGTCATGCAAATGTTAGCTGAGGGAAACAAATAGTTTTCAAAATTAGATAATTCCCAAGCAGTGTATGTTTTTATTTTTATTTATTTATTTATTTATTGCGGTACGCGGGCCTCTCACTGTTGTGGCCTCTCCCATTGCAGAGCACGGGCTCCGGACGCGCAGGCTCAGTGGCCATGGCTCACGGGCCCAGCCGCTCCGCGGCATGTGGGGTCTTCCCGGACCGGGGTACGAACCCGTGTTCCCTGCATCAGCAGGCAGACTCTCAACCACTGCGCCACCAGGGAAGCCCGCAGTGTATGTTTTTAGTTAGTTAGTAATGAGGATGCAAAACCAAAATCTCTGAAAGGACTCCCTTTTGCTGTGCTCATTTTTCAATAAATTAATCTCATGCAAGAAAGCTCTCTTCTTTGTCCAGCTTCATCTTTTCTCAGTCTATGGCCTCCCCCTTAAAATCCTTTCCATCATACAGAGGTTGTCATCACAGTATTTGTGCCTTGACTGGGGATTCTGTGACAGTCAGTCACGGATGTTCCATTGACCAGACACAGGATCAAAGATAAGACAAACTCTCAGCTCCTTTACCTTCACCCAAGTTTCTACCTGCCCCTTCCCCCTCCTTCTTCTGGAGTACCACATTTGTGATTTGGTTTTGTCTTCACATTCAATTCAAACAGCACTTGTCACACCATAAATTTAGCTTACAGGCCAGTGAGGTCAAAACAGAGGTGGTATCACCTGCCTCATGTTTTTCATCCAGCTAACAGAATATCCTCAAACTGCTTTCCTAACTGAGGCAGCTGCCCTAATTAGCAACCCTGATTTTATGATCTTTCCTAGTCAAACATTTTTTATATTACTTTCAGCGGCAATATTTGATTCATTTTTTTTAAATTGCAGAATGTAGAAGAAATACTATAAAAGATCAAGATATTCTGAGAGATCTTGTTTAGCTATTGATGTCCAGATGACATTTTTTTCCAAAACATTCCATAATTTTGGACTTTAACAAATTATACTTTTATAAAATGATGAAAAGGTCAGATTCCAGTGTATTTTTCTATCAAAAATCAATTACCCATCTAGAAGTTCAGATTCCGATCTTAAGGCTACAAAATGTTTTCTTTTAAATGTCCCTGGAATAATGTATTTTAGCCTTGAAGCCATCTCCTCCGGTCAGAGGATTGGGTGAACACACCACTCTATACTGCCATGGAGGAAATTGATTCTGTTCTAAGTCAAATTGTGATGAAGAACCTTTAGTGGACACCTGCATATCGTGGCTTATAGCCTTGTTACTTACAGTGTGGTCCAAGGTTTGGTAGCATCAGCATCAGCTGGGATCTTGCCAGATACACAGATGATAAGGACCCACCTCTGACCTACTGAACCAGGGCCTGCATTTTAACAAGGCCCCTGGAGCTTTATGTACATTCAAGTCTGACTCTTGTTGGTTTGGAGGGCTCTTTGCATATGAGATACCATAGGAAATTCTCAGAAATTTGAAGTTAGAAAGAACACTTCATAAGAATTAAAAGTCTTAAGATAACTGGTGATATAAAAAAACATTAAATATATGTTATGTCAGCTGATGTGACTCAGTTTTAAACTCAAGTGCTCAGACTCTATATCTCTGGCTGAGAGAATAACTATCATGGATTATGCCATTCAGATATCACCTAACTCAAATCTTGGGTAATTTACTTCCATTTTAAAAATAAGGATGTTGTGGTAAAACTGAAAGAATAGTATTATATAAATGGAATTTATTCATTTACAGACAAAAATTCATTGAGCTCTTGTTATCTGCCATATACAGGGTTAGTCACTGAAAATGAAAGATCAAGAAAATATGAATTTTGTCCATATTAAACTCTTAGTTTAGTTAGGAAGTCAGAAAAGTAAACAGATTATTAAAATATAATATCATAAATTCCCTTCTAGAGGGAATCACAGGATACTTAAATCACAGGATACTTAGTAGGGGGCCATACAGGAGGAGCTCTCACAGTACCATGCTGAGATGGGGTGTTTGTTTGGGGGGTCCACATGAATAGGAGAAATTTTCAACATTCACAATGAAGGCCACGGCTAGAAGGGTCTTTAGAAATATGAAGGCTGTTTTTTAAGACAAAAAATTCAGGACATGTAATTTATCAAGTACTATTTTATGTCTGAATACAAAGGAACAGTGTCTTTTCAAAAAAGTTGCCCTAGAACATCTAAATATATTTAATATTGAATCTGGCTCAGTTACAGAATTGTTCTATAGGTCTTTGTCTAGAAAATTGGAAAGAGTGGTAGTGATTTTCTATGTAGAGGGACCACCTTAGTTGAATTCATGGGGTTTGAGAGAAGACTGTTTCATTCGTTTATTCATTCATTCAGTGTAACACATTGATTGAGCCCCTACTACACACTAGACACTGACAATAGTCAGCAAAATAGTGCCTCTGCTTCCATGAGGCCTATAATATAGTAGGGGAGACATACAATAAATTAGTAAATATATGACATGAAAGCTGGTGGTATGTGGTATAAAATGTTTAAAGGCCAAAGGAATAAAGTTATGGGGAAGCAGTACTGTTTTAGGCATGGGTGTCAGAGGAGATCTCTAGAGAGGAAGTGACATTGACCTGAGAAGAAGCAAGGGAGAGGGATATAGAGAAATCCGGAAGAAGACCATAGCAGGGAGGAGTGTCCCTCCTGTATTTGATGTGTTGCTAGGAGGCCTGGGGTAGGGTGATCAAGGTAGAGAGAGAATAGATGAGAGCAGAGATGTAGCTGGGGTGGGAGCTGAGGATGGATCACAAAAGGCCTGGGTGGTCATTGTAAAGACTTCAAAATTTACTCTGAGTTAAGACAGGCAGCCAATGGATGGTTTGACCAAAGGAATGAAATATGTTATATACTACAAGGATAACTCTGATTGCTAATGTGGAGAACAGATTGTAGCCTAAACGATGCAAGTAAATACAAAAGATTTTTCAGTATGGAAAAAAATGACAAGTATGAGCTTTTTACAAGAAAATCACATTCATTGTAAATGCAAAAATACAGACATGTTAAAATCAAAAAGTTAAAAAAGCTATCTTGGAAACACTAAGCAAGAGAAAGCTGCTGTGGCTATATTAGTATTTAGAGGATATTTAAATTAGATATTTAAAGGAAATATTACTAGAGAAAAGACAATACTGATACCTCATAGTGACAGAAATGCCGATTCCACAATAAGGTATAATTATAATAACAGTAGAATATACTATAGATAAAAATATATGGTTGAATATGCAAATCCACAAATGCAGTTGAAGATTTTCTACTCTTTTTTATCAATACTGAATAGAAAAACCTGATAAATTAGTAGATATAAAAAATAGTTGAACAACACTACCAAACGACTTCATCTAATTGACACATATGTACCTCTATACCCACCATTGCAGAATTCTTTCACATGCACCTGAAACACTTATTGATATATTCTATAAGCTGGACCATATAACTCCTCATTAAATTTCAAGGGATCAAAATCAAATAGAGTATGTTCTTGTACCACAGTGCAGATAAATTAGCAATGTAACAGAAATACATGTGAAAATTCCCAAATAATTGAAAATTAAATGACACATTTCTAAATAACCCAAGGATCAAAGAAAAAAAGAAATTGATATATTTAACTATATTCAAGATAGAAGTTAAAAAATATGATATATCAAAAATTGTGTGGGATGAACTGGAAATGTAATTAGAGGGAAAATTAGCCATATGCCTGATTAGAAACAAAGTGCTTAAAATCAATGATATAAACTTTAACCTTGAGTAACTAAAAAAGGAAGAGCAAATTAAATCCAATGTAAGGGGAAGAATGAAAATAATACAAACAACAGAGAGATTTAATGAAACATAAGACAGAAAACAACAGAAAAAAATCAACAGAATAAAACAGTTGGTTTATATAACAAACTAATAAAACTAATCAATGCCTAACTAGTTTAATTAAGAAATAGAAAACAGAAATTATAGTATTGATAATAAAATGGGAAACATTATTATATAATCTATAAGCATTAAAAGGACACAAAAAATTATTTAAAACCTTAAGCCAATAAACTCAACAACTTTGTTGAAGTTCCTTTTCAAGGAACACAAATTACCAAAACTGATAGAAGAGGAAACAGGAAATCTGAATAGTCCAATATTTATTAAAGAAGTTAAATCCAGGGCTTCCCTGGTGGCGCAGTGGTTGAGAGTCTGCCTGCTAATGCAGGGGACACAGGTTCGAGCCCTGGTCTGGGAGGATCCCACATGCCGCGGAGCAACTAGGCCCGTGAGCTACAACTACTGAGCCTGTGCGTCTGGAGCCTGCGCTCTGCAACAAGAGAGGCCACGATATTCAGAGGCCCGCGCACCGCGATAAAGAGTGGCCCCCGCTTGCCACAACTGGAGAAACCCCTCGCGCAGAAACGAAGACCCAACACAGCAAAAATAAATAAATAAGTTACTAAACTCCTACCCCCAACATCTTCTTTAAAAAAAAAACAAACAAGAAGTTAAATCCACAATTAAAAACTTTCCCCAAAGAAGCCCAGATGGCTTTCACCGGTGAATTCTATCAAACCTTCAGGTAACAAATAGTAACAATCTTACCTCAACCATAAAAGAAAAATTATATAGATATATATATTTGACTTCAGCAAAATTAAAAGGTTCACTCATCAAAGGACCCAAATTAAATGAATAACAAAGCCACAGGCTGCAGAATATTCTTAGTCATACGTGTATCTGACAAAGGGCTGGTATCCTGAATGTACAAGGAACTCCTACCAAGTGATTGATAGACTTCATCTAGGCTTGGAGCCCTCCCTATGCTAAGTTTTTCAGCAGTTTCTTATAAAGTTAAACATGCTTTTATCATATGACTTGGAAATTCCATCTCTATGCATTTACCTGAGCAAAAAGAAAATACAGAGCCACGTATACAAAAAAATTTTTTTGCGCAAGAATGTTCATAGCAGCCTTTTTAAAAAATAAAAAATGACAAATGACCATACAGATACTAGATAAACAAAAGGTGGCCTATTCATAGAATGGGATACTACTCAGCAACAAAAAGGAATGAATTACTGACATGCGGAACAACCAGGATGAATCACACAACATGTCACTGAGCCTAAGAAGTCAGACACATATGAGTAGATAGTGCATGAGCCCATTTATGTGAACTCCAAAACAGCCAAAACTAGTCTCTGATGCTAGAAAACAGTACAGTGATGGTCTACGGCAAGGCAGGAGTTCAATGGGGAGGCAGCAGACGGGAACCTTCTGGGTTGATGGAAATGTCCATTACCTCGTTTTGGCTGGTTGTTATATAGTTGTCAAAACTCATCTCGCTGAGCACTCAAGAGCACTTCATTTCCTTTAACGTAAATTAAACTTCAATAAAGAAGAACAATTTCCTTTTGTCTCATAGGGAATCTATTCCCCTTTCTTCAAAAACCTGCTCCCCCAGATTCTCTAATACAATTACATAATAAGCAAATAACAACAACAACAAATTCTATTGGTCGACTATGATATAATCCACTTCAGAGTACAGAGATGTCATACTTCTATATTTGTACACATTCTGAGAGTTTAGTAATTTTCATCTCTCCACACAGTGAGACGTACAGTGTTAATCGTCTCAAATTCATAGCCGCTTTCCAAGGCTACCTTTGAGCTCACTCTGAGCTAAAGCCCAGTGGGATTTTATGTCTCTCGCTGAAATGCCACATCAAAAAGCTGAACTAGAACATAAACAGGAGCACCAGAGGACTGGCTCTGTCTACTAACGCAGACACTGTTTAAAACCTAAGTTTGAAGTGGCCAATTTAAGCTCTGGAAGGTTGGCGCAGGTGGGGCTTTGGTTGAGGACCGCAGAAGAAGGGGAAAGTATTGTGTGTACACACGAGGAAATTAGTGTGTTTCTTCTCATTTGACTCTACTGTTTCTTTTTAGTTTTCCCCCACTTAAAATATTATCACCAAACCTCAAGGAGGAGCCGTCATCACATAGTTTTTCACTGGCTCTTCCCTCATTGCAAGCAAAACTAACATTGCAGTTTTCCTGTCTGTTGCTTCTTTGGTTTACTCCCCAAATTACACCTAATATTTCAGTGACCTTGGAGGGCAGTGGTCAGTGAATCACACAAAACCCATTTTCTACCACGAGCTGGGACTCATTTCCTCTCTCCTCACACAGAAACTACTTTGCTATAAGTGAGGAACTTTGATATTATCTATACTATTTAATTCCTTTTAAAAAAATGCTAGCATGGGAATTCCCTGGTGGTCCAGGGGTTAGGACTCAGTGCTTTCACTGCGGGAGCCCGGGTTCTATCTCTGGTCAGGGAACTAAGATCCTGCAAGCCTGGCAGTGTGGCAAAAAAAAAAAATTCTGGCATGAAACATGAAATAGTGTTCTGAGTCCATTAATGCAGTTCAACCTATAGTTTGAAAAATATGCTCTAAGGTTTTACTCTCCAACGTGGTACCCAGTAGTCTAATATGGCTACTTAAATTTAAATTAATTAAAATTAAATGAAATTAAAATTTCAGTCCTGTAGTTGCACTGTGGGCATTCAAGAACTCAGCGGTCACATGTGGCTGGTAGTTTCCATATTTGATAGCACGGATATAATATATTTCCCTCATTACAGAAATTCCTACCGAAGATTGCTACTCTAAAGCAACTATAATTATACTCACTTTTGAAGGATAAGACAGAACATGTTCATCATCATGGTATTTCAGGCAGAAAACAAAGTCTCTGATTAGAGACTCGTTCTTTACTTTGTTGCCCTTACTTAAAATACTGTGAAACACTAAACATTTTTGCTGACTTTTATGATTACCTCGGTGTTTAAAGTCTCATTATTTTTTACGTTGATGTACACATACAAATATAACTAAAGGAGCACTCTGAGAATCAGAAGCCAGATTCCATGGTCAATTAGAACTTCCTCTATGATTCTATGGTACAGAATTCACGTGTTCAGTAAACACTGTTAATATTAAAGCAACATTGGTTTAAATGCTCAAATGCAGTGATTCTTGAAGAATGGATGAAGCTCCAAAACTTACATTTATTAAAAAACAAAAACAAAAGGAGTGGACCTAGGGAGTAATTATTAAGAATGTAGTGGTGTCTGGCACCTGTTTTTTTTTTTTACAAACTCTGGATGATTCTGATTTCACCACCACTGATAGGATATATTTGCATATCAGAGTATATTAAAGCGATTTTAAAGATAAAAGGTTTCTTGCATCTACTAATATTAGAGGAGAGTTCTTCTCCTCCATTCTTCATGTTTCCTGAAAGGGGAGGAAACTTCTGTTGCCTCAGAGGGAGGGTAATGAATTGGGGGTAATGTTCTATTTCATTTTACTACCATTCTCATTTCTCCCTGTGAGGGGAAGAATGACTTTTCTGACTGGTGACATTGGGAGGAAAAAAAAAAATCAGCTTACATGTCTCAGCCCTTTCAAGATTTTCTATCACTTTGTGAAAGGCTGGTCTCTAAGGACACATATCTTCTCTGCTGATCAGTCCCATAATCTTATCAGGGTATGTCAGGGAGCCCCTCTGTGATCAATGCTCAAGCCACATTATCAATTCAACCTTATTCACAGTAGGGATAGTATTTGCCCCTCATCCAATCGGTTCCAAACTCAAGAACTTGGCTCTCTCCAGCCCTAACTAACACGATGGCCAGGAATCAAACCCAGATCAGCTGCTTGGACGGCAGCCTGCTCAGCTCTATAGCTTGTTTCTTTGACATCTACCTGCCCTGGTGCACACACGCACATCACCACCACTTTGACACATAATTGCTTCCTATGCAAAAAAATGTCTCTCCCTTCCTTTCTCCTTGAACTGAAGAAGAATGCCTGAGGGGTGGGAGCTTCTTCCTCATGGTAAAGGCAGAAGCCATGCTTTGGTGTGTGGAAATTATGGGGAACTAGTCTTTAGCTCAGTATCTGGGGAGATTTTTCTGAAAGTTAGTCTAGACTCCTTGGAACAGCATTCAGCATCGGTGAACATCTTTACGAGTTCATATTCTGCTTCACTTTTTAGGTTTTCCCTATGGAATGCTCATGCCTTTGGTCACAACAAGAGCTCATATGCATGGAACAGTATGATTTTATAGCTTCTCACCACACCATACGATTAAGAACTAAATACTCACTGAAATGGATCAAATGGAAATCTGACATCAAATATTATTATTATTTTATGATGAAGGCAAGATTCTAGTGCCAAGCTTATAGACTTCTAGTGCACAGCTGAAAAATGCAGAGTTTTTTAGAATGTCAAAGCCTCTTTTCTTCCACTCGTCTTCCTGGAGTAATATTCCTTGTGTCTGAGACCTCAAACAGACTTTCAGTTAAAAACCCAAATTCAGGACCTTTAATAAGAGGTTAACATTGAATAATTGTTAAAACCACCTGTGTTAAAGTTATTCCTGAGAATGAAAAGGTATCTTCAAATGTCAGTTAGTTCAACTTCACAGGAATCCTGAAAGGAAACACAGCCAGTACATAAAGAATTGTCTCTCCCGACCCCTTAACCCCCCATCCGCGGGTTTTCCTATGGGAAATACCAAATTCATTTTATAATGGCTCATCACTCATTGTCAGTTCTTCTGATAGGGCTGTTTTGGCATTAAATTCACGTTGTGTACATCTTTAACAGCAGCCCAAAGTGAGAGAATCCAGATGCTTTACATGACAGCACTAATAAGACTATGCCCAGAAGGTAAACAAGAGCGTTTCACATTTCTGTGCCCTCTACAAATGGTTATCAGATGAGAGCCAAAGTCTTTGAAACAGCCCTTGCGTTCTTTTCCCTTTCAGCTGCAAAAGTCATAGTCTAGAGCAGCAGAAAGTTTTACAAAGCTTATCTGATTTCTGGTTCAGAGACCCATTAAAACAAATAAAAAAGAGGACATCAATCAATCTATTTTGAATAAGGTCAATACAGAAGCTGACAAGGAGACGTTGGGTGCAGAGATTAGACTTGAAAATTAAATCAGAAGCCTCTGTTAGGGAATCATCACATGTACACATGTACATTTAGAATATATACACAGTTTAAGCATAGTTGTCCCATAGGTGCATGTCTTATTTACATGGTATAAATACGTGTTACAACTATATCCTGCATGTCCATTGTATTCAGAGGTATAATATATGCAGCAATTGGGAGCCCAATTTTTTTAAAATGTCAGAAGTAAGCTTGAAATTTCAAATTTTTTTTCCATTTTTCAAGACCAATACATTCAACAGCACCCTTTCCACCACCTCCTCCCCATAACAATGTCATAAGTAATATCTAATTTGAAGCAATTTTATAAGGATTATATTGAGGCAAAGATGTAAAACACACAGCAAAGTTCGATTAGCATCGAACACATAGTAGCCATGCATTAATTGTACATTTTTTTAAAACATGAAGAGGTAGTCAAGGCCAAAAAGGAATCTATATTAGATCACTTGGATACAGAGGAGTATTTTCCATTAAAAATATCTTTGTACTTGGACTTCAGAAAAATAATCTCTTAAAATTTTTGTACTCTATAAACCCAAAGTTTTCTGTAGTTTTTGATTTATAATAATAATTTTCTCTGTTACTATATAATGCCTTACTGTACTAATGACCTTATAATCCAACAATATTATATCAATTACTTTTTAAAATCTCCAATTGAAAAATTATGAACTTGAACTGTAGAAATGGTTCAAATTTGATAAATGTTGGTGGGAACAGTTTTTGGTCATCTCTAATATAGATCTGAGACATTTTGTTCTAAAACCTATTTGAATTCCATATTAAAAGTAATTTCTTTTCTTTTCCCCTAACATTACAGATTTTAAAAATTTACAAGGGAGCTGAAAATTGCCTCTTACACTTTAAAAATCAATAAAATTCATGAATATCAAATAAAGTCATAGCCCAAAGGATATCTACTGAATACCTGTTAGGGGATTCTGTTTTGGGACCTGAAAATTAGACTCTGACCACTGAAATAAATCAATAGTAATCAAACTATGATTTGGCAATGACTCCAAACAGTGCAGCTCTAAGGGAAACCATGGAGAATACAAAGATTCTATTTAATATCTTAATGACCTGTGCTCTTCTCCAATTCAGAGGACCTAGTTCAAGTTCCTCATGTGTTTATACTTTACCCTTTAGCTACCAAATCTCCTCTTGGTAAAGGATCGATAATAAATTCCTATTTATTAAGATGCACATTTCAGTTTAGAAGCATATCTGGTAGTGGTTAATTGCTCTGGATTTGAAAAGATTTCAAAACCCAGAGTTTCCACTTATTAGCTGTGTCTGTGTCACATAACGTCTTCAGATTATTGAAAGGACTCACAAAACTTCTCAAACGTATACTCAGTGCAAGGCTGTAATAATATCAAAGGATGTGACATAAAAAACAACATTGCTCCACTTTATTTTTCTTTAGTTAATTAATTAATTTTTGGCTGCGTTGGGTCTTTGTTGCTGCACGCCGGCTTTCTCTAGCTGAGGCGAGTGGGGGCTACTCTTCCTTGTGGTGCACTGGTTTCCCATTGTGGTGGCTTCCCTTTGTTGCGGAGCATGGGCTCCAGGCACGCGGGCTTCAGTAGCTGTGGCACGGGACCCCCGGGCCGCAGACCAGTACCGGTCCTGAGCCTGTTAGGAGCCGGACCACACAGCAGCAGGTGAGTGGTGGGCGAGCAAGCGAAGCTTTATCTGTATTTACAGCCGCTCCCCATCGCTCGCATTACCGCCTGAGCTCCACCTCCCGTCAGCATTATGGTGAGTTGTATAATTATTTCATTATATATTACAATGTAATAATAATAGAAATAAAGTGCACAATAAATGTAATGCACTCGAATCATCCCAAAACCATTCCCCCCTACGCCCCATCTGCGGAAAAATTGTCTTCCATGAAACCGGTCCCTGGGGCCAAAAAGTTGGGGACCACTGCCTTATACTGTCTGATTCTAAAGGGATTATGGATTCATTTTGCATATTTCCTTCAGATTCTCTCAATTCATTGAGGTTAGGGTAAGTTGAATTGTTGCACGGTCCCCTTAATGCCTGAAGAGTTCACCTAGTCTTCAGTAGCGGTCTAGCAACACCTTAGTAGGCACCTGTCTATATTATCTTATCATGACATCTTTCTTAACTATCAAAAGGCTGCCCCTCAATTTACCATGCCTCACATATTATTTCTTGTCTAAAAATTTGTTATTCCCTCTGTTTTGAATAACTTGTCATTGGCACATTGGTCAACCCCATTTTAGCAACTGAACTAACAAGACTATGATAGCTTCCTTCCCGTAATCTTTCCCTCTAATAGCAAGGCCACATCTGGAGCCCACACCACACCAGAGGAGTTCCTTTTCTTGCAACATCATTATAAATTGAGTCAAGGCATAAAATTATGTGAAGTTTTATTATCATATGGCCAATCCAATATGTGGCTTATATCCTTAACATAATAGAATCCTCATTGGGGTACTCTATTTTGTAATCAAAGTGAAGGAGGAGAAGGGAAATTTACTTTCCTACTAAAGGTTGCTTGAATTTTTTACTTAATTCCAAATTAGAGATAGGAGCAGTGGAATTTGCATCCATTTCCATAATGGTAAACGTAGACACCAACCAAGAGTCTTATAAAATCCATTTTTATATTTCTTTCAGGTTTCTTGAATTTATCAAAGCTAGGGTAATTTGGAACCAAAGATTCCCCTCCTAGCCATCATGCTCAGAGATAATAAAATAGTAAACATTATACATGAAAACTTACGCTACCAAGGTTTTTGGAGGTGCTGGCAATATCTGTTCATAAAATTAGTCAATTTTTTTGTTTTAATTTTTATTGGAGTATAGTTGATTTACAGTGTTGTGTTAGTTTCCAGTGTACAGCAAAGTGATTCATATATATATATATATATATATATATATATATATAAATTTTATCATACTCTTTTCCGTTATGGTTTATTGCAAGATATTGAATATAGTTCCCTGTGCTATATAGTAAGACCTTGTTATTTATTTTATATATAGTAGTTTGTATTTGCTAATCTCAAACTTCTAACTTATCTCTCACCCACCCCCTTTCCCGTTTGCTAACCATAAGTTTGTTTTCTATGTCTGTGGGTCTGTTTCTGTTTTGTAAATAAGTTCATTTGCATCATATTTTATATTCCACATATAAATGATACCATATGGTATTTGTCTTTCCCTGTCTGATTTACTTCACTTAGTATGATAATCTCTAGTTCCATCCAGAAAATTCATCAATTTCTCGATAGAATATCTTGCAGTTTCAGTAGTTTCCTGCTTAGGATTTTCCAAATTTATAGCTGTTTAGCAATAAGGGGTTAATTAAGAGTCACAACTGTGGCCCACTCACATTTTTCAATCTTTCATTGGGACCATTTCCCCATTCCTAACCCAAGCAACAAACATCTACTGATTGATTATGCACTTTCGATGTCCCTGGAACTGATTCTGTATTTTTAAATCAGTTCTGATTAGTCCTCAGTTTATATCTTGTTCCTTATCCATTTAGCTACCCCTCTCCAATCATATTTCTTCTAACGTCCATTGAGAAGCCTTTCTAATTAATTATCTCAATCCCTGAATGACCTCAAAGTAGGACTGGCTCAGCAGTCAGCTTTGTACCGAAGGTTCTCTATCCTTCTTTCCTTATCATCCTTCTCCAGAAAAAAAGCTTTAGTTACTTCACTTGAATCTGGGGCCATTTCAATAATCCTGCTGACTATGTCAACTATATCAATTATGCTTTTTCGGATTATTGTAAAGACTCACAAAACTCCACAGAGTATAAGCACATACGGCTTTAGTAGAGGTAAAGGGTCTGACAAGTAGGAGAGAGAAATCACAGTCAGTCCTCTGGGAAGTCCAAGGCACCCTGGCGCAGCTTCCAAATTTCTTTCCTAGTCACGTGAGGTACGCTTTGTCTCAGGATGGTGAACTGCCAAGACACACACAAAATGCCTTGATTTCAGGAAGTTATAGTTTTATCCGAGAAGGTTGTTGTTTGTATCCCTCTGGCCATGTAGCCAATAGCAGGCTACACGATCAGGTCTAATAACAGAAATTATGATAACATAACAGAAACCAGACACAAGCAATTAATTTGTACATTGTCTATAAAGAAGGCTGACCAGCTGGTACATGAGGCCTCCTTTTATGTTTCAGAATCCTAGCATGGAAATGGATTAATCACATTACATTTTATTCTGGTATGGCCAAGGATTAGCACTGTGGTTCCAGGTGTCCCCCAGAGATAAGTGCAGGTAGAAATAGACTAGCTGAGATTGTGTAATTACACACTAGCTTTATAACCTATGGAAAATTGCCCAGGTTCATTGTGACTCAATTTCTTCATATTCAAAATAATAACTGAAGTAATATGATTGTGTCATGCTTAAATGCAATTAAGCATGTAAATTGCTATGCTCAGTGTCAGGCAAAGAGTAAAAAAAAAGAAAATTTAAATTAAGTGGCACTCCTATATATTGTGTATTTGCCACGATCAAAGCAATTTCTTAGGCTGGTGATGTCCCGCTGACAACTTAATTTGGCCCTGTGACTCATCCCAGCTCCTACTGGAAATTAATCTGTGCGTGAAGTCAGGGAAGAAATATACAGAAAGTCCAGAATCGTGAGATTTACCTACATTTTATCTCCAGCTCAATTCTTTCCCTTCCCTTGTTTCTCCAAATTTTGATTTTATTCTTTTGCTGAATTTAAGTCCATATGTACACAGAACTCTGCTTGCCATACATCTGGAACTCTGTGGAGAGAAGAGGTATCTATGGATGTATGGGTAGCTCTGTTGTAAATAAGAGATTCAAATAAGAATAACACAGACTGTCTTTTATTAGGAAGTAAGGGACACTACCCGAGGCCTGTAATCAAAAGGTAATCAAATTTGAGTTTTTTACAAGGTACCTGGGCGATGATAATTTCTAATACTCACCCCACTCATCTGTTCCTTAATCAAAATTCCCATTGAGTTATACACACAGCCAAACAGGATTTGACATAAAACGATACGTTCGTCTACTTGTCCCATCTCTCAAATGAGGCTGTAGTCCTCCTTTACCCATGTGTACTTATATTTAGATGTCTTGTGAATGGAGTGCCTTACTTGACCTTGTGGGATAATGGTCTCTGGATGAAATAGGAGCGAACTGGACCAAGGTTCTTTCCACGCCGGGCCCGATGTGTGCCCAACGTAGCCAGCCAAATGCACGTAAGCAATATGATAAAGTGAAAACTGTGCAGGATTTAAACATTTAGAGGAATTGTTTTCCAGACGTTTGCTGTGAGCTCCTTTTCTCAAATGAAACTTTACATGGAATTGCAACACGTAAATCACGTGCAGATGAAATGCTTGTGTTGGTGCAAGGATTTGAGGCCTTGAGCACAGACTGCTCAAAGGTCCACTCAGGGATTTAGTTCAGAAAACCTTAAAACTGGAGCTACCCTATGAGGTCAAACTCTCATAGAAAACAAATAATAATAATAATAATAATAATGCCATGTTATCTTATGTCCTGCTCTAAATCACAGAGCTAGAAGGAACCTTAGCAGCCATTGTCTGGAGGTCACAAGCTCACACACCTTTAGCATCATGTACATAACACGAACATGTCCCACTTCGAAGGGGCAGGATGTGGTCCTCACTGGTGAGCACATCACTTGACTGAAACCATCCCAAATCTTTTCTGTTAACATACAAACAATACATCTGTGACTCTATTGTAGTGGCCAGTTTAAACCCTTAATTGAGTTCAATCTCTTCCCTGAGTAGACAAGGAACTATAAATCTAGAGTTATTTAAATGATATGTTTAAAATCTCTCACATCCAAAACCACTTCTGGGACTTCCCTGGCAGTCCAGTGGTTAAGACTCTGCGCTCCCAATGCAGGGGGCATAGGGTCGATCCCTGCTCGGGGAACTAAGATCCTGCATGCCACATGGCACGGCCAAAAAAAACACAAGCAAACTTCTAACTCCTTCATCTCCTGACTAGAGAAGGGAATCTCAAACTATTTGTGGAGAAAAACCACCTGAAAAACTTTTTTTCTATTTTAAATCTGTTGGCAACTCAGAATTTGCAGCATGAAAAATAAAAGAATCCCTTGAAAAATGAAATAATAAAAATCACCTACAGTGTGGAAGCCCCAATTTTAAAAAAATTATTAGAATCAATGCACATAAAATTACTCTCCAAACTGCTTTTTTTTTTTTTTTTTTGCGGTACGCGGGCCTCTCACCGCTGTGGCCTCTCCCGTCGCGAAGCACAGTCTCTGGACGCGCAGGCCCAGCGGCCACGGCTCACGGGCCCAGCCGCTCCGCGGTACGCGGGATCCTCCCGGACCGGGGCACGAACCCGCATCCCCTGCATCGGCAGGCGGACTCTCAACCACTGCGCCACCTGAGAAGCCCCCAATTGCTTTTGAAGAGTAATAAAATTACTCTTAATCGCTGTACTTATCTCCTGAGTGTCCTAGAAGGAGTGTACGGGGACTGAGACTGGCCCATGGGCCATCCTTTCAAGTAACACTGAAATAAAGGACCTGGGTTTGAACAATAGGTTAATTTAGAATTCCTATGCAGGCATTTGCTTATGCTCATGGAGGACAGCACACAATCAAACCATGTCCTTTAAACAGTGATCACTGATTTTCATTTTTATCTAGAAGTGTCTATGGTGATGCCACAGATGCCTTAGAAGGGATTTTGTAAGAACGTCAGCCACAGGCTTCTGTTTTTAAAATTGTTATAAATTGGCAACAGATATAAGGTAGGCTGTGATATATCCTGCCCCTTAGAAGTAATTACAGAAATCAGAGTGCAGAAATATTTAACTGAGGCTTCGTCCCCGTGTTCTCTTTTCTTTTTCTAGAAACAACTTCAGTTAGGCCAAAGGTTCTGGATTAATTATAGAGACAGAACAGAATAACTCAGAGAGATTTTCAAAAACACAAGGCAACATAATAGCAGTTATTCTTATCATTGCAAAATGTATTAGTCTTTGTTCTTACATTCAGAGTTAATTTGGGAAACTTCTTCATGGTTAACCGGCAATGAAATTATTAAAGTGAAGCAAAACATAACCCCCCATAATCCTTAAAAAGTTTCTCTTGACTTAAAATTAGTCATTTAAAATTTCAGTTTTTGTATCTTCCTGAAATGTTGACTCTTGGAGAGGCTTGGATTTTTTTTAAAATAATGAAATATTGGAAAAGAAGAAAAAGGGATTTAAATATTTGGCAGTTTATTTATTTCTTCTGCTTGAATGAGAACATATTAACTTGGCTTCTTCTGAAGAGACGCTGTGGGAAAATGAAGTTTCTGATGCTTAGAGGAGTATTAAACTTCTTGCCTTTCAGAACCTGTGGTTTCTTCCATGGCACCGACACCTAGAAATGTCCTTCCTCCCAAATAAGTCATTTTCTTCCTTCTCACTAGGAAGTCAGGCCCTTAAAAAGATTGATTTTCAGGAGATCAGACTGACATTCAGATAGCATCCTTAGGACTTCCTTAATGCAGATGTAAAATATTATCTTAACATCTTAAGGAAGAGTAAGTATTTTAGAGAATAGTTCAAAGACAGTGACTATAATATGTGCTGATGTCCTACTGCAAATATTACAGTCACTCCTCTTAGAAAGCACAAATCTTGAAGCTGGATCATATTGTAACTGGCGCTGCCTGCCTTTCCATCAGTGCCCAGCTGTTGGTGTGAAAAAACCTTGAGGCTGCAGGTTCATGTCTTCTAGGTACTCAGTCAAACTCGTTTGGACAAAACTGCCAGTATATTCTGAAACCCACTCTTATCAGTGTACAATAATTTGAAATAAATCTTTTGCCCTAAGTGTGGTATCTGGTGTGCTATATCTCTCATACGTTTTCTTTAGCTGAATGTCTTATTATTTCAAACCCAACACACTAAACAAAACAAAACAAACAAACAAAGAAAACATTGTTCCCCTCCATACTTCCTGCATTAGGACCTCCATCAATATCCCCCCTTATGCATCTAGTGAATATCCTACACACCCAGTTACCCAAGTCTTATTAATGGCCTTTCGCCCCACAGAAATGCAACGTGACACTGACTCCTATTAATTCTATTTCCTTATTTTTTCCCCTTATTTTTGCCATATATTCCATTTCTCCGTGTCTTTACTTGCAGCCTTTCCTATTTGTGTCTTTCCTGTATTACCATGAAAACATACCTACTGGACTCATTGCCCTTACAATCAGTTCTTATATCATTGACAGATCAATCTTTCATCTTTCTAAAATTTAGATTCTAGTGTGACCATATAACCTATTTCAAAACCCTTTACTGTCACCTCCCACGATTGTTAACTTCAGGGTGAAATCAAATCCCCTTAGTAGACAGTGGGAGAATTTTCTTTCTAGGAACCCTGGTTTCTGCTTCTGCCAATAGTAGGGACTCATAACCATCCTCCATTTAACTAATTCATTGCATTAACCTAATCAATATACCCATAGTCAAGGAAAAAGCTTTTGTCTTAGAGCCAAAGACTGGTGAAAGAATACATTTACGTGACTTAAGAAAAATTGAAACCTTGAATGTATATTTCATATACTTTTCCAATTAACTATCCAATAGTCCTAACTGTCTTACATAAGAAGGCTTCTAATGTATATTTAGTTTGTCAAATTAACTCTATGCTCATCTCTTAGTACATATTGATTCCTTGGTTTAGAATATATCCCTTCCATGTGTCTGCCCTTCCCCTGTTCTCTACTCCTCATTCTTTGTAAGTGAGCTCAGTCATTCTCTTCCACCAGAGGGACCAGTCTTGTCATCAAGTTATATTGCCTCTTACTGTTTATAGAAGACAATTCTATAGATTCTTTTCTTAAAATTAATTTTTATTGCAATATAGTTGATTTACAATGTGTGTTACTTTCTGCTGTACAGCAAAGTGAATCAGTTATACATGTGCATATACACACTCTTTTTTAGATTCTATTCCCATATACATCATTACAGAGTATTGAGTAGAGTCCCCTGTGCTATACAGTAGGTTCTTATTAGTTATCTATTTTATATAGAGTAATGTGTATATGTCAATCCCAATACCCCAATTTATCCTTCCTCTTTCTTTCCCCCTTGGTAACCTTAAATTTGTCTTCTACATCTGTGACTCTGTTTCTGTTTTGTAAATAAGGTCATTTGTACCATGTTTTAGATTCTACATATAAGCGATCTCATATATTTGTCTTTGTCTGACTTACTTCATTCAGTATGACAATCTCTGTGTCCATCCATATTGCTGCAAATGGCATTATTTCTTATTTGAGAAACATTTTAAGAGCAACCAGTCTTTCTAAATGTGTATACGGAGTTTCTAGATTAATCCATTCTCCCTATGAAGTCAGTAACTGAGTGTCCAGCAGAGTTTGGTAGCAGAGACAAGCCAGTCTTTAACACTCCTAAGTAGCAAAAGGATGTACTCATCCTTAATGCGCTGATTCAGTCTTCCTAAGTGGAAACAATTAACTTGATCCTGGGCCAGGATTGTGAATTGTGAAGCTCTTTTTCACAAAAGAACTTAATAGTCATCTATCTCAACCTACTTGTACAGTATTACCAATGATCTGCTTTTCAGGCTGTGCCAAGGTGTCCTCAAGGACAACAAATTCCTCTATTCTAAAATAATTCTTGGTTGTAACTTTTCAAGGTCCCATAAAGCGTTTATTCCTTCTGGGAATTAAATATGAAACCATTACATTGAAATAATAGCTTATACTTATTTAGGTTTTACCGCTTATTGGGCACTAGTATAAGTGGTTGACACAAGTTAACTTTGTTCAAGAGCGAAACTTAACGAGATAGAAGCAAAAACAAAATAAAATAAAACTCAAACTCTAACTGTACTCTCTGTTTTCATTGTCTCCTTAAATCCACTAAGTGGGTAATTTGTGACCCTTCCCTGGAAGGCATGTTGTCTAAGTCCTATGCATATTTTTTTAATCACTCTTAGGAAATGCAAATCCTGCAGTAACTTTTAGCCTCAGGAATAGTCTCAATTTAGTAATTAAAATGCTCATCCCTGTTTCATACTTGTCTTAGTCCACACGGGCTGCTATAACAAACTACCATAGTCTTGGAGGCTTATAAACAACAGAATTGTGTTTATCACAGTTCTGGAAGATGGCAAGTCGAAGGTCATGGCGTCAGCAGATTCGTTGTCCAGTGAGAGCCTGCTTCCTGGTTCATAGATGACTGTCTTTGCATTGTGTTCTCACATGGCAGAAGGGGCAAGAGAGTTCTCTGCAGTCTTTTTTATAAGGACCCTAATTCTATTCATGAGGGTGCTACCTTCATGACCTAATCACCTCTCAAAGGCTCTCACTTCTAAAATCATCTCATTGGGGATTAGATTTCAACATACAAATTTTGGGACACAAGCATCCAATCTACAGCTGTAATCAAAACACCAAATTTCATTGAGAGTTAACCCTCCCCTCCGTCAGCGTTAGTATGAGAAGTCCACATTGTTATAGATGGTAAGGCCAGCCTCCCCTCTCTTCCCCACCTGATACTCCCTTCTTCTCTCTCCTCCTTCTCCCCTCCACTCCAGCTTCTTAGTCATATATCTGAGACTTTCTTTCCAGCCTGCAGTATAGTAAGTCTGGCATAGGAGAAGGAATTAGGATATTTCTCACTTGTGAGGCACAACTGTGTACTACAGTTGGTATTCTCTGAGGAGGAAGAGATTCTGGTCAGTCTCCTTTAAATGCATTTTCTGGTCATTTCTCCATCATGCACACATCTGGCCATGAGAATCATGAATCTCCATCCTCCATTTCTGCCTTGACCCTGTTGGAAGTAGCTTCCTGTTCTTTAGACTTCTTAGGGATAAGTGTTTGACAGTGCCTTCATAGAACCTTCCAAAATCCAGTAGCAGGTATCAAACATGCTGAATGGTTTCTGTGAAGTCCCTCTCATTTTTCCCACTTCATCCTAGGCTTTCCAAAGAATGCATGGTGGCCTAGCACCTTATCTTGACACTTATATATTAGCAAGGATCCGTTTGACCTACCTGTGAACTAAGTCAATATAAAATTATAGTTAAGAGTCAAAGATCATATGATATCGCTTATATGTGGAATCTCAAAAAATGGTACAGATGAACCTATAAACAAAACAGAAATAGAGTCACAGATGTAGAAAACAAACTTATGGTTACCAAGGGGGGAAGGCGGGGTGGGGGGGCTAAATTGGGAGATTGGAATTGACATATACACACTACCGTATATAAAATAGATAACTAATAAGGACCTACTGTATAGCACAAGGAACTCTACACAGTACTCTGTAATGACCTATATGGGAATAGAATCTAAAAAAGAGTGGATATATGTATATGCATAACTGATTCACTTTGCTGTACAGCTGAAGCTAACACAACATTGTAAATCACTATACTCCAACAAAAGTTAATCTAATAAAAGAGAGTTCAAAGTTCACAGAGAACTGGATTTGAGTCTTTGTTCCATAATTTATGAGCTATGTGATCTTTGGCAAGTTATTGGACCTCTCTGTCACTTTTTCTTTCCCAATGGTAAAATCAAATAATCAGTCATAGGACCTACTATTTCGTAGCATTGATGAGAAGGGTAAATTATATAATTCAGGTAAAAAGCCATAGCATTCAATTTATATTAGCTGTCAATAAAGATCACCAAGCTAATTATTACTATTAGGCGCCCAGTCTCAGGAGTGTAGGCTGCACTCCTTAGCAGTTAGCATCATGTTAAGGCAGTTATTAAGCTTTCAGTCAGGTGGCAGTGTCAGGCAACTGGCACAGTTGCTATAGTGAAATGCAGGGAATACATGCACAGATGTGAATCTGAATACCACACATCCTGTTACACCTCTCCCCCAAATATTCACATCTTCACATTTTTTTTTTCCTGACCTGAAGAGGACATACACGCTGTTTCTTTCCTCAAGTCTTGCTTCCAAAATTAGTCAAAGAGAGACAAAAGTTGGTTTACCCGAAGAGTTAAAAAAATAAATATAGGCCCTTTCTATGCTTCTCTTTTTGTTTCTAGCAGCCCAATTTAAAGGTCTGGATTTCCAGATAATACACCAAAGAAATTGTGTATTCTCTGTGATGTATGGTAATATTTTTTTCTCAAGAAGTCTACATAGGTCTGTAAAGAGTATGTTGCTTCAAGATGAATTCCTTTGACTCATTATTTGATAATATTCAGAAATTTAACATTGACTGTGGAGTCAAATTCTTGTTATTTTATCTAAGTAAGCCCTGAGACTTGCATTTGTATGAAACCTGTTATCTGTTTTCTTATGTGATTTTTAGTTCTTGGTGTTGTGGAAGAGCCAGAGAGGTCTCTGAAGCAGGTCACTTGAGATGGTATAAACTTTTTAGCACTGTGCAGTACAAGGCATTCTACTTGACATAGTTATGAAAAGAGAGTTCCTTTACATCTTTGCTCCCTGAAAGGTTTATTTTAATTAAAATACACCTTCTGAGTGTAGAAATCATGGGGGGATGTAGACAGTCTGTCTGGCAATGTTTGGTAACTAAGACCTGTATTGGTAGCTATTATTGATTACAAGTCCACTATTTGACACTTTCCAGATTATCTCATGTAATCTTCACCACAATCCTATGAGGAAAATAGTATTATCCCTTTTCTATAGTAGAGGAAACCAAGAAATGTCCCACAGCTAGTTTGTGGCTGAGTTAGTATTTGAAGCTTACTAGGTCTGTTTAGACTGTCTTCCAAATCTGCAACTTCCTTGTTAGTGGTGTATTTGCTTCCTGTTGCTGTTGTAACAAATGTAGCTTAAACAACAATAATTTATTGCCTTACAGTTCTGGAGGTCAGAAAACTGAAGTAGCTCTCATTCTGCTAAAAATCAGAGCCTCACATCCTCCAGAAACCCTGGGGAGAGTCTGTTCCTTCTGCTTTCTAGTTTCTGGTGACTGTGAGCAATCCTGGGCTTGTGGCTGCATGACTCCAATCTCTGCTTCCTTCTTCATATCACCTGTCAAATCTTCTACTGCTTTGCTCTTACAAGGACACTTGTCAATGGATTTAGAGTCCACTTGGATAATTCAGGATATGTTCATCTCAAAATCATTAATAAGCCCCATTTTTCTGGCCACATTAAAGTAATATTCACAGGTTCCATGGATTAGGATGTGGACATATCTTTTGGGGGACACCATTCAACCTACTATCTTCAGCAATTCCATAAATGATTTACATATAGAGTGTTTTAAAATCCACTCTCCATCTCTGTCTTGCCAATGTCATTAAGCTTTGGAATTCAAAGGGCAATTTTCTGCTGACATCCCTGGAAAACCCCATCATTTCAGTGATAAGTCCTCTGTTAATGGGGTTGACCCAAATCTTGCCCAGTGTCAAGAGATTTCAGGTGCCTCACGAATGACTGCCCATTCCTCTAAGGACTTAATGTGGCACTGCCTAAATTTCTTTCTTCTCTCTGGTGCATTCTGCTCTTTTTGATGTAGGAGCCTGGAAGAAATGTAAAGCAGTCTCCCTCCCCTATCCCAGCAAGTTTGCCAGGTTTTGAGTTCTGAGTTTTAAATGCTTTATTTCAGGAGCTTAACAAATCTTAGCGTAGAGCCAAATGTAGAAGTTGCCAGGCACTGGGACTGTGGCTTCCATCCAGTATGCTGTTTTTTAAAAAGGCACTTGCTGTGAAAAATTGCAATGGTTTAATCCAGAGAGGAGAGAGGCTTGGGAAAGTTTTCCAAAAGGTGATGAAACTGGAGATTTTAAGGTGCAAGTGTGAGCATGTGTCTGAGTGAATGTGTGTGTACATTTCACCAGCAAGTGTCAGAGGAGGTTGGATCTATGCCATTGCTAACATTTCAGGTTTCTAGGTCTTTACCCATAAATATTAAATCTGAATTTTTGGGAATAGGTTATAAGGCTCTGAGTATTTAGCAGTTTTACAAGATGTCACAGTATAATTTGACACATACCACTCTGGGATGAAAAGAGCAAGGTCATGAGCTCTGAGGGAAAGTCCAAGATGTGGGAAGCAGAATAACTGATTTGTGGACACCAAATTCCCTCTTACTATGCCATTTATTTTTGTATTGCATATATAGCTTTTGTTTTCTGAATGTTATGATATTTTGACATCCTCAAAAACCTTTCTGGCTGGGGAGACACTGCCCCTCCTGGGGCTAGACAGTTCTTAGAGATAGCAAAGGGTTTAGCTGGAGCATGTCTGTTCAAAGAAAGGAATCTTAATCATCCCAGGGCCAGGTACCAGAAAACTAGAGACTACATCTATAGCCCAAATCCTGCTGAAGTTATTCAAACTAGCCAATTCTAAACTCTTTACCCTGGACTGCTTTGCCTTTTCCTCAGAAACCCCAGTGAATGGCATGACCTAAGAACTACTCCCAACTCCTGTCTTCTGCTTCCTGACCACCCTGGTGCTTTCCTGTGTGGCCCCAAATGGCGGGCATGCCATGATTCTTGACTCTAGGACCTGTAAGTATAATAAGTTTTGTTTCTTTCCTGAGCTCCTTCTGTGTCTTCTCTTGTAGCTGAACCTGACTGAGCGTCACATGAAAGAATACAAAACAATTTTCAAGGGAGCAAACTTTTTCTTCTATTTTTTCAAACTTGATTTATATTGGAAGATGATCAAATGTAGATAACAGAACTTAAATACTGAGTGGAGATTTCTGGCTCAGTGTGGCTAGTTTCTGATGTCATGAGAGTCAGAATCCTCTTGGCACTTTTCCTTCTGTGGCTTCCCTGGGCAGATACAGCTACTTTTTCACGGGTCTGCAGGTTTAGTCCTCCCCACTTTCAGATCCAATTTTATGCTGCCAAAAAACAAGGAGTGCTACTGGCATACTTGGCTTTAACATTGATATCATGCCATGATGGGGGCCATAAACAAATTCACGCTCACCTGCCTGATCTTTGGCTTCCCTTAGCCTCAGATTCCTTCTTGTTCTTTGAACAGAGGTCCACTTACAGACCTGGGCTGCAGAGCCTCTTGCTGGTACATACCCGAATGTCATTGTACATTCATAAAGCCAACGGGAAAAATGCTAATTAAGCCACTCGGCTACTTACAAGCCATGTACCCACAGACAGATTATCCAGCCCTTCCACCTTCATATCTAAAAGGGAGATTGTATAATGTCATGGTGAAGAGTGGAAGAACCAGTGCACGTGAAGTGTTTATTATAAAGACTGGCTCACATAGGTGTTCAATAATTGTCAACCATTATTTTTGTTGTGGTCATTGTTATTCATTGGCCCGAGGTAGCCGAGGTGTAAGAGGGGAAGCTGAGTGGAAACATTTTATGATTCCAACACCCATGCTCTTCAGAGAGGAGAAATGGGGCTACCACCGCCCCTGCCCCCCACTGCAAACCAAACTCTGATTGTGGTAGTTGCCTGTCTGTGAGGCACGAACATCATGAGAACAAATGTCTATTTGGTGCACTGATGGATTCCTAAGTGCGTAATGTGGCAGGAAGCATAGCCTGTAGATGCTGTGGATTAACAGGAATCTCACATACCTGGCTTTAAATAACTACCATCATTTTAGTTTTCCTTCTTTACTTTAGCTAACATTAAATATTTTGTCAAGTAAAATGCTAGTGGTTGTCATTTAATTCATGTCATCCATCTTCTTTACAGAAGAAAAAAAAAAGGCAGTGCTATTAAAATGCCTTTAACTAAAAGGTTCTTCAAGTTTATGTTCCCTGAGACAGAAATGGTTGAAATCTTTCAAAGAAACACATAATGAAAGAAAAAAAAATACACGAATGCATTTATTACACTCCAATCCTAGGAGAACTATTGAAATCAGCTCTAAATTGAACAATGATTTTGCAGTGCTTTGAAAATTCTTCTGGGGGAAAATCTACAGAATTTTCTCTCAATAAAGAATGAGGGTGCACACTTTTTTAAAAATTCCATATTAAACAGCTTATTAATGTTTCATTGTAGCAAATTTTTTCCAAAGCAATTTAATGTATTCAAGATACCTCATGATGCAGAAATGTCTTTTCTTTTAGTAAAGAATGAAAGTTAACATCTAGCAACTGATGACTAGTGCCAAAAATTATCAGAAGGATAGAACAATAATCATCATTCTTTTCCTGCAAAACCATTTGGAGGAAAATGATAATGTGCTTAATGCCTCTAGAATTTCAAATAAATGAAAGTTTATAGTTTATTACTTCCACCTAAGAAATGCATGCAATGAGATGTAGAAGGATTTGAATCACTGTCTTCTGAAGTTAAAGACTTTGCTTTTCATTGGTGGATGGGGGAAAAGATGGGCAAGGCCAGGTATGGACCCACCTTTCCTTCTACATTGGAGCATGGCCTCCCCTCATTACCACTAGAAAACACGAGCCTGCCATTTTGGTAGAAACTTTGTCAAAGCTTGCCAATCCAGGATGGCTCAAGAGATGAAACGTCATGTAGATCTGGCACAGGCAAAGGACACCTGTTTCTGAGCTAAGTCAATTAAACAAGTTTCCATATTTACCTTCTTTCTTAGAGGTCCTGCTCCAGCCTCAAGTCAGAAGCTGCCCCTGTGAACCTGGGTCTCAGGGGTGGGGTTTTCTTAATATCTCTATCCTGTCTCCAGGCTCCCACCAAACTGCCCTTGCTGTGTGGCAGGTCTTACGCTGGAGAAATTCTCCTGACCCCTTTTCGACTTTTATCATTGGTGCTGGATTCTGCATCCAAGAGAGTTTCTTGGTCTCCCTCTTGGGTCGATGGATGCCCTTAGTTTCTACCCTCTCCAAAAGTAATGCATCTTTTTCTGGGCTTGGGAGTGGAAACATTTTCTGCCCCTCTCACACTGGCTCAGGGCTTTGGTTGGTGAGAGAGAAGGGTCTGGGGAAGTAGGCAGGGCTGTGTCCTGTCCTACAGTGGCAGTTATCAGCCGCCTAAGCTGAAGCAGGACTGTCTCTTTGTTATAGTTTTGTAACAGCTTTATTAAACAGACTGCACATATTTGAAGTGTACAGTTTGATACATTTGACATGTGTATACACCTGTGACACCATCATTACAATCAGGATAGTGAACATACTCACCACCTCTAATATCCTTTTGCAATCTTTCTCTCCACCCTTCCCTGCCCTGCCCTTCTTTAGGCAACCAGAGATCTGCATTCTGTCAATATAGATTAGTTGGCATTTTCTAGCGTTTTTATATACAAAGCATCATATAATATGTACCCTTTAGGGGAGGTGAGTTTTGGCTCTTTTCACTCGGCACAATTATTTTGAGATTCATCCATAATGTATCAATACTTCACTCATTTTTATTGCCTAGTATTATAGGCAATAATATACTGCAATCTGTACACCCATTCACCTACTGAATGGATATGCTACAATCTGTACACCCATTCACCTACTGAATGGGTTGTTTCCAGTTTTGGGCCATTACAGTAAAGCTTCTGCTAGCATCCGTGTGCATGGCCACATGCTTTCTTTTCTTTTGGGTTAATGCTTAGGCATGAAATGGCTGTCATATGACAGGAATAGGTTAACCTTTTTAAAAAATCTCCGTCAATCAACTAAACTTCAATAAAACATACATAAATAAAATGTCAATATTCAAAAAACTTTTGAAATACACCCAAACTGCTTTCCAAAGAGGTTGTAGCAATTTACATTTCCACAGGTAGTGTATAGAGTTCTGCTTCCTCCACCTCTGTGACCAGGAGTTAAGCAAAGATTTCTTAGGTACAATACCAAAAGTACAATTCATAAAATAAATTATTGATGAATTGAACTGCATAAAATTAAAACTTCTTCTCTTCAGAAAAACTGGTAAGAGAATGAAAAGTCTCAAACTAAAAGATACTTGCAAAGCACATATTTGATATGATCCTATAGGCGGAATATTCTATAGATAGATATAGATAATATATGTATATGTATATATATCCTCTCAAAACTCAATAATAAGAAATAAAACAATCATTTAAAAGATTTGAATAGTTATTTCTTAAAGAAGATTTGAACAGACGCTTTGTCAAAGAAAGTACATGCATGGGAAATAAATACGAATTATGCAAATTAAAACCACGACGGGATACAACCACACATCTATTAGAATGACTGAAATTAAAGGAACTGAATTGTTTCCCCTGTTGTTAACTTTTCAATTGTGAGGTAATTGTAGATTAACTTAAAGTTGTAAGAACTAATGCAGAGAGATCCCCTATACCATTCACCAAGGCCGCCCGCCCCCTGCCCTGCCCTGCACCCCTCCGTAACATCTTGCAAAACGATAGTACGTTATCACAAGGAGGAAAGTGATATTGATACAATCCGTAAGCTTTACTTAGACTTCACCGGTGTTGCATGCACTCATTTGTGCATGTATTTAATTCTCTGCAGTTTTATCTCATGTTTAAGTTCATGTGTCCACCACAGTAGGCAAGAGACAGAGATCTCCATCATAAGGGTCTCTGGTGCTACAATTTCACGGGCACAGCCGCTTCCCTCCCTGCCTCCTTCCCTCGCTCTCCTGCCTGTGCTATTTTGTCATTTGTAGTGTTGTTTTTTTTTTTTTAAGTTCTTGTTATCTTCCCACCATCACACTGCGGCTGCCTGAGTCCCCTGAACTTTGTGGTTCAAATTATTGGCAGCACTAAAGGCACTAACAGAGTTGCATAGACAGCTCTTGAGAATTTTTCTGTTTGTGAAATTGGCAGTGAAAATTGAGGAATGCATGGGAAGTGATATCAAACTTGACAAATTTGCTGTTAATAAGCAGATTTATTTCAAATGTATTAGTCAAAAGACTATACAAAACTAAACATCTAAACTGGTGTCCTATTAGATGTGCTTAATTGAATGAAATATAATTATTTAACATAATTAAATTGCACACGAAACCCCGAGGAACATTACCCCTGTAGCATTTACTTCCCTAGGACATTTGTTTCATT
Organism: Grampus griseus; assembly: GCF_964374135.1. Taxonomy (NCBI): domain Eukaryota; kingdom Metazoa; phylum Chordata; class Mammalia; order Artiodactyla; family Delphinidae; genus Grampus; species Grampus griseus. Next base: position 10,509,071 of record NC_139001.1, read on the forward strand.
TTCACCTCTCTGGATGAGCACTGCCTGAGTCCCCTTTCTGTCCATCCCAGATTTCCTCTCTTCTATTGTCACATACTCTTTTCATGTCATTTTATTCCCGTATAATTGGCTGCTTCCTTTTTTGCTGTCGCCACATGCGAGCTGTGAGGTCCTTTTCTAATTAGACCTTATCTTCTTTTCTTTGCAGTCCCCCATAAAGGGGCTTTTTCTCTTCCTCCTACCTACATTTTTTTTTTTTTTAATGCGGTACGCGAGCCTCTCACTGTTGTGGCCTCTCCTGTTGCGGAGCACAGGTTCCGGACGCGCAGGCTCAGCGGCCATGGCTCATGGGCCCAGCCGCTCTGCAGCATGTGGGATCTTCCCGGACTGGGGCACGAACCCGTGTCCCCTGCATTGGCAGGCGGACTCTCAACCACTGCGCCACCAGGGAAGACCCCTCCTACCTACTTTTGATTTACAAACAAACAAACAAAAAATTAATGCATTTTCTTGCCAGCTTCATTTATATCACTCAGGATATGCTGTCCTTAGACACTGATGCAAATAGTTCTTTTTATCCCTTGATTTCCGAAGCTTATGTCTTCATAAATCCCAACTGGAGGTTTAAGTTCCGAAAACTAGGTCACACCATATTACCGACAATGTACTTCACTTTGGAGCACTGTCTCACCCCACACTTGCAACTTGAATGCACAGGTATCTGTTTCCTAAGAAATAAAAATATCACTCAGTGATGTGCTTTCCACTTGGCTTAGAATCAAAAGTACCTCACCACCAATTTTCACACTGGTTTATAAACTTTAAAATAACATTTTTATCTTTATATGCAGAAAATAAAGGGCTAATCTCCAGATTTACCTAGTCCAGCAAGCTATACAGTATGAATTAATTTTCAAAACAAATCTGAATTTCTAAAAGTGAAATTAAGTAACATGTAATGACAATTTTTGAAAAACACGGATTCATCCTTCCTCAATTCTCTCATCTGAAAGGGAACAAATCTTCCCTGTCCCATTGATGGAGTGACTTTAAAAATGAAATGAAAAACAAAAGGGAGATGAAAGCATCAGGAAGGTGTTTGCAGTGGATGATATACAAAACTATCATGTTTTGTTGTGATTAGTAATATTTCACTTAATTGTTTCAGAAAGAATCACTGTCATAAATTCCATCTATGCCCTGTGTCTATGACATGTGTCCATTTACCTTACTAGCCAACATGGGTGATTTCTTTTGTTACTAATACAGGTAACTTATATTGTTACTGGTTGTATTATTTGCTATTAATTACATTAGTCTCTGTTTCTCCAGAGAAACAGAACCAATAGGATGTGTCTATGCACTGTAATTATATATATAAAACTATAATTATATATAATTATATAAATAATTATATAAATAATTATATAAATACACATAATTACAATTATTTACATACTATACTTACATATAATAGGATGTATATATATTATATATTATCTAATGTACTCATATATATATTATATAATGTACTCAATTTTAATGTTTCATTTATATATAGATAGATACAGATAGATACAGTAAGAGATTCAATGTAAGAAATTGGTTCATGCAATTGTGGAGTCTAAAATCTGATGGGGGAGGCCAGCAGTCTGGAGACTCAGGAAAGAGTTGCAGTTCTAGTGCAAAGACAGTCTGCCGCAGAACCAGGAACAGCCGATGTGAAGTCTGAAGGCTCTGTGCTGGCAGAATTCTCTCTTGCTGGGGGATGGAAGCCTTTTGTTCTATTCAGGCCTTCAAGTGATTGGACGAGGCTACCCACATTATAGAAGACAATCTGTTTTACTTAAAGTCCACCAACTTAAATGTAAATCTCATTCCAAAACACCTCACATCCAGAATAATATTTGACCAAATATCTGGGCACTATGGCCCAGCCATGTTGACACATAACATTAACCATGACTCTAATCTTTAGATTCACCTTAAAGGTAAAGTCTCCTGAATTCACTGGCTCAGTGAAACAGGGACAGAACAATCGAACTTGCAAATTTTTGGAAGACTATACTTGGCTCTGGATGTCCACTGGCCATATGTTTTTACCCAGCAATCCATCTTCATCCTGGTAACTATATCAAGCTTCTGTCACCAAGGCTGACCGATGTCACCTTAAATTCAGGCTGATGAATATCAAGTGGGCAATCCATAAATTCCCTGTAATCCATTTACACCTCCCAGGACGTTTGCTACCATGATCGGTTCCTACTCTCAGAGCACACCTGACACCAAATGTGTGTTTGGTTTTCTTTTTGTTTTTCCCACACCAACCACTTCTCTAATCCCAGCTGAGTGTCCTACAATTTGATTCAATTCTGACATCTTCCAACTGGAGTCAGGCACGTTTCACAAGTGAAGGGCTCAGTCCCACAAAACTGCTTCCACTTCAAATACCAGTGGAAAATCCTGGGCCTCCTGTGCTTCTGATCTACTGGCTATAAATCAGGGGTTCCACCCTGCCCCCTCCTCAGTTATAATAATTTGCTAGAACAGCTCACAGAACTCAGGGAAACATTTGCTTTTGTGTTACTGTTTTATTATAAAGGATATAACTCAGGAGCAGCCTAATGGAAGGAATATATAGGGCAAGTTCTGTGGAACGTGGCATGGAGCTCCATACGGTCTTACTTATAGAGTGTCTGGTATGTGCCAGGAATTGTTTTAAGTTCCTGAAGTAGATGGTATGGTTTGTTCACCATCATTTACCTCTTGCCATGCTTCCCTGTAGGCAGAGTACATGTCACTACCCCCTTGATTGGAGTCCTCAGTTTCAGACTTGCTTTGGACAATGCAATCCAATATGAGTGAGCATAAATATACCTTGCCTATGCAGAAGTTTCAAATGCATTTGCATGGGTTGTCTGTCCCTTTGGGGCTTCTGCCCTTGCTGATGGGAACATCAAGGCCCACAAGTCTTACTTTTTCAGTGTGGGACTGAAATAAAAAGACATGTGATGCTGAGTCAAGTCCAGCTGAGTCAAAGAGATTCTACTAAGGCCCAACCAACCCACAGCCTTCATATAATTGAGCAGGAAGTAAATGTTTGTTTCACCAGCCACTGATCTGGGAGCCACTATAGAAAAAGTTGACTAATGTAGTGTTAAACCCAGTACTCAATTAAGCTTTATAACAACTCTCTGATGTAGTTTCGATTATTATTACCCACATTTTATAGATGAGACAATTAACAAACCGAAAAACCAAATAACTGAGAAGTTTATTGGTCCATCAAGCTATTGAGTTGAGGATTGAACTCATGATGGCTGACTCCAGAATCCACCCACTTTATAGCATCTCACTGATTAAACATGAATAGGAATAGGCAACATGACATTTCAATTTTAGCTGAAGAACTATATTCTAATAGAGGTTTTTATAAGTTAAAAATAAGGTGATCATATGTCCCATTTTGCCATGAACAGTACTGGTTTCTGCCTGTTATCCCAACAAAATTATTAAGTTTCTCCTTTCATTCTCAATATATCCCAGTTTGGTAAATTATATATCAACCCTATTTAAAGCCCACTTTTTTCCATGTTAACATTTTTTTCAATCTCCTTCCACTTCATTCTAGCCTTTACTAATCAATACAATAATCCACATGGAGGACAAGTGGCTGGATACCTTAGGAGAAGCTCTCTCTTATGTGACCTGCATGCCAACGTCATCTATCCCCCTTATGAAATGTTGTTCCTAGTGATCCACTGAGAAATTGTCTCTTTTTTTTATTTTAATTTTTTAAATTAATTAATTTACTTTAAAATACCTTTATTGAAGTATAATTTCTTTACATTATTCTGTTAGTTGCTACGGTATAATAAAGTGAATCAGCTATACGTATACATATATCTCCATATCCCATCCCTCTTGCGTCTCCCTCCCACCCACCCTCCCTATCCCACCCCTCTAGGTGGTCACAAAGCACCGAGCTGATTTCCCTGTGCTACGTAGCTGCTTCCCACTAGCTATCTATTTTACATTTGGTAGTATATATATGTCAATGCCACTCTCTCACTTCGTCCCAGCTTACCCTTCCCCCTCCCCGTGTCCTCAAGTCCATTCTCTACATCTGTATCTTTATTCCTGTCCTGCCCCTAGGTTCTTCAGAATGATTTTTTTTTGATTCCATATATATGTATTAGCATATGGTATTTGTTTTTCTATTTCTGACTTACTTCACTCTGTATGACAGACTCTAGGTCCATCCACCTCACTACAAATAAGTACAACCTAACAACACTTAGGTTGCTTCCGTGTCCTGGCTATTGTAAATGGTGCTACAATGAACATTGTGATACATGACTCTTTTTGAATTATGGTTTTCTCAGGGTATATGCCCAGTAGTGGGATTGCTGGGTCATATGATAGTTCTATTTTTAGTATTTTAAGGAACCTCCATACTGTTCTCCATAGTGGCTGTATCAATTTACATTCCCACCAACAGTGCAAGAGGGTTCCCTTTTCTCCACACCCTCTCTAGCATTTACTGTTTGTAGATTTTTTGATGATGGCCATTCTGACTGGTGTGAGGTGATATCTCATTGTAGTTTTGATTTGCATTTCTCTAACGATTAATGATGTTGAGCCTCCTTTCATGTGTTTGTTGGTAACCTGTATGTCTTCTTCAGAGAGATGTCTTTTTAGATCTTTTGCCCATTCTTCGGTTGTGTTGTTTGTTTTTTTGATATTGAGCTGCATGAGTTGCTTGTAAATTTTGGAGATTAAATGTTTGTCAGTTGCTTCGTTGGAAAATATTTTCTCCCGTTCTGAGCGTTGTCTTTTCATCCTGTTTATGGTTTCCTTTGCTTTGCAAAAGCTTTTAAGTTTCATTAGGTCCCATTTGTTTATTTTTGGTTTTATTTCCATTTCTCTAGGAGGTGGGTTGAAAAGGATCTTGCTGTGATTTATGTCATAGAGTGTTCTGCCTGTGTTTCCCTCTAAGAGTTTTAGACTGTCTGACCTTACATTTAGGTCTTTAATCTTTGAGTTTATTTTTTTGTATGGTGTTAGGGAGTGTTCTAATTTCATTCTTTTACATGTAGCTGTCCAGCTTTCCCAGCACCACTTATTGAAGAGGTTGTCTTTTCTCCATTGTATCTTCTTGCCTCCTTGTCTTTATTTTAGAGTCTATTTTGTTTGATATGATAGTTGCTACTCCTGCTTTCTTTTGTTTCCATTTGCATGGAATATCTTTTTCCATCCTCTCACTTTCAGTCTGTATGTGTCCCTAGGTCTGAAGTGGGTCTCTTGTACACAGCATATATAAGGGTCTTGTTTTTGTAACCATTCAGCCAGTCTATGTCTTTTGGTTAGAGCATTTAATCCATTTACCTTTACGGTAATTATAGATATGTATGTTCCTATTACCATTTTCTTAATTGTTTTGGGTTTGTTATTGTAGGTCTTTTCCTTCTTTTGTGTTTCCTGCCTAGAGAAGTTCCTTTAGCATTTGTTGTAAAGCTGGTTTGGTGGTGCTGAATTCTGTTAGCTTTTGCTTGTCTGTAAATGTTTTAATTTCTCCATCAAATCTGAATGAGATCCTTGCTGGGTAGAGTAATGTTAGTTGTAGATTTTTCCCTTTTATCACTTTAAGTCTGTCTTGCCAGTCCCTTCTGGGTTGCAGAGTTTCCTCTGAAAGATCAGCTGTTGACCTTATGGGGATTGCCTTGTATGTTATTTGTTGCTTTTTCCTTGTTGCTTTTAATATTTTTTCTTTGTATTTAATTTTTGATAATTTTATTAGTATGTCTTGACATGTTTCTCCTTTGATTTATCCTGTATAGGACCCTCTGCACTTCCTGGACTTGATTGACTATTTCCTTTCCCATATTAGCGAAGTTTTCAACAGTAATCTCTTCAAATATTTTCTCAGTCCCTTTCTTTTTCTCTTCTTCTTCTGGGACCCCTATAATTCGAATGTTGGTGTGTTTAATGTTGTCCCAGACGTCTCTGAGACTGTCCTTAATTCTTTTCATTCTTTCTTTACTCTGCTTTGCAGTAATTATTTCCACAATTTAATTTCCAGGTCATTATCTGTTTTTCTGCCTCAGTTTGATTTCTTCTTGAGAATTTTTAATTTCATTTATTGTGTTGTTCATCATTGTGTGTTTGCTCTTTCGTTCTTCTAGGTCCTTGTTAAATGTTTCTTATATTTTCTCCATTCTCTTTCCAAGATTTTGGATCATCTTTACTATCATTACTCTGAATTCTTTTTCAGGTAGGCTGCCTATTTCCTCCTCATTTGTTTCATCTGGTGGGTTTTTACCTTGGTCCTTCATTTGCTGTGTATTTCTCTATCTTCTCATTTTGCTTAACTTACTGTGTTTGGGGTCTCCTTTTCAAAGCTGCAGGTTCATAGTTCCCTTTGTTTTTGGTGTCTGCCCCCAGTGGGTAAGGATGGTTCAGTGCATTGTGTTAGCTTCCTGGTGGAAGGGACTGGTGCCTGCTCCTGGTTGATGAGGCTGGATCTTGTCTTTCTGGTGGGCAGGACCACATTTGTTGTGTTTTGGAGTGTCTGTAAACTTAGTATGTTTTTAGGCAGCCTCTCTGCTAATGGGTGGGGTTGTGTTCCTTTCTTTCTCATTGTTTGCCATGGGTTGTCCAGCACTGGAGCTTGCTGGTCATTCAGTGGAGCTACGTCTTAGCGTTGAGATGGAGATTTCTGGGAGAGCTCTTGCCAGTTGATATTACATGGGGCTAGGAGGTCTCTGATGGTCCAATGTCCTGAACTCGTCTCTCTCACCTCAGAGGCTCAGGCCTGACCACCAGCTGGAGCACCGAGGCCCTGTCAGCTACTTGGCAGTGAATGTGGTGGTCTCCATTCTGAAGTCAGATTATGAGAGTCTACAATAGCCATTCAGCTAGATCAGGCAGACTTTGGGAGCACTTTGTCCACAAGGCTGTCTCCAGCAGCTGGTAGCTAAGAGTACATCTCTGCATGTGCTGCCAGAATCTTCAACGTTTGTCTAGACGTCTTCACTGGGTTCAGTCACGGATTCGGTACAGATGGTTTCAAGAACAGCTTAGTCAAAGCGGTGTGCTTGAAACAGCTCCTAAGCCTGAGGGTCTATAAGCTGCAGGAAGATGAGACCACCCAGGGCAGCCTGAAAGTCGTGATTCTTGCCACGAATCCTGCTGCTGCCATCGTGGAATCTGGCTTCCCCCGACACTCTGCAGTGAGTTTTCAGTGAAGCTTTCTCCCTGTGCTGATGAGATTCATGCTACCTGAGCTGCCTGAGCCATAGAGCGCTTAAATTTTGGGGCTGGGGTACAAACCCATCAAATCTGGCTCCAAGGTCTTTGTTACCTCACCCTAAACACCTCACCCCTGCTAGCCACCTCCTGAAACCCCAGCAATTGTCTCTTTAAAAGAACTCTAGGATTCTTATTATATGTGGAACTTCCATGAACATAGAAAAAAAAAAAAGCCCAAAGATGGGTCTGGTTTATCATCGTAATACCAAAGATCACTTGTGTTCTCTGCTCTTGAGTTAAGGATCAGCCAAATTGCAGATAACACGTTAGCAAAATTTAAGGAAACATGCATGGACAAATGCTCTAAGAAAAGGAAATGCAGGTCATTGTTACATAGCCCTATTGGTAGGTAAAGACAAATTGAATGGTAGCAGTACTTAACAGAACCAAACTCCTGCAGAACGAGGAGCTAATGCTGGGCCCCATTCCCTCGGTACTGTTCCCTCCTACACATACTTAACTCCAATTTATTCCCCTTTTAAGGAGAATTGTAGGTTTACACTAGAACACCTATGATAAATTCTAAGACTCCTCTAAAACACATTCTCTAACTTTTGGGAATCACTGAAATTTTAATTTTAAAAGCCAGATAGTATTTCATTTTTGCACTGTGTATGATTCCACAACACCCCCGTTTCACATGGTGCCATTTATAGAAGGCAATTACAATACAGCCCTGAGGCTATGATAATTTGAACCCTTATTATGTCAGAAGGTTTCATATTAATATTTTTTTTGGAGCAGTGGAGATCTTTAAAAAAAATACTGCATCCTGCCTTGCCTTCTTACATTTATGTCATGCACTGCAGTTATGGATATAACTGTTGTCAGCCACTGACAAAAAGCACAGAGACCAGATTTATTGCTCTTGGCTGTTAGTGAATTTTCTGGTTCTGTTTGTCTGCAAGTTCCCTTATTTGTCCTCATTTTTTAAAAGAAATATTTTTACTAGATAAAAATTATAGGCCATGGAATTTTTTCCCATCACTTTAAAGATATCATTCCATAGTAGCCCCTAAGTCAGCTGACAGTTCCACTGCCATTCCTTGGAAAGTAATGCATGTTTTTCCTATAGTTACTTTTAAAATTTTGTATTTATCTTTGATTTTCTGCAATTTCACTAAAATGAGGGTGTATTTTTCTTTTTCCTGCTTAAAGTTTGCCAGGTTCTTTGCCCTGTGAATTTTTCACTTTCAATAGATCTGAAAAGTTCTCATCCATTATCTATTTTATTATTGGCCCTGCCTCTTTCTTTTTCCCCTTTCTTTATGGATTTCTTATTAAAAATATTAAAACATTTATATCTATCCTTTATGTCTTTCAACTTCAACTTCACTTTGTATTTTCTCTCATTTTGATTCTTTATGCTGTACTCTGTATAATTTCCAGTTCATTAACTTTTTTGTCAGCTGTGTCCAATTTTCTATTAACTGCATGCATGGAGAGGTTTTTTTGAATATTCATTATGAAAATGTTCATACATATACAAAAGCATAAGAATCACAAAATAAATCGGATATGCCTATTTTTCAATAATTGTCAATACATGGACAATGTTATATATATATATATTTTTTTTTTGCAGTATGCGGGCCTCTCACTGTTGTGGCCTCTCCTGTCGCGGAGCACAGGTTCCAGACGCACAGGCTCAGCGGCCATGGCTCACGGGCCCAGCCACTCCACGGCATGTGGGATCTTCCCAGACCGGGGCACGAACCCGTGTCCCTTGTATTGACAGGCGGACTCTCAACCACTGCACCACCAGGGAAGTCCAGACAATGCTATTTTAAGTGTTTTCTCCATCCCCTTTATTATGCAGTTACTTTTAAATTTCAGCTATTTTTTTTATTCACAGACAGTGTATTCCCTTCTTTTTCAAATTTACCCTGTCATCTTTTATAGCTTTATGTTTTCTACTAATATTTTCAAGTCATATTCTCTCTTTACTAGGTTGCTTCCTTGTTCTCTCAATGATAAGGTATCATGGTAATTTTTTACTACCTATCTGATATTTTTAAGATTAAAAAAATACGTTATATTCTTTATATTTAGTACTTTTCAACAGGAGGTTTGGTCCAGACTGCCTAATTCACCACAGCTGAATTCAGAAGAGGGAGAGATTATTTTTAGTCATTTACACAGAGGCTAACAAATTCTAACCCAAAAGAGCCTCAAGATATTTTTTTTATTTTCTTTCATGTCTCACCCACTTTCACCCTTGAAAATAGAATGTGTAAGGACTTTATGTTTAAAATACTGTGAGATAACATATTCCAAGGGACTGCATTGTTCAGTGTTATTTGGAATTTTTTTATAGAGAGGTAAAACGTAAAAGCCAGGTTTCTGGTATAACATTTTCTTAGATTTGGGTTATTTCCTGGTAATAAGCAGCTCAGTATCTGGAACGTTATGAAATATATGTACTTAGCAGAGTAGTTCTGCTATATTTAGTAGTTATTGCTGTTTTTATTTTAAAATTCGCTGAAACTAACACAACATTGTAAATCAACTATACTCTAATAAAAATTAATTTTAAAAATTAAATAATCAAATCATTGAATATGAACCTGTATTTGTCAGTAGGCATAGTACATTGTAAATTGTTTGACATTTTTACAATGTCAAACATAAAAATGTTTGACATTTTTAAACAATACTTTCAGTATCAAATCTCCTCTTAGTTTCAAGTTATAATTATATTAAAAATATGTAATTGATTTTTCTAGAAAGTGTAAGCACATAAAGGAGAGTGTTAACATTTGTTTAGTGCCTAATACATTCAATAGCTTTCACGTTCTGATCTGACTCTGATGAATTGCCTGAAGTGTTCTCTTTAAAATAAAATAGTCATAGGAAAATAATTCCATAATCTATTAGCAAACAACTTACAGCTATGGGAGACAGGAAATAACCCTTATGCATCATTTTGCCACTTCTAGCCTACTACATGCCATAAAGGCTGTCAGGTACTTAACATGTTAGTCCTTGTATCATGTCAACAGGTGAATATCTCCCTTGCCAACCATTGTTGCCACAAGTTGCTTTCACCTATGTCACACAACTTGTAAGTGATAATGTGGAATTTTATCGTTTTACACCAAAAGGTGTCTCAGTTAGGGCTTGCATTCAGCTGCAAGGGAGAATCCAATTAACTTATGACTTAAAGGAATTAGGAGCATTCTTTTTTCTAGTGTAACAATAAATCCAGTGGCAGAGGCTGTTAGTATGGGTTCGGGGCTGAGATCTCTTTGATTCTTTACACTTTTCCTCATAGTTGCATGGTAACTATTGCAATTCCCATCATCACATCTGCATTATAGACAGGAGAGAAAACAGTACTTCCACACTAATCCTTATGCCTCATTCATTTCACAGAAGAAAATCATGTGGCCATACCTAGCTGAAGAAGACTCTAGGAAGAGAATTTTCTAGGTTACCGGTCTCAAGAGTTGAGAAAGCCAATCTAGAAGGGAATTCAGGTGGGTGCTTGAGTGAGCCAACCTACATTTTTATGTCATGAGGCATACATTTTTCCATTAAATCAAACTACCTTACTTAAGCATAATGCTAAAGATCTTAATTTAAGGCAAAAAATTTTCTCTAATGAAAATCAGTAACAATAGAATTGTATTTATTTTTTCTTCCAGTTTTATTGAGCTATAATTGACATACAGCATTGTGCAATTTTACGGTGTACAGCATAATGATTTGATTGACACATGACATAGAATGATTATCACAATAAGTTTAACAATGTGAATGTTTCTACCTTCTGGAACTGACTCTTTTGTCTATTGTTCTTCACAGCTTTTGGCTCTACCTTCTCCATACTTAACCCTCTGTTGGCCATGTTTGAAAAGTTTAACACACTTCTCAAAAATCTGGATTATTATAAAATACAGAGAAAGTTATTAGAAGTATATAAAAGAAACATAATTTTAAATGTTAGTTGTGTTTAATGACTCAATTGCCTAGACATATATCAATTTAATTTACATTTCAGAAGTGACTTTAGGTTTTGGTTAAAATAGGTGTCTAGTTTCTTGTGCAGTATTTTATGAAGCAGAGAGGATGTTCATATCTTAGCAGCTTTCCTGCCACGTGGATACACTACCTTTTTATAATAATTGGGGTAATCATAGTTCACGAAGTGGTAAACTTCATGGATAATTTCCAGCCAACTCAGCTTAACTCAGAAAACATTTGTTGAGCCCCTCTTAAGGGTTGATCACTTTTCAAGCTCAGTGGCAATTAGCATGCTCATAAAGGATACGGAAAGCAGCAATTCGTGAAAGATTTCTTGGAAGAGCAAATGTCTAATCTGAATCTTGAAGGATGTGAAGGAAGAAGGAGCAGCATGATTGAAGATATGAAACTTTGTTTAAATGATAAACAGAGGGAACTGATATACCCCACTCAGTTAATGTCTTCCAGCAACACCCTCACAGAAACACCCAGTGATAATGTCTCACCAGACGTCTAAGCATCTTGTGATCCAGTCAAGATGACACATAAAATTAACCATCATAGCAGTTAACTTCATAATACAGAAGAATGATCTGTGATGTACGCGTAATGGGAGAAAGCACATCATAGGTGTCAGGTGCTATTATAGAAGCTGCACTGAATGTGCTAAACCAGCAACTAATATAGGGATGTTGTCCTCCATTAACCACAGCACATAAGTCCAGGAAATAAAAGTTAGAAATAGGAATGGCATCTTTCATGTCTATTCTGTAGTTGTTTGCAAGGGCTGCCATAACAAAGTACCACATGCTGGGTGGCTTAAACAATAGAAATTTATTGCCTCAAAGTTTTGGAAGTTAGATATTCAAGACCCAGGTATCTTCAGGGTTGGTTCCTTCTGAGGGCTCTGAGAGAGAATGACTTTTACCTGGCTTCTGGTGCTGTGCTAGCATTTTTTGGTGTTTTTGCTTGTAGAAGCATCGCTTCAACCTCTGCCTTCATCTTCATATGGTGTCTTTCCGTGTGTGTCTGTGTGTTTCTGTGTTCAAATTTTGCCCTTTTATGAGGACATCAGTCATATTGAATTAGGGTCATTATGTGTAAAGATACACAAAATATCTGCATTGGATACTCCTAATCAACCACTTATAAGAAGAAAGAAGCTAAGTGATTCTGTGTATGGTACTTTAAAGTATTTTTGTAAGAGTAAGGAACATCATGATGTTGGTTGGTTGCTCCTAATGTCCCTGAACAAAGTGGTGAAAGATAAGGATGAGCTCAGGAATTTGAATTTCCAGGACAAGTGCTACCTACATGACCCCAGAGCTTCTAGGTGTTCCCGGAGGACAGTCTTATCTCCTGGAGCCCTTGGACTAAAATTGCTGAATATCAAACACAGAACCTCATCCTGCCACTGGATGAATTACAATGTAAATTGAACTCCCAGCCTCACAGGATACCTACTTTTAAAGTGAGGTCATTGACTGGAAAAGAATAAGATGCTATAAGTCAGGAGGGGATACGTGGGAAGACTCTGATAAAGCTAGGGACATTGAGCCCCTAAATTCGTGAGACTTCTTTGTCAGTGGCAAAGCCTTCCCTACACCCAGGAGAATTGGTTCCCCATCACCAGCAAAAGTGTCTTCCCCACCCATAGTAGTATCCCCCTTCCCACCTATCTGAAGAGATTAACCCTTCATTGCCTGAGTAAACCATAATGACCTCCCCTGAGGCAGTTGCCAGGTAAGAAGGTGCTGAGTCTCCTCAAGACCCACTGCCACCATCCTTCTCTGCTTCTAGGCCTATACTTTGACACAAGTCTAGCAGACTCCTAAAGGTGAGCTACAAAGTATGCTACACTTCAGAAGAAGAGTATTCTGGGCTTCCCTGGTGGCACAGTGGTTGAGAGTCCGCCTGCCGATGCAGGGGACACGGGTTCGTGCCCTGGTCCGGGAGGATTCTACATGCCGCGGAGCGACTGGGCCCGTGAGCCATGGCCGCTGAGCCTGTGCGTCCGGAGCCTGTGCTCTGCAACGGGAGAGGCCACAACAGTGAGAGGCCCGCGTACCGCAAAAAAAAAAAGAAAAGTATTCTAACTTATACAAGCATAAGTCAGGGAAATGTGTGTTAATGGATATTTAGGGTGTGAGATTTAAACCAACAAGGACCCTGTTGGGCTCCTGGACGTGGAGGTCTTTCTGTCCCCTGTTTCTTCTTTGTAGGGAATAGACTCCAGCCTCTATGATCTTCCCTGAGTTCCAAAGGGCAAACTGCTAATCAAGGAAGAAGCAGCCAAGACACAATAGTGCAGCCCTCGAGCAGGGTCCTGGCTCCACCGCAAGGGATACACATAATATCTTTGAGCTCTTTACAGAACTAAAATCCCCAACAAATAAAAGATGTTAGCATTCTTCATTCCAGATTAAAGGAACCAGAGAAGCTCTTCAAGAGACCACCTGAGCCCAGATTAAAGGAGTGCAGGACCTGCACACACCCTAATCCTTATCAGTAACCCCACTGCCCTTGAACCATTGCTATAAAACTCATCACCAAATCCTCTCGGGTTGGGACACACAGTTTTTCAGGGCACGGGTTCGCTGTGTCCCCCTTAATCTGGCAAAGCAATAAAGCTATTATTTTCTACTTCACCCAAAACTCGTCTCTATGATTCAATTCATCACCGGGGCACAGAGGCTGAGTTTTTGGCATCAGGGTGATGGTAGAAAAAAACATAATGTTGAATTGGTCAGAATTTATTGATATGGGCTCACTAAGCAGAGAGTCTACATTTAATGTTGCAGCTGGGTGAGTTGGAAGGGGCTCTAATAGTTTGGTTGCTTGGCTAAAAATTGACTTAAAAATTGGTCCATTGTGAGCAAATTGGAAATGCCTGCCCTCCCTTGGTTTAGTGTAGAGGAAGGGTTTCAAAGGCTTAGAGAGATTGGAGTGTTAGAGTAGGTTTGTCATTTGAGACCTAACCACTCACATGGGAAATTCCAGAAGATATATCTTTCACCAATGCTTTGAGAAATAAATTTGTGAGGGGAACCCCAGCATTCTTGAAGAGATCTATGATTGCTCTTCTCTGTAGACCAGACCTTACTGAAGGAATTCCAGACACTCAGTTGGAAGATCTAAATGTGATGGGAGTAATTGATCCCTAGGATGGCAGGCAGCACTCAACAGCCAAAAGCAGAGTGGATGTAGTTACCTTAAAGGGCAACAGAGTTAAAGCAGAAATTGCAATAGTCTGACTCACACAGACCTACTGTGTTAGCTAGTTAATCATGGTGTTCCTAAATGTGAAACAGATAGGAAACCTCCTAAATTCTTACTTGATCTGTATTTTTAAAGAGTTCTAGATCAAGTGAATAAAAGTCTAATTCAAATTATAAAAACAGAGAGTCCTGACCCCTCAGTCAATTCCCAGATGTGAGTCAGTATAGATCCAAAACCCCTTCAATGAAGGGAAGACCAGATCCCCTCCAGAAAGGACCCAATACACTACTGAAAATGTATACTGTTGATCTCTCTTCCAGTCTTTCTACAGGAGGAAACTATAGTCTTTTCCCAGAGTAACCGTGTACTGGAGAAAAGGAAATAATCAGATCTTTCAGGGACTACTGGACACAGTTCCTTAACTGAAACTGATTCCAGGACCCCAAAACGTCACTGTGACGCACAAGTCAGTGTAGGGGCTTATGGAGGTCAGGTGATCAATGGAGGTTTCGTTCAGGTCCATCTCCTGGGGTGTCCAGTGGGTCCCCAAACCCATCTGTGGTCATTTCTCCAGTTCCAGAATGCAGAATTGGAATAGGCAGCATACAGAATCCTCCACACCAGTTCCCTGACCTGTAGAGTGAGGGCTATTTCCGTGAGAAAGATCAAATACAAGCCATCAGAATTGCCTCTACCTAGAAAAACAGTAAATCAAAAGCAACCCTGTATCCCTGGAGGGATACAGATGGCAGAGATTAGTATCATCATCAAGAACCCAAATCTTACTTTTTAAAAATGTCTTTAAATGATACTTTTGTAAAATACAGTAAGTATTTATTACTGAGAAGTCTTAATGAATACATTTTTGTGGGGAAAAACATCTTTACTGATAAATAGGTTACAGTGAAATAAATAGAGTGATAATTTTTAGGGGAATAAAAGTAGAATCTCAGTCTCTCTCCAACCTGCCTCTAGCTCTCTGCTCCTGCCTTCTTACTGGCCACTTTGGATGATGAGGACTTAGTGGGAATGCCAGGCTTTCTTGAGCCTTTAGGGGCATCTGCCTTCCTGGCCAGTGTTACAGGATCCATCTTGGACCCACTGCCCTTGGGAGGAACAGGGGCCTTGGCTTTAGGCCCCTCTCCAGCCCCCTGGGCAGCAACCTCTTTAGGGACCTTGTTCCCCATCTTCTTTTTGGCTGGGGAAGCACAAAAGACAAAAAACTCCAGGGTCTTTTTAAAAATTATTAAATAAAATGGACCCCAAATCACTCCATTATAAATGTTTCTAACTCTGTCACGTATTGTGATTATCTCAACACAACCTGGTGATAACAGTTTGCAGACAGGCGCTTAGCACAGACAGGCACTTGGCAGGACACTTTGATGTCACTGCTGCAGGCCACTGCCTGCCTTTTGCATTGGCAAATACCTAGAGGAGAGGCCAACGGGGATTCAGGGCTCACCTGCATGCATTTCCCTCACTCTGGTCCTGTGCCCCAAGTGCTGACGACACTCCTTGCTCTCCAATCTTTCCCAGCAGCAGGTTTCTGTTTTTGCTTTTGTTTTTCAATGCAGCTTTTAATTTTTCCAGGGGGAGTATGAGCTGAATACCACCCATGCCATTTTAATTCAAGGGAAAAGCCCTATTAAGTTGTTTTTAATATTTGTTTTTCTATTTCCCGTCACTCACCTTCATTTCCCTTCATGCACCTTCTTGAGGACAGTAATCAAGCTTGCTTTACTTTAAGGTCAATAAATGACTACCTGAAGCTTGATTTTGTGAATAAACGTTTATTGGAATACCGTCACTCATACCTTGACTGTGATTTATGACTGATTTCATTCTACAGTGGCAGAGGCTGTATGACCTGCATTGCCTAAAATATTTACTAACTGCCTCTCGACCAAAAACCTTTGCAGACCTCTATTCTATTTCACCCATATTTTCCTGTAACTCCTGGAATTTTCAGACATTCATGCAGTCATGAATCAAACATTTATTAAAAGCTGCTTATGTACTAGGTACTGAGCAATATTCCCGAGATACAAAGATAAAAGATACAATCTTTTTTATATGTAGTATGTAATGTACTATGCACAATAATTTCTGTTGACTGAGTGTTAAAAGACAGTTCTGAGTGTAGCATTTATTACTTTGGGTTGGAAGTGTCGTTAATCTATTATCTGAGGTCTTGGTGTTATTATTATGATTTTATTTCTGATATTCTCAGACAGAGAGGAGGTCTAGAACATTCAGTTTGCTCATATGGTCATTCCAAGTCATGTCCATCACTTCCTCTTATCATCATAATGATCCTTTATTTAAATATATATTTATATGTTTTCACTGAAACAAATACAAATATTTCAAAGGCTGCACATTTTTTTGTTAAATATCATAAAAATATATAAATGCTTTCATATCTGTCTGATTGGTGTTAACAGAATCCATTTTTTTCTTCCAACGTTCAGATTTGAGTTTCTCATCTTACTAATAAACATTCAAATAGCCATTGTGATGAGGTAGAACCTTTCCCTGCTAAAATTGCTTTCATTTGTATGATACATTTCTTCATTTCATAAACTGTTTTAAACTGAGGATATATTATTATCCAAATGATCGATTCTTAATTTTTTGAATCATTTAGTTTCTTTACACTCTTTAAAGTAAGATTATGCTCTGGAATCTAAACCTGTCTGTAGTCATATCACAAAATAATAATCACTCCCAGATGCACGATGGGACCAACCTGACATTACATAAACTAAAAGCAGGCACAGGTCTCTTGTTTCCTCTGGAAGTATTTTAATCTCTATCACTGTCAACAGGGCTGTCACCTAATAAATACACATAATGGGAGATTCATGAATCACTGTAGCATGAAAAAGTATTTTTGTGGCAGCAGAAATGCAATTAATTGAAGTTTCAGTAATACCCTGGAGGGAAAACAAAACAAAACAAAAAAACCTGAGGTGACATTTCTCAGGCAAGCCTACATATGTGTGCAATTCTCCATCTTTTCTATCTCATGCTTAAAATACTTCCCAGAATCCTTAAGAATTTGATCTAAGAGTCTTGCTCTTGATTGCCTCTAGACATCTGAATGTTTATTCTTCCTGTCTATAAAGGTAGCACTTTAACTCTTACTGATATGAAATTAATAATACTTAATTTCTATGTATTAAATTTTCTAACAGCAGCATGGGAATTATCTAGAAACTTGGTAGAAATACAGATTCTCAGGCTCTGTGCTGGACCTACTGAATTGGAGTCTGCTCATTTAACAAGATCTGCAGGCACTTGGTAGGCACATTAAAGTTTGCAAAGCCTTGGTTAAGATTTTGAATCTGAAGGAGCTTGAAATAATTTCCATCAGTGTTGGGGAGAATTTCTAAGATTCTGTCTCTTTGTGGAGCAGGATAAATGGCTTTGGCAGTGGAGCTAAAGAGTGAGGCACAGGGTGGGCAGTTGAGGATTGGTGGGAAGAACAGAGCATGGCTTGGGTTAGCCAAGGGGCTCTTTACTTTCTCTGGCAAGGGTCCTCTGGTTGAAGAAAATGTCCCCTATTAAGAGAATGCAGGAGATGCGTGTTTATTTCTATGCTGCCCCTTATTGCTCTTTGCAATTTTTGGAGCACTGGCAATTCCAGAAATCCTCCCCAAGCTCCAGGGCACTTCAATCCTAACCACATAAATGTCGTTATGTATTTACTACAGGTTTTACCTCCCCTTCTGGGTGGTCATGTTGCCTGAAGGTAGAACCCGTGTTTTTTCAAATCTCCACATGGCCAAGGATAATAATGTGCCCGTAGTAGGCCCTAATTAACATATGTCAAAAGACAGAAAAGAGAAATTTTGGAAAGCTAGAAGACTGAAAGACAGGAAGGAAAGAAGGGAGGAAGGAAAGCTCTCACATGTAAGATTAAAATTGGTAAATTTAATCCAGATTAAGAATTGTACAAAAGTGTCAATATAACTGATAAAATTCAATAAAGAATACTTAAAGCTATAATTTGTTGAGCATTTGCAGTCTATGGTAGCACTATGCTTATATATGTATATTATGCCATTTATTCTCTGCACTAATCCTCTGAGGTGGGTATCAGCATGAAAGTCATTTCAAGAGACTGTTAAAGACAGATCCCAGGGCACCACATCCAGACCTTCGGATGTATTCAGTAAATGTTGAATGCGAACCAGGAATCTGCATTTTAGCAAACAGCCAAAGTTATTCTAATGCACCATACTTTGATGGCTCACCTAGACTTTCAACTTCTATTTATATAATATAAGAACCATTAACATTTCTGGCAGCCACATCACAGTTTTCTCATGTTAATTTTGCTGTCAGTCAGAACACAAGTTCTTTCTACACTAATTACTTTCAAGACAGATACTGTCTCCCTCCAGTTTCATATTTGTACACTTCAAACTGAGAGCTGTAATGAATAATTATATATTCATTACTGAAAAATTTTATGTGGTTAATCTAGTTCTCAAGAGAAAATGTGTAAGGAAGCAAGAAATGTAGCTGGAACTGAGCCCATGGAAACACCTACAATTAAAAATAAGATATGAGAGGAAGCCTCAGCAAGAAAACTAACAAAGAGTCAGGAAAGACATCTGGAAGGTTTAACATCTTAGAAACCAATGGAAAGAGGTGTTGAACAGTGTGAAGAGGTAAATGAGGATGAGAACTGACAAATTCCTGCTGGAGTTAAAACATGGACATCACTGAAAATCTTAGGGAGAAAATTTCAAGGGAAGCCAGATTAAATTAAGTCGAGGAATGAATCATTGAAGAAGTGGAGAGAGTGTGTTTGAACTGTTGTGAGAATTTAACAGTTTCAAATTAATTTTTAAAGAGATTTTAACTCTCCCTAATTTTGAACATTTTAATCATATTAAGTGTACTTAATATAAATAATATTAAATGCAATTACACTTATAGAAAATGTAAATATATAAAGACAATAATGATTGATATTTTTACCCACAGTAAGAAGGAAATGTTAGTAAAAAAGTAAAGGAAACCGCCACAAAACAATACACTAAACTGTTTTTGTCAAAGACACAGTGTTCATAGAACCAGATTTACCAGCAAAACATCATCCATGAAATAGGCTTGCCATGAGGGGGTCATGCTAAAGGTATTGACCTAAGTCAGGACATGATGCTAACGTATTTTATGGCATATCTGGATATACACAGCCATAAGCACTAAGCAGAAGTTTATAGATTTATTTTCACTTCTCAAAATTGTTCATTTTCCTTTGATCCTTTTTGTGTTTCCCGTTGTTCCTTACTCCTAGTGCTGTCAGCACTCTGGCACATAGAACAGGGACACCTTTGAGATAGGACTTTTTTGTTAAAAGTAACAGCTCCTCAGGTAAGATGCCTGGTCTCCCATTGAGTACTCAGCTATATTACTTCTTTCTTAGGAAAGATAGATTTTTTTTTTTTTTTTTTTTGCTGGGTTCCTTGCATTCCTTGGTTTTCTAACTTTTGCCAGTATCTGGTTCATGATACTGTCCATAGGTCATTTAATTCCTGTGTCAGCCCCAGCTCTGTGTTGAGAATTCCCTTCATCAGATGATGTATAACACATTATTCTATGCTCTGTGGAGCTCAGTAAATTATTTGATAGAGATGAATGGAAAGAAATAAATTATAAACAACTAGACAAGTGCTACACAGATCTATGAGTCACTCTATCTCCTCACTGTAGTATTCTTTATTCTACACATTTTCTTCATAAGATGGGCACACACAGTATCTGCTTTATTCCCAAAACACCCATAGCAGATTGTCAGGCAAATACAGGTGCTCAGTTAATATTGATTGAATAACTAAACCGAGATGTGATTAAAGCAGCTTGGGAGAACCAAAGGCAAGAACAGAGAAGGTGAAATTAGAGATGAGGAGGGCTTTGCCAGGGTGTGAATTGAGGCATTCTAGCAGGTGCTGTGGGTGTAATGGGACGTGAGGATAAAAGGGTCTTGAGTACTTGGGAACAGGAACAAAGCACAAGTGTGGCATGCAGCTGGAACGTGGAATGTGTTTCTTATGGGAGCCTTTGGGAAACCACTTCCAAATTCTTTCAGGTCATTGATCGAGCTCTGTTCTTCTTGGTTGCAGGACTTAGGTTGTCCTTTCCTTGCTGATGGTGAGTCAGGGTACAGCATTTTCTCCTAAAGGCTGCCACATTCCCTCTCATGTGTACCATGGACTTCTATCTGGTTCTTGCAAGTGAGTTCCTACATCTCAGAGCCAGTAACAGTGCGTCACATCAAGTACTGCATGTGCTTCAATCGCTCTGAGTTCTCTCTGCTGCATCTCTGACTCCAGCTAGAGAAAGTGCTCTGTTTTTAAGGGCACATGTTATTCAAGTGGGCCATTTGGATGGGTCATCAGGATGATCTTCCTATTTTAAGGTCTGTAAACTTAATTACACCTGCAAAGTCCCTTTTGACAGGTATCATAACATATTCACAAGTTCCAGAGATTAGGGTACCAACATTTCTGAGGGACTGATAATCTGCCCACTACAGACACAACCAAACGTGAGATGTTAATAGAGTCCACGATAGTTCACGTGGCAATACGTCATTGAGAAACAATGTGTGGAAGTTCACAAGTGCCCTGGGCAGACACTCAACATTAGTTATGTTCCATTTTAGTCTTGCAATAAAAAGAAGGATGTTTTCTACCTTATTTTTTAATTTCTAAAATTCAATTTATGTGTGCTATTTTATATGTCTACATTGTTAGCTTAATGACATTGAAACCAAATTATCTGTAAATGTTAATTCCACCACTTTAAGGAGTGGCTGTCTTCTTTCATTATTTGAGAGTCTTAATTTAAAAAAAAAACTTTGAATAATTCAATGTTTAATTCTTATAGTACTATGTGGAAAAGTATAATTGGATAATAAATGATAAGCTTGCTTCCTACCTCCCTCTCTGACTTACACATATTACCTTTAAAATTGACTACAAAAAATGTCTATAAACGATTCACTTATGAAAACAAGGCAGAAATTTGAAAGTAAACAGTGGCATTCTTCATCCAATACACAAGATGAGTTAACATGTAATAGGGGTTTTAGCCATTGTGTTTGAAAAGTAACTGAAAGGTATGGCCAACATCCAGTAACATTGTTTAATCGAAATAATAAAATAAATATACAATCAAATCTACATATGGGTAATTATGCAAATATCACCCCACCTACACCAGTGAATTCTTTTTGATGTGGTCATGGTCAGTGAAAATAAAATGAGATGTAAACACGGCCTTACTTACTTCTGCATATTGTCATCCCTACATAGAAAGAAAAGTGACAAAGTTCTTTCTCTTTATGTATTTTGTGGTATAGCTTAGCATGTCAATCACTCTTTCCTTCTTCTCAAATTAATTCTCTCCCTTCCCTGGCTTTTATCTGTATCCTAAGGACATATATTCCCAGGCTTTTTGCCCTCTGGTTTCTAGGTACGTTCAACCAATGAGAAGTGTTTGATGAAGATATGAAGGTGGTGGAAGGGGAGAAGGCAAGGTTTTTCTCCTTTCTTTTTTTTAATTAATTTTTTATTGGAGTATAGTTGCTTTACAGTGTTTTCCTTCTTCTTTCTGCTGTCTTTGGCATCTCCTTTCCAGCTCTGGAAGTCATCAGATAGACTTTCACCAGGTGGTCCTGGTTTCTGGGCTCTGGCATCATCTTCTTTCTTTCTCCCTCTTTTCGTACTTAAGATAATGAAACAAACTGTAAGAAAGGTACTAAAATATTCATTTAAAGATAGGCAAAGGGTTTTAAGCAAAGCTAAAATTTGTCATGGGTGCCTGTTTCCACTCCAGAATTATTTAAATTGTGTTGCTATGAGTGATAAAAAAGATGACATACTGTAGTTTAGAATGTCTAAAATGTTTTTGATGTCTAGTTTTAGATATTTAATGCCTGGTTTATGGGTTCTCAGTAAGATAGCATAAAAAGATATAAAAAGTTAGCACACAACTTTAGTCTATTACCATTTCAAATGTTCATACCTTAACCCAATGCATACCACTGGAGCATAAGTCTTTTATCTGCTTCCCTATAAATAACTAGACTTTATTTAAAGTCACTTCTATTCACTCAGTCTGTTCAACACAGGAAAGAATCCATGCAGCTGTTGATGAGATTTTATTTCAGGGTATCCTACAGAAGAAAAAAATTGGCAATTAAAAAATCAATGTGTTCATCTCTATTTGATCCCGTGGTTTAGCAATATCTGTGATAGACTAACAAAAGGCATGTTGGAAGTCAGTAGAACATCAAACACCTTTCTTTTCAGTGTGCATTAATTTTTTTCTCAATAAAATGTAGTAGTTTAAATTGTCTAGTCTGGAAATTGTGGTTTGGATACTTAGCAAATTTTTATGAAAATTCACATTTATTTAGGAAGAGCATGTAGTATAGAATATGGTATGGTTGGTTTAAAAATATTACCTATAGAGCTGTGTTTACAGTGAAATATTTTTATATCACTTCAGATGTACTGAGCCTCAAAGGATTTTTGAGCTCAAGAGTACTGGGAATAATGCAAATATAGTGTTCCAGTTTGGGAATGTGTGTACTCACCTTTTAAGATAAACTCCAGAAGTTTCATTGAGTTTATAAGTGACCCTGAAGTAAATACACACAAACACACACAAACACATGTTTATTACAAAAATGGATGTATTGGTTTCCTTTGGCTGCTATAGTAAATCACCTAAACTTAGCGGCTTAAAGCAATACAAATTTATTATTTCAGAGTTCTGGAGGTCAGAAGTCTGAAATTAGTCTCACTGGGGCTAAAATAAATGTGTAGGTGGGACTGTGTATGTTTCTGGAGGCTTTGGGGGAGAATATATTTTCTTGCTCTTTCTAGCTTCTAGAGCCTGCCAGCATTCCTTGACTTATGCTGTTTCATCTCAAAGCCAGCAATGGCCATTCATGTCTTTCTCACATTGCATCACTCTGACACTTTCTCTTCTGCCTCTGTCTTTCATCTTTCAAGGACACTTAACGATTTCATTGGGCTCAAGGGATAATCTAGGATAATCTCTCCAGAGTTAACTGACTAGCAACTTTAATTCCACCTATAACATTAATTCCCCTTTGCATGTAACATGACATATTCACGGGATCCAGGAATTAGAACATGGACATATTTGGGGGCCATCAGTCTGCCTACCTCAATGGGCAACTACCAGTTATCCCCAAATTATCATAATATATACATAGGTGTATGTACATATAATATATATTTCAAGATGAAGAAGACTATTTTAGACAAAAATATTTTTCAAATGGTTATAGATATACACTGTCATCTTACTAAATCCTGCCTAAAAACAATTACAAATGTTTACCATATGTATATGCATTGATCTCTAATCTGCTATTTGTTTCTTAAGTACGGATTATCTTAGGTAAATTTAAATGAATGAGGTTAAATTATATAACCTTGATTAGACTTCAGGCTTTAATATTCTTTTTTTTTTTTCAGTACATGGGCCTCTCACTGTTGTGGCCTCTCCCGTTGCAGAGCACAGGCTCCGGACGCGCAGGCTCAGCGGCCATGGCTCTCGGGCCCAGCCGCTCTGCGGCATGTGGGATCTTCCCGGACGGGGGCACGAACCTGTGTCCCCTGCATCAGCAAGCGGACTCTCAACCACTGTGCCACCAGGGAAGCCCCAGGCTTTAATATTCTTACTTAGTGTTTAATTATATTGCAAGACCCGGTTATTATTTTAGAATAAACTCAATGTATGATTTCTGCCTCAGTAAACTGTTTCATGTTTATAATATTGTTCTATAATCGTTTTCTAAGACTAAATGTGAGAAGTAAAGGAGAATAATATAAATAAATAGAAAACAACACACAAAACAAATTATAACTGAGTAGTTTTGTACCAAAAATGTTTTTTAAAGCTATCTAAATGCAATATCATAAAAATATAGTAGAAACATCACCCAACATATCTATAATAGCAATCAATGGAAATACACTACACTCACTTATTAAAAGACTTTCAAATTAGAGCAAAAGTCAAAATTCAATTAAAAACTGAATGCAAGAGACAATTCATGATGATGGAAAGCAAAAGGAAGAACAAAGTTATACAATGTGAAAGCCTGTGTCTATGATTGCAACATCTGACAAGGCATAATTCAAGGGAAAAAAATCATTAAGCAAGGCAGAAAAGGCTTATGTAACGCATGTAGTTTGAAATGAAGACCAAAAGCCATGAATATCTAGATGTCAAATAATAAAGCACTGATAGCCAAACTATTGAAGAACAAGGGAGAAGAATGGAAAGTGCTTCTAATTTGAGCACTCTCTTCCGTGTCAGTGTTTGCTCTTTCACTCTCTCTGCTTTGCTGTCTGCGTTTTCTTTCCAAAAGCTTGGTTCTGCCAACTGGTGGTATAGGAGACATTTTAAGCTTCTTTTGGGCCAAGTTTCTGAAAATGGGTCTACCACTGTGACTAAATTTAGTGTTTCTTCAATATTGTTGTTCTGCTGTTAAATACCTCATCCTCAGACTCCAGTGTATCAGTTCATGCAATATATTCCTCCTAAATGAGTAGACTACAGAATAAGCAGAAGCTGATAGAATATCATGGAAGACTTCAATTATATGTTCAGTTTGCTTTGATTTGTATTAAGCTCTAAGTCAGCCTATTCACACTTTTAATACTGATTATGCACTTTGTTAAGGGAAAAGAAAGTAATTTTGTCCTAAAGAGAGGTTAAAAAAGAGAGAGAGAAAAAAAAGGAAAGCGTGGGACAAATCCTGAAGGTAAAAGCAGAAGTTATATAGGGTTTGTAGAAGAGAAACCTTGAGAAAAGGGTTTTGTGCATGGTCAGAATTGGCTAAGATTAGAATAAATTTAATTGAGAAGTACATTTTAGTATAAAAAGTGAGCTGTTACAAAATTAGAATTCGGTTTTCTCTCCCTTTTAAGAAGATAATGTCTTCTTGGACTATTAATCTGCTTTTAATAGCAGATTGTAAAATTTCTTTACTCTGTAAGTGATCTCTTGTAACTTTTTGTATTTGCCTTTGAAATATCTTATTTTTACTTTGGTTAAGTGAATAAGTATTGTTTCACAGTGACCTATCATCCTATTTGACCAAGTGTTTTAAAACCTTTTGATATCTTTGACAAACTTTCCCAAATCGGATTTTAAATGGAGGTCTTTTGATCTCTACCTAACTTTGGGACATTTCAGAAGGCCCCTGAAAAGCCCCAAACAGAGATATTAAACTAATTAGGCCTTTTGGTATGTTAAATTACATGGGAAGCACTGTCAAATGAGTGATGATAAACCTTCCAAGGTTGTACTATATGGATAAATGTTATTAATATAAATGTTCTAGAAATTATATAAAATTTCTAAAATTCAAATATGTCCTGGTATATAATGTTATCAGTCATAATTTTAGCGATTATTTGTAAATATCATATGTCACAAAATTAACCAAATTTCTTTAACAATTACATTGTAATCAGGTCTTTAACCATGTTGTTTTGTCTTTGTCATTTATAGACAGTTATTATTTTACTCTGATGATTTTACAAAAATGCTTCATCTTGAACAATATTCATAGAAAGGACTTTTTGACAAGTATGGGTTTCTGATAGCTTTCAGATGATACTACTGAACTGGGTAAGAAATTAAATAATTCTAGTGGAAACCCTGATGGCTTCATAAAACTGTAAATGGAAAATTAAGACCAAAAATTAGTACATAGAGCTGAACAATAATTTTTATAACTTTTTTTTCTGAAATATTACTGGCTTTTAATCTTTGTTTTCCAGATCTAAGTAAACCTTTCCCCATGGTATCTTTACGATATCTCAAGGAGGCACTTGTACCATAATTGAAACTGAAGGTTGTCTTTATACCAGATAAATCCTTTAATATAACACGTTTAATGACCAACATGAAAAAAATCAGATTTCTGCCTTTAATGATCCACTCCCTAATCTTGGAGATCTTTTAAAGAACTGGCATGGTGCTGGAAATTTTTGGCTTAAATATGTACTTGTGATCTTATTAATGCTTTTAGCTATATTACTTGTATTCTGCCTATTTTACAAGATTGTTGTTTCTTGTATTGCCCAATGTGTGACTGAACCACAACAAAAATAATGAAGACTAAGTGACTTGAGATGGTTGATCAAATATATAGCTCTATATAAGATTAAAAATGATGGTAATAGTGTAACTCTAGATATGGGAAGAAGCAACAAGGGAGAATCATTTCCTGGACCAGAACAGACTAGTAAGACAGGTGGTCCAGAGACTTTTACGGCTACAATTAACCAGCTCTGGTGCAGTAATAGCGCATTGAGTGGCTTATCGACAAAATCCTCCCATGACCTAGGAAGGAACCTTCTTAGCAGCATGGGACAAATTGATCATGACATGCTTCCCAAACCTTGGTCAAATTTATAACCAAAAATGGGGACTTATAAACCAAAGAATGTTGTCCACCATCCAGTTCTACAAGTATCCAATCATTAGCCACTGTAGTTGCTGACCTATAGTACACCTTGAAAGGAATTCAGAAAGAAGAACAGGATGAGGCACTCTGTGCTCTGGGAAAATAGTAAAAACAGGCTATATATATATATATATATATATATATATATATATATGTATGTATATATATATATTACAGAAAAAAAATTTATGAACACAGATTTTGCATCTTCTCTTACATAGAAAAATACCAAAATTATTGACTGAGATACCTGTTTCTCATATCTATCTATCTATCTATCCACACTGGCCTCTCCCCCTAATTCTTTGGAGCAGTCCCTCAGAGCTGAAAGGCTGTCTCCCAGGATATAGTCCTCAGTAAGGTCCCCAGATAAAACTGAAACTCACAGCTCTCAGGTTGTGTGTTTATTTCAGCTGACACACACTTTCTCAGTAGCCTCCCAGCTGCATTTCTGAGAACTCTTTTAGCAATTCTGACTCCATTTTGATTTTCCTTTCACAGTTGTAACTTGGACTTCCTCCGTTAACTGTATCAAAGCCAGCAAACTATATACCATCCAAAGGGAAGAAGTTGATGTTTTTCTGAAGAAAGGTTTATACATATTATCCTTTCTGGATGTATCATAACACTTTCATTCTTTCATAAAAACATCACCTTATTTTTAGGCAGAAAAGCAAATTTAAAGTAGATAATAGGTTCAAACACATAATTTTTTTGAAACAAATAAGGCTTTGTTTGTAGAATACAAGTGGAGAAATGAACACACCATTTAAATGTTAAATTCCTTACATTGGACACAATCTAGTTGACATGTTGGTAGGTTTCACAGGCTTCAGACTGCACAATATTTTAGAGCAGGTGAAGGCTACAAGGAGAAAGGACAAGTTTTTCCCACTGGTAGCTGACAATTTTAATTACCGGATAGTATGTGCTATGCATACTGAATATTTTTGTTTTTGTTTAAGTTAATGAGTAGGAAAACAAGAGTCAGTATTCATTTTTAAATCTATGTTCTAATGAAGGTGAATAGTTTCCAATTAGTTTCATGGTAGAATGAGAAAGTGTATTTTAAAAATTATTTTAATTATAAAACACTGTATATTCATGGTATGTATTAACTTAATATCTTTATTTAATTGCAGATTTAATTGCCAAATCACTATGTCCCTCAGCTTAAAATGCAGAGACCAGACCTTGTTGGATGTTTGTTAATTATGATTAGAGCTCAATTAAACTTTCAATATATTTTATCCGGTGGTGATTATGGAGCCAAGGTGAAGGAGGTCAAAATGCCTGTCATCAAAGTGGATTAGAAGGTGTTACAAGTTAGCAGCTCTGGATAGAACTTGATAATGGCCTTGGGATTTTGTCAGCCTGAAAGCATCTAAGCACCAATGCCACAGGACAGGACAGCACGGTGGCCCTCTGGCAGCTCTCCAGAAAGTCTAATTGCACTGAGGTAGCTTAGCATGAAAATAATGGAGAAAAACATGGGGAAGTGGGTGCCTAGAAAGACTACAAGGGGATTTGCACAACGCAGCAAAGTGAATCACACACATCTCTGGATGGTTTGCATTTGCTTAAGAAGATAAACAGGAATACTTCAAAATCAAGCCTCAGTGATTAGTTAAGCAACATGTGCTGTGGCTTGCTATCTGATTAAAAAGTAATACATGTTTCTTATTGGAAATTTGGAAAATACCCCAAATGTGTATTTTATATATTTTTTTAATTAAAAAATTAAAACACCACTAAGTCCAGAAACACTGTTAAGGTTTGAGAATTTTTGTCAATTTTTTTTTTCTCAGTTCATCTCTCTTTACATCAAATCTGATATAGATGTTTCTATATGATGGGGATACAGAAAACACCATGTTTCTTTATATTTTCATAGAAACCGCAAATACCTGAGGTCTCGTCCCCCAAACTGGGAAGACGTCCTAAAGGAAAACCCCAAAGACATGGCTATGAAGGGACTGCGTCCCCCTATACTCTCTCCACTCCACACGTTCACTTCCAAACCATACCGTCTTCACTCTTAACGCTCTCCATACCAGGCACCTTTCCTCCTTAGAACAATCTCTACTGATCCTAGATCACTTTTCCTCCTTCGCTGCAGATTTTAGCTCCTGTTAGAGTGTCATGATTCTTGGTGATTCCTGTATTTACACAATATGCCCTCCTCTCGGTTCCTTTACCTCCTCTCCTCAAAGAAATATGGACCCTTTTGCTTCTCAGTCTCTCATTTCCACCATCATTCCCTGGAAACCTTGCCACTACCCATAACTGCATCTGCTCTATGATCTCACCCTCCTTCTTTCCCCATTCAATTTTTCTGGTACCTCAGAGTCAACAAGTCTTAGCTCCTCACAACACCACACACACACACACACACACACACACACACACACACTACACCCCATATTTGTGCCGCGTGCTACATATAAACACACATACATACCATACACAGCACACAAACGTCCAATGATCCTCCCACACCCACACCCCACACATATCACATGGCACACCACACAGACACACATAAATATACCAACACACACACACACACACACACACACACACACACACACAAAACGTCCTTAGTCCATTTACTCTCCCAAGCTCAGAGGCTATACAATACCTTTTCTCTCCTTAAACCAAACATCTCCTCTCAAAAGTAAAAGAGAATGTTGGGTTCAAGTGCATGTGGGGAGGTAGATGTGGTGATGGGTGCCCGTGGAATTTTTCTTCTGATTTTTTTCAGTCAACTAAAAAACAAGATTGTCATCTGAGAATAAACATGGGGGAGGAGAAGAGGGAGGGAGAGTGACTTACACCAGTAGCTGTGTTGCTATAAGTTATAAATCCCTGAGAGGGGAAAAACAAGATTATCCTTCTCTTTTCTACAGGAAAAGAGGGTGATTGCTTACCAGAAAGCAGCCAGCTGTTAGTAATACAGTGTTCTTTAGCCCCTGTGGTAGTAGGGGAGGAAGTAAACACCTCCCACTAATTCCAGATGAGTCAACTCCGCAAGAAGAGGCAGCATGATGAGGGAGCATATGTGGAGGTTTTGCACAGGGAAGAAGTCCACAGACTTTGATTCAGTCCTGCCTGGGTTGTAATTTTGGCCCTCTCACTTCAAACTGAGATTTTGGGCAAATAATATAACCCCTCGGAGACTCAGGAGTCTCATAGAAGAAATGGAAACAACCTTGTGCTGCTTTTTGTAAGGATTAAGTGAGATAACTTATGCAAATATGCTATCATCCTACACGGCACACAGGAAGGCTTCGATAAATAGGGCTCAGCAGGAACAAGTTCCTCAAAGTACAGACTCCGCGTGGCAATTAAAAAGATGTCAACTGAGTTTTCTACAACTCAGCTTCTGTGTCAAGGCTCCATTTGCCTGATGACAGAAAATGTACCCATTTTGAGCTCAATGGACTTTTCCTCACTCTTCTCCCTGGAGTGATGGCTTCATTCTGTAGACATAGCGTCACAGCATAGGGAAGATTCTGACCTTTTCAAGCTGGCAATATCTGAAATGTCCCAGGTCTGTTCTAGTCCCTACACACAGCCATTTCTCTATATTCACACCCCTGGGCTCCCTGACAGTTTGTCTGTTCTCCGGTCAACTGGTCCCCTCTCTCCCCAAAGGAATTCTCCAGACAAAAATCTAGGTATTTTCTTTTTTTCCCTATAAATCTATTAGCATGTCCAGTCAATGCACCTCCAAAATGATACTCCTAGTACGTCTACTTTTACATGGTTCTTTTACCACCACCCTAAGTCCAGTTCCTGGATTTCTGCAACAGCTAACTGATTGCTGGTGCCTTTATTCTTCCCTTACCACTTTCCAATACACTACAATGCAGCCACAGAAATCTTCAAAATACATAAATTAAGTCTGTTATACCCTTATTTAAAACCTCCGGGGCTTACCTGGTGGCGCAGTGGTTGAGAGTCCACCTGCCGATGCAGGGGACACGGGTTCGTGCCCCGGTCCGGGAAGATCCCACATGCCGCGGAGCGGCTGGGCTTGTGAGCCATGGCCGCTGAGCCTGCGCGTCCGGAGCCTGTGCTCTGCAACGGGAGAGGCCACAGCAGTGAGAGGCCCGCGTACCGCAAAAAAACCAACAACAACAACAACAAAAAAAACAAAAAAAAAAACCACCTCCCATTCTCTGCTTATCTCACCTAATATAAAATACCTTCTTTCCCTGGTGTACCAAGCCCTACATGACCCAGATCCTGCTTATCTCTCTGACTTCATTATGTACCAATCAACCTATCATGCACATTATGAGTCTTATTCTTTTTTATAAAACCACTTTATTGAGATATGATTAACATGTAGAAGGCAGTACATAAAAAATTTATACAACTCAATGCGTTTGCAGATAAGTATACAATTGTGACACCATCACTACCAACAAGACTGTAGATATATCCATCATTTCCCAGTTTCCTGTCACCCCGCTTATCATTATATTTCTGTACTGTGTGTGTGTGTTAATAACACTTAGCATGAGACCAACCCTCTTATCAAATTTTAACTATACAGTACAGTACTGTCAGTTATAGGCACTATCCTGTTATTTATCTTGTATAACTGAAACTTTGTACCTGTTGACTATCACCTATTCTCCTCTGCCTCCAGCCCCTGGTAACCACTATTCTACTCTCTGCTTCTGTGAGTTTCACTATTTAAAATCTACCCGTAAGTGAGATCATACATTATTTATCTTTTAGTGTCTGACTTATTTCACTAAACATGATAACCTTCAGGTCCATCCATGTTGTCATAAATGTCAGGATTTTCTCCTTTTGTAAGGCTGAATAATATTCCATTGTATATATATACCACATTTTCTTTATCCATTCATCCATCCATGAGCATTTAGGCTGTTTTCATATCTTGGTTATTGTGAATAATGCTGCAGTGAACATAGGAGTGTAGATATCTTTTTGAGATGCTGATTTCAATTCTTTTGAATAAATACCAAGAAGTGGGATTGCTAGCTCATGTGGTAGTACTATATTTAATTTTTTTGAGAAATCTCAATACTGTTTTCCATAAAGGACTGCACCAATTTACACTCCCACCGACAGTGTACAAGGGTTCATTTTTCTACACATTCTCAACACTTGTTATCTTTTTTTTTAATAATATTCATCCTATCAGGAGTAAGACGACACCTCATTGTGGTTTTGATTTGCATTTCCTTCTTGATTTACAGTGTTGAGCACCTTTTCATATACCTATTTGCCATGTGTATGCCCTCTTTGGAGAAATGTCTATTTATTGTTCTTACTACACTGAGCTTATCTGTAACGTAAGACCTCTGTATGAGCAGAGCCCTCTAAGAGGGAGACTCTCACTTCAATCTTTGCAAATTTGTGCTTTCAGCCAGATGTCTATGCAGGGATGTTCATGCAGCTTTCAGCCTAAGGGTCACTTCTTTATAAAGGTTTATCCTTCCTATCCAGTCTAAGGTAGCCAGTCACATCACCTTCTATCACACTCCAAGATTTAATTCTCTGTATACATATTTTCTAGTTTATTTATGTCCATCTCTTCAGTGTTAGTCTTACTTAACTACAATGTATGCTACAGTTAAATGCTGGGACATTTTCAATTCTCTTCATTATGAAGTTACCATTATATAAAAAGTGCCTCTCAGACGTCTAGGTGTTTAATGAACATGCGGAAGTTGTACAAGTAAATGGGCTGCCCCGCCAGATAAGCAGTGTGAAATTAACCAACCACAGATAATATATATGTGAAGCATTTGACTGTCTATAATCGATAATTTATTAGAGTTGTCAATTTGACAAAGAGTAATATTTTCTTGTTTTAATATGTATTTCTTTTATTCATAGCTTAAGTTTACCTGTGCTTTAATAGTTATTCATGTTTACTCTTTTGTGAATTACCTATTTTTCCCTTTGACAATTATTTTACCATGAAGCTAATCTTCATTTGAGTTGAGAACGAGGGGATAAGAATAAGCCAGGCTTGTGTGTTGGCTTTGCATTCCAGGAAGACAGAAAAGAAAACACAGGAGGAACAAGGTTGGCACATCTGAGGAATAAGTAGGCCGGTGGGTGTGGAGAAGAGAAGAGGTGACTGGCGTTGGGGGTTTGGATAAGCAGGGATGGGATCATGCAGGACTTTGTAGGTTATGCTACAATTTTTTTTCTTTTTTGGTACGCGGGCCTCTCACTGTTGTGGTCTCTCCCGTTGCGGAGCACAGGCTCCGGACGCGCAGGCTCAATGGCCATGGCTCACGGGCCCAGCCGCTCTGCGGCATGTGGGATCTTCCCGGACCGGGGCACGAACCCGCGTCCCCTGCGTCAGCAGGCGGACTCTCAACCACTGCGCCACCAGGGAAGCCCAATGCTACAATTTTTATATGGTATCTTAGTTGTATTTGGAAGCCATTAGAGGTGTTTTTTAATTCGGGCGCACCTGATCTTAGTTGCCACATGCAGGAAGTTTAGTTGCAGCATGCGGGTTCTTAGTTGCAGCATGCGGGATCTATTTCCCTGACCAGGGATGGAACCCAGGTTCCCTGCATTGGGAGCGGAGTCTTAACCACTGGACCACCAGGGGAAGTCTCCATTAGGGGTGTTTTAAACAGAAGAGTAACATCTCTGGTTCGAAGAAAAAAATCCCTTTTAAGGGGTGGTGAAAGCTCAAATGTACGATGAGTAAGGTAGAAGATGGACAACAAGTCAGAGAGTATTGCAGAGACCCAGGCAAGAGGCAATAACAACTTAGTCTAGAAAAGTAGCAGTGGAAATGGTGGGGAAAAGTCAGATCTGAGATATATTTTGAAGGTAGAACCAACAAGATACAAGATTTTGTGTGGAGTTGGAGGAAAGTGAGAAATATTACCAAATGGATGGCAACTAAAAAGAAGATTGGAAAATAAGCGGGTGTTGTGGGATGTGGAGGTGAAGCAGTGGTTTGGTGACATTGTTTAGAGACTGCTCAGGCAGCCAGTTGGATCTGACGAGTGGGCAGTGACCTTTGGACTGTGAGTCTCAGAGGAGAGATGCGTTTGGGAGATACGCATTAGGGAATCACCAGGATATAAGTACTGGTGGAAGTGCCTGTCCTCACCATAGGAAACTGTAGATAAAGAGGTGTCCCAGAGCTGAGTCCTGGGTCAAGTAGCAAAGGGCGGGGCATCAAAGATGACACAGCAGCGACTGTCACTTACTGACTGCTTCCTTTGCTTGTGGTTTAGAAAGGCCCTGCCCATCCTGAAATAAGACATTTACCTGTATTTCCATCAATTCTTTGTGTGGCTATTCATGTAACTCTTGAAAATACTTTAAGATAATTTTGAGAGATAGATTTCTAACTTCATGTATTTTTCCAACTATGTATCCAGTTGTTCAAGGGTTCTACTAAATAATTCACCACTTTCTCACTCATTTAAATTGGCAACTTGATTATAAATTAAATTGCTATATGTACTTGAGTTCACTTTTGGCCTTTCTCTTCTGTTCCATTGTTTCTTCTGTTCAAATACCAATACTAAACTTTTATTTGTGGTAAAATTTTAATACTTTTTATTGTTTGATCATGCAAATCCTCAATTACTGATCTTTCACAAAATGTTCTTGGTTATTTGTCTCCATTTATTTTCAAGTTAAATATTCACATCATCTTGTAGTTTGTCAAAAAAGTTATCCATTATATTTTTTGTTTTTGTTTTTTTGTTTTTTTGCGGTTCGCGGGCATCTCACTGCTGTGGCCTCTCCCATTGCGGAGCCCAGGCTCCGGACGGGCAGGCTCAGCAGCCATGGCTCACAGGCCTAGCCGCTCCGCGGCATGTGGGACCTTCCTGGACCGGAGCACGAACCTGTGTCCTCTGCATCAGCAGGCGGACTCTCAACCACTGTGCCACCAGGGAAGCCCCTCCATTGTGTTTTTAAATAGTGTTAAATTATATGCACACATTGATTTTGAAAAAGTCACATATTTGCAATATTTTTTTCCCATAAGGAATCTGGTTTATCTCATTTATTCAAGTCTTTCTTAAATCCCTCCAAAAAATGTTTTTAGTTTGATTCCCACATTTAATCTGTATTCATTATTTGATTCCTATTCCTAACTTTTTGAGGTTAGTACCATGGAATAAAAAACAGATTTACACAAAACAATTCTTGGGAATAGAGAAAAAGCAAAAGAGGTCTTATTATTATGACATTTTATGAAGTCTTGGGATACGAGGCAGTTACAAGGCAATGTAAGTTTGTATGATTATAAAACATTACCATTGGGTTTCCCTGGTGGCGCAGTGGTTGAGAGTCCACCTGCCGATGCAGGGGACACGGGTTTGTGCCCCGGTCCGGGAAGATCCCACATGCCGCGGAGCGGCTAGGCCCGTGAGCCATGGCCGCTGAGCCTGCACGTCCGGAGCCTGTGCTCCGCAACAGGAGAGGCCACAACAGTGAGTAGACCCGCGTACAGCAAAAAACAAAAAAACATTACCATTAAAAAGAAAGCCACCCTGTAGATCTGTGTACAGGTTTTACACAGATTCCTTAAGATGTTCTTCAGGTAATGTCACCAACAGCTGTGTGACCAGGCCAATGTATTTACCCTGGTTCAAAGCTGGTTCCCTCCCAAGGAAAGTGGGCATAATTATATGCCTATAGTGTTGCTGTGAATTAAGCCAGGTAACATGTGCTAAGCAGGTTTTATGGGGACTAGCACACAGCAAGCACGCAACAAATGTTAGTTCTTAATTCGAGAAAGTTTCTCTGGTACATAATTAAGACGAAGAACTACAATGTTGGAAAACGAGATTTTTCTTTGATAGTAATCTTTCCCCCTTCTCTTCTACTTTATATCTCCAGATGCCTACATTTTAAACATGCCTCTTTTTAAAATGGTATTTTATTACTGTGTTAGTTTTCTGTGGCTGCCACAGCAAATTACTATAAACTTGGTGGCCTGAAACAGCAGAATTAAAATCGGCATCACTGAGCTGAATTAAGGAGTCAGCAGGACCATGCGCCCTCTGGAGGCTGTAGGGGAGAATTTGTTCTTTGCCTCTTCCAGCTTCTGGTGGCTGCGGGCACTGCTCAGCTTGTGGCCACATCACTCTAATCATCAGGGCCACAGCATCTTCAAATCTCTCTCTCCTCCACCTTCATGTTTTCTTCTCTGTGTGTGATCAAATCTCCCTCTGGATTCTTCTTACAAGGATACATGTGATTGCACTTAGGGCCCACCTGGATAATCCGGGATAATCTCCTAATGTCAAGATCCCTAACATCACATCTGCAAAATCTCTGTCTTACAAGATAACATTCCAGGAATTAAGACTTTATATTTGGTTGGGAGGGCGTTGGCATTCCTCAACTTATGACAATCATGTTCTGCTAAAAGTGATCTGAAATAATATAGAAATACCTGTGATTAATTGAAATAGAAATTGGAATAGTTCTACTTAAAAACAGAAAGAATTCATTTCATAGGTTATATGTTTTCACCATTTCAAACAAACCTTCCTAAAGTTTAAAAACTTTGCTGAACAACTTTATTGTTCTTGTTATTCCTTGAGGGGGTGGGGATGGGCTGGGAACCTTGAAGGTACTGGGGCCGAAGTTTGCTGTGCTCAAAAGAAAATCAAAATCTGATACCACAGGAGTTAATGTTTTGTAAAAATTATTTTCAACTCCAGAGCCTCTGGAACAATCTATTCAGAACCTTTGAAATACAACATAATGTCATCAGCAGAAGGGAGACACAGTGTGAAGGGTGGCTGATGTCCAAGGCTCGGTAGTAGATTTATGATTATTCTGCCACTTGAGGCAGCAAATTTAATAGGAGGTATAGAAAAAAAAGGTTCCTTACTGACTTCCCTTGTGATGATGGAAATAACAGAACAGCCTAAGCTTAAGTGCTATTAAATCTCTTCTGGAGAGTTGGGCACAAGAGGGGAGGAGTGTGCTGTGGGGAAGGCGAGTGTCCCAACAACTTTTGTATTTCATGCACCGAGGGACACTGGAGTGGATTATCTAAGAAAGAAAGTGGATTATCTAAGAAAGGGACACTGGAGTGGATTATCTAAGAAAGGTGAGAGCTCCAAGGGCTGTAGGAGGTGAAGTGACCAGACCCTCAAAAGAGAAGTGTAGACAGGAAAGTAAACACAGATTTTTATATTTTTCCCAAGAGAGTGGTAAACAATAGAAGAAAACCATGACCTTCTTGTACACAACACTCTTGATTATGAGGTTGGGTAAATCGGATGGGGGCTGTGGCTCTGAAGGTAGCAACAGAGGACTGGCCCAACTCATTCTCACAGGTGAAGAGGAATTTCTGGGGGGATGCTGAGTGCTGAGGGACCAAGGGACATAGAACATCCAGTGTTGCTGACAGCTATGCATGCAGCGTGATGACCGCCACCATGGACACAGGGTGAAGCCTCCTGACACTTTTCCCATCTTGAGATTCTCATACAGCAATGCTACGGAAAGGAAGGGACCTCCCCATGCCAAACGTGACTGGGATTGAACAATTTCCTAAGTGAGGGAATTTAGAAGAGGTTTTAAATTTATTAGGAAATCAAAAGAAGCAAAATAAAGTGATGTGACCTTTTTAGTGTTGTGTCTCATGTTCATACAGACATGTGACCAAAGTGACAAAACCGGGACAAAGAATAATTGCATTTAAGAAACTTAGTCTCCATATAAAGACAGAGCTTCCAGGGCTTCCCTGGTGGCGCAGTGGTTAAGAGTCTGCCTGCTAATGCAGGGGACATGGGTTCGAGCCCTGGTCTGGGAGGATCCCACATGCCGCGGAGCAACTAGGCCCGTGAGCCACAACTACTGAGCCTGCGCCTCTGGAGCCTGTGCTCCGCAACAAGAGAGGCCGCGATAGTGAAAGGCCCGCACACCGCGATGAAGAGTGGCCCCTGCTTGCCACAACTAGAGAAAGCCCTCGCACAGAAACGAACACGTAACACAGCAAAAATAAATAAATTAATTAATAAACTCCTACCCCCAACATCTTCTTAAAAAAAAAAAAAAAAAGAGCTTACAAGTTAACAAATAAGTTACAGGAAAATTAAAACTCTCTTAAAATATGACCTTGAAAAAAACAAGGGTCAGAGCAGTGTATACAAATTTTTTCTATGTGTGTAAAATAAGTAGAAATATATGTATATATGACTTTGCTTAAATATGCATAAAATATCTTTTGAAGGACTCACATGGCATTTACAAGGCTGGTTTCTTGCAGGGAGGGAAACTTGGTGGCTGGGGGACAAGGATGGGAGGGAGATGTTTCATGGCATGTGAGTATGGGAGTGGCAGTCAGACTGGCTCAGCTGCTAAAGAAGACTCACAGGACCCCCAATGTCAATGCTTGTTAATTTACAGTTTATTTCGGGAAAAATACTCAATTTAGTTACAAATTAAAGACAGGACATCACGGCCAAAGGAGGCCACCCAGCAAGAAGTCTGAAGAGGCAGGTCTAAGGTCCAGTTTCCTCCCTCTATAGCATCATATCAGACTGCTTTTCTCCCTTGAATCAGAAGCCACTGGACATATGCAGAGAACAACTCTTGAACTGGGGCTATTACACCTTGCTGGTCAGGTAGGCATACTTCTTACTGTGTAACCAAACCCAACAACAAGAGCCCGTTGGAAGTGTACTGAGACTAGGTACAAGTGCCCCTGTTATCAAAACGATGCTGGCAAGCTGGTACAAACTGCCCCCAAACTCCTCAGACCCATGGGCACAACATAACCCTGTGAATCAGTACCTTTCACTTCTTGACCAGGAATCGGTGTCATGCAAGTATGTGAGCCAAACAGTTCAGGCCAATTCCAGGAATGAGCGAATTAACCCTCATATTACAATGCACTTTGGTGACTTTTGAAATTTTAAGTAAGAGACTAAGATGTATATGAGACTGTGAGATGTCAGGGTTCAATTGGGGAAGCAAAGCACCATTATTATTATGGAATAAGAGAATAAGAACTTAACACAATTGTGCAAGGATTTGGAAAAATAAGGATCTCAACAGAGGAATTGGTAGGCCAGAGAAAAACACATGAGGGTGGGCAAGATGAAGTAAGGAAGGGAATCTGGGAAACAGCACATCTAGCTGCTGTGGGACCTTGAAGGAGACTGGTGGAGAAGTCAGTAGAAGGTCAATTGCCTCGGGACTTTGCCTGTGCTATTCCTCTGCCTGGAACAGCCTTCTCTAATCCACCTGCCTTGCTCCATCACATCTTTCCTGTTTACTTAGATGTAACCTTCTCAGGCCACCAATTTAAAATTGCAACCCAACCTTCCCACACTCTTTTTTGTACTTGATTTTTCTTCATGCTACTTATATTTTAAAACACTCTATATTTTACTCATTTATTTTGTTTATTTTTCATCAGGATAGCAGGAATTTTAGTCTGCTTTGATTCCAGTTTTATCAGCTATGCCTGAGACATAGTAGGTACTCAGTAAATGCATGCAGGCTTTAGGAACAATGAAGTCATGCTGATTATTCATGGCTAGCTTTATTTTCTTAGAGAAAAAAAGTATTTCCATATCCTCTTAAGAAAAATATAGCATGAATACTTATGATAAATTCTCTAGTCTGCATCTAAAGATATATAATTTGCCCCAGGTAGAAGTAATAATCACTTTAATCAGCCTGGCCACTTGGTTACATTTCTTTTAATCCCTAGATATGAAGTTCCAGAGACAATCTGATTCTGAGTTATAATTAGTACATTTTAGGCTAACCAGTAGTCATAAAATAGATACGTAGTGCAAGTCTCTTTTTGTTTGTTGGTTTTGACCCTCAGCTTTAAGGTTCCAAACAAATAGAAGACAAATTGCTAAGTGAAAGAGAAGATTGAATAGTTAAGGTTCACTCTGAATAACTTAATTGTCACATTGTCTCTGGGGAGCGGGGGATAATTTATAGAAGTGTCTCTTCTACAGATAAAGACATAGGCACATGGGGTTCTGTCAGTAATTCAGCAACAGGCTACAGAAGGGCTCAAATATTGCTGACCCATGACTTTATTTTTTTATACAACATTTGTATCATGGGATATATTTAACCTAGAGTTTAGATCAATGGCTTTTTGTGGGACAAGGTTTTTTTTTTTTTTTTTTTTTTTTTTGCGGTATGCAGGCCTCTCACTGTTGTGGCCTCTCCCGTTGTGGAGCACAGGCTCTGGACGCACAGGCTCAGTGGCCATGGCTCATGGGCCCAGCCACTCCACGGCATGTGGGATCTTCCCGGACTGGGGCACGAACCCGTGTCCCCTGCATCGGCAGGCAGACTCTCAACCACTGCGCCACCAGGGAAGCCCTGTGGGACAAGTTTTGATAGTGAAAAACTTGGGTATGCAGAAGTCAACTTGAACAATTCAACCTTTGATTTCTTTGCTGTGAGCTCAGGTGAAGTCCACCCAGCACCCTCTTCTGATCTCTGTGTGTCCACCTGCGGTCCCCGCCACAAAGTGTTGCTGTTCCTCACCACGGCAGGCCACGTGGACACAGTGGTTTGCTCTTTTGGAGACAATCTGTTCCCTTTGGTAACCTTGCAGGTCCCTCTTAGGGCCTGGGAAGCAAGCCGTGGAGGCAAGACCCTCTGTGCCTCACTCTCAAGCTCCCAAGCATGTCAGCCATCCCTGCGTCCCTCCCTGGCTGTGTGGTCTGGGGATATTTGCTGAACTTCTGTCTTCAAGAGCCAGGTTAGTAAAGGAATTATGGGGCTTAAGTTCTCTGGTTTCTTTTAGTCTCATAGTTAAAATCATCAGAGTAAATGATATTGCACGTCCCTTCTCATCCCTTCCCATATCCCGTGTTTATACCAGGTTGATGAGAACGCAGTGAATAGCCTCTACACCTCCTCTAAAGCTTTTTATATTCCAAACTATCCCTTCCTCTTCCCTGACTCAGAGAAACTTCTAAAGAGGGATACGGGGTGGGATCAAGAAGGAGTGGATTCTGCCTCAGTAGTTCCTTGCTCGTATATTCTGTTGTATACCAGTGATACCTTTCGAACCTAGAAATTATGAAATTGACATTTTCATTGTTGTTGTTGATGACTGCTCTGTGAACCAATCACTTCCTGATGGCCCAGTGTCTCACAATTTAACTGAAGGATATTGTGAAACAGTTGGTTTACTTCTCAAACAATCATTCCATCACAGTTTTTAGAGCCTTTCTCTAATTCTGAAGTCAATTTGTCCACAGTTATGCTAGTCAGTTGTGAGCATATTTAGAATCTTCTTAGGCATTTCTGTAGTGCTGTGCTCTATCTAAATACTGCAAAAATCTTTTGGTTGTTGTTGATTCAGAAGGGGATGTGGTGGTGAGTAGGGAGGAATCAACCCACAGAAATGGGACAATGGATCATGGAGATAAAATGAGTTTCTTCCTGAAATCTCATTTTGGTAGCCCGACTTAGAATTTTTCAGGTTGCTTCCCATAGAAGAAATAATGGAATCTTTTGTATTAACATCTAAAATTGTGAGGAAAGCTGGCTCTTAAATGAAAAGATAGATCTGGACTTAACTGACTCTGTGACTGATTTTGTGCCTGATAGGTGGTGTGGTTAGACAGTCTTGGGGTCCAACCTTAGTTCTCTTTGTCCCTGGCATCGTGAACTTACCCAGAAATACTCACATCTGAATGATGGAGATAATATTTCCATTTCAAATTTTTTCAAGCTATTTACATGAGATATTATATGTATCTAGAATGGAATGATTTAGTAGAGAAATAATCTCTTAGCTCAGGATATATGTTGTTTAAAAAGGATTCAAACATTCGCTTGAAGATTTCTAAAATCAGTTGTCTATGAAAACATGAGAAATGAAAAAGGGAAATTAAGACAACACCACCAAAACTGAGTGAGGCAAGGAAAGGGAGGACAACAGATTATTTTCCAGGTATGAACCTGTTACCAAATCGGGTCCAGCTGCTCACTGCTCAAAAATCAATACTCGAGAGAGATGGTAGAAAGGAAAGTTGCTTTTAATCAGAAGGCTGGCAATCTGGGGAGATGGTGGACTCAATGTCCCCAAAAAACCACCTCCGAAGATTCTGCTTGACCATGAAAGTTTTAAAGGGAAAAAGGGAAGTAATCTCAGTTAATCGTTGAAATAGTGGATCAGACTCCTTGGCAGCCCCCACTGCATGCATCGACTTCTTGTGATCTTCCTCTAGATGTTACTTTGTTCACGGTTTGTTCACACGGTTTGTTCTCAAGATTACTGAGGGGAAGTTAGGAAAGAGATCTGGTCATCTGTTAATTACTTATTCTTCATTTATACTTCTTTGATCTACAAAAAGAACTAACAAGTTAGACAAGGTATTGCGTGATTAGAAGATTTGAAAGGTGTGCTTAGGCCAGAGATGAGTAGAGCATGGAGACGCCCGGTTTAAAAGTTAGTTACAATATAGCTCTGCTAAAGTGGCAAGAAAAGGGACTTCCTGCTGAGGGCATTTTCCTGCAAAGAACTGCTTCCAAAGCTAAAGAGTGAACTAGATTTGTTCATGCAAAATTGAGTTATTCTTCTTATTCTATAAAGCTCTTTCTAATGTGCAGAATTAAAAAAAAAACATTATTTTATGTTTTAGGTAACTGTTCCCTTTTAAAAAAGGAATATTTCATGCTCTGCTACACTTCAATTTT
This sequence comes from Grampus griseus, assembly GCF_964374135.1. Classification (NCBI taxonomy): domain Eukaryota; kingdom Metazoa; phylum Chordata; class Mammalia; order Artiodactyla; family Delphinidae; genus Grampus; species Grampus griseus. The sequence goes on from NC_139001.1 coordinate 10,551,774, forward strand.
ATAAAGCAGGCCTCATAAATACATTATTATATCCCTCTTGGCTATTATGAGGAGAATTTTAAAGACCAGCTTTCTTACTAAAGATTGATACCTAGAAAATAAAATCTAGAGTTGTTCAGATTTATTAAGAAGGAGAAAGAACCAAGCTAGAAAATCTAAATGAGAGTGAAACGTTTGTTTACTGAGTTATCCCATTAGTTCAGCAAACATTCAAGTAAGAAATATAATGGCAAGTATCCAATTTAACCAGCAGGCATATTAAAATTATAAGAGGCTTTCATAAAGTTTTTGCATACTAAGAGATCCACAATTTCCCTTGAATGAAACTGGAAACTAAAGCCATACCAATACTCCCTCCCGCCCTCATTCTTAAGGTAATGCAAACTTTTCGGAGCAGGCTCTTTATCTAATTTATATTCAATCATTTGGAGTCAATAGTTTTTCAGTGAACATTTTCTTTTGTAGCATATGTCACTTCCAGTTCATGCTTTTTGGTTTGCATTAAAATTATTCTCTCTGTGATAAGAGGATTATTCCATCACCCATTGCAGATCTCAGAAATGATCAAAAGATAAAGATTCTCTCTGTAGTGACTTCCATGTGCCTGTCCACTATACAGTATCTAGCACTCTGCATCAGGGGGTTAGTGAGGGTTCATATAGCTCCTCCCATTTGTTTCTCAGGATGAAACCTCTTTCTAACGGTGATCACAAACTTGCCTACACTGTAACTTTTCCAAATGTGTTGACATTTCAGGCAGGTAGATGTATCTTCCCCTGGTTTCTGTAGAGGTATGAATTTTTCCCAATGTAATCATTTAGTAATTTCAGTGAATATTTTAAAGAGAGATAAACGTTTAAAACATGGGCTCAGATCACCAGATTAGACCCCAAATCAGAAGTTAACCCTAAAAAAAAAGCTCTTTTTTTTTTTTTTTTTTTTAAGAGTGTTGACTCAGGTCAGACTTACTCATGGAAGTTTATCTGTGTTTCTTGGAATGAATCTCTTGTTCTCTTTTTGATATCACTCTTTATACACTTGAAAAACATAGAAACTTTGTTTAATTAGAGACAGATAATATAATATCAGCAAAGAGTTAATACTTGCAATTATAGAACAAAATACTGTTGATATATTAAAATGCTTATGTTCAAAATAAACCACTTTGTCTCTATTGCTTCTCTGGCCAATCAAAGCATAATATTTCTAATTAATTACTTAGCTGCAAACATCAGGCATATTTGCTTTTCCTTTTTTCATTCCTCATACATTGATCCCTGTGGTAGACTGCTACAATAATGGCCCCTAATGAATCATACTTCCCAGTATCTGTGTATAAGTATAGTCTGTCCTCATGGACTTAGAGCTTGGCCATGTGTCTTACTTTGGTTAGAGAGACATCAACAAGTGTGACACAAGCAGAGGATTGAGGAATGCTTGCTCCTTGGAACTTGACTGCTTGACGGGCCTTGTGAAGAAACAGGTCTAGCATGAGAGACATACCAGGTATAAGAGTGAGGCACCTTAGATCAGTGAGCTTCACTTGAGCCATCAGATAACTGCAGCCATATGATTGACTCCAGGTAAAACCAACAGAAAGCCACCCAGCTGAGCCCAGCCCCAAATCCTAAGCCACAGTATAATGAATAAATAAAATGGTTGTCATTTTAAACTAATAAATTTTGGAGTAATTTATTACATGAGTTTAGATAACTGATACAGTCTTAGTGTAAATACTTGTCAAGAAAATTTTTTTTCCTTTTTGAATGGGTATATGTCTTTAACACATTGTAAATTAACATCCCATTTTAAGGTATAAATTCTCCAATTCATATGTATTGCAGTGATGAGAGTGTGCTGCTCAGTTCTCTTTTAAGAGAGAAATTGCTTCAAGGAAGGTGAGAGTTGCCAACTACCCTTCTTATTTACATAAGAGCATTTTGTGCAGTTGATAATACAGGGAAATGCATAAGTGTGGTATAACTAAAACAAATCAGGATGAAATGAAAACCCAAGAAACAAGAAAAGAGAGGAAGAGAAAAAAAGAAAGGTATGACAAAAAATAAAAACATCATGGCTGAGGAAAGAAAATGTAACAGAACCCCAAATGTAGTTTTTAGTTTTCTAAGAGGATTGATAAAATAGGAAATATGTTGGATAATATATTAGTTGTATTGGAGTTGGAAGACTGCTGTTTACACATATCAAGATTATTTTTTTCCCAAAACAGTCATTTTTCTTTCTTGAATTTGATTTTTACTTAGAATTTTCCTCTCAAGTCAATATTTGTCAAAAGCCAATTAACCCATCAAGACCACATTAAACTGGACTTCCTCCAGGAGGTCTCCATGAAGCCAAGCTCCTCTATGAGAATAAGTCCTTTTATTTACCCATTTTTCTGGTTTTTGCACTTATTTATGTGCTGCCTTTTTTGTTAGTTTATAGTAAAGGTCTTTTATCTTTATCATCATCCTTTGTTTGAATTCCCAGTGACAATCATAATACTTCAGACAATTTTGTTTTCATTCAAGTCTCTGCCTTAAATATTAAACCTTAACTGAATTCAAAGGTAATGGATATATGACTTATTTATGTTTCTGTAATCTTCAGGCCTTGTCAGAGAAGAATAAGAAGAAATTTAGAAATAAGTCAAGTAGTTTACAAAGATATTTCACTGAAATTTCATACTCCCAAGATGAGATGCTATTTCTATGAAGAATCAACCCCCACTGATCTGTAGACTCCTCTGTGGTTGCACAGTGGGGTGCAAGCGGGGAATGAGGAGCATCTTGTTCAGTAGCTCCTAAAAATAGACATATTTTATGAAGGTCTAGCAGGAAATAATCCAAGAATATGATGCAAGCAATTTTTTAAAAATCACAAAGGAGAAGGAATAGCATTATGAGGTTTCAGACAAATAATGCTAAAAAGAATGAGACATGTACGTGGGTAATTTATTTTCTGAATTCTATGCATGAAATTCCCATGTTCAAAGCCCAAACTCTAAAGTCTGGTTAGGTCATAATAAATCATTTTAAATCCAGAGAACCACATGACCTTTCTGCACTCAAGACAACAGCTTAGGTTTACCTCCTCACCACCATGCTCTTTACTACCATTTGATGTCTAACAGGAGCTATTTTTGTTTTCTATTCCTATCCTGCTCTTCCTTCTTTCTATTTTATTCTTGGCAGTAGATCCTGGCTTAAGACTATGTAGAAGCATCTCTTCTATGACTATTGGGCTCTTGAGCTCCCACCTAATCACTACCATCATTGTCATCAGTCATGTATTAAGTCTCTATGTTGTGTAAGGTCCTGGGGATTCGAGACACATCATCTATATATTGATATTCATGTCCTATACCGGTGATAATTAATGATGTAGGTAGTAATTTATTCAGAAATTTAGGAAAAGTAAGTCTTAGCTAAGTAAAAAGAAGGGAAATCACTCTGGAAGAGAAAAATGGGAAAAATGCCAGTAAACATGCAGAGACTAACTTCATGGAAGTAAATTGTTCACACAGAGGAGTAAGGGAAGATACCCTTGAAATATATTTTAAGGCAGTATTTTATGGAGGTTTGAATGCCAAGAAAAGAAGTGTGGATTTTATCCTCCAATGGGGAAATAATTAAATGTTTATTGGGAGGCCACAAATTTATTTATTTACCATGTATTGAATACAACATAGAACTAAATGCTTGGAATAGAAAAGGAATAGATGCATTACCTTCCAAAGGAACCGTGCATGACAGAGGGTGAGAAATTGCCACACAGAAATAACAATATATGTATAGAAAAATGTATGAATATGTTTTCCTCAGGTAGGTCAGAAAAATGGAAGTGTTTTTTTTTTTCTACTTAAGAAGAAACATATCAGACAAGGAAATTATAAATAGGATTTCTTTAACCTAACCAAGAAGGAGATAAAGGCAATTTCAACTGGAAAGAACAGTGAGCTAAATGACAGAATCCTGGAAGGTCAGGAAATGCTGACTACAATATGATTGGAGCTGCATAAAAAGAGCTGACTTTCTGCACTAAACCTTACTTTCACAATATTTTGAAAGAGTTAATGGACTTGAAACATTGGAGAGAAAAAAATTGATTACAAAGATCACAAGCAAATATTTGGCTCAACACTCTACAAGTGTAGAGTAGAATTAACTTAAATAAATATACAACTACTGTTGAACTTAATATAATATGAAATAAGTTATTGTTAATTGTACATTCTATGTGTCTGGCTCCCGGCTGAGCACTTCATATTGATTTACATTCTGAGCTAGCTGGTAGACTGAAATCTACTTCATTCTTTCAATGAATATTTATTGAGAACTTACTATGTGCTGGGCTCTCTAAGGGGACCATCAGTGAGCAAAACAGGAAGAACTCCCATTCATGGTGATGCTTATGTACTTGATGGCACCATCTTCCTCACTGTTGTATCCTAAAGGCTACACACAATGCTTAATGCAAGAAAGTGTCACATGCACATCTAGCCAAGATTATCTGGGGCATACTTGGGGTCAAAAAGTTGCATTTATCATTAGTTGCAGTGAGGAAGCCTGCACGTCACGGGAAACATTGAGACATCTTGGTAAAAGAGTGAGTTCTTCTAAAAAGGATCTCTTATGGGATTGGAGTTTGTGTTGGGTGATCTGGGAGAAAGTTCAAGGAAGCAAGGATTTTCTCTATATTAGATACTGTCAGAAAAAGGACAATTCTATGATTGGGAATAATAAGTCTTATCTAGGAGGGAAGACTAGAGGCAGGTTAAAGCTGTAATTGAAAAAAAAATGGAAAAGAGATAGCCATTACTCATATTAGGCAGGAGAGAGGGATATTTGGCAGTTGGATATTTGTTGTAGCTTCCACAATGACCTGGTTTTTGTTTATGCTGGGACAAAATGATGAGTGGTCTTGTTCTTTGTTTCACTTCATCATGGTTGCAGAATGACCTTGTCTGATGTTGGTGTCCTGTGAAATTATTTTTTTCCAAAAGGAGAACAACACGGCAGAGCTGTGAGGACCAGACCAGCTCCTAACAACAACAAGACTTAGCAGTCAGGATATCAGGGGTGTTCTCTTAGAATTAACTGTTCAACCACAATGCTATGAGATAAGAAATCAACTAGAAGAAGAAAACTGCAAAAAAACAAACACATGGATGCTAAATAATAGGCTGCTAAACACTAATAATTCCCTGAAGAAATCAAAGAAGAAATAAAACTACCTGAAGACAAATGAAAATGAAAACACAGTGATCCAAAACTACGGGATGCAGCAAAAGAAGTTTTAAGAGGGAAGTTTATAGTGATACAAGCTTACCTAAGGAAACAAGAAAAATGTCAAATAAACAACCTAACCTTACACCTAAAAGTAACTAGAAAAAGAACAGAACAAACAAAACCCATGGTGAGTAGAAGGAAAGAAATCATGAAGATCAGAGAGGAAATGAACTAAATAGAGATAAAGGATTAGAAAAGATCAATGAAACTTAGACCTGGTTCTTTGAAAAGATAAACAAAATTGATAAACCTTTAGCCAGACTCATCAAAAAAAACAACAAACAAAAAAACAACAGAGAGAGAGAGACAGAGACAGAGAGACAGAGACAGAGAGAGGGTCCAAATCAATACAATCAGAAAGGAAAAAGAGAAGTTACAAGTGACACCACAGAAAAATCATAAGAGATTCCTGGGTACAATTATATGCCAATATACTGGACAATGGAGAAGAAATGGACAAATTCCTAGAAATGTACAATCTCCCAAGACTGAACCGGGAACAAACAGAAAATAAAAATAGACCAATTATCAGTAATGAAATTGAATCACTAATTAAAAAAAAAAAACCTCCCAATAAACAGAAGTTCAGAACCAGATGGTGTCACAGATGAATTCTACCAAACATTTAAAAAAGAGTCAACACCTATCCTTCTCAAACACTTCTAAACTCATTCTACAAGGCCAGCATCACTCTGATCAAAACCAAAGATATCACAAGACAGAAAATTACAGGCCCATAACACTGATGAACATAAATGTAAAAATCCTCAACGAAATGCAAGCAAACTGAATTCAACAGTACATTAAAAGGATCATACACCTGGATGTAATGGTATTTATCCCAGGGATGCAAAGATGTTTCAATATTCACAAACCAATCAATGTGATACACCACATTAACATATTGAAGAATAAAAAGCATATGATTACCTCAGTAGATGCAGAAAAGAATTTTTAAAAATTCAGCATTTAGTTATGATGAAAACTCTTAACAATGTAAGGAAACACACCTCAACATAATAAAGACCATATATGACAGCTAACTCAATAGTGAAAAACTGAAAGCATTTTCTGTAAGATCAGAAACAAGACAGGGATGCCCATTCTTGCCACTTTGATTCAACATAATATGATAAGTCTCAGACAAAGCAATCAGACAGAGGAAATAAATAAATTTAATCCAAATTGAAAAGGAAGTAGTAAAACAGTCACTCTTTGCAGATGACATGATACTATACATAGAAAATGCTAAAAGCACCACCAAAAAACTACTATAACTTATCAATGAATTAGGTAAAAATACAGGATACAGAATGAATATACAGAAATTTGTTGCATTTCTATAAACAATGAAATATCAGAAAGAGAAAATTAAGAACAAATCACATTTATAATTGCATCAAAAGAATAAAATACCTAGGAATAAAACCTGTACTCAGAAAATTCTAAGACACTGATGAAAGAAATTAAGGATAGCACAAACAGATGGAAATATATATGGTGTTCTTGGATTGGAAGAATTAAATTATTAAAATGAGCATACTAACCAAGGCAATCTACAGATTTGGTGTGATCCTTATCAAAATATCAATAACATTTCTCAGAGAATTAAAACAAGAAGTTCTGAAAGTTATATGGAACAACAAAAGACACTGAATATCTAAAAAATTCTTGAGAAAGGAGAACAAAGCTGGAGGTATCACAATCCCTGATTTCAGACTATACTACAAAGCTATAGTCATCAAAACAGTATGGTACTAGCACAGAAAAACAGACACATAGATCAATGAAACAGAAGAGAGAGCCCAGAAATGAACCCACACATATATGGACAATTAATCTATAACAAAAGAGACAAGAATATACAATGGGGAATAAGCTTCTTCAATAAATGGTGTTGGGAAAACTGGAAAGCTATGTGCAAAATAATCATACTGAATTCTTTTCTCACACTATATACAAAGATAAACTCAAAATGCATTAGACACTTAAATGTATGTCCTGAAATCATAAAACACCTAGAAGAAAATATAAGCAGTACTCTCTTTGACACTGGTCTTAGAAATATTTTTTTTGGATATGTCTCTTTAGGCAAGGGAAACAAAAGCAAAAATAAACAAATGGGACTATATCAAACTAAAAAGCTTTTGCACAGTGAAGGAAACTATTGATAAAATGAAAAGGCCACCCACTGAATGAGAGAAGATATTTGAAAATGATATATCAAATAAGGGGCTAATATTCAAAAGATACCAAGAACTCATACAACTCAATACCAAAAAAGTAAACAATCCCATTAAAAAATGGACAGAGGATCTGAAAACACTTTTCTCCAGAGAAGACATACAGATGGCCAACAGGCACATGAAAAGATGCTCAACTTCACTAATCATCCAGGGAAACACAAATTAAAACCACAGTGAGACTTCACATCATATCTGCCAGAAAGACATCTGATAGATGTCTTTTTATTTGTTGTTACATCTACCTTCTTATTATAAAAAAGGCAATAAATGACAAGTGTTGGCAAGGATGAGGAGAAAAGGGAACCCTCGTGCACTGTTGGTGGGAAAGTAAATTGGTGCAGCCACTATGGAAAACAGTACAGAGATTTCTCAAAAAATTAAAAATAGAACTAGCGTATGATCCAGCATTTGGATATTTATCTGAAGAAAATGAAAACAGTAATTAGAAATGATATATGCACCCTTATGTTCATTACAGCATTATTTACAATAGCCAAGATATGGAAGGAACCTAAGTGCCCACCAATAAATGAATGGATAAAGAAGATGTGGTACGTACATATAATGAATATTAGCCATAAAAAAAGAAGGAAATCTTGCCATTTGTGACAACTTGGATGGACCTAGATGGTATTATGCTAAATGAAATAATTCAGACCGAGAAAGACAAATACTGTATGATTTCACTTATATGTGGAATCTAAAAAACAAAACAAAGAAACAAACATAACAAAACAGTAACAGAGCCATAGATACAAAGAACAAACAGGTGGTTGCCAAAAGGGAGGGAGGTGGAGGAATGAGAGAAATAGGTGAGGGAGACTAAGAGGTAGAAACTTCCAGTTGCAAAATAAATGAGTCATGGGTATAAAATGCACAGTGTGGGGAATATTGTCAATAACTACATGATATCTTCTTTGGTGACATATGGAAACTAAACTTATTTTGGTGATCAGTTCGAAATGCATAGAAATATTGAATCACTATGTTGTGTAACTAAAACTAACAAAGTGCTGTAGGTCAATTATACTTCAAAACCAAACAAAGAGATCAGATTTGTGGTTACCAAATGTGAGTGTTGGGGGCAGGGGGGAATTGGATGAAGGCAGTCAAAAGATACGATCTTCCATTTATAAAATAAATAAATACTAGAGATGGAATGTACAGGATGATGAATGGAATTGACACTGCCATGTGTTATATATGACAGTGTTTAGAAGAGTAAATGCTAAGAGTTCTCATCACAAGAAGAAATCTTTTTCTGTTTATTTAATCTTGTATCTGTATGAGATGATGGATGTTCATGCAACCTATTGCGATAATCATTTCATGATTATATAAGTCAAATCATTACACTGTACATCTTAAACTTACGAAGTGCTGTATGTCATTTATATCTCAATGAAACTGGAAGAAAAATATAAAGGGGAAATAAGGAATTAACTGTTTAATTAGTTAAGATCTGATGTAACCATTCCCAAATTCCTATCCCCTCACCACATGGGAAATGGTACCCTTTTCTAGCCAAGTTTAGTTTCATACCAGATGTTGCTATTTTCCGGGTTCATATTGTCTCTGGACTCTTTGCTGGTTCTAGATGGACTGGTTGCCTTCCAGATGTATTGCTACAAAACTAGTAATAGTAAGAGGGGTGCTGGTAATAAGTCTCATCTTACAGATTAAAAGATTTTTCTGGAGTGATTTTTCTTTTTGGTAGTTTAGTTGTAGTTCCAGTTCTTCTCCATCTAATGTTGAGACCATTGCTATCACTATTTTATTTTCAGGTTTTGTTTTGGCATTTTCTCATTTGTGTTCTGTACTCCTGAGAAGATGCTTGCTTTGTCCTCCTCAAGACAAAAAGCTTTTTATATTCTTGCTTTCTTTCTGCATTCGCCCACTCTGGCACATGTTGAGATCCCACAAACCTAAGATGTTCCAAGTCTACCCTCCCACTGGGGCTGCTGGTGGGGTGAGGTATAGGACCTCCTGCCTGGGGAAATCCCCACACTAAGTTGATTAGGTCATCACAGGATTGGTGACCTCGTCACTGACCCTTCTCACTCAGTCACCCTTCATGGCTCTATTAGCAAGAACTGAGAGCACACGTGTCAACTAGTGAGACCTCCTGCTAAGTGGCTTAACATCCCGTTGGTTTTTTCTCACTTAACTTTCCAAGGATACTTCTAGTCCTTTACACACACTGAGAAACGCCATGGATCCTGACATTTTCCTTCTGAGAAGAGCAAGCCCTATTCTGGGCATGCATGGAAGGTTGCCTTGAGGAAATAAGTGACCCTTTGTCATCATCTATAGGTCTAACCCTTCAAAAATTATCTAGTTCGCACACACTCATGGGTACTGTATTGACCTGGCACGCTGCTGCTTTCCTAGCATATGATCCCTTCTAACAATCTGTGGATTCTTGTACACTTTCTCACCCCCAGTACATGTCAGTTTATATACGAATTTGCTGCCCTACCTGAGTGATAGCAGCTGAATTGGTATATATTACATTCCAATTAAATGAAAAGAGTATTTAGATATTTTGTGGAACAATAAAGCAAACACACAAACACACACACACACACACAAGCCCCACCAGCTACATGGCAATAATTCACTATGATGTGTGATTTCTAAGTAAGTGTGCGATTTCTAATTATGTGTGTGATTTCTAATATTGTGTGTGATTTCTAATGCTCTAGCCTGGTGTGTCTTGCTGAAGCCGGGCAGACGTTGTGCTTGATCTAAGTGATTCTCAAAAGTCCTCAATTCTTTGAGGCAAATAGAAATGATTAGAGATTATGTGACAACATTTCTAAAGATCCCCGTTTATAGTTTCCACAGGTTCTCACGTGGCTTGTACTGTGACTAGCTGTTTCAGTACACACTGGTCTTCTTATTTTTTTCTTTCCTGCCTGGTGTGTGTTATGTAGTAATGTATATTTTTGTTATTTCAAATGAAATTGATTTGCAGTTGGGAGAATAACCACCCTAGAGGTCAGTTGATGCTGTATTTGCAGAAAGAAAAGTATACAAGAAAGTCATATGTTCTAAAAATATGAAAAAGCCCCAGTTTACACCTAATTTAATTTCTTCTATCCACTTTTCTTTGCTTATATTTCCTACAACTGTCCTTTAGCACCACTCTCCTAGAACAAGCAGGCTATTTTCTTGCAGAAGAACACTAGGGACCCTGAGGATAGCTTAATCATAAAACAAACTGAAAATTAAAAAACGCCATCTAGATAAGAAACTGCTAAATTGGCTATAAAAACTATTCAAAAACCAATCTAACACCAGAGGCATAGAAAACACGAACAGGAGGCTCATGTTTCTGACTGCTTTCCCATCTCAATTTCACTTTGAAAATTGCCTCATAAAAGACATAGGTAGCAGGTCAGGCACACAGGAAACAATTTTTTCTATCTTCTGATGCCAAAGAAGATACAAGAGATGCAAATTATTTTTATTAAAAGAGATGCAGATTTCCTGATTTGGGTTTTTGTTTTCTTGACTCTATCTTATAAAAGATGCTGAATATTAGGGGGAAAAAGGAAATTATTCATCCTGGCATGTGATGTTTATAATGTTCCCACTGAGCTGCACATCTGTTACTGGAGTACAGTATTATAAATTGGTAAAGGGCGTGCAATATATTTTTCAGCCGAAGTGTAACATAAACCATTGGATAGAGATGGGAAAGGACTTAATAAACAAAGGAAAAGAAAAGGCCTTCACTGTCACAAGCCAATGTCAAAAGCAAACAGCAATTACGTGGAAAAAGAATTAACATTCAAATTTTAAAGTACCATTGATGTCTCGTGGACATAACGCCCTGTCTGTGAACACCAATGGGAAATGAAGTTTTGTTTGTAGCACTGGACGATCCTAAAGGGGAGCAGACCAAGAATAGTATTTTTAAAGAGTGAACAATTATTTCATTATTTAATATTGTATAAAATTTCAAATACTCAAGACATGGAGTTCAAAGATTGAATGCATTTTAAGACAAAACTGAAAGGTGTTTTAAAAAATATTTAAACAGGGCTTCCCTGGTGGCGCAGTGGTTGAGAGTCCGCCTGCCGATGCAGGGGACACGGGTTCGTGCCCCGGTCCGGGAAGATCCCACATGCCGTGGAGCGGCTGGGCCCGTGAGCCCATGGCCGCTGAGCCTGCGCGTCCGGAGCCTGTGCTCCGCAACGGGAGAGGCCACAACAGTGAGAGGCCCACGTACCGCAAAAAAAAAAAAAGAGATCTATTCTTATCCATATTCACCATTACTACCTTGGTCTGCATCACCACCATTTTCACTTCATCTACTGCAATAGCCTCCAACTGGCATCTCTCATACACATTTTCCCCCTTCAATCTAATCTTTGCTTAGAAGCCAGGTATATGCTTTTCAAAGGAGTGCTAATCTCTGATACATCTCAGTTCAGAACTCAACTCAGTTCGGTAGTATCCTGTTACTTTTTTTTTTTTTTTTTTTTGCGGTACACGGGCCTCTCACTGTTGTGGCCTCTCCCATTGCGGAGCACAGGCTCCGGACGCGCAGGCTCAGCGGCCATGGCTCACGGGCCCAGCCGCCCCGCGGCATGTGGGATCCTCCAGGACAGGGGCACGAACCCATGTCCCCCGCATCGGCAGGCGGACTCTCAACCACTGTGCCACCAGGGAAGCCCCCTGAAAGTACTTTTAAAAAAGTGTTACTGTTGACACTGACCCATGAGAGGTAATAGAATAGCACTCTCTGACTTTTTCTCATTTCTAGGAAGAACTTAGAAGCTACACATGGTCTCAACCAAGGTTAGAGCTTCGTCTGCTTCTTCCAAGGAAGACTGAGAAATCTTAAGATAATTTCCTACATCACTGAGACCACTTAGGGTTTAATTATATATTCTATTGCATTTTTCTTTGGCTTCATAGACAGAAGAAAAAATAGACTATAGGAAGGGGAAGGTCATTTATAGAACGAACACAGGATAAAATTATATGTATTGAACTGATGATTACTCCAGTATTGAAAAATTTGCTAGCAAGAATTAGATATCATTTTCATCCATTCTACTGACAAATTTTAGTGCAAATGGTAAGGAAAGAACTTAGATAAAATACAGGGATTCTGGAAATATCCTGAGAACTCATTATTCTTTCTTTTCACAAGAATACTTCTGTCTCACTTGTCCAAATGGCTGTAGGAGATAGTAGATTGCTGGGTATAAGAGAGTCTTTAGCTCTGGGGATTGAGGAATCCTTAAGAAGAGACCTGTGAAGGGCTTTCCTTCCATGGTCCTGGTGAGACCATGGTAAGAGATCTTTTAAGAAAAGATTATGGAGGATATTGGAAAGAACCTGGCTTACAGAAATCTGTGGACCCCTGGGAATTTAGAGGGGGCAATGCTGAACCCGTGTGTACATGTATGTGTGCGTGCACCCATGGACCCACAAGTGTCTGGATGGGCTGGTCTCCTTAGCCTTCAAAAGAGAAAGCAGAGGTGAAAAGGTGGACTGATACCTCTGAGGCTAGGAGAGTATGAGACTATTAGGTCAGTGGTAGGATTTTTCCTGCTGTCTGCCTATTGGCATACCTTTAGCCGACAAAAGTAGATGGTGATTCGACTTCCTTCTGAGAGTTCCTCCACTTAGGGTGCTTCAACAACCAAAGCTGATTCCTAAAGAGATGACAAGGAAAAACAATCCCTCACTGAGGGATCCAAACATCCAGCAAAGGAAACTGAAATAGAGGAGAACCTCTGGAGGGGACAGATGAGGACTCAGACAACACCAGTATATAATAATAACATGGTAAGGAACAGCTATGACTATTCCAGTTAGGTACAAAGCAAGACTTTCTAAAATAAAAACTAAATGTTTGAAGTACAAAATTCAGTAGATGAGGTGAAGTATGGGATGATTGTTGTTAAGACCAGGATTAGCAGCCTGGAAGAGTGAGTGCAAGAATATTATCTCAAAGTACAGACCAAAAATATGAAAAGAGAGAAAATTTGAACAGATGTGAGATCTGGAGAACAGATTTCAGAAATTTAGTACCCAAATAACAACAATTTCAGAAGAAGAAAAGGAAACTGATGGGAAATATACAATAACTATACTAGTGACTAAAGAACGTTTCTCTGAGATAAAAGATTGCTTTCTACAGAATGGAAAATTACATTAAGTTTCTGGAAATAGTAATGAGAAAGACATACGCTAGATTCTTGAACTCAAGGATAAAAGGAAAGAGAAGATGGTTTCTATTAATTTTGCCTATTTTCTGCAAAGGGACTTGGTAAGGAATAGAATGGTAAAACATTTTTATGAACGGTGACATTTAAATATTCATTTATCTAACTTTCTGAAGTATTTCTCTTTATACATTATTATTCTAATGAATTAAACAGTTTAATGAAAGGAAATTAAATGTCTCCAAAAAGTTAATCTTTTTCACATATACAATTTCCATTCTCATGTACAAATTAAATCACCATCCTAAAGGAACATTGTGCATAGTGCTTCATATAGAGTATTTCAGCCACTTATGACTTCAAAGGGAAAAGAGAACCTAAAATTATAAAAGAGATGATTTTAAAAGCATAGTAATGATGAAAACGATAAGGTCACTTGTGCTGTAAATGCATCTGTAGCTTGTTCTTTCATGGGGCTATTTTCATAATAGCAGGACATCAAGTACTTTTTATTATAATTCAAATGATTTGAGAAATAAATAGTACAAAATGATAACATTTTAAAACATATTATACTCAGCAAAAATATAAGTGTAAAATTAATGCTGTGGAAAAATAAGCCATAATGCTTAAAGCAAGCAGCTGACTGTAATCCTGCTTCTGTTTTCCATGAAGTGTAACATTGGTCATCACAATAGAAATGCAGGTTCCCATTCTTTCCCTCTTCATCTGCAGGGATTTGAGAAACCAATCTTATTGCCCTGGACATCCTCTCATTTTATAAAACAAGAACAATGATAGTTTCTATGTGAGGTTTGTTAGAGACAGTGCCTATACACCACTTATTATAAAACCTGGTACACTGTTAGTGATGAAAAAATATTAATGGTGATCATGACTAATGACATTATTTGTTTACACACATGGAGAAGGGACAAGACCAAAGAATTTAGAAATAGACACAACTAGGTTGAAATTCTTCTCTGCCTCTTATTATCTTTGTGGTCTTGTGAAATTTTGTTAATTTTTCTGAGTCTATTTTTCTTATCAGTACATGACAGGCTAATGAGTCCCTCTCATTACTGGATGAGGATTAAGTGAGCTGAAAAGTGGAGGGGGTGGAGTCAAGATGGCAGACTAGGAGGACGTGGAATTCGCATCTCCTCACAACTAGGGCACCTACCAGGCACCGGCGGGGGACCACAAGCACCTAAGGTGACGGGAGGAACCCCCAGCGACCAGGTAGGACGTGGGGCATGGGGGGAGTGAAGGGGGAGGACAAGTGGAGGTGGGACGGGACTGGTGCCCCTGAGGGCGGCTGGGGGAGGCGAAGGGATCCCATGCCCAAAGGGGAACCATTAGGAGGGCAGAGAATCAAAAGGGAGCATGGCCAGATTTCCCCTGCCCACTGGGGCCCCCAGGAACCTGCTGAGATCCCAGGCCTGATCCCCTGCCTACCGAGGCCCCCTCCAGCGGCGCAGGTCCTGAGGGAGTGCGAGGGATGGAAGGGGGAGCAAAAGTACATGCCGAACCTCCAGGACCGGCATCCCTGAGGGGTGGCTGGGGGAGGGGAGGAGTTCCTACACCCAGTGGGACCCACCCATGGTTAGGGGTCCAGTGGCCATGGGAGAGACCCTGGGGGAGACGGTGTGGGACGGGCACGAAGGAATGGAAGGGAACGTGGCCATTGCTTTCCCTGTGCACTTAGGCAACGGGGAGCCTTTTGGGCTCCTGGGGCTAATCGTCTGCCCTCGGAGCCTCCCTCCTGGGGTGCAGAACCCAAGCCCCGCCCCTACATCCCCACCCAGGGCCCTACCTCTACATTCGGAGACCCCCTGTGAGACCCCCTCCAACACGTTGGGCCTAAACCCCACACACACACCCACACTCAGGGCCCAACCTCCAAACTCCAGAACTCCACGCTCTGGAGGCCCTCCGTTCCACATGGTGCCTCTCCCCTTCCACGCAGGTCCTAAGCAGCGTCCCCACCCCATGCATAAGTAAATTCCTAGTAATGGAATTGCTGGATTGCAGGGCATGTGTATATATGTTTTTATTAGATTTTACCAAATTGCTTTCTGAAGTGGTCATCTGTCTTACTGAGAATAACAAGCAGAAATTTTTAAAGCTCTATAATTATTTTCCTGTATGTTTATCCTTAAATAAAAGGTCATTGTCAAGGGCACTGAGGGACACTTTATGCTCATCCCTCTTCACCGTCCATTTGAATGCTGAATGTTGTGGAATTCATAATATTGTTGCTCTGCTTATTAGAATTATGTTGAATGCAGAACAAGTATAACATTTTGTGATTATTTTGTATACCTGTATCCCTTTATATAAAGTGAGTCATTAGCTCCTTGGGATATAACTTCCTATGGAAACACTTCTATGAGAAAACCAGATTTACCTTGCATCATTTCACTTTATGGTGCCTTTTGTTAAAGAATCTTAATCATCTGCAAGTATAATAAATTTCTGTAGCTAGAAAATATCTAGTGAATGTAAAAAATGCAGAATAGTTAAAGAGAGTCCTCGAAGAAAACAAAATCATTAGGAAGGAAGGATGGATAAATGAATGGATGAATGGATACATGCATAGAAAGATGATAGACTTGTAATGAAACAAGTATAGTAAAATATTAATAGAATTTAGGTAGTGTCTTTAGAGGTATTCACCACAAATTCTTTAAATTTTTCTATATATTTGCATGTTTTCTTATTAAACTGTTGAGGGAATATAAAAAGATAATGCAGAAAACAATCCATGGAGAATATATATGTCATTAAAGCAGATGAAACTTGAACTAAAGTAACTTTAATAACTAAACCAAATATAATAATAATCAAAAGAAAAATGTTATTTTTCCTAGGTATAGACATTTCTGCTAATGCAATTTCTATTCCAAGATAGCCTGTTGGTTCTTGATTGAAATTGAAGCAATCAAAATCAACCACTATCCATTAGTTTCAAGACATACTTCCTGGGCTTCCCTGGTGGCGCAGTGGTTGAGAGTCCGCCTGCCGATGCAGGGGACACAGGTTCGTGCCCCGGTCTGGGAAGATTCCACATGCCGCGGAGCGGCTGGGCCCGTGAGCCATGGCCGCTGAGCCTGTGCGTTCGGAGCCTGTGCCCCGCAGCGGGAGAGGCCACAACAGTGAGAGGCCCGCGTACCTCAAAAAAACAAAACAAAACAAAAAAAACATACTTCCTATTCCATGTAAATGGATTCTGCATTCTTGGCAGATATACTGACTAATTCTGTATACACAGTAATCAGTGTATTGGGAAGTTCTACCGGGAAGCATCAAACTTATTCATTTACCTGTTTTTGGAGCCTCTGCAGGAGAACCTCCTACTAGGTGAATCTACTTTACATGAATGTCTTTCTTTTATTTCTGTAGGATAGAAAAATAACTTATTGAATGGGTTTCAAAACATCATTGTACAGCAAAAACTGATTTTTATTTCAAGATTTTGCACTATAAGTAAATAAGAAAAATGCATCTATTGAACAGAAAACCGTGATAGAGTACATCAGTCAGGATCCCAGCACGAGGCTAATGGCACATTTACCAGGGTAATTGAGGAGAGCTTAAGAAAGAAACTGTTTACAAAAATTAACGTAAGCTTAAGAAAACCAAAAAGCAATGGTAAAGCAAGGAATGACAAATCAGATGCGAACAATTATCACACCTAGACCCAAAAGGGCAGGAGGGGGAAGCAGGTACCAGTTATAGTGACGGAGAGGGTCCCCTGATGGAAGCTATGTCCTTTTGTGGAGTAACACAGCCAACTCGCAACAGGGGGAGGACAGCCTGGGAAAGTGTACCCCAGTCTTTCTCTTCTCCCATCCTACAAACACCTGCCACTGTCTATGAACAGCTGAACCTATTAAGAAGTTAGAGAGCCTGTTGGTATCGATACAAGACTGTAAAGGTCAGCAGACGGACACAATTTGAGTATTTAGCTAGGAGATCAAAGCTACCCAGTGCATAATCTCTTACAGATTACAAGCATTTTTATACTTTTAAAAAGTCTCACAATATTCTTCTTTGTCAGTGACTTTGTAAGGATAAGTAGATAAACAATGAGGACTTGTTATGTCTCTAGAAATGTTATTTACCATAATGTTATACGTATTTACCAAATGGTCCTATCTAGAAAAAAATTAAGACTTTCAATGAAATAAACACTCAACATCAGTCACTTAAAAAAAAATCTTAGTTACTGAGTAAAGGGTGAACAAAAGGACGGAAAGTAACGCTTCGGATGATGGGAAGCAAGATCCAACTGGCCCTTCTCCCTCAGGTCGTTATAAGTAAAACTAAAACTTTTTATTTTCTTTAGCTTATTTATCACTTATCAGATTTTGGTAAGGAAGGACTAGCTATTGGTTTTACTGATTTATTTGGTCTTGAGTGACATATTCAAAATACTAAACTTAGTTGTAGCCAGATCTTGCTAAGACTACAAGATTATGTCTAATTCATCTAAAATCTAATTCAAAGCATATTCAACATCTAAAATGAAGCATATTCAGCATGACTTTCATCTTATTTTTACAGAATTTGACATGAAGTTAAAAATATTCTGAATAATACTGTATAAAATAATTGTATACAATTATTTTAATGTGAGATTGAACTAAGGAAAAGGAGTGATTTGATTTTTAAAGTTTTTGTATGTCCTGTAAAATACATCCTTAAAATACCATCTGTGTTTGAAGACCCATTGACTACCTAAATATCCTCATACTTATTATTAAGTTGGAAATATGAACTGGTGCAGCCATTCAAGAGAAAAGTGTGGTAATATTTATGAAATGCTATAAAATAGGCATAAATTTTAACCCATTAGTTTTACTTCTGAGAATTTATCCTAAGAAATTAACTAGACATTTAGACCAAGATTTATGTATGCAATTTTGTTCACCCATAGAGAAAATGAATGGTAAGAAATTATCAAAGAAATAATGCAAGAAAAATTTTCAGGGCTGAAAGAAAACTCAAATGGTCTAACTGAAAGGAATGCTAAGTAAGATGAATAACAGATACCCACACCTAGACATGAGATAAATATTCACAGCTTCATGGATAAAAATAAAATTTTTTAAAGTTTCCCAAGGAAAAAAAGTGCTATCACCTTCAAAAGAATAAGAGTCAGGCTAGGTTCATACTTCCCATTAGAAAACACTGATTGCTTGAAAACAATGGAAGGGTAGTTTGAAAATTCTGAGGAAATGTAACTCTTAACTTATTATTATATACAAAAATAAATTTTGAATCAAATGTGAGTATAATTAAATGAGAGCATAGACAAATGCCTTGTCTCTACATCCTAACACACACAACCTCCACTTCAGGGAGAAAAAAAGAGTAGAAAATCATATGTTGACTTTAAACTGGAAATGAATAAGAAAACTCAGAAATGTCTGAATTTATCTGGAAATGACCAGACGAATCTTTCTGTCATCCTGTACAATAGGAATTCAAGAGAAAAGTTAAATTCAAGTATAAAAAAGTTATTACTTTTTCTTTTTTCACATCTGAGTTTGTGGCTTGTGAAATTCATAGCTATTAATATTACCATTGCTAATAGTAATTATTTCTGGATACTTACTATCTGTCAGATGATTTGCTAAATGCCTTAATATATAAGCACATTGAATCCTCATAAATTTTATGGGATTTAGGTATTACTGATATTACCTCCAGTTTATGGATGACAAATTAAGGTTCAGGAAAATTAAGTAACTTTCTCAAAGTCACTTATTTAGCAAGTGGTAAAGCCTGAATTAGAACCAGATCTTTGTGACTCTCAAGACTATTGTCTTGAACATCGCCGCAAATTTTGACTAAGGTCCAACTGACTGTCCTCTAGAAACAGTACATGCACCTTCTTTGACCTCCCAATAATTCACTGCTTTCTTTAATATTCCCATTTTTGTGTGTGTGGAGAGAAATAATTAGAATCTTTTCAATCCTGTAACTCCAGAACCTTCCTGGTATTCTCCTGACTCATCTCTTCAAAATCTACCCTATGCTGAAAATGTCCTAGCATTCCCTGTTTTCTGCTGATAAGCTTGCATTGAATAAGTACCTATGTAGAGGCATGCAGAGTTGGCTGAATTCATACCCAAAGGCAACTTAACTCTTGCAAAACCTTTCCAAAAATCCTGGGGAAATGCTTGGAGGGCTATTGTAAGTATTAATGGAAAAATGGTGAAAGGATATTTCAGCAAAAGAGAAATACATTGTTTTTTTTCTACTAATAAAAGCAAACACTGAACTTTATGGAGTCAGCATGTCTAAAATTGATTACAGCACACTCTTGGATAATAGGCCATTTATCTTCCATGAACATTTAAATAATGATTAGACCACCTGTTCTTCCCACTTTCACCCTCCTCTCTGAACTCAGACTCCATCCCCAACTTGGTAGAGTGGACATGGAAAGTTCTGTAAGGATTTCCTTTACGCTGCAGAAGTCTAGTGCCAGAGGTGTTTTGAAGCTCAAGTGTATTGCTAATCTTAATGCAGTTTGAATGTCTCAGTACTGAGTTAAGTCTACAGCTGAAGGTTGCTTGCTCACTGTCCGTCTTATTGTGTATTTTTAATCTCAGATATTTAATTTTGTTTTTGCCTATAAGTAATATTATAAACACATGTGTGTATAGCATGTAACAAAGAAAAAATGAATGATCTGTTTTCCTAGTTTACCTAATTCCATATTAATTAAACTTTCAAAGAGTATACCAAATGCAATCATCCTGACATTTTCGTGGCCCTTATTTTCTGTTTCACAACTCCCTGCTGAAGAAAACCTTACAATTCTTTCTACTGCTTCTGGTTTTGCTTACTTTTGTATTTTCCATAACATTATAGTCACTGATAGGGAAGCCGATTGAACTTGCTTTCACTTGGGTAGGAATCATTTGATCTAAAAGCACTTTCCTATCTAACTTTGTCAGAAATAATATCAACTTTGTAACTGACCATCTGCAGGCTCTTGCAGCTACCTGCTAATGCATCTTCAGAGACCTTCCACAGCAATGTCAGAGCTATCCCAGAAGTCTCTCATATATTCTCTGAAAGAAGATCACTACGCTCTCTGCTTCACTACCACTTCACATACCTTGTTCCCCTAACCCTCATCCATGTTTGCAGCTTGATTCTCATCTGTGGAGTACTACTGTGGCCTCCAGGAGCTTCCCAGCCATCCAGCAACCTGCCTCTGCTTAAAGCATCACCATTTTTGTCGATCAGCTGGTTCACGAATATTTACAGAGCACCTACAAAATGCCCAGCACCGATGTATATATCAAAGATGATAGTAAATGTCTTTCTCCTGTGAGTCTTACATTTCAGTGTAAGGTGCTGGGGAACGTATAATGAAAGACAACCTCTCCTTATCACCCCAGAAAAATCTCTTCACAAAAGTAGAAAACATTTTTGTTATTGAATAATCGTTAAACCAAAATGTGATGTGTGGCACAGTCAATCTACGAAAAAGAGATTGCAAAGGCAGAAAGAAATCTCATCCTCCTATGCAGTTAAGCAGATACAACCTACTGCATACATGTTTTCAAGAGAAACAAACTAGTCCTTAATTAAAAGGATGTGACAGCATCATTCGTCATAGCTAGTCTATCCTAAATTTACTGGTAATTAAAGTAGCCACCTGTTTTGCAAAAGTCTTTTAAAAAATAATTTTCTCACATCACTATGACCTGAAGCAGTTTGCAACCTGGGGTCAGCACCCACTGAAGTTAAGGTCTTAGCACCCCAGGAAACTATGGATTGGGGCATTATATTCCTTGATGATTACATTTCAAAGAGATCGTTCCCAGGTCCTTAAGGAAACATTCCTGACTTTTAAAATTAACAGAAGATCAATTTAGCTTTATAAAAAGATTTACATACATTTCAAAGAAACAGGGAAAGAGCTTGCAACTACAAGTTTTCTAAAGTAAATGCATTAAGAAGCAGGAAGGAGTCTCTTCCCTTATTTTCAGCAGGGTAAATTAAGTTCCTTATTTTTCACTTGTGTTTGCTCTTTAAAGGGACATAGGCCATCAATAAGTAGATGAAAAGATGAAAGAATGAACATATTTAAAAGTAAAATGTGTTATAAAAATTAAATAAGCCAATGTATTTGGGAGGTACTTTAGGTAGAATATCAAGGGTGTACTGTCTGAGGACGTGACGTTTGACTTGAGACCTGAGAAGACAAATGTGAAAGTTCCAAGCAGAATAAGTAAATATCAAGGCCCTGAAAGAGGAACAAGAGTGAGTCGTTCAATGGACATCAAAAAGCCAATAGCACTGGGATGTAGTGAAATTGGAGAGAGTAAAGCAGACAAAGGTGGAGAAGAAAGTTGAGGCAAGATCAAGACTTTGTAGACCACAGAATGGAGCTTAGATGTTCTTCTGGTTGCAGGGAATTATTTCAAGCAGGGGAATGACAGGATCTAATTTATGCTTTAGAAAGATGTCTGGCTGCTATGCAGCAGATGACTGATTGGAACTGCTGGCAGTGGTTGTATTGGGGAAAGAATGCAGCTAGAGAAACTGGAGAAGAAGCTGTTGTGAAACTCCAAACAAGGGATGAGTTTGCTGGCACTCTGGTTGCTGCAATAGAGGTGCTGAATGCTGTGATAGATTTGCAATGTCATTCTCACCTTCTAGAGGCAGCTCACATGGCCCAGCTTTGGCCCCCTTCTTCCAAATTCCAAGCCAGCAGTGAGTTCTTCCTATTCTTCAAATCTCTCTGCATCTCCTTTGGTCTCATCTCTCCTCTTTTTACCTCCTCTGATGTTCTCTTCTGTAACCAGTTGGAGAATATTCCCTGCTTTTGATGGCGCTTGTGATTAGATTGGGTGCACCTGGATAATCCCAGCTATTCTCCTTATTTTAAGAACTGTTATGTGGTAACCCTAATTCCAACAGGAAAATTCCTTCAACAGGACTAGATTCATGTTTAACTGAATAACCAGAGGATAGAAATCTCAGGAGGAAATTTTTAGAAATGTGCCTACCCAATTCCTCAGTCCTAAAAGGTTTTTTTTGGAGCTGACCCACCAATTCTTTAGTCCTACACAGATGTGTCTTAATCTCAGCAGCTGACAGCTTAGCGCCCAAATTAGGACAGCAGCTACAATCACATATTATTCATTCATTTATTCATGTATTTAATAAGTATATTTTGAGCTCTTTTCATGTTTTGAGCACTGGAGATAAGGCAGCAAACAAGATAAACGGATCTTTTGTTTAGCATGTAGTTTACATGCTAAGGATAGATGCTGACAGATGTCATTTTTGATATCTTCATAAGACTGGTAGTCAGAAAATGGAGAAACTTTGACTAAGCAACAGATGTTCCAGCTTGCTTTTAAAACATTAGTCTGAAAATGATCAATCAATGTGTTGGTCACCTGCCTGGTGCCTCTCTTTGCCATTATCTCAACAGGAATAGCAGAAATAACTTCTCTCCACATCCTTTTTTTTTTCTTAAGCTTAAGATCTATAGCATAGAGTTCATCCATCTGCAGAATAATTTGAGGTAGAAAACGCTATGTACTCCAAGGGAATTTGACCCTTCGGAAAACCAACGTGCACCTAGGAGATTTACTCTGCAAACAGCAACAACCTCTAAGATTCTCAAAGACACAGATAAGTGGATTCAGAATGGAATTAGTGGTCTTTGGGGTCACATGGAGCATACAGAGAAATCTAAACGAGTCAACCTTTTTAAAGAGCTAGTGACGGCTTGAGGGGGAGGAGGTGATGAAAGAAATTTTGTTCTGACCTGCTTTGTTGTCAGGTCCCTGGTTTGAGCCTGGAATTGGAGCACATTTCCTGAAGCGGCTATTCTTAATTCATCTCAGACCCCATCTGAGCCCTCAGCTGTTATTCTTTTGCATCCATGTGATACCATATGCACCTCAGAAGTTGACATTTCAATGACAAAGTACAAATAAATTTATTAACCTATCTCAAAGGACAAACTGGTTAAAAACAGAGAGCAATCCTACCACACTGCCCACAAACTATGTAAGTTAATTTGCCTACATCAATGATTTTATGTTAAGGTTTGCATTCTGTTGGGTTCCTTGATATCACTCGTCCTACAAATAGGAGGTATAAAGAAAGGAGCTTAATAAACCTTGAGAACAGATTGATTAATTGGACTTAGATGGGCTGAATAGTTTTGTTTTATTTTAATGCCACAAATATTAGGCATATTTAATTTATAGTAAAGAGGGAGGAAACATGGAGGGGAGGCACGTGAAAGGCAAAATGTCCTCAGGTTTCTGGAGGCATTTTGCTTTCACAACTAATGGCTGTGATGGCTTTGCTGACTGAGAGGTAAAGGGCTTGGCAGGGTTCCACAGTTCCAACTGTGCAATTGTCTTTTGAAATGATGAGTGGTTGAAAACATGGTATTTAGAAATCCCAGCGAACTTTCCTACTCCCCTTCACCCCAGTCTTTCAAAATCTTTTTGAAATGAAGGTAAGAACCAAAGTCTGATAAAGGCAACTCATTTGAGCAACTTTTATTCAGTCTTTACTAAGTCCCAAGCTCTATCTTGAAATTATCTTGAAGTTCCAGATCATTCCAGGGAGTTAGTAGGAAAATCTGCACTAAAAGGCAGAAATAATACTTGGTGAAGACTGGACCACATCTGGATGACCTGTCTCTCCTTCCACGTTTCTTTAGAAGCTAGACAATCCCTCCAGAAGTGCCAGAAATTGTTCAAGTTTCATAAGAAGATTCCAAGAGTAAATAGTTAAATAAGTGTAACACTTGCTGATGTTAACCATACAATAAGCATGTTGCTTTTTGTATTTTCGTTTTTAAAAGACATTTGCTTATTTAAAAATGCGTGGGAGAGATACGCTCTTCTTTATCATAAGCATTCAATGGATTGTATAATCATTAGTTGGAGTCCTTCCCTTCCCTCCACCTCATGATAAAAGTCTGAGAGTCATTCATACACTATTGATTTGTAATCCAAGCTTAGAGAGAGGCTTTCATTCCCACATGAAGATAAATTTCAGTCAGAAAAAACAATCCAAAATGCCTTGTGTACTTCCGTTCCTCACTGTTTTCTTTCTCTTTTGCCTCACTAAACTTTTGTACTCAATAATTTTTACAGATTAATGAAAAGAAGCAGGTCCAGAGTGGTAAATACATGTGATTCTGTGAGATATGCAAACATAATGAAGATTATGCCCTGGGGATTTTCCTGAGACAAAAATTATAAGAGCTTATTATTTATTTGAGAAGAGAGAAGAAGCAAACAAAACATGAGCAACAAAGGAAGATTGGGTTGTTTGGTAAGTTTTATTTTGTTTTATTTTCTCCCAATACTCACCTCAGCCCTAGAGACAATACATGACTGTTACTCAGAAAGACAGAGGTAAGACCTATGAATACTCCTCACTTTGATGTCTGCACTTGTGGTAAAATATCTGGACATACATCACCCACAGAGAGTGGCGGGCAGTCACCAGCTCACATACAGAGGAGGCTGACATGTTCTAATATCCATTTCCCTCTGCTCACCACCAGCATAAAGCCTTCAGAAACTGAATCCACCAGGCTCTGAGTAATCTCAGAGTTGAGGTTTATCAGTTCAGTAGAAAGGGTTTCACTCCAGTATCCAGGCAAGGAGCATTACACAACCTCACGACCTTTGCATACAGTTCCACATGATAAGAAATAACTTTTCTCAATAATCAAATTCGTATTGGACTTGTGCCTCTACCTTGCATTTATTGACTTCTGACTCTATACAACAGTTACACTTGTTCACTAATATAAACAGAACAAAATGCCCTCCACTCCAGCAGGATAAACCCTACTGGGGGGACCTCACGTATTAATATATCAGTGATTAGAATCCACGACGTGGACTGAGAATTGCTAAAGGTCAAGTATAAACACGGGAGCATGGAGGCATGTTTGATGACCCAGGAGTGGGAAGACCAGAAAAGGTTTCATGAAGGACGTGGCAGCAGGATTAAACCTTTTCAATCACATAACCATAGACTTATGTGATTCAAAAGATTAGAAAAAAGGCATTCCCAACTTGAGATTAGTGATAGGAAACATTCAGCTGTGTGAAAGCACTTCTAGTGTTAGGAAATCACATGTGTATCAGTGGTATGATGGTTAATTTATGTGTTAACTTGACTAAGCCACAGTATCCCAATATTTGGTACCAATATTGGGTGGATCAGAGTCATTTAACGGTAGAACATCAGTGGAATCTTAGGGATTTTAGATTACACAAAACGCACATAGTGGGAAGTTATTACTAACTTCCAGTCCCACTATTGGAGTCCAGATGTTTACTGCCTGGATCACTCCAGTTCATCTAGCAGCAGGAATTCAACATCCTGAAAGTGTCATTTAGGTATTTCTCACATGAACCTAAAAACCAGTTAGAACCAGCTGCAGCTTCTACTCCCTCCCTTTTTTCTACTTCTCTTTTTTTTAAAATTAATTAATCAATTTCTTTAACATCTTTATTGGAATATAATTGCTTTACAATGGTGTGTTAGTTTCTGCTTTATAACGTGAATCAGCTATACATATACATATATCCCCATATACCCTCCCTCTTGCGTCTCCCTGCCACCTTCCCTATCCCACCCCTCTAGGTGGTCACAGAGCACCGAGCTGATCTCCCTGTGCTATGCAGCTGCTTCCCACTAGCTATCTATTTTACATTTGGTAGTATATATAAGTCCATGCCGTGTCTACTTCTCTTCTATTCAAATTCCTCAATTCCAAATTCCTGCTCAAAAGCCAACTGGGTAAAACCAAATTTACTACTGCCTAACTTGAAAAAAATAATAATAATACGTGTAACAAGGATGTTACCTCTGGATACTCCCAATTTAGAGCCCTTAGGATGCCAAACTGACATGAGAGCCCAAGTGGGGTTCGGAGGGCCCCTTCTTCAATTCATTACCACCCACTGTCCTTCCGGTATACAGCAACAGAATTTTGCAAATTCCTTCTTGAAAATATTTGTCAGCCTCTTCCTCTTACTCCTATCCTTAAGATGTTCAGCACCATCATGTATGGTCCATTGTGATGAAGTTTTCTTCATTAAATTTAGTCCCTTTAAGATTTGAAAGATAAATGTCCTATTTCTATTCATTTAGTAGTTGATTTTTTAAAATTTCAAGTGACATATTGAACCAAGCATTTTTATCATCATGTAGCTAAATATCTCCTTTTATCTTAAGATAATAAACAAACAGGCACTCAAGCATTTTTAAACAAAGGTTTTCACTGAAGGCATTTTAACATAATATAGAAAAAAATGGAAAGAACCTAAATTTGTAACAGTATCAGAATTTTCTAAAACAAATACATGCTCCAATTAAATTGAAAAGGTTAATTAAATGTTCATATACTTTTATGATGGATATAATATAACCCAAACATCATAATAATTTTCTAAAAAACTTAAGTGGTAAATTATTTCCAAGAAATATTTAATGGGAGATGCAGGACACAAATGGTATATATTATTTAATTGCAAATATGCATATATGTGTCTTTATATATTTCGTGCCAAATTAAATATATTTTCTTATATTATGAGTAAAAAGATTGAACCAAATATACTAAAGGAAGCAATGGTGATCTCTGTTTGGTGAAATATTTTTTGTATATATAATTTTCAACTTTTCACATGGCTCATATATAGCATTCATAATCAGATAAAAATAATGAATGTGATTTGGGGAAGGGGTAAGTTAAGAGAAAGCAGTGGAAGGGATAGTTACTATGAGGGATTGCCCTCATTACATCAATATAGGAACTATTTTGCCAAAAAGTGGATGGTACTGGCTTATAATTCACACTTTTACTCATAAATCTCCTGCTTTGTGGTACCTCTGTTAAGGATTCAAGATGTATCAAGTTCAACCACCAGAATGCAGTGAGAGAGGCAGTAGACCATGGTGAAGTCAGACAAGTATAAATTAAAATTAAGCTTAGCAATGTCACTGAACCTGGCAACATTCAACCTCTGTGAGTCTCAGTTTCCTCATCTGTGAAATGGGGGAGTAATATCTACCTCGTCAACTTTTTAGGAAAATTAAAATATAAAAAATCATATAGGTAAAGAGAATAGCTCACTGCCTGGCACAGTTTCACTTAACGGTAATGTTAAAAGTAGTTGATGCTATTATTCCTTCTACTTTAGAATTAACTTGTCACCATGAAGCCACTCTGCAAGAATGGGGAGGCACCCTTTCAAGTAAAAAGCATAATGGTCATAAAAAGAACAATAGTGGTAGCAATGCTAACTGCAGGCAGGGGTTTGGCTGTATGTTTCTCCATATTGTGAGTCAGCATTGAGTTTGTAAAGTTGCTTGGCAAAAATAAATAAATAAATAAATAATAAATGGAACCATATGGTTATAACAAAAAAAAAATTCTGATACTGGCACTTTATTTGAATAAATACTTCATAAATAAATACTTAAATAAATACTCTGCTTGAGAAAAAGAATGAAAACTTTTAAAATATTAGTAACTCAAATCTCATGCAATGAAGTGGAAATAAAACACAAGTGTAACCACTAATTGGATGCTATTTCAGCAAAAGCATTTAAAGGTCTTTGGTCGCAGCATCATACTGTACATTACTCACTTTGCATGAGACAACAAGGAAACACTATATGACCATTGACTATGCATGAGGCGCTACTGGAGCTGAGGGCACAAGATAGAGCTTATTGGTTGCTCAACCTTTGTGATTTGATCTACATTCATATTCGTGTCTTATCAAATGGTAGCAGACTATTTATTACTTTTGTTATCTCTTATTTTCATAAGAGATATCTCTTATCTCTTATTTACATAAGCATATTAACTGATTATTTTTGGAGATAACATCTAAGACCCAAAATATAACCAATAAAAGAAAAGATTTTCAAAGCAGTGAAATAAGGTACACATAAAGGAGAGTAGAGTAACATTTATAAAAAAACTATGTACAACATGAAGAGCTAGACCCTAATCTCCATTTACAAATAGGAAACTGAGTGACAGAGAGAGGATAACTTAATTTGTTCAAAGTTCTGAAGTTACTTAGTGGTAGAGACAGAAGTCTAACTATAAAAGTTCTGCTTTATTACAAAGGTCTTGATCCCTTCCCCCAAACTAAAGTATAAAATGCCATATCCTCCCTATCTGCATTGCTGAACACTTGTGGACAACTCTACATTTACACACATGTGAGAGAGTAGATAATGAGATATAATCAACAGTTTTCTAGTCAGCTTAACCTTTCAATTATTTTGCAAGATGTTAACATGCCCCTAAATATCTTTGATGCTTGTGTTATTAAGTATCTAGGAAACTAAACTGCAAAAAACCTCAAGTATCTCCAAACCCAATATAACAATAGCTCTTATTTCATTTCACGTACAGTCTTCATAAACTGTTCCATGCATAAAGCAAATTCATACAGAATATTACAAGGAAAATCATTTTCAGCCTTCTGGGATTTCCTTAAAATCCAGTGAGTCATCTGTGGCCACGCACAAGGGCTATCTGAACACATCAGCATTGCAGGAATGGGACCAGGAGGACTGATGATGACACATCTACATTATTTTTATTGGATATTGGAAATTATCTCATGAGGAAAAGGGGAATACATGACAGCTTTAAAATCCAAACTGAAAGCTTCTTTATTTTGTTTAACTACTAGTCATATACTTGAGCACAGTCAAAAAATATAATCCTTCTCAGATTCCCTTTCATTGGTGCTTCCTTACTCATATATCACCCCATCCCTCTTCCTCCTTGCTTTGACTTCCTGAAAACACAAATGTGATGATTTGAAGAGATTTCATAGATCTTTAATTTAAAGAGAAAATAATAATGTACTCCACTATTACTGAGTTTTATCTTAATTAAAGTGTGGCATAGTGGTAAAAAGTATGGCTTATGGAGTCAAACTGTCTCTGAATTCTGTTCTGCAATGTACTAGCCATGTGACCCTGAGCAAGTTCTTTATCCTCTGATTTCTTTAGTTTTCATAATCTGAAAAATGGACATAATAATGTTGAGAAGATCAAAAAGTGAATATTCCGTATGTTTAAACACTGAGACTTTCATTTTGGACTATGAGAGAACCTGTGATTGGCTATAATCCAGGCATACAAAATAATCTACCGATTAACCATTAAGATAAGTTTTTCTGGAAAGTCACTAGTCACAGGGTCAGTATACAAAACTCGATTGTATGACTGTAGGTTAGACATGTATGATTAAAATTACAAGGACAAATATTCCATTACACTAATGTTTAAATACATCAAATAAATAGTAAATAAATGTAGTGGGAGATGTGTAAGAACTCTACACTGAAATATATAAAACATTAGTGAATGTTTCGCTTCTGGTATAGCCAAATAAGGTCTTTCCTACAGACAACAAACCTAAGTGCTGAAGGGAAAAGTCTGAAATCACAGGAGTGCAACAAAACCAGGTTTTGAATGGGAGAAATCCGGTACAAAAAGAACACGGCATGGCATCTGATCCCTGTATTTTAATGGATTGTATCTAACGGCAGCTACAGTCAGCAGCAGGCAGGGCAACTAAAACTCCAATAGAGCGCTCGCAGGACCAGAGGACTGAGTTTCAGTACTCCCTGTGCTTTCAAACTTATAAAATATTCACATTAGGGTTGTCATATTCTTCCGATGAATCAACTCTTTTATCAATATAAAATGTCTTTTTTTTTCCCCTCTAGCAATACATATTTTATTGCAAAATACCTTAGCTTAGCACCTTTTGAGGAGGTATGGAAGGAACCATTAGGGGTTTTCTGGGTTGCTAGAATATTTTGTTTCATGATCTGGGCACAGGTTACATGGGGGTGTTCAGTATGTGAAAATTCATCAAGCTATATTCTATAACCATTTACTTTTCTGTATGTATTTCATGCTTTAATAATGTTTTTAAAACATTTCTAGTTAAACAGTGTTCAAAAAGTGCTTAGAGTTGGAGCTGGCAGAACCCATGGAAACAAAGGTTTATTCAATCTGAGAGCTACAGTACCTTAGAAAACCTACAGTGCCAGCACCTCATCTTCTGGATGAAGGAGATTCGACCCAGAAGGAAGCAGAGCTGTGCCTAGGACAGAGCCTGAGCCCAGCTGCTCCACCTAGGCCAGAAATTGCAGTGTTTGGTTGCTATGCAATTAGTGCTATTCGAATCTGCCATTTACCTTGGCATTTCCAGAGGGTGTGAAGGGAAGTGGCTCATGGACCTTTCTGGTCTTCGATAAAAGTAGACAACAGAGAACAAAGCTGCTCTCCTTTATTTGTCCTCTGAGTTAGCATTGTCTTAGATGATGTCCTTATTCTGTTTTCAAAAGGTTTTCCTGTGAAGTCATTTTCTCCCAGGAAGAGCACACTTGCATGATCGGGAAAACATTGAAAATGGAAGAGGGGTTGAGAGATTTTGCCAAGAAAATAATGCCTTGATCACATAAAATTCTCACTGACAAAGACTAAGGAATAATCCCTAAAGTGTCATCTAACTCTGATAATACTCGCTTAATTGTGAGTTGGAATATGGGCACACAAACTTTAGATAAAAAAACGGGAAATTTAGAAAAGAGCAACTTATAGAGCTGAGGCATCAGTGTTTTGAGAGAGGAAGGCAGCGTGGATAAAGTTTAGAAGTGGCATTTCATCCTTGTACCTTTGTGTTTTTTCAATGAGTTTTTAATCCTCTTCCCCAGAAGTAAAGAGGTGATGATGAATGCCTTAGGGCATTCAGACTGCTATAACAAAACACCACAGATTATTTATAAACAGAAGTTTATCTCTCACAGTTCTGGAGACTGGAAGTCTAAGATCAATGTGCCAGCATGGTCATGTTCTGGTGAAGGCCCTCTTCTGGTTGCAGACTGCCTGTTTCTCTCTGTGTTCTCACATGGTAGAAGGGGTTAGGGATGTTTGTGGGGTCTCTTCTATAAGGGCACTAATCCTATTCATGAGGGCTCCACCCTCATGACTAAGAAACTCCCAAAGTCCCCAACTTCTAACAGCATCATCTTTGGGGATTAAGACATCAACATGTGAATCTGGGTGGGGGATACAAACATTCAGACCATAGCAATGGGTATTTTTGTGAAAGCCAGACACTTAGCATTCATTGTGCAATCATTATATTAGTTGTTAGAGTGAGAAAATAATGTCTCACTAAGCGTCAAGCAGTACTGCTGGGCAACTGTTCATTCACTCCGTGGGTTGGATTGAATTTGGGCATCAACTGTGATACCAGCGGCTCCCTTTAGAGCCACGAGAGGCGACTGCACACATAGCACAACCTCAGCTCACTCTAAAAGCTGCAGCATTTCCATGGGTGGCTGCTATGGAGACAGAACTAACAATGAGTGCAGCCTGGCCAGAGACTCCTGAGAGTGCTTTCCAGCTACACCTCCAGAACTGATGGTGTCAAGCATCAATATAAAATAAATGGAGCCTGAGATGAAAATTCACAAAGCAGGAGTCACAAAAGGTTTGGTTGAGAAAATCAAAGTTCATCGTTGGGTAAGAGAGAACTCAGTCTCAGGGCACAGCCAAGATCAAAGTCAGTGCACGTCAAAATCACAACACTAAAATTCAGTGCCAGGCTTGCAATTTGAGGAAAGATAAAATTGGAACAGGTGAGCAGCTAAGAAAATAATGGAAAGCTGTTTTAGCTATTAGTGCGTTGTTTTTGTTTTTTGTAAAAAAGCAACCAGTAGCTTCATCTCTGAGGTTGCATAATATGGGGAGCAGCAGTGGGTCACAAGTCCCCAGAGCTGATGCTCAAGCATTGGCAGAGTGTGTACTGAAATCCATCTGCATAACATTCTCACCCAGGGAAGGAGAAGGCAGCAAGAGAGTAGAGGCGATTAGTCTAAAGATTCTGCTGCACCCCTATACCTGCTCCCACTCACCATCTATCTTAGTTTCAACCCATAGCACCATCTAACCACTGTGAATCATTTCTCTAATCAGTGTATATAACACCTGTATAATCCATTTCCTGCATTATTTTTTGTTTTATTTTAAAGTGGATCTGGAACTTCTGATAGAGGTGGTCCATGGATTACATTTTGAGAAGACTTTCTTTAAATACATTTAAAGTCTCAAAACTATCCATATTACAATGCAAACATTTTGGGAAGACTTATTTTGCTCACAATACGCATAAGAAAGTAAGTTTTCTCTACTAATTGGTAGTCTGAAACTAAGTGGATCTGAGTGACTTACCAAATTATGTCATGAGCTGTGCAAATAGATTGCCAAAATATGTAAGGCACATTGTCCCTCAGCTCCATTCAAGGCTCTGATTCCGGAAAATCTTAGACAAAGACTAAGGAATAATCTCTTATTGGATTTCCCAGACTTCCTTGCCAGTTAGATTCTGGTTTGATTTTCCATTGAGAGGTACTGGCAGGACACTGGAAGAAGAAAAAAATAGATGAATATGGCAGTACTTCTAGGAGTTGAGCACAAGAAGGTGTGTGGGCTCCTGAGCTTCTATTCAGTTGCACTGGTGCAGTTTCAAAGCAGCAGCAATAGCAGTGACATTGCCTCCCGTGGAGCAGGGACAAGTGACAGCTGGACACCAGCCCAGGGATAGCTACAGATTCCACTTCTCTGGATAAGCCCTTCCTTGTTTGGGCTCCTCTAGTGGCCTCTCTGCCCCATCCACTCCACCAGCCCTTCTGACACCTGTATAAGCAATTCCATGCATTATAACCCTCCCTGCCTGAAAGACCTGGAACTGTTTCCTATTCCCCTGTCTGGATGCTGACTGTTACAGTTGGTAAATTATTAAACTATTTCAAGCTATTTTTCTCAGCAATTTGCCCTATACCTTTAAGAAAAACCAGGAAAACAAAAAGGATATATAAGGAAAAAATGTGTTACTTCCCTTCATTTTTAAATAAAAATGTCATTCAGTCATCATTTTGTAGCTTATAAATTATTTCCAGAGATTGTCTCATTTAACCCTCACATTAATACTGGGGTTTCAATTTTTTTTTTAATCACCATTTGCTTCATAGTTAATGGAGAATGTAAGTTATTTGCCCAAGGTCATATATGAAATGACAGAAGTACAACTTGAACTCTGATCTTTTAACTCTGTTCTCTCCAAGAACAAAGCCCTTTCTCTTAAAATTTCTTCACTAATTTAAGAAAATCACATTTAAAAAATAAATCCTTAGGTTTTATGAATTTTTCTGATCCATAAGAAGAAAATCTATACATCAGCCCAAATGCACATACTTTCTCTACCCATATGGTTACAGTATTTTCTTGTTTGGGCATACATGAGAGCAAATTCTTTCCCTGGATCTTAGCATCTTAAGATAGATGGATGTAAATATGATAGAATGAAATAGTAAAAGTTCCTTTCTAACCATCAGATTCTTATGCTTCTGTGACTCTAGTCAGTGATTCTTAATTGTTCATCTCAGTGGCATGTTGTTGAGGAAAATGCAAAATTTTAATTATTTGAGATAATGAGAGACAGCATGCAGCCTCCACAGATAGTGTCCCAAGCTTGAAGAATGTTTTCGCACAAGATCACACTTATGCATTGTGACAGGTTACATCATTTCCCACGATGATGCACCATCTGGCCCAGGGAAGAAAACAAGTATGGGCTCTGTTGTTGTTTAAATATGATGCTGTTTTCAAAGCTGAGATTCAATAAATATTCACCAAGCCATAGAGGAGACTCATAGATCCTTTTAAATCACAATCTTTACTTAGATTCATGGTCAGGCCATGGAAAAGGGTAAATGTCAGCAATTGCATTGTCCTGAAATCATTGAACAATCACTTTATTTTTAAGTGATAGTAATGATAATTTACAAACTGAGGACATAAAAAGTTAAAGGGAAGTTTCCTTGGTTTTGGCTTTGGTCAATATAACTCTATGAGATTGCTTGTATATTAAGGCATGTAAAAAGGCATATTGAAATGTCCCCTTATTGCCACAGATTTATTGCCACAGATAAGTATCTCTTGTAAATGCTTTAACAAGATATCAATTGCTTTTGACTAGAACACTGACTTGTGATGATTTTTATAGATACCCTGTCAGGAACACAGTATGATACATGTTAGGCAATTTTCTAGTAAGACCACTAGAGTAAAGCAAATGACATTCCAGTTAATTATTTTTGTGAAAGTGTTATTTTTTATTCCTTAATTTTCCATTTTCTCTTTCCATTTTCCAAAGTTGAAACCACATGAAAGTTTGAAAGTTTACTGAGGGAAGAGAAACATAGGGGGATTTTAAAATACTTTCCCAACTAGAGTTAGACTGTAAAATAAAAAGTTTTGAAGATCAGGTATGCTTTAAGCATGAAGTCATATGAAAAAACAGGAAGAAATGTATGAACTAGGTAAATAAAATCATCAAGCTGAGATATTTATTCATTTTTTTCTTTAGTATTCCAAAGGGATCCCAGCAGTCTTAGGTTTCTTGAGGGCTTGAAGTCAGTGCCTATTGATATATTTTTTAGTCCCTGGTGACTTTCAGGAGGCTCACAGAACCTTGCACTTGGCACTGCCCTCCGGTGTGCCACAACTACTGAAGCCCATTGCCTAAAGCCTGTGCTCCACAACAGGAGAAGCCACCACAATGAGAAGCCAGTGCACCTCAACGAAGAGTAGCGCATGCTCGCCGCAACTAGAAAAAGCTCACGCACAGCAGCTAAGACCCAACGCAGCCAAAAATAAATAAATAAATAAATAAATAAATAAATAAATAAATAAATATATTAAAAAATAAAAATAAAAAAGCCAAAAAGAGAGGCCTGGAACAGATCCTTCCCTCACAACCCTCAGAAAAAATCAACCTTGCTGATGCCTTGCTCTTGAAATTCTAGCCTCCAGAATTGGCAGAAAATAAATTTCTGTTGTTTAAGCCACCTATCCTGTGGTACTTAGTTACAGCAGCCTGCTACTGTTACTACAATTGATAAATTATCCAGCAATATATAAATAGAACAATACATCATAATGTAGTAGGGTTTATCCCTCAAATGAAAGGTGAGTTAGCTGAATATTTGATAAGCAATCCATGTAATTCACCATATTAAAGAAAGAGTAAATGACAGTAACTATGTGGTCATTTAAATAGACGAAGAAATATCATTTGAAAAAATTCATGATGAAAATAAAAAACTCTTAGCAAACTAGGACAGTACATAAATATTATAAAGGGTATCTAGCAACAATCTACTGCTAAAATCATTCTTAATGGTATTGACTGAATTGTGTACCTCAAGATAAGGACAAGGGCAAAGGTTTCTGCTCTTAACCAATGCTGTTAAATATTTACTCTGAGGCCCAAGCCACTGCCATAAGTTAAGAGGGAAAAAAAAAATCATAGAAAGATGAAACACTACCCAATTGTTTTTAGGAAGCCAGCATACCTCTAACATCAAAGCTGAACAAGTACATTATGAAAAAATAAAATTATGGATAAATTCTCTTCATAAGTATAGGCTCAAAAATTCTCAACAATGTATTAGCAAATTGGATCCAACAGATTAAACTCCTTGAAGTTGTATTAGTATACACACACATACACATACACACACACACAGTTGATTCCAGGAATACAAGTTTAACATATAAAAATCAGTCAAAATAATTACTCGTTCAGGGAAAAAAATGAGAAAAATAACCATTCAAAAAATAGAGGAAAATTATTTAGCAAAGTTAACACACATTCACATACAAACACAAAATATATCAGTAAACTAGGAATTAAAAAAACTTCCATCTTATAAGGCATCTAAGAAAAACCAACAGCTATCATCATAGTTAACAGGGAAATGTTGAATGTTTTCCACCTAAGATCAGAAACAAGTCAAGAATGTTTCCTCTTTCAATTACATCAATATTATACTAGGAATCCTTGAAAATATGCTAATGCTATAAAAATAAGGCATAACTATTGAGAAAAGAACAGTTTATTCTCAATTAACCTGTATGTAGAAAGTATGCAAAAGGAATATAAAAGTGTAATTTAATAAATTAATTCAGCAACTCTCTTGATATAAGTTCAATATACAAAAATCAATTGTATTTCTATATACCAAAAATAAGAAACGAAATTACACAAACCGTACTATTGGTAATATCACCAAAGAACATTTAAAAACTGGAAATACATATAATGAAAAATGTAAAAGATCACTATAATAAAAACTACAAAACATTGCTGAAAAATTAAAGAACTGAATAAATGGACAGATATGCCGTGCTTCTGGGCTAGAAGACTAGATAATGTGAAGATGTCAATTTCCTCAAAATTCTAAATTATATTCAAAAGTTTAGCATTTTCAGTAGCAACTGACAGCCTGAATAATTAAATTTATAACCGGAAAACACTGAAAATACAAAAAGCTTTCTAACAATAGAACAAATCTTGAAGATTTAAACTATCTCAGTTTTAAAACATAAATCTAGTCATTAAGAGAGAGAGATATTGACATAAACGTAGTTAGATTGACCAGTGGAGCAAAATAGAGACCAGAAATAGACCCTCACATATACAGAAAATTGATTTTCATCACTGAGAGAAAGAATGTCTTTATAACAAATGGTGGCAAAACAGTGGATATATGTTTGGGGAAAAAAAATACCATAAACCTTGACCCTTACCTCACACCATAAATAAAATTTACTTAAATTGGGACCCTAGGGAGGATCCTAACAGCAAACTTAGGAAAACATCTTTGTGACTTTGGAATAGATGAAAAATTCTTAAATAGATCACAGAAATGACTGCCATAAAAGAAATGTATTGATAAACTAGTCATAATCAAAACTGAAAACTGCTCGTCAAAGAAAGACACCAAAATGAAAAGAGCAAGTCATAGACCAAGAGAAAACATTCATAATACATATATATACAGAAATACTGGCAGCAGATGTCACAATTTCCCTCATATATGAAGAGCTCCCACCAACTAGTAAGAAACAGATCAGTGTCCCAAAAGGAAACATGGCAAACAGACGTAAACTCAGAGTTCACAGAAAGAGACATACAAATGGCTATTAACTATAGCATTAGATATTCATTCTCATCAATGAAATGAGAAATGCAAAAAAAAAAAAAACACTGAAATAACACTTTTCTCCTAATAGGTTACCAAAAAAGTTTTTGATGTTAACATGTTTATAGGATATTGTGAAATATGCACTATCATGCATTATGGGTGGTAATTTAATTTCAAGAAAATTGGCACCCTTATAAAGTATACTTCCTCCATATAATTCCTCCATATCTGCTGGGAATTGTACCCTGGACCACAGCAAATATCTAAAGATATTCAAATCCCTCATATAAACTGGTTTAGTATTTGCATATAACCTACACACATCGTCCCATATACTTAAATCATCTCTAGATTACTTATAGTATTTAATGCAATGTAAATGCTGTTGAAATAGTTGCCAGCCCAAATTCAAGTTTTGCCTTTTGGAAATTTCTGGATTTTTTTCCAAATATTTTTGATATGCAATTGGTAGAATCTGGGGATTCTACCCACAGAACAGAGAGCTGATGGCGTCTATAAAATTTAAAACCCACCCATACTTTGTTAGAGTATGCCAGAAGTGTATAACTACGTACACACTGTTCAGTCTTCTCTTGTCGGTCCCTGATGAAAATGTTATGCTAGCATTCCAGTCCTGTTACTGCCTTCCTATGGATTCCTTTTGTATATTGAACTTATACCAGGGGACAGACTAACTTGTTATGAGTTTCAGCCGTATTTTGTCAGTTATTATTCACAGCTGAATGCAAACCCGAATTTATGCACATAATTTCATTTCTAGGAAATTATCATGTAAATACAATTCCAAAGGTGTGCAATTGCGACAGTATGTAATTATATTATCATTTATAAATAAGCAAAATGCTTAAGTATCCATCCATAGAGGACTGTTTAAATAAATAATAGTACATTTTAATCTAATATATTAGCAGTTAAAAAGAATGGTGCTGCTTTTTAATGATTGATAGGAAATCATCTCTATGATATATTACTTGGTAAAGAAATATAGAGCTGTGTGTATAAGAGGGTGCTGTTTGTGATATATAATTTAAACAGAAGCATAAATATACATATACACAAATGCACACACATGTAAATACATGAACACTCCCAGCTACCCACCCTACACAGATGTGCTGGCCAAACATCACATAGCTACACAAAAATACTCACACATACACACACACACACACACACTGTTATATATGCTTAGAAACTTTCTGAAAGGATCTTCAAGAGATTGTCAAGAATGACAGTATGAGGAATTTGTTGTTGGTAACATTTTTTGTCATTATTAAGAAAAATTTTAAACCAGATAATTGAAGTAAAGCAAAAGTCACCCTAATGCTAAGAAAAAAAGTCATCAATGACAGTTTTTTATAAAACTAGTACCTTCTCAGCATTCCTCTTTGATTAAAAAAATTGGTCTTCGGGAATTCCCTGGCAGTCCAGTGGTTAGGACTCCGAGTTTTCACTGCCCAGGGCGCAGGTTCAATCCCTGGTCCGGGAACTAAGATCCCGGAAGCCGCACAGCACGGCCAAAAAATAAAAAACAAAAAAAGTGGTCTTCCTGTCCATTGAATTAATACTTTTCTTTATCAGCCTCTTGCTTATTATAGGGCATTTCCAAAATGCCAAGTACAAAGCAAATCAATTGAAGGGTAAAATTGAAAACTTGTAAATGATACAAGATTTCCTAATTCAATGCAAATGATGGTGATGTCTGTTCCAATCAGCAGCCATATCAGGAACAAGGGAGGATCTAGCAGAGCTTGGCTAGATAACCATTGGAGTAAAGAAAGGTTGTGGGCAACACAAGTATCAGTGATTAAAAGTAAGCAATTTAAATATCAAAACTATAAGGTAGTCATATATTCAATATTATAAAATCTACTTATGTGGTATTTTATTTTGACGATTAAAATAAAAAGTAAAAGACGTCCTGTTATGTTTACATACAATTTTGAACTGAAAGTTACACTGAAAAGAAAAAAAATCAACACAAAATTCATTAGAAGAATTAATGCAATATTATGGGTATAATTATAGTTTTTGGTTAGATACAAGCTATAATTGCATTTAGTTTTCAAGCCAAGTTACAACCAGGTTTTCTCTTTATATAAGATTGCCAAATTAAAGACAAGACAGTTAAATTTTATTTTCGTATAAACAATGAAAAAATTTTAGTATCAGTATACCTCACATGCATGTCTTATGAAATGTTCACATGGGACGTACTGATACTACAAATATTATTTGTTGTTTTTCTGACATTCTAATTTATCTTGGTGTCCTGTATTTATATTTACTAAGTCAAGCAGCCTCAATACAATGATATGCTAGTTCCCATTTTAACTGGATTTTGTTGGCATCATTTTTCTAGTACCAATTACCTCAGGAAAAAACTTTCTGAATTGTATTTAAAAACTAGAAGGAAATATCATCAGCTTTTTTTTTTCTTTTCTTTTTACTTCCTTGTATTGTGCAAAGTTTCTACGAGGAATAAATATTACACTTGAATTCAGAAAAACGGTGCTTCAAAGCAAAATAACAAAACAACATGCTAGACTAGCCAGAAATGCCTGGAGTCTAAAGGGAATTAGTCCAATTACAAAGGCAAGGCGTCTAAAAAGGGGGGGAAAAAAAACATGGATTGGGGGATGGGACATAAAGCAAATTAATTTTTTTCTTTCCTTTTATTGCGTTTTTGTTATGGTTTCAGGCAGTGTTTCAATTTGAACTCTCTGTAAGCTTTTAAAATGTGTTTGTGCTTTCACACCCTGATAAAGTGAGAAACAAACTAAACAGATTGATAAAGGGTGACATTGTGTAAGAGTTTAAACATTTAATAAGGAGTAGAATTTGTATAGAGCAGTGTATTTTAAATATACATGAAAATTAATAAAAACATACGAAGAAAAATGATGCTAAATAAAGAGCAGATATGTGTTAGTACATTCAGTTAAGTCCTGCTTGCAAATTTATTTTAATGTTAACCATTTTGAATTGATCCATGGCTTCTTTGAGTGCCTACAATTGTGCTTGGAGCAGAAAAGATTACCAATCAACGTTTGCTGAATCATTGATGAATACACAGTGAAGGAACAAATTGCATAAAAACGGGGTATGTGGCTGCTCCATTGTTTACATGCCATTGCCAGTCAATAGCTGCTTTACATTTTATATGAGTTACAGTATCTCCACTCTGTTGTGCACAATTACTAACAGAGTGCAACATATTTTCACAGAAACAAATTGCTAAGACACATACCATTAGGGATGCTTCTTTCTTATACTTCCCAGATGGAACTGAATATTGAACAACAGTACCTCAATTATAATCATGTTAATATAATGAAATATCTTTGGAAAGTTTCCAGGCTGTTCATGTTGCAATATCTGGAAGTCAACTTGAAGGCTTCCTTTAAATCATTCTCCTGATGGTCTCTCTAATCTCAGGCAATAGCAGATTCACTAAGTCATTCATTTTGCAGTATGGTGTGTGTCACACTAAGAATAATATAGACAAATAAGTTAACTTTTTTCAACCTACTTGGTTTGCATTTTCCCTACTAGGATAATTTTTATTATCATCAATAATTGTGTTGATGCCCATGGCTGTGTAACACAGCTGGTACTAAAGCGATTTGCAGAATTGAGATAGAAAATACTGTACTTAGTGATATGAGTATAAACTCAAGAATAATGTTTTCTGTGAACTCATATTACTTTTACCAACTTTCCACAATTGAATTTTTCACTTTTCTCGTACTCTCTCTCATTAAGGCTCATTCTCGTAATTTGAACTACAGGGCATATATCTTGATTATATTTTAGTGAGCAACCCTTATGTCAGAAATCAGCTACAAAAAAGAAAATGTATCTGCTTGCATAATAATTGACATTTTTCCCATTTAGGTAGTGATTACTTAAATGTAAAATGGAAAAGTTCTCATGTTGATCTTTCTTTAAGGTTTTTTTAAATAATTTATATAATGAATTTTGGTTTTGGTTTTAAAATGTCATAGGTGAGAAATAATCTGAATCTGGGTTCTGATAGTAACATTTTTTTCATATTGGCCCTTAAAAAATATTGAAGGATAATCTTCTGAAGGGATTCTTTGCTAAGACGAATGATGATAGTTTTCTTGATACCATTAACCCCTTTAAAGTCTCATCTAAAGAAAGAAATCCACAAAATCATCAATAACCTGGACTTTCCCATTTGTTTTGGTCTCAGATCTTCTATCCCAAGCACCACTGCCAGCAAATGTTTCTTCTTTGGAAAGGCTTTGAAAGTCACGCTATGCCAGGCTATTGACTAGAAGTGGTGAGTGCTGACTTGTCTCATGAGTTGGAATATATCCAGAATTTCTCCTGCCACAAGGATGTCTCTGACTTGATCCAAAATGAAAACTATGCCCAGATAGTCCTTTACAAGAACAAGTAATTATGAAGGATATAAAGAACCACCATGCTTGCTTCTCAGTATGCATATTGAATTAATGAAATACAAAGGTTTGTCATGATTAAATGCTGACAGTAAGGCCCCAAGGTGGACTTGTTGATACAAAGAGACGGCGCGGGGGGGGGGGGGGCAAGTTAGGAGGTGATATTTGAGCTTATATCCGTTAGCTTTCACATGGATTACATTTTCTTTACCAAGCAAAATGTGTATATAAACTTAGTATTTATTTTTAACAGTGTCTACAGTCTGTGATCAAGTCAGATATCATCTCAGTTCTATTTTTTTCCTATGTACACTGAACTAGTTTTGTGGTGTAATTTATCATCTTCTTGCTTGGGAATTAATGATGTGTGAAGGACTTAATAGCCAAACAGTATCTGATCCTCCTGAGGATACTATGTTGAAATTAAAGCTGTTTTACTTTGGAAATCTGTTGCACTAAGTGAAATAACTGTGCCTAGGGTGTTTTTTCTGTCACTTTAATCTATCACATAAATTAGTTTTTCAAACACTTTAAGTTAGTCCAAAAATAGAGCTATCTCACCGTGAAGGAGAGTTGACTTTTATATGACCCTGGAATGGAGAAACATACCAACTGAGTCTGTGGACAGAAGCTCTGGAAGAGCCACAATCAAACTGGTATTTAAAGATTCAGTGAAAAAGGGCACAAGAAGGTACAAAATATAAAAAACAATGATGTGAATGTATGACATTTCTGCAAGATAGTGGCACATTTTCACAAAGTAAGACTGTGTCATCTGGTAGCTAATAAATCAGTCTTCTCACTTCTTTCTGCTTGACAGTGTCATCTGTTAAAATCACCTGCTCAAACCTTCCTGACTTCCAATTGAAACAAAAATTCAAGACCTTATAACACTTAGAACTAGGATTGAGAGTTAATTTGTTTCCAAAATCTTCAGGAAATTTACGGTAGTCAAAAAACTCACCGTCTAGCAAATGGCACTAAATTGAGACATGCAGTAGATCATCCCAGACAAGCTTCCAGGCAAAGAGCAGAACGTTCATCTAGAAAGAAGGAAAGAATCTTGTGACTGACCCCTTAATTTAGAATATACCTCCTCTGCTGCTTAGGGTTTTCTATTTGTGGGACATGAAGTTTATCCCACTTTTATTTCATAACCACCTTCCTCAAAGAGGCTCTCACTGATTCCTTGCCATTCTACTATATACATTTTCTTAGCCATTTATTCTCTCACTATTTCATAAAACTATTCCACATGCTCTTCTATTTGCAAGCCCCAAGATCCCCTCCCTTCTTCATTCGCAGATGATGACCTTTTTTCTTATTTCACAGAGAAACAGAAACAGTGAGAAGAAACTTTCCACGTGTTTCCAACACAAAATTGACTGATCTATTCATATGTGTGTCCATTTTCTCCTCTTTTCCCTGTAGTATCACAATGCATGAACTCTTCCTCATTGTATACTGGCTTCCAGACTATCTTAGGGACATGCTTTTGCAATTACTCCTCCTCTTTCTTTTATTGTCAAATTTCTCTGCATAAAATTCTCATCTGCATAAAAACATGCTTTAAGAACTTCTTTAAATACACACACACATACACACAACCTCCCTTGATCTCATTTCTTCTCTGGCCACAATCAACTTTCTATACCCTTATTTAATGAACAAATCTTTGAAGGTAGTTTATAACTCAGTCTCCATGTGTCTCCTTTCATTCTGTCTTGGTTGCACTCTAACCAGCCTTTAGTTCCCATAACTCCAATAAAATTAATTTTGTTGCGGTCATTGATAGTTCCATATTGCTGAAGACAATAAGTAACGCTCACTACTGACGTTACTTAAGTCTTAATTATTATGCACATGATGAAAAAGCCTCATAATATGTTAAAACTTACA
Organism: Grampus griseus; assembly: GCF_964374135.1. Taxonomy (NCBI): domain Eukaryota; kingdom Metazoa; phylum Chordata; class Mammalia; order Artiodactyla; family Delphinidae; genus Grampus; species Grampus griseus. The sequence continues at coordinate 10,595,983 of NC_139001.1, forward strand.
AATCTGCAAATATATAAAATTTGACAGAACTAAAAGGAGAAATAGACAAATTCATGTTATACTGCGAGATTTTACCACACCTCTCTCTGTAACTGGGAGCTCAAGTAAGAAAGGAAAAGCAAGAAGTGTTATTTAAAATTTGAACATCTCCATTCATAAACGTGACCCAGTTGAAATTGTATAGTGTGGAATACAGATTATTTTCAAGTGCCCAATTAGAACTTAACAAGATCATCCAATGAAGCTCAATAAAGTAAAGTTTAATGAGTATGAAAGAATTATAATAATTCCAAATATTTGTGTGCCACAGAAAAAATAAGAAATCAGTAACAAAAAGATATTTTAACAGATCAAATGTTTAGACACTAAGAAATACACATCTAGCTGCCTCTGGATTTTAAGAAGCAATTAAATGAAAGCTAGAAAATGCTTCACGTACATAATTATGAAAAAAATAAAATGCAACTAAACAATACTAAGAGGAAAATGTCTCAGGTGCATAATAAGAATAGAAAATAAGGCTGAAAAAAATTAATGATCTAGGCATCCATCTCAAGAATGGAGAAAAAGAACAGGAAATTAACCCAAAGAATGTAGACAGAAGGAAATAATAAAGGTAAGAGCAGAAACCAGGGAGTAAGAAACAAATACACAATGGAGAAAAGTCAACAAATCCAAAATATTATATTTTAAAAACACTAATAAATTTCATAAGCCTCTGGCAAGGCTAATCTAAAAAAAAGAAGAGAGAGGAGAGAAGATAGAGGAAAAAAGGGAGAGGAGAGAGTGGATGGATGGAGAGAGAGAAAGAGCTCGATTATCAGCATTAGAAATATTAAAGAAGGGCTTCCCTGGTGGCACAGTGGTTGAGAGTCTGCCTGCCGATGCAGGGGACACGGGTTCGTGCCCTGGTCTGGGAAGATCCCACATGCCGCGGAGCGGCTGGGCCCGTGAGCCATGGCCACTGAGCCTGCGCGTCCGGAGCCTGTGCTCCGCAACGGGAGAGGCCACAACAGTGAGAGGCCCGCGTACCGCAAAAAAAAAAAAAGAAGTATTAAAGAAGATATACCTACCTACATATGGGTATACATGATATAAAACATTTGAGTATAATATTAACAACAATATGTCAATATTTTCAATATGTTTTAAATTTTTGATAAAATGTTTAAATTTCCAGAAAAAGATAATAGCAGTACTGACCTAAAGTAAATAAAAATATAAATAAACCTTTATATATGAAACAGAAATTGATTCTGAAATTCAAAATTGTGCCATAAGAACAGAGTAAACTGAATCTAGCAATGTATAAAGAATAATACATCTCGACAAAGTGCAGCTTATTCATAAAACGCAAAGCCACCTTAACATTTTAAAATCTAATGTTATTCTTCACATTAACTCAATAAAAAGAAAAGCCTTGCAATCATCTGAAAAGGTATGGAAAAGGCATTTGTATTCATCAGAAAAGCTCTTAACACACTAGGAATAAAAGACAACTTTCTAATCTTATAAAAAACATCTAGGAAATTCTATAGCAAAAATCATACTTAATGATGATGTATTGAAAGTTTTTCCATGAGGCTTAAAATGTTACCTTGCCACCACTTGTATTTAACATCATATTAAAGGTCTTTGCAGTGGTATAAGACCAGAAAAAGAAATAAAACTTATGGTTATTGGAAAGAAAGAAATAATTTGAAGACTAGTAATTGAGTACTTAGAAAATCAAAAGAATAATCTATTAAAATTAATATGTGAACTTAGCAATAGATCTAATATCAATACATAAACATCATTTATATTTTTATATACCAGCAACAAATAACCAATAAAAGATTCGAAACATTACACTTTAAGCAACATCCAAAAAAAATTAAATATCTAAGAATACATCTAATGAAAGAGCTCCACTTTGTCCAACATGTAGAAAGCTAGAAAGGCTGGCTGTCCCAACCTAACAATAAGAAAAAGCCAGATAAATTACAAAGTCACAACCTTCTGGAAGCCTTCAAGGAACTGAGATCACACGGTAAGTAGCATGGATTCCACTGAGGCACAGGTTTCCCCCAAAGGAAAGGGGAGGTGGAACTGGCTCACATATGGCAGGCCCAGGAGGAAGACGTGTGGCCATCATAAAAGAGGGAGGTAAGAAGAAATCAGCTAACTCATTGCTACTAAGGCAACGTTAGAAGAAAAAAATTCCCATAACTCTGGGTGAAGGGCAGAAAAGCATCCTGGGCCCAATATCACTAGTGATCTCCTGCAGCTGGTGAAGAAACAGGAGCATCTCTCCTGCATAAGAAATTCCACAGATACAAATTGGAGCATGCCTGGCATGAAGAGGGAAAGCCGGAAGGTTTAGATTACCTCATCTGCAAAGCCCAGGCACACAGGATCGACCTAAGTTGGAGGATAAACCAGGACAACAGAGAACAGCCCCACGCTGCACACCATCAGCCTAAGGAGCCCTGGGGGGGGCAAGAATATCGGCACAGATTCTCTCTGAGGTGTAGATGAAAAAGAGCAGGACCCTGTGGTCCTTCCCTCCTGCCCTCCATGTCCTCAGCCTGCCTTTTGTCTGGGGAAAAACTTTAGCCAAAGAATAAGTTTAATCAGAGAAGTGAGAAAATACAGAAGCAAAGGAAAACAGTCAAACTAGACCAAATAATAATAGTTTAGTCATTAAGCAAAGTCAAGTCCTCCTCAAGAGCTACAGATAATATTCTGAGCCGTATCCTCTGAGCTGTCTTATACCCAATATGTGCAGAAACCACACCAGGTGGAAGAAGGTAACTACGTGATGACCAGACTGTAGCCATGACATAAGCTGCCACAATTCTGAGAATTTGCCTCAAAGAAATGGAAATAAGCCAACCCTGGAACTGAAGACTAACTGTACCTAAAACAATCAAGATGAGGCTGGCCAGAACACCACATGACCAATTTCAAGATGCCTGTCAGAGCTGCCTATGCAGTTTCTGCATGTAGCCCCCTCCCTCTGTCTATAAATCTCTTGCCCACTGATTGTCAGTAGTCGCGGGGAGTTGGAGTCCACCCTCCCCCCGTCCCCTGGCCCCGGTTGCCAGCATGTGAAATAAAGCAAACTTTCCTTTCCACCAACCTTGCCTCCTCATTGGCTTTTGAGCTGCAAGCAGCCAGACTCCACTTTTGGTTACATAGTCATTCAGTGAGGGTCCAGCACAAACACGGGCAACTCAGCCCCCAGCCTAAGCACAAGGCAACCCTAGAGGAATCTGAAGCTTGTGCGGCTGAAATTTACCGCGGCAACAGCAAAATCCAAACTCAGCACAACTCTTGACTACTCAACACCCTGCACAAATAGCCTGGCGGAAGAACAGGAAACCCCCTTTCTGGGAGTAAATGCTATTTACCTCAGTCCTTACTATACTACACACAATGTCTGGGATTCCATCAAAACTTATGAGGTGTACAGAAATGTGAGGAAAAGCAATTCACTGTCAAGATATTTGGCCATCAACAAAACCAGACTTAGGATCACCCAGCTGTTAGAACTATCAGAGAGGGAATTTAAAGTAACTATGATTACTACGTTAAAGATTTAGTGGAAAAAGTGGATATCATGCACAGTTTGAGAATTTCAGCAGAGGGATAAAAATGATGAGTGAATGGAGAAAAATGAATTCCTTCAATGGCTCATAATAGATTTGACACAGCTGAAGAAATAATCAGTGGACTTGAAGATATATTAATAGAAATTTTCTAAATTACAACACACACACATTCCCACATACACACACAAGGCAGTAAAAAAAGAAGAAAGGCATCTAAAGGTTGTAGAACAATGAGTAATGGTGTAACATATGGGTAATTGGTGTCCTACAAGCAGAAAAGAGAGAGAATAAGGCACTAGAAATTAGATAGTTAGCAGTGAAGATCTGTGATCCTGAGATAAGGGAAGTAAATGAGGTGAGCACTCCTACTGGCCCAGTTTTCTGTCTGCTGGAGGAGTTTCAAGACCACAGCACAGATCTGCAGTGCCGGAGACCACCGGTGGGTACTCTTCACAGGGCAAAACCCTGGAGAGGAGGGAGCTGCACAGAGAGGAAGCTTAGGGTATCTGCAGAAGGTGCTTGGGGTCTGAGAACAGATTTGCACATGCATGAGAGGGAGCTAATCAAATCTGGGAAAAGAAACACCAAAAATGTCTGGGGTTTCTCCCCTTACTTTTCTTAATATACTTGCAGCCCCTGCACTGTGCTAACTTCTCAACCCATTGAGTTTGCTGCTTTGAGTCTGAACTCTATTCCACTTACTGGGGAGTGGACTGGGAAGGGCTCTCAGGGGAGAAATCTATTTAAATGTGAATCTCACCCCCTGGTTTTCCCTTCTTTCAAGGTTTGCCCCCTCTCTGATTTCTGACTTCCCTTCATCCCTCTTCAGTACCTTCTTATCATTGCTTTTTACATTTTGTCTAAAGCTTGCCATTTTTGACAGCAGAAGGGTTGCTTTGACACGTTACTCTGTCATTATGGAATCTCTAAGTCCCTGCAGTTGTAAATGCTCAAAACAGTGATCAAATACATTTTCTGCCATTAGACTGCTATTGCCAAGTTATTTACTGTCAAGTGATTTAATCAAGTTGGCACCCAGTGACACATCCATTGTTGGCATTCTTTCCATTTTAAACAACTGGGAATAACTCAAGGACTGTCTCTAATTTAAAAGCCTTTAGGCAACATCAGAGGCTTTGTTGAGGTTCCTAGAGTTTTGCAAGTGAGTAAATACTGAATGAAAATTCAACTGCATTCATTGTTAGCAAGAGCTGAAGTTTTTATATCCTTGGGAAACTGTTGGGAGAATTTTCTAACTTCCAGTTAGTGTTCTCCCTCTGTTCTGGAAAGTGTCTATCTAAAAAATAAAACACACATCTCTATCCTCACCTTTTCCATTCACATAAAAATACTCTAATTAATCTCAATACACTTTTATATGTACAAAAATAATATATAAAACTGGGTGAGAAATTCATTTATTTATTTTGTATGCCTTAAATACCTGACCTGTATCAGGAACCACAGTAAAACTTACAATGTACTTGTATCTATGTTCTCTTGATTAAGAATATTGTTTTATTTATTTTTATTTTTTTAATTTTTAAATTTTTAATTTTTTTATTGGAGTATAATTGCATTACAATGTTGTGTTAGTTTCTGCTGTGCAATGAAGTGAATCAGCTATATGTATACATATATCCCCTCCCTCTTGGACCTCCCTCCCCCACCCCCATCCCACCCATCTAGGTCATCACAGAGCACTGAGCTGAGCTCCCCATGCTATACAGCAGGTTCCCACTAGCTATCTATTTTATGCGTGGTAGTATAAATATATCAATCCTAATCTCCCAATTCATCCCACTCTCCCTTCCTCCACTGTGTCCACATGTCCGTTCTCTACGTCTGCGTCTCTATTCCTGCCCTGCAAACAGGTTCATCTGTACCATTTTTCTAGATTCCATATATATGCATTAATATACGATATTGCTTTTCCTCTTTAAGGCTTACTTCACTCTATATGACAGACTCTAGGTCCATCCACGTCTCTACAAATGACCCAATTTCGTTCCTTTTTATGGCTGAGTAATATTCCATCATATATATGTACCACATCTTCTTTATCCATTCATCTATTGTTGGACATTTAGGTTGTTTCCATGTCCTGGCTATTGTAAATAGTGCTGCAATGAACATTGGGGTACATGACTCTCTTTGAATTATGGTTTTCTCAGGGTATATGCCCAGTAGTGGGATTGCTGGGTTGTATGGTAATTCTATTTTTAGTTTTTTAAGGAACCTCCATACTGTTCTCCATAGTGGCTGTATCAATTTACATTCCCACCAACAGTGCAAGAGGGTTCCCTTTTCCCCACACCCTCTCCAGCATTTGTTGTTTGTAGATTTTCTGATGATGCCCGTTCTAACCAGTGTGAGGTGATACCTCATTGTAGTTTTGATTTGCATTTCTCTAATAATTTGTGAGGTTGAGCAGCCTTTCAAGTGCCTCTTGGCCATCTGTATGTCTTCTTTGGAGAAATATCTATTTAGGTCTTCTGCTCATTTTTTAATTGGATTGTTTGTTTTTTTTAATGTTGAGCTGCATGAGCTATTTATATATTTTAGACATTAATCCTTTGTCAGTTGATTTGTTTGCAAATATTTTCTCCCATTCTGAGGGTTATCTTTTCATCTTGTTTATGGTTTCCTTTGCTGTGCAAAAGCTTTTAAGTTTCATTAGGTCCCATTTGTTTATTTTTGTTTTTATTTTCATTACTCCAGGAGGGGGGTCAAAAAAGATCTTGCTGTGGTATGTGTCAAAGAGTGTTCTTCTTATGTTTACCTCTAAGAGTTGTATAGTGTCCTGTCTTACATTTAGGTCTTTAATCCTTTTTGAGTTTATTTTTGTGTATGGTGTTAGGTAGTATTCTAATTTCATTCTTTTACATGTAGCTGTCCAATTTTCCCAGCACCACTTATTGAAGAGTCTGTATGTTCTCCATTGTATGTTCTTGCCTCCTTTGTCATAAATTAGGTGACCATATGTGTGTGTGGGTTTATCTCTGGGCTTTCTATCCTGTTCCATTGATCCATATTTCTGTTTTTGTGCCAATACCATACTGTCTTGATTACTGTAGCTTTGTAGTATAGTTTGAAGTTGGGGAGCCTGATTCCTCCAGCTCCTTTTTTCTTTCTCAAGATTTCTTTGGCCATTCAGGGTCTTTTGCGTTTCCATACAAATTGTAAAATTTTTTGTTCTAAACCTGTGAAAAATGCCATTGGTAATTTGATAGGGATTGCATTGAATCTGTAGACTGATTTGGGTAGTTGAGTCATTTTCACAATATTGATTCTTCCAATCCAAGAACTTGGTATATTTCTCCATCTGTTTATGTCATCTTTGATTCTGTTCATCAGTGTTTTATGGTTTTCTGAGTACAGGTCTTTTGTCTCCTTAGATAGGTTTATTCCAAGGTATTTTATCCTTTTTGTTGGTAATGGTAAATGGGATTGTTTCTTTAATTTCTTTTTCTGATCTTTCATTGTTAGTGTATAGGAATGCAAGAGATTTCTGTGCATTAATTTTGTATCCTGAAACCTTATCAAATTCATTGATTAGTTCTAGTAGTTTTCTGGTGGTATTTTTAGGATTTGCTATGTATATTATCATGTTATCTGCAAATAGTGACAGTTTTACTTCATCTTTTCCAATTTGTATTCCTTTTATTTATTTTTCTTCTCTGATTGCCGTGGCTAGGACTTCCAAAACTATGTTGAATAAGAGTGTTAAGAGTGAACATCCTTGTCTTGTTCCTTATCTTAGTGGAAATGCTTTCAGTTTTTCACCATTGAGAACGATGTTTGCTGTGTGTTTGTCATATATGGCCTTTATTATGTTGAGGTAGGTTCCCTCTATGCCCATTTTCTGGAGAATTTTTATCATAAATGAGTGTTGAATTTTTTCAAGAGCTTTTTCTGCATCTATTGAGATGATCATATGGTTTTTGTTCCTTAATTTGTTAATGTGGTGTATGACATTGATTTGCATATATTGAAGAATCATTGTATTCCTGGGACAAATCCCACTTGATCATGGTGTCTGAGCCTCTTAATGTGTTGTTGGATTCTGTTTGCTTGTATTTTGTTGAGTATTTTTGCATTTATGTTCATCAGTGATATTGGTCCATAATTATCTTTTTTTGTGATATCTTTTTCTGGTTTTGGTGTCACGGTGAGGGTGGCCTCGTAGGGGAAATTGACAGTAACACAATAATAGTAGGGGACTTTAACACCCCACTTACACCAATGGGCAGGTCATCCAAACAGAAAATAAATAAGGAAACACAAGATTTACATGACACAATAGACCAGATAGATTTAACTGATATTTATAGGACATTCCACCCAATAGTGGCAGAATACACTTTCTTCTCAAGTGCACATGGAACATTCTCCAGCATAGATGATATCTTGGGTCACAAATCAAGCCTCAGAAAATTTAAGAAGATTGAAATCATATTAAGCATCTTTTCCTACCACAATGCTCTGAGATTAGAAATCAATTACTGGAAAAAAACTGTGAAAAACACAAATACATGGAGGTTAAACAGTGCACTACTAAATAATCAAGAGATCACTGAAGAAATCAAAGAGGAAATAAAAGTACATAGAAACAAATGACAACAAAAACATAATGACCCAAAACCTATGGGACGCAGCAAAAGCAGTTCTAAGAGGGAAGTTTACAGCAATTCAATCTCAGCTCAAGAAACAAGAAAAATCTCATATAAACAATCTAACCTTACACCTAAAGCAACTAGAGAAAGAAGAACAAAAAAACCCCTAAGTCAGTAGAAGGAAAGAAATCATAAAGATCTGAGCAGAAATAAATGAAACAGAAACGAAGAAAACAATATCAAAGATCAATAAAACTAAGAGTTGGTTCTTTGAGAAGATAAACCAAATTGATAAACCTTTAGCCAGACTCATCAAGAAAAAAAGGGAGAGGACACAAATCAATAAAATTAGAAATGAAAAAGGAGAGATCATAAGTGACACCATCAGAATACAAAGGATTATAAGAGACTACTAAAAGCAACTATATGCCAATAAAATGGACAACCTTGAAGAAAAAGACAAATTCTTGGAAAGCTACAATTTTCCAAGACTGAACCAGGAAGAATTAGATAATATAAACAGACCTATCATAAGTAATGAAATTGAAACTGTAATTAAAAATCTTCCAACAAACAAAAGTCCAGGACCAGATGGCTTCACAGGCGACTTCTATCAACCATTTAGAGAAGAGCTAATATCTATCCTTCTCAAACTTTTCCAAAAAATTGCAGAGGGAGGAAGAATATCATTTTAGATATCAAGGATTTCATTACTGTTAACTGGTTGTACAGCTATCGTGAACTTTTGTATTAAATCACTAAAATGGAATCCTTCCATATATACAAAAATTCTTCATGAGATCTACAAATACAAAAATTGATTAGAGTTGGGAAACGTAGATTGTCACTGAGTTAGGAATAAACATGTAATAAGAAAATAGAGGCCAGGTTATGAATAAAGAAGAATGAAAAGTTTGGATGAGTTGTACATTTTTCAAAAATGCCCAAATTCCATCCGCTTTCTTTCATTTTGCAGGAATTTAGCTCAACAATGGAGCAAAATTGCCACCCCAAAATGTGTCTCTTTGGCATGAGCATTAATTTAGGCTGATTATTTTTAAGAAACAAAATTCAGAAGTTTGTCTTGTTACTTCTCCCTTAACTGCCTAAAAAAAATTTGACAAAGGACCTGTTCTCAGAATAGAGCAATCACCACAGATATCTGCAAAGAACATGAGCTAAGGGTGGTTAGGGAAACAAAGTCAGCAGGGTCTAGAGATCAGAGTCCACTTTGTGTCCCATTGTTGTGTCCCCTGACCCAGCAAATATTTGTTTATCAAACATTTGCTTTTTCATCCCCATGTGAATTGCCTTCCTCCTCTTTGAAGTCCCAAACCACCGTCCCCTACATCCTCTTTTGTCTTTTGCTGAAGATGATGTTAAAAGGTGAGGTTTTCAGCCATTCTGAGGAGTTACACAGTTTTCCTGGGTCTCTCCCATATATACATGTTATTAAACTTTTGTTTGATTTTTCTCCTGTTAATATGCCTCATGCCAATTTAATTCGTGGATCATCCAGAAGAATTTAGAAAGGTAGAGGGAAATTTCTTCCTCCAAAACAGTAATGAAACTGATAAATAATGCAGACTCTTGGAATCTGCTCTACACTGTGTGTTGGTATAAAAGGCAAATAATGCCAAAGTAGAAGATCAAAAAATGAAAATGTTGAATGAGAGTAATGTCCTCAGAATATTACCTTATGCTTTTAGGTCCTACCAAGAGAAACATTTCCTCTCCACCACATTTTTGTAATTGCTCATTTGGAAGACTGACCCCTTGCTCTAAACATAGCTTTAATGGCATAAAAAAAGATAATTAGGGTAATTCAGGGAAGATAGCCCACAGAGATAGATGTGCAAATTTTGATAAAGATTTTTAAAATTACAGATGATCGCTAAGTTATCTAGAATTTTCATGCTAGTATTATAAATATTTCTAGTTGGATTGAAACAGTAAATTATACCAAATATCTGCTTAAGTATGGGTTCACTCATTCTAAAATAGGCTAAACAAACAAATGAAAAATTCTGTTGTCTTTAGTCAACTTGTGTTGGAAAATGTCTTCTTGAGAGTTATTAATAAATTTATAGAACATGTTCTGGTCTACTTACTTTAGATTCTGGTAGACAGAGAGGCCAAACAAATTAAGCAGAACCACTCACCAAACTGTGACCTTACCAGGCAGGTAAGGCTTTACCGAGGCTTACCTGGGTCTGAAGTGTTTGTCACTTAGGGAAGCATATGGCCTCAATCAATGAATGAAAGTACAAATGTATGGAAAGTATTTTCACGGCAGATGACATAAAAAGTATTGGAAAAATTTCTGCTCTGAAACTTTAAAATATTTATGATTTAATTATATTTACTTATATTTTAAATACAAAAAGAAAAAAATTAAAACTCCAAAGCATATCCTATCATAAAAGATTTCTTTCATAGAAACACAATATTTCTTCTTGTAACACATAGTTGTTGAACTCTAATGTATCAAGCTTTGTGTTGTGTGCTCAAAATAACAGTGTGAACCTAACATAATACATGTCCTGAGTCCATAATTTACATTCCAATATTATTCTATTCATATAGACTTCAAATTCCAATGTAGAGAAGATACACTGTAACCTGTAGTTTAAAAACAAAGTGTACTAGAGACCAGAACTGGAATGCTGGAGCTAGACACTAGCATTAACATTTATTTTTTTAGATATTTTGGGTAATTTTAAGATAAATGTATAATTTATTCTTTGAGGAATTAAACCAATATTTGTTCAGCACGTACAAAATAGTGAATATAAAAGTTAAGTCACAGACTCTGTTCTGCAAGTTCTCACCGGCTAAGGGGAAGGCAGATATTAAAAAAGATAGCTATGGGCTTCCCTGGTGGCGCAGTGGTTGAGAGTCTGCCTGCCGATGCAGGGGACACGGGTTCGTGCCCCGGTCCGGGAAGATCCCACATGCCGCAGAGCGGCTGGGCCCGTGAGCCATGGCCGCTGAGCTTGCGCGTCCGGAGCCTGTGCTCCGCAATGGGAGAGGCCACAACAGTGAGAGGCCTGCATACCGAAAAAAAAAAAAAGATAGCTGTGGCAATTTGACAAGGGTTGGCAGTGGGATGACAGCAAAAAGGAGGAAGAAGTTAACTTTTACAGAGGAAAAGCTCAGCAAAATTTTCCCAGAGGGGATGAAAATTGAGTTGAGCCCTAAAGTTTACATGAACTTCAGTAAGTGAGTTCACGGGGGAGAAGGGAGTGTGACCATTCTTAAAACCAAAAGTACATGGAAAACTGGAAGGTGGAAAACCACTGCTTATTGGGCTTTAGCTTGACTTTAACTACAGGTAAACCACAAAAATCAAGAAATCCTACCTAGACCTATATGACACCAGATAGTGTATAGGCAAAAATCTGCAATCTTAATAACAGAAAAAATGTGGGCATATATTAGGTCCCTAGCACACTGTAGCTTCTTGAGTGTTGCTGGAATGAAAAAGTCAGAATATGCATACATAGGTACAAAAATGTTTGACCCATCCTATGTGGCAGGCAGAATAATGGTCCCAAAAGATATCCACATCTAAATTCCGAGAACCTGTAAATATTCTATCTTGTCTGGTAAAAGAGACTTTGAAGCTGTGATTAAATTAAGAATTGGGGGATGGGGAGTTTAGCCTGAATTGTTCAGGTGGGTCCGATGTAATCACAAGGTTCATTATAAATGGAAGAGGGAGGCAAGAGAGTCAGTGTCAGAGTGAAGCAGCTTGACAAAACCTTGACCAGCCACTACTGCCTTTGACGGTAGAGGAAGCAGCCAAGGTCCAAGGAATTCAGGAGGCCTAGAGAAGCTGGAAAAGCCAAGGGGACAGATCCCGCTCTAGGGCCTCCCGAAGGAACACAGCCCTGCCAGTATCTCTCTTTTAGCCCACTATGACCCCTTTCAAACTTCTGACCTCCAGAAAGCTAAGATTATAAACCTGTGTTGTTGTAAGCCACTGAATTTGTGGTAACTTATCACAGCAGCAATGGAAAACTAATACACTCTACTCCCAGAGCAAGCTGCAGAAAAAAATTTCGTGTAAAAAAAGGCAGTGAGAAGGATGTATAGATTCATTCAATTTTGATTTTTCAGAAGTATTTAAAGAGGTCAGGCAGTTCAGACTTCAGGCCAGTTTGATTTTGTCCTAGCTGGTAAATTTATAGTTTTTGCATTTCCCTAGGATTAAGAGATCATGTGACAACCTCTGAAAGACAAGATTCCTGAAGGAGTCTTGATTTCAATACTAGAAAGGAAAAAAATCCAAGGCTTTGAATTTTGGTAGTGGTTAATATTTTTTTTTCATTTAGTTATAGCTTGTTTCTCCAAGCACACTGGCACTGTGAAATCACTTAGCAAGTTTAAATGAAGTATGAAATAACACTGAGATTGGCCAGCTGCTCTCACTTGGATAGGAGAGAATATACTTTGAACTGCTGTTTGCATTCCTACCACATGAAAAGAGTCACGTAAAATGCAGCTGTTGTTTTCAGTTGAAATATGGCAAATCTGACGTAAATACATTTAACATAAAATAGTATGTGTTCTATAAACTCTACTTATTCTAAATTGCAACTAATAGTCAAATATTTAGACTAGCATTTGATTGATCCACGATGGCAGCAGCTGGATTTAAATAAATTCTTCACCTTTCTCAAGCATCTGAGAAACACGAGGATAGTTTAGCTTTTACTCGTAGACACTGCTGATTCCCTTCCAATTTTTGTTATTTTTACAGAACCCCGATTTTGCTTCTATGATTCAGAGGAACATGGCTCCAACCCAGCTCCAGAGGAAGCCTCTAATTAGTTTAAACCAACCCCACCATTATTTCCCTGGTACTATTTTTGGTCCAGGAATAGCTGCTTAACCTAAGTTAGCAAGTTAGCCATTATATGCCACTCACCCCTGATTGCCACTGAAGGTTTATTGTGACAGCAAGAGGAACCAGTTTTAGACAAAACTGACTATAACGATAACATTGACGGAAAATGGACAAACAACCAAATGAAAAAAACAAAAAAACAAAAAACTTGATGCCCACTCTTCCTCTGAACTGATTATGTATGAAAATAATATCATCACTTAGGTCATTTTGATTCAGTTTTTCTTTTACTTACAGGTACAGTTAGGATGCTAATGACCTCAGATATTTACCTATTTTCCACTGACACTGGCTCTCAGTATGTTAATTTGAGTTCTTAATAGTTATGATAAAGACAGTCTCCAAGCTTTTGTGTTGGGCAAAGATAGCTTCTCAATGCATCTCAAGAGTCACTGGCATCTATGTAAGATTCATAAAACCAGTGCCTCTTCTTGGCCTGGTCTTGGCCTGATTAGCATATAAAAACCTAGTTGTGAGCTCCTGCCTCATTTCTGACTCCCCAAATGCGGTGGACAAAACAATGCGTCCCAAAAATGCCCAAGTCTTATTCCCTGAAACCTGTGCATGAGTCACTTTACATGACAAAAGGGAATTTTCAGTTGTGATTAAGTTAGGGGTCTTGAGATAGGAAGATCATTCTGGATTATCCTGGAAAACCCAACGTAATCACAAGGGTCCTCATAAGGGAAAGGAAGAGGAAGAAGAGTCAGGGTCAGAGAAGGAGATGTATTGATGGAAGCAGAAGCTTGAGTGGCAGGAAAAAGGGGCCATGGGCCAAGGATGCAGGTGGCCTTCAAAGGATGGGAAAGGCAAGGGAATAGATCCCACTGTAAAGCCTCCAGAAGAAATTCAGCCCTTTTGACACCTTGATTTTAGTCTAGGAAGACCCATTTCAGACTTCTGACCTACAGAATGATGAGATAATACATTTGTGTCAGGTCACTACATTTGTAATAATCAGGAAATAAATACACCAAGTTTAATTGCTATTTCAGACCCACAGACCATGGCTCTATTTGGTCTTCTTGACTGAGTGCTCCAGAGCTGTATTCTTTTTTTCCTGAAAAGCTTCATGAAGACCAGAAATTCTGAGGTTCCTTCAGGATTTTCCTCCTAGAGTCTGACCCAGGAGTGTAGAGTACATTAAGATGCTCTCCATCCCCCCCTGGCGGAGGCTGGCTCAGTGACTTCCCTGTTCCTAGCTCTGAGGCTAAAACCAGTGGTTCTCCATTTGGCTACACAGCAGAAAGCTTCTTAAGCTTTGTTGCACCTGGGAAGCTTTTGAAAGCTCAGGATGCACCGGGTTGCACCCCATACCAATTAAATCAGCATACTTGGGGTGAAACCCAAGCATCAGCATGGTTTAACCCCCCTTAGGTGATTTCAGGATGCAGCCACACTTGAGAATCATTAGGCAAAACAACTTCTCCTCACTTGTTCAGAAGTGGTTATAAGTCAAAATGGGAATCTAGCTGTACTTTACGCTACAGTATGGAATAGTCACAATGGCTCAAAGTTCTTTTTCTGCCCCGGCACAGGGCACCCCGAATTTCTGTGGCATTTGGTAGCAAAAGCCTGAACAAATGCAGTGTAATAGCCCAGATGGGATTGGATTCTGGCACAGAAAAAGGACCTTAGTGGAAAAACTGTTGAAACCCAAATAAATTCTGAAACCCAAATAAATTTGATTTTAATGTACCAATAGTAGTGATGCACCATAGATATGTAAGAATAGGGAGAACCAGGGGGAGGGTATAGGGAAATCTTTGTACTCTCTTTACGACCTCTCTGTAAAGCTAAAATTATTTGAAAGTAAAACGTGTAATTGAAAACAAAGCCTGAACTAATTTCTCTATAGCAGCAGCCAAGACCCACGTCAGATCTTACGCGCTGGAATAAGCAAACGCCTTGAATGTGTCTGGACATGTCTGCCACCAATGGCTATTCCACCTCATAAAAGGATTTGATTTCTTAAGAAATTGGATAGCTCTAGATGCTGAGTTAACTGACAATTTAATTTTGCTTATTTTAATAGGAGGTTTTCAGATTCATTTAGCACAGCCGCATGCTGCTGCTTAAATCAAATCATCTGCTTAGAATCCTTCACAACAAACCTTATATGCTCACAGTGCTTGTCATTATGGAATCTCTTCAGCTTTCTGGTAATTGTTTAAGAGCACAGCAAGCAGAGGTCTGGCCCATCTTCATCCTTTGCCATCATTCTGTCAATAGTTAAACTGTCTGAGGTAGAATGTTGCTCTTTTTGTTTCCAAAGTAGGCTTCTCCCTGGTGGTCTAGCTGTACTTGGTGTCACATTAAAGACAACCCTCAGAATGGGAGAAAATATTTGCAAATGAAACAACTGACAAAGGATTAATCTCCAAAATTTACAAGCAGCTCATGCAGTTCAATAACCAAAAACAAACAACCCAATCCAAAATTGGGCAGAAGACCTAAATAGACATTTCTCCAAAGAAGATATACAGATTGCCAACAAACACATGAAAGAATGCTCAACATCACTAATCATTAGAGAAATGAAAATCAAAACTACAATGAGATATCATCTCACACCAGTCAGAATGGCCATCATCAAAAAATCTAGAAACAATAAATGCTGGAGAGGGTGTGGAGAAAAGGGAACACTCTTGCACTGCTGGTGGGAATGTGAATTGGTATGGCCACTATGGGGAACAGTATGGAGGTTCCTTAAAAATCTACAAATAGAACTACCATGTGACCCAGCAATCCCACTACTGGGCATATACCCTGAGAAAACCATAATTCAAAAAGTCATGTACCAAAATGTTCATTGCAGCTCTATTTACAATAGCCCAGAGATGGAAACAACCTAAGTGTCCATCATCAGATGAATGGATAAAGAAGATGTGGCACATATATACAATGGAATATTATTCAGCCATAAAAAGAAATGAAATTGAGCTATTCGTAATGAGGTGGATGGACCTAGAGTCTGTCATACAGAGTGAAGTAAGTCAGAAAGAGAAAAACAAATACTGTATGCTAACACATATATATGGAATCTAAGGGGGAAAAAAATGTCATGAAGAACCTAGGGGTAAGACAAGAATAAAGACACAGACCTACTAGAGAATGGACTTGAGGAAATGGGGAGGGGGAAGGGTAAGCTGTGACAAAGTGAGAGAGTGGCATGGACATATATACACTACCAGATGTAAAACAGCTAGTGGGAAGCAGCCGCATAGCACAGGGAGATCAGCTCGGTGCTTTGTGACCACCTAGAAGGGTGAGATAGGGAGGGTGGGAGGGAGGGAGACGCAAGAGGGAAGAGATATGGGAACATATGTATATGTATAACTGACTCACTTTGTTATAAAGCAGAAACTAGCACACCACTGTAAAGCAATTATACTCCAATAAAGATGTAAAATAATAATAATAATAATAAAGTAAAAGAAAAAGAGAGAGGAAAGAAAAACAGGAAAAGCAGTCAATTCAGAGGCCTTGAAAGTTCAATGGTCCATTAATAAGATGGCGACAGGCTTCAGGAAGCACATCACAGCATGCGGAAGTTGCCTCAAACTCTGTTGTCAACACCATGCCCCCAGCTTCTCATTCATGGCATCTGTCAGTGTTCTCTACCCACATGAGATGTCCACACTTCAACCCACAGAAGGTGGCATCCACTGTCTTTCAGGAAGGAGCCCTCTTAACCGTTCCCTGAAATACAAGCCCCCTCACTATTGTGGAACAAAGCCCCTTCCTACTGCTCTTCTTAGGAGTATCTACTCGTCTAGAATTCTGGCTACTTCCTTACATTTCATTGATATTGGTTGGAATTTGGGAATCACCTTACGAGAGGTGTCAATCAAAACTTTGCTTGTTGAGGTAGTTCACAGAAAATAATATTTAATATCCTAAATGCTAATTTCTGCAAAGACAATGCTAACCAAAGTATAATTTGATTTAGCAAATAGAAATACAGGACACTCAGTTAAATTGGAATTTCAGACCAAAAAATACCCTTTTTTAGAATCATGTCATACTGATGCTAAAATATCACTAGTTATTTACCTTAAATTCCAGTTTAATTGGGCATCCTGTATTTTATCTGGAGATTCTAAGAGTGACTTTTGTGATCCAAGGAATACCTTCCTGTGTAGGCCAGTACTTGAGGGCACAACTCTTTGTGGCCTGAAATGGTGTAAGGAGACATCCTTTCCAAGAAGTCAAGAATAGAAAAGTGACTTTCATCTTTGATGATGGCATCTATGGCCCTGAGTAATGCTTTTTCTTCCTCCTGTACTTTCCACAATGTCTTTCCATTGTGTAATTTATTTTGACATTTATAAAAGTACTATAGATAGCAATTTTGAATAAAATTAATTTTTGCTTTTTCCTGCACCTAAGAAAGACTTTCCAGGAGAGAGAGAAGTATAGTACCTATCAACAGGTGATATCAAAATAGCACAATTCAACTTTTGGTTTAAAAATAGGGTGATATTATCCACAAGCCCTCCTGAGTGAAATATATATGCCATAGATAAGTGTTTCTCTTGCATCCCAGAACTAAATTATTCCTTAAAAATGGTTGGTCTAAAGTCTGCTGTGATACAAATACCATTTTTATGATCGTTATAAAAATTACCATCATCCTATTTGCTGCAGCCGATATTATTTGCTTTCTTTTGACTTGAAAGCTTCACAATGAGTTTTATGGGTTTTTTCTGACAGCCAGAAATTAGTACTTTGTAATTGACATAGGTCTTTAAGTTGGGAGTTTAAACAAATGCTTCCATTTGACTTTAAATTGTTTTCCCTGATATTTTTCTATTGGGTTATAGAGAAATGAATTCTTCTTTGTTATATCTTTAAAAAGGTTTATAACTGTTCATGACAATAAACAGGATTTTTCCATTTCGTTTGAGATGTACAAAAAGATTAGGAAAAAGTAGATATAAAATTACCCTCCTGGACCAGATGACCCACCAGATTACATCTTTCCAGCTTTCTAATATTCTGGAACTTTATGTCTAGGCATGAGTCTCCTGTATCATTATTCCAAAAATTATTTCTCAGAACTTTGTTAAAATGTACCCAAATGTAAGGTTATATTTCTCACCTGCTGGTGAGAAATATAAAACACATCTACCATTCTTTTCCCTTTTTTTTTTTTTTTTTTTAGCAAAATAGTGTCCAACCCAAATAGTAAGACATTTAAATTCACTGCGATAAATTACCAGTCTCCCTTCTCAACTTTGACCTTGATCATCTGCATTCATGTTTATGTGAATCACCAAGCAGTTCTCTTCCCAACAGACTAAATCTGGGCAACCAAGTTTAAAGAATAAATGATAGCATGATGACAAAATAGATGAACTAGATTTAAACAATAATTATAATAACACAATTCCCTGAGATCAATAAAAATTTGTAGTTAGCCCAGGCTTTTCCATCCATACTTCGTTAGATACTCATAATAACCCTATAAAACAAACAG
Organism: Grampus griseus; assembly: GCF_964374135.1. Classification (NCBI taxonomy): domain Eukaryota; kingdom Metazoa; phylum Chordata; class Mammalia; order Artiodactyla; family Delphinidae; genus Grampus; species Grampus griseus. The sequence continues at coordinate 10,614,589 of NC_139001.1, forward strand.
TTAGTCATTATTATTTCATTTAATACATGAAGACACAAGCTCGGAATGGTTAATGGCTTGTGCCTAAGGTTATAACATTAGTGAGAGGTGGGCAGAGCCAGGAGCAGTGCTCATTAATTTTTGAACACCAACCCATGTTCTCTCTGGTATTTACAGGGAAAAAAATTCTCAAGCTATAAGGAAAAGCATAGAAATAATTTGAGGCTTGGGAGAAAACTGCTGCAATCCATCTGAATAAGAAGCATGATGAGAAAATATTCTATTATGAAACGCTTAAAAATTAAACTGTGATATTTTGAGTAAAGCCTCAGGATTAACCCTAAGTCTAAGGATGACACTTTAAGTAGCAGCAGGCACTGACAACAATGTCCAGAGCCACCAAAACAAAGATGTATTTTACGGGAGCACAGTATGGGACCTCTGCTCCCAACACTGGCTCCTCCAAATCCACCCATCCAAAATGACTCTTGTCCACTCAGAATCCCACAGCACATAGCATTCCTCTTAGGACACACATATGCTCCACTTCAATGGCTAGTGACTGCCCATTGTGTGTGCTGTGCTTTTGAAACAATACGCATTCCTAGTATAACCATAGTGCATCGCCTAAATACGATTCTTAGAAAGTAGAGACAAGAAAATATTAGCAAACCAAATCCAACAATACTTTAAAAGGGTCATACACCATGATCAAGTGGGATTTATCCCAGGGATGCAAGGATTTTTTTAATTTCCACAAATCAATCAATGTGATACATCACATTAACAAATTGAAGAATAAAAACCATATGATCATCTCAATAGATATGGAAAAAGCTTTTACAAAATTCAACATTCATTTATGATAAAAACTCTCCAGACAGTGGGCTCAGAGGGAGCAAACCTCAACATAATAAACACCATATATGACAAACCCACAGCTAATATCATACTCAAAGGTGAACAAATAAGATCAGGGACAAGTCGAGAATGCCCACTCTCTCCACTTTCATTCAACATAGTTTTGGAAGTTCTACCCACAGCAATCATAGAAGAAATAGAAATAAAAGGAATCCATATGGGAAAAGAAGTAGCAAAACTGTCACTGTTTACAGATTGCATAATACTATGCATAGAAAATCCTAAGTATGACACCAGAAAACTACTAGAGCTCATCCATGAATTTGGTAAAGTTGCAGGATACCAAATTAATATGAAGACCTTTATATTTTTATAAGATACTCAGGCAACTCTGATGCATATGTAGGTTTACTCAAGGTTATACCTTGAATTTGTAAACTGCTAATTACTTTCAAGCAACATTTATCGAGCATCTACTATATCTGAGGTACAGAAAAGAGGATCTGAATAAGATATAGAAACTTTCTTCAAAGGGCTCATGGTTGGTTAGGAAATAGAGCCTGTAAGTAAATTCAGTATAAATGTGACCATGATGCAACTACTGTAGTAACAACTAAGCAATGGAGTCTTTATATGAGAACTACAGTGGAATGACAGCAGGGCAGGGTCTATGCTTATTCTTCTCCATACTCCACATCACACTTAATGCAATCCTGGAATAAATGTCCAATAATCCGATGAGTTGGAATGATTAATGGCCTCAAATTGTTCTTTTTAAAACCTGATTTTTATGTTTCTTAAAATTAATTCCATGTTCAAAGTATAAAACTTTTTTAAAAATAAGAAACAAAGAAGCAAAGTTCTTTCCCACCTGCTCCATATTCTGGATTCCTGTTCCCAGAGGCAAACTTTCCACTCCCTTACAAGTCTCATCTGTTCTTTACCTCCAGGTTTCCAAATAACCTGCTACTGCTATATCTCTTGAGTTTAGGTTTAGATTGTATCTGTTGGTTTCTGCACACGATTCTCTACTTGAATCACTCACATATTCCCCTCCCATCTTCAACATAATAATACACATTATTTGTTAAATCAATATTCAGTGTTTGCATTATTATATTATGTAGACATTATATTTAAAGACAAATTACCATTTCTAAATTAGTGTGCATTTTTAAATTTTATTTTGATGGTAATAATTACCTTTTAAAATTATTTAGCTTTATATATATATTTCATATGCACATATATGTATATTTCTTATGCTTATATAATATATTTATATGTTTGTGTGTGTGAATAGATAGGTGCATACATGGATTAACTATTAATTCAGTCACAAATTAAGTAGCTCACGCCTAAAATTTCTTTTATCATCGTTAAATCTTATAACCAAAAATATCAGGTGAACTCTGTGTCCATTCTTTCTCTTTTTTTTTCTTTCTGCTTCATGATGGTCTGTTTATTCTCAAGCCTTACACACATGTGTGCACGTACATGTGATCCTGCCTATGTTACCTTCCTGTCTTTCTCTATCTTGACTGATTCTTCTCTTTCAGTGAGCATTCTTACTATAGCTTCTGAGAAGGGTAGATACATCTGAATATCTTTGGTCTACCTTTATATTTGATTGACCATTTAGATTGGGATAGAAGTCTAAGTTAGAAATAATTTCTTCCATTTTGAAGCCATTGCTTCATCATTTGCTCATTTGTTGCTATTTAGAAGTCTGATGCCATCAGATGCCCAATTTTATAAAAGTTACCAGTTTATGTTTTCAATCCTTTCTCTGGGATTTGAAACTTTCTGGTAGCAGGTGTCATGGGTCATTCATTGTACTGAAAATTTGCTAGAAAATGAATCATTAAATAAAACCACTAATATTGGACTTCCCTGGTGGCGCAGTGGTTGAGAGTCCGCCTGCCGATGCAGGGGACGCGGGTTCATGCCCCGGTCCGGGAAGATCCCACATGCCGCAGAGCGTCTGGGCCCGTGAGCCATGGCCGCTGAGCCTGCGCGTCCGGAGCCTGTGCTCCGCAACGGGAGAGGCCACAACAGTGAGAGGCCCATGTATCGCAAAAAAAGAAAAAAAAAAATTCCTCTAGCTGCACACTTATGAGTTGTTTAATTTTCTATGTGTGTACTTCAATAAAAAAACTAACAAAAAAAACTCAGAAAAGTATGTAACTTAATATTTAGTGTCATGGAATAATGCCCACACCAGATTGTCAAGGCATGTTTTAAAACAGTATGTAGAATGTGAGCTCCCTTTTAATTTTAAAAAACCTTATATACATTTATAGATTTTATATAAATATAAATGCATGAAGAAATGCCTAAACATATGTTCACCAAAACATATTGAATATCATCTCTGGGTGGTAGATATAGTGGTGATTTTCCTTTCTTCATGATATATTTTCTCTATTGTTTGAATTACATTTTAACTGAGCATGATCTATTTTTGATAATAAAATGAGAAGGCTATTTTCATTTTGTAAAATAAAAAAATTAACATCCCAACTCTGTAGTTCTCTCCATGTTAAATACATAAATGTAGTGCCAATTACAAAGAGAAGATTTTCTAGCCTTAACTGAAGCCACAGAAAGTCGCCAGCGATAACTCTAGCCAATGCTCTTGCGTCCACCTTTCCTTGACACCCCTAATCCCCTTCTACCTACCATATTCTAATTTTGCCAATACATCTTAGGTTAAGTTAATTTTAAATTTTAAAAGCAGTAATTAACATTTATTATTTTAAATGGAGATCTAAAGCCCCATAGAATGTGAGCAATGCATTTCTTTCCTCCTGAACTCAATTTCACAAATCTTGCCCCACTCAAAAGAAAATATTCTTGTAACCAGCTTCAAATGGATTCACCTTTCTTATCTCTTATTACAAACTTAGGTTTTTTTTCCAATGTTCCCATATTTCTATTTTCTCTCTTCATTTCCTGAGAATTCTTTCTGTTACTCAGCACCAATCTGGTCTACTAAACCTGCTTTTGTTCTGCAGAGGCTGGATGTCTGGAAACTATCTCTATCTTAAACGTCCATCCAGCAGTCTTCTGGTCCGGATTACATCACCATGTAATGTGGCTTTTCGACATTTTCTTGAGGATAGCTGCTTCAGAACAGTAGGCAGCTGAGATGATCAGCATCAGTTTATTGTGATCCCTGAAACACGCTGATTTCCTAAGACTTTTTACAAATTTTTATTGGAGTAGAGTTGTTTTACAATATTGTGTTAGTTTCTGCTGTACAGTAAAGTGAATCAGCTATACATATACATATATCCCCTTTTTTTCGGATTTCCTTCCCATTTAGGTCACCAAAGAGCACTGAGTAGAGTTCCCTGTGCTATACAGTAGGTTCTCATTAGTTATCTCTTTTATTATACATAGCAGTGTATACATGTCAATCCCAATCTCCCAATTCACCCCACCACCACCTTTCTCCCCTTGGTGTCCATATGTTTGTTCTCTACGTCTGTGTCTCTATTTCTGCTTTGCAAATAGGTTCATCTGTACCATTTTTCTAGATTCCTTTTTGACAGCTACCTTAGAAATACTGTTCCTCCAGCCCTTCCAAAGGGTTTTAGAGGCATCTCCTATGTTAATTTCTATTGTGCCTCAAGTATTTAGATTAGTTTCTTTTTTCTTAACTGATGCCTAAATGATAGACTCTTCAAACTCCTGCTCTAATTTGGATAGTTTTTTTTTTTAAATTGAAACCCACTTTGCATTTTTTTTACTGCATTGATTTTCCTTCATAAGCCACCTGCATTAGATCCACTGTTTCTTGGATATATGTCTTGATATTTTTACTTATTTCTGCATGCTTCTTCCTAATTGAATGTTCAAGGAAACTGCTTTAATTTGGTACAATGAGATGTAGCCATGTATTACTTGTTTAGGCTGAAAAATATTTTTTTTAATAAGGCATGCTCCATATAATCTCATTTAATCCTCACAACAGCTAGATAAATTGAAGCTGTTTATTATCATTTTGCAAATGTAAGAACTGAAACACAAATTTATGAATTAAGTTAATATACCCTCTTGTTCAAAAGTATGTTATTTCTGCCAGGCACAAATATTTTTCTCAATGTCGGTTATTAATATTGCTGTTGCAAAAGATATGAGGTTGGTGGGGGAAGGAAAATGTACGCTGATGGCATGCATCCGGGTATCATTTATTGTAAAATGATTAAAAGAAGAGAAATTTTTAAAAATTGCTACCACACTCTAATCTTCCTTCTATAACGAATATTCTATGTTCTATGATATCATTTAATAATCACTCTCGCTTACTGCTTTCCCTGCAGTACAAGGGAAACAAAGTGTGTCTCACACTGAAGTTCAGCTTCTTTCCAACACTGCACTTTGCCAGTGGCACACCCACAGAGCATATGGCCAAAGGAACATTCTCTTCTACATTCTGCACTTAAGTCTTCCCTTTGGGGAGGTCCTCTTTTTTTTCCAGTTTTATTGAGAAATAATTGACATACATCACTATATAAGTTTAAGGCATACGGCGTGATGGTTTGATTTACATATGTTTTGAACTGATTACAATACATTCAGCTTACATCCATCTTCCCATAGAGATTCAATAAAAAAAAAAAAGGATAAAAGAAAAAAGAGAAACAGTTTTCTCCTTGTGATGGGAACTTTTATGGTGAACTCTCTTAACAGCTTTCCTATATATCCCACAGCAGTGTCAGCCATAGTCATCAGGTTCAGGTCCTCTTGCTTTAAGATGTACTGCACTAATATTACCCTCTATGGGTAATCTCAAAACTGAAAAAAAAAAAAAAAGAGAGAACATTTCTTTCTCCAACATAATTGACAAATCCAGTGTCAGCTTGGGTCCACATGTAAAGCGAGTCACTTGAGCCTATGTTAGACCATACGTGTCAATGCTGACAAGTTCTATAAAACATGTTTTCCTTACAAAAAAAAAAAAAAGATGTACTGCACGATTCAACTACTATTTAATAGTAGAGAAGGAAGATGCACTATCTGTAGACTTCACTTGATTTTGCACTAATTTGTACGAATGAAAATTTGTTTGATGTGTTTTAGTTGATACTATATAGTATCCTTCACAGAATTGCACTGCATTTGCTCATCCATTTGGAGTCCAGTTTTTAAGTGAGCCTATTTAAATCAAAATGGTAGTGATCAGTAAGAGAATTTTTGGAGAAAATGAGAGGCAACAGCTATCAATCACAAGCAAGAGTACATTTCTTCCTTTTATGAAACTGATTTACCTAATTATGCCCACAAAGTCAGTTCCTGCAGAGATACTGGTTGAATAGCCGGCATTTATGTAACCACTCCTGGCAGACCAGGGCAAGTACCACCTTTACGTATGAACCAATTTTGCTGAGTGCATCTGGAAGCAAATGTTTCTGCTTTAACAACACTTGCACGAGATTCCTTAACTTTGATCTCTGGACAGGAAGATATGGCTAATTGAGGTTAAACCAGAAAAATACTTCAATGTGAACTATATACAGTATAACCAACAGCTTGTTAAGATAAGTAGTAAGGCTATAGACTCTTTAAATGACCAAAGAATACGTACTGTTGCGTATTTAACTTGTATGTTGAAGTTATCAAAGATCTTCAAATAAAGGGATCAATCATTGCCTTCAATTAATTTAATATGCAATATTTCAAAAATGGGCAATATCTTGACTTTGTCAACACCTTCAAATCCAAACTGGAGTATTTCTAGAATAACATACATTTTTTTCTAAGCACAAGTTGAGGCAAAAGAAGATCAGCGTTTGCTGTAGCTTTTCTAACTCTAACAGCAGCATATTTGGCCTGATTTGTTTCATTATCTCGATGCTATTGACTGTCATGCATATCCAAGGCCTTAATTACAGAGAGGAAAGATATGATTCACAGTTGATAAGAAAGAAAGTCATTAGAATCTCACAAGCAACCTGCTTTCCTGAGCAATGATGTGGTCTGATTGAGGAACATTGCACTGTAATTATGGTATCCTTTTAGGCATGATTGTAAAAGATTTGTCCTCTGACCACAATCTGCTGTTTGTTCATGAGATAAATTGTCTCTTGTTCAGCAACTAACATATCTTTGTGCTTTGTCTTGATTTGCCAGATGATCAGGAACTCAACCAAATTTGCAGTTGTTTCTGTTTCACTGAAGTAAATATTGAGAAGGAGTGAATATTTGAGTTATTTTGGAAATTGTTTCCAGTGAAAACCTTTAAGGACTGTTAACTGCCATTCACATGGCACAAAAGGAACAAGTTTTCATTTTTGAAATGGAACCTGTCTTAGGCTGGGGATCCATTAAAAATATTAGTAATGGCAAGTTAGATTCAAATGATCAGTTTTCTATTTCAGGGTCATCCTTACTCGAATATTAAGATTGACAGCCAATCACTTATAACCTCAATTTATAAAATTTAGACAGAAATTCCCAAGTGCAGAATGTCTGCTTATAATAAGCTTTCCAACTAATCTGCATACATTTTTTCCCCTTAATGATAAAATGGAAGTCCAAACTCATACTATAGAAGTCTTCTAGGGAATGGCTTAAAAAAGTATTGACATAGGCAGGTGTGCTACCTCCCCACAAAAATCTTCCTCCGAAACCTCAAGTCATTTCTTTAAACCACACTTAGTTTTTTCACGTAGGTTAATTCAAATTGCAAGCCCTCTCTAGGGATCTCGCGTTTCTCATTTATAAAATGTTTTCTGAGTACAATCAGGAACAAATCATAAGGCAATTATCTCACTACAGGAATTATTTCACTAAAGAAGAATATAAGACTTGGAATAATCACCCCTTTGTGGTCTTAACACAGCTTTCCCTACCAGGATGTACCACACACACGCGCACACACACACACACACACACACACACACCTCTGAATCTGCAGTATCTTGGAGGTGGGGGGATATTGAAGTCACTTCTATTTAGGTCAGTACTTTCTCACCGTGGTAATTAGCTTCCAGTATCCTGGCAGACTCAGGTATATTTTAGGATTTCAATTCTGTGTAACCATCTGGGTTATATATAGATTTTTCCCTACAAATCTCTTTTTTCTCTTCCTCATTACCAATCTAAAATATTCCTCCTTTAGTAATGATATGCTGCTTATTAGACATCAGTCCAAGAGTTGAACATTCAAATATTTTCCAAGATAATTACAGAAAAAAATGTTTATTTCTTTCACGTATGAGGGAATTCGTATTTTTTTATTAGTTTCAGGTATGCAATATAATGATTTGGTATTTGTATACACTGCAAAGTGATCACTACAATAAGTCTAGCTAATATCATTAACACCTGGGAATTAGCATTTTAATTATTACAGGGTATCTGAAAATCAGTAATCATTTTATATTAAAATTTAAAAAGTTAGACTTTAATATATAATAATTTTATTTATTTAAACAATAAATTAAAATGACAGCTCAATAGCAACATCTATGTACAACTCTTTATGAGTCAACAAATCTGTAATCATTTTATTGGATTTCTTTGTTTTTAGCTAATATGAGAGCTTTTTTATTTTTAATAAGAAAGTTTATTCATTTACATCTATCATGATAACTGATGTTGTTGTAACTTTTTTGCACATTTTTCTCTTTGCCCTGATTTATAGCTACATCTACTAATATTGTTTTAGCCTTTTCAATATTTTACCTAATGGGCAGAGTAGAATCATTTTATTTTGACACAGAGAGTACTTAATAAGTAAATGATAATTTACCTTTTAGAAAGACTCAAGATTTTCCCTTTGTTTTCTTAAAATTCAGCACTTATCACGTTATTCTCTTGCTTAAAGTATCCTAAAAGCTTCCCAACAAAGACAGAATAAAACAAGTTCCTTGCTCTGATTGACAGAGTCCTGCATGGTCTTGCCAGCCAACTGCTCTCACCTTGTCTTCTATGACACTCTCCACTCTGCTCCAGCCACACTGACTTCCTCTCTGTATTTCACTCTTACCAAGCAATTTCCTGATGGCCTTTGCAATATAAAATTCAGAATCTCAGTTTAGAAACCATGCCCTCAGATCAGCATGCCTGATCACCAAATCTGGACTACCGGAAGTGTCCTGCCATGATGTGCTCCATGACATCAACCTATTTTTTTCTCTGTGTTGCTTTTTTTCATTGGCACTTTCCTAATGTTGGTCTCTCTCTAACATTATTAGTCTCTCCAATACAAGATCTTGTCTATTTTAGTCACCATTTTATCTTCACTTCTTTCTAGGCAGTCATTCAGTAATATTTGTGGACTATATAAATGAGTAAGTAAGTACTTATAAGGTAGATTTTAAGAATTGTCATCCAAGCTGATTGTAATGCTTGGTGTCAACTGTCCTGTCGCTACTGGTTTCTAAATAGGTCTGGAAGAGTAGTCTATTCTGAAAAGATTATGATTACAATAAATCCACTTTTATGTGGCCAATTCATTGATGGACTGATGAACATACAAAATATATAACCTGTCTCTCTACAGTATCATGCATTACACTGAAACAAACAAACAAACAAAAAATAGAAAATTATTCCTGAAAGTTTATCAGGGAAGACTTCAAGGAAACCTATGGCCCAAATACATGTAGCAACTACAAGTGTTTTCCCAGAATAAATGTTTTAGTCCTATCTAAATTGCAAACCTACAGTTTGCTATGAACCAGTGAAATATTCCAGAAATGCTAGTATTTTGGATTTCAGACAATATGTTCAGACTTCTCAAGTCTGAAAGCGGTTCGAATATTTTTTAGCCTATGAATCCAGTCTTGTCTTCCTATAAAATGTTTACCCTAGGCAAATAGAAGGTATCTGGATTTTCAGTATGGTTATGGTTGCCAGATTTAGCAAATAAAAATAAAGGACACCCAGTTAAATTTGAATTTCAGATAAAAAACAAAAAATTAGTGTAAGTGTTTTGATGCAATATCTGGGGCATACTTAGGGTAAAAATCTTTTGCTCTTTATCTGAAGTTCAAAATTAACTGGGAGTCCTGTATTTTATCTGGCAGCCCTGACCAGACGATCCTGCTGAGCTGTATCTCCTCTAACTGGTACACTTAGAATGACCATCATATTTATAAAGCAGGAAAGGGTAGCAACCAGTTCTTGATGAATCTTGCTTCCTGATCATAAAAGAACAGATTCACTGATTGCCTTGGACTCTGGACCTTAATGGGCATTTTGACTCTTAGTTTAATAATAAATCGTGCCCGAGATGTGGAAATAAGCATTGGTACATCCCACATCCATGTTTGTTTCTGTTAACAGCACATTTTCTTTTTCTCAGACTCTTCTGAGACTCCATTAAAACTCACTTGGTTCCATCATTCACTTAACAATCTGCTACCTAGTCAGTTATTCAGTCAAAAATCCAAAGTGTTTTAAGATGATAGCACTAGTGGGAAATGGTTTATGTTTCCCAAATAGTATAAAGTACGCCATCAACCTTGATGAGACGTAAAACATGCCTACAACAGGGAGTTACTTCATTTATGTACAGTGTGAGCTGGAAGTTTTCACTTAGCAGGCAGGACTTTTTATACACTGGGGAAATATTATTGCTATATACTATGTTTATTTTTAATAATCATGTCCCTAATTTGCTAACTCTATTCTACTTTTCTTATCGGCATTTAACATGGAAAAGAGGACATAAAATGTGAACTTTTCAGATTTCTGCTAATAAACATATAAATGTACCTACATGTTTAACTTCATTTCTTATGTTTACAATAGGGATAAAGGCAGGCTTAAGGTTTCCCCCCTACCTGTTCTCTCAAGAACCTTAAACTATTGAGTATCATGTCTCTCTGTTGTATAGACAACCTCTCTCAATCGGATACTTTACATTGGTTTTTAGACATTTTCATGAATTCCCATAAAATAACTCTTCCTAGGTCCCAAACCACCCACAGCTACATGCTACTTCCTTTTTTTCACTCACAACCAAACTTCTCATAGTTTTCCAGAGTCACTCCATTTCTCACCACCTACTTCACTCTGTACCTACTGAACTATTACTTCCGTCTCTAGCATCCTTCCAAGCAACTGTCTTCAAGATCATCATCATATTACACACCCTGTGGATCAATCCTTAACTTTTGTGGCAGGCAGAATAATGGCCCCCAAAAGACATCTACATTCTAATTCCCAGGACCTGTGAATATGTTATGTTACATGGCAAAGGGGAATTAAGAAAACAGAGGGATTTATAATTGGTAATCAAATGACCTTAAAATAGATTATCCTGGATTATCCAGGAGGGCTGAATGTAATTACTAGGGTCCTTAAAAGTGGAAAAGGGAGGCAGAAGAGAGAGAACCAGATGGCAGTATGAAAAGGACTTGGATTGATGTTGCTGGCTTTGAAGATTGAGGAAGGGGCCTTGAGCCAAGGAATGCAGCCAACCTCTAGAATCTGGTAAAGGCAAGAGAACATACCCTATCTAGAGCCTCCAGAAAGGAATGTAACCTCACTTATGGCCTTGATTCAAACCCAGTAAGATCTGCGCCAGACTTCCAGCTGAGAGACTTGCAACATAATACATTTGTGATGTTTTAAGCCACTTAGTTTGTGGTAATTTGATACAGCAGCAAGAGGAAACTAATACAAGTTCCTTGATCTAACTGTCCCCTGGCTTCCCTCCCACCCCTCAGGCTGTCCCACCTTTGCAAGCATATCTTCTTCTCCTGAACCTTTAAATCCTCATGCTCTTCCTAGATGCACTTTCTTCTTATTCTGTATTGTCCTCATCCAGGGCTCTCATCACCAGCTCTACACAGAGAACTCACACATTTATATTCCAAGCACATATTTCTTGTTGGGTTCCAGGTCTATAAATACAATTGCTTTCCTGACAGCTCTTCTCAGATGAATCGTGGTCACTTCAAAACACATACGACCTAAAAATGAAATCATGACCTTTCCTCCCAGACTAGATCCTCTTCCAGCATGTTCTATCTCAGTAAATGGAACCAGCATCCACCTGGCTTTACAAGTCATACACTTAAGGGTCATCTTTGACCCTTCTCCCTCTCTGTCATCTATATGAAAACTACCACTCTCTCCTATCCATTTTACTTACTAAATATTGATAAAATCCATCCATCCTCTTATTTACATCTCTACTGCCACAATTCTGTCTGTATTGTTTTTCTATTGTTGTGTAACAAATCAGCACAAATGTCTCATCTTAAACCAACACTGATTTAGATTTATTAGGTCACAGTACTGTAGTTCAGAAGCCCACAGTGTATGTGGCTCAGTTCTCTGCTCAGGAGGAAATCAAGATGTCAACTGGCAGGACTTCCCTGGTGGTGCAGTGGTTAAGAATCCATCTGCCAATGCAGGGGACATGGGTTTGAGCCCTGGTCTGGGAAGATCCCACACGCCGCAGAGCAACTAAGCCCGTGCACCACAACTACTGAGCCTGCACTCTAGAACCCACAAGCTACAACTACTGAGCCTGCGTGCTGCAACTATTGAAGCCTGTGCTCCCAGAGCCCGTCCTGTGCAACAAGAGAAACCCCTGGGGTGAGAAGCCCATGCACTGCAACGAAGAGTAACCCCTGCTCGCAGCAACTAGAGAAAGCCCAAGCTCAGCAATGAAGACCCAACATAGCCAAATAAGTAAATAAATAATTTTTTTAAAAAAAGAAAAGATGTCAACTGGCTGCATTGTCATCTAGGGCTCAGGGTCCCCTTACAAAATCATTCATTTTATTGGTAGAATTTAACTTCTTGTAGTTATAGCACCAGAGTCCCCAATTCTTTGCTGGCTATCACCAGAGGACTGCTCTCAGCTTCTGGACGTTCCCCACATGCCTCATCACAATAGTCGCTCCAACTCCAAGTTAGCAAAGATGCAGTGACTCTTCTACTTTGAAGCTCTCTGACTTCTCCTCCTGCAACTCGCTAGAGAAATCTATGTTTAAGGGCTAATGTGATCAGATCGGGCCCACCAGAATAATCTCCCTCTCTTGAAGTCAACTGTGCATACAACATAGAACATAATCAAAGGTGTAATATCTCATCACATTCAAAGATTCTGGGGATTAGGATGTGATATCTTTGGGAAACCATTTTAGAAATTCTCCTACAATATTGACCCAAATTATTATCGTCATTCTCTGTACCACGAATTGACCTCCTAATTCATCTTCTCAGATCCAGTCTTTCCTGCTCCCCTAGTCTATGCACACTACAACCAGAGTGATCAGCTCCAAACACATGCCTGATAGTGTTACCCACTTCCTAATGTTCTTAAGGACAGCTGTGGCCTGAAGCAGAGATGCCTGATTTGTTGTCTACAGCCCAGTGCCTGTGACTGCTCCTGCCCTGCAGAGAGATCAGCACAGAAACCAAGAGCAAGTATTTAAACACTTTCACAGCGTTTCAGAGTAATTTTCTGTCTGATGAAGCTAAAAATAAATGGGGAGCGGGACTTGTATTTTTATGCATTTTTATTTTTAAATTTTATGTTTTTGGTAATTTATTTTATTTTTATAAAACTATTAGACCATGAAAATTGAAAAGAGAAACAAAGCAAAACAAATACTGGTTCTTTACCTTGGAAAATTGAGGAGGTGCTGCACCCGTGGGCTCTGCACATCCTGGCCTGCACTCCTCCAGCTTTATCTCATTCCACATGTCCTCTCACTCTCTAAACTCTGGTCAGTGTCCTTCTTGTAGTTCCCTCCGTGTTCCATAACTCTGTACCCTGTTTACTGCCCTCCCTAGATTACAATCACCCCATTATATTCTCTCATTGCACGAGGGACGTCCAATATGTACCCATCAGAATCTCAATATTAATAAATATGTAAATATTTATTTTTTAATTGTTTGCTTGTCTCCTAAATCGTAAGCTCTGTGGTATCAGAGAGCATATCTTCCAGCTAATGGGGATATATGCAGCTCCCTGCACAGTGCCTGATGCATTATAGGTACTCAATAAATGCATACAGAATGAGGGAATGAATCAATAAATAAATATGATCCATATTATTCAAATCAAATAGTACCTCAACCAATTATTATCTGTTTCATCTTAATCATGATAGTTAAATCTCCTAAGCTTCATTTTTTATTATAGGCAAAACTAGAATATCATTTCCAGTCACGTAAGATTGATATGGACATTAAAGCATGTACAACTGTTTTGTTTCAAAGTGTAAGATGTTTCTAAAATGCAACTGATAAGCTGGTATGAATTATGTCTCATATAACATTGGTAGAAGGGCGAAATGTATAATGAATCTAAAAGCCTTTTGGAAATATGCTAAAATCTTTAAAAATATCAATTTTTGCTTCCATTATAGAGGTTCTAAAATTTCATTCTAAAATATAATTGGATAAGTAAACAAATATATATGTAGAAGCCTGTTCATTCCAGTGTTGTTTCTAATAACATAGAAATTATGTTCTAAATGTGTTCTCATATCCGAAAGGGCTGATGGGAGAGGCAACCTGGTTGGCATAATTTAAGAAACAACCTAAATATTTTCTTACTGTGTGAAACTATTTTTTCATTGCTGGTGGAGAGCTGATCCTGGCACATTGTGTGGCTGATTTACACCCAGTTACATGATGCTGAGAATGTGCTTTGGCTACAATATCAAGAGCATATGAGTGTAAACTAAACTTGAAGACTTATAAGCTCAAGCATGGAACAAACTTGACTGAACATAAAATTGAGAAAATAGGTTGAGATCTACACCAACGCTAGTGATAGTAGAGCAGGCGACTCAGGTCCAGTCACATAAGTTGTACAGCTACTTCCATCAGAGATAACACTTCTGAAACAGTCTTAACAATGAGAAGAGAGTCCCTGAGGTCTTTCCTTCTGGTAGGTGTAATACCCTCAGCCACTTCTAAAGTAGATGTTTCAGAGGCAGTTGTAGGTTTGCAATCTCAATAAAACAGTATTTCTGAGTTCTGAAATATCTATACCAATGCAAGAGAGGTAAAAGCCTCTAAGGTTTTAGAAAACATCCAGAATTCTTGATTAATTCTTGGAGGCCCCAAAATTGAAATATTGGATTGCCTGTTCATCTGGACAGATAGTGGCTTGAGACACTAATTTGAATTAAAAAAAAAAGAGAGGTATAGTATCTCCCCCAAGCTGATAAATCTGGTAATTCAATCTATAGATCTATCTACCAATATGTCTACTTATTATATGTAACAGAATGTCTACACTTTTTAAGTAAGAAAGTAACATATGCTGTTTTGTACCTTCTCTCCCATATGCTTGTGCTGATTTAGGAAAGGATGGACTGAAAAAAATATACCATTGATGAAGACCCATATGTCTGATTCCTGAAGAGCCATGTGGGGAACAGCCCAAAGGAGAAAAAGTATTTCAGGGAATGCTGTCTATAACTTACTGGAAAACACTCAAATAATCATTCTCACCAGGGAGAACTGAGTAGTGGTGGGGAAACAAGAGTGCCACACAGATGTTACACCACACAGAACTGTACAGTCCTCCACTAACATAGGGGTAAAACCTAGAAGTATAGATAATGGCTCACTGGATAGTCCACTCAGCTTTCAGACATTCATGTTCAAATCTTTATAATAGTATGGGAGATCCTTAATTTCTCTAATATAGATTAATTTCATTAAACATATCCAGGACATGGGTTGGAAGTTGTGTTAGCTAGGGAAAGATAGGCTTCAGTTACAGCAAAGCATAGAAAAATGTTGTTTTCGGAAGACAGAAGAAATAGAGGATTTTTTTTTATAGTGAGTACTGGAAAGAGTTAATAAAAAGGGGTATGCAATATTGACATGAGATTTATAAGAATAAGTGTGCTTAATAAAAATGAATGCTTCTATATATAAAGTAGAGAAACAACAAGGACCTGTTGTATAGCACAGGGAACTATATTCAGTATCTAATGAAGCAATTAATAATTTGAATGTAGATAAGACACTTTGCTATGCAGCATTCTAAAATGCAGAACTTTGAGCAAAAAAGTATGAAGTATAAATAGAAAGTTTATTCAATTATGGAAAACAATACCATACGAGCTGTAATTTATAATCACATAATCAAAGTAATTGGGACAGAAATCACTGTTAATAAAGTGGAGAGACAATTGGAGAAGGGGGAGGGGAGAGAGAGAAAGAGAGAGATAGAGGCTTGTTTCATGAAGACATGCTGTAATACATAGACACATTATAGTGGTTGAATTTTTTGTAAGTGGGAGGTAGGTATAAAGTTTGTGTATCAAGATATTTTGACATCATAAAGTACCTAGACAATTAGGGTACTGTAAGAAACTTTGACACACTGACTGAGAAAACTGTCTCTTCAGAACAGATTAAGAAAACCAAGAAAACAGTTGAATTAATTAATGAAACAGTAAATCCAGAGAATTTCATACCCAAGATCATATGTCACCTGTATTTCATCCAGGTTTCTGTTCTATGTATAACTTGTTAATTCAGTGGATTAAAAACTGAGACTTTAAAAGGGAAAGGCAAGTCTTCCTTTTGATATGCTCTGCAGTTTTCCCTCATGGGCTGTAGATTGTGATTACAAGTATTGTTTGAGAAAAGACCAAGCTTTTGCTCATTTATTTTTAGAAAAAAAAGATATATATTTCTTTTAAGAACATAAGTAGAATAATTATTTAAATTTGTGTAATTCTTTGACAAGGACAAAAATCTTAAGAAAGTTGAATCTGTAATGGCTCTTATTTAAAGTCCTATGTCATGTCCAGTATGTTCAAACACATGGTTTTGAATCAAGATGTTCCAAACTACTATTTAATAACAAAAATTCTTTGGTTCTAACCTTAAAAAATACAAAGTTATCCTAAATTTCTGTGTATTAAAGTAGCTTTTTCTAAAAATGTAGAGATATAAAATATTAAAATGAAGAAAATAAAATTTTCAGTTTTTTAAAAAGATTTGTTGTGATTAATATTTTTTCTATGCCCTTCTTTTTAATTCTTTATAAGCTGTTAGTATTCATATTTTGTTTTTCAGTATTTTAGATAAACTAGAGTAAAAAGTTGAATCCATAGTTTAGTGAATATAATCCTCATAGGTGGAAATTCTTACTTCAGTGTCTGTACTACCTAAATTAACAGTTGGATATTATATAGATACTTTTAATGAAAAAGGAATTATATAGTCATACACAAAAATGCAGTTAGCGTGAAACAAAACACAAAGTAACTTATCCAACCATGTAAATGGTAAATGGTTCTATCATGTAAATGCTCATAATCATAAAAAAATTATTCTTGGAAATTTGTTCACATTACTATCATTTTCTCAGTGAACTGGACTTTCTCTGCATATATCACTAATTGCTTAACAGCTGTGTACCCAAATCTATTATTTCCTCTTAAATCATACACTGAAATATCAGGGTTACTTGAAATTCAGGTGAATCATCAATTTTTTTCCCCCAAGAACAGCAACAATTTAAAATCCCATCCCTAGGAGCCAAGCATTTTGTTTCTATCAATCATGACTCTACCTTTATTTTTATAGTATCACTTTGTTTTCTTAATTTTCTAATAAAACAAGGAAATAAAATACCAGAATGTGAAACTCTGAAGATGATAATTTAGATCGAGTTTCACACAGTTGAAAAAAAAAATGTCAACCTCCTAAACCTCCAAGCAAAACACTTCTAAATACTTAAATAATGGCAGTAATAACTAGAATATTTTGAAAAAAATGAGTTTCAAACACACACAAATACAATCAAACATGTGTGGTTGGAATGTTTTTTTCTTAAGACCAAAAAAGAAGTAAAATTTCTCCTCTCACCATTCATTTTTAATATCACACTGGAAGCCCTAGCCAATACAATAAGACAAGAAAAAGAAATTTAAAATTATATAGATTCCACAGGAAAAAATGAAAGCATTTTTATTTGCAGACAATATGATTGTCTACAATGAAAGTTCCAAAGAATTCAGGATCCTAAAACCAGTGACTGAATGATAGAACTGTTCTATGTGACTGTGCTGGTGGATTCACAACTCTATGCGTATTTCAAAACACATGGAAATGTACACCACAAAGAATGGATTTTACTCTATACAAATTTTAAAAAGTCAACGAAGACAGAAAGAGATCTCAAGATGAGGTATAACTGTGATGAAGAATCTAACTATATTACAAATGAGTGACATGATTATTTTAATTTTGTAAAGAAAGAAACTGACCTAAGTAACTTTGAAAAACAACATTTGACCAGACATTGGAATGTTAAATATTAAAAATAAGAGTGCACACAGTATTCTGGTTGGTAAATGGAGTATAAGTTAGCAATTCTGAAACTTCTTTACATTTTATTCAAGGACTGAACAGCAAGATAGTCTACATTGAAAACCAAAAATGAAAGTTATAATACATGCTATATTAAAATCAAAACACAAAAATAAAATGTAATTTTAAAATATTCAATTTATACAGTTTTTAGAAGTTACCTAGGTAAAAATATAACAAAAGACATGTACGAGCCTTTAGAAAAAATACTAAAACTTTATTGAAGGATATTTAAAGGACCCATATTATTTTCTATATCAAATTTAAGCCATTCACTTGTACATAACAAATAAAGCAAAATTAAAGAAGATTCAAAGACTAAAAAGTGTGTGTTTCTGAATATTTCCCTTTACAAAATAAATGCTTATGATAAATTGTTGTATTATTTAATTAAAATTTACAATTAATGAATAGATGTAGAATGTTATACACAAAATAAGTAATTTGGGGTAGAGGGTTTTGTTGAGTCGGTTGAAACAACCTGATTCTTTTCCACAGACTGTACTGATTAAACTACAGGTAGTCAATTTGCCTAATGAGTAGAAATACTATGAGTTATTGCAACTTCTATCAATAGGTGGTATATAAACTGGTTAAGAGACAAGCTCTTGGGTAAGACTATCTGTATTTGATTTCTAGACCATCTGTGATATCTGAAAAAAATGATAGTACTTGCATTGTAGAATTATAAGCTTTTAATGAAGTGACAAATGTGAAGTATATGTAGCATGATGTCTAGCACAAAGTGCCCAGTAAGTAGTAACAATTTATAATATGAATATCATTAATTAACTGAAAAGGAAACATCCAACAACTCTATGGATATGAAAATCTAGATGGTCTTATAAAGGGTAAAGATATATTATCACAAGCACACATCCACTGGAAAGGACCTCTCATTCATATTGCTCTCCTATCTGACAGCTTAACACTTAAGAAAGAAGTTAACAGAGCACCTGCGACATTCAGCTTAAACCCCTCCCGACTTCACTTTTCACATAAGCTCAAATTATTGCTACAACACTTCCATATTCAGAATGTTAAATGCATTATTTCCCAGAGGAAGCTGACACCCTCACATTAAATTAAGAAGAAGTGGTATAAAGTATGTAGTAATTTTCCATTAAAATCCAGCATTTGAAAAATAACCAAAGAAATACAATAATGCTCTCTCATTATTTGCCATATTTAAGACATAAAATTTTCTTGTACATAAACTGACACTATTCACCATATTCTTTTAGGAGTTTCCAGGTTTAAAATGTCAAGTGTCTTTAAATATGCCAAATTATGGCATATAAATATTTTAATAATGATAGTTTAATATATGCACTTTCTTTTCAAATAATAACAGAACTGAATAGAAATAAAGTATAAAAGTCATTACTATTAAATACTTTAATATTAACTTACCTGTGAAGTACAAACTTTTGATTAAATAAAACAAATTTCCATATTATTTTTACATGTAGTTAAATCCAAAACAATTACCTAGAACTTGATGCTATCCCTACTCATTTTTATCAATTTAATGAAAGAAGAATAGGTAACATAAACTTATGTAAAAGGGATCTTGTTTTGACCTGGGATTTTTAGTCTGCTTTCTCAGCTCACACACATATATAGGATTTGAGTTTCAGTGTATTTTTAACAATAATAAATTAATATTATTAATATTAATATGAATAATAAATTGTTATTGTCTTCATATACACATTGCTATATAATATGCATATGTATGTACATATATAATCAAATATATTTAAACACACAGTTGTATGTTGTGTGAAGACTGAAACAATGAAGCAGCAAAAATTAACATTGATTTTTCTCAGTCACCGTTTCTATGGAAACATGACAGCAAAGAGAAATACATAACACCTGAACCCCTTTGCAGTAACACTGGTATAATTTTCCCACTCATTTCTTGACAAAAGCAGTAGTACTGCTCAGGCTTAGGCTTTCAAAATTATGGTTTCAGGACCCAAGCTAATGGCTCATTTAGAAACCACCTCCTTTCTCTTTTAAAACAAATTCAATTTTTTCTTATAGTGAATTTATTTTTAAGTTTCTCCTCGAAAAATGTATTAAGCCATTCGTAATATAATACCCATGATTATGGTCTATGAACAGATACCATGCCTGTAACTGCCTGAAACAATGTCAGGCAGAGTGTGTTCAAAATTGTTTTAAATTCAGTTTTAAATGGTGAACATTTAATATATTTCTTGATGGTAATATAAAATGACTCGATTTTTGAAGTGAAAATTGAATGTATTTTGAAAGAAAAGCTGCAAAATAAATATGTCTTTACATTAAGCATATAAGTATCTAGCACGGGTAAGAATTGAGTATATTAAATGCTTTATTTACCAGGTACCATAAATGTTATACTTAAAAAGAAAATCTTTTAAAAGAACTATAATATAATCAAGAAATTTATCATTAAAACTTGTGCATCTATTTTTCATCTTGATTCAGAAAGCATTTTGATATCTTGCCTAGAACGTAGTCCTGACATTTCTGGCTTTGTTATGTCCCAAAATCTTTTTAGAAATTTCAGCTGATTTAACAGAAAAATAATAAATATCTCACAATTATTAGATATTAACTATATATCAGATATCACTGAATTAATTTAAAACATACCTCATTTAGTCTTCAATACAATTTTGTGAGGTAGGAAGTATCTTTATTGTCCTTTTAGGTATTTTATATAATATAGTTAAAACTTATGGAGCTGTGATTAAGATTGTGGGCTCCAAAATCAAAAGATCTTATAGGGAAATGGCTCCACCATGCTGCCCTGATGAGCTTGTACATATCCATATTTGCCACATAAACAAAGGCTTGCCCCACAAATTAATCTGAGTCTTGGTGGGACACCTGTGACCCTCTGGAAACATGAAAGGGTGTGAGGTTTGTGAGGAGCTTCCCGGAAGCTGCCTCTCTCTCGTTTCCTAACTTCCTGGGTTGCTGTCAAGCGACAGTTTCTTACTGCCTCCCATTTCTGATGAGTATGACACTTTCTGCCATGTCCCCTCAAGCTATTGTTGCAGACTATAAAACTCTATAGCAGTAGTATACAACTATATAATTGTACTTAGCATACAATTGGGTCCTCAGCAATGGGGTGTTCCGCAACTCATGTTGCTTTGCCACCTGGCTCTTGTTGCTTTGATGACATTCTTTTGTGTATATAAGACTAGCATCTGGGAGCTGACACCCTTGGCTGCTCATCCTTTCACATGAGTAATAAACTGACTGAACCATTATACCTTTACTGGACAAATCAGTCAAGACTTGCTTTGCTGAGTGTGCTTGACAAGTTTCAAGTTTCCAATCCTTTTAGACAACTTATCTTTCCGTTGATAAGAGTAACAATTACTTCATAGGATTGTTGTGAGGATTAAATGCTGAAAAGCTGAAAAGAATATCCATACTCCATTTATATTGGCTATTAATATTATAATATTTATATTTCATCCAGGGTCACATAGTGAACAAGTGACATTATAGGAATTTAGTTCCAGATTTCTTGAAAGGCAAAGCCTATTCTTTTAACTACTATTCCCAGCAAATTACGATCTTTACTACTGCATACATGTATCTATCTGTCCCATTCCAAACTATCAAAGCTTTTCTAGTTACAAAACTTATTTAAATAGGTTTGGTATTTTTAGTTTGAAGAATACTCGAGATAATTATTTGTTATCTATTGCTATATAACAAATCATCCCCAAATTTAGTGGATTTAAAAACCAATAAACATATTGTCCTAGTTTCTGTGGGTCAGGTTTTCAGGACTGGCTTATCTGGGCACCTTCTTTCTTTTTCTTTCTTTCTTTCTTTCTTCCTTCCTTCCTTCTTCCTTTCTTTTTTTAAAATTAATTAATTAATTTATTTATTTTTGGCTGTGTTGGGTCTACGTTTCTGTGCGAGGGCTTTCTCTAGTTGTGGCAAGCGGGGGCCACTCTTCATCGCTGTGCATGGGCCTCTCACTGTCATGTCCTCTCTTTTTGTGGAGCACACACTCCAGACATGCAGGCTCAGTAGTTGTGGCTCACGGGCCAAGTTGCTCTGCGGCATGTGGGATATTCCCAGACCAGGGCTCGAACCCACATCCCCTGCATTGGCAGGCAGATTCTCAACCACTGTGCCACCAGGGAAGCCTTTCTTCCTTCCTTCCTTCCTTCCTTTCTTTTTCTTTCTTTCTTTCTTTCTTTCTTTCTTTCTTTCTTTCTTTCTTTCTTTCTTTCTTTCTTTCTTTCTTTCTTTCTTTCTTTCTTTTTTTCTCTCTTTCTCTCTTTCTCTCTTTCTCTCTCTCTCTTTCTTTCTTTCTTTCATTTCTCTCTCTCATATTCCATTGTGTCTGCCAAAATGTTATTTCATGAAATTTTCTCTATTAGTTTGAATAAATTTAGGGTTTGCAAACTATAGTCCAAGGGCCAAATCCTGCCCAATATCCATTTTTTATTGACCATGAATATAGCCATGATATGTATTGTCTATGGATGCTTTCTCATTACAAAGGTAGAATATATATCCTCTTGGCATATGAAGCTAAAATATTTACTATCTGGTCCTTTGAAGGGAAAAAAAAAAGTTTGAATAAATGAATCTAACTCAAGGCAGAAAGGAACCTTAGAGGTCATCTGATAGTTCACTCTCTTATACCTTCATACTGTGAGATTTGAGGTTGCTTAAGCCTTGTTCTGTGGTTCTTAGTCAGTTATTTGTCCATGAGGGCCACTACACTAAATTTATGCTACTTATTATTCATATAGGCAGTCTAACCAATTGAGATGAGTCAGTAATAACTTACTTCAGCTTTTATATTATCTCAAGAGGATATTCCATTCAATATACATAAAGCATGAATATTCCTTGTTAATCATGCACTGATTATTTTTCATCTAGTATCATCCATCCCCTATGGTATGCCAAGATCAGTGCCAGTAACTAAGGGTATAATCAGTAAGTCTCAGTTTCTGGGATCTCCATGGCCTGCAGGAAAAAAGATATATTTACAGAGCTAATTATTACAAAGCATAGTGTGTGCTCTACCATTTGAGCTACATTAAAGAGCTACGTAAACAAAGTAATACTGCATGGAATTTGAGGTTACGGAGAACTATTATGTAGGGTCTTATGGATAAGGTCTAAGGCTGTGAAACTGGAACCATAGCAAGAATTTCACTAAAAATTTGAGCAAATTTGCATGAGTGTGAAGTCCTCGAGGCAGAGATGTCTGCAGGGGTTGACAAGAAGAAGCTCATAAGCCCATAATGTTTTATGATGAAGTGTGCATGACACATCAATTTTTTTTTTAAGTTAGGGTTTATAATTTCATCAGATTTTCCAAAAATCTGTGATGAAAACTTAAGAGTAATGGTTACATGGTGGTAGAAATGGATAGAAACACCCGCCCACCATCATATAATAGAAGAGAGAGATTAAAAATGCATATTCTAAAGAGATATTACTGTATTTGTCACATTATCATCGCTAACATACAAGGCATTTTGATAACCTTTAAATTTGATGTTAAAAATGTAGGGTGCATTGATAATAGTCAAAGTGTGTTATTCTTATTGCTACTATATGTTTAATGTAGTGTATCTGATAGTTTAATTTTTTAGAACAGATTTGGATTAGAAAGGCTGAGGCCTAAACTCTAGGGTCAACTTGCTTAAATTCTAATCTTAGATCTGCCCTTTACTACCTGTGTGGTAGGTAGCTTCTGAAATGGCCCCCACGATCCAGCCTCTTAGCATTCACACCCTTATAGCTCACTTGGGTGTGAGTTGGACCTAGTGACTTCCTTCTAACAAATGAATATAGCAAAAGTGATGGCATGTCACTTTTGAAATTTGGTTACAAAGACTGAGATTTTCATCTTGCTGATATATTTCCTCTCTCTGGCTCTTCTTGCTTTCAATGATGAAGCAAAGTGTCATGTGGTAAACTCACCTTTAGAGGGGACCAAGTGTTAAGGACCAGAAAATGTCCTCTGGCCAACAGTCAGCAATAAACCAAGGCTCTCAGTCCAACATCCATGAGGAAATGAATCCCACCAATAATCAACTGAGTGAGCTTGGAAGTGGGTCCTTCCCCAATTAAGTTGTTATGACTGCACCTCTAGCTGACATCTTGATTCCAGCCTGTGGGAGACCCTGACACAGAAGACCAAGCTAAGCCACACTCCTATTATGACCTACTGAAACAGAGAAAATAAATGTTGCTGTTTTGAGCCACTATATTTGGGGGCTAATTTGTTGTGTAGCAATAGATAACTAATATAGATTTTGTTACAATATAGGACTGGGGCAATGTCATAACAAATACGTCAATATTTGGCACTGGCTTAGCAACCAGGAAGTGGACAAAGATTGGAAGGACAGGCAGTGGACAGAGGTTGAATAGATTTTGAGTGGCATATTAGAGAAAGCCCAAATTATCTTTAACAGAACATTAGTAAATTATAGACATTAAGGATATTGTCAGTGCGAGCTTAAAAGGAACTGAGAAACATGTTATGCAAAACTGGAGGAAGAAAGATCCATGTTATATGGTGTCCAAAAATTTATTGACACCATCATCTGCACTTATGTGGAAATCAGAACTATGACTAATAAACGTTGATTTAAGCAAGGAGATTTCCAAATAAAATGTTGAAGGAGTTACTTGTTTTCTTCTTGCTGCTTATTATAAACGGGAAGAGGAGAGAAATAAATTAAGGAACAGACTGTGTGGTAGACAGAATTCTAAGATGACTCTCTAAGGCCAAAACCCTTGTAAAATCTTCTCCATTTGGGTGTGACTAGGATTTGTGAATGTGATAGATGTCACCACTATGATTAAATTATGTGGCAAAGATGGCAGGAATGTGCAGATGTAATCAAGGTCCCTAATCAGATGACTTTGTGTTAATAAAGAGGGAGATTATCCTCGGTGGGCTTGAGCTAATCGGGTAAAATCTTTCAAACAGGGTAAAGTGTCCACAAGATCTTCTTCCTGGCTTTAAGGGAAGCAACCAGTCACGTGGTGAACTGTCTCTGAATAGGAGTGGGTCAAGGATCTAAATGCCTCAGTCCTACAACCATAAAGAACTGAGTTCTTCCAACAACTTGTATAAGCTATGGCTTTTTGTTCCCCTCTCCATTTTGTTCCCCTCATCCCCCTTCTCTACATCTCCAGAGGATGTGCCTTGGTTGTGTTCTGTCATCTTGCTCAGTTGAGTAAGGGCTCCCCCAATTCTTGGGTATGAGTCTGTACCGGTTACTGCTGTCAGGTTTATTGTCTCTCTGCACATAGTCTGCTTTGGTCTAGTATCACTTCGCTGTTCCTGGTCGCACCCAAGACAAGGTGAATTTTCAAAACCACCTAAGTTTCTTTCCTCTACTCAAATAAACCGCTTTCCTCTCTGTGGTCTTAGGGCTGCCTTCTGGGTAATTTTAGGAAACAGCTGTTTCTGTTCTGGGATCTGCAGGCATCTCTTAATGCAGTAACTGCTCAAGCTATGGTCCTAGCCCACACCTTGCCCTCACAATTATGGAATGGAACAGAATAGATAATATTTTGTATGATCTCCAGAGGAGACTAATAGAAAGTAAAACATAAAATAAAACACTTAAAATATTACTCCACTACTCATGAAATGAACCAAAATTTAGGATTAAAGAATGGGAAGTTTGTAATATATTAGGGCTATCAGAGAGCAACGAAATCATTTAAACATAGAACCAACTCTAATTAATTATTAAAATATGTATACAATTCATAATTCTTTAAAAAAAGATATGTATTTCCAAGTAAATAAATAATATGTCAAAACCCAAGCTTATAACCAATACACATTGAGTAGGAAAAGCCTACTCAGTCAAGTGATATGTGTTAGCATCTTCTAAGATCTATGCACATTTCTAGGGGTTGGAACTAGTGTGATTATAAGACTTTGATCCTTATTCTAAGGAGCTTGCCTTCTAATGGGGAAAGACATCAAAATTCTTTTAATAAATACAATGGATTAGGTACCAATATGTGCCGCAGGATTATATGATAAAGAATGAGTGGGAGCTACTCTAGCTAGTTTGATAAGGGATGATTTTTCTGAGGTAGAGATTTACATTCATTCATGATTCTTAATACAGTTAATATTTATGGAATACCCAACAGTACAATACAGTTAATATTTATGGAATATCCAAGATGATCCAAACAAAATTCTAGATAGACAAAAGAAGAAATCTTTTTAGGAAAATAATGACCAAATTTCAGAACACTAATATCAAATGATCCTCTGTCAGGGGAGCCACGCTTCTGGAAGTCAGTGGGTCCATAGGAGCCTTACTCTAGTGACCACAGGATCGCCCCTGAAAGTCTGTCAGTCCCTAAACACTCCTGCTTATAAATGTTCACCAATGCTTGAATCCCTAAGCTAACAAAAACTTTGTATAGGATAGGCTCTGGCTCTGTACTGGAAGACTGCACTTGTGTGAAAATGGTTATAGATCACCACTTCAGTATTTTAACTCTGATCAGCAACAGATCACTTTCAAGCACTTCACATCTGATCCTGATGCTTCAGTAACTGACATGTGAGGCTACAGTGAGAAGACTGCTGTCTGTGACTGCTGCCTGTGCTGTCAGTGTCCCAACAGACACTGAATCTGCCAGCACCTTAACTTGGACTTCCTAGCCTTCAGAACTGGTATTGTGCTCTGGCTGGGTGTCAGTCCTGAGCCTCTAAGCTGGGATAGCTGAGATCAGGACATTGCTCCACCAGAGACATCCCAGCCCCATGTAATATCAAACAGCGAAAACTCTTGCAGAGATCTCCATCTCAATGCTAAGACCTAGCTCCACTCAACAACCAGCAAGCTACAGTGCTGGACACCCTATAACAAACAACTAGCAAGACAGGAACACAACCGCACCCATTAGAGGAGAGGCTGCCTAAAATAATAATAAGTTCACAGATGCCCCAAAACATACCACCAGATGCAGTCCTGACGACCAGAAAGACAAGATCCAGCCTCATACACCAGAACACAGGCATCAGTCCCCTCCACCAGGAAGCCTACACAACCGACTAAACCAAACTTACCCACTGGGGGAAGACACCAAAAACAATGGGAACTACAAACCATTTCAGCTCTCTTGTGTTGTTTACACTGTCTGTTTCCCATACTAGGGTGCATTTTTTTTTATTAAGACTTTATTTTTTAGAACAGTTATAGTTTTACAACAAAATTGTGGGGAAGGTATAGAGATTTCTTGTATATCCACTGCCTCCATAAATGGATAACCTCATCCATTATTAACATCCCCACCAGAATGGTACATTTGCTGCAATTGATGAACCTACTATGACCCATTATAGTCACCCACGAAGAAATAGAAAATATAAACAGACAGATCACAAGCACTGAAATTGAGACTGTGATTAAAAATCTTCCAACAAACAAAAGCCCAGGACCAGATGGCTTCACAGATGAATTCTATCAAACATTTAGAGAAGAGTTGACACCTATCCTTCTCAAAATCTTCCAAAATATAGCAGAGGGAGGAACACTCCCAAACTCATTCTATGAGGCCACCATCACCCTGATACCAAAACCAGACAAAGATGTCACCAAGAAAGAAAACTACAGGCCAATATCACTGATGAACATAGATGCAAAAATCCTCAACAAAATCCTAGCAAACAGAATCCAACAGCACATTAAAAGGATCCTACAACCTGGTCAAGTGGGGTTTATCCCAGGAATGCAAGGATTCTTCAATATACAAAAATCAATCAATGTGATACACCGTATTAACAAATTAAGGAGAAAAAATATATGATCATCTCAAGAGATGCAGAAAAAGCTTTCGACAAAAAAATTCAACAACCATTTATGATAAAAACTCTCCAAAAAGTAGACATAGAGGGAACTTACCTCAACATAATAAAGGCCTTATATGACAAACCCACAGACAACATCATTCTCAGTGGTGGAAAACTGAAACCATTTCCTCTAAGATCAGGAACAGGACAAGTTTGTCCACTCTCACCACTATTATTCAACATAGTTTTGGAAGTTTTAGCCACAGCAATCAGAGAAGAAAAAGAAATAAAAGGAATCCAAATCGGAAAAGAAAAGTAAAACTGTCACCATTTGCAGATATGATAGTGTACATAGAGAATCTTAAAGATGCTACCAGAAAACTACTAGAGTTAATCAATGAATTTGGTAAAGCAGCAGGATACAAAATTAGTGCACAAAAATCTCTTGCATTCCTATACACTAATGATGAAAAATCTGAAAGAGAATTTAAGGAAACACCCCCATTTACCATTTCAACAAAAAGAATAAAATACCTAGGAATAAACTTACCTAAGGAGACAAAAGACCTGTATGCAGAAAACTATGACACTGATTAAAGAAATTAAAGGTGATACAAACAGATGGAGAGATATACCATGTTCTTGGATTGGAAGAATCAACATTGTGAAAATGACTAAACTACCCATAGCAATGTACAGATTCAGTGCAATCCCTATCAAACTACCAATGGCATTTTTCATGGAACTAGAACAAAAAATTGCACAATTTGTATGGAAACACAAAAGACCCCGAAAAACCAAAGCATTTTTGAGAAAGAAAGAAAAACGGAGCTGGAGGAATCAGGCTCCCTGACTTCAGACTATACTACAAAGCTACAGTAATCAAGACAGTATGGTACTGACAGAAAAACAGAAATATAAATCTGATAGAAAGCCCAGAGATAAGCCCACGCACATATGGTCACCTTATTTTTGATAAAGGAGGCAAGAATGTACAATGGAGAAAAGACAACCTCTTCAATAAATGGTGCTGGGGAAACTGGACAGCTACATGTAAAAGAATGAAATTAGAACACTCCCTAACACCATACACAAAAATAAACTCAAAATGAATTTAAGACCTAAATGTAAAGCCAAACACTATAAAACTCTTAGAGGAAAACACAGGCAGAACACGCTACGACATAAATCACAGCAATATCTTTTTTGACCCACCTGCTAGAGCAATGGAAATAAAAACAAACAAATGGGACCTAATGAAACTTAAAAGCTTTTACACAGCAAAGGAAACCATACACAAGATGAAAAGAGAACTCTCAGAATGGGAGAAAATATTTGCAAATGAACCAACTGACAAAAGATTCATCTCCAAAATTTATAAGCAGCTTATGCAGCTCAATATGAAAAAAAAACAAATAACTCAATCCAAAAATGGGCAGAAGACCAAAATAGACATTTCTCCAAAGAAGATAGACAGATAGTCAACAAACACATGAAGGAATGCTCAAAATCACTAATCATTAGAGAAATGCCAATCAAAAGTACAATGAGGTATCACCTCACACCAGTCAGAATGGCCATCATCAAAAAATCTACAAACAATAAATGCTGGAGAGGGTGTGGAGAAAAGGGAACCCTCTTGCACTGTTGGTGGGAATGTAAATTGATACAGCCACTATGGAGAACATTATGAAGGTTCCTTAAAAAACTATCAATAGAACTACCATACTACTCAGCAATCCCACTACTGGGCATATATCCTGAGTAAACCATAATTCAAAAAGAGTCATGTACCACAATGTTCGTTGCAGCTCTATTTACAACAGGCAGGACATGGAAGCAACCTAAGTGTCCATGAACAGATGAATGGATAAAGAAGATGCGGCACATATATACAATGCAATATTACTCAACTAGAAATAGAAACAAAATTGAGTTATTTGTAGTGAGGTGGATGGACCTACAGTCTGTCATGCAGAGTGAAGTAAGTCAGAAAGAGAAAAACAAATACTGTATGCTAACACATATATATAGAATCTCAAAAAAAAATGGTTTTGAAGAACCTAGTGTCAGGACAGGAATAAAGACATAGACGTAGAGAATGGACTGGAGGATAGGGGAGGGGGAAGGGTAAGGTGGGACGAAGTGAATGAGTGGCATGGACATATATACACTACCAAATGTAAAATAGATAGCTAGTGGGAAGAAGCAACATAGCACAGAGAGAACAGCTCGGTGCTTTGTGTCCACCAGAGGGGTGGGATAGGGAGGGTGGGAGGGAGATGCAAGAGGGAGGGGATATGGGAATATATACATACATACATATATATATATATATATATATATATATATAGCTGATTCGCTTTGTTATAAAGCAGAAACTAACACACCATTGTAAAGCAATTATACTCCAATAAAGATGCTAAAAAAAAAAGATTCACATTAAGGATAGAACAATAAGCATATTATTATTACTATATTCTAACCCCTTTATTTTTAGAGTATCAGCACCACTCCCAAAAAATTAACTTCACAACAGTTTCTTGGTTCCATGATTTTGCGGGGAGAAAAACAAAACTCCCTGGGTGATACCTATTATTCCTGTATTCAACTTCCTCTTCTCCTTCTCTTCCTCCTCCTCTTCCTCCTTCTTCTTCAGTCTATCCTCTTGGATAGATGGGTTGAAGAATTATGTACCCCTAAAATGTTGCATTCTAACCCTCAGTACTTGTGAGTGTGATCTTACCTGGAAATAAAGTGTTTGCAGATGATCAGGTTAAGATGAGGTCCTTAGGGTGGGCCCTAATCTAATATGATTGAGTCCTTATAAAAAGGGGAAATTTAGGGGCTTCCCTGGTGGCCCAGTGGCTGAGAGTCCGCCTGCCGATGCAGGGGACACGGGTTCATGCCTCGGTCCGGGAAGATCCCACATGCCACGGAGCAGCTGGGCCCGTGAGCCATGGCCACTGAGCCTGCGCGTCCAGAGCCTGTGCTCCGCAATGGGAGAGGCCACAACAGTGAGAGGCCCGTGTAAAAAAAAATAAAATAAAAAGGGGAAATTTACACACAGAGACGGATGCCTAGAGACAGAAGACCATGTGAAGACACAAGGAGAATGGCAGCTACCAGCCAAGGAACATCTGAGGGTACAAGAAACTAGGAACACTTTGAAACCATCAAGATGCCAGTTTTATCCTATGGACACCCAGGGAGGAAAGTGGTGGGAGGAGGGGGTGGTGGGACGCACTGGGAGATTGGGATTGACACATACACACCAATAAGCATAAAATAGACAACCAATAAGAACCTGCTGTATAAAAAAACAAACAAAACAAAATTCAAAAAAAGATGCCAGTTTTCTGTTCTGTATGTTTACTTTGTGGTTCCCTACGTACCCCAACATCCATTCACATCCTTTACCTCCTTTTTCCCTACTTTTTTATGAGTCAGATTTTGGTTTTCTGAAAGTCTGAAGGTTACCTTCATTACAATAAGCATATTATTAAATGCTTTTAACTGTAAAATATATATATATGTATATATATATATATATATATATATATCTCAAAAGATTGATACATGCCATTCATTACAGATTTGTCCAAACCTATAGAATGTACAACACCAAGAGTGACCCCTAGTGTAAATTACAGACTTTGGGTGACTATAATGGGTCATAGTAGGTTCATCAATTGTAGCAAATTTACCATTCTGGTGGGGACGTTAATAATGGATGAGGTTATCCATTTATGGGGGCAGTGGATATATAAGAAATCTCTATACCTTCCCCACAATTTTTTTGTAAAACTAAAACTGTTCTAAAAAATAAAGTCTTAATAAAAAAAGATGCACCCTAGTATGGGAAGCAGACAATGTAAACAATACCAGAGAGCTGAAGTGGAAGAGAGGTTTAGGAGTTGGCATTTTATAGAGGGTGGTTTTATATTGAGGGTATTATCTTGTATACTTGATATCTGAATAATGAAGAGGTAGTACAAGCAAATTTCTAAGGAGCTTTCTAGGAAGAAGGATAGACAAGTACAAAGGCCTGAATATGTGGCTTGAACACGTGGAATAAGCCTCGTGTTTAATGAGTAGAAAGAGCTCTGTTGTATCTCCAGCTTAGTGAACAAGGGGAAGAATAGAGGTAAGTTGAGGTCAGAAAAGTAGGCAGAGCCAAACCATTTTTCATCCAAGAGCTGGAAGAGTGTGTGTGTGTGTGTGTGTGTGTGTGTGTGTGTGTGTGTGTGTGAGAGAGAGAGAGAGAGAGAGAGAGAGAGAGAGAGGATGGTGGCAGGGCTTCTTTATTGATGTAATAAACTATCATGAGGAGGAAGAGAAAGATCAATGGTACATTGTGCCTGAGGTCAAAGATATCAAACATCCTATAATGTGTGAGACAGATCCTTTACATAAAATGATTACTGCAAAATACTAATATTGCCCCTATTGAGAAACACTGAGCCTTGTGTGCCATAATGAGAAGTTTTGAATTTTTTTTTCTGTTTGAAATAGAAAGTAATGGAAAAAGATTTATCCTGGGAGGGAAATGATCTTGGAAAGAGTAAGTTCATCAGGGCTGCTATATGGAGGCTGCAATGCAGGACAAGTAGCTGTTACACAGTTCAGGTGGGTGATAGTGATGGCTTGTATTGGGTATACAGCAGTGAGGATGTGGGAAAGTGTTTAGTTTAGGGCTGTGTGTGTGTGTGCGCGTGCGTGTGGGTGTGTATAAAAGTAATCAAAGATCATCACTCTCTTGCCTCCTATTTTAGGCTTCTTTAAATTCCTCTACTCTACTCTCTTCAGTTGACCAATGAGTAAAAAGAATGCAAGAAAGTGACAAAAAAATTTTAAGGAGCCATCATGAAAGTGGCCTATATTACTTCCACATATATTCCTTTAGCTAGAACTCAGTTATATGACCAATACAACTTGCAAAGTAGGCTAGGAAATGAGGAGGAACCACAGACATGTGAGAGAACAATTTATTCTGCCAAAATGAGACCAGAATCCACTTCTAAGTATAATAACTCAAGATATTTTTACATATGTACAAAAGTATATTCACTGCAGCATTGTTACAATAGTGAAAATTTGGAAACAACTGAAATATGCTTGAGCAGGTGAGTGAATGATTAAAATATGACATATTTACAAAATGGAATATTGTGTAGAGTTAAAATGAATAAATTAGACACCTATGGACATATATAATATGGACATCTTGAAAATAAAATGCAGAGTGCATAAAGCTAGATGTACTATGATACATTTTCAATAACACCATTTGTAAAAATGTTAAAAGCAGGGAAATAAATATTTTATTATGTAATAACTATTTTTAAAATAGTTATTTTGGAATTACAAATATCGAATCAATAATATTAGTGGCATCTAGTGAAGAAGGAGTAGTTGCTGGAAAGGAACCAAAGTGCACTTCAAATGTATCTGTAATGCTTTACTTCTTCAATTGTTTTGAAGAAAATATGCAAAATAAATAAAGTGAATTTAATGTTATTTAGTTAATTAAAATACCATCAAAATATACAAATAAATGCCAAGTTACCTTCTCAATACAACTTATTACCAAAAACAAATTTTTTAAAAAATCCGACAGACTTACTGCTTTTTCTAAAAGTTAATTATAGAATTGATCATATATATTGAATATTTCTGTTAAGTGATTTGTTTTCTATGTAAAGTTTGACTATCTAAGGATAAAAAGAGTTGTTTCAGAAAATCCACCTTTCTAATCAAGTGTTTCTATTCTTCTAATTAAAATCTTATCCTACATTGTTTTAAAGTTCCCTAAGAAGGAAAAAAAATGTAAACGTTACAATTCATCAGAAATAAACTTTCCTTTAGTGTGTGATCACCATTCTGAGCAGTTAAACTAATGTAAACAGTAAGTCAAAAATTTCAGTTTGTAGATTATGTTATCTTGAGTCTGCTGTTGAGAACATTTATACCTCACATTTCACTTCATTTCCTAGACTCTGCAACTGTTTTGGACTACATTTTTGTTCCCACCCCACAAAATCCATATGTTGAAATGCTAACTCCCCAGTGGGATGGTATTAGGAGGTAAGGTCTTTGGGAGTTAATTAGGTTTAGGTGAGGTCATGAGAGTAGAGCTCCAACTATGAGATTAGTGTCCTTATGAGAGAAAAAGACCAGAGCACCTTCTCTTGGCCATGTGGGAAACAGCGAGAAGGAACTCTCCACAATCCAGGAAGAAGGCGCTCATCAGAACTGCACCAGGCTGGCACTGTAATCTGGGACTTCCAGCCTCCAAAACTGTGAGAAATAAGTGTGTGTTGTTTAATCCAGTGAAACTACGGTATTTTGTTACAGTAGCCTAGAGCCAACTAATACAGGGACCAAGAATAAATGATTGGGAAAGTCACTTTTTTTGCAAACAAGCAAAATTAATATATCATGAAACACTGCTGAAGAAAATTGAATTCAGTGCCTTGGCAGACTCCCAAATAACTGTTCTATTTTAAGCAACAACTCAGTGAACCACTTAACCTACAAGAAAGGAAAGAGACTCAAGTAAATTTTTATAATAAACATAATTATAGTATCCTGTTGTTACAACTCAAAAAAAAAACAGTAAAAAGTTAATCACAAAATGCTACCATTACTGTATTCAGTCTGATAATTCAGCAATGGTAATAGCATAAGAATTGATGAATAAAAGTAAACAGACTTCTTATTCTTATGTTAACAGAATTTTCAAATCATTGCATTTTTTTTAGCCCAGGTGCATAAAAATGTAGAAACGTTACTTTGTTTGAGTAACTACATAATATGTACAACAAATTTTCTTCCTAGAATGAGCACTTGAGTCAAGGGTAAATGAGATGATCACATGGGACAAGAAATGAGATGAAGCTTAGGAAGAGTTAAGACTCAAAAATTAGGTGGTTTCAGCAAAAGAGTGAGAATCATAAATAGAATTAGTTTCTAAGATAGCAAGGGGGTGAGATTCAGGGGTAACATGAAACTCATGAAAGTAAGGTTCAGATATGGTTTGAAATTAGGGACTTAGGGAAAACACGGGGAAGCAACAGGCTCTACTGAGAGGCAGGAGTAGATGCAGAAACAGGTTAATTTCTAATAATTGGTAAGGATACATGTGGTGAACATTCCTTTAGAATAAGACACAATATATTTTGGGCTGCACTAAGATATCCCTAATACCAAACAGCCATGGCACAACTGCTATGTCATGCACCCTGTTCCTTGATTTTGCATCTATACGTGGAGGCCAAGTCTACAGATAAATCTGGCAGAGTCAGAATAAAACAACACTGACTTCTGGATCTGCTAAAATGGAATAAGCACAGTCAACCCAATCTGTTTCACTGATTACAAATAAAAATTCTGGAAACATTGCATAAGACAGATCTGAGAACTCCGAAAAGTAAATAAAAGCAAGCAGATTAGGGAGGGAATTCAAGATTCGAAGTATGTCGATGTAACAATGACTTTCCTATTTGTTTGTTGATTTCCCCTTCCCATTATCTCCTGACCTAGACTAGAAGAACCCAAATTCCAGAATGGCATATGTGGGAAGGACAGAAAGTTCTCCAAAAAATAACTCTTATTTCTGGTCAGAGAGTAAGGAGTGGGCCCCCTGTGGAAGAATAGTGCAGAAAGTCCTTATTTAACTTTTTTTCTATTTTTGCCCTGCTGAATCTGTCCTGAGGCAAGACCCAGGCATGAAACTGCACTTTTTTGAAGGAATTGGTGTCTGCACAGGCTCCTAAAACTCTTAAGACTATGTTCCAGGCTGAGTTTGAAGGCCTAACAACCAGGAGATCCAATAGTGTAGTTCCAGTCCAAAACTCGAGACACAGGAAGAGCCCATGTTTCAGTTCAAGTCCAAAGGCAGGAAAAACGATGTCTCAGTTTGAAAGCCTTTGGACAGGAAGAATTCTTCATTGGGGGAGTCAGCTTTTTTGTTCTATTCAGGCCTTCAACTGATTGGATGAGGCCCACTCACATTATGGAAGGCAATCTCCTTTATTCAGTCTACCAGTATAAATGTTAATCTCATCCAAAACACCCTCACAGAAACACCAAGAATGTTTGATGAGTACGTGGGCCCCCATGGCCCAGTCAAGCTGAGACATAAAATTAACCATCACAGGTGTAAAGCACTGTCCAGGTCCCAGGGAAGCCCTGAAGGCACACATATGAATCAGGTGAGGACAGCACTGCAAAGGGCCTTGTCAACTAAAATGGCACAGATGAGCATTGGGACTCGTAGCCTGAACCTAACCAGATTGAGTGCATGCCAAAGAAGGAAACAACATGATCCAGGGGATTACAAAGGTACCAGGGTTTCATTACATGATTTTCAAAATGTCCAGGATATAATAAAACATTACCTGACATGTAAAGAACCAAGAAAATATTTCATGGAATAACTCACAGGAAATGGCAATCAATAGAAGGACATCAAACTCAAAATGGCCCTGATGTTAGAAATATCCAACAAAGACTTTCAAGCAGCTATTGTACTCAGGGGCCATGAAGTATGGGTAAGCACTCATGATACAAATGGAAAAATATTAGTTCTCAGGAAAGAAATAGAAACTATAGAAAAGAACAAAATGAAATTTTATAACTGATAAAGATATAATGCTGGAAATTTTAAAATTCACTGAGGGGATTCTATAGCAGAAAAATGATGATAGAGGAAGGAGTCAGTGAACTTAGAGATCAATAAAAATCAACTAATATGAAAGATAAAAATGTTTGAAAAATAATGGAAAGAGCCTCAGAGACTTGTGGGACAATATTAAAGCATGCATGTTGCCATTAGAATCTGAGAAGGAGAAGAAAAAGAGATTGGTAAGGAAACAATTTTTGATGAAATAATGTCTGAAAACATCCAAATTTGCTGAAAGACATAATTCAACAGATACAAGAAACTCAACAAACCTGAAATACATTAAAATCAAAGAAATCATCTCAGTTATATCATAACTGAACTACTGAAAATCAAATATAAAGAAAAGTCTTAAATCATACAAAAACATGACACATTACATAGAGAGGAATAAGGATTCAAAGATTACAAAGGTTACATACTATATGATTTCATTTATATGACATTCTGGAAAAGTAAAAACTAAGCATAAAGAACAGATCAATGGTTTCCAGGGGTAAGATCTGATGACAAAGGAATAGCGTTAGATAATTTGAAAGTTCTGTTTTATATCTTGATTATGTTGGTGGCTATTTGACTCTATTTTTGTTAAAATTCGTTAAACTCTACACCAAAAATGTGAATTTTACAAGTGTGTAAATTTTAAAAATAAATAACCCATTAAAATACTAGCCTTTCATAATAGCCAACAGCTTTTACCCACTAACATTCTATCAATACCATATATCATTCCTCACACTTGATTATATGCCTCTAACTCCTTTTGGTGGGAAAAGCTGAGTAGAAGACTTTGATGTACACTAGTATCTCACTCTACATATCAGAGAGTGGAGCTATTAAAAGCAAAGCTTGTGAGCCTCTCCTGTAAAGCCAAAGTCAGAGGAGGAATAAAACGTAGGACTCTTCAACATAATAGCAGAGTTATTTCTAAGGTAAGGGCATCACTTTGCTAATTAATATGAAAAATATTACTTCCTAAACAGGAATTTATGTCATTTTACCTTCCTGCAATACAATGGTGCTTCAAAGAAGAATGCAGGGTATAGTCAGAACTCGATGGCAATGGCTTAATCCAGAGCTGCTATTCAGCCAGAATGCAACGATATCAAACTTCTTGCCAAAATACTGTAAAACTTCTGTAACAGTTGGCAAATAACATCTACTCATAACTCTGCAAGTGCCTCATTTTCACCCTAGTCACTCCACCCTTTCTCTAGAACCTCCCCATAATCCAGTAACTAAAGAAGTAACATGTGACACAGTAAGGAAACTCTAAGGACGGCTCCAGCAGCCAGGCTGGGTCTGCTCTCACTGGTCAGTGTCTAAGCCAAGCCAGTGGTTAATTACCTCGATAATGACTCCTGTCCTAGCCTCTCATAGATGCATCTTAAACTTCCTAAAACATGATAGGCCCTTATGTATTAGCAATCTTTCTCCCCTACTGGACATGATGGAGAATAATGTTAACAAATGAAGTAGGCTGAAGTCACAATATGATGTAACCTTGAAAGAAACACCAACCCCTCTGTGATATTTGGATTATGGTAGTGTCCTCAAAGGTGAGGAAGGTGCCCAGTGAATTCTCTGGTTACTCTTCTGTCAAAATCAAGATTCTGCGGAGGATGACTGCCTTATTTTTTTGTCTTCAATCCATAAACCTATCAGGTATTTGAGAAATGCTTATTGAGGGAATGAATTGAAAAATATTGAAAAGAAATATTTCTACTTCTAAAAATAAAAAATATTAAAAACAAACATTTTAAATGACAGAAACACACTGGTCATTAAAAATATGCAATATGTAATGCAGAGAAATAAGTATTTTGTGGTGTTAATAATAAAAATTGCAGTATAAATTATTTTCAGTCTCTATCCTAAATTTGCTGTAGCAGTAATAAATGCAGTTATATAGGATAATTTTACAACTATATTTTATGTTTACATGTGATATTTATATACAGAAAAATCTGTTTGCTACTTAGGATGTGTTTTAACAGCTCTGTTGAGGTATAATTGATACACAAAGAACTGCACACATGTAATCTGTACTACTGAATGAGTCTGGACAGATGCAAACACCCATGAGACTATCACCACAATCAAGGTAATAGATATAACTAATCCTTCCCAGAGTTTCCTTATGTATCTTTGTTTTTTTGTGTGTTTTGTGTGTGTTGTAAGAATACTTAACATGAGATTTACCCTCTTAACAAATTTTTAAATTATTGTATTGTTAACTACAGGCACTACATTGCAGAGCAGATATCCAGAACTTACTTGTTTAGCATAAATGAAACTCGTTACCCATTAGGATTTAAATGAATACTCAACTTATTTATGTTACAAGTTCAAAAATTTAATTTTCCTTGAGCCTCAAGTATACTGTATAAATAGTATTCTATTCATAAATCTAGTAAATTTTAACAATTAATTTCAACAGTATCCTTAATATTTACCAAATCAAACCAAATCCCCTTAATTAATTGTTTCTACTTATAAATTTATAAAAATTCCTCAAGCCTCACTACAAGCAAAATTGTTCACTCTTTAAAAAAATCACATTGTTTCATAAATTAAATCAACTGTAAAATTAAAATTCTTCTATCATTCCAATATAATTAACAAATTTAGTACAATTCTTACACATCTTTCAACTAAATGTCAAAAATTTTAAATTTGTCAGCATTTACATTGGAACTATAAAGCACATCTGTTAAACATTTTATAAGACCACATTATCTTACCTATTTTAAATGCCAAATATATGCAAATTGTTCCTAAACTTAGTATAGCATTATTAATGCTGTGATTTAAAAAATTTTAATCACTACAGTTACTTCTAGTACTTCCCTTGGTTTGACATTCACTCAACCACTAAGTGAACATTGATATCATTTCAAATGAATTGATATCACTATCCTGAGAATTTGTGGTTATCATCTTAAATTCACTGACTGTATGTACTTAAGAGCCATATATTTTCAGCAAGGAAGTGGGGTAAAATACAGAGTTTTTATCCAGAGAGTCTTATGGCCTCACTGATCCTTGTTTCCATAGTTGCTACAAAAAAAAAAAGAAAAAAGAAAAAGGATTTAATGTAGGTCCATCAAAGGGAGTTACAGCAGCTCACCTTCTTATTTAATTTTCATCATAATCTAATTCTTTTATCTGACTTTTGTAAACAGAAGTCTGTGACCTCCTATTCAAAGTATTGAAAACTTCCTTCATCCATTCTCTAAGAACATACCAAAATGTGGTGCTGGCATAAAGACAGACATACACATCAAGAAATAGAATTGAGTGTCCAGAAATAAACCCATAAATCTATGGTGAAGTGATTTTCAACAAGGGTGACAAAACCACTCAATGGGTAGAGTAGTGTTTTCAATAAATAGTGTGAGGAAAAATGGTTAATCGTATTCAAAAGAATGAAATTGGGAGTTTGAAATTGACATGTACACACTGCTATATTTAAAATGGATAACCAACAAGGACCTACTGTATAGCACAGGGAACTCTGCTCAATATTATGTAACCACCTAAATGGGAAAATAATTTGAAAAAGAATAGATACATGTATATGTATAACAGAATCACTTTGCTGTACATCTGAAACTAACACAACATTGTTAATTAAATTTACTCCAATATAAAATAAAAAGTTAAAAAAATAAAGAAATTGGACCCCTACCTCATATAACATTCAAAAATTAGCTCAAAATAAATCAAAAACCTAAATAAAAATATAGCATGAACACTTGTGACCTTGGATTAGGCAATAGTTTCTTAAAATAACACCAAAAGCACAAGCAATCAAAGGAAAAAATATGGATAAAGTTGACTTCATCAAACTTTAAATCTTTTGTGCTTCAAAAGATACTATCAAGAAAGTGAAAAGACAACCAACACAATGGGTGATATTTGTAACATCTGCAAATCATATATGTCATAAAGCACTTGAATCTAGAATATATAAAGAATACTTACAACTCAATAATAAAAAGACAAAAATCAAATTAAAAAGTGGACAAAGGGTATGAATAGGTATTTCTTCAAAGAAAATATACAAATGGCTAATACATACAGAAAAAGATGCTTACCATCATTAGTCTTTAGGAAAATACAAACTACAATGAGATACCACCTCATACCCACTTTAATCAAAATGACATACAGTGTTTGTGAGGATGTGGGGAAATCAGAACTTTTGTGCATTGCTGGTAGGAATATAAAATTGTGCAGCTACTGTAGAAAAGAGTTTGGCAGTTCCTCAAAAAGTTAAACATTAGGGTTAACATGTGACCCAGCAATTCTACTTCTAAGTATTGAAACATATCCATGAGACTGGAAACATATATCCACACAAAAACTTGTACACATATGTTCATAGCAGAATTACTCTTAAGAGCAAAAAAGTAGAAACAACCCAAATGTCCATGTACAGATGAATAGAGAAACAAAATGTGGTATATCCATAAAATAGAATAGTATTTGGCAATAGAAAGAAATGAAGTATTGGTACATGTTACAGCATGGAAGAACCTTGAAAACTTTATGCCAGTGAAAGAAACCAGACACAAAAGGCCATATATTATATGATTCCATTTATATGAAATATCCAAAATAAAGAAACCCATGGAAACAGAAAATAAATTCATGATTGCCAGGG
Organism: Grampus griseus; assembly: GCF_964374135.1. NCBI lineage: Eukaryota > Metazoa > Chordata > Mammalia > Artiodactyla > Delphinidae > Grampus > Grampus griseus. The sequence continues at coordinate 10,655,947 of NC_139001.1, forward strand.
ACTTGGGGAAAAGGGAATGGGGTGTGACTGCTAATGGGCACAGAGAATATTTCTGGGGTGATAAAATGTTCTGGAATTACAGAGTGGTGATGGTAGCACAACTTTGTGAATATACTAAAAACCACTGAATTGTACATTACAAGTGCGTGAATTTTGTGGTATATGAACTATATCTCCATGAAGGAAAAACAAACAAACAAACTAGACTGGAGAAGTTTGAAGACAAGAGGATAAGAGGAACCAACACTGCTTGAACAGATTAAGATGACCCAATATCAGAGCTACCCACACAGCAGATGACTATGTAACAGCTCTACTCTTTGGAAGCCCTGAGCTTTAGCAACATGGAAATGGAAACCCCTGGTCAATGGTAAGCATCCCTTTGGAACTGTCTGTTCTACGGAAACTGGGGCCCAAAGCAACTCTAGGTCCAGCACACTACAATTAGCACCAAATTTTGGCCATTTCGAAGCAAACCGCTAAGACCTTAAAAATATCTGGGCAGGAGAGATCTCTAACTAAATCCAGGCATGTTGTCATCGAGCCAGACAAGAGCTATAGCTTTTCATAACTTATGCAGTAAATGTTAAAATAATTACATTTTTTTTCCTGTGCACTAGTGACCTACTAACTATAATTGCAGACTTTACTTATTTCTTGATATTTCAATGGCCAAAATTATAGTAATTAGTTTGGTTAAGTTGTCACAGATGTACATTTATGTCTATCTTCACTCAAATGTATTCACAGAAGAAAGTATTTCCAGTAGCCAAGACCTTAAATAATTATTTTTAATCTATCTTCATGTAAATCTAGTTTATAGGCTTTTAATCAACCAGAATGTTTTACGCTTATCCTAAATCTGGAATCTTTTTTTTGTGTGTGGTACGCGGGCCTATCCCTGTTGTGGCCTCTCCCGTTGCGAAGCACAGGCTCCGGACGCGCAGGCTCAGCGGCCATGGTTCACGGGCCCAGCCGCTCCGCGGCATGTGGGATCTTCCCGGACCGGCGCACGAACCCGCGTCCCCTGCATCGGCAGGTGGACTCTCGACCACTGTGCCACCAGGGAAGCCCTGGAATCTTAACTTCAAACACCTACAAGGAATAGGCATGTACTAGTAAGGTTAAAAATAAAAAATTAAGCAGGCAGATGTTGAAGGTCGGAAGAGATGAGAACTGTAATAAAAGAGAGAGCCCATGTCCATCTAAAGGAAACTACTTTATTCAGGTGCAGCTAAGTTAAAAAGAAAAAAATTGCTTAGTATAGACAGATTTCCATTTTTTTAAGGGGTGGAAAGAGTGGGGAATTGTAGAGTTTTATACAGGAAATATGCTTAATTTTTTAAACATTGGATATAGATTTTGAGCTAAGAACAGTAAATATCATATTTTTATTTCAAAAAAATAGATTTTATTTAAGGCCTTTATCCATTGTCAGAAAAACAAAATGGCCTTTGTCTCTAGTACTCCAGATTCTAGATTTCCATATTTCCATATTAGACTTCAGAGACCTTTGATGACACTGTATATTTTTCAAACCTATGCCATCTAATTCCCTGGATGATTGCTCAGTTGTTTACCGGATCCATATCAGGCTTTGTATATTCTGTGTAATTAAATTGAACTAAACCAGGTACTGTCAGCTGGTTGTTATAATACTTTAAAGCTAATTCTTTTAATCAAAATGGCAAGAGTCTAGCATATTTTTAGAGACACAGTTGTTACTCTCTGAATTTCCAACTGGCTAGTATTATTTTCCACCTGAAGTCCATGAAGCATCTCAAAATCAAAATGTGTAAAGAATAATAAATGTTTTGATCATTATATTCCTTTCTGTCTCACTCAATACCATCCACATAGCTCCGTCTCCCTTGCCTTTCTCACTATGCAATCAGTTAAGACATTAATTTTCACTCTGAAATACCTCTCATGTCTGTATCCCCTTCTGCACTGTGAGTACCATAGCAATCAGAACCTTTTTACCTTACATGTGAACAATGAATAACTTCCACATACTTCTTTCCAGCTCCCCACCCAACTATCTACTCTAGGAAGAGAAGTAATCCTGTATCATCTCACTGACTGGTTTACTCTCCTACTCTAAAAGTTTGAGGACTTTCATTACTCATAAAACAAAGACTAAACTCTATAGGGAGGGAAAAAACTTGTATTTTGTGGGTATGCATAATAAAATAACCTCTGGAGTCTGATAGACCTGGGTTCAAATTCTGGGTTCACATTTACTAGAATACCTCCATCAAATTACATTACATAATATCAAACTCCTTGACTATAACTGGACTCAAAGCTTATCTCAGAAGAGGTGGTATAAGGCTCAAATGAGGTAGCCTTTGTGAAGTAGTAACACATCTCAGGTTCTTGGAACTGTTCTGCCAGTAATAAACTAGATCTAGAATCTTATCTCCTCCCCTGGCTTCCGAGGGCTCCTGGTTCACCTTCACAGAGGTCAAATCGTGAGCAAATGTCCTGAAGATAAACCAACAAGATTGTGGATAAGGTGGAATTCATCAGTATAACAATGTGCATGTCACACCCACCTCACCTGCTAAACCTCAAAGCCACAAAGCAGTGACCTCTTGCCTGAGAACCTGCAATTCTTGCCCCGATGAAGATATCTCTCTTGTGTAACCTGTTCACATGGGAAGCAAACATTTAGAAAGTAGAAGTAACTTCATAAGGGCAATAACAAGAACAACAAAAACAATAAATATGTCAGTAAAAGATGGAGTCCTGGAATGCTAGCAAAGATTGTTGAATTTAGCCTCTTCCCAGTTTCTCAGTCTTTTATCTCTACTACACATTAAACTTACTACTTCACAACTTCTTCCTTAGTTTGCCCAACATATGGATTGAAATCTAAAATAGCAGTTTATTTTCTGCAGTTTCTATGTTGGAAGTTTTCAGTAGGTGTTGGAATCTGCATTTGCATTTGCTGCACCAACAGTTTGGATTACTTTTCCACATTTCTTTGCTGGCAAACAATGCCACGTGGTAATAATCATTTAAAATACCCCTAGTTGTTAATGTCCCTTGTATTGTTTGGGTGCAAGTGGAAGTTATCTTCTGTTCTCCTCATCTGAGAAATATGCTGAGTATCCTGCCTGACTTTGGAAGAATACGTCCATGGCAGAAGATGGGCTTGCACCTCTCCCAGCTTTCTCATGAAAAATAGCCACGTTTTTACAGGTGTGGTTTGTGACCATGTCAATGATCGTTAGGTCCTGTTACCTGCCTTACACTGTTTCCCAGAAACATACTCTGAGAAAAGTACCCTGTGCAGATGGATTAGGGGTTATTCTTGGATGATACCTATAAGGAAGTGAGGAAGGGAGGACTGGGCAAAGGGCAAACCTACCTGCACTGCTCTCATAGTTGAAGGTTTAGCCAATTCTACGCAGAGCTCTGGAGCTGGGAAAGACCTTTGGCATTGCCCCAAATTAAGAAAATGTGGCTACATCTTTGTATCTTTTCATCAGCAGCAAGTCACCCCAGAGAGAGACTATAACCCTGATTGAGGAAGTTTCTTATGGCTGCAGGCAACTCCCAGCGAGGGATGCAGCTATAATCAGGAGTTAATATTCCCAAAGGTTGACGGTGGTGGGGGGGGGGGGGGAGAAATGGGTGTGTCATCCCTGAAGAAGAAATCTGGTAATCACTACAGATCCCCAGAGACATTAAACCCTACGTCATGAACTCATTAGCTCTTGTCTACTCAGCTAACCAGTCACATGAGACTTGACTCACATGGTAGAGGAAATGAGACTAACCAGCTTATTTCAATGCTCAGAGGACCCCTTATTCTAGTTGAATTATGTAACTCAGGGATAGGAGAAAAACACGAAGAAAATGAAAGTGAAACTCAAATTCTTTCTGGACATAAGCTAGTAGAGAGTAACATCTATTTTGCTTTAGATACTGGAAAGAGAAGTTGCTTAGATAAAATGAACAATCAATATAAATTAAGAGTGCCTAGGTCTCACTTCAATACTGTGGAGGGAACTTCAATATTCAGCTCTCCAATATTGCAGCAACGCACTAACTTAAAACAGGTAAATACCAAGGTTATTCTTGGTGCCGTATCGTTATTTCAGATATTGGTCACCAGTTTCACTTGACCTTCTTGGTTTTTGCTCCAACCCGTCTTGTCTTTCTTGCCTTTGTCCCTTCCCAATTTCATACACCCTGTCTACAAGTGGTCCTGGAGTCTCCTTATCATCTCACTCCTGCAACTCCCCCAGCTCTCGCATCTCACTACGACTCCACCCTCCCTTATTTTCACTCTGCAAAAGGTTGATCTTGGACCTGTCAGGAGGACCCTGTGTTATACAAGGAGAGGCATGAGATTAAGGGCAGGGCCATTCTTCCCGGACTGGCGAGGCAAACATTCACAATTTTTGCAACGTAGAGAACTTGGCTAAGAGAGAAGGAACGAACCAAATGATCAATTTTCATGACTCATCTTTCTTGAGTTTTCAGGAGCATTTGGCACCATTGATCACTCCTTTTACTTCGACCATTTTGTTTAGGAAGAACTTTCCAGAAATAGGGTTCCTGAAATGTCCAATTAAATACACAAAATTGTGGGAAGTTCTTTGTTTGAAACCATCCATTCTCCTGGGTTTCCTTCTACATTTCTGGCAGTTTCGTCTCCATTTCTGTGCCTAGCTCCTCTTCTTCTACAGGGTGGAGATTATCAGAGTTCTGCTGTGCTTTAAACATAAGCAAAATCGTCAGAGTGAGTTATTTAGGGTGGAGATTTTGCCACTTTCATAACACGAGAGAGAGAGGGGCAAGGGAGTTGAGAGTGATTTCACAACATTGGTAATAATGTTGAATAATGGAATCCAAGTTTTTTAAGGAATGAAATAAGAATATGTGGGGAGTTATGGACAATGGAAAAATTGAAGAGCCCGTGGATTAGAGACAGTGAAACAAAGATGGTTCAAATAGAGTTAATGGAGTGAGTGAAAGACCGGGTGTGGTAAAAAAGAGTAAGATGGTCAAAATAGAGGTTTTTGACATGGCAATAAAGCGTCAAATATAAGATTGGAACTGGATCTAGGGTAGGGTGTTTTTCATTCACTTATATAAATGTAAAAGATTAGTAATGAAAAGAAAGATGGTGAGACCAGGTGTTCCAATCTTCAGTGATGCCAGAGAGATATTGTGGTAGGCAGTCGCCATGAGTGAGAATAATGTGTAGATAGTATTATTCTATTTACTTCAATGGAATTATGGTTTTTTTAAATTTTTCTTTACCTTTGCAGTTATTTATTTATTGTTAATGTAGGAAGAGGAAGACGATATCTACCCAATCTCAAGGATCTCTGTAAATTGTATTATAGGGGCAGGGGAGATAGGAGCAGCCATTTCTTGAGAGACCTGCCCAGCAGTGTCCTCAAAAAATTCTCACATTTTAATTAAAGCCATAAGGTAAAGGGAATATTCAGAGAAACATTTAAAGATATAAATACATGTTACAAATGACAGTCTGTAAGTTGCACAGGATTTTGAGAGGGTTAGAGATGTATAAAAAATGGGTCTAGTTAGGCTAAGTTTTAGGTCAGATTTTCCACAAAATGACTCAAAACAGAGATTTGCTTGAATGAAGTTTATAGATGAGAGTTCTCAGGAGTAGCACCCGTGAAGGAGTGAGGGAAACAGTATTGCACAGAAGTAGAAGTTATACTTCAATGCAGTTTTAGCACAGCTGATCCCAAGGGGAATTTGGAAGCTAAGATGGCCCTTCAGAGATTCACTGAATTTAATCAAGGAGGTAGGCCTTTAAAAGGCCTCATCTCACTCATCTCACCTGCATTGAGTAGCCTTTGTGTTTTTTGTGTTTGGACTGTCCTCAGGGAGAATATATTTGGATGAGGTTCCTTTAGACCATGTGCGAGTTCAGCTGATGGACTCAGCTATGAGCTATCAGCAGGCAACACTTCTGACATCTAAGGGAATGAGTCACTCAGACTTGAAAGGGGAATCTGAATAGAATAGAACAGCATTCACTGTTGTCCAACACGTGCACCACTCAGATCCACTGCTTCCTTCACCTCCTCCAGGAGGTGGAATAAACCAGGTGGCATCTATAGCTTACGACTGATAAAACCCTTGCTGTGTTTCCTAATGAAATCATTACTTTTTTTTTTTACATCTTTATTGGAGTATAATTGCTTTACAATGTTGTGTTCGTTTCTGCTTTATAACAAAGTGAATCGGTTACACATATACATATGTTCCCATATCTCTTCTCTCTTGCGTCTCCCTCCCTCCCACCCTCCCTATCCCACCCCTCCAGGCGGTCACAAAGCACCGAGGTGATCTCCCTGTGCTATGTGGCTGCTTCCCACTAGCTGTCTACCTTACGTCTGGTAGTGTATATATGTCCATGCCTCTCTCTTGCTTTGTCACAGCTTCCCCTTCCCCCTCCCCATATCTTCAAGTTTGTTCTCTAGTAGGTCTGTGTCTTTATTCCCGTCTTACCCCTAGGTTCTTCATGACATTTTTCTGAGAACTAAGACTCCTAGACCTTCAGAGACTAGAATTACAAGGATAGGAAGCACAAATTCCTCAAATGATTCTCTAAGAATCAGTTCTAGTGCCTGGTAACCTTGGCTCTATCCTGAGGTCACAGAGCTTAAGGAATCTACAGGTTACTTAAATCCTCATATAAATTTAGCATATAATTAGTTACTACGTGCCCAATGGTTTGGTTTAGTGATTGCTTTTCTACATCTATTTTCAACATCTACCGAAGATAAAAATAGTAACCCACTTCATGCTGCTGCTTTAAAATTAGATTTCTTATATAAGTAGCCTTATGCAAAGCACTTGAATGTAGAGCCATTCAAATATTCCTTGGGGCTATAGGGAAAAATAAAAACCTAAAAAGTCTTTATGACTATTCCGGTTATGCATTGCTGCATAATAAACCATCTTAAAACTTGGTGGGTTAAAATGACAATTTATTATCTGTCGTGTTTCTGTGGGTTGACTGGTCTCAGCAGGGTGGTTCTCATGAAATGAGAAGCTAACAATTGCAGTCAGATAACAGATGGGGCTGCAGTCATCTGAAAGCTAGATTAGGCTGAATGTCCAAGGAGGCTTACTCATGTGGCTGTCAGCTTCTGCTGGATGGCTTTTGGGAGCTCAGCTGGAGCTGTTGACCAGAGCCCATACACACTGTCTCTTTATGTAACTTGAGCTTCTAAGAGCATGGCATTTGGGTTCCAAGGGGGAGTGTTCCACAGAGGGAGTGTTCCAAGAGGCAGGAAGCCTTCCTAAGGGCTGCGTAGAAACTGCAGTGTCACTTTATTCAATTCTTTTGCTCAAAGGAATTGCTGGGTCTGCCTAGACATCAAGGAGGTGGAAAAGTAAACTCCATCTTTTGATAGTGAATAGCAAGGTTATATCACTGAAAATGTGAATGCAATCAGCAACAATGATTGAATTCAATAAAATCTGTGACAAATAGTACTTATTCTAAAGTAAACTAATTTCATACAGGAAGTAAATTTTATGATACTTTTCCAGTATGGATTTTGACATATGTCACAATAATTTTCAAATTAATTTGTAGTTAAAAGGAAATGCTATCTAAGTATTCAATGACCTATAGTTTCCTTTAAAACTAGTTTATTTGTTTTCATTTCAATAAGAGCTCTTAGTTTAGATTTTCTTACTGTGCAATGTTCCCCGAAACAAGCTAAGCCCTGAAATGACTGTAAAAGGCAGGAGGTACATGGGTTGAACAACTCATTCAGTGAGTAGAGAATGGAAAAGTCTTTCTATCTTAGAAAAAGCAGATAAATCATTTAAAAAAATTGGCACAGTGCTTAAGGATCAGGTTTTGCAGTCATTCAGAATCGGGTTTGAATCCCATGTCTGCCCCAAGACAGTTTTCCCTTTTGAAAAATGTGGGTATTACCTACCTCAGTGTATCCTGGCAAGCAGTAAATGACGTCATGTTTCTTGTTTACAACTTTTATTATAATATTTTTTTGAAAATTATGTTTTCCACCATCTTTAGTGAGAAAGTAGTTATATGCACAGAACACCATTTTATCTACTCTCAAAGTACATTGTTAAAGCAGTTTCCTTATGGAAACCGTTTTCATAGTTCTATGGAGAATAGACCTCTATTTTTAAAGAGTTTATTTAAAAATGTAGATAGTAACAATGTATTTCTCAAACTAATGCTAATATACTTATAAGATAACATGTCTTGATACATCCTCTTGCTTTCCAACATCATGATATTTTGTAGAACAGTACTTGCAAGTAGTTTGTATATATTAGATATTACATTAATATTTATTAATTTAATAACTTTTAAATATTAATAATGTTCATCATCATCAAAATTGTACTCTTTAAGTGACCATTTACTTGATCTTAATGAGGGACAGAATTATGCTGCTAAAAGAAGTATTAGATCGAAATCATTCTAGTATTTTCTAGTAATTAACAGAGTTAAGTTCATGTATGCCACTAAATTACTTTAATGGTTTTCATTCACTAATTGCCTTACCTCTGTTCTGCTATCCTTCCTTAGCATTATCAATCAGGTATTTGACCTTACATTTAGACAGAAATAGCACTTGCTAAAATTGTAGATTGCATGTCTTAGTGCTAAAAACAGTTTCATAGCCCTTTGGGGATAGCTAAATTTCAGTTCTCCTTACTGACTAAACTAATCACATGTTAGTTTGACAAACTGTATTTTGGTTTGAAATATGAATTAGTGGTCATATTTGTCAAGTATTGGTAAATTCCCTCTCAGCACATGGCAGACTAAGCTATAAGAAAATCCTATTCTAGGAAAACTTGGTACAAAATTAATAAGGTGAAATTCAACAGTAGTATATATACAGCCCTAAAATAAGAAGATTCAAAGTGAATCATACAGGACTGAATGGGAAAGATCCTTCTTAAGATCAACTCCTGTGAAAAAGCTACTCAAAACTTAGCTAAAGTCAAGAAGAAGATGATGTAGATACATTAAAAATTGAAGTTTTAGGCTGCATACAAAGAAACATAGTATCTTTATTTACTGTAGTACAAGCCACTGTGCCATGCTTGTGTGGTTTTTAGAAAAGTTAAGACAGCTAGAGGGACTTCTCTGGTGGTCCAGTGGTTACGACTTTACCTTCCAATGCAGGGGGTGAGGGTTCAATCCTTGGTCAGGGAGCTAAGACCCCACATGCCTCCCAGCCAAAAAACCAAAACATGAAACAGAAGCAATATTGTAACAAATTCAATAAAGACTTTAAAAGTGGTCCACATCAAAAAAAAAAAAAAACTGTAAGAAAAAAGACAGCTAGAATATAACATTATAATGACATCATGAACATGGGTACATAGACTTATGCAAATGAGAAAAAACTTTGCGGCCATGATAGAATAGCCAATATCTGACCTACCATGCTGCTGCAAATAACTAATACATTTGAATGAATGCTTTGTAATACTGTTTGAATATTTCCAAGTGTTGGACAGCAATCAACACTAAAGTCCTTGAGAGAACAGATGCACAACAGGTGACCCACATTCATCTGGCTTTCCCATTCAAGAATATTCTTCATAACTATGGTGCAAAGAAATAGAACACAGAAAGAGAACAGAAGGCTTTCTGGATGGGAAAAAAAACCAGAGATTAAAGTTTGGGTTGCTAAGGCAGTTGGGAGCAGATTACTACAGACAACATCTGAAGCACTTGTGTACTTGAAGGTGTCAGAGGCCGGCCCAGGAGAGGGTATGGGGGGCTTGTCTTCCCACGTTGGGGCTCATGAAAAGTGGGTTGGCTGGTGTTAAGTTCTGAAATGTGCTAGAAGCTTGGCTCAGGATGGAATTACAAGTAGGGGCTTTACCGCTGTTTGAGCCAAATTCATTAAGCTCCTTTGAATCATCAGGGACTCACCTTGCAAAGAAGCATTGGGCACCCTGACTGAGCTTTGTGGGGACCCTATCCATGATGCATACAAATTCTGGGCACATTGGTTAAGGACATTTTGTGGATGGCAGCTTTACAATCCTGAGATCGTCCCATTAAAATTATAGTAAGATTATTTATACACAAACCTGCCAGCCAGATGAGTCTGATTTGGTTACATTGGGAGAGCCATTCCACCTGGGATATAATTTGAGGCATAGTATAAGGAGAAAGAGACTCATTTAAGCATCATTTCCATTGGCATCATTTCATGTAAAGGGATGTGAGCTCTGGTTCAGAATCCAAGCCTGGTGGCACTCTAGCTGAAACCCTTGTGATAGAGCCTGCCAGCACCTGGTGCTCAGTTATCCTGGGTGCATTTGTGCACCTGGCTGAATTTGTTCCAGCACATCTCCTGGGGCAGGGGTAAGCCTGAGAGGTCTACTAGCAACCTTATTATCCAGGCTGTACACGATAACAGCAATAGCCACACGAAAGGAGTACATCTGCATTTGCATTCGTTTTCAGGGGCCTCCTTTAGGGCAAGAAATCTGGATACTGACCCAAGAAGGAGCGTGTTTGCTTTGGAGCTTGTTCACTTCCTTGTGTAAACTGGGGTAGGGACCTGGCTCAAATCTGCTGATAGGACCACTGGATTCTGGTGTTCCTTTGTGGTGTAGGGGAGGAAAAATCATTTTCTCTCCATCCTTCTGTGTTTTGACTGAGACCCCTGTAATAATAGACAAATTAACAAAAGAAAAATAAGCAAAAGTTTAATAACATGTATACCTCCTGTATACATGAGAGATGTTACCAAACCAAACTTGGGTCTGCTCACCTGACACACAGCGAAGGCAAACTACTGACACCGAGCTGTGCTGAAGGAAAGTACAGCATTTACTGCAGGGCACCAAGCAAGAAAAAGGGGTAGCTAACGCTAAAAACCAGAACTCCCTAATGGCTCTCAGGGAACGGTTTTTAAAAGTAACATTTAGAGTGAGGGTTCCAGGGTGTGTGATTTTCTTCTCACTGGTTGGTGATGAGGTAATAGAGTAATGTTTTGGGAAGCTTAATCATCAGCTTTCTGCTTCCAACCACTCTGGGGTCTGTGTGCTTGTGGTCAGCGTGTAGTCACCATCCTTCACCTGGGTGGCCGGGGGTGGGGTATCTTAGTTTCTACAGAAAAACTCTAAAATATGTGTCAGATTGTCATGTATATCACTTGAGGAGGAACTAAGACTCTGTCTTATTGTTAAACTATTATTTAAGCTATTATTACTTTTCTTACTTGACTGCTTTCCTTTGTTTCTGCATTCCCTCACTTCTCTAGTTAGTATCTGCTTGAGTTTGCTCTTTGGAACTCAGGGAGGGCCTAGGAGACTAAAGACTTTTTCTATAAACATGAATCAGGGGACACAGAGGGACTTTTGTACCCAGGAGGACTCTGGAGGGTCCTGCTCAGTTTCAATCCCTCCTTTTCATTGATACTCCTCAATCCTGAGGGGAACAGGGGAGGGACAAGAAAAGGAATACAGTTTTGGATAGAGAGGTTATTCATAAACTTGGCAGGAGAACTCAGTTTTAGAAAGACTCAGCTTCAGAGATACTCAGTTACTCCCAAGATGGGTCAAGCCACCACCTGATAGCTGAGTAACTCCCAAGATGGGTCAAACCACCATCTTAAAGACTATCTCCAGCTAAAAACACAAAATATGGACATGAGAGAGGCCAGTTTGGGGAGGTAACCAGGAAAAGCACAATGAGCAAGTACATGGTTATTATGCAGACGTAAATCCTAGTTTTCTCCATTAGTAAGAGTTTCTAGAGATGTGGTCATCCTCCTCTTCGAGGTACAGAGAGTAAGACTCCCTTACAAACAGAGATTTCTCTTATAAATGTACATATCTCTTACAAAAGAGTAACCTCTTGGTTTCCAGAGCTTTCCCTGTGTTTGCCATTTCCAAAACATAACCTTTTAAAATAATTCTTTTGCCAAAGGGGCGTATTTTGGGGTAGCAATTTCTGCTCCTTTTAGTGGATTTTATTTTCTAATGTGACTGGCATCCACTCGGCAAAAGGCCTCTTTTCCTCTCTCTCTGAGATCCACACAGTTTCACTAGTGGATCCTGGGGCTATAAAAAATTCCAATCGCTTGCAAAAGTTTTGATGAATATGGTTTAATTAACTGATGTTTATAACCCAACAGTGAGGCAAAGCTGGTTGCCTTAGCTTTGCAGCTGGTATTGAGCTATTGTCTGAGCCAATAAAATCTGTATAATCATGATCTCTGAGAAATTTAGTAGACATTCATCTCAGGCTATTATAAGAGGGTCATATTGCACAAGGAAAAAAGTCATAAATACCTTGCGTATTAGTTTCCTGTTAATGCTATAAAAAATTACAACAAAATTTAGTGGCTTAACAAAACGCAATTTTACTGTCTTACAGTTCTGTAGGTTGGAAGTCCTAAAATCAAAGGGTCAGCAGGACTGTTTGTTCTGGAGGTTGTAGAGGAGAATCCACTTTCTTGCCTTTTCCAGCTTCTGCATTCCTTGGCCTTACAGAGGCTATCTGCATTCCTTGGCTCACAAATGCTTCTACTCATCACACCAAGTTTGCTTTTACCTTGACATTTCCTACTCTGCCTCTAACACTACTGCCTTCCTCTTATAGAGATCCTTGTGATTATAATGGAGATAATCTGGATAAACCAGGAAAATCCCCCATCTCAACATCCTTAATTTATTCACATCTGCAAAGTCCCTTTCACTTACTCACACACTTACTGGTTCTGGAGATTTGGACATGGACATCTATTGTTTGGTGGGGAGGGAATTATTCAGCCTACTGCACCTGGTAAGTTGAACAAGAGACACAAATAATAGTTCAAAACAACAATCAACAAGTGATAAAACGTGGCAACCTGGAATATACCATTAGGATTTCCCTTCAAGAAAGAACTTGCAAGATGCGCACTTTGCTGACAGCCTTTAGTTGCAGTACTTTCTGTAGCCACCACAGCTTTGGAGCAAATGTGAGGCTCTTCCTGGAAGATCTCCAGCCAATGACTGAGCACAACAAGGCTACTAGAGCTTCTAGAGACATTTCTGCCCAACACAAGACTCTTCTAATAGGCAATCTTTGCTCTCAATTCCCTTTTCCACTGAGTGTGACTGTCAGACCTGCATCAAAGCTGAGAGTTTCCTTGTCTACTTCTGCTTTCTTCCTTCTTTCCTTTCACAGATGTCACATATACATCACAATCTGAAGGCTTTTCCTGCACCATCTTGAGTCCTTTGTCATGATCTTTCCCAGGCACCCCCTCCCCAATAAACCTCTCTATTCCTAACCCCATCTCAGTGTCTTCGTGTTGAACTGGCACAAGACAGTATATTAGGAGTGCCTGAGTGACCACTGGACTTTATGTGGTTTAGAAGTAGAGAAAAGTGTAGAATGGAGAAATTAGGTAGAACTTCATGGAAGGAGAAAGAAGTTGGATGTGTATTCAGAGGCTGTGTAAAATTTACATAAGCAGCAGAAAAAAGACAGGGCAATTTTGGCAAGAGGAACACAAGAAAGGGTGAGGGCAAACATAAGGTATCCTTGAAGGACCAGAGATAGATCCCTCTTCCTTGGGGAGTTCCATTGCTGAAAGTTAGAAATGAAAATTCTTCATAATAAGCGATATGTGAACCCTGATGCCAGTGTCTGAGATGTCTATCAAGACATCTTGGTCTAAGCGCATCATTACGGGCTCACCTTAAGTTCTAAATATATAAGATTTACTTCCTTTGTATTTATTGCAGATTTTTATTTTCTTTGTTAATTCAAAAGAGGAAGCACACCTGAGGGGTTTTTTCAGGCAAAAGTGAGGCAATGTTTGTTACCTTGAGTGGAGTACAGAATATAGTGTTCTTTGAACCTCCTTTTCTAAATAATCTTAGAATGAGTCTTCACTCTTATAGACTTACACACTTCACGCTTACAGGGAGCAGGCAAAACATTATTTTGTTCCTCTCTTTTTACTGAAACAAAACCATGGCTGATCTAACTTCTAGGCTCCTCAGCTGTGAGGGAAAAAAAAGGTCATTGGGCCAAGAATTCACTCCTTGAATATTCCTTTTAAGATTCAGGAATTAGGTTCACAGTGACTTTATAAATATGGTGAAAACCTTTAGTTTTGAGTCTGGACTTTCCTATTCATGGATTATTCTCAGATTACATTTTCAAGTTAGTGTGTTCCTTGCAGAAGGCATGATACACTCAGTCCTCTTTTCAATTACTTTTATTTTGCATTAATGTCAAATTTTAATATCCTACCATCCCCTCCAAGCACACTCTTCCCCCCATGTATATTTATCTTCCCACCCCAATAATTCTTACTTCTAGTGAAAAAGAGAAGGAATTCAGTGGCTAAAAGGAAGTCTTGGTGAGTTACAGGTTTCATTTTAACCTTAAGAGCAAGCCTGAAAATGATTCTCCCAGTGTATAAATTGAGTCCCAAAATAGTAACACACTTGTGCTGACAGATGGAGGTACGGATAGAGGAATGTGTATGGCGATTGCTGCCTGAAGCACTTCCATCTGTCACCAGGTCTCTGCTGCGTCTGTACATTCAAAACTACTCTGTCCACTAACAGGCAATTATACCTGCTTTCTTTCTTCACTCATTTTGCTATGAAGTGGACTAAATGGCCCACAAGGATCTCTGAAGCAATAATAATTAAAAATATAACCAGAGTTCTATCTCTCTGGAACTAAAAGTTAACCATTTTAAAATAACCTCTCATGATTTTCTCCAGACAACAAATCTAGGGGGAAAAAAGGTGATGAGTAGAATGGGGAGGGGGAGGGGAAGGAGGACAAAGAGAGAACAATTTCCCACTCAAGTGTCAAGAAACTATGCTTTCTTTCCTTAAAAAATTCTTTTCTTTTTCTTCCCATCTATATAATAAAGAATAGCCATATGAATGTTAAAAATCTAATTTATTATTCTTATATGTAGGTAACATAGCAAATATGAATACAGAGTCTGCAACCAGATTATCTGGGCTAAATCCAGGCAGCCACCACTACCAGTATCAGGACCTTGGGCAAATTTCTGAACTTTCTATGTATCAATTTTCTCACTTGTGAGATGAAGCTTAATAAAAAGAGCTATTCCATTGGTCTGATGAGGGTCAAATCAATAAATATATGTAAAGCTCTCAGAGAAGTGCCTGGCACATGATCATCCCTGACAAACCTGGGCCAGGGCATCTAGCCTGTTGACACCAGTGCAGACCTGCCTGGGCCCCATAACACTTACTGAGACATGATGTGAATGCAGCAGTGGCTTCTGGTCACCACAACCCCAGGGAGCCTCCCCTAGACGACAGCACAGCATCTCCAGCCAGCCACAGCCTATCTGACCACAGCCCAAAGATGGCCGGCTAATTGTCAGTGCCCAGAATTTCTGTTTTCCTAATATAAGAAGTTTGTGATATTTTGGCTTTAAAAGACCTCCCTTGGCGGGATGGAGACACAGTATAGTCAAGATCCACACTGTTGGGTAGGCAATCCACACATGGGAGGATAATCACAATTGCAGAGATTCTCGCCAAGGAGTGAAGGGTCTGAGCCCCACATCAGACTCCCTAGCTCAGGGGTCCTGCACTAAGAAGACAAGCCCAAGAATATCTGACTTTGAAGGTCAGCAGGGAGAACAGGAAAGTTGTAGGAAACAGTGACTCCACTCCTAAAGGGTGCATGCAAAATCTCACATGCTCTGAGACCCAGCACAGAAGCAGTAATTTGAAAGGAGCCTGGGTCACACCCATTTACTGACCTTGGAGAGCTTCCCAGGGAAGCAGGAGGCAATTGGGACTCCCCCTGGGGACATAGTAATTGGCGGCAGCTATGTTGAGGAGCTCATTTTACCATGAGGATGTTGGTACTGGCAAGTGCCAATTTGTACTCCTCCCTCTAGCCTTTTAGTGCTGGGGGTTTACCTGTCCACCAGTGGGCTTGCAGCCACTGCATGAGGCAGGTCCTGACAGCCAAATGGGCCAGGAGTCAATCATACCTACCAGCATGTCCACAGTAGTTGATCCCACCACAACAGAAGAGTCCAAGCAGTACATATAGAGACACACCTCCAGAGCATACAGCTTTGATGACCAAAGAGGAGAGTGCTGCTTGGTCCATAAGACATATCCTATATAGGTCACTTCTCAAAGATGGGGAAATGCAACTGAACTAACTAATGCATAGAAATAAATATAGAAAAGTATACAGAATGGCGAGACAAAGGAATATGTTTCAAATGAAGGAACAAGAAAAAAACTCAGAAAAAGAACTAAACAAAGTAGAGACAGGCAATCTACCCAGTAAAGAGCTCAAAGTAATGATCATAAAGCTGCCCAATGAACTATGGAGAAGAATGGATGGACACAGTAAGAAGTTTAACAAAGAAAAAATATAAATAAGAACCAAACAGAGTTGAAGAACATAAGACTGATAAATAAAATATGCTAGAAGGAATCAACAGTAAATTAGATGATACAGAGGAGTGGATCGGTCACCTGGAAGATAGAGTAGTAGAAATCACCCAAGGTAAGCAGAAAAAAGAAAAAAGAATGGTTAAAAATGAGGATAGTTTAAGAGACTTCTGTGACCACACCAAGTCTACTAATATTTGCATTACAGGGGTCCCAGAAGGAGAAGAGAGAAAGTTAAAGGTGCAGAGAACTTATTTGAAAAAATAATAGCTGAAAAACTCCTTAATCTGCGAAAGGAAACAGACATTCAGGTCCAGAAAGTACAGAGTCCCAAATAAGATGAACCCAAAAAGTTCACACCAGGACACATTCATTAAATTTGCAAAAATTTAAGATAGAGACTTAAAAGAAGCAAAAGGAAAAGCAACTAATTACATACAATATAACTCCCTTAAGACAATCAGCTGAATTTAGGCAGATATCTGGGGGCCAGAAGGGAATAGCATAAAATACACAAAGTAATGAAAGGAAAAAAAAAAAAAAAAAAACTACAACCAAGAATACTCTACCTAGCAAGGATATCATTCAGGTTTGAAGGAGAGATAGAGTTTTACAGACAGGCAGAAGCTAAAAGAGTTCAACACCACTAAACCAGCTTTCTAAGAAATGTTACAAGGATTTTTCAAAGCAGAAGAGAAAAGACACCAACTAGAAACATAACAATTGCTAAAGGAAAAACCTCATTGGTAAAGGCAAACATATAGAAAAGAGAAGGGAGTTCCTTCAAAAAATTAAAAATAGAACTGCTGTATGATACAGCAATTTCACTTTGGGTATTTAGTCTGAAAAAAGAATAAACACTAATTTGAGAAGATATATGTACCCCCTTGTTCATTGCAGCACCGTATATAATACCTACGATATGGAAATAACCTAAGTGTCCATCAGTAGATGAATGGATAAAGATATATATATCAATGTTAGTCAAAAAAAAAAAAGAAATCTTTCCATTTGTGACAAAATAGATGGATGGATCTAGAGGGTATTATGCTAAGTGAAATAAGTGAGACAGAGAAAGACAAATATCCCATGATCTCACTAATATATGGAATCTAAAAAACAAAACAAACAAAAAATAATGAGAACAGATTCACAGAAACAGAGAACATATGGGGTGTTGCCAGAAGGGAGGAGGTTGGGGGTTGAGCAAAATAGGTGAGGGGATTGAGAGGTTCAGACCTCCAGTTATATAATAAGTCACAGGGATGTAATATGCAGCCTAAGTAATATGTCCAATAAATTGTGATAATACAAAAGTATGGGAACTGATGGTTATTAGACTCACCATGCTGATCAGTTCATAACGGATGCAAATGTGAAATCATTATGTAGTTCACCTAAAACTAACATAATATAGTATGTCAACTATATTTCAAGGAAAAAAAAATTGACCTCCCTCATTTCTCCTAACCTGAACTTCATCCCCAGATTCTGGACTCTTGTTCCAGACTTGGAAGTAAAACCCCTCTACTCAGTGAAGTCTTTGATCACTTGGTATGTGTGTATATATGTATGTATGTATGTATGTATGTATTTTAAAACTATGTAAAGTTTCAGCTTTTATTATTTGACAATCCATGATAAAAATTACTAGGATAAACAAAATTAAATATAATTGGAGTAGGTAAGTTTGAATTTCTCATCTGGAAAACAAACTTAATGAGTTGGTGATGGAGAAAATACCCAGGTGTTTGTACAGTTCTACCACACAGCTTATTCATTTCCATACAATTCAGCAGGGGAGGCAGAATGGGAAGGTAAGCCTTGATTAGAGGACCCATCGTTCTTCTGCTTTTTACTTATAAAATTTAGCTGCTCAATAGGAATATCAGTGCCTTGCATAGTTCTTAATTCTATGGAACACCCAATATGTTAGGCTTATTTGACATTCTGTATGGTAAGTACTATGTCCCTGAACAGTAAGAGTACATGGACAGGAACTTGATAAAAATAGATTTAAGAGGACTTTACAAAAAGTGTGTTGGGCCCATTAGGGGGAAGGAGAATGGTATGATAACTAATGTTGTCACTTTCTCAAGCTTTCTGGGTACAATTATTCAACTTGGGAATTTGTTCACCTGTCCCCATCCAGACTGAAACACCTAGATGGATTGAGGATGGTTGACAAATAACTGCTACTCGCTGTGAGAAAGTAACCACTGTGAAAAGATAAACAGTAACTCTCTCACACATTCTATTTTCTCATTTTCCTTGAAGAGTTTTAGATCAATAGAACCCAAATGCCTTGGAATCATCCAAACAACCAAGCAAACCAGAAACAGAAAATCCAGACAACCGTGGCTATAGCTATAAATTTACCTTTCTGCTTTTCGATTTCAAAAAACAAAAATAAAAATTTACCTGCAGAAGGCAGGACATTTCTAGATGTTGTTTGAAGTCATGCAAGCAATTCATAATGGTTTTTCCTACTAAGAGTAGGAGCAAGGCATAAAACTCTCTGGGTTGTGCAGAATGCGGAACAGTAAGCTAAATGCCCTCCTAATTCTAAAATTCAGTTATCTTATAAATGTACTCATTTGGCTTGTAGGTTGCGGGAGGCGGACCAAATCATTTAGCACAGGGTGGCCCTCCCTCCAGGCAGTCCTACTTCGCATGCTTCTAGCTTCTCCCCTCCATCCAAGGTCTTCTCCATAATTTCTGATCTCCCCAGTCCCAGCCACAGCCCTGCTGCTGCATGGGTCTGAGGCCCCTTCTTGTGCAGGTCAGCACTGCCAGGAAAGGGTCCTGTTTGAGCTCCCTTTGTGTATCACATACTTTTCCAGAAAAATTCAATTTCTTAGTTCTATATACACCCATTATGGATCAATATATGAAAGATGAGACATTTGAGAGGACACAACACATAGATTTCTAAATAAGCAACCTTCTCTTCTTATTCTAAAGACACAGGTAATATTTATGTCCCTAGAATTAGAAATACCTTTACAGTTTTTCAGAAAAATAAATCCCCGAGTATAAATAGCCATTGACAACACTAGTGATGGAATAAGAGCTTCCTTTAAGAAGGTTAAAGACTCATATTTTAATATAAAACATATATAAAATATTTTTTCTTACAGTGTGTCAAACCATCTATATCTGAGTGTTCCCCTTGTATGTATATTAACTACTGAGACAAGTAAAAGCTAACCTTTGTTTTTGCAAAGGCTTATTGTGTAGCATAATGACCAACACATTCTAAGACTGCAATAAATACTGATAGAATAGATAAAGGGTTGGGATGAGCAACTTTCCAGCATCTTGCAAATATTTGACTTCACATTTTGACATACACTTTCATATTTACTTCTGATGCTTATGAATGTGTACATTCTAGTTTATGTTAAAGGGCTTTAATAAATATACTTGTTTAAAGTATAAAACTAGTTTTAATTTTCACCAGTTATTTAAGATGTCATAATCATTATATGTAAAATCTTCATATCACAGTCAGAAGTCTCTATTCAGTTCCATTGACTTGTTTCACTTTCTTCTTTCCAAATAATTAATATACAATTTTAATACTCTAATGTGTAGTCAAAACAGAGTCCTGCTCCTATTACTTCTCATTTTCAGAACAACCCTGGATATTTCTGCATGATTATTTTTCCAAAAACTTTTAGCTACAATTTTTCTTTATGAAATCCCACAGAACAAATTCCTATAGACACTTTAACTGGAGGGCTTTGAATTTATAGACTAGCATAGGGAAAACCTCATCTTTACAAAAGTGAATTTTTCATTCTGTGGTCAAATATGTTTTTCCAGTGACTTTCATAACTTAATAAAAATGCCATCAGACTGAAGCCAAAATAGGACCCACCCTAGTCCAATCTTGACTATGTTTGGGGATGGATTTAGGAATGACAGTCTGAAAATCTACCTTAGACAATCCATTCTGTGAAAATTAGGTTGGTCAAAGACTTCTCAAATAATACTTCTGATAATAAAGGGTAAGCAAAATAATTTATAAAAATAGATTGCCATTTCATGCATCAGAGAAATATTTCAAAGATAAATTGTACCATAGGAAGATATTGCTTCTCTTCATGCGTGAAGCAATTACTGATTTCCATCCCTAATGTGCAGGGGGCTATTTTCTCCACAGTTGATTGAGATTTCACTGAACCATCCACATTTTGTCACTTGATTCCCATTAAGAACAACGACATGCCTTTGTCAAGAGGCTGTCTGGGGCTTATCTGGGCAGGCAGCTTGAGCCTTGGATCTGATCATAAGTAAAAGGCCACTAAGGGATTAAGCTGATCCCCTGGCCAGTAGTAACTCTGTTTTCTAACCAGCTGAGCTAACCAGCCGTGGGTATCTTCTACACAAGTCCCTCCTCACTCGTTTTGTGCCACCTAGAACTTTCTGAAATAAGAATGGATGCTGAATTCCTTTGATACATATTAATATTCGTTCAGAAATGTGAAATTCGACAGATTCAACAGGATGCAGTGAAACATTTTTTAAATGCCAGTTGTTGGAATTAGAAAACTAACACATGCTTATTTTAACAACTCAAACAATAATTGCTTGAATAATTTATATAGAAGCATTCAACTTAATGCCAACCTTCTGAAGTAAGCACTGCTATCTACTTGGTTTAGAAGCAAAAGCACATACACATATGAAGACATGGACTTTCCATGGATTTCACTTCAGGAAGGCCGAGGAGGAGCCACAAAATACGTATTTAAAGGGAGAGCAATTGTGGTGCATCCTGCATTGCAACGGATGAAGCCCATTGCCTCAGCTTTGGAAGTATTGGAAGTATTTTATGGCATTTTCCAAGTTCTGAGAAAAGGTTTGCTTTCTCTGTTTTAAAAGAAATGATATAGTCAACCAACAGGCTTTTTAAATTCTAGAATCATACCTCCAGAATGAGGAAATCCCTCTGTTATCCTCTCTGAGGAGCCAGAAGCCCTTAGCAAGTCTTTCTTCTCTTAGGTTGACTAGGTCCTCCCAAAACTCCCCTTAATCTTCCTACCCACAGGAACCCATGACATTTATTATCTCTCTCATTCATTTGACGCTTGTTCTCAGTCTTTTGAAACTGCTTGCATTATCTATTGTCAATGTTATTTAACATTCTGTAGGTCTTGTCTCATTAACTAGGACACAAATTTCCTGAGAAAAGGGACCTTGTATTTTACTTATTTATATTTGTCATAAAGTCCAAGACACCATTATGCTCATAACAAGCACTTGATAAGAAGTGATCTCAAAGTTTAGTGCACACACACACACACACACACACATATTTGGGTTTGAGTTTCACTTGGGCCAATCAAGAGCTGTGGAATTTTGGAAAAGTCACCCAGTTTCCTTCCGTTTTCTTCTTGATAATATAGGGATAAAATACCCATTTACAGAATTGTTGTCAAGGCTAAGTATTGCCTATAAATGCTTCACTATTTACTATAGAGAAGCCAGGTACAGATATAGTTGATAAATATTTATTGAAAAAAATATACCTAAGTTCCAGTTTATAATCACTAACATAATTAGGGCATAAGATTTGAAAATGATCTTAGAGGTTACCTATCCTAATCTTGTTTGACAGATGAGAAAAAACCACAGAAATGACTTGTTCCAAAACTACACAGCTAGTGTACTGCTATACATGTTTAATAGATTTTTTGTTAAATAAAACCTCACACCTTCCAATGTATTTACTGTTAGAATAATCTGCTTCAAGTCAAAAAATATTTTATTGGTAACTAACCTAGAGTTGATTATAATCATTTTAGTAGTCCCCTTGGTTGAGAATAAAAGAAGTATGAATAGACCATAAGTGATGAATTTGCTCAATATCCTTACCTGTTGAAGATGTCAGGTTGATGTTTTATCTTTGAGCTGTTACATAAATATCTAGGGCTAGGAAATGTGAATGTACCTGATGGTGAATTGAAAATTGTATTCACGTAACATCTAATGTATGCAGATTTTAAATATACATATGGTGAAATCATATCTCCCTGATGCTGAGGAAAAAATACACTTAAAAATGAACAATACCGTAGAGAGTTCCCATCTCCTTGTTATGTAATATTTATATAACTAGCTATAATACTGAAATTTTTTTAAAAAGGAAAGAAAATGTGTGTCCGGTTTCTTCTGAATTTGTGATCGAGAGCCCTGGGCAAGGTATGTAGGGCAAGTGTGGAGTTGCTGGGGCCCCTGAAAGGAGAGGTGACTGTCCACCCGTCTTGACAATTATCTACTTTTGCTTGCTTAGTCTTTATTTAAATCTGCATGATTAAAATACAGGCCTGCCAATGGAAAAGGGTTGGCTGAGATTTCTGACAACTGCATATTTAACTAGCCAGCAGTGATGATGAATATGCCACAATATCTGTCAGCACTTTCGCATTTGCCAGGAGGAAGAGCAAGAAAACTGCACTTTAAATATCAGGCTCAGAAAATCATTAGGCCATGGGTTCATTTTAATAAAGAACAAATAAGCTTTTCTGAAGGGAAAAAAAAAAGGCTTCATCTTAGGATTTGCCTTTTAAAACTCTTTAATAGAATCATTGTAGGGAATCTTCATTATATCACCTCATAAATGCTGGCCTCTGAAATCAGATGGAAGATAATTACTGAAAGACTTACTACCATTTCAATAATTTTACAGAAACAATCTCTGTTTCCATGCCCAGTCTTCCTGGACAGGTAGACTATATTCTTTTCATTAGGGGTTTGGACAGTTCAGACACAAGAGGCACAAATGAAAATACATACCACCAAAGGATGACCCCAGGAAGATTCTCCCAACAAAACTGTTAGTTCCTATCTTAGATTCCTGCCACATGGCTGCTAAATATTTTTCTCATTTTCTTTTCTTTGTTTTTATAATTCAACATGAGTATAACATAAGTGATCTTTGGAGAAAAAAATCAAAGTGTTGAATGAAATTGGATTGAAGGTATAGATGAATGATACCAAATCCATCTTTCCCTCCCTCCCTCCCTCCCCCCTTTTTTTGGAAGACAGTTGGGGCAGGAAAGAAACCATTTAGTGCTTGAAGGCTGGCATGCAGGTAATGGCTTCTCAGATGGGAGAAACAGCTACTATAAAAGAGCTGCTGACAACGCCAGCACCAAACTTTGCCTGCTTCACAATTTTTCTCAGACCTAACAGTTAATAATATTTCTTTCCCAACAGAACATTCTATTCTCTTTTGAACTGCAGCTTGACACAGTCTGGAAAATATAGATTCATTTAAAAGGGATAAAGGCAGCTATATTTTGTTTTAATGCTATAATTTTCTTTTCAAAAACAGGTGATAGTTACTAACGGCAGCACTCTCTATTTTCCTAGACAAAAATGAATCCTAAATTCAACAGCCAAATTTAATTGAAAAACATAAGCTTCATTACATTATGAATTTGAGAGATTTATTACATAAACAGGTAATCTTTTCTCTATTTGCAGTTAAAGACATGACTATCCAGATGTTGTAGAATTCCAAGGCTGATATTGGGGGACTTTCAAATCAGGAGTTCATGGGGTTATTTCATATGGAAATAAGAGCACACTCTTTTCTTTTTGCATTTTTTAACTGTATGTGAATTATTCATAAGTATTAAATACTGAGATTTATTTTTCAGCATGAATGCACAAAAAAACAGGGAGGAGAATGTGTCATAATCTGCTGAATTTACATCTTTACAAATAGCTTGAATTCTCAAAGGATTCTTGACTAAGAAAAGCATGACAATTTTAACATGATTTTTTACTGAGTATTTCTGCAGAAACTCCTGGGCAGCTCATCAGCGTAAACAGATTCACAGAGGAAATTAGGTCTTTGTACCAAAAGTGAGACCTGACAAGTGTCAGAAACCACAGCACAGCTTTTCGTGTTTGTGTGGATGAAAGAAACAGAAAGAAATGCAGTGTCTGACCCTTTCTGCTAATCATTAAGCCAAACTCTTCTTTTTCCTGTTATTTCTCAGAGTTTTGATGCCCATGGAAATATATTTTAAATATCGGGGAGGTCACGTAAAAAAACCCTGCTCACCTGTCTCACCCCTGGAGATCCTACCTCAATAGATCTGTAGCTGTGCCTGGCAATCTGTGTTTCCCAAAGGCCACAAAAAATTTTGATGCAATGGAATCCCTAGACCAAATTGTCAACATCTCAAAAGCATAGTAAAAGCCTGAGATTTGAACATCATAGTCACAGGTGGAGAGGCGGGAGAAAAAAAATACCCTTTGTTAATTTTAACAAAGGCCTTCTGTGGGGGTTAGCATAGATGGCATATCCTTGGATTGTAGGCAAAGAGCCGGAATCAGCTCCAACCGAAGTGACGGGTGCTCAGCACCGAAAAGCTCTCTCTGCTGATTGCAGTGACAGAGCTGGCAAAGATGCTAAAGTGCTGGTTGGGTTGGGAAGGGGGAACGGGAAAGCGGGGTGTGTGTGTGAGGGGTGGGGTGCATCACTGAAGACAGCCACTGTGAATTGAAACTCCTCTCTTTCTCCCTCTCAGTACTCTGTAACTCTGGCCAGTGGCAAACGTTACCTTATTAGTAGTAATGCTTACATCGGTATAAAAATCTTTAAAAATGCAAAGTATTGTAAAGTCATTTCTAATCCTTGGTGTCTCCAAAGTACAAAGGTCAAGGACTCAAGCCCTAAGAATGTCAATATTCTGTAATTCAGAAGTCAATCAGAAATGAATTAGTTTGTGCAGAGTAAACACTTGGAGATTTTTTGATGGTGGCCATTCTGACTGATGTGAGGTGATACCTCACTGTAGATCTGATTTGCATTTCTCTAATGATTAGTGATGGTGAGCATCCTTTCATGTGTTTGTTGGCAATCTGTATATCTTTGGAGAAATGTCTATTTAGGTCTTCTGCCCATTTTTGGATTGGGTTTTTTGTTTTTTTGATATTGAGCTGCATGAGCTGCTTGTAAATTTTGGAGATTACTCCTTTGTCAGTTGCTTCATTAGCAAATATTTTCTCCCACTCTGAGGACTTTTTGTCTTGTTTATGGTTTCTTTGCTGTGCAAATGCTTTTAAGTTTCATTGGGTCCCATTTGTTTATTTTTGTTTTTATTTCCATTGCTCTAGGAGGTGGGTCAAAAAAGATCTTGCTGTGATTTATGTCATAGCATGTTCTGCCTATGTTTTCCTCTGAGTTTTATTGTCTGGCCTTACATTTACACAAATAATTTAATAAAAATGAGTTGTTCCAACTAAAAAAAACAAAAAACACTTGGAGAGCTTGTCATGTAAGGTGGCAGGATTAACTTTCCTGGAGATTAAAAAGCCAGAGACACACTTAGTTATATGCCTTAAGATACACTAAATAGACCTCTATTCGCTGTTAAGGCAGTGAATCTGCCTAGAAGGTGCTGATACTTTCCTAAAGTTTTCCTTTCCTCTAGCTTCCTTGGACCATTTCTGTCCACCTAGCCCGCCCACAAGGATTACTCAACATCCGAAATAAGCAGGTGAAACTTAAGATTAGAATTTCTCTGCCTGAGTTGTTTCTTCTTAGAAAGAAATAAAGAATGTACTACGTGTGGTCCAGAAGTCAATTGATGATCAGATGGTGGTATTTCTGTCTTTGCGTTTCTTACTCAGGATACATGTGGAGTAGTTTTCCCATTAGGAAAATTATAGGGAACAAAACATGGTGTTTTATTATGAGGGCACTTGAAAAATTCAAAAAGTTTCTGTTTAGCAGAATAAAAAGAGAACAGTGGAGGTGACTCTTGTGTGAGGCTGTATAGAAGGGAAGGAATAATTGATGCAGATTTAGTTTTACAGTGGTTACATAGAAATTTCTCTCCTCTCCCCTACAGTCTAACTTCTTGGATAAAAGTTGATGTGTAAGGTGGTGAAATAACACCAACTGTATTAATTGATTAATTCAATAAATGTGCATTGAAGGCTGGGTATGAGCCAAGCCCTTTTCTAAGAACTAAGATTACGTCAGTGAAGAAAGCAAGAAAATAAGAAACGCCTGCTTTTGTGAAACTTACGTGCTAGTATAAGGATACAGAAAATAAATATAGTAAGTAGGTAAATAATACACTATGTGAGAATGTGATAAGTACTATGGAAAAAATAAGACAGAGTTACAGAGGATCAAATGAACAATAACTGCCTTTTGACCACATCCTCAGTCGGATGCTGTGTTAGATGTAAGGGATTCAGCAGCGTCCAAGAGTGAATCCTGACCCCTAAGGGGGGAGAGCCCTGGGCTGTGACTGTCATAATCCAGAGTTGGTCAAGATGAGTACATGGGTTGCCGCTCAGCCTTACCTGGCCATGGAGAGTATTCATCATGGATCATAGTGCTGTTTCCCACTGGGCTGCCTAGCTCATCTCAGTACAGGGTTTCAGGCAGTTTTGACCCATGAGTCAGAGCTGACACTTGAGAGTAACACGGTTTACAACCTACGTACAATCAGTGTAAGGCTAGAAGTTGATCAGTGCATGAATATATCAAAACAGGAGGTCATACCTGACAGAGAGAATGGACTTTATCCTATTATCCCATGCACAAAAATTAACCCTTGTTAACCTGCATTAATATTTTATAACATTTATTCAATACAGCTTTCTTTCAGTTATGTTGTTAACGTGGTTTATTACATTTTCTCTTGAGTGATGACTACTATCCCAGGGATAAATTATTTTCCCAAATAATACATATCTCATTAAAATATAATGCACCATGAATAAGTATAATCAAGTTTAGCAAAAATTCAAAATAAAAAAAACTCTGTAAGTGTATACTATATGCCATAGAAGAAGGGCATCAATTTGTCATATGATAAACTCTCTGACATCTTTTCCTCTGTTACTAAGAATACTGATGTCACTCCTTCATGTCAGATATTGTGTGATTCAGAGAAGGCATTGCATATATACATATACATAATAGGGAGGGGGAGAGAGTTAAAAGAATTAAGAGGCTATTATCACCAATCAATTAACAAGAGAATGGGACCTGGTTCCTCTTAGAGAAAAAAGAAAAAGAACAATAAACCATGCTATCAAATAGTCAGTGGTCCATATCTGGGGCATACCCAGTTTTGTGAGGCTTAAAATTTATACAATTGTAGAGCCCTTTTTACAAAAAGAATACAAAATTATAAATACAAAGTTATGTTAGAAAGTGAGTTGTTATTAAGAATGAAAAAAGAAAATACAACAAAATTGCATATTTTATAAAGCTGACACATATCACAAACGTCCTAAAATTCATAAAAATAATATATTGTTATCAATTATGTAAAAGTGTAGTCACCAAAGGTCATCTCCTGGCAAGTAGAGCTGGACACAGAATTGTGAAATTAACAGCCACAAATATAGCATCATTGGCAGAGTTCTACTCCAAAATGTCTATCACCTTCCAATTAGTCATTGCCATGGTAATGTACAATGTTGAAGTTCATATTAAATATTTAATATTTCGACCTAGAAGGGAAGCATTTTTAAATGACTTTTGCCCACTAACAAGTTTAAACGAAATTTGAGGCCACTCAAATTATGGTAATCAGACTGACTAAGCCCAAATCCCAAATTTCTAATTTATTTGGGTCACAGAATATTGAAATTCTGTGTGGCATTTTAAGTTAATCTTCCACGGTTACTTTAATTTGTACAGTTTTCAAAGAGGATGTGACCTCTATGATTCTAATTTTAAAATAATCTTCACAGATATACAGATTTATTTTATTAGAGCTAGATTATGGAGTACATAATGAGTTAATTTTCAGAAGGTTTATGGATACAATCAACCTTATTTGGAAAATACAGTTTACAACTTTGAGTAAACAAATTTTAACAAATGCAGTTTTCTTTAAAAAGTATTTTCAGGGGCTTCCCTGGTGGCACAGTGGTTGAGAGTCCACTTGCTGATGCAGAGGACACGGGTTCGTGCCCCGGTCCGGGAAGATCCGACATGCTGCAGAGCGGCTGGGCCCATGAGCCATGGCCGCTGAGCCTGCACGTCTGGAGCCTGTGCTCCGTAATGGGAGAGGCCAAAACAGTGACAGGCCCGCGTACCAAAAAAAAAAAAAAAAAAAATATTTTCAATTTTACTAATAGAATAAACAGTCTTTAAAACTTTTAAAACTAACCTGTAATTATACAAAAAAATTCTTCTCTCTTCTTGGAAAAGAAAACTTAGGTAGCAACTGAAATTTGTGGTTAAACAAAATAAATATAGATTAAAATAATTGCTGTGGTAATTTTATGTAAATATTCACTGACATTTTCCTTATCTGTTTAAACAAGCTATGATGGCTGAATATTTGTCTCCTGGAAGCACCTGTACCAAAAATCTTCCTTTGCTTTGAATTATACAAAGGCTTATGTTCAAGACTGAATTTTAAAATGCAGAGTTTATAATTTTCTATTTTTTGTTTTAATATTAGTATGTGACCCTCTACAAGTTACTTGAATTTTCTAATTCTCAATTTCCTTTCCTCTAAAATGTGATACTAGCAGTACTTATACTATACAAGTATTGAGAGAATTAAATGAGAAAGTAATTCATGTGAAGCATTTAACTCAGTGTTTTGAACATATAAAGTGCTCAGTAAAAGTTTGCTTTAAAAGTTAATTACGTAGGGCTTCCCTGATGGCGCAGTGGTTGAGAGTCCACCTGCTGATGCAGGGGACACAGGTTCGTGCCCCGGTCCGGGAAGATCCCATATGCCGCGGAGCGGCTGGGCCCATGAGCCATGGCCGCTGGGCCTGCACGTCTGGAGCCTGTGCTACACAACGGGAGAGGCCACAACAGTGAGAGGCCCGCGTACCACAAAAAAAATAAATAAAAAGTTAATTACTTAACGATATAAATGAAATGTGAGGAGGATGATGCTTGAAATTAAAGGATGTAAAAATTGAGAGATTAATACAAAAAAGTAACTGAACAAGGAAGATAGTATAATATAGTGAAAAGATACACTGAAAGTAAAAAACCTGATGTTCCATTGCAACTAAGAGCCTTGAATTGTGTGAAATTAGAAATGTTACCGAACTACTCTGCAGCCCAGTTTGCTCCTCTTTAAAGGAAGGGACACTCGATATTTTCAAAATTCCTGCTAGTTCTGAAATTTAGCATCTCTCAGGAAGCATATAATATGTACCAAATGAATTTTATGGACCTTCTTGTTCTAGTACACCATCATTGAATATGGGCTGGTTGTATTTACTTATATTTTTGCATATTCTTTTTTCTTCCCTGAGGTATCAAGTTGCTTTGTTTTATAATTTCCTTTCTGTTTACAGAACTTCATTTAGCTATTCTTTTAGAATGAGTCTGCAGATGACAAATCCTCTTAGTTATTTTTCATCTGAGGATGTTTTAATTTCCTCCTCTGGAAGAATAATTTCATGAGGCATAAGGTTCTAGGGTGACAGTTCTTTCTTTCAGTTTTTGAAAAATATTGATCTCCATGGCTTCTGATGAGAAATCTGCTATCATTCAAATTATTTTCCACTACAGATAAGTAATTTTTCTACGGCCACTTTTACAATTTTATCATTGTCTTTCTTTTTTCTTGTTGTGGGGGGTTATTTTTTTTTTAACATCTTTATTGGAGTATAATTGCTTTACAATGGTGTGTTAGTTTTTGCTTTATGACAAAGTGAATCAGCTATACACATACATATATCCCCATATCTCCTCCCTCTTGCATCTCCCTCTCACCCTCCCTATCCCACCCCTCTAGGTGGTCACAAAGCACTGAGCTGATCTCCCTCTGCCATGCGGCTGCTTCCCACTAGCTATCTATTTTACATTTGGTAGTGTATATATGTCCATGCCACTCTCTCATTCATCCCAACTTAAAATTCCCCCTCCCCGTGTCCTCAAGTTCATTCTATACATCTGTGTCTTTATTCCTGTCCTGCCACTAGGTTCTTCAGAACCAGTTTATTTTTTTAGACTCCATATATATATATGTTAGTAAACAGTATTTGTTTTTCTTTTTCTGACTTACTTCACTCTTTATGACACACTCTATGTCCAACCACCTCACTACAAATAACTCAATTTTGTTTCTTTTTATGGCTAATATTCCATTGTATATATATGCCACATCTTCTTTATCCATTCATCGGTTGATGGACACTTAGGTTGCTTCCATGTCCTGGCTATTGTAAATAGTGCGGCAATGAACATTGTGATACATGACTCTTTTCGAATTATGGTTTTCTCACAGTATATGCCCAGAAGTGGCATCACTGGGTTGTATGGTTAGTTCTATTTTTAGTTTTTTAAGGAACCTCCATACTGTTCTCCAAAATGGCTGTATCAGTTTACATTCCCACCAACAGTGCAAGAGGGTTCCCTTTTCTCCACACCCTCTCCAGCATTTATTCTTTCTTTCTTTATTTTTTTTTTTTGCAGTACGCAGGCCTCTCACAACCGTGGCATCTCCCATTGCAGAGCACAGGCTCCGGACGTGCAGGCCCAGCGGCCATGGCTCACAGGCCCAGCTGCTCCATGGCATGTGGGATCCTCCCAGACCAGGGCACGAACCCATGTCCCCTGCACTGGCTGGCAGACTCTCAACCACTGTGCCACCAGGGAAGCCCTCCAGCGTTTATTCTTTCTAGATTTTTTGATGATGGCCATTGTGACCAGTGTGAGATGATATCTCATTGTATTGTTGATTTGCATTTCTCTAATAATTAGTGATGTCGAGCATCCTTTCATGTGTTTGTTTGCAATCTTATATCTTCTCTGGACAAATGTCTATTTAGGTCTTCTGCCCATTTTTGGATTGGGTTGTTTGTTTTTTTGATATTGAGCTGCATGAGCTGCTTGTATATTTTGGAGATTAATCCTTTGTCCGTTGCTTCATTTGCAAATATTTTCTCCCATTCTGAGGGTTGTATTTTTGTCTTGTTTATGGCTTCCTTTGTTGTGCAAAAGCTTTTAAGTTTCATTAGGTTCCATTTGTTTATTTTTGTTTTTATTTCCATTTCTCTAGGAGGTGGGTCAAAAAGTATCTTGCTGTGATTTATCTCATAGAGTGTTCTTCTTATGTTTTCCTCTAAGAGTTTTATAGTGTCTGGCCTTACATTTAGGTCTTTAATCTATTTTGACTTTACTTTTGTGAATGGTGTTAGGGAGTGTTCTAATTTCATTCTTCTACATGTAGCTGTCGAGTTTTCCCAGCACCACTTATTGAAAAGGCTGTCTTTTCTCCACTGTATATTCTTGCCTCCTTTATCAAAGATAAGGTGACCATATGTGCATGGGTTTATCTCTGGGCTTTCTATCCTGTTCCATTGATCTATATTTCTGTTTTTGTGCCAGTACCATACTGTCTTGATGACTGTAGCTTTGTAGTATAGTCTGAAGTCAGGAAGCCTGATTTCTTGAGCTCCGATTTTCTTTCTCAAGATTGCTTTGGCTATTCGGGGTGTTTTGTGTTTCCATACAAATTGTGAAATTTTTTGTTCTAGTTCTGTGAAAAATGGTATTGGTGGTTTGATAGGGATTACACTGAAACTGTAGATTGCTTTGGGTAGTAGAGTCATTTTAACAAGGTTGATTCTTCCAATCCAAGAACATGGTATATCCCTCCATCTGTTGGGATCATCTTTAATTTATTTCATCAGTGTCTTATAGTTTTCTGCATACAGGTCTTTTGTCTCCTTAGGTAGGTTTATTCCTAGGTATCTTATTCTTTTTGTTGCAATGGCAAATGGGAGTATTTCCTGGCTGCACAGCCTCCCAGGATGGCAGGTGTGGATAGTGACATGTGCTTGCCCACAGGATTCTTGGTGCCTGCAGCATCAGTCTTAGCATTTTATGCCCATCCCATCTCTGGTGTCCGCGCGGATGGCCATGGTTCACGCCAGTCTCGGAAGCTCATTTAGGTGGTGCTCTGAATCTCCTCTCCTTGCACACTCTGAAACAATGGTCTCTTGCCTCTTAGTCAGGTACAGAGGTTTTCCCAGACTCCCTCTTGGCTAGTTGTGTGCACTAGCCCCCTCAGGCTGTGTTCACGCAGTCAACACCAGTCCTCTCCCTGGTATCTGACCTCCAAAGCCCGAACCTCAGCTCTTAGCCCCTTCCCACCCTGGAAGGTGAGCAGACAAACCTCTCAGGTTGGTGAGTGCTGGTCAGCAATGATCCTCTGTGCCAGAATCTCTCTGCTTTGCTCTTTGAACCCCTGTTGCTCCGCTCTCGTCCATGGCTCCAAAGCTTCCCCCCGGCCCACCCCCTGTTTCCACCAGTGAAAGGGTTTCCTAGTGTGTGGAAACGTTTCCTCCTTCACAGCTTCCTCCCAGAGGTGCAGGTCTTGTCCCTATTCTTTTGTCTCTGTTTTTTCTTTTTTCCTTTTGCCTTACCCAGGTACATGGGGAATTTCTTGCCTTTTGGGGAGTCTTAGGTCTACTGCCAGCATTCAGTATGTGTTCTGTAGCAGTTGTTCCACATGAAGATGTATTTTTGATGTATTTGTGGGGAGGAAGGTGATCTCCATGCCTTGCTCCTCTGTCATCTTAACGGTCCTCTCTATCATTGTGTTTAGCTTTAGAAATTTCATTTTTATTTGTCTTGCTGTAGATTTATTTGTTTGTTCATTTGTTTATTCTGTTTGAGGTTTGCCCTACTTCTTGAATATGAAGGTTTCTATCTCTTGCCAAATTTTGAAAGCTTTCAGAAAATATGTCTTCAAGCACTTTTTCAGCTGAGACTTCATCTGGAGGCTTGACTAGGGAGAGATCTGCTCTAAGGCACCCTCTGACTGAAACCTCTAGGCAACATCATACTTAATAGTGAAAGATTAAATCCTTCCTCCTAATATCAGGAACTAGCTAAGAATGACTACTCTCTACACTTCTATTCAAAAGTGTATTGGGGCTCTAGTCAGTGCAATAAGGTAAGAAAACAAAACAAAACAAATACACAAATTCGAAAAGGAGGAAATTAGGCTGTATTTATTTGTAGGAAACATGATCCTTTATATAGAAAACTCTACAGAATTTACACACAAAAAATGCTAATACAATAAATGACTAGTAAATTAAGTTTAGGAAAATTGCAGGATACTAAGTAAATATACAAGAAGCAAATGTATTTCTATATAAAGCAACTAATATTTGGAAATTTAAATAAATGTTACTATTTACAATGACATCAGACCATTTGAAATACTTGGGAATAAACCGGACAAAAGATTTGCAAGGACTGTACAATAAAAAGTACAAATATTACTAAGAGAAATTATACAGGACCTAAATTAATGGGGAGATATTTTTTTTTATGTGTCACAAAATTTATTATTATTAATACACTAATTTTACATGGACCCATAGATTCAATGGAATCCTAATCAGTATCCCAGCTAACATTTTTGAGGAAATTGATAAGCTGATTCTAATACTTGTATAGAAACTCAAAAGAACTAGGATCATTAAAACAATATTTAAAAGGTAGAGAAAAATTGGAGAGCTAAAATAACCTAATTTTAAGACTTCTTATAAAACTATAATAATCCATCATTTTGTCATTGATGTAAAAATAGAAAAATAGATCAATGGAATCTATTAGAGAATCCAGAGATAGACCCACATGAATATGGTCAATTTATTTTTAATAGAAATCTCAACATAATTCATTGAACATAATATAATCTTTTCACCAAATGATGTTGAACACTTGTGTAGCCATATGCAAAATGGCTTGGCCCTTATTTCACACCACATACAGATATTTAGTTGAAATGCATCATAAGAACTAAAACTATGCAAATTCTAGAAGGCAATAAAGGAGAAAATATTAGTGATTTAAGTTTAGCAAAGATTTCATAATAGGATGCAAAAAGCACAAATTATAGATTCATCAAAAGAAAAAATAACAAAAACTTTTGCCCTTCCAAAGACACTGTTATGAAAATGTAAAGATTAGTCAGAGACTGGGAGAAAATATTTGCAAAATATATCCAACAATAGACTTATATCTAAGCAATATAATAACACAAATGATTAATAGAAAGGTAAAGAAACTAATAAAAATAAATCTTCAAAATATCTGAACACTTCACCAAAGAACAGATATCCCACCAAACACAGGAAATGGTGTTTAATATTTTTAGTCATTAAAGAAATGTAAATTTAAACCATGATGAGATATCATTTCACCCTTAGTATGTTGGCTAAAGTTAAAAAAAAAGACTGATTATACCAATTATTGGTGAGAATGTGGAGGAGTTGAGGAACTGGGACACTCATATATATAGTGAAAATATAGAATGATACAACTACTTTAGAAAACATTTTGGTAGTTTCTTACACCATATGACCCAATCATTCCACTTCTAGGTATTTACCCATGAGAAATGAAAGAATATATCCACACAAAAACTTTCATGCAAATATTCATTGCATTTTTTGTGTGTAGTAGCTAAAAGCAACTCAAATAGTCATCAATAGGTGAGTAACAAACATACTGTAGTATAATCCACACATTGGAATGCTACTCAACAATAATAAAAAATGAGCTACTAATCCATGCACCAATAAGAATGCATTTCAAAATAATTATACTGAGTGAAAGAACCCAGCCAAAAATAAAAGCACATACTGTATGATATCATTTATATAAAATTCTATAAAATGTAAACTAATATCTGATGACTGAAAATATATCAATGGATGCCTGGGGACAGTGGCAGGGAGTGAAAGGAATTTAGGGGTGATGACTATGTTTATTAACGTGACTGTGCTAATTATTTCATGGGTGTATGCATATGTAAAAATTTATCAAAGTGTACACTTTCAATATGTGCAATTTATTGTATTTCAATTATACTTTAATAAATCTGTCTTAAAAAACGTTAAAAAATACTACTTTAGGAGGTATATATTAGGAGGTGTATATCAATTTGCCTGGTAGTTCTTCTTAGCCAGATCTATCCCTCACAGAAAATTTTTGTAAATTTGGAGCTAACAAAATTCCAGGTAAAAACAAGCCTAATAAAATGCAGGTGTTCATCTCTAAATATTAACACCCTAGTTACTATACTTAAGAAAAAATACCATGTAAATAACACCTACAGATGAGAGGCTGATCATACTTCTTTTATTTGGCGTTGTAGTATTTACTTTGCTTTTTTTTTTAACTTGGCTAGTAGCAAGACGCAAATAGGAGGATGGAGGTCTTGAAGGAAACTTTTACGTAAGATTTTTTTTTACAGTCTGGCATCAGATTTTGACACGTGTTGTCTGTTAGCAATTTTCAAAGTTTGTGACATTCTTGAAATATAATAAGGACCCTGTCAATCTGTGCTTCAAAGTATAGAGAAGCCTGAAATATTTCAGATAAAATAGATAAAAATGCAACTGAACTTGTGAAAGTAGAATTACCATATTTTTATTTCAAAGATAAGCCATGAAAAAAGCTACTCTTTATCCAAGGGGTTTCTATCAACCAGGGCTCAAAATTATGTACATATATATTATTTATATGTATATATTTTGTATATATATATATATATATATATATATATATATATATGCACACACACATTTAATATCCTTTAAAATTACTACCTGAGTGACTATTTTAAGGGGATTCCATCTTACATTTCTACAGGGAATAATTTTCCTTTAAAAAGAAAATTATTTTCATATTTATTAGATATCAAACAGTTAACTGAAAACATGAACTAATATTTTAATTTTGAGGACCCTTAAAATAAATAGGTGAAAACCCTGTTAAAATTTTAAAATCATTATCCAAGCTCAATACCATAATCCATTTGAGGATAGAATTTAGACTAAAGTTCTACCAAATTTGTGTAGAATAAACTGATTGCTTCTTTAGACTATCAGCTGACACCATATTCTCCCATCGTGCATTTCACTGGCCTGTATACTAAAGCTGCCTAATGAATGCCTTCCCTTCAGTTATCAACAACTATGCTTTCTTCCACAAATAGTTTTGTAAGCCCCAGCATCACTGTCCTTACCTAGTGGCTCATCTTATCCATATCTAGATGATCTCCTTACCAGGCAGGAGGATTGGGACACTAGCAAATTAAATAGATCTTGGTGCTTGTAGAAGTGATTTTGTACATATCAGGACATTTATAGAATCCCATAATCCCTTCTCAAAGTGTTCACCCTGCTCAAGCAACAATGATTTAGTAGAATTTTAAGTCTCTCTGTCTGGGTTAAACCTCTTCTCTAACTTTTGATAGCTCATTTCTCTAACACAATATTTCTCAAAGTATAGCCCAATCATATACATTAGACTTGACCAATCACGTACATCAGACTTGATCAGTGCTACTCAAAAAATGCAGATTTCTAGATCTACCACTAGTATCAATTTGAATATTCATTTTTAATTAGGATGTAGGTGATTATTTGGCGTGCTGAAGGACTGAAGTCCTGTCCTAGGGTGCTGGATTCAGTTCCTCACTGTCTCACTCATACCTCATTCTACCGACGGTCTCAGTTATTAAGAGCACTTTAATATCAGAGAGACCACTGACATTTTTCAGTTCTAAGGAAATTAATTTAATTTAAAATAAAAAATGAGAGCAGGGAAGGAAATTCATAATTCAGAACTTAGGGGTTTTTTGGAAAGAATATGTAATAGAAATCTAAGTCTTCTCAGTATAGGATTTGATTAATATTGCCAAATAAATAGCTTTTAAAAGTGTGTGAGAGAGAGAAAAACAGAAAAAGAAACTGAAGAGATCACCCTTTAGAGACAAGAACAGAATCAAAATTGGCTCTGTTGGTCTTTCAGTGAAAATTGAAATCCCAAATATGACCCCTTATATTAGGGTGCTACTAGTAGGCCTCTCAGAAGACATCAATCTTATTTCTTGAGGCATTTCTTTTTTAACAGCAGAAGTATATTTTTAGCCTTTTTCTATATTTACATTTAAAAAATATTTCTATGGACTCAAATATTGGTGTTGCACACTAGAATAGTATTCAGAGTTGAAATCTCACATGCGAACATTTGATATTTTTGGTTTTCAAAAGTCGAGAAAGTTCATCACATTCATTCCCCATTGGACCGTCATGCTATCGTGAGTAAGATAATGCTATGAAAGATAATGACATCTTGGTTGGAAGATCAGGACAGAAAGGTCACTCCAAAGAAAATAGTGGAATCTCCAAAACTGTGTACCCTTTGTACACTCTTGAAAAATCTGGTTGCTGTCTTTTGTTTTATTTTTAATCAAGAAAACACATTTTCTTCTTAGTTTTGATTATACTGTTTATCTAGTACTTAGCTTTGAATGAAGTAAAACGAGAACATAATTCTCTTCTCCCCATAAAATTATTGAATGTGAAATGATAGTAAAACAGTGCTGGATTATTTGTTGTCTCATATATGAATATCAAGGGAATGATAGGATAGTAAAGGAAAGAAAAATGTGATAGAGTGTGGAAAAATAGCACAGAATACTTCAAGACTTCCAAAATGGCAAATTTTCTGAGATTTAAAATGTCTTTTATTTCTGTCTTATTCTGAAGAGTAATTTTAACCTTCATATTCATGTTTTATTGAATAAAAATTCTGTTTCGCTCATATAAATGCCAGGTCTCTGTACTCAGCCATTGTAGTAAACAAAAGCTTAAATTATGGACCAGGATAGATAATGACTCAGGTCCAGTTCTTCCACTTAAAGCCATATGAACTTGAGACAATTACTTCAACCACTTTAGATCTAATTTTTTCTGAATAATAAAATAAGACTGTGCACTATTTCCTAGAGTCATGGTGAGGACTAAAGTGGGTTACATATAAAAATAACTACCACAGGCCCTGGCACATTGTAGGTACCACAGCTGTAAGTCTCTATCACTCTTAGTTCTTTGTAGGCTGCCCTCCTCTACTGATGCACAGCATCCTATAAAGATGGCAGAGAAAGCCATTTCATAACGATAGTTTTTACCTTTTATAAAAATATATGGTTTTAACTAGATTTCAAACGGTTAACTGAGGTAATGGCCTTTTTTCTCCCCATGATGATGTTGAATATGCTGGAGGTAAATGTGACGCTACAGCAAAACTGTGCTTTACTATTAGTTGCCATTTGAGTAGGTACCATGTGGACAATGGTGTGTCTGTTTAACTTGTGTTCATACATTCCAGGATCACAATTAGAGCTTAGGCTGAATATTTTCATTGAAGGACTGAGAGCTTGTTCAGACTCTTTCCGTGATTCAACATGTAAAGATACATTAAAAAATATCATGGGTTTAGGGCATGCTACTACATTGCCCAGTTCAACCAGGGAGTTAGAGTTTGTCTTTGTACCATAATCTCATACTTGGCACCTGACAGTAATAGCTTTTCCTTCCACTGAATACAGAGAAAAGCTATTTTTCTTTGAAGTGTCTATGATCCAAAACCTGGGCCTTGGCTAGAAATTATAGAAAGGATGTAATAATTCAGAGAATGCCTATGTGACCAGCTTCCAATGGGCTTCCCTGGGTAGAAACGTCTCATACGTGTGGCTGCATTTTGCTGCCGGAGGGAGAAAGTGCTCTGTGTGACCACTTGCAGGAAGGAGAGAGCAGAGAAAGGTGAATGCATATTTATCCACACTCCTCCTGTATTGTTTTTTCCCTTACAGATCCAGCTATGTATGTTTGCTGTGTTAATGTATAGAAGGATGTAATCTGGAAAGCAGATTACATTAATTTAATTTTGTAACCACTTAGTAAAATCTATTCTCTGCTTCTTAGATATATCTATTACTTCTCCAAATTGAGCAAACCCAAGGAACATAAAGAAAAGGAGACATAGTCCCCTTTCCAACTTAAAAGTGAGGAGTCCTTGCTCCACTTTATAGTATCCACATAACCAGCTTTGCTTTACAAAGTTCCAAATTTAAATGTACATTATTGGCTTCCATCCATATCACCAGCTCCCTTCTTCTCTAGCACTTTCCTCAAGTCTGACAGTTAATTACATCCACCTTTCATGTTAATTCTTTATTTTCCATCAACCTCTTCTTAAATACAATTTCCCACCTAAATGCCATGACCATTACCCTTTGTGCTGATGCGGGCTAAAATCATGTTTTAAAAATAGCAAAACGAATGTCACTCAGTAAAGTTAAATATATTATTCTAATTTTATTGTGCTTTTCTAGTGTCTCATAGAAATGTTAAAATTTTGTCAATTTTTTTCTTGTTTACTATACAAGTCATACTTCGGTTACTAAACAAGTCATATACAACATCAAACTGAAATCATTACAAAATAAACTTGAAATATTTTGACCAATTAAATATGTAATGAATGAGAATGACCCTGCCTAATTTTATTATGTAAATGAAAATGGACTGTGCAGAAAATAGTTGACATAGCAGGTCTTAAGCTGCTATCTTTAGAAGATTCTGCTTTCAAGGTTGGCTCTAGGCTTCTGACACTTTCCCTAACTGATAGGGGTGTTTCATTGTGCCTAGACAGTTTGTACATACAATGTGACTTATGTTTAACATCTGCTGGGAGTCTGGAATTTTTCTAGTTGCTAGGCAGAGAATGCCTATGTGACCACCTTCCAATGGGCTTTCCTGGGCAGAAACATCAGAAACACGGGTGGCTGCATTTTGCTGCCAGAGGGAGAATATGCTCTGTGTGACCACTTACAGGAAGGAGAGAGAAGAGAAAGGTGAACGCATATTTACCCAGATGCCTCCTATATTGTTCTTTCCCTTACAGACCCAGCTGTGTATGTTTGCTGTGTGGATGTAATAAATCTTAGGTAAAACATGACTTGGTGCTGAGACCCTGAGTTCTTTTAGCAAATCACTGAACATATGGAGGTCTTGGGGACCCCGAAATAATGACCCCATTAAATAAAATACTCATTAGTATAAAATAAAACAATAAAATTTGCCCTTTTCAATCTCTTGAGACAGAGCCAATAATTTTTCCTCTCTTCTCCCATAATACATATGTTACTTCCCTACTTAAAAACCCGCCTTTATTTGTAAATATTTTCTCCCATTCTGTGGGTTGTCTTTTCCTCTTGTTTATGGTTTCCTTTGCTGTGCAAAAGCTTTTAAGTTTCATTAAGTCCCATTTCTTTACTTTTGCTTTTAGTGTCATTTCTATAGGAGGTGGGTCAAAAAGGATCTGCTGTGATTTATGTCAAAGAGTATTCTTCCTATGTTTTCCTCTAAGGGTTTAATAGTGTCTGGCCTTACATTTAGGTCTTTAACCCATTTTGAGTTTATTTTTGTGTATGGTGTTAGGAAGTGTTCTAATTTCATTCTTTTACATGCAGCTGTCCGGTTTTCCCAGCACCACTTATTGAAGAGGCTGTCTTTTCTCCATTGTATATTCTTGTCTCTTTTATTAAAGATAAGGTGACCATATGTGCGTGGGTTTATCTCTGGGCTTTCTAACTGAAAAAGGATTAACCTCCAAAATATACAAGCAACTCAAACAGCTCAGTATCAAAGAAACAAACAACCCAATCCAAAAGTGGGCAGAAGACCTAAATAGACATTTCTCCAAAGAAGACATATAGATTGCCAAAAAACACATGAAAGGATGTTCAACATCACTAATCATTAGAGAAATGCAAATCAAAACTACAATAAGGTATCACCTCACACCAGTCAGAATGGTCATCATCAAAAAATCTAGGGCTTCCCTGGTGGCGCAGTGGTTGAGAGTCTGCCTGCCGATGCAGGGGACACGGGTTCGTGCCCTGGTCCGGGAAGATCCCACATGCCACGGAGTGGCTGGGCCCGTGAGCCATGGCTGCTGAGCCTGTGCGTCCGGAGCCTGTGCTCAGCAACAGGAGAGGCCACAACAGTGAGAGGCCCACGTACCACAAAAATAAATAAATAAAAATCTAGAAACAGTAAATGTTGGAGAGGGTGTGGAGAAAAGAGAACCCTCTTGCACTGCTGGTGGGAATGTAAATTGATACAGCCACTACGGAGAACAGTACAGAGGTTCCTTAAAAAACTAAAAATAGAACTACCATATGACCCAGGAATCCCACTACTGGGCATATACCCTGAGAAAACCATAGTTCACAAAGAGTCATGTACCACAATGTTCACTGCAGCACTATTTACAATAGCCAGGACATGGAAGCAACCTAAGTGTCTATCGACAGGTGAATGGATAAAGAAGATATGGCACATATATACAATGTAGTATTACTCAACCATAAAAAGAAACGAAGTTGAGTTATTTGTAGTGAGGTGGTTGGACCTAGAGTCTGTCATGCAGAGTGAAGTAAGTCAGAAAGAGAAAAACAAATGCCCTATGCTAACACATATATATGGAATCTAAAAAAAAAAGGTTCTGATGAACCTAGGGACAGGACAGGAATAAAGATGCAGATGCAGAGAATGGACTTGAGGACACGGGGAAGGGGAAGGGGAAGTTGGGACGAAGTGAGAGAGTTACATTGACATGTATACACTACCAAATGTAAAATAGCTAGTGGGAAGTAGCTGCATAGCACAGGGAGATCAGCTCAATGCTTTGTGACCACCTAGAGGGGTGGGATAGGGAGGGGGGGAGGGAGGGAGGGAAATGCAAGATGGAGGAGATATGGGGATATATGTATATGTATAGCTGATTCACTTTGTTACACAGCAGAAACTAACACACCATTGTAAAGCAATTATACTCCAATAAAGGTGTTAAAAAAAAAAAAACCTGCCTTTACAACCCACTGCACTTAAGATTCTATTGCCTCATGAATACCTACCTAGTCCCTCTCCAACCTCATCTCAGTTCCCTTGTTCCCTTGCCCACTGGAATTCAGCCATATTCTCCAACCCAGAAGAGAGTCATGCATTACATCTACTCACCAGATGGGCCTGCTTCTCTCCTCCATTCTCCTATTGCCTTCACAAATGTACTGCTCTGCCACAGCCCTAAAATCTGTTTAATCTGAAGCACAGTCAGAAAAGGTGGGCATTGAATATTAAAATTAATCTCCAAATCTGGATGCTTTCTTCATAATTATTTATGAGCCATAAGAGATCTAAAACTAAATTCAGCTGGCAATCCCTTTATGAACTGCTGCCATTGGTATGATGTCTGCCAAAATGTCAGCATTCACAGTTTTTATCAGTTAAGATTTGTTGACTGAAAATGAAGGAACACCTGACTCTCTGTGGCTTAAACCATAAGGAGAGTATATCTTACCTACCATGAACTCTGGGCCAGGTGGTTTCCAGGTTTCTGAGGAGCTCTACAGTATCAGGCCACTGAGTTGGTACTTCTGCATTTCTCTTAGCCTTCCCTTTTTAGCTGCAATTAGGCAGCTGCTATCCCAGACACAACTATATTCATGCAGAAAGCAGGGGGTAGGTGATGTGTTGGTGGTTAAAATAGCTTTTTCTTCACAGGGCTGACTCTCACTTTTATCAGGGAGTAGAGTCTTTCGCACAAGAGAACAGTCAGCTTATTTTATAATGCATTGGCTAAAAGTAGTTAGTCCCCTACGACAATCCTGCCAAAGATAAGTAGCATGCACGAGAGTGGCTTAGACCAGTCAGGACTTGTCTCAATGCCTGGAGGAAAGGCCTGAGCCTGTTGCTACTGAACAAAGTAGGAATTACAATAGCAGTAAATGTTGGGCAGGTCAGTTGTTCGGACACCATCTGCTTCATGATATTCATCTGGAGTACTGATTAAAATACAGATCTTGGGCCTTAATCCCCAGAGTTTCTGCTTCAGAAGGTCTGATGTGGAACCAGAGAACCTGCATTTCTAACTACTTCCCAGGTGATGCTGCTGTGGCTGCTCTGGGGACCACACTTTGAGAACTACCGAAGAAGACGAACATCAGCTTCTACCACAAAACTCCATACGTTCCAGGTGACGTCAAGTTTGACTGCTGGCTTATTGACAGTCATAGGTAAGCATTAATGCTGATCTCATTTGTAGATGTAGACAAGGTTTATCACTGGCCTCACCGACAGTTGTAGACAAGGGTTGATACTGGCCTCACAAGCAGAGTAGAAACATGCATTGAATCAATGCCAATCTTCATAATTTTAAAATCAATTTTTTGATGTGTTTCATCACGTCAAATGTATAGGGAAACAAATTATAAAGTAACAAACACTTTATTTGTGTAAAACACATCAACTTTAACTCAAAATGCTGGCCAGCCCAGATCATTCAAAAAATCAAGAATTACTTTAAGAAATGTAAATGCAATAATATATTGCATTTTCCCAAACTCCTGAATATGTAAAATGAGAAGGATAATAATGTTTTACATTTTCTAAAAATATTACATCCTGGAAAATAGAATCTTAGCATGGATTAACAATCTCAAAGCAATTACAGGAGTAGAAAAATCAGTTTAGTGAATACACTTTTATGGTTAGAGTTTAGGGAAATTGAGAGAACATGTCTAAGAGACTATATAACCTATGCAAATAATGATTTGGATAAGTTTTTTTTATTATAAATGGCAGATATGAAAGTGGTAGGTAACATTATTAACAAATGTCTATTAATACCATAGACTATCATCATGTATTTGTTGATTATGTATTATGTATTATCCAGTGTGGCAATAATGCCCTGTTATGTGTGTGTCTGGACAGTCTATAGAGGCAAGAAGGTTTACCCACATGAAGTGTCTAAGTGTCTAAGCAACAAATAGATATTTCAATGGCCATAGGCCCAAGTACTATGATAAAGGGTATGCACATCCCTTGTAGTAGATGGAGAAGTCTTCACAGAGGAAAATTTTGCCTTAGATGGGATAGAATATTTAGAGTTAAGGGCAAGAGAGGAAATACCAAGTTAGGACAACAGAGAGGCGTAAAAATATGCCCAAAAAAATGCAAGAAGAAACCACTTTCTCTGGATAATAAGGATGAAGTTTGGCTGATTCGAGGATGAGAATTATAGTTATTAAGAGCACACTGGTTTTTGAACGCAGTGCTTATCATGGTGAACTACATATGTGAGTAAACAAACCTATGGTGAAAATCTATTCAACTAAGCGTTGTCACAGAGTAAATTTCTAAGGTTAAAATTCACAATGAAGGAGCAATTAAATGTGAAAATAAGTTCTATATAAAATAGAGATATTCTTTTCCGTGCCATAAGGGATTATCTTATAAACACACATCACATTTTACATGGGTTATAGGAGCCAAGTAGTCCCATCTGTGCTCCAGATATTATTAACCATGTTAGAAAGAACTCAAGTTCTGCCTGAGCCCTATATTTGGATAAACACTTATGATCCCATGTAACTAATTGCTCTTTTGTCATGGATACTTTTATCTTCCTCCTTATAAATCCCATATTTTTGTTAATTTTTACTAGCACTTCCTACACATTGCCTGTATTCTTTACTTAAGAAATCTAGGCTAATATTATAAAATTGGTTTACATCTTATCATTTCAAAAGTAAAGAATCGTTGGAGGAGTG
The DNA here is from genome assembly GCF_964374135.1 of Grampus griseus. Taxonomy (NCBI): domain Eukaryota; kingdom Metazoa; phylum Chordata; class Mammalia; order Artiodactyla; family Delphinidae; genus Grampus; species Grampus griseus. The sequence continues at coordinate 10,700,847 of NC_139001.1, forward strand.
AGAGCAAGGGAAGTAGGGCTTTCTCCTTTCACTTTATGCATCTCTGTATTGTTGGGAAATTTTAACAAGCATTTACTATTTTTGAAATTTTTTAAAATATTATCTTTTTAACTGGGGTAAAATGTACATAACATAAAATTTATTATTTAACCATTTTTCTTAGTACGATTCATTGCCATTAAGTACATTCACATTGTTGTGCAACCATCATTACTCTCCATATCCAGAACTCTTTCATCACTGCGTACTGAAACTCTATACCCATTAAACAACAACACTTCGTCCCCTTTCCCCTCACCTGTTAGAAACCATTATTCTACTTTCTGTCTCTATGACTTTGACCACTCTAGGTACCACAAATAAGTGGAATTGTACTGTATTTCTATTTTTGTGTCTGGTTTATTTCTCTTATCATAGTACTTTCAAGATTCATCTATGTTGTAGCATGTATCAGAATTTCACTCCTTTTTAAGGTTGAATATTCCATTTTATTCCTACACCACATTTTGTTTATCAATTCTTCCATCAATGAACACTTGGGCTGCTTCCATCTCTTTGGCTATTGTAAATAATGTTATTAACATGGGTATACAAATATATGTTTACATCCTTGCTTTCAATTCCTTTGAGTATATATATTTAGCAGTGGAATATCTGGATCATATGGTAATTCTATGTTTAATTTTTTTCAGGAACCACCATACTGTTTTCCATAACAGACACACCATTTTACATCTCCACCAGTAGTGCCAAGGGTTCCAATTTTTCCACATCCTTCCTCATCAACACTTGTTATTTTCTGTTTTATTTTTTTTTAATAGTAACCTTTCTATTGGGTGTGAGGTGATTTTATTGTGGGTTTGATTTTCACTTTCCTAACCATTAGTGATGTTGAGCATCTTTTCAAGTGTGTATAGAGCCATTTATACACCTTCTTTGGAAAAATGTCTATTTAAATTCTTTGTAAAATTTTTAATTGGATTGTTATTTTGTTGGTCTTCATTCTTTTGCGTATGGATATCCAGTTTTCTCAACACTGTTTGTTGAAAAGATTGCCCTTTCCTCACTGATTGGTCTTGACAGCCTTGTCAAAAAACATTTGACCACACATGCAAAGGTTTATTTCTGTTCTCTCTATTCTATTGTGCTATATATCTTTCCTCATGCCATTATCACACCATTGTGATTACTGTAGCTTTGTAGTAAATTTTGAAATCAGGAAGTTTGAGTCCTCTTACTTTATCCTTTTTCAAGATTGTTTTGGAAAGTAATTACTTCTGTATTTTGCTATTTGTTTTCTATATACCTTACAGATTTTTTTGTCCCTCATTTCTTGCATTACTGTCTTATTAGTGTTTATTCGATTTTTTATCATGAAATTTTAGAATTCTCTTCTCATTTCCTTTTGCTGTATCTTCTCTAGCTATTTTCTTTGTGGTTACTATGGGAATGACACAACATCCTAAAGTTTTAACACTCTTATTTGAATTTATACCAGCTTGATGTCAATCACATACAAAAGAACTGTACTCCTGTACAGCTCTATCCCAACTCCCTTTCAGCTGTCAAAGTCATAAGATTCCACCTTTATGCTTTGTGTGTCTAAAACATATACAGTAATTTTTTTAATGTATTAAGTCTCTTTAATTATGTATAAAACAAAAAGTAGTTAAACCAGAATTACAATAATTCTAGGAATGTACTAGTTGACCTAATATTTATGCTGAGGATAACTATGTCAGCATTTATAAACTTTTTGACCTAGAAAATATGGTATGAGTATTTATGTTACAGTTAAATATGAAATGGCAGCTGAAATTTATAGTTATTTAAACATTGAATTATTCCCTCACTTGAAATCACATACTTAGTCAAAAGTTTTTTAAATGTATTTAGAGGGCTCCCCTGGTGGCACAGTGGTTAAGAATCTGCCTGCCAAGATGGGAGACACGGATTCGAGCCCTGGTTCGGGAAGATCTCACATGCCGCGGAGCAACTAAGCCCATGCACCACAATTACTGAACCTGTGCTCTAGAGCACACGAGCCACAGCTACAGAAGCCTGCGTGCCTAGAGCCAGTGCTCTGAGACAAGAGAAGCCACCGCAATGAGAAACCCATGCACCACAACGAAGATTAGCCCCGGCTCGCCACAACTAGAGAAAGCCCGAGCACAGAAATGAAGACCCAAAGCAGCCAAAAAAGAAAAAAATGTATTTAGAATATTTCCTTAGAAAAATGTACTTTTCTTTCCATACAAATAATGGTTGGGTCAAGTCACTCTAGCAAAGTAAATAGCTATACCTTAGTTTTAAATCTCTTCTCATAAAATGATTAGATTTTATCTTTAAAATTCAATAGTAATTTAAGACTTGCAAAATGTTTTCAATTTTATGATAAATGTTTTCAATATGTCTTGTGGTCTTAAGATCAAATTATAGGAAAATATATTAAATAAAAGTCACACACTGAAATATATATCACATTTGGGCTAGAATTCAGAAGGACAGTTCTGCTTCAAATGAATATTTTTCCACCTAAGTGTTACAGTGAGCAGTTCTTTTTTCATCAGTCTCCAGCTTTAATTACTTGCACCTGTTAAAAAGCTAATTCATTTCACAGTTTCCTTCTTCACTGTATTTCAAAACAATGAAATACAACAAATAGATATTAGGACAGGACAATATCAATAACTTAAGATGTTTTTATGAGACTTCTGGTTTAAATATGTTCATTTACACAGTTTTTATTTCAGAAAATTGCATATTTTGGGGGCAAGTAGAGAATCGCGTCCTGATTTTTAATTTAAGCATTCCTTACATGAGTATAAATGGAAAGTAGACTAGGAAGAAAAATCCTAAACCAGGATTAAAGAGTATTGTGTCCTAAAGGGAAATGCATCACTAAATCGAAATACAAAAGTCAAAAAGCAGCTACCAAAGTCACATAATTTTCATAGATAGTATTGAAACATAATAAAATTAATTTCAAAAACTCTTGCATTCCAGAAAAATTTAGATCCACAACACTTATGGCACATAAAAGAGATTGTTTTCAAGGCCCACCATTAAAGACAGTAATGGTATGCCAGCCATAGCCACAACCCCTTTTCTTCTGAAAGCTGTGTTATACATGGAGGGGGAGATGCACAAAGGTGGTACTGCATAGTGATGAAGAGCAAGCACCAGGAGCCAATGTCAGGTATGAGCCTTTCTTGCTCTATGACCTTGATCAAACTTCTTAACCTCTCTGTGCCTTAGTTTTCTCCTTTGTCAACTGAGCATAACAATAGCGCCTACCTCAATGGTGGTAACAGTTAATTGGTCGCCATATGTAACACACTTACAAGAGTGCTTATTACATAATAGGTATTTTTTAAATGTAAGTTATTGTTATAGTTATTATTATTATTAATTATTATTATGTCTGAGGCAGGGGAGAAACACTTAAGAAAGGAAGGATGTCGACTGTAATGGGTTGAATTGTGTTCCCTAAAAATTCATATGAAAGTCCTAACCCCCATAGCTCAGAATGTGACCTTATATAGAAACAGCATTACTGCAGATATAATTAACGAAGTTGAGTTCGTATTGAAGTGGAGTTGGCCCCTAATTCACTGTAACTAGAGTCATGAAAAGGAGAAATTTGGACACACATATGCATACAGGGAGAATGCCATGTGAAGGTGGAGGCAGAGATTCAGTGATGATGTAAAAGTCAGGCCAAAAATTGCCAGCAAAGCGCAGGCTAAGTAAACTTTTAATCTGCAGATGATATGATTATGTACATAAAACCCCACAAAAATCTACAAATTAGTAAAATAGTAAAGATAATTTAGAAACGTGGCTGGAAATAGGATGGATATACAAAATTGCATTTCTAAATGCAGCAACAAACAGAAATTTTAAAAACTATATAGCCTTTATAATAAACAAATATTGAAATACGTCAAAGCATTCATCTAATAAAAGATAAGCATCACCTATATCAAGAAAGTTATACGGTACTGATGAACCTAGTGACAGGACAGGAATAAAGACACAGACATAGAGAAAGGACTTGAGAACACAGCGGGAGAAGGGGAAGCTGGGATGAAGTGAGAAAGTAGCATTGATATACATACACTACCAAATGTACAATGGATGGCTAGTAAGAAACTGCTGCATAGCACAGGGAGATCAGCTCAATGCTTTGTGATGACCTAGAGGGGTGGGATAGGGAGGGTGAGAGGGAGGCTCAAGAGGGAGGGATATGGGGATATATGTATGCATATGGCTGATTCACTTTGTTGTACAACAGAAACTAACACAACATTGTAAAGCAATTATACTCCAATAAAGATGTGAAAAAAAGTTATATAGTTTTATTTAAATATATTGTGAGACCTTAACAAATAGATATTTTATTTTATTAGAGAGGTAGAATCATTTTTCCATTCTCCATAATTTGATCTGAATATGCAATATAATTTCAATAAAAATCCCAATAGCATTTTATGTGAAATTTGACAAAATTATTTGAAAATTTATTTGGAAAAGCAAAGGGCAAAAGTATACTCAAAACATTCCTAAATTAAAAAAAAAAAGAATAAAATGTGGCTCTGTCTATCAGAAATAAAAGCTTATAAAACTATAATAATTAATGTAGTTAATTTTAGTATAGGAATTCCCAAATAGTTCAAACAGAGTCCAGAAACAATAATTATGATATATGATAGAAATAGCATTGAAGATCATTAAGAAATGGAACAATTATTCAACACACGAAAATTAGATAATAGGTTGCACAACAGAAAAATGCACAAAGGACATGAAAAAAGCTTTATACAGAAGAGTAAATAGATATGGCTGACATATGAAAAGACATTCAATCTCATTAGTACACTAAGAAATGTGAGTCAAGATCACAATGAGATACGGTTTTACGTTCATTAGATTGACAAATACTTAGAAACCTGACAATGCTGATAAGGACAATGGAGCAGCAAAAACACAAGTACTCGTGGAGATTGTAATCAGTATGACCACTTTGGAAAACACCTCATTTTCCATTTTGTAGCTGTGAAGACATGTATATACATGGCCCAGGAAATTCCTATCCTAAGGAAAATCCTGAATATGTTCGCCATAAGAAGGGTACAAGAGTGCTCCAAATGCTTAGGTGGGAAAAGCCCATCCACAGGAAAAAGAAGCAAATAAATTTTGTATAATCACCATGGAGTACTACACGGTGGTAAAAATGAATGGGTCTCATGTACAAATGACTTAGAGGAATTTTAGAAATATCATACTGAGTTAAAAATGCAAATCATGGGAGACTACATATGGCTCATTAAAAAAAGAAAAATTAATTGTTATATTGTTAGGCATAATTATATATATGATAAAATTATTTTGAAAAGCTGGGAACGGATAAACGTAAAATTAACGATATTGCTTACAGCTAAGAAAGAGGCGGGGGAGAAGAGGAGGAACCCATGCACAGGTGAAAGTTGTTGTTCAAGGAGCTAAATTATATAATTACAAGGAAAGAAACTCTCTCACTTAAGAAACCTACATATTGGATTCCCATCCCTAAACATAGAAAAATTGAGCTAGTGGTTGGTTTCCATTAGGCATACTGGTAAAGTCAGCTAAATGCTATAAAAATAAGAAATTATCCCTGGAAGTAGACATATCTGACTAGCCTCATGCTCTACCATATGACATAACAGCATAAAAATGCCAGTAAAATTCAGGGAAAAAAAGACTTGCCTTCCCAGAAAACCTACTTAAAACAATAGTATTTTCCTAGTGTTTTAGCTGGCTTTTTAATGGAAGGCCACATGGTTTCAAAGGGTAGCTAGTCCACTAAAAGTATGCTGGCTCAAGGCTGCCATTATAAAGGATTGCTTTAGAATATGCACACTGTGATGAAAGTCAAATACAAAAAAGCATGTGATGACTCACTGGGTTGGCTAGAAACATCTGTCACTGAAATAATAGAATGTGGAAAGATGGAGTTCCTCCAAAGAAAAAATAAAACTTTCTGTGGCCTTAAACAGGAATGTGTTCAGAATGCAATTGAAATGTCAGAATTTTTATGAGCAAATCTGCTAAAGCAACCTATAAATCATTTCCCAGGTTCAAGATTAACATTAAAAAACTTGAACTGCAGAAAGAGAAAGGGAACAAGGGAGTAAGTATTTACTTGCTAGGGGTCACTGGTTAAACTATCTTCTTTGTTAGTTCTCTCATATTTAGGTCAATGTTTTTTCTCCTGTTTTTGCTCAGAAAATCATAGGAAATTATCCTTAATCTACCAGACCTGGGATCATGACTATTCTTTTCTCCAAAAATATTTATTTTAAATCACTTAGTGAAAATCCAGGCAGGTATTTTGTTAGGCAAATAAGCATGATAAAAAAGTATTATTAGTCTCAAAAAAAGCACAAAATTCTGAACAAAAGTCAGAAGTCATTTTAATTTTTAACTGTATATATATATATATATATATATATAATTTAAATCTTTTATGTTATCAATTAGCTCCAGTGAGAGTTCCAGTGCGCTCAATGCTACTAAAAGACCATCCAGAATCTGTGATGGAAATCTCTGCAGAAAATACATCAATTTCCTTCCAATTTTAAAAGTCAGCAGGTTATGGACATTTATTGACTTCATAGGTCAAAACATAACCATGAACATAGAGACCACATTTTGAGAAGTTATTTATGTTAGGCAGTCTACATAGGCTGATTTTTTGTCTATAAAACAACCCTTAAGGATCATTGTTATTAAGCCCACTTACAGATTAGGAAGCCCAAGCTCAGAAAGCTAAACAATTTACATGTACAGAATCTATGAGTATAAGCATGTAGATTCAAACCAAGACTGGCCTTATCTCCAGGCCAATACCAACTGAAGGGGTAAGAGGTGGCTCTGGAGTTATAACGGTTGGGTTTGGAATCAGAGCTCTGCCATTCACGAGCTGTGCAAACTTGAACAATTAGCTGAACCTTTGCATGTTTGTTTCCTCAACTCTAAAACAAGACAATAATAATAACACTCAATTTCTTGTAAAAATTAGAAAAAATCATATAAATTGTCAGACATACAGGAGATACGCAAACAGTACGACTACTACTATTATTTTTACTCTCCCTAATCTTTCCAGTCATGTACCTAAAACTTCCTCTAACATAGCAGAACATCATTATCCACTCAGGTAAAGGAAGAAAATCATAACACAACAAAATAGTTTCAATACAGAATTTTCATCTGGGGGAATGTAGATCTAAAAGGAATTTAAATTATAAATAAACGTTTCCTGAACATTTTTCCTTTTACATGCTGAAAAACGTGATAAGTACTTTTGAAGTCAGTTATTATATTTTGAAAAATGTAAGAGCTCAAGTTAAGTGGATTTTGTTCTTTTATTTGGTTAGTCATTAGTCTCCACTGGGTCAACTTCAAACTATGTGGAGCCTAGACCTCCCTCTTTGCTCTTGCCAGGAATCCTCACAATTGGATTCTTACTGAAATCACCCACAGAGCTTTAAAAACTACTGGTGTCTGGGTCCTCATTCCCAGAGATTCTGTTTAATTGTCTGAGATGAAACCCTAAAATCAGAATTTTTAAAGAGGTTCTATGTGCAGTCAGGGTTGAGATTCACCACCTTGCCCATCCCTAAATAGCTTCACGATACACTTGCCATTGACTAATTAAGATTCCATGTGTATGTTAGAGTAGAAAAGAAAATTAGTCAACTGTACACTATAACTGAGGAAATTAACAGAATGTAGCACAAAAAGAGAGAAGGAAAAAATGAACGCAAGACTAAGAAACACAAAGGATAGAATGACAGGTTCGACATGCTCTATATTTCAGAATAAAAAGAAAAAGATGTTAAGGCAGGCATCAATATGGTTAAGAATTGTTGATTCTTGAAAGAAAATTAAAAATCTGCAGTTTGAAGAAGCACATCAAGTTGGGAGGGAGAATATGCTCTAAAGGACAGGATTTGACATCCTAAGATACATGTATACCCCAAAGGGGTCAAGATTTAGATAATAGATGGAATTTAAAAATATATATAGTTAACTTACAATATTTAGTTTCAGGTGTACTACATATAAATGGAATATGTTTGCAGTTTAGTTAGATAAAATACCATTAAATGCAGTAATAAAATGGTAACATCTGTACCAACCATTACATTAGGTATTTATATTTTCACGTCTGTTAAAAACCCTACAATAATATCATTGTTATCCCCATTTACAGTTGAGGGCACTGAGATTAAACAGCATTAAGTGTAGGTGATAGAGGTTGAACATGGCCGAGGCATAATTTGAACCTAGACATATATGGCTACTGCAGCAAATGAGCCAAAGAATTAACTTTACTCTGAGTCAATGAGTGAAGAATGTCCTTTGAGAGATCACTGGTTATATAAAACAAAGAGAAATTGGATTTCTCTTTAAGTCACCAGTGCAACTCTTTGTTAAACTAGTGGAAAAGCAAACTTCTGCTCTTCTTTTCACGTGTGCTAATCTCACATATGATTGCTTAAAAGCTCTTTCATGGAAGAGCACACATCAGGCAGATAATTTCGGGAGAGAGTAAAGTTGAGATTACGTCATCCTACTCTGCTTATTTACTAGAAAGTTACATAACATTCAGGAAACACATGTGGGTTTTATTATGATTTTTTGGCAATATTTGTAAGGAAGGTGAGAGGCAATAAAATGGTTTCATTTTAATAGACCAAAAAGAGTTGAAAGTGAAGCGTGAAAAAATATTCTCAACAAAAAAATACAAAAAATAATTCAAAACATTACTGGGAGCCTTGCCATTAGTTTGTAGCAGTGCGTGTAGAATGGTTTTATTTAGTTAGTTACTTTTGAGAATTCATTGCACCTGGACACTTGGCATCTTGTAGTCCTGAAAACTGGATGGCATACATAAATGCTTCTGTAGATGTTAAAGTAAATTACATGTGTTGACGTTTCCTGGCAGTAGCAATTGCTGATTATGTGTGCATTCAGAATGGATAAATGGGTCAATGGCAAACAATGATGGGTATGGAAAAGATGCCCTCAGAAGCCAGATGAGATTTCCCTTGCAACAAAGATCTCTCTGCCTTATTTCCTAGGGTCTGGAAGTAACCTGGTGTTCTTCCCCCTTCTTCATCCCCTGTCCCAGGTAGGCTGCATTACACAGCCCAGAGGGCGCCATTCACAGTTGAGTTGTGCACCAGGGGTGCCATTTATATAAACCATAATGTGGAAGGTCCTTCCTGCAATCACGCCACTTTGTGACCCTGACCGGGCTTCCTGCTTACCTTCCCAGTCTCTTCTGGCACCACGCTGGCTCTTCACATTCTCACCATATTGGCCTCTTTTCAGGTCCCCAAACGTGCCATGCTTGCTCTGCCCTAGAAGCTCTGCATTTAAGCTCCTAACTTCATTCATTCAACAAACATTTAAAACAAGTGGTTGCTGGAGGGTAGGAGGGGTGGGGCGGATAAGAGAAACAGGTGAGGGAGATTAAGAGGTGCAAACTTCGTTATAAAATAAATGAGTAACGGGGATGAAATGAACAGTGTGGGGAATACAGTCAAGAATAATGTAATATCTTTGTATGTTGACAGACGGTAACTAGATTTATTGTGGTGAACATTTTGTAATGTTATAGAAATAGTGAATCCGTATGTGGTGCACCAGGAACTAACATAATGTTGTAGGTAAATTGTACTTCAAAATCAAGCAAACAAACTTGTAGAAAAAGAGATTAGATTTGTGGTTACCAGAAGCAGGGCATGATGGGAGGGGAAATTGGATAAAGGTATTCAAGGGGTACAGACTTTCAGTTGTAAGATAAATAAGTACTGGGATGTAATGTACACCATGATAATATATTTGACACTACTGTATGTTATATATGAAAGTTGTTGAGAGTAAATCCTGAGTTCTCATCACAAGAAAAATTTTTTTTTCTATTCCTTTAATTTTGTATTGTGTGTCCAGATGTCATCATCCACATCTGTGGTAGCTCAGCTGCTGAAGGTCCTGCTGGGGGCTTATCATCGACAGATGAATTGATAAAGAAGATGTGGTATGTATACACAGTGGAATATTACTCAGCCATAAAAAAGAATGAAATAATGCCATTTGCAGCAACATGGAAGGACCTAGAGATTATCATACTAAGTCAAGTAAATCAGTAAGAGAAAGACAAATACCATATGATATCACTTATATGTGGAATCTAAAAAAATGATACAAATGAACTTATTTATAAAATGGAAATAGAATCACTGACATAGAAAACAAACTTATGGTTACCAAAGGGGAAAAAGGGGAGGGATAAATTAGGTGTTTCGGATTAACAGACACATACTACTATATGTAAAATAGATAAACAACAAGGACTTACTGTATAGTACAGGGAACTATATCATATATGCGTATATATAACTGAATCACTTTGCTGTAAACCTGAAACTAACACAACACTGTAAATCAACTATACTTCAATAAAAAAATAAATATATATATATTTTTACCAAAAATAGCATGAAGAAGCAACTATGGTGAGGAGACCCAGCATATTTTATATTTATTTATAATAGAAATATTATTTAAATTAGGCTATAAATAATTTTATTTATATATACAATAAATATACATCATTATTTCCTATAAATACCCAGAGTTGTTAGGACAATCTGAGAGTGGCCAATCTGGGCAAGGCCACCCTTTGCTGATCTAAACAGCTCTCTAAAAACCTTGCATTAGCTCCCACCGTGGTAAAAGTGACTCTTTTACCAGCAGTGGTGAAAGCTGTGCAGCAGCCCCATGAACCATGAAGATCACCTTGCCAGTCAATGCCCATGTCATTGTTCCTTAGCAACTTTCTCTAGCGACAGAAGGCTCTTCACTTTCCTTTCCCGACAGCTGGATGTCAGCTTTTAGGTGGTTAAGCTGCCTCTCTCTAGTCTCAACTCATATAAAGATACACCTCGAATTCAATTTGGGCTGTATTCCTTTCATCTTCCTTTGCCTGGAACAATAATAGCATAATTAATCTATTATTTGTTTGGAGTATGTTATTTCATTATGGCTTAAGAACCATCATTCTGTATGCTACTGGCTTGTGAAATTATTATAATTCCTTCAGTGAACCTGTGTTAAATAAATTATTGGCAAGAACAATCTCAGTCTCTGAGAATGTGTGTGTGTGTGTGTGTGTGTGTGTGTGTGTGCGCGCGTGCGTGCGCATGCGTGTTTAAGTTCAGAAGTTCAGCACCTGGTACGAACTATAATCTGATCCTTGCCATTTTTTGGCATGAAAATTAAACTATTTGACTTTATAAACATTAAATATATCATAATGAAATACAACTTTGTTTTTTCATTTAATTCTATTTCAAAGTTATCTCAGAACTCAAACCAGTAGCTAGATAAAGTGAGTTCTTGTTAAAAAGAATTCTTTGTCTTAGAAAAGGAATCTCATAAACAAATGCTCTGCATCTATTTATGTATATAATATAATTGTTGATTCATCAAGTCTCAGTAACAGGTAGATTAAAATAATCAGAAGGTGATTAAAATAATCACCTTCAACAAAATGAAAAAATACTGAAGTACTTGCATTAAAGAATTTTTTTGTACATCTCAAACTTACAATTAGAAAAGCACATATGAATATAGGTTGAAGAAAGATAAGAACTAAAAAGGAAGTGAGGAGGAACAAGCAGTAAGGAAAATCTCTTGGAAGATAAGTAATTATTTTCTGTTTCTTCCAAAATATATTCAAATATGTTCAGCTGCAGCATTAAAAAAATTTGCATTTCAAATTTGAAAATCTATGAAAGGAAATATATTTCTTTTTTCATACACAATTTTTGATTAGTTCAAATACAGGTGTTTTCATTAACCATGAGACAAGACTTAATGGGCATTTAATGGAACTGTGATGACCCAGAATTTGTACTCAGTAGCATTAAGTGAGCTGAAATGAGAGCAATCTAATGGTCATAATAAATAAAAATACTCAGAGGAAAATTCAAAAGAATATGACTGCATTTGGACATATGTTTAAAATCTTAAATATTTGCTTAATAATTAGACAAGTGTTTATCATCATTCACAAATAGGAGCAGTGATAGCTATAGTTTCAACAATCAGCTCTATTCTCAAATCAACATGTGTCTAAAACTATTATATTTGGATATTCAAACTACATTTTACAAGCTTTCTTACTGTGCAATGAAACTGTGTATTCAGATACCCCTAATTTTTGTCTTTAAAATGATGGTCATTGCTTAAATGTCAAGAACAACATTTTAAATCCCCTAGTAGAAATATAGATGAATATCTTTTAGATTTCAGGTAAAGAAAGATTTTTTTTAAACATGACACAAAAACATTCACTGAGTGGGAATAGCAATCAATTGTTTGCATTAAAATTAATTTTGTGCATCAAAAATGCTTTAAAGAAAATAAAAAACATGATTTACAAGCTTGTACACACAACTAAAAAAGGACTAACTCCAAGAACTTTAAGAACACTAAAACTCAATTTTAAAAGCACAAATAACACAATAAAAAGAAAAGTATTTCTAAAAAAAATCAGTTCCAGGAAAAAACAATTCCATTAAGCTAAGAAACATCTCTAAGAAGAGATGTTTAACATCATTAGTGAAAAACTACATTATGAACACAATGACTTGTTATCATTTCATGAGATATAAGTACATACCATTCAGTTGGTAAATTTTAAGGCTGACAAAGCCAAAGATTGAATGGGATTTTGAATCACAGAATCTTCTGTGCATTGCTACTAGAAGTGATAATTGGTGCAAGTACTTTGGAAAATATCATGTCAATATCTCCTAAAGTTGAATATTCATATACCTGAGGCCCAGTACTTTCACTGTTGGGAATATCCTAAGAGAAATTCTTGCACAAGAGCCAGAGGAGTCAATAACAGTATATCAATAACATTACTGTTCACAACGATAAAAACTTCGAGACAACCCAAGTGTCCACCCAAAGAGAGTAAATGAATTAATTGTTCATACTCTGGAACGCTGCATAATGGTCAACATTTATGAACTGTAATGACATGCGACAACAAGGAAGAATCTTAGAAAAATAAAAGTGAGTGAAAAAAAGAATCTGAAAAGATCAAAAGATTACATACCACATACTATTTTTATAAATTAAAAACAACTAAAATAAAATATACTAACTTTTTCAGAAGTATATATAGATGTACTAAATCTAGACAAAAGTGGAAGCAAAGGAATGATGGATTTTAGACTCAAGATGATGTTCATATCAGGTGGGTGGAAGCAGGATGGACTAGAAGGTTAGATGTATCAACCGTTACATCAAGAACTTCACTTTTGAGTGATCAGCTTAAGGGTGCTTATTATACCATTAGAAGTAACTGATTAAATAAATACAAGGAGGCCATACATTGGCCAAATGAAGACAGTGTGCCATGACCATGAAATTTATAATTACCCAATTCTTGTGCACCTCAATTCCAAAGAAGAAACACTATGATCCTTGTAGGGGCTGAGGGAACTAAGACTCAAAACAAAGAAATGGAGTAGGGCGTTTCAAACTGAGGACAACGTAAGGTATTGAAGATGGTTCTTTGGGATTTTCTACAGTAACATTACCAGCTAGCTTTCCTCCACCCCCAGGACCTCTGAGGTACCAGACACACTGATAGATGTGTTTACATGCATTATCCGATTTAATCCTTGTTACTTGATACATATCACTTTTTCCATTGGACAGACTAGAAAACTGACATTCAAAGAGTTTATTTTGCCTAAGGATCCAGCCCAGAATGTAGCAGAGATGACATCTAAGGGGAAGACAGAATAGCTATAACTGAGAGACCTTTAGGCAGTCAGATCAGGGGTCTTATAAAGGGATTGCTGGAAGGCAACAAAAGGCTTTGCATTAATCAGAGTCCCAGCAGGAGACAGAAGATGTTTTCAGCTGAGATCGTGGCTCAACCTTAAGGAATGGAGTATTAAAAGAGTTATGGGCAAGCTCAAAGAAATCAACGTGGGATGCTGAGAAAGCTCCCTGGGTCAAAGCAGGGTCATGGGATCTGGATAAGTTGATATGTTTGGGTCAGTCTCCTTGGGGCACTGACCAGGGCAGAGAAGGATGGAGAATAGATCTTAGGGAGGGGGGACAACAAATGGAGAGTAAACAGCACAGGCACCTTTAAAAGTTGCTGAAGACAACTTGGTTAGAGATTCCTTATCAGATAACTATTATACAAATACATATTGTTTACCCATAAATCAGTCATTGGTCAATCAATCTTGCTCCTTCTCTCCTTTTTTTCTCCCAGGCACATACATAAATATTATGGTCCATTATTTGAAAATACATACTCAGTTTATGGTGCACATTAAGCAATACTTTCCCCTTTTACTTTTGATCCTGACCCTAAAAATCTAGAAAGCTCTCTAAGTTCTGTACTTATATCTTATTATTAGGCAACCATACGATGATGATTTAATAGTATGGAATTAAGAATGGGAATACTAACATTCCAGTTAACATTATTGATGTGTTTTAATTTTGACATTTATTTTATGCTTCCTGTGGGTAGAATAATTGATATAGGATTAGAAAATACTTTGCAACTCTAGAAAATAGTGTAGTTTTGTAATCATTTTATTGAATAATAATAATTCACAGGAAAAGCCTTCATTTTTTCCCTTTCACTACATGCATCACTGCTCTATTGTAACTTTCTTCTCTAACTCTTGAATACATCTCAGGTAAAATGTTATAGCTTTTTGATCACTCTAAGTTATAGTAGTCTCATTTTTGTGCTAATGCCAAATCTCAGATATAAAAGGTGCATTTATCTAAGTCAAAACTTCCTTTACACATCCAGTCCAAATCCTCCACGACCTGCAGCTTAAGCTCAATCCAGCACTGGGACCAGTAGTGAGCTGAGGCAGTGAAATACTTTGATCAAGGAGATGAGAACAGTATGCCCAGGATGCAGGCAGTAATACAACCAATGAAAATTCAGTTTTTTAATCACCGTCAATAAGCAATTTTAAACAATACCAGTAATTAAATATTCCTGTCCCCAAAAAATCTTCCAACATGTAAACACTCGCCAAGGTTACTGGCAAGTTTTAATAATACATATATAAGCTTCAAATGAGCACATGTGTCTTACTTTCCTTTAGTGAATATGGTATTAATAAATGTAGTATTCTACGTGGAAGCTAACTTGGGGAACTTCCAGTTATGGCGTCGACTCCCAACACACACAGCCTCAGAGACACACATTCGTTACAAGAGTAAGTTAGGGAAGTTTTGCCAGCTCGATTAGGCACAGTTCACGTCTCCAAACACTACATATTCTTGGTTGTGAGCAGGAGATTCAGTATAGTGGTAGCTGTATACTACCATAAGTGGTAGCTTAGATTTTTTTTCTAAGTTATTTTTTCTTCCAATGTGAAGTTTTAGATGAGGCTATTCAGACACAAATTTGCAAACAGCCAGAATCAAACTTGAACAATGTACAGTGATACATTGGGCTTTAAAAATGTTCCTTGTGGAGAATGTCACTGACTATGTAACAAGAAAATGTAAGGAAACAGAATTTATATACAGAAAATAATTTCCAAAAATGCCTGGAGAAATGACAAAAGGTGCTGGCCTTGCATTGCCAGAGATATCAAAAAGACAATGTTTAAATGCTTTGATCATTTTCACTAAAACTGGACACTTGTTCTCAATCAATGAACCAAGTAAAGTCATTTAGCCATTTATTCTGCCTTTTGCAGAAGAAAGAACAGGTGGAGGTTTCTTCCAAATATAACAGAAGTGTAAAACGAATTTTTGGCTAAGACATTTTAGTGGAAATGTTTCAACTATAGAGATATTCGATTGCTTCTAGAATTGACTCTGATGAAATAAAGATCTAAATAGTGTTGCGACTTCTGGAATTTTTATGAATTTCTGTCAAACATACTTATGTTTAAGACTTTTGTTAACTATTTTTAGATCTGTTGCTACATGTGAAAGAAACATTTCATAATTAAAGTGATAAAATGCATTCATCAAACAGATATGAGCGTATCTATGCAAAGAATAATTTTAACAGTCATTGAAAATTTGGAGAAAACTGAAATTATAATATTATTCATTATGGTGATAGACTAACATATTGGTGTAGGTTTTTTTCTTTTTAAAAATACAGTAATGTAATTTAAATGTATCAATCCATTACTTTTTCCTCTTTTGTATCTTAACATTTATTTTTAATTTTTAATTTCTTTATTTTTTTAATTGGCATGGTTATGTACATATATATGAAATTCAATTAAAGAATATTTTCACTTTCTGCATTTCTTTTCTTGCCATATAATTTTTTTCAAAAGTATTATTACTGAAAACAACGTTTTCATATGGAGGATGGTGTTAAAAAACGGATCTGGTCCAAGTGTCACTATCAGTTATATCATAGACAAAAATGTGCCTCTTTTTTCTTGAATTATTCCTCCTTGTTCTGTACTTCTTCTTCCATCTCATTACTTCTAGTACCTCCAAGGGGCGAGAAACAAGGTTAAAGAAAAGGACCAAAATTCCCTGCTTCCTGTCCGCCTGTTGGAGTCTGTGCTTGATGTTTGATATCCTCTGGGAAACAGTGATGTTTCATGGGCTCCAGGACTAAGTTCCCTTGAGAAGCTCTTCTGGAGCTCTGATCTGGACAATTTCCTGATGTGGCCAACGTGATCTGTGACCATTATTTTATCACTCTCCCACCTTGACTTGTATTTGGAAGTATATACCACAGCCTTCCAAGCTGGAGTCTCCTTATGCTGGCAGACCACCCTCTTGGGTAGGGAACCAGCTGTAATTTTTGTGTCCACTAAGACCAAGGAAAATCCATGAATTCTTGCCATCACAAATAGCAGGAATATGGGCTGCATGAATGCTACTTGCTCTTCCTCTCCTGCTTACAAAATTCTCCAGAGTATCAGGTACCTGTCTTGGTGTTCATGTACACCCCAACTCCAGGATGTGCCTATGAGGTTCTTCCCAAATTCCATGCACAGCACTTTGCCACACAGCAGGCCCAAATATGCATGGGTGATTTTCTACAGCACGTTTCTATCCAGTAGTACAGGACTGGTCTCTTATTCTTGCTTGGAATCTCAGTCTTGCTCAGGGTTTTTTCATTTTTTTAAGGGGGTTCATCGTTAGGCTCTTTGTTCTCTACTGGTTAAGTCTACTGGTTAGGCCAGTAGGGTGGCGAGTCTCAGAATTGGTATGATCAACTTGTAGTATGCTGTGGGGTGAGCTCTTATATGGTCACATTAGCAGAGAGGAAAACTTCTCACCTTTTTTAGCGTTGGAACTTTAGCATTCAAAAGAAAGGAGGAGAGAGGCTTGTCCCATAGGGACAAGAGTGGCAGTGACTGTCGGACAAGTATGAACTCAGGAAGACTTTTAGGATGTTTAGGCAGGAATGCAGAGAGCTCCAGTTTCATGATTTCTGTTCTCTCTGTGGAGTAAAAGATGAGACTTTCTATGAAGGGTACAAGTGGAGATGGGAATGGGTGGTAGATTTAAGGAGAATGAAGAAGTTTTGAAAAAGTTTTTTTTTTTTTTTGGTAAAATGTGTAAAGATTGGGAGAGCAAATTTATATGGGAGAACACATCTAATTATACAACTTGCTGAGCATCTATTTGCTGAGTACAAAATACTACCCCCAAAGAAGGAGGGTGCACAGGCTGAAGGGCTGACAAAGACGAGCCTCAATTACCCAACAATGTCACTTTAGCTGGGCTGAGTGTTCATAGTTAGATACATGAAATTCCTGAGATTTTTCATTCAAATTATCCCAGACACTTCATTTTTGAAATTAGAAGGGTAGAAAAGAACATGATATGGACAATAAAATGAAGATATAGTTGCTTGTATTTAATAATGCACGTGTTCTTTATATTTTGATAATAATATGGCCTCTTAGACATCTTTATATATGTATGTGTGTGTATATATATACACATATATTCATATATATTTGTGCATTAATATATGTGTATATATACATATATATTTATATACGGTTTTCTTATACTGCTTTTAAAAACTAAATCTATCAATTATGGTTTAAGGGGCCTATCAAGTCTCTTGAAAACATAGGTTAAGTATATGTCAGGTAGATAATTTGAAGGAAATGTTCTAATTTTTCAAGTCCAAGTAATCAATTTTCAGACACACCTTCCTTTCTATTGTTTCTATTTACAGAACACATCATGATCTCTTCTTAAATGCAGAGCATCACCTCTGCTATTTTTAATCTCCTAATTCTCGTTTCAATTGCTCAGTCCACAGCTTGACACATCTTTGGAAATGATCCCCTTGGTGGGCTTAGTATATTTTATAAAGGAGCAAAAAAAAAAGGCCTTTTATTTTCACACTTCATGTGTGTTTCCCACTCCTAGCTTCACAGTAAATAACAACCACTTCGTGTGCTATGAATGTAATCGATAGTCAAAGTTTTCCTCATTTGCTTTTCATCAACAAGCAGCAGTGCACGTTTGCAACAGCAGAAATATCTGATTTTCACGCATAGGGAGGACAGGCAGAACTTTCATGTTGCTTGCTTTAGTGACATGCTACTATTATAGAAAATCTATTTGTTTCTGGTTGACTTCATTTGGTTTGCGGGGAGAATTTTCCTTTGTGAGTCATCTAATACGACTCGCACATTACTTTCATTTGACATCTCATGTAAAAGACTGTAATTCCCATTTTCATGGAGGAATAATTTGCAGAGCAGCTTCCTGATGGTAGGTCAGCAGTTACATTCTAACCCTCCTGCCTACAGGTATATTTTTGTTTATGTTTGGCAGAAATATCACCTCAATTACCTATCGTTGCCCTATCTAAACTTGTCTGTTATATGTGTCTCCAAACAAAAAAAGATAAAATGAGGGAGCTCATCTCCTTTTTAAATTTTTTTTATTTATTTATTTTTTTGGTGCGTGGGCCTCTCACTGTTGGGGTCTCTCCCGCTGCGGAGCACAGGCTCCGGACGCGCAGGCTCAGCGGCCATGGTCACGGGCCCAGCCACTCCGCGGCATGTGGGATCTTCCCGGACCGGGTTACGAACCCACGTCCCCTGCATCAGCAGGTGGACTCTCAACCACTGAGCCACGAGGGAAGCACAGGAGCTCACCTCCTTTTAAGCAATAGGGTAACCAGGGTTATTACTCCATGTGGTTCTCAGAAACCTACATTCAAGCACTGAGTTCAAGTCCAAGAGAGGACAGTGGGAAAGCTCAAAGATTAAAATGTGTCCTATATTTTACACCGTGATTTGAGAGGTGGTTAGATGGGTGTGTATACATTTGCCAAAATCCATTGAATTTTACCCTTTAAAGGAGTGTTATATTATCTATGTGTTAGATCTCAATAAAGGTAAGTTTTAAAGTTAAGAAAATTATTAGCTATAAAGATGACAGATTCTATGGAATATGCTTGTGTTATTTTATGAAATTTATTGGGTTTTTTTTTAACCTTTAAAATAAAAAAGTGTGGCTGAAAATAATTGTGCCTGAAAAAAATACCACATTCCTGATGTAACCTAGAGTAATATAATTATCTTTTTGTAATTAAAAGAATTAATATTAAGAATTTTTTTTGAAAAAAGAAAAACTAATGCTTGGCTCCAGTTCTGGTATCACCATTAAGGTTAATTTCTCTTTCTTTCCTCATCCATAAAATAGGAATTATGTCTGTTTTACTAAGATCGCAAAATGGTAGTGAACATCACAAGAAATCATACGTATGAAACAACTTTATAAAATGACTCATAAATGTTCAAATCTGTAACTCATTTAATGATCTAATTAGATTATAAACCCTTTCTTGTCTTGGACTGTATCTTATTCACATTGTAGTTTCCAGCAACTCTAATAACACAGTGAGTATATACTAGATGCTCAATAAGTATCTGTTGACTGAATAAAGAAACTGACCCCCCCGTCTTTTCACCACAGAATGCAATTTGAAGGAACCCCTTAGTTACATCTGCCTTTAGAAATGTATAAAATTTTTTATTAAAGTTTGCATATCAATCAGAAATTTTTTCTGTAAACCAGTGGGAACGTTTGTTCATTTCTCTGACTTCTTTCTATATAAACTAAAATGCATCCTTATTACCAAGAAACTATCTAGCAGCAGTGCCCAGGCTTAGCTGTGATATGAGCAGACCTTTCAATGTGGAGCACAAATGTTTGTATGCTGGTCTTCCAACAAAGAAGTGCAGGGTATGAAGTTTTATCACTGTTGACTCAACAGACTACCATCTGTGCTAAAAGCTATTTTATGTTGGTCAGCAGGTTGTGTTTCTGAGACATCCTATTCATGTCACCACAGATATTAGGAATATCTCAGACAGCTATTGAAAAATCTGAAACTGCATTCAAGATGAGGGTGGATCCACCTGCCTCATGGAAATAAGCCTCCTGTGTCATCTTGTTCTTTAGCCGTAGAAGACAGTTTGATGCCCTGGTGAGTATTGCTTTGCCAAAAAAAAAAAAAAAAAAAATCTAAATCCGGGATTTTACAGGTTGTTCTTTGAAGCAAAACTAGGTTGTGAATTAGGGAATGAAAGTAGTTTACAAATATACTAGAGCTGGCATTGACCTTCAAGTTTCCAGTCTGGGACACTGGGCTTTATGTTTCCCATGGGTGCATCTGCACATCTTCAGTAAACATAAATGGCTCAGTTAAAATGCTCCCCAGTCAGTGCTTAGACTAACAAGAGTTTCTGCTTGAGTGAAGTAGCGCAACGTCTACAGACTTCTATTCCCATGTAACCCTGCTATTCATGGAGATTAATTCCTGCATTTTGTAAAGAAATCGGGCATGATCAGTCAGAGGATGTTTTAAAGTGTCAAATGTGGTGATTTACAAGCACTATCCACTTAAAATCTCCTCTTCATCACCCCCAAATCCCCAACAAAAGACACGATGGCAAAAGTGAATGCTTATTGGCCATGTGACAATTTCCTGGGAGTAAATTTGGTTTGGTTAAAAGCTCATGAAGCTGAAAGTTGCATACAATGAAATATTTTTTCAAACTAGGCCAGAAATCTTTCAAGGACAGGTTTTTGGAAAGGTCTCTCACATTTCCAGATTTGAATGAATTGAGAAAATCTTGACAGGCAACCCTTAAGCTCAGCATCATATGTAAGAACAGTGCATTGTACCCTTTCCTCCCCTGTGGAGTCCAGGTTGGTTTATAGACAAGTATACGAATTTCAGAGTGAGCAACACATCCTGCTACCTTCACTGTCTGAGAATAATGCTTTCACTCAGTGCTCCAGTCTGAAGACTTGAACTGCTTAATAGATAATATCTCATCAATTTCCTTTGAGGGGGAAACCATTTAAAGGAATTTGTGGGTAGTGCCTATTGTACTAATTTGAGGGGGAGAAAGAATTGAAAAAAAGTATTGTGCTAAGCGTTCGCTGAGACTCTTGTTGTCTCCATGCCTCTTTCTAGTCTATTCCTGTGCTGGATAGTCTAACAATAATCCCAGCTCAAGCATTTATCTCACAGGAATGTCTCTAAACTCTTTCAGATCATCCTCACGTCACTGACCCCTTAGCTATACAGTACAGTGTCATGGAAATAACATTAGATTTAAGGTGAAAAGACTTATTTTCTTATCCCCACCATTTACCAGATGCCAGATCCTATGCTGTTCACCTAAATGCTCTGGTATTCAGTATTCTCATTTATTCACTTATTGAACAAATATTCATTGAGTGTCTTCTCCAGGCTCTGTACAGTGCTGGGTACTAACAATACAATGATTACCCTAAACAGATTATGGTAGCTGGTCTTCAAGATAGCCGTCATCAGTCTCTTCCCTCCCCACACGTTCATTTTCCCCATTGCAAGATGGAATCAATTTCCCCTCCCCTTGAATATAGATAAGCGCTAAATAATTGCCCAACAGAATGTAATAAAATTGATATGGTGACAGATTCTGGGCCCAGGCTTTAAGAGACTGAAGACTTCTACTTCCTGCCTGTTGGACCACTGGCTTGTGGAACCTTGAGCCCATCATGTAAGAATTCCAACTATCCTGAGGTTCCCATTCTTGAGGAAGCCCAAAGCTAGCCATGTGTAGAAACCATGGGAAGAGAGAAACAGAGAAGGGCAGGGATGGGGGTGGCAGGGGTCAGTCTTGGTCAGTCTCTGGCTACCCTAGCACCAGCACCATACTGTGTGAAGGTGTCTTCAAATGAGTCTGTCTCACATGACATTTGACTTCAACTATACGAAGGGCCCAAAGCATGACTTTCCCAGTGGAGTCCATCAATTCCCCAGACTACAGGGAATAGTAGTAAATTGGTCTTCTAAGCAACTAAGCTTTCAGAGGATATTTCCACAGCAATAGATGATGGAATACATACTTGCTGCCCTCCTGGAGCTTAAAGTTTAGTGAGGACAGTGGGAGACCAAGCAAATGATCGCAAAAATGAGTGTCATTGAGGGAAGGTGTATGGGTCTGGAACATACAAGAGGGGATCGGGACCAAGTTTGGGGTAAAATGTGTTACAGAAAAAGTAAAGCAACACTACAAGTAAAAACATTTTCTTTAATAATGTTTTCTATTTGGTATGGTATAGCCAAAAGCATAGGGAATTAGAGGTCAGAAATTGTGAGTTGTTGTGTCACTAATTAGCCCTGTAACCCTGGGCCCGTCTTTTGGACTCTATAGATGTCAGTTTCCCATCTGAAAATGAAGAGATTATACTAACTGGTCTCTTTCCGGTTCTATGATTTAAATTGTATCTATTGCCTATAAAATTATTCCATGTTTAAGGATATGTGAATATATGAAGGGAAAAGGTATGTATCATATTTTTTTAATTTATGAAAAATCTTAAGCCAAAATTGTATATTCATGACATTCTTTGCAGTAATTTATCAGTCATGAACTATGTGTCTTTCAAAGACTAACAGACCATTCTTGGCAAAGTTACCAGGTATTTTGTTCTTTAATTTTGTAGGAAATATGTAAGAACAACTGATCACTCTGAGTCTTATCAGAATAAACTGTTAATACGTTGTATAAAAGGTTGATTAGTTCCATTGAAACTAACTCACTGTCAGTTTCTGAGCTTCATTTCAAAAAAGGGCCTTAAAGTAATTATTGTTTTACACCTACTTATATGAACTTCTATCCATCCTATTTAGAGATCTTTTCCTGAAGGAAGATGAATGTTATCAAGCCACATTATGTAAGGTTTTGTAGCCTCAGTTTAGGTAAAATTTCAGGCTCACCTAGATCCAACCATTATTAGAATTTACACGGATACGTATGAATAAATAGAAATGGATTTCTGCAGCACCATCTAATTTAAAGTCTTCTTGCTAGATGAAAGTGAGATACATATGAATAACAATTGGTGTCTATCTCAAGTAGTCTGCAGTTCACTGAAAATTCAAAACACTTATTCAAATAAGTATTTTGTAAATCTGGTAGTATTATATCATGAAAAGAATTAAGTGGGTTTCCCAGCAAGATGGCATAGTAATGGTAAATTTCCAAACCCCATTTCCCAGGCATCAACTCTGAGACATAGCTTCAGGTTTAAACAAATGAAATCAGATTGAAGGAAATTATCAGAGGGGATAAAACAGCATATCAAGGTGGTTAAAAAAAAATGCACACAAGTTTTGTATTCATATACAATTAGGTTAGTGTTCACATTTTAGATCCGTGATAATAATAGCAAGTTATATAAATATTCTGTGTCTGGTCCACATCTGTAAAATGAGAATGATATATACCTTCTTCACTGAGTTATTTGCAAATAGTGTTGTTGAGAAAATATCTGCATCATAGTTATCCTAATGCCTAGAATGTAGTACTATATAGATATTACCTACCAGGAAGATAATGTTGGTAAAATTTCTAAATGATGAAAATTAACCTATGGTGGTGTCTGCAGCATTACACATAGGCAGCTATACATAAATAATCATGTCTTACAGACAAACCCAACGTCTCTGTTCATTGGACAGAAGAGACCTCTTGAAGTAGAAATTCACCAGTAAATTATGAAATAGTGAAGATTGCATTCTGGAGTCATCACCTGACTGATTTGGTAAAAAATTTTCTTCCAGTAGTCAGAGAACTAGTCCACCATTCTCTAATGTCCAGTATCTTCACACTAGTTCTCCTTTTCTCCAACTAGAGCTTACTCTCAGGTACAAAATAAAGAATGTTAGCACATATAGAGCTACCTTCCCACAGAAATTTCCATTTTAAATATCCCAAAATTCTAAAAGACATGAACAAATCTCATGTAGGCACCAGTTATTGAGCGAATAAAGAATTGTCAATGCTGAGAGGAAGGGAGATTCTTCCCCACACACCCTGAAAATTATATCTAATCATCTATAACTAAAACCAAACTTACTTCGAGACTTGTGTTTACAATAACTAAAAAATAAACTGTCGATATAGTATGAAATATAAAGACCACTTAAGTTAATTAATGTGTAGTTAATGTATAATATTGTCTAGTTAATAAATTTTCATTGATAATGCTTCTGTTATTACAAGGTGAGTTCTTAGTTGAAGGGAAACAATTATGCAAGTAGTACAGGTTTCCTGATTCTAAAACTAATCTAAAGATAGAAATTCCAAAACCTTCTGGAACTTTTGTCTTATAGTACATATTTTGCATCATTAAAGAGATGAAGTCCAAAAAGCTATACAATAGGTGTTGGATTTCACATCTCTCCTCTTTTTAAAAGCCTAACTTTTATAGAAATGAGAACTGTGTCTTCAAATGCTGGAAAAAAGATGTAAATGTGTGTACATGCATGCTAAGTCATTGATCTCATGAAGAACAAAACCTGAGTGTTGATACGTGTGTGTGCATGCACACAGAGCTGTGAGTAAATGTGCACAAGTGATTGCTAACCTGATGGTTATAACAATAGGAAACATGCCATTTATCCATTCCCTAATGGTTAACTGCACTATGTTAGCTTTTTTGCACACATTCTTTCTCTACTTTCCAAACCACCTGGAGAGGCAGATATTATCTAGAAGGAAACTGAGAATAAGAGAAATTAATGAACTCCCCCCAGAATCACACAGTAATGAATTGCATATCTATGACTTAAATCCAGTGTCTGAGTTAGGGCTGCTATAAGAAATACCATAGACCAGGTGGCTTAAGCAACAAACACTTATTTCTCACAGTTGTAGAAGCTGGGAAGTCCAAGATCAAGGCGCTGGCAGATTCAGTTTCTGGTGAAGACTCTCTTCCTCGTTTGCAAGCGGCCACCTTCTCACTATGTCCTCACATGGTCAGGGGTAGAGGGGCTCAAGGTGGTGTCTCTTCTTATAAAGGCATTAGTCCCATTCATGAGGGCTCAATCCTCATGACGTACCTAGAGGCCTCACCTCCAAATATTTCGCATTGGGGATTAGGGCTTCAGCATATGAATTTTCAGGAGTAGGGGGAGACATATTCAGTCCATAGCACGCAGGTTTGACTAATTCCACAGACGTCCTTCTCACTCTGCCATACCCTTTCTCATTATTCCCTTCTGTTAATTAGTTTGATTATAACAAATACAATTATATATTTTTTCATTTAGAAAAATATACATTCCTCATAATTGTTTTTTGATATCTTAATGATAAGATTACACCTTGCTGTAGTTTTAAAAAGCCAAGTATGATTTCCATTTATCTAGAAACCATGCTAATGCTGACATTAAGAATCTGCCTTATATTCCCAGTTAACTTTCAGTACTTTGTATTTTGTCATTAAAGATCAGTCTGAAAACCATTGCATGGGAAAAAAAATGCAAAAGTAGACTTATTGACTTAATACAGTGAGAGAGGACACTCCAGGAAAACCTCAGTGTTACCCAAGACAAAAGAGGGAAGGAGGTGTTTTTTGTAAAGTTTGAGTTCCCCTGAAAGAGTCAGAAGGAGAGCAGGAACCATTCTTGATTCATTGTTTTTTTCACTCATTAGGTCCGACATTGATTAAGTGCCCACTGCATGCTTTAATATTGGATGAGACTTAAATTTGTTAAAGGCAAAGTTAGAGCAGCAATTGCATAATGTCCCATCTCAAATATGATAGCAATTTCAATCACACCATATAATTTTAAATTTTTCTACTCTGTTTTGGGAATATCATTGCTATATAGCACATTGGATTAGTTTTAGATGTACAACATAAAGAATTGATACATGTATATATAGAGAAATTTCAATATATACAATATGGCAATAAGTCTAGTTACCATCCATCACCACACATAGTTAGAAATTTTTTTTCTTGTGATAAGAACTTTTAAGATCTGCTCTCTTAGCAACTTTCAAATATACAATAAAGCATTGCTAGCTATAGTCACCATGCTGCACGTCAAAACTCCAGGGCTTATTTACCTTATAACTGGAAGTTTGTGATTTTTGCTGGTTACTATTTCTGAGGCAGAAATAGATGCGGTTCTAATTAGGAATTGGATACCAACATGTGAGAGAAGTTTAGCAATGGTATTCTAGTAATTATAGGAAAGCAAAGAAGGTCTGGGGGTATCATTGACAAGAAAATAGACCCCAAGAGGGGGTCATCATGGCATTTCACAGTTGATGCATGACCCGTGAGAAACCATGTTTCTTGTTAACTTTGCAGCTGGCTTTATCTACATCTGTCCTGGGGCCTGATTTATGAGCTGCTGTGTTTTCTTCCTCCATCCAACCTGATTTTCACTCTTTTAATCTAGGATAGGTATTTGTTCTTTCTGATTGTTGAGGTTATAGATTGTTTCTATTATATTGCTCTATACCTTTTTTAGCATGTTCCATATTTTGTACAATTGCTTTTAGTATCGGGAGAAATCCAGAAGGTCTTTGTGAAGGAATAGTTAACCAGCAGTAATGAGCATAAAATGAATTTTCAATCAGCACTCCAGAAAAATAACTGTATTTACATTTATTAGTTATTCAGGTCTGCTGTTTGCACTATTGAGTAATAAATTTACATTTTAGATAATGTTTGATATGAACTGAATGGTTCATATATTTCGATCAGAACATTTTTCTAGGTTATTTTATTCAAAGAATCCAAATATTTTAAAAGGAAGATGAAAAAGAGGAAAGAATGTAAAATAATAAGGTATAATGCTTTGCTTATTAGCACAGAGATGTTGTGACTCAAGAGCCATCATGGTGTATTTTGTCAATAAGTCCAACGTAAAAGACTTCTGCATAGCACAGTCCACAATCCACCTCTTGTCACCTCATGACAATCAGTACCTTAAGTATTTAGCAGCACATTCCAAATCTCAGGGTGACTGCAACTACATTTTGAGGAATTCCCAAAAGATGTATAATCCAACTTTCTTTCTGGATGTTAAAAAAAATGGACAGAAGCAAATCTGTTTTCTGTATTAGTGACTAATAAATTGACTTAAAATTCAATTTGGTTTTTTTAGGTCCTGAACAGAGCACTGAAATGTCTGAGGTATCTGGTGTGCCCATGTGCTGAGTAGACCTGTGGGTTCTGGTGGGCAATTCTTCTCATGCTATGTGTGGTGTCAGTAGGCAAAACTCTGCACCATCAACTGCTTGATGTCACCAACACCATCACTGATTTAATACCACCAGCTAAAAGACAGGACCCCGTTTGTTTTCCATGACAAAGGAAAGCTAAAATTGCCCTCTTTAGTGTGTTAAACCATCACTCTCTTTTCTTTCATCTATTTTCTCAAATGTTTGATGTATGAAGTAAATTCTGACTGCGGGGCTTTCAAGAGTTAAGAAAATGACACAAATCTTGCTACCAAGATATTTATCTAACTGGCAACTTGGCAGGAATACATAAAGTCCCAGTTCTTTAACTCCAAGATTTAGGACGAGGAAACGTAAACTTAACTATTTTTTATTACAAACTTCAGAGATGGACTCAGGCTTATTTTCTTCATAATATAATATTATATTCCTCTTTATATTCATATGCCTGTCAATAATGAAGACTTCTTTCATACTAATCCATTTAACTTTGAATCTTTGTTTCAAGAGGTTATTTATCTTATGGGTTCCTGTGTTAGAAATGTCTTGCTCTCTTCATCTTCATAAATGCATTCTGTGTTTTCTAACACTATAGAATATATACAGAGGTCTTGCCATTCTGAAATCTTTTATTTACTTTGCATGTTTCAGAAACAACTCCTAATATCAGTCTTCCAAAAATAACAAAAAAGAATTATTCTCCCTTTCATGTCAATCTGCTGCATCTTCCTTAGAATCATATTTAAAGTTTGCATCCATTCTAGAAATTCTAGTTCACCGTTGAAAGTCACCTTCAAGTATTTCCTATTTCCACTATTGTTTTTGTTCTGTTTCATGTTCTATTCAGTTTTTATTCTTCCTAGAGACAGTCTTAGAATGCTATTTTTCTCTCACCATTTTCTGTACCTTAAGGAATTAGATTTGAGTTAGAGAAACTTCCAAGCTTTATCAAATGAGTTGTTTTGGAAATAGATAAGAATTTTAAACATTAACTTCCTATTCCTTTCATGGCATCACCTTAGACTCCTTCAGCTATTAATAGCAGAAGGTTTATTTGTACTTAGCCGATGCACACACTAGTGCAAGCAAACTCAAGTCGTTCCAATGGTACCCTGTCTTCTTTCACTAGCTAGCACACTCACTACTGGTTTCAGAGAAAAGAAAATTGAAATCCTAGATAAGGAAAAGCATTGAGTTGTTACCTAAGCTATCTCCTTCATTTAAAGCTATTTGTTAAAACCCCAATTTTTTACTTCAAAGTTAAACTGGCATGGGCTCAATATTTTAAAATATATTGTCATAGTTGTTAATTCGCTATCTAACAGAACTTCAGCCTGTTCTCCATTGTCTTCACTTTAGAAGGAGCGATAGAGGCAGCTAAGAGTAGAGGTAAAAGAAATACAGAATAGCTAGAGAGGTGGAGGAAATAATAAGAACAAGAGGTGAGAATGGGAAAACCAAACATGACTTATCCACAATTTGCCCTAGACTGATTGGAAGGTGTTAACTGCAATAATATGACTTACTTTATACACTTTTATAAAGTAGTGAAACCATCAAAACATTTTCTTTGAGCAGAGAAACAACCACAAATCATTTCTCCGGAGCAACCCTGATTTTCCTACTGTCATATATTGATACAAAATGATTTAATCCTATTCAAATCAGTTGTTCCTGGTCAAGCAACTCCTCCACTAGGAGCCTTGAGGAGAGGAAGAAACAACAAATAGGGGCTGCAAAATCCCACTTGCTCTGTGGGATTTTGAGGATTTAACTATCTCTAATGTCTCTTTTTCATACTTAATCTTTTACTGTCTGATTTGTTGGTTTTGACCAGCATGCTTTGACTCCCACCTATTAACAGTAAAACAGTCAATGATCTTATTCTACTTCTCCCTTCACTTTCCCTTTTCCTCCTATGTTTTACTTGCATTCATTCCACTTTTTCAGAACATGTATTTACCTGGCTGTCTCCCAAACATGTCACCAACGTCACTGTAGTCATAATTCTACAACTATGTATATTAAATCCTTTCCATTTGTCTTTTAGCTGAAGTTTTTCCAGTTATTTCTTGGTAGGATGAAACTCCTCATATAGTAGAATCCTTGGAAAAGGCTGATGTGTTTAGTATTCCTTGAGTTACTGAATATTTAAAGCTGCCTTTCTATAGCCTCAGTATTTCAAATACAGCTTTACTGGTATGACATTCTTGGCTCATGCTCTTTTTCTCTGTGTATCTTAAAAATGCTGCTCAGGGCTTCCCTGGTGGTGCAGTGGTTGGGAGTCCGCCTGCCGATGCAGGGGACACGGGTTCGTGCCCCGGTCCGGGAAGATCCCACATGCCGCGGAGCGGCTGGGCCCGTGAGCCATGGCTGCTGAGCCTGCGCGTCCGGAGCCTGTGCTCCGCAGCGGGAGAGGCCACAGCAGTGAGAGGCCCGCGTATCGCAAAAAAAAAAAAAAAAAAATGCTGCTCTACTGTTCCTTTGTCTTGTATTCAGTTCTTGAGAAACCTAATGCCAGCCTAATTTTTTTTTTTTTTTACTTTATGAGTAGTTTGATCTTTCTGTCTTAGGCCCTGAGGATTCTTTATGCTTTGTTCTTAAAGACTATGAGCTTTACTAAGAAAAGTCTTAGAGTTTATTTTCTCCAAGTCAATTTTCTCAAATGAGCTCTTTCAATATCTTATTTCCAAAACAAGTTTTGTTGGATTATAGTTTTGAACATTAGTTCTGGTTTATTTTTTTTATTTGCTTGCTTTTTTCCCTCAAGGATTCCAATTTCATGTATGTTGGAACTTCTTTTCCTGGCTTCCATTTTAACCACTTTTTTTCTGAACTTTTTTGTTTCTCTCTTTAATTTTCATTCTTCTGGCTCTTTTTCTATGTTTCTTTGATATACCTTATTAAATTTTCCTTGGAACCTGTTTTTCTTTGAGCCTTATGTTTCTGATATAGTTTGCTTTCTTTTAATCTTTTTTCAAATTATTCCTTACAGGCACTCTAAGTGATAGGGACAGAGTAAAGGGACAAAGTTGGTGATTAAATAGTTAATCCCACTAAGGCATCATAAGTAAAGGAAAAAGTATGGGAGACCCCTGTAAGTTAATGATCACTCAAGAAAGCAGGTTTGCTTAACCACAACACCAAGCAGGCTTGCTTAGCAACAAAACCATGCAACAGAAGCATGAGACATGCCCCAGAACATATTGTTCCACGTGGTGGAATGAGACCCACATCCTGCCCAGTGAGCTCAGTAAGTTAGTTTCCCAGGACATGCTCCTCTGTGCACAATAAAAACAAAAATATAAGGAAAAGGTGACATTGTACTGAAACCTGAAATGATTTACCATATTTTACTATATGTTGCCACCTTTTTGCTCATTTCCATCGTGCCATGACAGTCCCAGTTTGACCATGTAGGTACAGGAAGGAGGAACTAATGATGTAAGCCTTGATGTCTACTCAAGAATGAGGATGAAGGCGGTCTTCCCCTCCCCACTTTTCCTTTGATCATAAAACTGTAGCCCTTGGGGCTTCCCTGGTGGTGTCGTGGTTGAGGGTCCGCCTGCCGATGCAGGGGACGCGGGTTCGTGCCCCGGTCCGGGAGGGTCCCACGTGCCGCAGAGCGGCTGGGCCCGTGAGCCATGGCCGCTGAGCCTGCGCGTCCGGAGCCTGTTGCTCCGCAACGGGAGAGGCCACAACAGTGAGAGGCCCGCGTACCGCAAAAAAAAAAAAAAAAAAGAAAAAACTGTAGCCCACTAAGTTCTTGGGATGACACTTCCTTGTCCGCCCACTTGTAAGCCTCACAGCATCCTATTCTAATAAATCACTTCTTATCTATCACTTTACCTCTTGTTGGATTCTTTCTGCGCGGAGATAAAAAGAACCAGAGCTCCTCGGAGCACCCCCACCGTGAGACGCATTTCTGTGGCTTCATAAGGACCCCCTGAAACAAAGGGAAGTGTAAAAGAAAGGTAGCTAGAGTGGAGAGAAATAGAAGGCAATACATTGAAGTTAAATATTTTACTTTTACTTATTTTATCCCAAATATGACGTCATAAATCTCTACAAGGATGTGAAAAGGACCACTAATTAGAGGAGACCTGAAGGCTAAGATTTACTAACACCACAGTAATTCCACCTCTGGTGACAGCTGGTTGTCAACCACATGCAAAGTGCTTTGCATACATTCTCTCATCCGATAATTCTACATAAGAGAACAATCGTTTGGATACATAGGGTTATAATCCTCATTTTAGGATGAGGAAAATGAGGCAACTAGTGGTAAATCCCAAGTGCTAAACTTTGGCTTAGAATGCAATACCCCATTACTGGAAGGTATGTGTGTCTTCAGCCACTCTTCTCTGATGCCTCCCTGAAGTAGACACGAAATCACCCCCACTATATCCATTTATACCTCATTCAGCTTTTTCTGCCCTATTTGTTTCCAACTTTCACAGATTCTCCATCAATACATTTTTTTAAAAAAATCCTTTCTAGATACATGCATTGATTGGTCTGCCTCTGGTTCTAGTTCAATGTCTTGCTTACTCATTTTGTTGCAATACATTAGACCGGAAAACACATAGGACTTTTTCCACCTTCACAGCCTTCATCGTCATATTAAATATTCCTAGAACACATAGCAGAGCTGTAAGAGATTATTAAAATAGCATAGGAACCAGCAACTCTTCAGCATCTCTCCCTGTCCTGAACCACCTTGCCAACTTACTGCCCCCTCTCCATGAATATAGAGGCTAAAAAAATAGAGGGAGAGGGAAAAGGATCAAGGATGATGATTAAATTGTTATTTCAAACTACTGGGTAACTTTAGTATTATTTTCTGAGAAATGGAAGTTTGGAGAAGGTGACTGGGGTGTTGGAAATCTCTTAATGCCAGCACCTTCTCTTTAAAATGGAAACATCAAAAAGGAAGCTAAAAGTTAAGACAGGTATCTTGCAAGAATTAATACTTACACCAAGATTTAATTTCATGCTTAATGGATGAAAAAAAAAGAATTAAGGGAATTTTAATGCTTTCAATAATCCTAGCAACTTAATATTTTTTAACCAGGGAGAACATGGCAAAGGAATTTTAATAATATGACTTTTATCAATATATTTATTTGTACATACAGACACTTATTTGATCATAATTGGTGTTGGTTTGTTTGTTTGTCTGCCTCCCAAACTAGGACATATGTTCCATAGAGAAATGAATCATGATTTCTTTGTTTACTGATGTATCCACAATACTAACTGCAATGCATCTGCATGTATTAGTCACTGTTAACTTATATTGAATGAGACTAAAACAATAACTTCAGCTATTAAATGTTATAATGAATATAAAATGTTTGTCAAAAATACATTGGATTCTGGATTATTTTAATATTGAGATCAGTAAGCACTTTTTTTAAATTAAATTTTATTTTTTTAATATCTTTATTGGGGTATAATTGCTTTACAATGGTGTGTTAGTTTCTGCTTTATAACAAAGTGAATCAGTTATACATATACATATATCCCCACATCTCCTCCCTCTTGCATCTCCCTCCCACCTTCACTATCTGACCCCTAGTAAGCACTTTTATTGCTGAAATTAACATTTAAATTTAAAAGTCCATTTTTCAGAAAAAAGTTATTCTTTTCTATGTCTCCCTTTATACTTACATAAAATGCAAATTAAGAGAGGCTTCTGAACTGCTTGGTGACTAGAGTGAGCAAAGGTCTATTTACAGGTGAGGGTTGAAAAATTACTTTCTTAGCATTATAGAATATGTGTTTGTACCACTTATTTCTACCTCTTGAAAAATCTGTGAGCCATCCTGGGCTGGGAAGTGGATTTATTCAACCAATGGCTCTACAACAGTGAAAAGTTGCCAGCTTCTCAGTGGTATTTCAAGTGTTCACCATACTTCTCTCTTCTTCAAACACATATCCTATAATGCCAAGAAAGTAATTTTTCAACACTCACCTGGTACTTTTTTCCTGAGAATGTCCTGTAAGTAGACCTTTGCTCACTTAGCCTACCATTAATTTCTAGCAGTATCTAATTTCCTTTCCTTACAGTATGTATTTCTTCTATAGTTGTATTATACATATATATATTATATATTACATTATATACACATATATATTATAGTTGTATTATACACATATATATACCTATAAAATTTATAGCAACGTTGCTATGTTTTTATATGAAGTACTTATGTCCAGAGAAAATGTAGCCCTTTTAATACATTAATGCAACAGTTTACAAATTCGTTCAGATAGTGTATGGGCTATTTCTAGGCACCATAGTCCCCTTTTCTAGAACTTCTAAAAATACCTTAAATAGTATATATATACATACACTCTTAATCTAAGTTTATTATATTTTTAAGTTACAAAAAAACTCTATATGAATAATCTCCTGTGGTAGGCTAAATAATGGCCCCCAAGAAGCTCTTGTCCTAATCCTCGAAACTTATATATATATGTTCCTTTATGTGGCAAAAGGGACTTTACAGATATGAGTAAGTTAAGGACTTGATATGGAAAGGTTACCTTAAATATCTGGGTGGGCTTAAAAAGTAACCACTGGGTTCTTATGAGAAAGGCAAGAAGGTCAAATGAAGGAGAAGGCAATGTCAAACAGAAGCAGAGATTAATCATGTGGCCACAAGCCAAGGAAAGCTGGCAGCCTCTAGTATTTGGAAGAGGCAAGGAATGGATTCAGATTCTTCCCTGGAGCCTCCAGAAAGAACAAGCCCTGCTGACACCATGATTTTAGACTTATGAGATTCTTATCTGACTTTTGACTGAAAATTATAAAAGAATAAAAGTGTGTTGTTTTAAGCCACTAAATTTGTGGTCATGTGTTACAGCAGCAATAAGAAGCTAATACACTTGCAATATAAATTGTAAACTTTTGATGAAACCTGACAGCTGCCTTCTCATCTTTGAAGCCAAACTACCTTCTCTCTTTGCTCTACTAGCCCACCTCCTGGGTTCTTGCACCACTTATTTCTACCTCTTGAAAAATCTGTGAGCCATCCTGGGCTGAGAAGTAGGTTTATTCAACCAATGGCTCTACAACAGTGAAAAGTTGCCAGCTTCTTAGTGGTATTTCAGGTGTTCACCATACTCCTCTCTTCTTCAAACACATATCCTATAATGCCAAGAAAGCAATTTTTCCACCCTCACCTGGTACTTTTTTCCTGAGAATGTCCTGTAAGTAGACCTTTGCTCACTTAGTCTACCATTAATTTCTAGCAGTATCTAATTTCTTTTTCTTACAGTATTTATTTCTTCATCAGTTGTGTTATACACACAATTGGGATGAAAATTAAAACCTATCCTGACAGTTATATCTAAGAAAGAAGTACACTCAGCTTACCAGATCACAATACCTTTTAAACATTAAAGTTCCTGAATCTGAAGTGTTTCAGGCAATATTGTGATTTATTGGTATATTATATTCCTACGACTACTGTAACAAACAACATGAATTTATCTTACAGTCTGGGAGTCAGAAGTCCAAAATGGGTCTCACTGGGCTAAAATCAAGACCTTGAAGGGCTATGTTCCT
This sequence comes from Grampus griseus, assembly GCF_964374135.1. NCBI lineage: Eukaryota > Metazoa > Chordata > Mammalia > Artiodactyla > Delphinidae > Grampus > Grampus griseus. The sequence goes on from NC_139001.1 coordinate 10,736,055, forward strand.
TCTGGAGGCTTTAGGGGAGAATCCATTTGCTTGCCTTTTCCAGATTCTAGAGGGCACCTTCATTCCTTGGCTCAAGACCCCTTCCCCCACCTTCAAACCAGCATTTTAGCATCTTCCAGTCTCTCTCTTTCCTTTCTGCCTCCCTCTTCCACTTGCAAGGATCCATGTGATTACACTGGACCCACTGGGATAATCCAGGGTAATTTGGGTCAGTTATTAATTTGGATAAATTAATCTCAAAGTTAGATTATTAGCAACCTTAATTCCATTGCAAACTTAATTCTCCTTTGATGTATAACCTAACATATTCACTGTTTCAAGGGATTAAGACATGGGCATCTTCTCTGAGGAGGGGATCATTATTCTGCCTATCAGAATTGATAAGAATATTTACTGGAATTTTAGTCATATCCTGACACTACTTAGCTGTAGAAACTTTGAAAAGCTAGTCCTTTTTTGTCCCATATGGGAAATTAAGAGTTCTGAACTAGCAACTCTTCTGGATGAAGCAGTGAAAGAACTATTTGTATTTGAAAGATGTAAAAAATTTAAAATAGATTCCATGCTATAAGCAAAATCTGTTTGGGGGAAAAGTGAGTTTCCAAAATATTCTGAAGTCCTACAAGGGACATTTTACTTATAACTAAAAGTCTAGAAGAATTCTCTTCTGAATAAAGGCTTCTCTGAAAATGTGAAAAACACATCCGTTCATACTAATAGCCAATATCTTTTAAGCTATGTTATTTCAAGTAGTCAACAATAAAAACAATAACTAAATTATTCACAAGTTACAGCCATTGTTCATTTGTCAGCATGCAAATTATTTTCCAAATCAGAGGGGGTTAAAAACACTACACAGAGTCTTTTTCAGAACTACTCCATAAAAGCAAACAGCAAGGCTATATAAATTTCTTTCTCTCTGTCTCTCTATAAAATCTCTCTGAATACCTACCTCAGAGTATTGTTACCAGGGTTATATTTGTCCAAGGTCACCCAGCTAGCAAGCAGTGAAGGAATGAAGCTCGAGCTTCGACCTTCAGAACAACACTGTTTTCCCCACAACAACGTCCCAAACATATTTCACTCTTTCATTAAAAAATGGAGAGAAAAAATCTAAAAGAATAAAAACAGGTGTCCATCGCCTTGATTGATTAGGAGAGGGCCTCATCTGACCATTTTATTGATTATGAATCTTCATTTTGTTTATGGATTTCTGCCTCTATTTTAAGCCTTAGTCACTCATTTCTATCATCTGCACAACTTGTATAAAAAGGCTGGTAAGGGGCTTCCCTGGTGGCACAGTGGTTGAGAGTCCACCTGCCGATGCAGGGGACGCGGGTTCGTGCCCCGGTCCGGGAAGATTCCACATGCCGCGGAGCGGCTGGGCCCGTGAGCCATGGCCGCTGAGCCTGCGCTCCGCAACGGGAGAGACCACAACAGTGAGAGGCCCACATACCGCAAAAAAAGAAAAAGGCTGATAAGGAATGATGAGAATATACTTCACCAAGAGCTTTTTATGGGTTGAGAGGTTCTTTGATTCACATCCGCAAATGAGTTTGTGTTGATATGAGAACTCAATTTACTAAGCCAATATATAAAGTTGTATAAAAAGATAGTAAACAGGATGTAGTAGATGAGGAATGTAAGAACTCATATGAGATTTTAGCACCATGAAGTTTCTTTCTTTATAAATAGACTTGACCAAAAAAAAAAAAAAAAAAAAGGAAAGAAAGAAAATAAACTAGGGAATAACTTTTAAAGAAGTTATTTGCTTCCTGAAATTTATTTTATTGTCAATCAGTACATAAGAGTTGCTAGCCAAATTTTATAATAATGATATATTATGTTAATTAATCTTAAATTTTATCAATTAATAGTAAATAATAATTAAATTAAGCATACATTAAGTACATGAGGATCTCTGAGTAATGGCTTTATTTGTCTGAACATGGAGAAGGTATTCCAGAGATGTTGGGTCTTAGACCTGAATAATGACGGAAGTGATGCCTGGTAAAAACAAAAGGGGTAGAGGATGGGAGGGTCACAGAGGCATGGAAGTAAATGAAAAAATTGACAGACACGTATTATTTTGTGTCATCTTGGCCTGCTGTGCTTGTCGATCAAGTATCTCCCAATTTGCTGCCTCCCAAGTTGGCCTCCAGGACTTAACTCAACTTAACCAGGAGGAAACTGACCCAAGTACAACCCATGCTTCCAGGGCATGGCAATCACTAGCCTTGGGGTAGGGAGAAGACAGCTGCTCAGTTTTAAAACACCCAGACTGCATGGTTAGCTAACCAGCACATCTAGGACCCAAAATTTGACTCATCCTATAAAATAAATTCACAATCTCTTATTTATTATTTTCTTTATTTTTGCATTAAAATAATGTTTCTTAGTCTTTTCTGATTAGAAAGAAATTTAGAATATACAGATCAACACAGAGTAAAATAAGTTGCCTATAATCCCACTACCCAGAAACAACCATTGTTAGCATTTTTGTATAAATCATTCTCGTTTTCAGACATATTATTTCTTTAGAAAATAATAGTAGGTTTTGTTTTTTTTCACCTTGGGTTGTAGCAAGCTGAAAATGTCCTCATTCCCACTATAAAGACAACAACAAAAGCAGTGAAATAGCAAGTTTATAACTTTCATTAAACCCATCAGAGATCTAGGGCACTGGGTAACCAACTAGCCTAAAATCTAGGAAGAGACACATGCCTCAGAAATATACAGGGAAAAAGTATTTGTTTACCTGAGGCAGAAGCTGCCAGACACTAGTAGGAAAAATCCAGCTGGAATAGTTAAGGCATTGGTGGAGGCCAAGTGAGGTCTGGCAAGAGAGTGTATAGCCCCAAGAATTGTAGCTGTGTTGAGAGTTCTCACCCTCTTGCAGGCTATTCTCTATGGATCCCACAAAAATGTTTCGTAAGAGTCTGGAAAAATGTCCCTGTGGTACAGGCCTGGGGGAGAGGAACAACAGATGTCTGCAGAAAAGGCATGAAACCCACCACACCTGACTCAGAGAACAAAAATCTTAATATTGGGGGGAAGGAGGGAGGACAAAACTGCTCTAACCTTATGCCCTATTGTAACCCATTGCAGCTGGAGAAATGAACAGAAAAAGTTTCCACCCCTGAGGAAGGAGCAGGAATATCATGATGGGTCTCAGAACTACAGCTGGGGGAGGGAGCAATGACAAAGTCACAGCCAGGAGACCCAGGGCCACAATGCGTGCTTGAGTCTGAGGCTTAATCAGAAGTGAAAGAACACCCCCTGCCCCTCCCTTCACCACCAGAATAACAAGTGTAGAGTACAAAGGAATGTGAAATACTGCTGGGGTAATTGCAGTAGCAAAGAAGCAGATCGGTAGGAAGACAGAACAAAGGGAAGATGTAAAGGTGAAGGTGGAAGAGGCACCAGTAAAGCCATCTGATAAACCAGCCCTCGTCCTAGACACAAGGCATCATCACAGGCATTTGAAGACGGATGCTCCAGCAAGCAGGGTGCAGAGGAAGGGGTAGAGTCTGCAGGACAGGGCCAGCTCTCTCTTCACCTGACAAGTTCCCTCATGGAACTTAGAGGCATATAAGAAACTGGCCTCCAAGGCATTATGAAAATACTTTAATCAAATATAGAGATAAAAACCTGTTTTATTTAAAGCTTCTTAAGTTACTTACTATTGGAACACAGGGCCTGGGGGCCTCCACTGGGGCACTGTCACAGGTACAGCATATGTCAGCAGTGTGCCTGGGCGGAAGGTGGCCTTACATAGGCTCATTCATCATGTTAGACAGAGAAAGACAAGATCTCCCAGCTTTGATCTTTTGGGTTTTGTTCTGTACTTTTTCTACAACACCATTCACTCTCCCAAAATTCACCTCATCTACTTTCAATACAAGTAGAATGCATGGTTTTCTTTCAAGGGATCTTTCCAAAGGGAAGATTTGAAAAATCAATAAACGCCAATATTTTTCACATGACATATGAAACTTCTGTAAAATAGTGCACTAAATCCAACAAAGAGACGATAAAAGACAAGTGTCCAATTGTTGAACTTTCGCTAGAGCAGTTTTAATTCTTTTGTATAAATAAAAAATAAAATTTCATAAACACACAAGTATTTTTCACCATATTTTCTGTATATATCAATATAAAGCCTGCACATTTTTTCTGAGTTGGTCCATAATATCATGTGGTAATTACTTCACAGATATGGGGGTTTTGTTACTCACTGCCAAAAGCCACCTTAGCTATTCCACATGTATATGTTTTTCTAATACTGGGAAGTTATAAAGAATTAAACATTCAAAGTACATTTAACTCTGGTATAAGAAATACAATATTCCAGAAGGTAAGAAAACAACATCTTCCTTATGAGAATGAGTAATTCAAAACCACATTCCCCAAACTGATTTATAAATTCAGTGCAATCCTAATTATAATTCCAGCAAAATTTCTTTTTTTTTTATTTATTTATTTATTTATTTATTTTTTGTGTGTGGTACGCGGGCCTCTCACTGTTGTGACCTCTCCCGTTGCGGAGCACAGGCTCCGGACGCGCAGGCTCAGCGGCCATGGCTCACGGGCCCAGCCGCTCCGCGGCATGTGGGATCCTCCCGGACCGGGGCACGAACCCGTGTCCCCTGCATCGGCAGGCAGACTCTCAACCACTGCGCCACCAGGGAAGCCCCCCCAGCAAAATTTCTTGTAGGTATCTGTTATGGACTGAGTGCATAGGTCTTCTCAAAATTTATATGTTGAATCGCCAGCCCCAATGTGACTATTTGGAGATATGGGTCTTTGTGCAGGTAATTAAGGTTACATGAGGTCATAAGAGTTGGACTTTGATTCAACAGAACTAGTGTCCTTACAAGAAGAGATAAGAGATATCGCTCTCCTTTTCTCTCTCATGCCATATAAGAGCACAAATGAGTCGGCACCTTGATCTGGACTTTCTCGTCTCCAGAACTGTGATAAATAAATTTCCATTGTTTAAACCATGCAGTTTTTGATACTTTGTTACGGCAGCCTGAGCTGACTAACATACGAGTAATAGCTGACTCTAAAAATTTGTACGGAAAGCAAAGAAACTAGAATAGAATAGCCAAAGCACTTTTGATAATGAAAAGCAGTGTTAAAGGGTACACAGTATACTTATTATTTTAAGACTTATTATGACTTACAGTAATCCAGACTGTATAGTACTGACAAAAGGACAGATACATAGATCAGTGGAGCAGAGCAGAAAGTACAAACATAGATGTACACAAATATGGTCAACTGTTGACAAAGGTACAAAGGCAACTCAATGGAGGAAGGACAATCTTTCAAACATATTGTGTTGGAACAATTACATATCATTATTGAAAAACTTAACATTGACCAATAGCTTATTCTTTATACAAAAATTAACTCAAAATATGGTTATTGAGCTAAATGTAAAACATTTAATTATGAAATTTTAGGAACAAAAATTTTTAAATTGGGTTAGGGAAACTGTTCTTAAATATGACTCCAAAATCATGGCTCATCAAATTTAAAAGATTGATAAATTATACTTTATGAAAATGAAAAACTCTGTATCTGTAAAAGATTCTGTTAAAAGAACAAAATACAACCTATAAACTGGGATTAAATATTCATTAATCATACCTCTAACAAAGGATTACATCCAGAATGTGTGTATGTGTTTATACAAATGCAACAATATTCCAATAAAAAACAAACCAACAAACAAAAATGGGCCAAGATTTGAACAGACACTTCATTAAAGTTGTGTGGACGGCAGTGAAGCATAGGAAAGCTGTTTAACACCACTTCACTAGTTAAATGCAAATTAAAACCGTGTTGACATAACGTTACACACTCATTAGAATGGCTAAAATAAAGCAAAACTGACCCCACCAAGTATTGATGAGAATGTGGAGAAATAGAACTCTCAAACATTTCTGGTAGGCATGCAAAATGGTGTGATGGGTCTGAAAAACAGTTTTCAGTTGCTTATAAGTTTAAACATAAGCACACCCATATGATCCAGAAATCCCCCTCCCAGGTATTTACTCTAGAGAGATGAAAACTTATATTCACAGAAAAAGTGGTGTGCCCATTTTATAACAGCACTATTCTTATTCTTCAAAAAAAGGGAAAGAGACTAAATGTTCCTAAGTGAGTAAATAAACTGTGGTATATTCATACAATGGAATATTACTCAGCAATAAAAAGGAGTGAATTAATGATACATGCAATCACATGGATGAACCTCAAGTACATAATGCTAAGAGAAGGAAGTCAGACAAGTGATTAACATACCACTTCCATTTATGTGACATTCTGGAAAAAGAAAAACTTGGGAGATGGAGACGAGGTCAGTGGTTGCCAGGCATTCGGTTTGGGAGGAAGTTTTGACTACAAAGGTCTGAAGTAAAGGAAGTTTGGGGGTGGGGGTAGGAAAATGTTCTGTATCCTGATCGAGGTGGTTGTTACCCGACTTGATACATTTGTCAAAACTCATGGAACTGTACACCCTCAAAAGAAAGGGAATTTTACTGTATATACATTTAGAAAACAAATTTTAGAACTGTACCTAAAATCAAACCAACCAAATCACAAAATATAGTCAGAATCCCCCTATTTCTCTCATTGCTACCACCATAAATCAGGCAACTGCTTTTTTTCTTGCCCCTCTAGACTCTATTCCCACATCACAGACAGAATAAACTTTCAGAAACATAAGTCAGATGTCACTCCTCTGCTCAAAACCCTCCAAAGACTCCCCATTTCATTCAGACTAAAACCAAAGTACTTAAAATGGCCTACGAGGGACTTTTTATGATTTGCTCTTCCACACTTCCTCTCCTAAGATGCTCCTGTGTCCTATCCTACTCGGGTTTCACTGACTTCCTTACTGACTCGTCTTCAACACACACACTCTCTGGCCATGGGACCTTTGCCCTTTTTCCTCCAAATATTCACTCTCCAAATATTCACTCCCATTCAGGCTTTCTTCAATGATCACCATCTCAATAAGGCCAAATTTGAACACTTATTTAATGCTAGAAGGTGCCCCTACCCAGTAATTGCAATTCCCCTGTTCAATGATTTTTCCCCTAGCACTTATCATCTTCCATTAAACTAATTTATTTCCTTCTAAACTAATTTATTTCTAAACTAATTGATTTATTTCTGTTTATTTCTATGTGTCAATCGTCTGTATCCTAATACTAAAATGTAGGCACCAAGAGGCAAGAGTTTGGGTACTTTTTATTTACTGACGTAACCTAAGCATCTAAAAAAGATTCTGCCATTTCATAGGAGCTTCATAAATATTTGTGGAACAAATAAATAATTGAAAGCTATGGAAGTTTATAAGACTTACTGAGAACTCTTAAAAATGTATAAAAGAATATGACCCATTATACTATGTAATGACTTATATGGGAAAAGAATCTTAAAAAGAGTGGATATATGTACATGTATAACTGATGCACTTTGCTGTACAGCAGAAACTAACACAACATTGTAAATCAACTATACTCCAATAAAAATTAAAAAAAAAAGAATATGACCCATTAAAAGCAAAATTATATTTGTTCTACATGACCTGGCACTTTCACTAGCACTATCATGGCTTTCTCAAATGACAAGCTTTAGAACAATTCTATTCTAAGCCTGGCTCTGTATCTAACTCATTATGAAAACTTAAGCAAGTCATTTTCTCCCTAGACCTGTTTTCTGTTCTACAAAATAAGGTGTTTGGAAAAAAGCTTTTCAAGAGCTGCTGTAGAGTTAGTAAAAATTCTTATAGACTTAGCACATTAGAATCATATCAGAAACTTCTATAAAATGCAGATGCCTGGGAAGGCGTCATCTCCAAATGTTCTAATATAATTGATCTTTGTGGAGCTTAAGCATAGAGGTACAGCCAGGATTGGAAGCCACTGACCCAAAGCTCATGGTTCAACCATGTTCAAGAACAGTCTTCCATGGATATGTTAGTGTGTTCAGGTTAAAGTTAAATGTGCATCACATTAAGTTGATCATATTGAGATGCATCTTGCTGAGTTGATCAATATCACCAATGCTGCTGCAGACACCAGGGAGGGATACTAAGAGGCTGAACAGACAAGAGTGGCTGAAGCTGGGCTCTGTGGGGGTGTCTTCCCATTTTACTGCTGCCTCTCCAAACTCCTTAAGCTGCTAAATACACCTCACATCTCACTTGCTTCCCTTCTAAACCTATATCCTTAAAGCTAAGTAGGTTGCTTGCTTATGCCAACACAGGTGGATATTCGTTATTTTCATGCAGTCTTAGGAACTGTGCAGAACTTGAACAAAATCCTTTCAAGTTCTATGCCTACCATTGATCGAATCTTGAATCTGAAACTTCAGAATCCTCACAATTAGCTGCTCAGACTTGTTGCAGAAATCTGAACCAAACCAACTGATTTCTGAATGTGTTTTGAGACCACGTTAAAAGAACAGCGCCTGGCGCCCTCCTGCACCCTCAGGAGCTCAAATTCTGATAGCCATCATCCAGCATCATATGCCTAATTGCACCTCGTTTTTCTTGCTCTCAAAATTGGTAGAAGCCTACATTTTGGAGAGCAGTGCCTCAGGCACCAGAATTGAGAACACTGGCAAAGCTAAGAAACTGGAAATGAAAATTTCAGCCAAACTAATGTTTTTGAGGTTTCCATGATGCCATATCTTCCATTTACATTTTTTTTTAAATATAAACTTCCCAACTATTTGTTTTAACAGGATGCACAAAAAGTTACAAATATCCCCCATTAATTATTTTGGAACTTCATTGCTTAGTTGTTGTTGCTTTACAATGGTGTGTAAGTTTCTGCTTTATAACAAAGTGAATCAGTTATACATATACATATGTTCCCATATCTCTTCCCTCTTGCGTCTCCCTCCCTCCCACCCTCCCTATCTCACCCCTCCAGGCGGTCACAAAGCACGGAGCTGATCTCTCTGTGCTATGCGGCTGCTTCCCACTAGCTATCTACCTTACCTTTGGTAGTGTATATATGTCCATGCCACTCTCTCGCTTTGCCACAGCTTACCCTTCCCCCTCCCCATATCCTCAAGTCCATTCTCTAGTAGGTCTGTGTCTTTATTCCTTTCTTACCCCTAGGTTCTTCATGACATTTTTTTTTCTTAAAGTCCATATATATGTGTTAGCATACGGTATTTGTCTTTCTCTTTCTGACTTACTCCACTCTGTATGACAGACTCTAGGTCCATCCACCTCATTACAAATATCTCGATTTCATTTCTTTTTATGGCTGAGTAATATTCCATTGTATATATGTGCCACATCTTCTTTATCCATTCATCCAATGATGGACACTTAGGTTGTTTCCATCTCTGGGCTATTGTAAATAGAGCTGCAATGAACATTTTGGTACATGACTCTTTTTGAATTATGGTTTTCTCAGGGTATATGCCCAGTAGTGGGATTGCTGGGTCATATGGTAGTTCTATTTGTAGTTTTTTAAGGAACCTCCATACTGTTCTCCATAGTGGCTGTACCAATTCACATTCCCACCAGCAGTGCAAGAGTGTTCCCTTTTCTCCACACCCTCTCCAGCATTTATTGTTTCTAGATTTTTTGATGATGGCCATTCTGACTGGTGTGAGATGATATCTCATTGTAGTTTTGATTTGCATTTCTCTAATGATAATGATGTTGAGCATTCTTTCATGTGTTTGTTCGCAGTCTGTATATCTCCTTTGGAGAAATGTCTATTTAGGTCTTCTGCCCATTTTTGGATTGGATTGTCAGATGCCATGATCACTTGCAATTGCAAAGCAGGAGAATGATGTTCTCCTTTGTTTTACAAATTAAGACTCTGAGTCTCAGTAATCAAGAAATTTTTAGGACTTTGAATGCACATAGATATTTTCTTTGTCTCTGAACAAGTTCTATACCCTAATGTGGGACATACAAATTACACACTGAACCACTTCCCTACAACAGTGATCTCTTTCCTGATACTTTAACTTTTTCTTTTCTCTTTATTTTTAAATGGAGAAATGTATATCATGCTTGTCACGTATCTTGGAAGAAAAGCCTCAATGTTAGTCAGTCAGTAATAAGTGCAATCATTACAGATATTCATGCAGACGTGAGGAGACTCAGAGGAGAGTGGGGGGAAGAGGATGCTCACTTCTCAGATTTTGCCTTTGCCTTTGTACTCAACCTGGGAATGAATTGTGAAGTGCAAGATTTAGCGGGGCAAATCCTGCCTAGGGAAGAGGGAAAGTCATCACAATGAAGAAAATGTGCTCCAACTTTCTTTGTACTCCCAAGCCACTAAGTTCATTGTCATATTGGGACTGGATCAGGAACAATGTCAGTAACAGTTCCCTCTGCCTCTTGCCCAAGCTCTTCCTCCTAGATCTCTGTACGTCTGACTCCTTCTGGTCTTGTATGAGCTTAATTGTTCCCTTTTCAGAATTATGTTCTCCAACCATTCAATCCAAAATTACCTTGATTAATTTATACTGTGTATCATTATCTAAAAGTTTCTCATTTAGTCTGCCTCCTCCTTCAGAATATAACCTCCACAAGAGCAAGCAGTAACCTTGATATTCCTGTTACTCCTGAAGACGTACATTACCTATAATAGTACCTGGGTCACAGGGTATGCACGGTGGGTTTTTACTGATTAATGGGAACGTGAATTGTCAGAGGAAAGAGTGAAAGTGTGTCAATAAGTACAGTCCCTTAGAATCTCCATAATAGGGAGGGGCGGGGGCAGAGACAACCTGGGGATCACTGTAATAGTAAATCATGTCTCAGAAAGGAAGAACCTGGCAAGCCACTGCATTTGAGATGCATTTCCCGACCCACCACTCCAGCCCACCAAAATAGCTGATTATGGCAGGCAGAATAACAACCTTCCAAAGATGTTCGTGCCCCAGTCCACAAAAACCTGTGAACGTGTTACCTTACAAGGTCAAAAAGACTTTAGAGATGTGATTATGTTGAGGGTTTTGAGTTGAGATTATCCTGGGTTATCCACATGGCCCGATCTAATCGTGTGTGTCCTTAGAATTGGAAGAGCAGTGCAGAAGAGTGGGCCAGAGAGACGGCATGTAAGAAACACTTGACCCAGCATTACTGGCTTTTACCCTCCTTTTCTGATGGAGGGACAGAGCCACAAGCCAAGAAATGTGGCAACCTCTAGAATTAGAAACACCCTTCAGTTTCCAGCAGAAAGAAAATGGGGACATTGGCCCTCTGACCATAAGGAACCGAATAACTGAATTCTACAAATAAGCTGAATCACCAGGAAATAGATTCTCCCTTAGAATCTCCAGAAAGGAGCAAAGCCTGCCAACACTTTAACTTTAGTTTAGCCTGATGAGATCAATATCTAACCTCTAACCTCCAGAACCGTGAACAGGTTTTTTGTTGTTTTGTGATATTCTGTGATAATATTTTACAGCAGCAATAGAAAACTGATCACAACAGCCCTAAATCTGAAAAATATGGCAGAATGAGATGCAAGTAAAATAAGTGTACGCATGTGGTGGTGGAGTGCAGCCACTTAGCCCCTCATCCACTCCTCTGATGTGTCCTTTGATCTGTGTTTCAAGTTACATGGAGTTGATCTTTCAGAGACCTTCTTCAACAAAATATTCCAAAATTATTTTATTTATTTATTTATTTATTTATTATTTATTTATTTATTTTAAAGCATTGCACTTATTTATTTATTTGTTTATTTATTTATTATTTATTTATTTTAAAGCATTGAAAGAATTTAAAGAGCAAAGCCATGATAGCACATCTCTTTATTCCACTGTGGTTAAGAGGGTCTCTCTCTCTCTCATCTCTATTTCTTTCTGTCTCTTACTCTTGCATTGTCATTGATTATGGACACTGAGAAGGCAATTTTTTTCTTTTTTTAATGGAGACAGTAAAATCTAGAGGAAAAGTCTAAATTTCCCTATAGGATCTATAGTAGTTACTCCATGTAATGTACCAGTTGATAATATTAAAACAATATTTTCTAGAATTACCATACGACCCAGCAGTCCCACTACTGGGCATATATCCCGAGAAAACCATAATTCAAAATGACACATGCACCCCAGTGTTCATAGCAGCACTATTTACAATAGCCAGGACATAGAAGCAACCTAAATGTCCATCAACAGAGGAATGGATAAAGAAGATGTGGTACATATATACAATGAAATATTACTCAGCCATAAAAAGGAATGAAATTGGGTCATTTGTAGAGATGTGGATGGTCCTAGAGAGTGTCATACAGAGTGACATAAATCAGAAAGGGAAAAACAAATATAGTATATTAATGCATATATATGGAATCTAGAAAAATGGTATAGATGACCTTATTTGCAAAGCAGAAATAAGAGACACAGATGTAGAGAACAAATGTATGGATACCAAGGGGAAAAGGGGGATGGTGGGAGGAATTGGGAGCTTGGGATTGACATATATACACTACTGATACTATGTATAAAATAAACAACTGAGGGGAACATACTGTATAGCACAGGGAACTCTACTTAATACACTGTGGTGTCCTAAATGGGAGGGAACTCCAAAATGGAGGGGATATATGTATATGTATGGCTGATTCATTTTGCTGTGCATTAGAAGCTAGCACAGCATTGTAAAGCAACTATATTCCAATAAAAATTAATTTAAAAAAACAATATTTTATTTTGTTAATTAAACTTTTATATTTATATAACTGTAGCTTCACATAGAGTGGTAAGAAAGAAAAGAGAGTTATCCCATATACTCTTTATCCAATGTTTGGTTCACATCCTCCAGAGCTTCCCAGATGAAATCTGAAACTGGCCCCTACACAAAGGGTAAGGAGAGACAGAGGAAGGAGGCAGACCGTTATAGATTGGTAGGTGGCAGTGTTAATAAGCAAAGGAAATTACATATGAGAATTGTTTTGGGTGGGCTCAAGACTAGATCTCTGCACCTTACCTCCAGAATCTTAAAACTTTATACAGAAGCCTTAACTGGGTTCATTCACATATTCAGTCCAGATGGTCTCAACAATACCTTTCTCTCTCAAGGCCACATCCTTCAAAGGCTTTCACTGTGACATCAGTGGGCAGAGTATACATTCCAAGGACAGGGGCGGGGGTGAAGAGGGTTCGATTGCCCAGGTCAAGTTCTCAGGTTAACCGGAGGTCAGGTCTTTTTGATAACCTCCTCCAACACCAATTTACTCCAATGGTAACATCTTGTAAAAACTATTGTTGGATATCACAACTAGAATATTGACATATATACAGTAAAGATATACAATATTTCCATAACATCAAGGATCTCTCATGTTGCCTTTTTATATCCACACCCACTTCCCTACTGCTCCCATCTCCTCCCTGGCAACCATTAACCCACTCTCCATTTCTATAGTTTTGTTATTTCAAGTATGTTATATAAATACAGTCATACAAAAATGTAACCATTGTGATCGCTTTATTCACTCAGCATAATTCTCTGGAGTTTTATCCAGGTTATTGCCTATATTGATAGATTGTCCTTTTTTAATTTCTAAGTATTATTTCATGGTATGGATATACCAGTTTGTTTAGCCATTTACCCACTGAAGGACATCTGTGTTGTTTCTAGTTTTCAATTATTATGAACAAAGCTGCTACAAACATTCAAGTAAGGATGTTGTGTGAACCTAAGCCTTCATTTCTCTGAGATGAATGCTCAGGACTGAAATTGCTGGGTCCTGTGACTCTAGCATGTTTAGTTTTTCTAAGAAGCTGCCAGACTTCTTCCAGAGTGATTTCTTACAATTTGCATTCCTACCAGTAACGGATGAGTGATGAGTGACTTGCTTTGTCTGCATCCTCACCAACACTTTTTCTTGTCACTCTTTTTTATTTTAGTCGTTCTGATAGGTATATAGTGAAATACCATTGTGGTTTTAAATTGCATTTCTTTAACGGATAGTAAGATTGAACATCTTTTCATGAGCTCATTTGTTATCTGTAAATTCTCTTCAGTGAAACACCTGCTTCTGTTTTTTGCCCATGTTCTAGTTGAATTGTCTATTTTTTTTAAAGTTGAATTTTGAGAGATTTAAAAATGTATTCTAGACACTAGTCTTTTGTCTGATATCTGGTTTGAAAATATTTTCTTTCAATGTGTAGCTGATCTTTGTATCCTCTTAACAGGGTCATTCACAGAACAAAAAGTTTTAAAAGTCTAAGAACTTTTGCCTAGCCCTAGATCCCAAAAATTTCCTCCGATGTTTTGTACTAAAAGTGTTATAGTTTTATATTTTACATTTCAGTCTGAGATTTGTTATGAGTTAATTTTTGCATGTTGTGTGAAACTTGGTCAAGGTCCATTTTTTTTTTAACATACGAATGTCCAATTGCTCCAACATTATTTGTTGAAAAGTCAGTCTTTCCTCTATTGAATTACTTTTGCAGCTTTGTTAAACATCATTTGGGCATATTTGTGTGGGTATATTTCTGGGTTCTCTTCTATTCCATTGATTTATCTATCTATCTTTCCACCCATACTACAGTCTTAATTAGTTTAGTAACATGCTAATTCTTGAAATCAAGTAGACTGATTTCTACCACTTTATTCTTCTTTCTCTAAATTGTTATAGCTGTTTAATTCCTTTCCCTTTCTATATAAATTAGAATAATTTTGTCTATATCTACAAAAAGAAACCTGCTGGGATTTTTTTTTTTTTTACAGTACGCGGGCCTCTCACTGTTGTGGCCTCTCGCGTTGCGGAGCACAGGCTCCGGACGCGCAGGCCCAGCGGCCATGGCTCACGGGCCCAGCCGCTCCACGGCATGTGGGATCTTCCCGGACCGGGGCACGAACCCGTGTCCCCTGCATCAGCAGGCGGACTTTCAACCACTGCGCCACCAGGGAAGCCCCCTGCTGGAATTTTGATAGGAATTGTGTTAAGCTTACATATGAATTTGGGGCGAATTGACCTTTTTACTATATTGAGTCTTCTAATTCATGAGCAAAGTATGTCTCTCAATTTATTTAGAGTTCTCCTGATTTCTTTCATCTGTATTTTGACTTTTCAGCTACTATTCCTGTATATGTTTTGTTAGATTTATAGCTCAGTGTTCCATTTTTTTGAGTAAATTTAAATGGCATTGCATTTTTAATTTCAATGTCCATGTGCTCATTACCAGTAAATAGAAATATAATTTGTTTCTGCATGTATCCTGCAACCTTGCAAGTTTTTATCTCTAGGCTTTTCAAATTTTATTATCATAAATTCCTTGAGATTTTTTACATAGATAGATTAGGTATTCTGCAAGTAGGATCAGTTTTATTTCTTGCTTTCCAATCTATATGCCTTTTATCTCCTTTTCCTGTCTATTGCACTGGCCAGAATTTTCAGTGCTATGTTGAATAGGTATAGTAAGAGTTGACATCTTTGCCTTGTTTTTTTATCTTAGGGAGAAAGAATTCAATCTCCCATCGTTAGACATAGGGTTTTGGCATTCATTTTTATTCAAGGTGAGGAAGTCCCTCTCTATTCCTATTTCTCTCCAATATTTTTTATCATAAATGGGTGCTCAATTTTGTCCAGTGCTTTTTCTGCATCTGTTGATATGATCATGTGTTTTTTCTTTTTACTTGTTAATATGGTGGATTACATTGCTTGATTTTCCAATACTGAACCACCCTTGCATCCCTGAAATAATCCCCACTTGGTCATCAGTGTGTAATTCTGTTTATTTGTTGCTGAATTCTGTTTGCTAATATTTTGTTAAAGATTTCCACATCTATATTCATGTGCTATGTTAGTTCATAGTTTTATTTGTGTCCCTCTGATATGGGTATCAAGGCATACCAACCTCATAAAATAAATTGAGACATATTTACTCCTCTCCTATTTTCTGGGAGAGATTATGTTTAATTAGTGTTAATTTTTTTTCTTTAAGTGTTTAGAAATTCTTCAAGAATTTGAAGAATTCTTTAAGAACTTTAAGAATTCTTCAGTGAAACCATCTGGGCCTGGAGATTTTTTAGGGAGGGATTTCTTTTATTATAAATTCAATTTCCTTAACATTTATAGGGCTATTCAAATTATTTGTTTCATATTGGGTCAGTTTAGGTAATGTATTAGTTTCCTATGCCCCCCATAAAAGAATACCATGAACTGGGTGGCTTAGAATCACAGAATTATTGCCTTCAGGTTCTAGAAACTAGAAGTCCAAAATTAAGGTGTCGGCAAAGTCATGTTCCTTCTAAAACCTGTAGGAGAAGGATCCTTGACTTTCACAGCCTCTGATAGTCCCAGACATTCCTTGGCTTGTGACCATGTAATTCCAGTCTCTGTTCCCATCATCACATGGCATTCTTCCTGTGTCTGTTCACATCATCTTCGCTCTGTGTGTCTGTGTCCACCAATGAGAGTTTTCAGTTATATTGGATTAGGGCCCACCCCAATGACCTTATCTTAACTTGCTTAAACCCACTAAGACTCTATTCCCTAATAAATTCACATTGTGAAACACTGGGGTTAGCACTTCAACATATCTGTTTGGAGAGGACGCAATTCAAACATAATAAGTAGTTTCAGTTTGGGGAGGAATTAGTCAATTTCATCTAAGCTGTCAAATAAAGTGTGTGCAGAGTTTTTCATAGTATTTCCTTATTAATCTTTTGATGATTGCAGGATCTGTGGTGATATTCCATATTGTGACTGGGATTGGTAATTTGTACCGTCTCCATTTTTCTGTCTATCTTGCTATAAATTTGTCAATTTACTGATCTTTTCAAAGATGTAACTCTTCATTTCACTGATTTTTTTCTACATTTTGTTTCAATTTCGTCGATTTGTACTCTTATCTTTATTATTTCCTTCCTTTTTCTTACTCTAGGTTTATTCTGCCATTTTTTTTCTAAGTGCTTGAAGTGGGAGCTTAGATTATTGACTTGAGAATTTTCTATTTTTCTAATATATACATTTATCATGATAAGTTTTCCCATCAGGACTGGTTAATTATCTCTCACAAATACTGATATGTTGTATTTTCATCTTCATTGAATTCATTGTGTTTTTTAACTTTCCTTGAGACTTCCTCTTTGAGCCATGGATTATTTAAAAGTATCCTGTTTAGTTTCCAAAGGTTTGGATGTTTTCCTTTTATCTTTCTGTTCTTGATATCTTTGTTTCCATTTTGGTTGGGGAACGCTCTGTGTGTGATTTCAATTCTTTTACATTTGTTGAGGTTTGCTTTGTGCTTCAGATCTATCTTGGTATATGTTTAATGAACACTTGAAAAAAATATATATTCTGCTGCTTTTAGGTGGAGTGTTCTATAAATGTTCATTAGATCCTGTTGGTTTATGGTGTTGTTAAGTCATTCTATATCCTTTATGGTTTTCTGTCTAGTTGTTTTATCAGTTGTTGAGACAAAGTGGTTAAAGTCTGCAACTATAACTGTAGATTTGTCTATTTCTCCAGTCTGTTCTATGAGTTTGTTTCTTCACAGGTTTTGAAGCTGTTTTTTGTCATGTACACATTTAGAGTACCTATGTCATCTTGGTAGATTGACCTTTTTATCACTGTGTAAACTCCCTCTCTGTCTCTAGTAATTTTCTTTGCTCTGAGGTCTACTGTATCTGATATTAATATAGCCACTCATGATTTCTTTTGAATAGTACTAGCATGATATATCCTTTTCTAACTTTCTTATATAGCTATATTTGAAATGAATTTATTATATACAGCATATAATTGAGTCATGTTTTTAATCCACTCTGCCTATTTTTGTCTCTTAACTGTTGTATTTAGACCATTTAAATTTAATGTAATCATTGATATATTAGAACTTAAAACTGACTTTTTTTGTTTTTTATTTGTTTTATCTTTTTTGTTTCTATTTCCTTTCTCCCTGCCCTACCATGTGTTACTTAACATTATTTATTTCAATTTGATTTATCTATAATATTTTGAGCATATCTATTTGTATAGCTTTTCTTAGTGATTTCTCTACATATTGCATTAAATACATGTAACTTATCAAAGTCTTCTGGTGGTATTAATTTACCAGTTTGAGCAAAGTGCAGAAACTTCATGTCTCTTATGTCCCTGTATCTTCTGTCCTTTATAATACAACTGTCTTAAATGTTTCCTCTACATATATTTAGAAGTACATCAGACAATGTTATAATTTTTACTTTAACTGTCAAATATGATTTAGAAAACTCAAGAGGAGAAAGGAAACCTATTGTTTTATCATATTACTGCTCATCGTGTTTTGTTTTGTTTTGTTCCTGATATTCCAAGATTCCTTCCTTATAGTTTCTTTTCTGTTTGGAGAACCACCTTTAGCCATTCTTTTAGGGTAAGTCTACTGACGACAAATTTTCTTACTTTCCCTTCATCTGAGAATGTCTTGATTTCACCTCCATTTCTGAACAATATTCTCGCTGGATACTTGATGCTGTGTTGATAGTTCTTTTCCTCAGCAATGTAAAAATGTTACATCACTTCTTGCCTCGATGGTTTCTGATGAGAAATCTGCTATTATTTGTACTGCTTTCCCTTATAGGTAAGGTGATGTTTCTCTACAATTGCTTTCAGCATTTTGTCTTTGTCTTTAATTTTTAGACGTTTGACTATGATATGTCTTTGTGTGGATTTCTTTGGGTTTATTATGTTGGGATTTTGCTCAGCTTCTTGAACCTATAGCTTTAAGTCTTTTGCCGAATTTGGAGATTTTTTTCAGCCATTTTTCTTCACATGTTCTTGGGACTTTGTTCTTTTCCTTTCCTTCTCTTTTTTTTCTTTCTAGCATATATTCTCTCCTTTGTTCATATTGGATTATCTATATTGCTTATATTCCAGTTCACTGATTTTTCTTCTCTGTTCACTTTATTATGCTATTGAAATCATCCATTAGTGTTGTATTTTGATTACTGTATTTTCCAGTTCTAAAATTTCCATTTTTTTCTTTATGCATTCTATTTACTTGTTAAGACTTTTTTCTTCCTTTTTTCCTTCTTCCCTTTCTTTCTTTCTTTTTCTATTTCACATTTGTTTCAAGTGTGCTTTTAATTGCTCATTGAAGCATTTTTATTATGACTACTTCAAAATCTTTGTCAGAAATTTGTGACATCTTTGTCATCTTAGTTTATTGATTTTTTAAAAATTCCATTTGAAATCTTCCTTGTTCTTGGTAGGATAAGTAATTTTCTGTAAAACCTGCACATTTAGGGTACTATGTTAGGAGACTGTGAATCTCATTTGTTTTTGTTGGCTTTGGTGACACCAAGGTAGGGAGGGAAGGCTGATACTTCCTGCTGGAGTTTTCACCAATACCACCTGGGCTGGGGGTTTGGGATACCTCCTAAGAGCCTAGAAATGGTATTAATAGAATGAATCTAGGTACCTCACTTGGCCTTTGATGGCATGGGTTGAGTGGGGCCACAGGACATTTTTATTTGATGTTCTGCCAGACTGAAGCTGTTATTTTCTGCAGAGTGTCTATCTTTCTGAGCTGTCCCTTTCCTGGTCCTTTGGCTAAAGAGAAGAGGCTTTTTTTGTCTGCATTCTCAGACATTTCTGGTTTTGTCAGCTCCGAGTCTGGGACATCTGAGGCCAAAAGAAAACCCCAGGAACTCACTATCTTGTCACTCTTGGGTCCCAAGGTCTCTAGCTTGCCCACCTTCTTCTGTCCATCCTTCTGTCTTCTTATGCTTGTTTTACAATCTCCAGAGCTTTTATTTGTGATTACCAGGAGGAATAGGGCCAAGTGCATGTCCTCCATCTTCCCATTTGTGGAAGTCCCATAGTTTTCTTTAAATTTTATTTTTATTGAATAAAAAAGATCATAATCAACAGCACCCTCATCTTAACAGTCATTTGCTATTATCAATGTCTTCCTTCTAAAAACAATTGTCATTTTTGCTCAAGGAGACACTGAAGCAGAAAATACAGATTTTTTTGTGACAGCCCTTCCTTCCAGGGCCTGGTGCTGGCCTCTGATGGATGACCACTGTCATAGGTTCTGAAATCTCTGTGCACACAGGCTTCTAACAGATGAGGTATGAGTGAGTCACAATTAAGCAAAATGAGTTTATTGCAGAATTGTGAGAACAGAATCTAGTCCAAGCAAAGGCAAAATAGTTGGCAGATCAAAGAGCATTGCTCTGAGTGATGAACCATTACATGGTAGAAGACAAATAAAAATAAAATTGAGAGAGGCAGCCAAAGGGGTGGTGCACGACCAGTGGGGAATGTAGGCATTGCCAGGAGTAGAGCCTGAATGTGGGAAAGTGGGTAAAAAACTTCAGGGTTCAAACTGCTTTCCCAGAGAGAGAGACAGAGATAGAGAGAAGGGGACGAGACTTTGAGGCGGGGAGAGAGAAATTCTGTCGGAGTCACCTCTGCTGGGCACCGGGAGAAGCAAGGAAAACTCAGAAGGGGCCACTGGCAACGAAGACTGGAGTTGCCTTGGAGGAGGGCAGGAGCCGGGTAGAAGGGTTGGAGCTTTGGCCAAGCGCACTCGTAAGATCAGAGCGGACGCCTGGGAGGAGACTATCTGGCGGTCGCAGGGTGCAACGCTTCCCCGCCCGGGAGGAGCGAGGCTCAGACAGCACCTTGCCGCGGTGGTCCCAGCCTGCGCGCCTCCGTGCCCGCGCGCGTCTGTCTCTGCGCTCTGGGAACCGGGTCCTAGCACCGAAGACTTCCCATCCCTCGCCCGCACTTTCAGTCTTTCTTCTCAACGCGCCCATAGACAATGGATGGCAACTCCCTGCTCTCCACACCCAGGTAAGACCTGCTTCCCCCTCTGCCCAACCCAATGCCCATCAATCTCCGTTCTCTGCTCTCAGTCGCTCGCGAACTTGCCCTGCGGGCGCCGCGGTCTGTGCGGGGCTCGCAAGGAAACCGAGGACTCTGAACTTACAATTAAGTCCGGCCGCGGCTGTGCGAGGAGCTCTAGGGAGATCGAGGGCCCTGTCAACTGGCCCACAGGGAGCGGTGCTGGGTGAGCCTGCGAGCCAGAGCAGCACAGGGTGGGAGAGAGCTCGTGTCGGTCTCTAGGGCGGGAGTGCTGGGGAAGCCTGGAGCTTGGACTTTCTGTGGACCCAGCCTGGAGAGGTTTCGCGCCTTGTAGAGAGACAGGTTCCAAGGTAGAGATGAAAATAGGAGGGAGCAGGACCAGGGTAAAGTACCCCTACATCCCGTCCCTCTGGACCCGGGCGAGTGTCTGCGGTTGCTGGGCTGGGGAGACAGAGATGGGAGCGATTGCCCCTAACGCCCTACCGACCGGAGACCCTGGATAGAAAAGACCTCTGTCTGCCCCAGTCCCACCCGCCTCAGCTGCCCCCAACCTCCTGCCAGGCTGCGAGTTCCTCCTTAGCATCTCTGGCCTCCAGCGTTCCCTGACCACACCAGCCCTGGGGTCCGCACACGGGGGAGTCAGGCCCGCCACCTTAGACGCTGCCAGGGGGCAGCAACATGTTTTCCCTGATTTGCGTTTCGTCCTGTCTCCTCTCCCTTTGCCTCTACTCCGCGGTCCTTCCAACTCAGTCCTTTGCGAATTGAAGAAACAGATTTTAATATTTCTACCCGCATAAACCTCAGGGGTGAATTGAGGCGATCACTGGTTGGGTTCCGCCAGCCGGGCAGGTGGCTTTTGTGCCCTTTGTGCTCCGCGCGGAGCGTGCGCACCTGAGAGCACAGGATGCTGCTGCCCAGGGGTGAAGGTGTCTCACTGCCGCCTGCACAGCCCCACCTTTCCTAGGCAAAAGGGACTTCGTGTTGGCCATTCTTTTCCCCAAGCAAACGTTTAGGCAGCTTCCAGCCGCGTATCAGGCACTGGGATAAACATATGAAGCTCGAATTCTTGGAGAGCACTTAAATCCAACATCCACAGGCTGAAGCACACACGGAGCTGATACTATTCTGCCGAGTAGTCGAGCTGGCGGTGGGACTGAAGTGGGGAGTGGTAGAGGAGGATGGACACCGCTTTTCAACCCTGTTAAAGACTGCCATCTAGAGGCTTGAAGTATTTATATTCCGTAAGGAAATAGAGCTTTCCCAACTCCACAGGCATTTCCTCTTTGAGCATCCCTTCCCTGGCGGGCTAGCAAAGGGCTCTAAAAAGATTTCTAAGCATGGCCTGAAGCTGCTCAAATCTCTGTGAAGCCAAACACGGTCAAACTACCACTAAGTCATTCCATTCCATCCTAATGTATGAAAAGGACAATAAGAACCACCGGAATACTTCTTAAAACTTCAGATAGATGGATAGATAGATGATAGATAGATAGATAGATAGATAGATGGATAGATAGATAGATAGATAGATAGATAGACAGTCATTATTTTTAGTTTAAAGTGTGAGGCATTTGAAAGTCAAGCAAACTGGCGGTTCACTTTCTGCACTGTCTGTTCTACAGCCTGAGGTCTTTAGTATTGAAATGGTGAGCTGTGTGGTTCCAACATCCCAACAGAGACATTTTCGATAGGAGAGTGCTTGCTCTAAATCCAGTTTTGCTGATCAATACTGTCGTGCTCGAATCGGGATTATATATCTATTCAAATGCTGAGACATTTTCTAAAATATTAGAAACACATTATGCCAATAACTCCTTAAAATTATTTCTATTGCAGTACTTTAAAATGACCTTCTAAGGAGAAAACCAACGACAATGAAATTGCTCCGTATCTTGGAGTAGCCTGTAAAAATGTTAATATAGAATTAACATCAGCTGCAGCCAATTAAACCTTTTGAATATTACTATTTATTCACCAAGACACGTCACATTTCTACAGCTCAGTGTAATAATTCAGCTACTTTATTAGGGTCCTTATTCATATAAAACGATTCAGATCATTTTATTGCCTATTTCATTGACTACAAGAAATCCAATTTTCTTTCTATAATATTTAATTGATATGCCAAAAATGAACTAGAATTTTAAAAAAGTAGAAATATTATATTCATTGTACCACTTGTCCACAAAACTTTGAAATTTAGATAATTGATGACGATACTTTATACAAACTTTTCAAGAAAATGGCAGTCAAGGGGAAAATCAAATTGTTATAAATCAATATCTGTGCTGTCTAAATCTGAAATGTTTTCAGTGTCTAATAAAATTAAGCTGGTGATTATAGATCACTGTTTCTCTTAAGAATTATAAAATAATTTGACACTCTAACAATTGGGCAGATATGACAAAATGATTTTGTAATATATCAAGTTAATTATGGAATATATTTTTGTGTTGGATTTTAGATTTTAAATTTTTTAATGAATCAAAGATATAAATTACTGAAATTTTAATCACAGTATTCTGTGGAGATTGATCTTATAATTTTATTTGATTCATATACTTTAGAAATTTTCAAGGATGGTTTTTTAAAAAGGAATTATTTATGTTTTTTTGAGTTATCCCACTATATTACCTTACCTCTGTGAAGGCTCCAATGAGGTTTTACTTTGAATATTTTCATCTTTAAATGTGCAATGTTATGTGGATTACATTACAGATTTCTTAAAACCACTGTTTATCAAAGCTGGAAGGTGTCTCAAAGAAGGAAGCTGAGCTGTGGAAGGATGAAATTTTCCTGTGTTAGTTGCATTGTAGACCCAGAACCCAAATGTTTTCTGACTAGTAGTCTAGTTCAAGGAAGAAAAAAAAAGAGGGATGTTTTTGTTTTGTTTTGTTTTTTTAGATCTAAAAGTTTGGGTAAAGATTCTTTAGTCATCTCTTTTACAAAAAGTTTATTTGATTTGCTAAGGTTACATAACTGGGAATTGTGAAAATAAAACAGAATCCAGGATTCTCACCCAGTGTGTTCTATTGCTGTAGTACATTTTACTACAATACCTAGTTACCTCTTACAAAAGGAAAGTCGATCTCACTTACATTGGTAACTAGTGTGTGGATAGTAAAGTTGGTATTTTATTAAGTGTTATACAGTATATTAAATTATTTGATCATCACATCCCTGTGAGTTAATTATGACAGACATAATTGTCTCCACTTCCTTGTTGAAAAAACTTAAGTAAGAGGAAATTAAATGAAGAAAATAATTAGATTTTAAATCTACACAGTAGTATGCAGCAGAGCTAGGTTGTCTACAAAGTTCTTCTGACTTCAAGTTCAGTTTTCTTTTTTGTATTGATTGAAAATCCACACTTTATTTTAAATGGGGGTAGAGGGGAAGAGATCCTGGTGCAGTTTGGACAAACACTGATATCATTAGAACACATGGGGGCAGTCTAAAAGCCAGATCTTCCTTTAAAGCCAGCAAATGCTGAAAATACCATTTTTGCAAACAGAAATAATTTGTCACCTTGACCATATCTAAGCTTGAATTTGAAATTTAAGAAAGAAGTGATTTATTTTCTAAATCACTTGCATTTTTTATAATTTAGTTTTGTTCTTTTTATTCTGTTTGGCTTACTGGATTCTATTTCAGTAATAATGTCAGGTTTTTTATTGGAGTATAGGTGATTTACAACATTGTGTTAGTTTCAGGTGTACAGCAAAGTGATTCAGTTATACATATACATATATCCATTCTTTTTCAGATACTTTTCCCACTTAGGTTATTGCAGAATATTGAGTAGAATTCCCTGTGCTATACAGTAAGTCCTTGTTGATTATCTATTTTATATATAGTAGTGTGTATATATTCTAATCCCAAACACCTAATTTCCCTCCTCCATGGCACTCTGAATGAAAAACACATTAAAGACAGACTTTTGAAAAATAGCTATTTTGATTTAAATTTCCCATCAGTTGATTTTAACCAAGCCTAAGTTTAACCTGGCAATAAAGCTAAAGCCCATCAGAATCAAAATTTTGTCTCTAAGAATGTTAGTTTTATGGGAAAATAACAAACAATTTTTTTAATGAGGCAAGCAACCCAATGCTATAAACTAGAATAAAGTCCTCCATCAACAACTTTTTATTGAAAGATTATCTGTTTTCAAGTTTAAATAAACAGAGAAATTCAAGAGTACATTTACATTTCTATTTATCAGAAACTCTCAGAAAAAAATTAATCTATCACTCTTAGCAAGTTGGGGATCAGGGACAAATATCAGATTCTGTCTTAAATCTAAACTTGAGATTATTCTCTATCTTGGAATGCATGTTCTTTACAAACTCAGGGCTGATGTGGCCACATTCCCCAATTTCTAATTCTCAAGGCAACACTGCCCAGGAGATGCTATCTATTATAGAGAAAGAAACTAGAAATTAGAAAGTCCTGGTGCTCAGGACTCTGAGATCCTACATTGCTGAAGGGTAATAAACATCTGAAGAAGAGATGGAAACTGTAAAGGCAGTTTCCCATAGAAACATTATAAGAAGTCTTGAAACCCACCATGTATGCTACTTTTCACACCCTGACACTTTTAGGGGCCCCTGATCTCCATCCCTGTGGTTCCTTTAGTAAAATGTGTATCTGCTGCCAGACACTCAATTTGCAAATGAACTATTAGAACTCATCTCATTCACAAAGGGCACCTTCATCTCGTATTATTCATTTGAAGGGAGTTTTACTCTGTGATTGAAGGTTACGGCTATAAGGAATTGTAAAGAGGGGAAGAGGAAAAACTGGTGTGTTGGATATTCGGAGACCATTGGGAGATGTAGTGCTTAATTCTGTTCTGAACTTAACGGTTGTGACTGTGGAATTAATTGCTTGACTTGTTGATTCTCCACCTCCTCCTGTTTACAGTAACGTATGCCCTACACATACTGACCTTCCGGGTCCCTTTCACTTCTAACCGTCTAGAATGCCATGACCTTTATTGTGGCAGTGACTCTCAACTGGGCATGATACGGATGAGCATCTCATTCTCCTGAAATATACAGGGAAAATCAAGGTATCAAAAAAAACAAAAACAAAAACAAAACACGGGGCTTCCCTGGTGGCGCAGTGGTTGAGAGTCCGCCTGCCGATGCAGGGGACAGGGGTTCGTGCCCCGGTCTGGGAAGATCCCACATGCCACGGAGCGTCGGGGCCCGTGAGCCATGGCTGCTGAGCCTGCGCGTCCGGAGCCTGTGCTCCGCAGCGGGAGAGGCCACAACAGTGAGAGGCCCGCGTACCGCATAAAAAAAAAAAAAAAAAAAAAAAAAAAAAAAAAAAAAATTCTTGAGACCATTATTTGTTGTCACCTATTTACTCAGAGATAATATATGAATTTGCAAAGCACAGTATTCTGACCCACAGAATATTGTTCAGTTGAGCCCCTTGTTTTATGATTAATAATAAATGATCTGTTTATACTCTTTTTATTGTCATTTTTTAATAGTACCTCACAAAAAGTACACAAACTCAGGTCTGCCACATTTTCACTGATCTGAGGACAAAAAAATTATAGTGAAGTTTGTCAACCATCTTTTCTTAAAAAGAAATATTCTTCATTCTTAGATAATGTATCATAGTATCGTTACATTGTTTAAATGTCCCTTCTTTGAAGAATGAATGTGAGAGAGAGGTAGTAAAGGATTTTCTTTAAAGGTCCTTATTTGGGAAAATAAAAGCTTGGTTGCTTTATAATATTATTGTTGTTGTTATTGTTATTTTACTGGTCCAGGAGATCAAAAAAGTCTGGAATTCACCATTCTACAGTTCTTTGGTCACCTTTAAAAATTAAAACAGGGCATAATGGTGGTTTAAAAATATTTTCAGGGTTGAATAGTCATTTCCTGTAATACTTTTAGTAAAATCCTACAAAATTAATGAGGAGTTTGTAGGTCTGCTAGTCACTGATAAGTTGGTGACATATTTAATTCTCATGGATGACATGATGAGAAAGCCATGCTCTGATGTCTCCAACCCAGAAAAGAAAAACATGAGTACAGAAGGAAAAACATGTGAATTTCTTACCAGAGATGGAACAGAAGGTTACATGGTGTAGAAGAAAAACCTTGCACCAGACACTTGTTAGAAATGCAAGACATTTTATTTGAGCTACTGCAGTAGGGGAGAGAGATAACTCTTTATAGAACTGAGCTCAGCTCCAAATACAATGGGGACAATTGGGGATTTATAACCATTGGGCAGGGTGGGGGTTCAGTGGATAGAAAATTACTAAGAGGAGATATCAAGGGGAGGGGGATCCTTGCTAAAATGGCCTGGGATTCTTGCTAGAGTCTGACCAAGGACTTAGATATTAAGGGTGAAGGATGAGGAACTTAAGTAGATATCAAGGGTGGAGAATTTTACTAAACTGACTTAGCAGAATTCTTTGCTAAAACTGGGCTCAGCAGACTAAGGTCAAAATCTAGTTGAATAGATGGTTCAGAGGAACTTGACTAGAGTTTGGTCAAGGAGGGAGTGTTTGTCAATAGATTGGTCAGAAGATGAAGGTAAAAGAAACTAACATATCATGTGATTTTTAATACAAATCATTTTTAAATTAAATTTATTTAAAATTTAAAAAACAAAACAAAAACAGTTCACCTATTTCTCCCACCTACCTCTCCCTCTTGTTTTATAGATAAAGATATAAATATAGATATATAGATATACACGCACATATGTATATGTTTTTAGATTCCACATATAAGAGAGATTGTACAGTATTTGTCTTTCTTTGTCTCACTTATTTCACTTAGTATAATGCCCTCAAGGTCCAGCCATGTTGTTGCAAATGGCAAGATTTCATTCATTTCTATGGCTGAATAATATTCCAGTGTGTGTGTGTGTGTGAGTGTGTGTATCCACCCATCCATTGATGGACATTTAGGAAGTTTCTATGTCTTAGCTATTGTAAATAATGCTGCATTGAACATGGGGTGCACATATCTTTTCAAACGAGTGGTTTTGGTTTCTTTGGAGAAATACTCAGAAGTGGAATTGCTGGATTGTATGATAGTTGTATTTTTAATTTTTGAGGAGCCACCAAACTGTTTTCCATAGTGACTGCACTAATTTACATTCCCACCAACAGTGCACAAGTGTTCCCTTTTCTCCACATCCTCTCCAACACTTGTTATTTTGTCTTTTTACTAATAGTCATTCTAACAGGCATGTGGTTATAGCTCATCATTGTTTTGATTTGCATTTCCCTGATGATTAATGATGCAGCACATCTTTTCATGTACCATCTTTTCATTGGCCATCAGTATTCAGATCTTCTGCCCACTTTTTAATTGGGTTGTTCAGTTTCTTACTATTGAGTTGTATGGGTTCTTTGCATACTTAGGATATTAGCCCCTTATCAGATACATGATTTGAAAATATTTTCTCGCATTCAGTAGTTTGTCTTTCCATTCTGTTGATGGTTTCCTTTGCTGTGCAGAATCATTTTAGTTTGACGCAGTCCCATTTGTTTGTTTTTGCTTTTTTTTTTGCTTTTGTTTTCGGTGTCAGATTTTTAAAATTATCTGTGAGCTTACTGCCTATATTTTCTTCTAGGAGTTTTATGGTTTCAGGTCTTATGCTCAAGCCTTTAATCTATTTTGAGTTAATTTTTGTGTATGGTGGAAGGTTGTGGTCCAGTTTCATTCTTTGGCATGTGGCTGCTCAATTTTCCCAACACCATTTACTGAAGAGACTGTCTTTTCCCCATTGTATATTCTTGGCTCCTTTGTCATAAATTAATTGACCCTATATGTGTGCATTTATTTCTGACTCTATTCTATTCCAATGATCTATGTGTCTGTTTTTATGCCAGTATCACACGATTTTGTAGGTTTGTAATATAGTTTGAAATCAGGGAGTGTGATGCCTCCAGCTTTGTTCTTCTTTCTCAAGATTCTTGTGGGTTTTCAGAGTTCTTTTATGTTTCCAAAAACAAATCAGTTTTTGAAAGACTAACCTAAACCCCTGAGCTTCATCTAACAAGTTAATCCCTTTAGCTGAAGGTAAAAGAAGGACATTCACTTTAGCAAATTTTCATTTTGAACCACACAAATGTGTATTTTAAAATCCTCTAAATTCTAGGTTGTGACACATTGTTAAACCGGCTTTAACAAGAGCAACTTGATTCTTTGCTCTAAATTCCTTCTGATAGATGCGAGCTTTTATTTTTTTTCCGAGTGTCGCAATTAGAGGATTTAGTATTAAAGCTCAAGAGTGGATATCCTTAACAGAACTGAGACAGTCAAACCATTTACTATATTTCACTGAAAGCATTCTTTAACTGGGGAAGAAGATAAGAAATCTTGCCTTTTAGAATCTTAAAATTGTCTAACTTTCACTGTGTTTACTAGACTCTCGCAACAATAGCAGCAGGACCCCTTTTCGTTAGAATTATCCTGGGAAATACTTTAGGTTATCTTCTCAGATGTGGCTTATCTCACCATATGTCACCACTGCAGAAAATTAAGCATTGAATTCAAACACTGTTTTGTGCATAATCTTTTGAGGTCAAACAGGATGCTCAGAAAGATAAGAAAAAACAACATTAATAAATACTAATTGAGCATCCATCACTGCACCAGACACTTGTTAGAAATGCAAGACATTTGCACCGTCCTAGGTTGTAAGGGGTCCCTAATCCTTCAGTATTTACAGCCTAAAGGGGGATACAGACAAACATTACATAATTATATATCATTTTGACAAAGGCTAAAACAGGATAAGGTTCAGGGTGCTGTTGGGACACACAAGAAGAGTATCGATCTCATTTCTTGGGTTGGGTTGAGTGTTGGGAAGAGGGTGGGAAGAGGTGAGAGTGTATGTTTGTGTTTGTGCATTGGACAATGGAGGTTGGAGAGGAGTAGTGGCCTCTTTGGCAGAAAGAGGGAAGGGAGAAAGTGCAAGAAGTGATTTATAGACTGAGACTCAAATGATAGAGAAGGAATTATCCA
This sequence comes from Grampus griseus, assembly GCF_964374135.1. Lineage (NCBI taxonomy): Eukaryota > Metazoa > Chordata > Mammalia > Artiodactyla > Delphinidae > Grampus > Grampus griseus. Next base: position 10,765,876 of record NC_139001.1, read on the forward strand.
GGAAGAAGAAAGGGGACTGAGAAGAGTGTTTCTAAAAGAAGTAATATCATATGCAACGGCTCAAGGGCAAAAAAGAATGTATATTTAACTTAATACATTAGATAAATGCTTCTCAAGCTTTAATGAGAATACGAATCACCTGAGTTTAATGTCAAAATACAGATCTTATTCAGAAGTTCTAGGGCAGGACCTGAGCTCCTGGGTATCTAACAAGTTTCCAAGAGATATCAATGCTGCTGGTTCATAGACCAAACTTTGAGTAGCAGCATATAAACAACGCAGTTTCCAGTAACTGGACACTTCACTCTGGTGAAATAACTGAATATTCCTTAAGCTATTTTCTGATGTGACCTACTTATTCACACTGCATGAATCATTAATGATTGCAGTGTGGTGACAGCTCAGGACTCGGGCAATTCATATATAACATTGCTCTACAAAGGAGTCTGCTTCTCTTCCTATAATATTTTTAAAGTCACTACTTTAAATTCTGCTTTTGTACCTTCTTTCCTACCTTCGTCTTCCTCCTCATTGAAATGTATTTAGCAGTTTCAGCACGAAACCAGTCTGAAAGGATGTGCTTAATAAATACTGTCAACACTTGTCAAAATCAAATGAAAATGTCCCAGGAAAGTATTTGCAGCCATACCCATTAGGAGCAAGTTATAAGGCTGTACTGTATCTTGATAGCAGTTCTTTTAATGTCAGTTTGAACTCATTTTAATAAATGCATGAGTTTCATGTTCTTGCCATCTCTGTCTCATCCTGTAGCAGCAAATGTTCTGCTTCTCTAGAGACAACATTTTTGCAAATACTCTAAAAATTCCATTTCCATTCCAAAGACGTGGGAACAGATTGGGCTGTGTTGTAGCCACCTACTGGAAATTTACATCCATGTCACATGATTTAAAAGATATGCCTCTCTAGATATATTTTGGATATAGGTGTCAATAAATTGATTCATAATGTGTTTCAGGAGAGTGAAAGATTCATTGGCTTTGGTGCAAGGAGTTGCCTCACAGTTATTGTGAAGTAATGCACAGATTTTAGTCCCACTATGTGACTCTATTGCCTCATTTAATTCTTATAACAATAAACAAATATATATATATATATATATTTTTTTTAATGCTATACATGCTTAGCCTTAGAACAAATGGAGTGAACCCTACAGGCAAGCAACAGTTTCAAATTCCCTTCTTCACCTTCATCTCAGACCAGGATCTCACAATCATCTTAAAGGCAGAAGGGCTTTCAGGATACATGTGGGTAGACTTGTCATTTCTTCTTCCCATTAGACTAGATCAGCAGTTAAACTTTTATGTACATAGTAATTACTATAGCACCCGCGGCTACTTGCAGTCATATACATTGTGCTTCATGGGAAAACAAGGAACTTCCATGGGTGATCTTTCACTTTTCCCGATGTTCCCATTACTCCCTGATTTTGGAGCTACTCTCCCTAAGTTAGATGTGATCCCCCTTTAGAACGATCACAGATTGTTGAAGCTCTGTTTCTACTCTGTTTTATATCAGGCTTGTCTCCACCTTACTTCTCAGTCTGCCTACTTCCCACTCTCAGGACCGATAACCCTGCAAAGAGACATGGGAGGTGTCCTAACAGTGAACCTAAGTCCTTTGGTGGCCTGGATGGAAGTGATCCACCAGCTCACCAGAGTTGCCTAAGGGACACAGTAGCAAACAGGACATGTAGCTTTGTAGATTCTTCAGCCTGAACTCCTGCACATGGAGCTTTGGCTCCTAGAAGAAATACAATTTCTCTGACTTATGGGCCAAGTTATTACAGCCCAAAGTTAGCTTGGTCTGTGGTCCTGTCTTCCACGTGAAAATGATTTGGAACCTCACCTGTTTGGTGTTTGTGTAAAAGCCAAACTTTCCTGTGGCCAAGAAAGCATTCAGAGGGACATCTGCAGTTGCGTTTGAGGGAGAATCACACTTAATAGCGTAAAAAGCTATAACCTCACGTGTGGGAAGCCTGTAAAAATACGGCTGAAAACTCAGACTCTCTATGATATTTTGAAAGTGATGTCCATAGCTAGCAGGGACCACAGACTTTACTCCAAACATGTCATCTATAAAAGAAGAGACAGACCCTGAAAAGCTAGGCAGTATCCTGGCTAAGAAGTTATAGCCAGTATCGGGAGCCAGTTAGCTTTCGCATCCTTTCCCCTTCCCTCCCTCCCCTCACCTTCCTTCCTTTCCTTCCTTCCTTTTGCAACCTTTCACCAGTTCAACAAAAATAACATGGGTGCTATCTTTTCATTTAAATTATACTCATTCTATTCCTCAAGGTGGCAATTTCTCAGAAAATAATACATAAAGTTTAAAATAAAGCAGATCTTACTTGAATTATTCTTTGAAATTTTTACCCAAATTTCTGATCTGTTACATAGCACCATCAGCAGTCATGTAAAAATGTTATAATTAATAATAGAAATACAAACAGACTACATACATGCAATATTTGACTTACGGTTAATTGCAATGCAGTGAAAGTTGACTAATTCAGAACTTAAAGCATGAGGGTTATATGTTATTCAGAAATACATTGTTTATTTAACTGATTTTCTATTGTGCTTCTCTTAAGAAAAAAATTCTATATTTTGGGTTGATAATTGCATAAAGAATCATTAGACAGTATTCCAAAAAATGTATTGCAATGAATTGTATATATTCTATGTGGCAAACAACCATGAAAATAAAACGTGTAGACTTGAGATAACAGTACATTTTTTTAAAAACCCAAATTTGCATATTTTCAGAAGAAAAATATTTAGCCTAATTTAAATACAAAACAACCCTCTGAATCTTAATATTTATAACTATTCTAAAAATATTTTCTAAAAATAATTTCAATTTATATCACATCTTGAGGCTGCAGAAATAATTTCAAATCTTTTAAAATATTTATACAGCCCCGTATATAGTCAAGCCCACCAAGATTTGACAGAAATAGGGGAAAAGGATATAAGTCTAGAATAATGGAGACAGAGAAGTTAAGATACCATCCCCAGCCACAGAGATTATAAAGAGATGACCTGTGTTTTCTAAAGCTCATGTTCGTTTCATAGTACCACCCTGCCTCCCAGTTAAAATTATGTTTTTCCCTCATTTTAAAAAATAAAATGAGTTGGGTTTGTGTTTTGTTTTGTTTTGTTTTGTTTGTTTTGGTTTTGGTTTTTTTTGCGGTGCGTGGGCCTCTCACTGTTGTGGCCTCTCCCGTTGCGGATCACAGGCTCCGGACGCACAGGCTCAGTGGCCATGGCTCACGGGCCCAGACGCTCCACGGCATGTGGGATCTTCCCGGACCGGGGCACGAACCCGTGTCCCCTGCATCGGCAGGCGGACTCTCAACCGCTGCACCACCAGGGAAGCCCAAAATAAGTAATTTTTATGTGTCCATTTTGGCCGAGCAGAATTAATGTGAAAATTGAAAGGATATTACTTGGGTTTTAAAACTGCTTGCTTAAGAAAAGATGTCAACCCTACTAGAAGTCATGCAGATGCACTGTGTCCATCCACCTACACTGGAAGGTGATGGGTCGCAATTTTATATTCACAATGGAATAGGTCATAGTGCTTCCACCAATTACAAAAGTGAAACCAACAAAGAGGCAAGCATCAATGTCAGCCGGAGGGTTTGCAGTGTTCAGCACAATCTGAAAAGATGATTTTCCATAAAACCACATCATGCTTCTTTCTTTCTGAATATGGAGATGATTCACCAGAATGTGTTCTCTTTTGTGTTTTGGGGCACAAACAGCGAGTTGGAGTCACCCCTGATGTATGAGGTTCCGGAACTGCAGCAGGGCAGCGCCAGCGGCAGCTCGGGAAGTAGCTTGGGTAGCTCCATCACTGCGTGTAAGAAGGTAACACCACTCTCCTCTCACCGATTGAACTTGAACACTACTTTAGTTTGACTTTTCAAGCACTTCTTCTAAAGCAGGAACAGCAACAAAAACACACCACAAAATCACCCACAATTTGCTCCCCAGGACAACCCCCTGATGACATTCAAAAATCTAATTCATGGAAATGATCGGAAAACTCAAGCATTTCAGAAACGTCTGATTTAAAAATTCTAAGCCTCCAGTGCTTCACCACGCCTCCAACTTTTTCTAGTAACTCTTTCCAAACATAGCCATGATTGACGGCTTCTTGGATCTCCTTGTAGAAAAATCTTCACAGGTTTTGAATGGCCCAACTTATTATATTAAGCTCCTAAGTCTATATCTAAGAAAAATTCATGGCTCCTCTCTTTTTGCTATTTTCTTAAAGGGAAGGGTATGTCTGATTATTTTATTAGGAACAGAATTGCATTTCCTGGAGTATAGATTTTAGAACTGATAAACAAGTCTTGCTTTAAGACACTTGCAGAAAGTTGTCATTTGAACAACATAAAATCATCTAATTTAATTGTCCGATTTTTCCAGCCAATCCAACTTCAGGCCCAGAAATTTAAAGCCAAATGCCCACTTCCTCATCTAATGCTTTTATCACTATTTGATGCTGAATTCCAGAGAAAAGTGTGTTCCTTTTCATGAAAACTTAGAGGAAATTACACTGGATTAGTTCATTTATTGTTAAAACAAAGTTCAATTATAAAAAGTACTTATAGCTATAAATTAAGATAAATTCTTTTACTAATCATATTGTATAAGTATATATAATTACGTATACATAATGTGCATTATATATGTATATATATTTCAATTTATTGATTACTGTACCCAGTTAAGCAGCCTTATGTATTCTCTGCTTGTGTGATTTTGTATAGTTTTTAAGTACCAAAGAAAACAAATATCTTCATTAGAAAACATATATTGATTATAAAAAATGTAGCATTAAACATAATTTTACAAAATATTTTTATGCATATATTCATAACCAAATATAAAAATATACCTGCCTGATTAATTAAGGATTCTTATTATCATGTGTTATATGATCCTCATAAAATTCTTATAGAGGATTCCGTACTATGAATTCCAGTTTTTAATGTAGAAAACTGAGGCACTACAATTCAAAATGACTTTGAATTACTTATGAAAGAACTAAAGCAGCAGGTTTTCAAGCCCTAGGTATGGTCTATTCAACTCTGTAACTCTAAATTATAAAGTCTTCACTGGATGCTATGTCTTTCATAAGGCTAAATGATTTTTAATTTATTCTAATTTTTAAATAACTCTATTTCTATTGATTAGAATTCCAGCGGCATTTAAAAGAAAGATTGAAGCCAGACTGCCTGAATTTGACTCCCAGTTCTATAATTATTAGTTGTGTGATTTCAAGCAAATTACCTCTTCATGACTCAATTTGCTCATCTGAAAAAAGATAATATTACCCACTTCACAGAGTTGAGGTGCAGATTCAATGAGTTTATAGACGTGAAATGTTTAGAACAGTGCCTGGCATATTGTAAGCACTCAAAATAATGATTACCTACAACTAATATTATTCTAAAGAATGATTTTATCAACAAGTAAGCAGTGCCAGAAAAAAAATTCAATATTGGCATTACTGTGCTGAGAGAGTTAGTACTTTATTATCTGTTATCTCAATTATGCTTATTTCCCTAGAAAATAGGTAGTCATATTCATTTTTTAAAAATCTTGTCTGGAAGTTAATGAACTAATAGAACTGTTTGGGACTGGACAGCTACTAGAAAAAGTAAAATAAAAATTCAGTCATCTATTCTAAATGATTTCATATATATATATATATATATATATATGAATTTAAAGTTTTAAATATAATTCTACTCATTCCACAATTATTTCTAGAACAACTAGTATTAGGTTGAACCATATGAAACTGACTTTTTTATGGATCAAAAATGATCAAATGGGGGCTTCCCTGGTGGCACAGTGGTTGAGAGTCCGCCTGCCGATGCAGGGGACACGGGTTCGTGCCCCGGTCCGGGAAGATCCCACATGCCGCGGAGCGGCTGGACCCGTGAGCCATGGCCGCTGAGCCTGTGCGTCCGGAGCCTGTGCTCCACAACAGAAGAGGCCACAACAGTGAGAGGCCCGCGTACCACAAAGAAAAAAAAAATCAAATATGGGTAATTCCATACAGTCCAAGCCAAATACTTTTAAAACTTTGTTACATCCTGAGGAAAGATACAAGATCACAAATGGCCCCTGGTCTGGAAGAATTTACAGTCTAGTGTGGGAGATAATACTGGTTTCTCATGTGAAAAGTCAAACAGTAATTAATAAGTTAAATAATTATGTGAGGTAACTACACAGGCATATCTCAAGATAGACGAGTGCATCTTAATTTGGACTTTGAGGTATGATTAAGATTTGAATGAGTAAAGACATTATCCAACTAAATTTAGGAAGGATTGTTACAGATTAATGCAGAAGTCAATACTTTTGAGTACTGGCAATATTTTTCTAATATTCATAGCACATTCCTTTCATTTTAAATATTCTCTTAAGCTTACATACTAATTGCATTTTAAGACAATTTAGTAGCCACATATGCCACGTGTCATACACCATGTGGGCTATAGCTGTTTTCCTTGCCTTCAAAAAAGTAGCTCACCTGTGTTTCTTCTCTTCTTTGTATCAGGAACATGGGCCCTCAGTGAAAGGCATGAATATTGAGACTTAATTCCTTTATTTTATTATTATATATTACTGCAAGCTGATTTAAGTGATCATGATTATATTTTTAATTGCATTAATCACAGATAATGGGATTGGGGAAGTGAGGATCTATATGTTCACAAATGCACTATACAAAAGTGACAAAAAGAATAAGGGCAGCTCTGTCTTAGAAGTAGCAAGGCTGTCCAGCTGAATCACCACTCTTCACAGTCAGTCAACCTTCTATAAGAGTAATATGGATAATTGAAGTATATTGGTAATTCCCCAAACTCATTTCATGTAATAGCTTCATCTTCTTCCCCATCAAACCTTCTTATCAGAACTGATATATTGTTAAATTAATCAGTGGAAGAAATGAAACAAGGCTCCAGAAGAAAATGCATTAGTTGAATAATCAGCCTCTGAAAAATTGCAAATTGACCGAATGTATTTCATGTGCCGTGTGCTTCACAGTGAATCTCTAAGGTTTTTGGGAATCCTACCCAGGTGCAATTTTCTTGTTAGGGAAAAATGGTCACTGGACACCATAGCAGTGAAAAAGCCATATCATCAGGAAAAAGACTTTGGTGGTCTTATTTGAAGGACTTATTAACTCCTTAATATATGTTTTTATCAGTAAGTCTTTCCCCAGAGCTAAGATTACCATATCATCTAGTCACAGTCTATATATACTCTCCTGGAATTTTGTGGATAGACTCCCCTTTTGCTCTCAAAAGTTCCCTGGTATGCACAATGTTATACCATTATCCCAGCTCTAGCTTCAGAATTATTCTTTCTCTTCCTTCTCCCCTTCCTCTAAGCGCTAAGAAAGTTATCAGATAAATTCACACTGAGGTGTTAGTGATTGCTTAAAATAAAGCAAAAAAATTGCAATCACAATAAAATAGTGACTGCAAAAATAAAATCTATTTTTATTTAACTACTACTACTGCTAAACTAGTTCGATTGCCCCCTCCCTTAACTGACATTGACAACTGAGCTCATTGAGCCTGGACATGATTTCAGAATTCCATTCATCACAAAGCATCAATCCATCCAAGTTGGGATGTAAGCTAACCCCTATGTCACCCTAATTTAATGAGCACCAAGACCCAGGGGAAGTTTTAATATATGTAAAATAATGCATTTAAATGATAGTATTCCAAATATTGCCAGAAAAAAATTGAGAGAAAGAAAGAGAGCTGCTGGTGGAGAGAGAATACTGGAGCTCTCCGTGGCATCTCTTAAAATTGTATCTCACACGGACATTCCCTGATGTTTCCTCCTCTCATAGGACAATTCTTCCTTACAAGACAAATGCAACCACCTTTGTGAAACTGAATCATAGGGACTTTCCATTAAATGAGCTAAATTATTATAAATGTTATCCTTTTATGTCTGTTAAACACTAAGTGAAAGGTCCCTATATTGTCTCTATAATAAATCAAAATCTGTTATCTAAAGGGAGGTAGTGAAATGTTGTGTAACAAAGCTGGACTTGGAATCCAAAGTCCTGAGTTAAATTCCAGGTTTCTCTTTTTACTGTGTGATCTTAGGCCAGTGATGTAACTTCTCTGAGTCAGATGTCTTAGGGTTGGTGTGACGTTTATATACAGAAAGTTTTGTGTAAGTCCTTGGCACATAGTTGGTGCTCAATAATTACTAGTTCCAAGTAAATAATCTTTATACAAGGGCAAAATTTATGTAAGTAAAATTTAAAAACGAATCTGGACGTAGCATGCATTGTGCCTTCATTGTGTTGAGTATCTGTTAGACTTTCCTCTAGTTTGAAAGCATTATAGTCAATGCCGTATTTCCACAATAGCTGACATTTTCAATGCATGCTTTACTTGATGGGCTGAAGATTTGTAACTTGGGATATAGTGGAACCAAGTCTCTGAATAGGATTCATGTGAGGAAAGAATTGTTGGAGAAGAATCAATACCTCAAAAGCCTTCTCTTTTTATGTCATGTTAATTAAATCCACCTTAAACTTTGACTTATCAAAGGCAGCAGGCTGATAACATTTCAGTTTCCCAGAGGCAAAGTTTGATCTTAATATGACATCTGATCAGCTCTCTGAAGTTTCAAGAGCATTCTTTGGTGTGACTGACCTCCTTTAAACTGACTTAAATTTGCTGTCAACAGTGGCACAGATACAACTGAAGAACAAAATGGAAGCTCCTTGATGTTTCATCCTACTCTGTAATATACATTTTCATCTAAGCCCATATCATTTTGATGACATGTAATTAACAAAAGCAATTCAATTAATGTGTGCAGGCGTGAGCGTACAAACTGAGAAGCTTTTTCAGAATCTGATCCGTATCTCTAAAGACCTTTTTATTAGTCAGAATTATACTGTTCTTGGCCAAAAGGTTCAGTATTAATTCTAGGAAGTACATGATGGAAAATAGCTATAATATTCTGTATTTGTAGAAACTCTTTCTTTTTTTTTTTTTTTTTTTGCGGTACACGGGCCTCACTGTCGTGGCCTCTCCCGTTGCGGAGCACAGGCTCCAGACGTGCAGGCTCAGCAGCCATGGCTCATGGGCCCAGCTGCTCCGCAGCATGTGGGATCTTCCCGGACCGGGGCACGAGCCCGTGTCCCCTGCATCGGCAGGCGGACTCTCAACCACTGCACCACCAGGGAAGCCCTAGAAAGTGTTTCTTTAAAGGAAGGAAGGGCTTTTAAAAATATATAACTAAATAAATAAAATTTAATACAAAGCCAGCATAATTGAGCCATAGCCACCTTTCTATAGAAGGAAGACACAAGGTTTTTCCCTCTGAAATGTAAATTACTCAGAGCTCTATAAATACTCTCTTCTGATCAAGCAACCTGGTAGTGATTTTCAGGCTCAGATTTTGATACCAGAGAATGGCCTATCCAAATTTTGTTAAACTGCTAGGTGTCTTGTTGTATTGCCCTCCTGCAGGAGTAATCAGGGGCATTAAAGAAACAGGGAGATTTTTAAGAAAAGAATTAGACAGTATGGACTCCCCTGGAGGTCCAGTGGTTAAGACTCTGCACTTCCAATGCAGGGATCACGGGTTCGATTCCTGGTCACAGAACTAGGATCCCACATGCTGTGTGGTGCTGGGGAAAAAAAAATATGTATCTATTATATAATATGTATATATAATACATATACATAAATTTTTTAAAAAGAAAAGTGTGTATTGTCCAGCAATAAAACGACCTTTAAAAAAAAAAAAGAAATAGTTGTCTTACTAAAAGTGGTATTTGAAGATGGTTAATATAGTAGTTCTAAAGATAATTCCTTAGAGCAAAGGGAGAGTGGAGTCTGGGATGCCAGGGGAAGCATAGCTGAAATGGATAGGGAAGCAGGGAAAAGAGAGGCAGAATCTGTATACAGGCAGTGGGAGGAGGGAAAAACGAACTCTGATGAGACACATTTGGAAGTCAAGGTCAATAGGTCTCCATGACATTGAGAGTTGAACAGAACCACGAACTCTGACTGTTTGAACCAAGACGTCCATGAGTGGTGGTGTCATTGAGGTCATTAGGAAGAAGAGCTAGGAGACAAGGTAGCGAGTTCACAGGTTCAGATTCAGCCAAGCTGCATCTAAAGAGCCAGCCACAGAATTCCCTCTGGGGGCCATTTCGCTGACTGCCTAAGGAAACTTCCTCATGTGCTGAGCCACACTGACATCCCAGAGGCTTCAAGGTTGCACTGAGGCCAGAACAAAGATGATGCGGGCTCTGGTGGAGACTAATTTCCTCTGCCTTCACCAAAAGCATGTTGAAATGATGAATGTCTTCTCTTGCCTTTAAAGCAGGCTGGTCCACACTGAACTTTAGAGAGGTGGGGCTATATGTGCTACATGGCGAGTTTATTCATTGGAAAATGTCAATTCAGTAATCTTACGTGGGAAACTTTGTTGCAAACCAGCAATTATGGCTCACTTTGCAGTTTGAATATGATTCAGCTTCTTACTTCAAAAGTCAAGACTTCTATTCAGGACTCCACACCACCTCTCCTTCCTGCCAACAATTGCTATATAGAGTACTTGAGACTCCAATATGCTAGTCTTATTCTGTTCTCTACAGCTCCGTTCCTTGAGCGTCCTTTTTGCTGTGTGTGAAGAACTCCTGGAAGGATTTTGCAGTGCCTTTCCTTTTCTTTCTTTTTTTTTTTTTTAACCAAAAATTAGGACTCTGAAAACTCAGAATAGCTTAAAACATTTTGTGGAATTGAGAGTGATGTTGCACTATTGAAACTAGGCAAGTGATCTTTTTTCCTGAATTATTGCAATTACACCAAACCTTTATATTAGGTATTCAATATCTCTATCGAAAACTGAGAGGGGGTCTAAATTTTTTTAAATATCTAATCTGGCATTCAAAACTCTCTTTTCTCTCTGTGGGCCTTTAGAATATCTTACCATCCCAGGGTTCCCCATCACTAGCCTTAAGGTTCTCATCTCTTTCCCTTCAGTCCTCCATGTAAACAACACTCTCAGCCTTGTAGCCGGCAGTAAACACCATGTTCCCCACCAGTCCTAACAGCATCCACCTTCCCTGTATCTGGCCAGGCTCACCCTTCTGATAAAAGTGCCCACTTTTCAATTCTGCCAGAATGGGACAGAAAGATTTGGCTCAGATAAACTTGAAGAGTCTTCCATAGGGGCCTTCTGGCTCATGAATCTCTGAAAATGAGCCCTGTCATGTGCATGACCACATTTACCAGGCTTGTCTCTACATGTTGAGAAGGAGACCTGCCCTAAAAGGTCCAGATGAGGGCTCACACTCTCCAGAATGAGGACTATCCAAGAAGCAGGTGTGAACCTTAGCAAATCATGTGTCCATATGCTGACATCTTAGAAGGTAGTTGTTCCCAGCAGCTTCTTCCAAGGAAGAGTCAAGAAATGAGAAATGCCACTTTCTTATAATTGCCAAAGGCCAAAGGTACACATCAGTACTCAAGGGATAGGTGGCCAAATCCACTGTCCCTTTGATGAACAGCAAAATCCGTGCTACTTACACTTTGCAGAAAAATCATACAAAGTCAATGGTAGGTCTAGATACACATCATGTGTTTTCCTACACATGCGTTTTTTCTTATCTTTTGCTTCTCCTAACATTAAAAATCACATTTCCATCACTGGTCATATCAACATGACAACATTATACTGCATCTAAATAGCAATTAAATAGCAATTAATCAGCTGTCCTCCATGTATGTCTAATTTGACTCTCTTTAAATCAGACCATTCATAAATTATACTATAATAGCATTTCCTGAGTATATCTGTGTTTGAAACTCTTGTATTTTATACTTGAGACTCAAACTTGGTTTTCCTTTTCATGTGGAGAAAGCGCTGATCAACTTTCAAAGCATTCTTCAGCCAGCCAACTGGCTGAAGTGTGATGTGGCAGAAGTAAACAAGCATGGCTTGATACTGCTGAATTGCCCTCTGTGCTCTTATACCTTTCTTGTGATTGCATTGATATACAATGTAGCTTCCAGGACAGAGTAATTGTGTGGCACAAGAAAAGCAGGGAGAGATCTGAAACTGTCTACCTAGTTCATTTCTTGCCACATTAGGATAAACTCTGTGCCTGGTTAATATACAAAGTCTTCAGATTACATACATGGGGACATTAATTTCAAAGAAGAGAGCCCTTTTGTTCGTGAAACATTTCCATTTTATACTCAGTTACTTGCATGTGTGATATTTGTCAGAAATATTTATAAATCAGTATATTTCATATTTATTTCCCAGAGGCAAGCTTAGTTCGACCAGGATTGCTAAGAGCATCCCATAGATAAGGACTCTCTCGCTATAAGAGTACAGTTTATCTTGAGGTTAGTATGTTTATAACGAGATATGAGAATGTCACCTTCTTTCTTCTCTGGGGGTATTCCCTCCCACCATTCTCCACAGTAAAGAGAGAAAGAATTGCAGATCCGCTGCTAAGCATTTCCTTCCCAAACTTCCAAACCATCTATGCCTTTGATCTGCTCCTTGACAGTGGAGAATTGCTAGTTCCAAGGCCTTAAAAGAACTCCATTGTTTTCCAATACTTTTGTAATAATCAATTACAAGATTTCCAAACTGTACTGGGTGTCATTCGTGTAATGCAAGAATGTTTCACATCCAACCAGATGATCATTGCAGAATATGTCCTATGAATAATCAAACATGATTATTCATACTTTGGAAACAGTTTCCCCCTTTTGTCAAAGGAGGCTAAATACATAAAACGTCAGGCAGTCAGCCAGAAGAATCATCATTAAAAGGAAAATGTTATCTTAACATTTAATTCAACCTTCTGAGAAACTGAGACGAAACCACTGAGTTTTCTATGCCACTTTTTTCCCTCCACACAATAATTTAATTTCCAGTTTGTTTCCTTGCCTCTTTTTAGGAGTTCAGTTTGCTTTAAATAAGCAATAGAGTTTCGCTGTGAGGTAGTGAAAAGGTATCATATCCCAGAGTGGAAAACAAAAGATTACAGAGTTCTCCAAAAAGTTCGCTAAGGCACAGATTAACTCAACATAAAATAAGTGTGTAAAATTACACAAAATGATCCTTTCTATTTCTGCAGTGTCCATTGTTACTTTTGAAAATGAAATGAAAAGTTACTTTTTCATTTCTAATTCTGTTGATTTGAGTGTTCTCCCTTTTTTTCTTGATGAGTCTGGCTAATGGTTTGTCAATTTTGTTTACCTTCTCAAAGAACCAGCTTTTAGTTTTATTGATCTTTGTTATTGTTTCTTTCATTTTTTTTCATTTATTTCTGATCTGATTTTTATGATTTCTTTCCTTCTGCTAACTTTGGGGGTTTTTTGTTCTTCTTTCTCTGATTGCTTTACATGTAAGGTTAGGTTGTTTATTTGAGATATTTCTTGTTTCTTGAGGTAGGATTGTATTGCTATAAACTTCCTTCTCAGAACTGCTTTGCTGCATCCCATAGATTTTGGGTCATCGTATTTTCATTGTCATTTGTGTCTAGGTATTTTCTGATTTCCTCTTTGATTTCTTCAGTGATCTCTTGGTTATTTAGTAGCGTATTATTTAGCCTCCATGTGTTTGTATTTTTTACAGATTTTTTCCTGTAATTGATAAAAGGGTGAATTTTATAGGGATGTGATATCTCTATGAAGAAAATGTTACCAGCAGTAGAGATGCCACTGTTTATTGCAGAGCAAATAGGTAATAATGTCTGATGAATAGCTGCCTTCGTTCTTCCCTAACATCATTCTTATCAACTCTCTGCCATCTTTACCACTCACTATGCAAATCTAATTGCCCTGCTCACATTACAATCTCTTTGTGTAAGAAAAATTTAATTGAGTTTCCTAGAAAACGGCTAGAACAGCAATAGGGGCCTGGAGATTCTTCTCTGAGGGTTGCTCAGAACTCTATTAATGCACTTTTCTGGCTTCCTTCATTTTATCGCTCCTCTTGCTTTTTCCTTCCTCATCTCCAGCACACATTCATGAAAATGAAGTGCAACATTTGAAAGGATGATTTCTTTAGACGGTGTTTCCAAATCTTTTCCACATTATTATACGTATTTTTAAAAATAATATTTGTTTGGAACTCTTGAATAAGCAGATGGCCAGAGGCGCTTGCCCTGGAATGGACAACCCAGGTTCTCTCCAGCCTCCAGACAGCTGAGAGAGTCAATGTCTCAAAATCCCAACACATCTTAACTTCTCTGAGTCTACCTGTTTGGGGTTGGGGGAACAAAAAATCTCTGCTTTTGAAGAATGAGTTCATTGTTCTGATGACATTATTCAATTAATTTTAAGCACCATTCCATCATTAATCATGATACATACATTAGGCAAATGTAGCATTTTGTGTTTGAAATTTTTCTCTTTAAGGGCTTTGATGCTTCTTAACATCGTTATACTTACAATTATCAGAAAATAAAATCTGACAATATTTGATAGTACAGAAGTAGAAAATGGGAATTTGCTCAACATAAAAATTCTTTGTAACCTTTCCATAAAATCTCTGAGGAAAACAAAAGCCTTGCAGAAATAATACTCATATCATCTAATGGGAAGGACAAGACATGCATGCACATTCCAAAATTCTGAGATAAAAAATTGTTTTCATCATGAAGAAGAAACATTTGATAGGGAAAAGGGGTTGGTTTCAATTATATCTTGATAGCTGGGAAGGAACTTCTGGGAAAAAGTTCAGGGAGCTGGTGGAAAGATATGAGGAAAAGCATGTGCATTATAAAGTCTAGAAGTTGGAGCTCTTTTAGTAAGTGGGAGATTCTAGCAGAGGGTGTGTGCAGAGAAAGTATTGGCGACAAAGCCGGGAAAACACCTAAACTGGGCATAGTTCAGTATCCTGAACATTGGAGCTTAATACCTATTCATGAAATGACTAACAGGTGGGAGCTGAATTAGGTTCTGTCTTGAATACTAGGCCATAGTTTGACAATAAGCCCATAAAATTTGGGGCTCACTGAGCAAATATGTCCTTCCTTGTTCCCCAGGGCCTGGTTTGGTTTCCAGTAGGAATAGATGGTACAATGCTAATGTTTATTGGGTCAATTAATCAATTGAGGTTAAGGGCTTGGGAGAGAATTACATAACATCAGTAATCATATTTGTGATAATAATAGCTATTTATTATTCACTATTCACTGTTTGTGAACACCTAAAGTAGTCAGATACTGTGTGTGTTTCGTATTTTTTTTTTTTTTTTTTTTTTTTTTGCGGTACGCGGGCCTCTCACTGTTGTGGCCTCTCCCATTGCGGAGCACAGGCTCCGGACGCGCAGGCTCAGCGGCCATGGCTCACGGGCCCAGCCGCTCCGCGGCACGTGGGCTCCTCCCGGACCGGGGCACGAACCCGTGTCCCCTGCATCAGCAGGCGGACTCTTAACCACTGCGCCACCAGGGAAGCCCTGTTTCGTATTTTTAATGTCTACTAAAAAAATTCCTCATTGTGAGTGCAACACCGACCTCATTTTGTAGGTGGAAAAACTGAGTCTCAAAGAGGTTAAGTGACCGCCTTAGGTTGCACAGTTAATTAATGGAAAAACCGGAATTTGAAACCAGGTTTGTCTTCAAAGCCTAGAACTTATCTCTGATTCTGGTTTCAGTAAGCTAGATGGATTTGAGAGGCAAGGGGTGAAGGAGATAGAAGAGACAGACCATTATAACGTTAACAATTGTAATTGTTAAGGACCCTGTGGGTGTCCAGCCTTCCCTAATTGCCCTTCCCAAGTATCATCCCATCTCTTTTATTCTCTATCGCTGCACCATGTTGAATTTCTTTATACTACCTACCACGATTTATAATTAAAAGTGTATGAAGTGTATTTCAGTGCTCCTTTATTTACTGCTGGGTTTCCATGCCAGATTTTAAGTTCCATAAATGTGGAGATCGGGTCTGCATTATTCACTATTGTATTACCCAGAGACTAGTCTATAGCATGTACTTAAATGTTAAGTGAATTAAAGAAAAAATTAGAGCAAAATATAAGACTAGAAACAGATAAAGAGGCGTTCCAGATGGCACAGACGTTTCAAGCCAGGGTAGGAGAGAATTGTTCTTCCATTAACTGCAAATACAGAAGTCAGGGAGTCGGGTTTCTTTTAAGGGCTGGAATTGGGGTTTAGACACAAAGAGTCCAAGGTGACAGCAGGAGATCCAAGAAAAATAACTAACAGCTAGAACTGTGAAAAGCCAAGCTCTAGAGAAAGGTCAAAGATGAAGTCGTAGACCAGTGAGTCATCCCCCCAGGCGGGAATTAGTACCCAGAGAGTCAATAAGATCTCCGAGGAAAAGGGTTGTGAGGGGTGGAACGAGCAACACGCTGAGGCCCTATGCAGAGGGGATACTCCCTTTTAGGGCATCAGAGAGGAAAGCTAGTTAGAAAGAGAGATATGTTCTCCCAACCTTCTCCAACATCCCCAGACAACTCAGACGCATCTTTCAACTTGACATGAGGGTCAAGTGCACAGTCTCAACCTTCCACAGGTTGAACTGGCTACTCCATCCTGGGTGATCTCTGACACGGATCGTCCTGATCATAGCACCTGCTTTCTCTATCACGGGCCAGTCAGCGCTTGTTCTCCCCTCTTAGAGTTTAATTCCCAAGGCACAGCAGTCATTTCGTTCATCTTAATATTCCCAGTGTCAAACATCAAAAGAGTTCAATGAACCTCTGTTGACCGAATATTGAGTGAAGGAGGAGATGAGAGAAGCGAGAGGGGTAAAATACAAATGCAGCCCCACAAATACAAATGAAGAGAAACCGCCAGGTGCTGTGCGGAGATCAAGAAAATGCTAAGATGGAAAATGTGTTTTCTAAACTTTATTGCATTCTCATAATAAAAGCCATCCCCTATCAATTGCCTACTCGGGTAAGAGGGTAGATCCTTCATGAACCTTCTCTTATTTGAGACTGGGAATAACTTTTTGAAGTGCCTGTAATCATCCTCCTGTAATAAATGCAAAAACTAAGTCCTGCAGAAGCTAAATGACTTGCCCAAGATCACTCAGTAAGTGATGAGATGGAAGAGAATATCAGCTCTGCCTCCAAACCTCTGTGACTAACCTTAAATTACTGTCTTCTCCAATCTAATTACTATTATTTTTTTCTGCCCAGCAATGTTTAGAGCTGTGTCCAGGTTACCAGGAGTCCATTTTCCCCTCCCCATGCCATATCAATACTAAATTCCTACAACTTGCTTCTCTAGATAAAAGAGGAAAGTCACTGTAGAAGAGAGCAGAACACTCTTTCTCCATCGCTTAGGACACTCATGAAATTTTAAGAGAAAATGTGCCCTTGTTATTTCAAACTATTGAACGCACAGCTTGTTTGTTATTAGCTCTTCATCTGAAATAATTGAACCTGCAGCTAAAAATAGCAGATAAATGAATGAGCCATTGAGAGCCTGGTGAGTTTTTCTCTTTCCCTCCCCGCCATCAGAAAGTGACTGTCTCAGCAGGGAGATAATATTCATAAAGTTTCAAAATCATTAAATTCTCAAGCACATATTCTTCTTTCAAGCATTCCTCTTTTTCTAATGGCTTGGCTAAACCATTACACCGAAAGCTTTTCACAGGTTAAAATTGCTTAACGTATGATTCTAAGTGGTTTATTGAAACCTGCATTTTTATTTTCTTTGCTTATTTGGCTCTTAATGTATTTGGGAGTTGGAACAGCAGAAGGAATGAAAGGAGTATGAAGGCAGAGAATTACTGAAGTTCCATGTAGAATATGGCCCTTCAGATCACAGGATTTAATTGTATACAAAGGACAAACGGAGGCTGGGAGCTGCTGGGTAGCCTGACCACACAGACAGTAGGGTCAGGCTGGAGCTCAAAGCTCCTGACCACCCAGACCAGGCCCGTGAGGGAGAGGTGGATAAATGCATAGACATGTTTGGTAGAATCCAAGGATGAGAAATTATGTGATTTTACCAGCTTGCAATGGAGCCATGCCTAATGGGGGCTTTGGGACCAGAGAGCCTGGCTCAAATGCTAGCTCTCCACTAACAAGAAAATTATTGACCCCTCTAAGTCTGAGCAAACAGAATAATAATTTTTATAATAGCAAATGTTTATTGAACACTCGCTATATGCCAAGCACTGTTTTAAGTGCATTTCACATATTAGCCCTCAAATTCTACCTCGTAAGTCTAGCAGTTTAATTCAGATAACATCTATTAGGGCCTTAGCCCAGAGAGTTCTCAATTAAATGTATTATTTTTTGGTCAATCATGAACGAATATAAGTATTAAATAATTAATAATCTCTAAATATCAATGAAATGTATTTTAATTATTGATAAGATCAAATAAACTATTTTTTAAATTATGATGAATAAAATTCACATTTTAAAATTACACCGTGAATGAATATTCTCATGAAAGATGTTCTCCTCAAAACATTTGTTCTTAAGCAATTGAAAGATTTAGGTGGCACTTTAAATTTCACTTCCTCACTCTGACATTTCTGTTTCCTCTAAAGCAAAGATGGACCTTTGAGAAGACACTTAGGATCCAAAGGATATGGAATAGCCAAGTGGGAAGTCTTTCTAGCATTTTCCACTGAGTAAGCAGGTCCATAAAGCTGTCGACTTTTTCCCCCCTCTTAGGATAGGGCAGAACAAGATCTTTGTATATGTTTAGTTATTATTTATGTTTAAAATAGGTGCAAAAAATGCCCTTATAGTAGAAGACTCAACATATTAATCTTTCTGTGCTATTTCCCTATATCAGAGAAGTTCAACACGGGAGAAATCTGTTAGGTAGCTGACAATTCTCTCAGTCAGCCTCACCATGAGACAGTCTTTTTCATGGCCTTGGGAATCTTGCAGTGTGGAAGTGTCAGGGTGATGCCTTTCGGCATTTGCATCTCTGACTCTCTGCGTTTCACCTGGAAAATATGCCAGTCCAGCCCACCACTTTTCTGGAAGACCTAAGTGAATTGTGTCTGAACTCTGCCCCCACTTAGGGCTGACTTAAGACAGGAATAATTCATAAGTTCCAATCAGTGGCCGTTGTTTTCTCCTGTTGACACACAGTTTGTTGCAACCATGATACATGTGCCTTGAATATGTTAGAATACAGAAAAGGTCCAGGGCCTAATTTCTGTGGAGTGAGCTTTGAAATGGCTAAGAAGGGATTTTTAGTCAGAGGAGTTATTAAACTGCATTGCAAAGTATTCTTAACTGGTATGTTCATTTGATGCTTCCATTTAAAACCTCTAACATTATTATGATGCAGAGTAAACGTAGTTATGTTTACAAAAATTAGAGGCACATGACGCTTCAGAAACATACCCCAAATCACACCCATCTGCAGGGGTTATGCAAGGCAGCATTGTTAAATGATTTCACTCACAGACTTGGTACCTTCAAAACCGAATTCAAAGTCCAGCTCTGAGCAGCTTGGGGCAGGAACTCAAATCTCTCTGAACCTCAAGGTCTTCATCTGCAAAATGACGATTGCCATGAAGATCCTTCTCTTTAATTCCTACCTTATAGTACTGCACTAAGGACTAAATTTAAAAGTAATAAATAAATATATGAAAAATTTAACACATTTCCCAGCACATTCTAAGCACGCAAAAAACAGTAGCTGCAACCAGTAATACTACAAAATGTTGAACTGAAGTTACACCTTAGGTCAGAATATTTGCTGAAGAAAATTTGTCTTCATCCATCTGAAATGCTTTCAATCCACTAATTTCAGGCAAAGGCTTCCAATTTTCTATTTTCCTTTGAAGTTCGTATCAAATAGTAACACTGAGAACCATGTATTGAGAGGATGACTTGTCATCTTGCATGCTGAAGTGTTTGACACTTGTCATCTCACTGAATACCCCAATGATCCCACCACCAGGTGGGTGTTACTCTCTCCATTCACGGGTGTAGAAACCTAGACTCAGGACTTTAGGCAACCACCCAAGGTCTTCCTCCTACTAATGACCAGGTTTAGATTTCAATGCAGTTAGATCACTAATGTCCAGTCTCTTAAATTCTATTCTAAATATGCTGAAAGTAAAAGTGAATGGCAGTGGAGGAGGTGGACTGAGAAGCTTTTTCTTCTTTAAATAAAGTTAGTCTAGATCAATGGTTCTCAATTTTATCTTTTTGGAATCAAAATTCCTTTGCACTCTAAAAATGTTGGGGGACCTCATGAAGCTTCTGATTGTAGGGTTTATACTTATTGATATTTTCCATATTATAAATTAAAGCTAAGAAAATTTCCACACGTAAGCGATATCGTATGATATTTGTCTTTGTCTGACTTACTTGCAGAATCAAAAAAAAAATGATACAAATAAACTTATTTGCAAAACAGAAACAGACTTAGAGAACAAACTTATGGTTACCAAAGGGGAAAGGTGGCAGGGAAGGATAAATTGGGAGTTTGGGGTTGACATATCAATACTCTGTAATAACATAAATGGGGAAATAAGTTGAAAAAGAATAGATACATGTAAACTGAATCACTTTTTTGTACACCTGAAACTAACACAACATTGTTAATCAACTATACATCAATATAAAATAAAAATTATAAAAAACAGCTTTTGCTATATACTAAATTGTATTTTCAGCATATTTTGATGAAGTCTGAAGCCACATAGAAAGAAATGAAAATACTGAAACTTAAAGAAGCTATATAAAGTTATAATTCATAGAAAAAAAGCTAAGAAAATTCTAAATATGTGTAATTTTAAAATAACAGTAACAATTTAAATAACCATATTTATTATTTTAAAATTATTTTAAAATAATAACAAACACATTACATGTTAACATACATATTTTTATGGAAAATATCTATGTTTTCCGAAACAAAACACTTTAATGAGAAGAGTAATTTCATCTTACATTTTTAGCAAATCTTCTTAATATCTGACTTAAAAGAAGACAGCTAGACTCTCCTATTTGCTTCTGCAGTCAGCCTGTTACACCATCACACCTCGTGTGGACCCTGGAGAACTCCACTGAGTACTCGTGAGATAATTCGAATGAAAAGGGTGAATAAAATCTTAGTATTATAATAAGCATAGTTTGACTTCTGGACTCTCTGAAAGATCTCAGTGACCCCTAGGGGGTCCCAGCTCACACTTTAAGAACCACAGTTTAGATAAAATCTTGGCATTGCCAACTTGAGTCTGCAGTGATAACTGAAGTTCGTCATTCAATTACCTTCTCATCAAAGTGTCTCTTTGTACTGTTCTGGAAAAGAATGATGAAAATTTGTCATCTCCAGGAATAATAAACATTGAGTGGGAAAAATATTTTAAAAGTAATAATATCACTTAGCTGAAACAAAAATGTTATAGAAAAATGTGTCAGACATATTTGGTTAACTCAACATGCAGAGACAAAAATTAATGTACTTTTATCTTTATAGAACAAAAGAAGACAATCCTTCACTGTGCAAATGAAATGTAATTGAAGTGTCATTCTATTTTTGTGGCATTAACCAAACTGATTAAATGTGTTATATTAATTAAGTGAAGGTAGTTGTCAAATAGTAGCAGACATGTACCTTAATAAAGCAGAGGGTACCAGGAGAGCATTGGAGATCTTATATAAGATGAGAAAAATCCTATACAATATTTGAATAGAGTTAAGGCACATCAGAAGTTGAGTCATTTGTTTGTTTATGAGATTGAATCTTCAGAATGTTTTGGCTCAGAAATGCAATTTTTCTTCACTGCTTTAAAATCAAAGCCCAGAAACAAGGCATTTGTAAATCACAGTCGGTGTTGTTCATTTATGTATTGAAATTGATTTTGCTTTACCATACTGCTTCTACAAGGGAAAGGGTTGTTGTAAGACACTTACTTATTCCTAATCATTTTAAAATTTAATATAGTATCCTAAGTGTTCTAGAAGAACTGTGCCCTATTTCACAGATATATTATCAAAGCTGAAGAACTAAAGAATCATAATTTCGGTAACAGTATTGTACCAAATGGAGAAACTACATTTTTTAATCGAAAATGTTCATATTGTAGAATGTAAAAGAGTTCCAACACTTAAATGAAGTTTGATTCCCTATTGCCAATTGAACCATACCCCAAAAAAATCACTTGACTGCAAATTATGCAAAAGTCACAGGTACACTGAAGTTTCCAGATGTTGAATTAGATGAGAGAAGAAACAACAGTATTCACTTCAATGTATCCCTCTAAACTGGATTCCTGGTTGAATATTTTACACCTTCTAGAGGTGCTGTTATCCTGGAAGTTTTTTCTAATATCCAGATGCTCTGAGGCAAACAAAACACTTACAGATTCTTCAGACAAGAGTTCCTCGTTTAAATAGATAATCTTGCCAATAACACTGAGAAGTTTGTCTTGGTTCCCTCAGGTTCTCCGCAGCAACAGCCTGCTGGAATCTACAGACTACTGGCTGCAGAATCAGAGGACGCCCTGTCAAATTGGTTTTGTGGAAGACAAGTCTGAAAACTGTGCTTCTGTAAGTAAACACAACTCTGGGGATGCGGGCTGAGAAAGTGGGGAGTCGGGCATATGTACTCCTACCAAGGACGTAATCATTAAGTACAAGATTTGGAAAGCATCCTTTTGAAAATACATAACTGGTTTATACAGTGTTAACAAAATAACAGGCAGAAGCTCATGATTCTTCTGTTTTGCTCATTTCAACAGGTAAATTAATCTTATCATTTCTCTGAAAAGGAAAAACGATGTTTTCATTTTCAAAACTGACTGTGTAAAAGATTCAGAAATAGCATCATATGATGAGAAATAAAAGCCTATTCAAGAGCGCTCTTGGATTCTTTTCAATATATTTTATAACTCCTACTAGTAGGTATTTTTCAACATGAAAACTGTGTAAAAATGTTCTACCATTCTTATAAGTTATAGTCATTATTTGAAAACATTTTCAACATAAGAAATATACAGGCATGCTTTTTAATGTTATATACTGGATCTGAGCTTTACGTATAAAACCCTCCTTTTCAAGGGAAGAGACGTCCTTATAGATAAATATTTCTTGTGGCTTAGAATGTAAGGGCGTATTGTTGATATGAGAAATCAACAACGTGATTTCTCCTTCCTATATGAAGTAGTCTGCTTCCTATATGTTCTACAAAACTATATGTTTCATTTTAACTGCAGTCGCCTAGCTCTTATGGGGTCATGATTACAGAGACTGGGGGAGAATATTTCCAAAGAGGAGAGAAATGTAATTCTCATGACTAAGTTGAGAGCATCAGCTCTGAGCTATTCCTGGAGGTGAGTTGCATGCCAGCATTTCTGTTAAAAGGAAAAAAAAGGGGGCTTCCCTGGTGGCGCAGTGGTTGAGAGTCCGCCTGCCGATGCAGGGGACACGGATTCGTGCCCCGGTCCGGGAAGATCCCACATGCCGCGGAGCGGCTGGGCCCGTGAGCCATGGCCGCTGAGCCTGCGCGTCCGGAGCCTGTGCTCCGCAACGGGAGAGGCCACAACAGTGAGAGGCCCGCGTACCGCAAAAAAAAAAAAAAAAAAAAAGAAAAAGAAAAAGAGAAAAAAGGAAGCTGAAAATGCGATGGAGGAGCTTTTTATATATAATGAGCAGAACCAGAACTGGCAGACAGAGGATGTATAACATTTCACACTGCAGTCTCATAGCACAAGGAAAGCAGAGTCCATTCAACAGACTTAATTCAATCTCTGTTTAGGCAAAATGATTTTGATCCTGCTATTTTGGGGATTTTTCAATCCCTTGTCCAGAAAACCAGTTGATGCTTAAAAATCTTTGGCGAAAAACGAAAAAGGATTTAGGTGGCAAGTAATTTAACAGCGATACCTTCTTTGCAAATTCAATTCTGAGACGAGGTGGAAAATTCAGGCATTTGCTGATATGGATCTCTAATTACACAGCTTTGAATTGTAAAAGGAAGAGAAATGGAGAGTAAAAGCTATCAGCATCTACACTCTAGTCAAAGTTGTCATCAAAGCGGCTCCTGTATTAAGGAGTCTGCCGTTTGGAGAAGGCACCAAAGTTGGGGCACAAAAAATGGTGTAATAAAGGGCAAAGAGGTCTTTTCTAAACTTTTTATTTTTGGAATCTATATTGCAGATCTACAATTAGAAATGGTAAATTTATAGCCAAATTTAAGATTACCATTGGATTTTCCTAAGTATAAGAAAACTCTACTCACACGCCCCCAATCCCAATGAACTCAAATTTGAACTTAAAACTGTATGACTTTCTTCCTTAATTCTTTGTCCCTTTATAGTTTCAGATGACATCAGTGAGCTTGAGCTAGCGGATTCATACTGCCCTTATGGTTCTTTCTATACTTCCCCAAAGGGGAAAAATCTAAACACAAGTAAAAGGCATACTGGAAGGTTAGTTTTCCTGCAAGAGTTTATAATAAATGAAACTGACACAAATGTTAAAAATTGTCTATGACTCTAAACTAAAAAAATTTCAGAATTCCTATGAAAAATGAACACCAATCTCTCAAAAAGTATCTTGTAGTTACTTTTTCTTAGTTTCTGAGTCCTTTCTCTCTTTCTTACTGGGCACAGATTTCTAGGGTGAGGAGAAGAAACAGAATCCAGAGCTGGACATTGCTGAGGGGAAGCTATTATCTAGAGGAAAACAGAGTTGATCAACAGCAATGCTTGACAGGACAAGGATCTCTTGATCAAAATAGCCATACACGAGGAAGGAGTCACTAAAATGGTCAGGGAAAAAGTGCTTAATTCCTTTTCAAAACAAATTATCCGCAAAAGGATAACAATGAAGTTGTAATTTAAATTAAAAAAAATAGAACTGTATTTTAAAATAATATCTTCATTAAAGTTTAATTTAAAAAATTAGTCTTAGGAAATAATCCCAAATCTAAATCTATTAACAAAAAATCACAACAGATTCTGAGGAAACTGTAGCAAAGCTTTCCCATATTTTATTGCTTTATACTCTATTCATAACTCTGGGGTACCCCACTCTATGTTCATTGTTGCTTCTTTAACTCATTTCTTCCTGATCAAACTTAGTAGCCAACTTTTTTATATCCAATTTTGATTGGCTTGGTATCCATCATGCTGAACTCCAAGTATCTGGATTTGCAGTTTCTTAGAAATAAGTGCCTCCGAGGACCAATGTTTTCTGAATTCAAGATGTTCATTTAGAATTTTTATTGAGGGACAATCTCAGGCATAGAAACCCTTCAGGGTGTTATGGGCATGGGTCAGTACAGCTGTTTGTTCTCAAGCATCAAACAAGCTTCAAAAATAACTTTTGGTCATTATCTCAATAAAGAACTGCTTTCATTTCACAGGTAAAATGAGGTGTCTTAGTGAAGAGCAGTTTGAAGCTGTCAGAAATGGGCATTCTGTAATGGCCTGTATGGGAAAGAATCTAAAAAAGCGTGGATATATGTATATGTATAACTGATTCACTTTGCTGTACAGCAGAAACTAACACAACATTTTTACGCGGGCCCCTCACTGCTGTGGCCTCTCCCGCTGCGGAGCACAGGCTCCGGACGCGCAGGCTCAGCGGCCATGGCTCACGGGCCCAGCCACTCCACGGCATGTAGGATCCTCCCAGACCGGGGCACGAACCCGTGTCCCCTGCATCGGCAGGCGAACTCTCAACCACTGCGTCACCAGGGAAGCCCTAACACAACATTTTTAATCAACTATACTCCTATAAAAAAATTTTTAAAATAATAAAATTTTTAAAAAAGAAATGCTATAGGCCAGCCAAACATGAAGTCTGACTTAGAAGGCCCCTGAAATTTACCCTTAAATTTTTTTCAAAAGATATCAAATATGAAAACTGTGGTTTTGTTTTTGTAAATAGAGTTCTCCAATCAAACTATACAATTTTATTTCTGATTTGCCATTCTGAGAAAAAAATCATATACCAACCTTCACCGTGTTCTTTTTTTAACCTAATTATTTAAAAGGGAAATGTGGAGGAGGATAATGAAATTGGAAGCCATTGTTCAAACCCAACAGCAGAAGCATTATCTTAGTAGAGGTCCTTGACATGAGTGGTAGGATTTGGACTTTTCAGGACCCTTGACTTTTTTAAATTAAAAACTAATTTAGGGCTTCCCTGGTGGTGCAGCGGTTGAGAATCCGCTAAATGCAAATCGAAACTACAATGAGGTATCACCTCACACCAGTCAGAATGGCCATCATGAAAAAATCTACAAACAATAAATGCTGGAGAGGGTGTGGAGAAAAGGGAACCCTCTTGCACTGTTGGTGGGAATGTAAATTGATACAGCTACTATGGAGAGCAGTATGAAGGTTCCTTAAAAAACTAAAAGTAGCACTACCATATGACCCAGCAATCCCACTACTGGGTATATACCCAGAGAAAACCATAATTCAAAAAGTCATGTACCGCAATGTTCATTGCAGCTCTATTTACAACAGCCAGGACATGGAAGCAAGCAACCTAAGTGTCCGTCGACAGATGAATGGATAAAGAAGATGTGGCACATATATACAATGAAATATTACTCAGCCATAAAAAGAAACAAAATTGAGTTATTTGTAGTGAGGTGGATGGACCCAGAGTCTCTCATACAGCGTGAAGTAAGTCAGAAAGAGAAAAACAAATACCGTAAGCTAACACATATGTATGGAATCTAAAAAAAGAAAATGGTTCTGATGAACCTAGGGACAGGACAAGAATAAAAACAGAGATGTAGAGAATGGACTTGAGGACACGGGGAGGGGAAAGGGTAAGCTGGGACGAAGTGAGAGAGTGGCATTGACATATACACACTGCCAAATGTAAAATAGGTAGCTAGTGGGAAGCAGCTGCACAGCACAGGGAGATCAGCTCAGTGTTTTGTGACAACCTAGAGGGGTGGGATTGCGGGGTGGGATAGGGAGGGTGGGAGGGAGATGCAAGAGGGAGGGGATATAGGGATATATGTATATGTATAGCTGATTCACTTTGTTGTACAGCAGAAACTAACACAAAATTGCAAAGCAATTATACTCCAATAAAGATGTTTAAAAAACAAAACAAAACAGGACATGTTAATGGATTGAATGAAGGAAAGATAAGTCAAGGATAAGTCCTACGATTTTGGCATAAGCTCCTAGGTGGATGGAAGTTTCATTTACTGTGATGGGGAAGACTGAGCGGGGTGGGGGGGGGCGGAAACTGGTTGGAGGTAGGAGGAGGGGGTGATGCTGGGTGTCTCTTACTCATTCAAGTGGAAATCCAGCCTGGTAGCTGGATTACAAGTGGGAGTTTTTGGCAAGATCAGGAGGAGAGAGAAGAGATTTGAGGGTCTTCAGGGTGACCCTCAGAAAGTAGAGAAGATCAGTCACACCAGGAAGAATGTGTGGATGAAGAAAGGAGCTTCGGTGCTTTGTGACCGCCTGGAGGGGTGCGATAGGGAGGGTGGGAGGGAGGGAGACGCAAGAGGGAAGAGATATGGGAACATATGTATATACATAACTGATTCACTTTGTTATAAAGCAGAAACTAACACACCATTGTAAAGCAATTATACTCCAATAAAGATGTTAAAAATATATATATTATTAGAAAAAAATTATACTTCAATTTTTTTAATTTAAATAAATAAATAAATATTTAGTAAATATATGTATATCTTTGCACATTTTCAAGTTAACATAAATATTTTATCAAATGTTTGATTATTTTTGCAAGAAGTAGGATTTCTAGTATATTGCAAAAATTGGCATTAAAACAATCTCCTATCTCAAATGTTTAAAAAAAAAAAAGAAAGGAGCTTATAACTGAGAGCTGGGGTTCTGATAAGCGCACATACAGGGATCTCTATCTTTCAGGGTCCCCTCAAAAGCAAGAGATTATTTGTTAAGCGCGTGAGTCGAGTTTCAAGTACACAATGAAGTATTTTAGTGGTATTTTTGCCACTAAAAGTACAGACAGATGAATAGACCTGAGTGTAATTTTAAACCTGGGTGTTCAAACCATTTTTCA
This sequence comes from Grampus griseus, assembly GCF_964374135.1. Classification (NCBI taxonomy): domain Eukaryota; kingdom Metazoa; phylum Chordata; class Mammalia; order Artiodactyla; family Delphinidae; genus Grampus; species Grampus griseus. Next base: position 10,793,931 of record NC_139001.1, read on the forward strand.
AATTTTTTAAAATTCCTTTTGACAGAAGAATGCATTATTATAATAGCTCAGATTTGGTTTGAGTTTCCATTTTCATACAATTTCTGCAATTACGGCAAATTTCCTTTGAGTTGAAAGCCAATCAGTCGAGAAAAACCAACAGCAATAAACAGTGTTTCTCATTAAAGTACCTTTAAGCTTCAAGGATGTTGACTACATAATTTAGATATCTTTTTAGCAGAATTGTTTGGTTTAACTTGTCTTTCTTAATCCATTTTTCCAAAGTCCCAGGAAAACTAGTTAGAAGTAATAGCGTTAATTTTTTTTTCATAACTTAGAGACTGAAGTTTAAAAACAAATAAATAAGAGGAAGAAATACAAAAGTGGGCCTGGCTAATGACCACCATAGGATGTCTGTTTTCAGTTCCAAGCCTCTGGAGTACTATTTCCTCTCTTTTATAACAATGAGACAAGCTCACCCTAAGCCTTTATTAGGAAATGAGAAAGTGCTGCAAGCAGAATTCCTGCCCTTCCATCCTTGGATATTACACTCTTTTGAAGGCCAGAGACAGCCCTCACTGTATATTCCAGACAGTACCTGGCATGTCCGCTGGTCCATAGCATCTGTGATGTTGGTGGAATTTAATTGGATTATCTGGAGTCATTCAATGTACTTGCCAGAAGCATCTGAATTGGCTGAAAGGAGTGAAGGAAACTTTGCCCATTGCTAAGTTATGCCTCAGGCTTGCTTTAATAGTATACAATGTGTTTAGCAGACAGTCTGTCAGCAGTGAGTAGGATAGTTTTGCTAAGTACCCAGGGATGAATTCTTCTGGGAGGGTCTCTCAACCTTCAGCACCATTGCCCTATTAAGCTGGATAATTCTTTGTCGCAGGGGCTTTCCTGTTCATCATAGGCTATTTAGCAACATCCCTGGCCTCTACCCACTAGATGCCAGTAGCACCTACTCTCCAGTTGTAACAACCAAAAATGTCTCCAGGTATCACCAACTTCCCCTGGCTGGGGAAGGTGGGCAAGGGGCAGCATCACACCCAGTTGCAACTGCTGCTCTCAAGTTTCTGAAATTTTAATCTCTAGTCTCCCCTAAGGTACCTCCTATTCATGTGTTTCAAACTGAGCTGCCGCCTCACTCTTGCACAGACATGGAAAGGAAACAGCCTCTGCTTCCCCCAAAAGATCCCAGTCCTCTTGTAGCTCTCATCAAAGGCCATGTGCACTAGGAGGAAGGACTGAAAGTGAAAGGCTCACGAGACAGTCAAAGCCGCTTCAGGACACCTGCCTGTAGGTCAAGATCAATTAGTTTATGGCCCTAGCTTCTACCACAAAACAGAATTCAGTACCACTTGGACGTCCCAGGCAACCAGTTTTTAGACTGGGATGTATCATTTTTACTTATAACTTATTTTCTTTCTTTTATCAAATATAATGCAATTTCAAAACAGAACATTTGAGAGCAGTAAGAAAGAAAAGCTCCCTAACTCTACTAGTTAAAGGATCTACTCTTGACACTGGTTATTTCCTTCCACACTTTTCCCCACAAGCTAAAAAGATCAGGCATGTCAATTCACCTTGATTTCAAATGCTAATACAGGTCTTGTGTTGAAGATCTTCTAATATTTCAAAATAAGTCAGAAATCTAGTTTTCTACAGGAAATCTGATTTCTAAATGTTGGCCAGCAATAAAATTTTCTTTCAAAACAGACCACCCGTATCAGATGGAATCAGCTCGTGGGACTCGTTTCTGACATCTGTCATTTCACCTTGTGTCCACCTGGCCTCATTCTTGTTACCTGCTAACTTCTATTTGCATTTGAATTTAGGATCCCTGTCACTAAACAATCTCTTAAGTGCTTTCCAGCTCAAAAATTGTATGAGTCCAGGACCAAGTACATTACTAGAACTTCCTTTCTCATTACCTGAATTAGCTTATCCAAAATGTTACCACTCTCCACAAGCAGACAATACCACCCTCTGTGGCCTTATTCTCAGAGGATGATTTAGAAAATACAGTCTTACCTAACCTGGAATATAAAGGACAGTGGACATGAATTATACCAATTTATTTATATGTGTATATAAATATATAATGTGTATTCTATTGAAATATATATATAAATACACATTACATATATACACTATATACACATTATATATATTATATATATATATATATATATATATTTCTGTTGAAATGTTGTTCTGGTAAGTAAGCAATTGACTTCATGAAGACCTAACAAAGAAAAAATGGTCCAAAAGATAAAAATCAATCCTGTAAGTACATTTGCACCCAAACATCCAATTCAAGGTCCTCCACCGTCTGCCCTTTCCAAATTTGCCTCTCAGTCAGCCCTCACTTTCCCTCACTACCCTTTCCCTGGGTTCATTAGAATACTTGCCATTCTTCAAACACCTATGTCCCTTTGCCCATTCTGTTTCTGTACCCCAGGCTGCCCTGGAACCAGCCTGCTGCCTCAAAAATTCTTACAGACTTGTCAGTCAATCTGTGTTTATACAAAACAGTCATTTCAAATTTTTTGTCAACTTTTAATCATTACTTATTCAGGACAATTTGGGGGAAAATATTGCATTATGTCTTTCAGATTAATTCCTGGGGGACTTAACTAATTTCCTGCATTACTGACTTCACTGGGAACTGACAGTTAGTTTGTCAATTATTTCAATATTGTATTCCTTCAAAATTGCTTTGTCTTAAAAGAGAACAAATGTCATCATTCTTAATGAAAGTACTCTTCTCCACAGCATTCTTACGTGTACACATATATTTACATATATACTTCTCCTCCTTCCTTAAAAATACTTATGTTACTCCATATCCTCTTTAAAAAGCAAATAGTAAAACAAGCAAAACACTTCCCTTGACCTTAGCTCCCTGTGAAACCACTCACCCTATGTTCCTTCTTCTCTTGACCACCAGACTTAAAAACTAACAAAAAGTGTATTGTCTCTGGCTAGTATCTGGCTACTATCTGGCTATCTTACCTTTCTGCTGAAATTGCTCTTATTTGTGACAGCAGATCCACTAACATGTTGTCACTGCTTATGTTCCTAAGGTTTGAGCAGAACACTAACTAAACATATACCCCCCCAGCTTCTGAAGACTGGCTATTTTTTCCATGGCTTCAGGAACATCATTCTCTCTTTTAATTATTTCCTTACCTCTAGGATCATTTCTTCTTTGTCCTATTCCTGGACTTCTGCTCCCCACAACCTTGCACTTAAATGTGGCTTTTCCCAAAGGTCTTTGCAAAAGCCTCTCACTGGATCATTCATCCTTACCTCATGGCTTCAGCCACATCTTTATACCAATGACCACCATCTGAGGACTACAGACTTATTTCTAAGTGCCTGTTAGATACACCCACCTGAAAATCTAAAAAATAACCCATAGTCAACATAACTTGGGTATTATCCAAAAATATGTTCCTCCTCCCAAAATTTCTATTGATAGTTGTGTAATCTACACCTTTTCCCAAGCTATAATCCTCCGAATCACACTCATCTTATTTTTCTCCCTCACGCTTCATCTCTAACTGGTTATCAAAAGTTGCTTTTGGGCTTCCCTGGTGGCACAGTGGTCGAGAGTCCACCTGCCGATGCAGGGGACGCGGGTTCGTGCGCCGGTCCGGGAAGATCCCACATGCCGCGGAGCGGCTGGGCCCGTGAGCCATGGCCGCTGAGCCTGCGCGTCCGGAGCCTGTGCTCCGCAGCGGGAGAGGCCACAGCAGTGAGAGGCCCGCGTACCACAAAAAAAAAAAAGTTGCTTTTATTTTTCAGTTCTGGCTGTGCCTTTTCAGCCCCACTGTCACTATTTTATTGTTTAATGCCCCACATATTTCTTCTAAATATTTAATGTGCAAAAATCTAAAGCAAACACAGAAAGCAAAAATCAAAAAAACAAAGAAGTCCTTAGCAACCTTAAAAGTCCACTGATATCTTGGTATCTTTTTCTCCTGAATTCCTTTGTAGCGTCAAATGTCTAGACTTACTTTAAGGTTCCAGTGGTACAAATAATTACATTACCAGTCCCCTACTCCCACCCTCAGCGTCATATAATTCCTCCAGGGACTGCTGAGTCAATTCAGTAGCTAATTCAAGACCATGACTCTAATTTTTAATTGAATTAAAGATGAATTCCAAGGGAATATGAATATGATTCACCACTGTTATCCTAGTTTTTAAAGTACTATGCTAAATGACAGGCCAATGAAGAAGCACTTTGACATTGGTACTATTTGACACTGGGAACACAATCACAGTATGGATTTGACAGAGCCTAGCGGTAGCACCAAAATAAAATAGCTCTTGGTGAGTGTATTTACATCACATGTTAAACAAACAAAATGTACTAGAGTTCTCCTATTCTGCCAAGCTAAGTGACTAAAGTTCCATTGGTGAAATTGCAGAGCCCAAGAGCTGGAATAAACCTGAGAGGATATATTGTTCACTCCATTCACTTTTCAGGTGAGAAAACAAAATAGCAATGAGGAGGAAGATTGCTTAAAGCCACAGATTAAATTAATAGCAAAGCCAGGGCTTCCCTGGTGGCGCAGTGGTTGAGAGTCCGCCTGCCGATGCAGGGGACACGGGTTCGTGCCCCGGTCCGGGAAGATCCCACATGCCGCGGAGCGGCTGGGCCCGTGAGCCATGGCCGCTGAACCTGCGCGTCCGGAGCCTGTGCTCCGCAACGGGAGAGGCCACAACAGTGAGAGGCCCGCGTACAGCAAAAAAAAAAAAAAAAAAGCTTGTTAAATAGCATTGATTTTTCAACTTTAAGGAATATAATTTCATCATCAGCCCACAAAATAGACCGTGAAATGTTACCCTTGATACTGCATGAATTGATTCACAATATAGTTGTTGGCTGGAAGCTACTTAGACATTAAATGAGGTCTGGCAAAGGATGATAAAAGTCAAATAGCTAAAACTGAGTCGTTCTCTCTAGTACTGACTGCATAGCAAACCCAGTTGTCTATTTATGTCACTCATTTGTTCCAATAAATTATATTATCAACCTACAAGAGAATTTAGTCATGTATCCTTGAAATCACCAGAATTTTGTGTATTTTCTATCATGGATAGATATATCTATATCAAAGAAAATTCTCTGGTCACTGCAATTTTCATCTAATAACATTAATAATATGAGGCTGGTGCAGGCTACAAAAACTGATATTAAAATTAAGGGCCATACTTTACTTATCACAACAAATTCTCAAGTGACTTGCCTATGTGACCTCAAAGGTTCCTTCCAATTTTGAAGCCTCTTTTCAAATGCTTATTCATTGTTCTTGACAGTCCAGTATTGGAAGAAAGTGATATTTTGCTTGATTAGTGAAAGCAGCATAATTTTCCTACCTTTACTTTTTTGCACTGACCTTCAGTGTGGTGTTCTATTAACTCAGCAGAGTGTTGCTGTTCTAATGTTTTAGTCTGTGAAAGCACATTCCGGCTGAATTTCTTAAGAGGCAAAGAACTAGGGATGTATATTTGGTTTACGTTAGTAACTGCAAAGGGAATTCATCAATCAGTGTCACAGGCTTTGAGCTATTCTTATGACAACTCAATTTTACTATTTTTTTTTCCTTCAGTAACTTTGTCTTAAAGATGCCCTCTTCCTTCTATCCATCACAACCCTTTCTCACGCTTCTTATGGGCAGAGATCTCTTTGATCTAAAGAGAAGTTATTCGAAAGTGGGAAAGCAAAGAATTGGACTTGAGCCCTGTTCATGTGCCTGGAAACTGTATGGAGAATTGATTTGCTTAGGCAAAGTCCACTTAGGTTTTTAGTTTATGAAAGCACTTTCACAACTAATCAATGGTGAACATTTTAGAAACTCCCTAAAATGAAGCCCCACAAGACATTTCAGATGACACAAAAATATGAATTCCTGTGGTGCATGAAAATTTACATCACATCATTTGTTTGAAAACAAAACCAAAAATATGAGTAGCTTATAATTAATAATATTTATGTATGAATATTTTAAAAATGTGATACTAACAGACTGATGTTTTCTTTTTTTCTTTTATTTATTTTTTAATAGATCTTTACTGGAGTATAATTGCTTCACTATACTGTGTTAGTTTCTGTGGTATAACAAAGCGAATCAGCCATATGCATACACATGTCCCCATATCCCCTCCCTCTTGAGCCTCCCTCCCAGCCTCCCTATCCCAACCCCGTAGGTCAAAGACTGACATTTTCTTAGTGTGTTGATGGTTACGAGAAAAATTCATGCAGGCTTTAAGCCCCTTTCAAATCAGCTGTGCAGACATTTACTTGCCTTCTTATTTGTAGTCCTACTATTATTAACGTCATCTCTTGTTTAAATTTTTTTTATTTTTAATACTAATTATCCATGCCAGGAAGCCATTAATAATACACGCTGCCCATGCAAGATGAAAAGGGCAAATAATAATATTTCACCGAGTTTTTACAGAAACCCTATGAAATAGCCAGAGTAGGTATTATAAGTAAAGAAAGGTGTGTGAGTGTCGAAAGGTTAAATGTTTGTCCAGGAACATAGAGTGATGGAGTTATTGCCTGAAATCAGGTCTTCCAATTACATTTGCCAAGCAACAATTAACTGGGAAAGTAAAGTCTTATGATTTCATATCCTTAATTTTCTAGAGAAGCAATTGACAAAATACAGTCCTCAAGCCAAATCTGGCCCACTGTCTGTTTTTGTAAATAATTTCATTGAGACACAGTCACGTCCATTCTTTTATGTATTGTCTATGGCTGTTTCCCCACCATCACAGGAGAGGTGAGGAAATGCAGCAAGGACTTTTGCAAGATAAATACTGCTGCTTTGCATTATTGGTTCAGTACGGATAAAAACAAGACTATTTCTGTTCTATCCGAGGAATCTCTCAGGTCTGTTATACATCAAGTATTTGAAGGATATTACTTTTCACCATCAAGACTTTAATTCATTGATCTCTGCTTCCCATTACTTAAAACCATGAAATGTTCTGAAATTTTTATCAAAATGACATTTCCATGACTGTTTCCCACAAACTCGCTTATTCTTGTTTCACTTTAGTGTAGCCTTTTTGTGCCTGACCTCTTAGTGGCTTCCAACTTAACTACTCAAAGTGTCCTAAGAAATTACATGTTTCATAGCATTTTCTCCTGACTTACGTTTGAGAATTAGACAGAAATATTGCCTTTTCTTTTCCCTCTGAAGAGTAATCTGGCATCTTTTAGGAGAACAATATTGCTTCCTGCATAAATCTAGCTTTTGTTTTTCTCAAAGCTGTAGTTACTGATCGTATTTTTAGTTCTGTAAACATTAATTTACCATCCCATTTTACTGTAGCCTGTTAATCACAACCTACCAGCAGTCACAAAAGCCATGGTCATGGTCTTTGAGAAATATTTGATGTGTGCTGGGCAATTCAGAAAAAAGAACAAACACTGGTCAGCTCTTTAGAAAAGGAAAGCAAGTCCTTGGTAATTCAAAGAGGGTGTGATCAGAGGATACATTTCCCTATTTCTGGGCCTCAGATTTCATGAAGTAAGTTAGCAGGGGCATACGCATACACACCTGAGCCCTACCTAAGTCATTATTAATTTGAAAACCAGACATATCTGTGTGTACCAAAAGACAATGTACTAAAAGGTTACTACATCCATGGCATAAGAGAAAAAATGCAGGTGTTATAGAAACCTTTTCACCTTTGAGATCCATTTTATTGATGATATTCTGTAATTTGAATTTACTTCCATAATTACGTGCTTCCTACCTTAATGAGCGTTGTGCTACTCCCTGGAACCACAGTGGTGACTGAGATAGACATAGTCTCTGCCCTCCTGGATCCAAAATTTTCTTGGCCTTGGAATAGAATGGCCTCATTTTTTATGATAACATGTGTTATAACATGCTGAACAGAAACTGACTGGCAGGAATACTTGTTGAAAGAAAGAGAAAGAGAGAAAGAGAAGGAAGGAAAGAAGGAGGGTTGGAAAGAAGGAAGGAAGGGAGGGAGGGAGGGAGAGAGAGAAAGGAAATAAAGCAGTCAGGCAGGCTCAAATAAAATGAAGGCAAAGTCATATACTATAGGGGGTACTTCTGAAGACGTCAATAACTCAAGATTAACTTCTCATGGACATTAACATAGAATATAGATAATGGATGTGAGATTATATCAATTACCCCATTATAGAACATTTTTTACATTTCAATGCACTTTTTAATCACAGCATGTATTTACAGTAATTTTTGCATTGCTAACACCTCTTTTCAAATGGTCAAAAACTACCACCTGCCTCAGTGCAGACCATTGCTTGGCTTGAGGTCATAGGGGCACATTATAGAAATTTCAGCCTTAAGGTTAATCTCCAGAAGTTTATCTTTGTCCAGCTGTAGCGTCATTTTTGCAAACTGAACAAGATGTCTGCCTTGATTTTTTTCCCTAGTTTTCTTAACATTGTCTCTACTATTTCATAGAGCTGTTCTCTCCTAAGTTAACTATACGTCACTGGAAATGGTCCTCTGGTCTTTCCCATGACACCACATCACTGTTAACTTCAGATTCAAAGGTATTAATTTTATGCAAAAAAAGAAAAAGATTTTAGATGATGGTAGGAGTACCTGCTAAAGTAACATATATCAGAATCACTCCCAGAGTGGCTAAGAATTATCTTCTCTGGTCGGTTTGTGTTATCGTGAGAATTCATCATGGCAGAACGGATCATTCTGTCGCTCCAGACAGCTCTACTAGCCGAGAAACATGCTCTCTTTTGCAAGGGTGCAGAAATGAGTGTGACTTGTCTCTGTCAGAGCAATGTGCAACCTAGAAACTAGAAATGGTGTGCTCATCACAGCCCTGGGATCTGAGTCTACTGCCCGCGCACAATGTGGGACTCAGGGTGGCACCAGCTGGCCTGGAAGGCATTTTCTCTGGAAGGTGGAGGGGAACTTTGCATGGACAGATTCAAACAGGTCGACTGTGGTTTTAAGGGGACAGAGGGTCCCCTTGGATAACCTTTTTAAAAAAGGATAAACTTCCAAGAGACACAAATGATCATTTTCTAGAAAATGAATTACCTTGTGTCAAGATGAGACCCACGGGAGAGAGACAAGAATGGAAGGTGCAAAAAGGATGCAACCTCTGCATGATGACGAGGTCAGCTGTGAGCATTGGGATCACAGTCTTGGAAGTTTCTGGACACGGGCATATTTCAGCTGGAGGTTAAACCATATTTCATTAGAAAATCAGTTGGGGACAAAATGCAAGGGAAAACATGAGATAAATGAAAAAGAACCACTTGGAGCTTCTCTGGATTTTATTTAATTGCCTAATTACTAGAAAAAAAAAGTTAAGCATACTTCTTTCCTTCTTTCTGGCACTACTACAGGTTTTTTTTTTGTTCTTAGCCTCTAAAGGCATATTTAAGTTCTGCTGTGAATTATGCCCTTCCAACCTAAGCAGCAGGGGCCTCCTGGGATAAAGGATGCTATCTGAAGCTTCACGCCTCTGCTCCTGAGCCCCTCCAGCATGTATCATTCTGACTCAAAAGTCTTTACACAAACTATTCACACTTCTCCAAACCCTCTCTCCCCTACTTTGGTGGCTAATAAGCTCTTCATTATTCATGTCTCAGCTTAGTCAGCGTCTATCTCTCTCTCCCTGAAAGGCTTCTGGAACTTTGAGGTCTGCAACTGTACCTTCTACACCCATGTATCGTCACCCAGTACTATTCCTGGTACTTAGTTGACTCACAGTGAGAATTTTGAGTGCAAGTAAGGAAGTCATCTCTATAGTCTGGGGTTGGTTTACTCAGGGACAGATTCCTCCTGAGCGTCCCCTGAGGCAGCTTTGCCACAGATCCAAAGAGCATTCCTTCCTCAAATCAATATACTGCCTCTCTCCGGAGAACTATTATAATAACCCTACTTGGGCTTCCCTGGTGGCGCAGTGGTTGAGAGTCCGCCTGCCGATGCAGGGGACACGGGTTCGTGCCCCGGTCCGGGAAGATCCCACATGCCGTGGAGCGTCTGGGCCCGTGAGCCATGGCCGCTGAGCCTGCACGTCCGGAGCCTGTGCTCCGCGACGGGAGAGGCCACAACAGTGAGAGGCCCGCGTACCGCAAAAAAAAAAAATAATAATAAAAATAACCCTACAATTACGCTATAACTAGAAAGTAAATGGTATCCCTTGGAATTATATTACAGGACACACTTGAACAACCATATCAACAGTCTTAACAGGAATCACAAACAAAATTAGGGGAGGGGGGCAAAATGAAATAACTGAAAAATCACTGCCAGAAATTAGAATTCTCCTTTGATCATATTTCTTCTTTTGGCAGTTAACCTCTGTACTCCCATTTGTAGCCAAACTTTTGAAATAGTTTAGACTCATCTCTTCAGCCCTCAGCACTCCATGGATAATGTTCTTTGCCAAGTTTATCAAGGACCAATAGACCATTTTCAGTATTTACCTTTCTTGAACTCTTGGCAATGCTGGTACCTCCTTTCTTGAATGAGTGTCTGTAAGGACTGTGAAAGCTGAGATTTTGTCCTACTTTCAAGCTGACTGTTACTGTTAAATTACTGCTTAGAAAAGACATGAGATTTCTGGGTCAGAGAAAAAGTACTTTATTACTCACAGCACAGCAGTAGCCAGAGTCAGTATGTTTATGTTTGTGTCAGTTTTTCTTTCTTTTTTTTTTTTTGCGGTACGCGGGCTTCTTACTGTTGTGGCCTCTCCCGTTGCGGAGCACAGGCTCCGGACGCGCAGGCTCAGCGGCCATGGCTCACGGGCCCAGCCGCTCCGCAGCATGTGGGATCTTCCCGGACCGGGGCACGAACCCGTGTCCCCTGCATCAGCAGGCGCACTCTCAACCACTGCGCCACCAGGGAAGCCCTGTGTCAGTTTTTCTTGCCTCCCAAGAACCACAGGGACGACACAGGTGGGTCCCAGGTATATGCCATGCACACAGTGAGTTTGCATCACAACCAAGGTATGCTGAGCGTGGAGAATCCGCTGATTTTATAGTGAGCCGCAAGCAAGCTTACTCTTTGTTGGTGGGGAAGGGAGACATTACTTCATCTTTTGAGATTGCTTTCTACAAACACAAGACTGTGAAATGGCCCTGGGAAAGAGCATTCGGGGCCTTGCATTTTTGGTGTAGCCAGCAGGAGCGCACAAGGATGCTCAGAGCTCATGGTGGATCACCTCTGCCAACACTGTCTTCTGTCAAGCTCTGTAGCCCCACACTTTCCTGGTTCTCAGGCGACCCAGTTCTCTTACTCTCCCCCTATGTGAGCATTTTAATGAGTTCTCTGTTGGTCCCTCCTTTCTTCTTGTTCTGCATACTCTTCCTCTTCATGATTTCGTGCTTTAATTAACATCTGTATCAGGGAACACAAACTCAAATGCCTACAGGGGTGAGGCAGGTAATGTAAATGAGTGACACACACCAGGAGGAAAGCCAGCATCTGCCAGAAATAGAATCACCTGCCATTCATTTTTACTGAACAGAGAGAAAGATACTTAATACAAACAGGATTGATACTGAAAATAACTTTAAAGTCAAAATTTTTTAACTATATACTCTAAAAATAGAAACATTGCATTACTACATTTTTATATCGTGAGTTATTAGAACTTGATCTGAAACTAAACATCTGGAACTTTTTCTTCTGCACAAGATGTCAATGGCAGGCTTTACATTTCAGTTTACAATGTGCAAGACCAAGTTCAGTCATGGTTCCTCTAGCTGGGTGTGATATCTACTTTTATTGCTTTCCATAATGGAAAACAGCTGTTCCCAAACACAGGTACTGCCAAGGCTGGATACACCTGTGCTTCTTATACTTTAGGTAATTCCATCTTGGAAAGATAGAATTACTGTGTCCCAAAGTCATCATTTTTAGATTCCAGTACTTATGATTTTATGATTCTGTATTTCAGTAATATCCAATTCTTCCTTCACAATTGGAAATATTAAGAAAGAGAAATTGAGCAAAATTAATTAAATTTACTTGCAGCTTAACATCAACCAGAGAAATCTTTTTAAACATCAGCCTTCAAAACCATGGTGTGAAGAATGTGGTTCCCTTTCATTTGGGAAACTGATTTTAGCATATAAAAGTGGGCCAGGGCTTCCCTGGTGGCGCAGTGGCTGAGAGTCCGCCTGAGTCCGCCTGCCGATGCAGGGGACACGGGCTCGTGCCCCGGTCCGGGAAGATCCCACATGCCGCGGAGCGGCTGGGCCCATGAGCCATGGCCGCTGAGCCTGCACGTCCGGAGCCTGTGCTCCGCGACGGGAGAGGCCACAACAGTGAGAGTCCCGCGTACCGCAAAAAAAAAAAAAAGTGGGCCAGGTTATTCCTTCCCAAATGGCATCTGCAAATACCTACTTTCAGGATTACTGGAGCAGTGAAATCATGCATTTTGGTAGCTATCCAGTGATTGGAAGAGTTGTACTGGCAACTTAAATGGCCAAATCTTTAACACAGCCATGAACCCATGAATAAGTCGATGTTTTGAACAGTTAAACTTCTCAGCACTTTGTCATATGAAGCCATCAGAACCATGTAGTACTGCATGTCCAGTTCATTCAGAAATCTCATCTTGACTCAAGCAATGGGAGCTTATTGAGTTGATGGAGTTAATTGCAATGTTCATAACGTCATCTAGTGTTAACTTCTTAACCAAAACAGACAAACAAAAACTAGTTCATAATGTACTACATGAACTAAAATTCTACATTCTTGAAAAACGTTACCACCTGGTATGTTAGTTTTCTAATGTCTCACCAGTTTTGACTAGTCTACAATAAGCTGTTCAACTTCTCTCAGTAAAGTAGCTCATTTCCTGGTATTATGCCGTCAGGAGAACTATATCCAAAAGTTCTCCGTAAAATCAAAATGATCAATACCGAGAACAAATAGAATTAACTGGTTGGTACTACATAGACAGATAGATAGATACATAGACAGATAGATAGATAGATAGAAATCAATCTGTGCTTTGAGCAGATGCCACAAATAACTTTTTCCATGTAAATTATATAGTAAAATAGCTGTCCTTCAGCATGCCAAGCAACATTATTTCCAGCTAGACTTCTGTTTGTAAAACTTGTTTCTGTTCAGAACACATGATTTTTGCTACACTCAATAGACTATTTAATAAACCTGTCATCTGTAAAAAGCAATTGCCCAGACAAGTTATTTCCCCTAATGTGTAACTAATTCCACAGAAGCATCAGTTATTTTACTCACATCCAAAGCAAATGCCTTAAAAATTTCAGTGCGTTTTAACAGATCACCAGTTGTTTCATCATGCATCTTTTTTTATACCTGTGTAGCTCTTTATGATGGATGTTTCATAATATTATTTTATCATTTTGTTTTGTTTCTTTTAAACACGGATATACTCTGCATATCAAACATGGATCTAGCACTAACTTCCACAAAGAAATGGGCTCTCTACCATTTTTCTTAAAACTCACAGTCTTGGCATTTTTATTTCCCCACTTTTAATAAAGACATGGGTACAGAGATAATTTTCTCTACTATTAAAAAAATTACCATGCATAAACCAATGACATGGCGTTTACCATGCTACCTCACTGTTCAGGATACAATAGGAAGTGATGGAAGACTCGCCACACTTAAAAGGATCTGGGGGAGACTGTCATATGGAAATGAAAGCTTTTGTCCCAGAGATTCTCTAGAGGTTGGAAATCCAGAGTTTTTATGAGAAATCACTCAATTGTTTCGTGTTACTTTGAGTTCACTTAAAATACTACCAATGCACACTAAACACATTTCCTGGCTATATTGTCTAATTCTGGAGTGAAAGTACCAGTTTGCAACGTGTGAATGGAACTGGGTGACATTCATTATACCAGGGCTAATAAGGCCAGAGTCTAGATTTGGTCACTATGAGATCCATTAGTTTTTCAAGGAAAATATTTTTTTTCTTTTCTTTTTCTTTTTTATAGAAGCCACAGCTAATACTCTTTTCCAAAAAATTCATGCCTTGGATATTCAGAATGTAAATACCTTGACCCAAATATCACAGCTATCGCCAAGCAAAAATCCTTGTTTGGATCACATATTGTAAACTTCTGTTTACCAGGTCAAGGGTAAAATTGAGACTCCAACTAGAAGTACTAATATTAATAAATAATAATAACACAATAATAAAGCTAATTGACTTAAGCTTTTATCCATGGAAATGTCTGCGTGAGAAGTTGCATAATGAAAGTGTCTGCTACCGCATTAGCTCTGAAGGTCTCAGCTGGACACCTGTATAAATTGCTTAAAAAACTCTTTTTCTAATTAAGTTATGTCTAAGTATCAATGTTTGAAGCTCTGTAGAAATTTAATTCACCTTCTTCCTAAAACTATTTTTATCATCAAAAAGGAAAACAGAAACCTTGGATGGGAGCAGTTTATCCCAGTGTCTCATACTATGTTGAATTAAAGTGGTGGGAGTGGGCATCCTTGTCTCATTCCTGATCCTAAAGGAAGTGCTCTCAGCTTTTTTCTTCATGGAGTATAATGTTGGCTGTGTGTTTGCCACATACGGTCTTTATTATGTTGAGGTATGTTCCCTCTATAAACACTTTGTTGAGAGTTTTTACCATAAGTAGATATTAAATAATGTCAAAAGTTTTTCCACATCTTTTGAGATGATCGTATGATTTTTATTCTGCAGTGTGTTAATGTGGTATAGAGCATTGACGCCAGTAGGCTGTGGTCAGCATGCATTTAACTTCTTCTACCTGGTGGGGTTTCAGTATCTGCAAAACAACTCAAGGATATGCTCAGAAAATTACCTATAGACCTTGAGGAGGAACTAAAGGTCCTTGACTTTGTTTTATGACTAAACTGTTATTATTTTGTCTTGCTTGACTGTTTTCCTTTGTTTCTGCATTTTCTCACTTTTCTGATTAAATTTGCTCTTTGGAACTCTGGGAAGTTGTAAAAGGCTAAAGGTTTTCTATACACAGGATGCAGGGGACAAGGGGGTGGGTGGTTCCTGCTCAGTTTCTATAAGATAAAATTTACCATCCAGTCCATATAGTAGCACCTGAATGAATGTTCTTTGCTGTATTTTAAGTTTCATCTCATCTAACAACAAGAATTGGAGGATAAAGTAGCTAATAATGAACCCATGTTTCAGATTCTGCTTTTCACAAGAAAAAACTTTTCTTTTCTCTCCCAGCCTTTGCACTCACTGGCTGGAATACGTAGCCAGCACATGCAGTTTCTTTTGCAACACCATGATGGCAGTTCAGTCTTGCCACTTGTATAAATCAGTTTAGAAAATGCTTGGAGAAGATCATTTTTTCAGTCACATTAAAAAATTGCAGAAGTGAATAAGCAAGGAATAAAATATGTTATAGTCACTGTGGAAAACAGTTTGGCCTCTTCTTAGAAGTTAAACATACACTTACCAGACAACCAAGTAATCCTGGACCTAGAATCTGTCATACAGAGTGAAGTAAGTCAGAAAGAGAAAGACAAATACCGTAGGCTAACACATACATATGGAATTTAAGAAAAAAAAAATGTCATGAAGAACCTAGGGGTAAGACAGGAATAAAGATACAGACCTACTAGAGAATGGACTTGAGGATATGGGGAGGGGGAAGGGTAAGCTGTGACAAAGTGAGAGAGTGGCATGGACGTATATACACTACCAGACGTAAAATAGATAGCTAGTGGGAAGCAGCCACATAACACAGGGAGATCAGCTCGGTGCTTTGTGACCGCCTGGAGGGGTGAGATAGGGAGGGTGGGAGGGAGGGAGACACAAGAGGGAAGAGATATGGGAACATATGTATATGTATAACTGATTCACTTTATTATAAAACAGAAACTAACACACCATTGTAAAGCAATTATACTCCAATAAAGATGTAAAAAAAAAAAAAGTATCCCTGAAGTATCTTGGAGAGGTAAAGTTTGGAGTTATTTATTCGTTTGGTTTAATTATTTGCATTTTAAAATTAGGTTCACTATCATTTATTCCCAGTGATTTTAAGTGTTTAAATTGCCTTTCATCTACTCTAAAATAATTGAGCTACTAAGACTACAAACATCAATTTCTACACTTTTTACATTTTCTTTGTGCAAATATGTATGACTTTAAGAAGAGGAAAAAGGTAACTTTATTACTTTAAAGGTGAAAAATGAGAAATAATTTTATGGAAGTTTAGTTGAAGAGTTAAAACATAAAATTCTACAAAATTTAAAACCATGCAATATTTCAGTATGCAATTCATGTTCAGTTTGTCAAATCTATAGCATTTCATTCTAATGCCATAGTCAGAGTTGAACTGTCTCATCATGCCTGGAGGAAGATTTTTGTCAATTAACTGATTAACGTTTCAATACTGATGAAAAGCACATTCTCAACTGACTTTTTAAATGTTTTAAAATAAAGCTAAGCCATGTATCCTTTTTTACGCTGTACTGAGAAACTGAAATCATGCATTGGCTTCAAATGGTTGATCTGTATGTGTAAAAGTTTGTGTTTACTCATTCTCATTAAAGATCTTTATTTCTAAGAATAGAGGCTGTTTTCTCTCTAGATCTATAAGTTCTCTCAAACAGCACTATTCTTATTAAGGAACTAAATAAGCGATGATGATTAAGCAGTAGTTAATGTTTTTAACATGGCTACATTTCTGCTGTAAATTACAATTTTTTTTTACTTTCATATTCATGAAATGGTTCCCTATTTCATGTCTGTTGCAATCATCTACTGGTTTTATGACACATGATAACAACATAACAGTTGCAGGTATTCAGATGAATTAAGTCATAAACACCTCTGGGAACAAGAATGAAGGCATTTCTTAATTAAATGTTTTATAGCCCTGAAAAATAAGGTAACACATTGTACTTGTATATATTTGGTTCCAAACATAAGAAATAAAGGTTTAGAAAAAATAATTTAATGTTTTTCATCAATAAATAATGTTTACATAATCGAACTAAAACAAATATTTATATCAGGTAAATAAGATTTGGGTAGCAGAGGAAGTAGCTACACGCAAGGAACCAAATTTTCATTGCTTTACACTCATAAATAGCTGTTTTTTATAAGTATTCTACCTCAAATTATTTAGGTTATTTAGGTTAGACCTTATGAAATTTTTTTTGTATGAAAAAAATTAAAGAGCAACAATTTCAAATAGTTCACCCTTACAGACTATAACACAGAAAGCAATAAAGTGTCATCCAGTTTGCTCCGATATTGTTTATTTTGTATTTCATCTAATCTTCACAGAAATTCTGCAAATCAGATATATTTTATTATCCCCATTTTTTCTATGGCTTATTAAGACTACAAACTGTTAAGGGGTGAAGCCAGGATTTGAAGCTAAGCTTGTCTGTAGGCAGAGCACATCCTCCTGTCATTTCTGCACTACTGTGCCTCAAAGATGAGAGAATGGTCCAGCCAGATATGGGGAGCACATTGTCCCATTTACTGTGTCTGGAATTTCCTCCATTGTTATTTGGTGAAACCTATAAAATTTTAATATTCTGAACAATGACTGTGTCCTCTACATGAAAACAGGATTGTTTTGAAAGCTTTGAGAATTAGGTGGCTTTCTGCTGCATAGCTTACTTATTTCTTCAGTTCTTTGTTGTTAGTTCTTTTATTATGGCTGTTCATAGACTTAGAGGAACTGGTTTATTCCTGGCTTCCATGATTCAGGAACTGTCCTGCTCCCTCAATCATTCTTTTGCTTAGAGGATGCTTATCCAGATTAAGCAGAGTTACCTTTTGAACTGAAGGCATCCAAGAGAGTGGTAAGAACTTATTAAACAAAAAAACAGCAGTTTGAGCACAATGAATTTCAAAGAGTGAGATGTGTAGAACCATCATATTTAACTTGATTACAGGTAAGAATTTCATGTTCTAGTCATGTTTTAGGATCAGCAAACAGATCTCATCTCCCACCTCCTGAGGTGCTGTTCATCAGAAGACATAAATCCTCTGACTACTCCCCTCCCCTACACATGCTCCGTGTACCCCAGAAAAAAAGATTTTCCCTATTAAACATGCTAGTGATTGCTGTGTGACTCTGAAACTTGGCTTAATTACAGTAGGCAAAGTGAAGACTTGAGAAATCATCTTGGTCAGAAAGAAAACAGAAGTGTGCTGATGAGTAGAAGATACACCACCATCAACCAAGATGTCTATAATAATTCATCTACTTGATAGTTGATCAGCATTTGACTCTTCTTTGCCTGCATTATCCCAGGGCATGACTCCTGAGACTTCAGGAATGTATCTCAGCTCTTTGTGTATTAATAATCTAAATAACCTTTGTGAGAGAAGAAGTAAGCAAGATGGAACCAAGTCTAATGTAGTCTTTGTCCTTTCAATCTGACATAAAAAAAGATAAAACTTCCAGATAAACCCTGTTCTAAGGGAAAGTTGACTCATCCCTCCCCCCACCATCTTTGGGCATCATTTTTCCTTAAGATCACTCCTTTTTATTCGGAAGACGTGACAGGAGAAAGTTCTCATCGCCAAGATGAGAGATGAAAAAATTACAGTCAAAAATCATCTTATCTTATGATTCCCAAGTCCTCAGTTACCAGGGGAGATTGTGAAAAATTCATATTTCCTTGGAAACAACCCAAATATCCATAAACTGATAAATGAATAAATAAAATGCAATATATATATGTGTATATATGTATATATACACACAATGGAATATTATCCAACAATAAAAAGCAAACTATTTTTACATACGATGACATGAATGGACTTTAAAAACATTATGTTGATCAGTCACCAACAAATATATATTTTGTTTCTAAAACACATGATTCTTGTTACACTAAATGTCCAAAACAGGCAAATATATAGAAATAGAAAGTAGATGACTGGTTGTCTAGGGCTAGAGAGAGGGTATTTGGGGAGAAGTAGAGATTGACTGCTAATAATACATTTTCTTTTGTGGATGATAAAAATATTCTAAAATTTATTGTGGTGGTGGTTGCACAACTCTGTTGATATATTAAAAACTATAGAAGTGGGACTTCCCTGGTGGTAGTGGTTAAGAATCCGCCTGCCAATGCAGGGGACACGGGTTCAATCCCTAGTCTGGGAAGATCCCACATGCCGCGGAGCAACTAAGCCTGTGCGCCACAACTACTGAGCCTGCTCTCTAGAGTCCACGAGCCACAACTACTGGAGCCCCCATGCCACAACTACTGAAGCCCGTGGGTCTAAAGCACATGCTCCACAACAAAGAGAAGCCACTGCAATGAGAAGCCTGTTCACTGCAACGAAGAGTAGCCCCCTCTCGCCACAACTAGAGAAAGCCCGCGTGCAGCAACGAAGACCCAACACAACCAAAAATAAATTAATTAATTAAAAAAAAAATAGAAGCATACACTTTAAATGGGTAAGTCATATGGTATATGAATTTTATCTCAATAAAGAGTATCTTTAAAATGGAAATTTAAAACAAATACCATATGTTCTTTATCTGGTAAATGTATATCAGATATTGCATATCAGTTTATCCTCTTGCTCCAAAAGCAATGTCTTTTAAAACAACAAAAATTGTGGGAAAATAAACAATTAATCTTGAGTAGCATCCTTATTTTTAATTTTTTAGGTTAGCAATAAAATTGGCTTGATGTATGGCTAGTTAAAATATCTGTCACTGTTCAGAAATCTCTATGCCTTTTCCTGTGTCTCTTAGCACAAACTGCTTGAATAGCTACCCCCAAACAGCATTTCAAAGTTATTTTTAAAAAATATTGACAATGAAAAAAGCAGAAAGGTTTGACTGTCTCAAGTGTAAATAAAACTTCGTATTTCATTTTGTGTGATTACTTCAATCATTTCAAAGCAATAATAACTGGATACCAAAGCAGTATCATTCCAAATAGTCAAGTCTGTCCCAAAATGTCTGACAGCTCTGTGACATAACAACATTGATGTATAAATTGTCATTTTAGTTATCATCAGCCTAAAGTACTAATAGGGAAAAAGCCATATTCTTGAAAAGATGCTTTTGGTCCTGGATCTAGCTGAAGACTTTTGGTTGGGGGAAGAAAGGAAGCAATTTTTACTTTGAAAGATTTGTGGATCAGCATTTTAATACCACCAAATTAAGAGATCTTATCATTGCCACATGGCCAGATGGTTGCATTGTTAGAAGCTGCAGAAATAAGGAATTGGTTTTCTTCTAAGATAATACATATGTATATATTGGTCATAGTAAACATTCAAATGCCTAGATGCCAAAGGCAATTTGACATCATGTTTTTTAACATTTTCTAAGCAGGATCTCCATAAGAATGATTTCCTTAATAGATTTTAGCTGAATTCAGGAGAGATGAAAACATACCTGGGAAAGAAAATCAAAGGTCCCACATCCTGGGCTAAAACTCCATTGTCATATATCCTTTTGCACAGGATTTGCCTTTAGTGAGTGCATCATGCAATGGCATTTCTCGACTGTTGCATTTGACTCTCTGAACAATCCAAAATGTTGACTGAAATGAATACATGATAAAATAAAACTGTCCACATACAATGTAAGTTTGAGTCTGACAATCATCACCAGTTCTTTTTCTGTGGGTCAATTCAAAGAGTCAAACATGAATTTTTTACGTTACATATAGTATTGTTTTTGTTTAACTTAATTTGTATTGAAATAAAACCATTAAATACAGTTAACTTACAAAAGTTGTTATGAATTACAATCCACTTAAAATTATTGTTTCTTATTTTAATAAGGTTAACCTCTTTCTCATAGTAGTTTTTTACCAAAATATATCTTATATCACTAATAAACCGTCATAGTAAAATTTTATTTTTAAACAGGTCTACGTGGTCCTCCATTTATGAAACTAGACTTATAGGTAAAATAAACAATTGAGATTCCTTGACTAAATAATCTATAAAAACTAAACAGAGAAAACAATGTATTGCCTACAAACATTAAAATGTTAACTATTTATGAATACCTTTGAAGAATATTTTATTAGATTATTTAAAAGTCAAAATTATAAAGTGGCATCATTTTCTCAGTGATTCTTATTCCGATAACATTTCATTTTAAAACCATAATAATGACAGAAGAGAGGCTTTGAATTTAAAAGTTATGGACAACCACAAAATTAGCCTTTAGGCAAGAAAAGAGATGTTTGTGTTCTCTCGGTGATGATGTTGTGTTTTCATCTGCTACGGCTGAATATGTTTGCAGATGCTCTAAACAAGGGCGTGTGCAGACACAGAGTGGAATGTACTTTAAATGAAGAGAAAGGAACTTTCAGTCCAAGAAAAACGTTACTATCTTTTATGTGTATTTATTACCAATTATGGTTCTCAACTTTTTGCCTATTTCTATTTTTTTTTAGCAAATCCTTATTCACGGGATAAAGAAGCCAATCTAAGCACTTTAAACAATATCAATAGCTGGATTAATATTAGCCCAGTTAATTATCCGATAACTTCTCTATTTAATCCCTTGCATACTTGTTGGAAGAAAACTATGCAATAAATAAGGAAAATATTTATTTAAAATAACTTATTACTTATGTAATAAAATTATTACACCTATCACCTGTGACAGTGCTTTCACTTCATTCATGCATGTACATTTATCAGCAAGGATTTATTGAGCACCTATCAAGTGCCAAGTTATGCTAAGCACTAAGAATACAGTAATGACCAGGACCTGCCCTCATGAGCTAATAATCCAGTCAAGGCTGAAGGAAATGAACTGTGTTTAAAAGCAAAGGTAATTAAACAAACATGCCTACTTTAAAAAAAAATCTTTCCCTGTATCATTTGACATATTTGGATTTGCACATTCAGGCATTTTACAGTTAACTCAATAACATCACTCCAGATTGAGACAGAGTCAACACAGAGTAGTTACGTCTTATTCCTAATTGGCTGATGTCTCAGACATACAGCCTCAACCTCCCTGCCCACGGTGCTCTTTCCAGACCCTGAGGGACCCCTTTCAATACTCAGCCCATTAAACCGTAATGAATAATGTCCCAGGCTTT
Organism: Grampus griseus; assembly: GCF_964374135.1. Taxonomy (NCBI): domain Eukaryota; kingdom Metazoa; phylum Chordata; class Mammalia; order Artiodactyla; family Delphinidae; genus Grampus; species Grampus griseus. The sequence continues at coordinate 10,815,983 of NC_139001.1, forward strand.
AATATTTTAATCACACATAACACTCACCCTAAGCCTCTAGAAATTTTAACTTCCCATTACCAAGTTTCCTTATATCCTCCTGTAATAACATGGAAGCGGCCTCGTTTGTAAGAAAGGAAATACCTAACTCTAACCCACAGGTCTCCCTCAATTCTTACTGCACAGGAACTGTATCACAAAATTATGACTTCCTCTTTCATTTGACTCTTTTTAAAAAGTCTGCTATTATTACCAGAGTCTTTTATTGTGCAGAAAGAAAGGCATTTTGTCCACCCACTTTGATCACACTCTGGAGTTTCTCAAGGAAGCTTCTCTCGCCTTGGACTTCACAGCCTCTGTCTTCTCCCTCTACTCAGCCTGTGCTTAAAACAGAGCCTCTTAGCATTACCCAACAGGTGCTGATCAGGGGAAAACCATCCATGCACTGTTAGTGTCATTTTCCCTCTTCTGCTTTTAAATGTGTCCTGCCTGCCTTCCAAGCTTACTTCAAATCCAGCTTCTCTGAGATGCCATTTGTGATGGGTCCCCTTTTCCCAACTTCCTTTACCAGCACACAGGCCTGTCACTTCTGTAGCACTTCATGTTCATCGTGTTAGGGATGTGTTCTGCTTTCAGCAGACCATAACTCCCTGAGAGAAAGAAAAATACTTGTTTGTCTTCTCAGCACCTGACACCAAGCCATAAACCTCGGAGACGTAGAGCACGTAGTCCCCTCATCAACCTACACAACCGCTACCCCATACCCACCAATCCCCAGCCCTTCTGGACAGTCTTGTCTTATACTCTCCACTTGGAGTTCAGCAACGGAAGATGGCTAAATCTCAAGTAAACAGCCCACGGTCATAGAGGGTGAGCATAAGCTAAGAGCATTCTCATCACAGAGAACATTTCACCATGAAGTGCACTTACTGTAAAACTATCAAAGCTTAAAATTTAGGACTCCTTGGTTGCATAGAACCCACTCCCAGGTACTCACATGGTTGTATGTTTGTGTGATTTTCAAAGTGAAGACATTTTAACTGCAACTGTCTCCTCCCATTCAGACTCTCACTACATCTTAGCTCTTCTGGTGTGGAGGGTCATCAGAGTGACCACAGACATGTGTGTGGTCTAGCTTAAGGGAAATTGAGTAGATTAGTGTTTACATGAGATATATTTATGTTGCTTGAGATCACTTTCATGTATAGTTAAGTGACTGCTAGCCATCCACATGTAGGAATGGCTTCCTGAATGCCCCCATCATGGACTCAGCCAGACATTGCTGCTTGAAGATTTTAGATCAGAGACAGTTTCACAATATGAGGTGTCCTACCATCCCCAATACCAGAAACATAAAATAGTGAAGAGAAAAGAAGGTTTATGTGCCAGAAGCTAGTCTGTGGAGAACTCTTCCAGTCACCAAACATGTAAAATTATAAATACGAGACGGGGTTCTCTTTGGTGCCTAGAAAACACAGAAGTCCTTTCCTGGTGGGAAATTGGATAATACAGCATTGAAAATTATAAATGAACCATGAACTTTTTTTTCTTTTTTAACAGGACTCAAACAAAAGAGAATTTATCCAAATTTTTATGTTTGTAGAGCACAAACTTGTAATGGTATTAAAATGAATGAATATATAACAAGCCATATAGGAAAGAAATTATGTAGTGGTTTCTCACTAAATTTGACAACACCTGGAAAATGTATAAGATATTATCAATAAAAGTTTGCGAAGTTGAAAAAACTTAAATCAACAGTATTAAAGACTAAATTATCTTTCGATTCTCTTTAGAGAAAATGATGTCGTAAAACTGCTTTTATATGAAGAGATGATCAGAGTATGGGGCCAAAAATGTAGAGAAAAAGGATCATGGAGGTGCACTGGGCAGTTTACTAATTAAAATATCATTTTTCTGAAAGCTCTCATGTTTGTGGTATTTGTCAGTCTATTTTTATTTTTTAATTAAATTTTTATTGGAGTGTAGTTGCTTTACAATGTTTTTAACGTTTTTATTGGAGTATAATTGCTTTACAATGGTGTGTTAGTTTCTACTTTATACTGAAATGAATCTGTTATACATATACATATATCCGTATATCTCTTCCCTCTTGCGTCTCCCTCCCACCCTCCCTATCCTACCCCTCTAGCTGGTCACAAAGCACCGAGCTGATCTCCCTGTGCTATGCGACTTCTTCCCACTAGCTGTTTTACATCTGGTAGTGTATATATGTCCATGCCACTCTCTCACTTCGTCCCAGCTTACCCTTCCCTCTCCCTGTGTCCTCAAGTCCATTTTCTAGTAGGTCTGCGTGTTTATTCCCGTCTTGCCCCTAGGTTCTTCGTGACTTTTATTTTTTTTTAGATTCCATATATATGTGTTAGCATACAGCATTTGTTTTTCTCCTTCTGACTTACTTCAATCTTTTTGACAGACTCTAGGTCCATCCACCTCACTACAAATAACTCAATTTCGTTCCTTTTTATGGCTGAGTAATATTCCATTGTATATATGTGCCACATCTTCTTTATCCATTCATCCGTCGATAGACACTTTGGTTGCTTCCATGTCCTGGCTATTGTAAATAGAGCTGCAATGAACATTTTGGTACATGACTCTTTTTGAATTATGGTTTTCTCAGGGTATATGCCCAGTAGTGGGATTCCTGGGTCATATGGTAGTTCTATTTTTAGTTTTTTAAGTAACCTCCAAACTGTTCTCCACAGTGGCTGTATCGATTTACATTCCCACCAACAGTGCAAGAAGGTTCCCTTTTCTCCACACCCTCTCCAGCATTTATTGTTTGTAGATTTTTTGATGATGGCCATTCTGTGAGGTGTGAGGTGACATCACATTGTAGTTTTGATTTGCGTTTCTCTCATGATTAATGATGTTGAGCATCCTTTCATGTGTTTGTTGGCAATCTGTATATCTTCTTTGGAGAAATGTCTGTTTAGGTCTTCTGCCCATTTTTGGATTGGGTTGTTTGTTTTTTTGATATTGAGCTGCATGAGCTGCTTATAAATTTTGGAGATTAAGCCTTTGTCAGTTGCTTCATTGTCAAATATTTTCTCCCATTTTGAGGGTTGTCTTTTGGTCTTGTTTATGGTTTCCTTTGCTGCGCAAAACTTTTAAGTTTCATTAGGTCCCATGTGTTTATTTTTGTTTTTATTTCCATTACTTTAGGGGGTGGGTCCAAAAGGATCTTGCTGTGATTTATGTCATAGAGTGTTCTGCCTATGTTTTCCTCTAAGAGTTTTATAGTGTCTGGCCTTACATTTAGGTCTTTAATCCATTTTGAGTTTATTTTTGTGTATGGTGTTAGGGAGTGTTCTAATTTCATTCTTTTACATGTAACTGTCCAGTTTTCCCAGCACCACTTATTGAAGAGGCTATCTTTTCTCCATTGTATATTCTTGCCTCCTTTATCAAAGATAAGGTGACCATATGTGTGTGGGTTTATCTCTGGGCTTTCTATTGTCAATCTTTTTAAATTTGAGATTTTTTTGTGATTTCTTTTCTCCTTCTAAATAAATAAATATTCATGTTCACATCTAATTTAGAATTTTGAATTTCATCATTCTTTTTCTAAAAGAAGGTCTCCTAAAATTGGATGTACATCAGGCCCTAAAAACCTCCCCGACCACCAAGCTGCAGAAATATATACAAACTAAATAAAAGCAAGTGGTTGGTTTATGTCTTGCTTTGTTTTGGTCTTGGCCCAGCTAGCAAGTATGGACGGTTTCCTCGGAATATAGGTAGAGTTTCACATTGTAGCAGAAAATTAATGAAAAAATTGTTCATCTTCAGAAACTAAAGACAATATTGGAGGGCAGATAAGTGGTTATTATAGATGCTTTTCTTTGGTCTCTCTGCTTTGCCCTCTCCCACTGGGAAATAAGATAATAGAGCTTTGTGATGCCCAGGGGCCAGGTAATGCAACTTTCTTTAAGGTGAATGGAAAATTGTCTAATCAATTCAATAACTGTCATCCCAGCTGCATGTGAAGAAAAGTCCCTGAGTACTAATGGATATTGAACCAGTTTTCCAAGGGCAAAGTAACTATCATTATATGAATATTCTCAAACTCCTCTAGATCATGAACCCCTTCCAAGCATCACCTACTATTTATGCTTCCATTTGCATTGTCTGCAAAAGGACTCAGGCCTGAATCTTCCCTGTTTACCCATCTTATTAACCCAAAAGAAGAGAACCTCTGAATGAGAGTGAGGGTGGCATTTCATGCCCTTCCTTGCCTCAAATGCCCATTGAGTTATTCTTAAGAAGAAATACTGTAGGATGCACTGCGAAGATATTTTGAGCCCAGGAAACTTGAAGAAATCTCCCAATACTTGGGATAAAGACAGTAGAGATCTTTACACTTCAGCAGTATATAACCATTTTAGTTTTTAAGGCCTTTCCCAAAATCTTTCAATTATAGTTCTTTTTCCCTCAAAAAGAAAAAGAATGGACTCTAAGAAACCATGACCTCAAACGACTAACTGAAATCAGAAACCCCCATATGCTTGCAGGCATCTACTTAAGTCCAAACGTCTGACTAAATACCCAGATAATTAATGTTCTCATCCAGTTTTGTATGATCAAATCGACATGTTAGGAATAAAAACCTTTGAATGATTTTTAGTAAAATATTGTAAAACTTCATTTGCATGACCTCATTTAACATGAACCTTCCAAGACCTTATTTCTAACACTTTTCTTATCCAGGACTTTGCTGCAACCAGACTCCCTCCCTGCTTCTTTACAGGGCATTGCTCTTTCCTACCTCCAAATATTACTCATACTATCTGACCTCCCAGGGACGTCAGCCTCTTTCCTTACCCACCAAAATCCTATTCATCTCTCAATAACGTATCTCGTCTCTTTGCAAATTTTCTTAAAATTTTCTTCTCACCGTTCCCATCTGAATGCCCATGGTGGTTTGTTTAATCTATGTGATGTGTTTAAATTGTACAATTCTTTTACTGTTGCTCTGAATTATTATTTAATCTTGTAGCTGTTGTTTTCATACTCTTACGTATTCAAACACTTATTTAAGATAGCTACAGAAGAGGTAAACTCTACAACAAGATGAAATACATTAAAATTAACTAAAACAATGAGACAGAGAAATCCATTGATCGTACATGATATGAACAGTGGTGGAGAAAGGGAGCAGGAAGTAAGAGGAAAGAGGGAAACAGCAAGAAGTGTTTGTTGCAATTATAAACAGAGGTTGAGAGTATTACAAATCTTTTTCCTATTTCATGAGATTTGACAACACTTTATAAACCTGAAGATTTTCTTGGGACTGTTACACTGGTTCCATACAAAGGGACTTTGTTTTGTTTGTCAGGCCATGAAAGACGGAGGGCATTTGGTGGGATCAGTTGGAACTATGAGTAGGAATTGGGTGCAGACGCCCAAAGGTAAGATGGCTGTCTCTAGGCCAGATCAACTACACAAGATATGTACGACTCTCTAATCATTTGCCCCAAACTAATTCCTGCTTTCTTCAAAAATGACTGTCATGGGGCTTCCCTGGTGGCGCAGTGGTTGAGAATCTGCCTGCTAATGCAGGGGACACAGGTTCGAGTTCTGGTCTGGGAGGATCCCACATGCTGCGGAGCAACTAAGCTCGTGAGCCACAACTACTGAGCCTGCGCGTCTGGAGCCTGTGCTCCGCAACAGGAGAGGCCGCCATAGTGAGAGGCCCGCGCACCGCGATGAAGAGCGGCCTCAGCTTGCCACAACTAGAGAGAGCTCTCGCACAGAAACGAAGATGCAGCACAGCAAAAATTAATTAATTAATTAATAAACTCCTACCCCCAACATCTTTTAAAAAAAAAAAATGACTGTCATGTTTTTCACTTAATTGACAATATTTGCCCTCTTTCCCAGGTCTGCTTTGTGAACCTGGACGTGAACAAGGATGCATGCAGTACAGAGCACCTGCAGCAGGTAGCACTGGGAACTGGGCTCTCTGGGAACTCACTTCAAGGACTGGCTGTACTGATGAGAGAACTAACATGACTCCACTTAAATGATGCTCACTTTGTAGGAGACTCTTTAATTAGGTGGTTTCATCACAGCCCATCTCCCTGACCCCTTTCCTGTCACTTTCCTACACAGCTTGCCCTCCTTATATTTGTGAAACTTGCTTTTCCCAGTAGACAGATGCTTTCTCCTGCCTGCCAGTGCCTAGGAGTGGCTTTTCTACTCTTCCCTTCTCCACTCTCAAACACTCTGTCTGTGATGACTTTTCCAAGGTTTTTGCAAAACCCGCTTGATACCAGCTAGCTCTTCCCTCTGCTTTGTCCTTCCTGCTGCTTTCATCAAATGTTTTATATCTAACCTCAGTTTCCTAGCCCTATACTCATCTAGGACTCAAACTTTTTGCACTCTGCAGCAGCTAAATGTTCCAAGCTCATCCAAGGTTGTAAGATCCTGATGTAAATCCTTGACAGCATGCAACAACTTGAAGGCCCACTCAATCCTTCGGAACTAGAGCCTGTGGTTACAGTGGGAAGGATTCATTCCCAAAGATGAAGATGGTTTGATTTCACTATTTGGTGTAACACTCTTTAATGAATAAAAGCACACCATTTGCCACTTGATTATCACACTATGGTAGACCTGCAGTTACTCAGTTACTCCCGCAATGTTCTCTTCTTGATGATGTTGCACCTGAAGTTCTCCAGCTCAATTGCCCATACAGATTATTTATTATTGACTTCCACTGAGCTCCAAAATAGCACTCATCAGTGTAGTACTGGAGAGATCGTCAAAAGAAATTGTACATATAATTTCATTTGATGGAATTATGGTGCAGAGTACATCAAAGAGAGAGCAGGAAGGACCAAAGCAATTGACATCTTAAGAACTGTGTTTCCATCAAACTTTATGACATAGAAAAGACGCATTATAACTTAACAGCATTTTTTCCTACTCATTTCTCTGATTAATGTGATCTTCATGAAAACAAAACTGTTTCAGCAGTGATCTTTGGGACAGCTATTACAGTATTTAAATATGCAAATAGATTACAGATATTAATTTTTAAATATATGTGAAATGGAAATTTGGTAATATTATGGAAATCACATTTTTAGAATCTATAAAATGCATATGTAGATGTGTATTTCTAATTAATCTGTGCTGTGTATGAATCTCTTAGTATTCCCTGCTTGTGTTCTCAGGTTTTGATATTCTTTTGTTTGATATGTAAAAGAAAATTAAGTATATATGTCTACCACAATAAAAGACTAAAGCAAAAAGAAATAAAAAGAACATTGTATTTAACGCACTTAGGTGTGATTTGAGACCACCTTCTGCTATGCCTAAGGGTATACATAAACTGAATAAGCTACATAAAGGTGTTCAAGGAACTCATCTCATCTTCTCTGGATCTGAGGCTACTTATGAGTGAAAGGAAAGTAATAGTGGTACAATCCATATAGGGGTGTTGCAGTGATTGAAGATAGTAATGTAACATATGTACAGTCCTTAATGGTGCCTTGTAATCAATACAAACAGAAAAATCAATGTTAGTAATTATTTTATTATTAATATTATTGTTGACTTTATTAGAACACATCATTATTAGTTAACGGGTTTCTTATTCAAGGATTTAAAGGAAAAAGTTCCCAAACTATCATGTATAACTGTGGTGTCACAATAATCATTAAGTGTTTCCTTCGGAAAACTTAGAAGTAAAAATGTTTAAATCTTTATGTTTAGGAAATTTTCTATTCCCGTCTAAACCTTATGCTTCAATTTTATACAATCTCTTCTAGTAATAATCTTAATAGATTAAGTAATCTATATTATGCATTGTTACTGAGTATATTATTTTTGCAAGTAAAATAATTTTGGGGTAGTATTTTGGAAGTGAAAATAAAACATCTAAGCTAATAAAGATTCTTGTTCTACAGAAATTGGTCAATGTCTCACCAGATCTTCCAAAACTTATCAGCTCCATGAACGTCCAAAAGCCAAAAGAAAATGAAATTGTCCTCCTAAGTGGGTTAACATCTGGAAATCTCCAGGCAGATTTTGAAGTTTCGCAGGTAAGAAATATAAGCTCTTGATAACCTATTCACTAGTAATAAGTTATCTGTGGTCAGCTCTTGACACAAATCAGTACAAGGCCCAAATAGATGCTATACATAGACTCTCATAGCATAAGAATCAAAAATGTCCTTGTATTCAAGAATAGGCTTTACTTGTATTTCTCTTAAATATTGCCCCTCATAGCTTGACAGAGTTTTCCTTACATCAACTCCTGACATGTGTTATCTTCTCAAGTTTATGGTGCTGAGTTGCACTTAAACTAAAGCAGACACACTAGGCATTGGTTGGTTAGCTTGGTTTTCTACAAATCTACCGGATAATCAAAAACAGAATTGTCTTCTGTTTCAGGAACAATAGCCAAATTCTAATTCATACCTTGTGGTCCTAGAATCGCACAATTTCTTCTTTCCAAATACTATTTATTTCTTAGGATATATCATACCAGCCAAGCTAATAAATATAGGATAGGGCTTCCCTGGTGGCGCAGTGGTTGAGAGTCCACCTGCCGATGCAGGGGATGCAGGTTCATGCCCCTGTCCGGGAGGATCCCACATGCCGCGGAGCGGCTGGGCCCGTGAGCCATGGCCGCTGAGCCTGCACGTCCGGAGCCTGTGCTCCGCAACGGGAGAGGCCACAACAGTGAGAGGCCCGCGTACCGCAAAAAAAAAAAAAAAAAAAAAAAAAAAAAAAAAAAAAGGATAGCAGCCCCAAAGATGGAAATGGAGTTTCCTAGGCCCAGAAATGAAGTTCCCAGAATAAAAGAAGATTACTGAAAATAAAGTAGAATTTAAAATACTATTATTATCATTCAATCTACTAATGTTCATTATTAGATATATCATTATAACACTGAAGAAAACTTTAAAATTTTAAATTGGTTAACCAATTTACAGAAAAACACATGAAAGATTTCTAAAGACATACTGTATAAAAGATCGCAAATTTTCTCAAATAAGGTATGTTGATAGTGATAGCTCCAGTTTAAAATAATGAGCATGTGTTTTCCTCTAACAAATTTCTCTTCCTTGTGTTTTAGTTTTGCTGGAACGTTTTTAAATCTTCTTTTATTCTTTAATCCTTCAAAATATCAAAAAATTCAGAGGTCCATCCACTATTTCTTGCCGTACTCCAGATACTTAATGAAAATCTACACACAGCCTGTTACAATTTGCTCATCAAGCCTAGAACAAAATTCTTCCTCGTCAATCTAATGACACATTTCCTTAGTGAGAAAAATGAATTGTTGGAAAAGAGAATAAACAGCTCTAAGTATCCTCTCTTTGTACTAGGCAAAACCATGATAACCAAAAGCAATTTTCAAAGCTTAGTTTTAAGAGTGGTTTCGGCACCAGGCCTGTCAGTAACGATTTCTAATTAAACTCTCCGTGAGGAGAGTTGGAAAGAACACAGGAATTGGAGTCCAGCAGACCTGGATTGCATTGCTGGCTCTTTCACGTTATATTTCTGTGACTTTGAAAGTATCGGTCAGCTTTTCTGTGCTTCTGATTTCTCATCTGTAACAGAGCAGTAGCAACAGACACCTCATAGAAAATTGTTCGCATTAAAGGTCATAAGGTATGCAGACACCTAGTAGACTATCATAAAAATTATATAATAATATCTGCCATTATTTTACAGGCTCCATTGTTTGCCATCATTTACCTAAGACTCTCAGGATGGTTATTTACTTTCAAGAAGATTGTAAAGAAAATACATTTTCTTCCTAAGGGTACCACAGCGGTGTAACATTGAATGTTTAATAACAACCTCCTTTCCCTAAGTCTATCTTGAAGTATTATTTAACTGCTCATATTGCTTTCTTAACATTTCTTTTGATTCCTACCCCATTTCACTTTGTTATTTATATTTAGGCTAAATGATAGGAAATGACAATATGCAATAATCTTGACCTGCAAATCTGACAACTTCTTACGGTTCAACTTTATTTTTATTCATGTCTGATCTACTGGGAGTATGTTATGCTCCAACCCCTAGAGTAATTATTTGATTCATGTTTGTACCTCCCAGCATACCTTGCATATAATAGGCACTCAGAAAGTATCTATCAAATTTCACTTTAGTATATTATGTCTGAATTCAGTGGAAAGAAAATTAATCAAGCCAGCTCTCATTACTCTATAGCAGTGGGTCCTCACCATTTAGGGGAGCACAGATCCTTCGTGAATTTCATAAAAGATATAGACCAATACTTCTCAAATGTTAATGCATGTTGGAATCACCAAAAGATTCCTTGAAAATGCAGATTCTGATTTAGTAGGTCTGGGGTGGAGTCTGAGATTATACATTTGTAACAAGCTCCCATGTGTTGCTGAGGCTGCTAGTACACTACCCACACTTTGAAAGGCAAGATTATGGACCACCTTCCTTGAGAACAGACCTAATCACATAAGCACAGAGATAAGTTCTATTTCTGAGCCCCCTAGGGATCCCTGGACCCTTAGAGAATTACTGAATTTTTCATTTTATAATCATCTATCCTAGAATTACTCTAATTATAATATGCAATCGAAGAGATTGATAAATGATATTTATGTCAGAAAAAGATAAACTCCAGAAATACAGTATAAATGTCTACGTGTATGTGTTCCTCTGCATATACACATCCTCACCGCTCACACACACACATACATTCAGACTCAAGGATTCTAAAATGTCAAGTTAACTAGGATGAGACTTAAGTAACTCCAACCACAGTCAGCATGTTTTAAATAATCCCGTTGACATAAAATATTTCCAAACATTTTGAATTCCATTTGAGATAAGTTTATTTCGCTTCCCTTTGTCCACTAACTGTTGTTTCCATTCAGATAATTTTCTCTTAAAAATTACTATAAATAAGCATATTGTTCCTCTTACAGGAATGTTTTCATTTTTGTAATGCACAAGACATGTCTGTGATTTACTAGTAATCTGTGCGTGGGCAATCGAAACATTTTTTTACTGCTATTCTAATGAATAACACTATGAAGAGTGAAAATGTGTCGCAGAGAATAGGGAGAGGGTCTGTAACCCTGGAACTGAACAGAATTAACAGGTCTCGGTGGGACACCAGCCAACGATTTGACCTCCTTCACTGCTGTCCCCATATGCCCATCCTTTAGACAGAATTCGTTCACTTCCAGGGGATTTCTTTAAATCTCATTTTGGCTACTTCTTCAAATGAACAATACAAATTATAAAGTTTAACTGTAATTGAGAAAATACTTGCTGTCCGTCTGAAATACTGGCAGGAGTTGTATTGAATATCACCAAGGCAGAAAAAGATATTGATCTGAGAACCTGGGATTCAATTTAATCAAGAGGGGTGCCCAAGACAGCCTGAACTTTCCCCTCAGCTTGGTTAAACTTTAGACAGCCTTCCTTCTGACTCCAGGCCCTAAACCTCCCTTTTCTCAGAACATTTACTTTAGAAAACATCGTTATAAATTACTTCTCTGCCCCATTGAGATGTAAATTGTTTTAAAAGCCTTTTGCCAGTTTTACAACCCAAGAATGTCTTTCTGAGGGACCTAGGACCCATCTCTTTGAAATGTAACCATCAGCAAAGCTAGTGTCCCTGTCTCTGTGGAAGGGTGGGAGCCTGACTTCTGTGGGCACTTTGCTCCAATTTGCAAGACTACTTTCAGCATGAAGATACAAGAAAGTTTACTTTTCCTTAACAAACACAGATGGATGTCAATCTTCCTATGCCAGCTCTTAAGAACCCAATTGCCTTTTGTTTCAGTGGAGTTGTGGTCCAACTCTGTTCTGGCCTCTCTCTCCTATTTTAATAACTTTGAGTAAGGTCTTCAGTGCCTGGTAAATGTTGCCCAGGGCAATTTTTGCTTTGACAGGAGAGAACAAAAATATGTGATATAATTAGTCTATTTTCCACTAAGTCAAACTTTCTCCTGGGTACCCTGTGTTCCCCAAGCACCACTTGAATTTTTTTCAAGCAGTTCATCAATAAAAGCCCAGAAAATATTCCAAATATTTTAAAGGTCCCCATTCCTTCTAACAGGAGAGACTGATAGAAGAAGAAAGGTCAGAGGGAATGGTTTTATATTTTCTCTTTTAACAAATGCCTTTTTCTCTCTCTGCTTTCAGTGTCCTTGGTTGTCAGATATCTGTTTGGTCCAGTGTGCAAGAGGGAACAGACCAAACAGTACCAATTGCATCATCTTTGAAATCAACAAATTTTTGATTGGTCTGGAACTGGTGCAGGAGCGGCAGCTCCACCTGGAAACAAACATCTTAAAAGTGGAGGATGACACAAACTGTTCCTTGTCTTCAATTGAAGAAGACTTTCTTACCGCATCCGAGCACTTGGAGGAGGAAAGCGACGTGGAAGAATATAGGAACGGTGAGAACTTTCCAATAAAACGAATGTGCATCCTGAAATTAGTCACCGTATAAAAATGTCTGGGTTAAATTTCAGAAAAGTTTCAGGCCACATCAGTTTGGCTGACACATCACAACCTTCACTTAAGGAGTTTAAAGAGGGAGAGAGAGTAAGAAAACACTAGTGGGGATGCTGACAGAGGCACTTTAACAGATTTAATGGTTAGATGGCCCCATTCTCCCTAAAGATGCCTTAGGGATGCTGAAGGAAATCTATGTGTTTTTAAACAAAATCCTCCTGCCTGCCAAGAGATGGAGACTATCACTTGGAGGAAAGTTAACGTCCCTAAATTTTCCATTAAAACCATGTATTAGTTGAAACTGAGTTAGATTGACCTGAATCCTAGCACTGCCTCTTTGAGGCTGTGAAACCTGGGGCCAGTTATCCAGTCTTTTTGAGTCCCTGTTTCCTTGTCCACAATTTGGGAGTATAGCAGTGCTCTTAGCACTATTATATTTAACCATATGTTTGTTATATATATATATCATTTAACCATACATATTTATTATATTTAACTCTTATTGTTGTCAGTACAGAAGGAAATAACCCAGGAAAGTGCTTAGCTTCCATTTATTCATTCTTTTTTTTTAATTAGAGTATAATTGCTTTACAATGTTGTATTAGTTTCTGCTGTACAATGAAATGAATCAGCTATATGTATACACGTGTACCCTCCTTTTTGGACCTCCCTCCCACCCACCCCATCCCACTCATTTAGGTGGTCACAGATCACCAAGCTGACCTCCCTGTGCTTTATAGCATGTTCCCACTAGCTATCTATTTTACACATGGTAGTGTAATATGTCAATCCTAATCTCTCAATTCGTCCTACCCTCCCCTTCCCCTCCGTGTCCACAGGTCCATTCTCTACGTCTATGTCTGTAGCTCAGTGAACAATGGGTTCCTCTTCCCACAGAGGAAGGGATACCCCATATGCTGTTGCCACTGTCCTTGGGGCAAATCCTGTGCCAACTTTAGAGTAACTCTTTCAACAAGGCCATGATTTAGGTGACCTGAACGTCCTCCCTTCTCCTCCTGTACCCACTGGGAAGCTTCAAGACACAATTGTCTGTGTTACTTTCTCCCTGAAACATGGTGACCAGCCCTCAGCTCCCAAATGCCCTCCCGCACTCTAGCTAGCACTTGCATTTGTACCCCGCATTGAAAGCCACTTTGTTGAGTGGCAGTCCACAATGAAACTCAAAAGACTTTTCGGATTCATTTTTCTTAAAGAAACATTCAAAATGCTATTTAAAAAAAAATAAAGATACCTGATTCTGTAAAGCATCTTTAGGAATTAAATGTTATTTTAGACTCATGGAAACCTGCTATCTAAAATGTAATAGCAGGTATATTATACAGCACTTAAAAGAAACAAGCTATTCATGAAAAGATAGGAAGGAAAATTAAATGCATATTAGTAAATGAAATAAGCCAATCTGAAAAGCCTGTATTCTAGATAAAGCAAAACTATGGATACAGTAAAAAAGATCAGTGGTTGCCAGGAGTTTGGCAAGGGTGCAGATGGTAGTCGAAGGGATGAATCGGTGGAGCACAGAGGATTTTTTGGCCAGTGAAACCAGTACAACACCATAATGATGGATATATGCCATTATACATGTCTAAACCCATAGAATGTACAGCACCAAGAATGAACCCTAAGGTAACTGTGGACTCTGGGTGATTCTGATGTGTTATTATGGGTTTTTCAATTGTAACAAATGTACCACTCTTGCGGGAGGAGCTCATAATAGAGAAATCTACACACGTGTGGAGGCAGGGGATATATGAGAAATCTCTGTATATTGTCTCAATTTTAACCTAAAACTGCTCTTAAAAAAATGAAGTCTTAAAAAAGAAAATAAATAAAAAGTAATAGGGCCCTCATTTTCTCTTCACTAGGTTATGAAAATATAAATGTCTCAGACAATGCTTTGGAAAATAAAAAGCCAAAGGAAGCCACTCAGGAGGAATGGAATTACAAAAAGGAAAAGTTACTTTATGCTTTGGAAGATCAATATGTTAGCAAATATCATACACCATTGATTAAAACAGAAGGATCTCTGGGAAACGTGGCAGAAGATACAAGTTTGCAGAGTCTAGATCCCTCAACCAAGCCATCAGAGTGGAAAGGTGAAGTTGTGGGGAATGATAAGCCATCCACAAATGATTATTATTCAGAAAATTTTAAAGGTCAAGAGGGAGAATCACAGGCACTATGTATTCCAGGCAATGCTTATTTCTCGAGGATGGTTAAGAGAGATGGACCTTCTGCATGTGGTACTTTCTCTGAGCATGACAGCAGTTTAGACCCAGGAGACCATGAAGACGGGACAAACTCTATTCTTCCCATAAAAGATGGAGAAGCCACAACCGGCGAGTATGCTACGAATTTAGCAGAATCTGTGCTGCAAGATGCTTTTATTCGATTATCTCAGTCTCAGCCTACGCTGCCCCAGGACTCTGCAGTCAGTGTTTCTCTAGGAAGTGCACTGCTCCCCAGTGGTTGCTCCACAGAAGATATCGTGGTCCCTCGGTCATGGAATGAACTCCCCAAAATTGTCATTGTTCAGAGTTCAGAAGGCAGCGTTGCTGGCCCTGAGCCAGGTATCTCCTCAGGGCCCAAGACACAAGTCTCACTTGAAACTTCAGGCATCCTTTCTGGAGAGAGCTCCAGCAAACACCCCCAGAGTGCTCTAGAAGTAGCATTAGCTTGTGCGGCCACTGTGATTGGAACCATCTCCAGTCCACAGGCCACAGAAAGATTCAAAATGGAGCAAGAATCCCTGGTTTCAAACCACCCACTGGGAGGAAATGAACCAGTGCAAACTCAGTCATCTCAAGTATTCAAGGAACACTCCATCAGCAAATATTCCTTCCCATCTGCTCTGTGTGGCATGACTCAGGTGGTAAGTGCTGTTGCTGTCTGTGGCCTGGGTGAAGCAGGAGAGGCGAAGTGCCCTATGGCTTCAAGTGGCTTCTTGTCTGCAGCTGAGGTGTCTGCAGCAGTCCCCCCACTTTGTGGTTCAGTGACCGGGAAGAGCATGGAGCTGGGGAATGAAGCCATTGCAGAGGCATTGCTCAAGGAGGCCACTCTGGTCTTAACAAGATCTGATGCCTACAGCAGCATTGGAGACCTCATGCAATCAATGCATAGGAGAATCACAGAAACTGTTTCAAAGCCTCAGACCTTGTGCTCAGAAAATGTCCTTGGGAATGAACTGGCACAGACCCTGTCTAATGTTATCCTGAAGCATTCCATTGATGAAGTTCACCAGAAGAATAAAATAATCGACCCCAGCAATGGCAGGCACTCATCTGAAACCCTGGACGCCTTAATGGAAAGTACAAATCAGCTGCTCTTCAATGTGATATGCGTCACTTTCAAGAAGATGAGCCGCCTTGTACAGCTTGGTGAATGTCCCACCATCCTTTCTAAGGAGACCGTCAGAGGGAGGGAAACCGAACTAGACTCTCAGCCAACTGATCAGGCCACTTGTCAAGCATGGACAAAGGCCACTGACTACGCCAGCAGCCATCCACTTAGCAACCTGCAGAGCACCAGTCTTGTTATCAATGATCTTGTAGATGATGAGCGTCCAAAGCAAGAAAGCAAGAGCCCAGAGAAGCCAGGCCTCTTCCAGAACCCCACACTGCAACCTGAATTGTCCTGTATTCCCAGAGAGTCTGTTAAAACATCCCCCAAGGAGATATATCTGAAGGGAGTGGTGGAAGAGGATACAAAAATCCCTCATCAACAATCCAGTCACAATGAGAATGAATGCAGAGCCCCTTCAGAGGGAGAAATGACACCGAGCGTCAGCAAGTACATCAGTTCCCAGGACGTTGAGGACAGCATCAATCCAAATGCTCCAGAAAAGTACAGTTGTGCCTCACCTCTAAACAATGAAGTTCAAGGTAACCTGTCTTTGTTAGGGAACGATTTGCTGCTTCCTGCTCAATCCCTGCTACCGGCAAAACACCCAGACATATACTGCATTGCAGACTTTGCAGAAGAATTAGCAGAGACCATTGTTTCCATGGCAACTGAAATAGCAGCGATTTGCCTTGACAACTCCAATGGAAAACAACCCTGGTTCTGTGCATGGAAAAGAGGGAATGAGTTTCTGGTTACCCCCAACGTATCCTGCCGATCCTTGAAGAGGAAGAAAGAGAGCCAGGCCGGTGGGGCCACTGTGAGGAAACACAAGCCACCACGACTCAGCGAGATCAAGAGGAAAACAGATGAGTACCCGGAACTTAAAGAGAAGCTGATGAACAGGGTTGTGGACGAGTCGATGAACCTTGAGGACATCCCAGATTCTGTAAACACTTTTGCAGACGAAGTGGCAGCCAAGATCGTGAACCTCACAGAGTTCTGTATGGTGGACGGTGTCTGGCAAGCCCAGAGCTATCCTCGGAGTCGGTTACTCAGTGGAGACAGGTGGAACCGGCTGAAGGCCTCCAGCTGTGAGAGCATTCCAGAGGAGGACTCTAACGCCGGGGCGTATGTGAATAGCCTGGGTTTAATGAGTACCCTAAGCCAGCCAGTTAGCAGGGCCAGCTCCGTCTCCAAGCAGTCGAGCTGTGAGAGCATCACCGATGAGTTTTCCAGGTTCATGGTGAACCAGATGGAAAATGAAGGAAGAGGGTTTGAGTTACTGCTGGATTACTACGCAGGCAAGAATGCCAGCAGTATTCTGAACTCAGCTATGCAACAGGCCTGCCGGAAAAATGACCACCTCAGTGCGAGGCCAAGCTGTCCCTCAAAGCAGTCCAGCACCGAGAGCATCACCGAGGAGTTCTATAGGTACATGTTGAGGGACATTGAACGAGAGAACAAAGACGGTGCCTCCTCCGGACGAAGCAGCCAGGACTGGACGACTGGCTTGCTGTCGCCTTCTCTGCGATCCCTGGTGTGTTACAGACAGTCATCCATGCCCAACAGCAGATCCCTGGGCGCCAGGCTGATGGTGAACGTGCCCATCAAAGCCAACTCCTTAGATGGCTTTGCTCAAAACAGCCAGCAAGATTTCCTCAGCGTACAGCAGGGGAATAGCTCTTCCTCATCGGGTCTCTGCAAATCTGACTCTTGCTTGTATCGGAGAGGTGGGGCCGACCAGATCACAGACATGTTAATTCACGAGACGTGGGCAAACTCAATCGAAGCCCTCATGCGGAAGAACAAAATTATAGTGGACGACGCCCGGGCAGCTGATGCTGAGCCTGCTTCCGGTGACTCTTCCTTGCAGGTGGAGAAGTGTGCAAGCAGATTGGCTTCGAGCAGAGTGCAAAGTGGGCCAGCTCTGCTTGTTCAGGAACCTGTTGATTGCCCGAGGAAAAACTCCATTACTGAAAGCAAACATCCCCCACTGTCGTCTCCAAGCAAAGCTGCGCCTCTTGCAAATCACAACAGTTTAGATTCTAGAAAGGAAACTTCCTCGTGCCAGGATGCTGTCCTTCTAAGCCACACCAGGCGATCACTTTGCTCAAGGGAAGTGCCTTTAATTCAGATTGAAATAGATCAGAGAGAAGAATGTGTTGGAGAACCTGAACACGTCCTTTCCAAACGCAGCCCCCTAGAGGAAGCAGAAGAGTGTTTGAAAGAAGAAAAGGTCCCACATGTGGCGAGGGGTGGAGACACTACTGTGAATTCCTGCCAAAACCCTAGGTGAGTCAATGACCTCTTAGACGAGGTAGGGTGCATGGGACTGGAGTTTGCATCTTAATTAGTATTTATTCTAAATCTTAGGGGCTTACTGACACAAGAACTGAATTTCTGAGATAGTAATTGACCTCCCTGGGTTACTATGCACTTATAATAGAAAGATGGAAGGTTTTTTAAATAATCTCTAAAACAAATTTGATTTATATATATAACAGAAGAAATGAGGTATCATTCTCCCCATTACAATTAATCTCCCATAGAATGCTACCTTCTGAAATTAATTCATGGCAGTTTTCAAGCAAAATAAGAAAATTCCATCAACTTGTCCATTTAAAAACAGTTAAATGTAAATAAATTTTAATATTGGAATCTGACATTAAATATTTTGGTATCATTTTTCTCCAGGGTCTCTTAAGTTTTTCTTTTTTGTCTTATTCTAAAGGTCTTTGCAAGGACACCATGTCCCAGAGTGCTGGCCCTTTAGATGCATGGTATACCATGGTAGCATAAGTGCAAAACAACATCATCAGCCTTAGAAATTTGAGAGCTGAATCTTTTTCCAATACATAAGGACTAAGTATTGAATATATTTTTCTTTGTGGAGCAATATAAAGAATTGTTATGAAACATGATCTCCACTAAATAACCTTGAAACCATCACTCTAAGCAATTTTGCTGATCTCTGCCTCAGTTTACTCACCTGTTGGGGGGAATAATAGTAATAATTACATCATAAGAAGATTCTTAAGGTTTAAATAAAGAAATGTACACAAGCCCTTACCTCAGTGCCTAGGCCATTATAAACACTCAATAAATGTTTACTTCATGGTTGTTGTTGTTTGGGGTTAAGGTATATGGTTGCCTTTATTCCAGGAGATCTTTTTCCCAAGAGAAACCTGTTATGAACGGCGTGAGAATTTTATTAAAACTACAGAATTCTCAGGATTTGCAAAAGGGGAAATTAGTTATATTTAGATCACATTTTCTAAGCTCAGAGTTGTTATCAGGGGATTTGACATGTCAAAATAGCTAAACATGGAACTCAATTCCCTGTGAAAGACTTCCTACCCTCTTATACACAAGAGAGAGGGAAATGATACAGGCACTCTTGATTGTTTGGAAGTGGGAAGGTGTCACGTCCTGAAGATATTTTTAGGCTATTCTCTGAGGGACATTTTCATAATTCTTACTAAAAACTTCATAAAATCTCAACATGATGAAATAAAAATCACATTCTTACTTTTTTACTTTCTTGTTATTTGAAACAGAATTCAGAATTCATCATGGCAGGCCCAAATAAAAATACCTATTGTATTTTAGGCTCGCACATTTGTCCAGGTACCAAATTATATCAATTATAAAGAGCTTAAGGGTGATTTAGGATAACCCAGTTCTTGATTTGGGGGAAAATATTATCCTACTGGTGAGCAGCGATGTGTTCTTAACTCAGCCACCTTCTCTGAGATTTTTGAAAAGCAATTACCTAACTTTTTGGTAATTTGAGACCACAAGGTAATAAACACCAAACTGAGAATTTTGAGCATTCACATGTTGCACTCACAGACCTAACATAAATTTTTTAGAAATATATTTTATGTCGTGTATTCATTTATATTTGCTTCAAGAAAAATAATTATTCATCCAACAAATATTTGCATGCTCACCTGTGATACACACTGCCCTTGGGGCTGCAAGCACAGAAGAAAATAGAGATTTAGTGTCTGTTTCCATGGCTCCTGCACACCAGTGCGAGAGACAGACAAGATGCATGGAAAAACCCTTTGGAAAAAGTGTGTGATGTAGAGTGTGATGAGAGGAGAATAAAAAGAGGAATGTGGTAGAGAGTTACCTTTTGGGGGAAGTGGCCACTTAAGACAGGATGTTGGCATTTGAGACGAGACCTAAAGGAAGAGACAAAGGGTGCCAACGAAATGAAGAATTGAACTGAAGGACTTGTATCTCTAGCATTGTGGTGTTCTAGCTAGAAACTAGTCCACCCACCAGAAAAAGGACATGGTAAGAAAACATATCTTTCTGAGCAGAGCTCAGAGTAGAAGAGAAATTCCCCTGAGCATTTATAAACACAGCTTGCCTTAATGCATGTTTGGGGTTCTAATTTGCACCATCTGTGTGATATAGGAAACCACAAACTGGTAAATTACCTTAAAGCAATCTTAGGTTAACAACACTGTGAGACCTTGGCAGAGGCAAAAATAAATCTCTTGATATTTAATCCCAAGTCTCAAAGGATTTCGATAGATAATGCCTATCAAATATAGGCTCAGAACTTCAAATTTCAAGATACACAGGAATCAAGGCACTATAAGAAAGACTCACAAATATCAAAGTAGAATTATCGCTAGCAAAGATTGCAGACGTGGGGATGCTCAGATACAGAATATAACATATTTTAAATATTTGAAAAGTTAAGGTATACAAAACAGGAGTGGGAAAAAACTGCAATCAAAATAGAATGAGGTAGAGTTGGGCTTCCCTGGTGGCGCAGTGGTTGAGAGTCCGCCTCCCGATGCAGGGGACACGGGTTCGTGCCCCGGTCCGGGAAGATCCCACATGCCGCGGAGCGGCTGGGCCCGTGAGCCATGGCTGCTGAGCCTGCGCGTCCGGAGCCTGTGCTCCACAACGGGAGAGGCCACAACAGTGAGAGGCCCGTGTATCGCCAAAAAAAAAAAAAAAAAAAAAATAGAATGAGGTAGAGTTAAAAGTCAGTTAATTACTACAAGAGATAAGTATAATCATTGAAATTAAATATTGCTAGATATGAACATAATTATTTAACATTAGATTATTGGAATCAAAACTTTAATGGCATATCTGCAGAGAAAACTATAACAAAAGATAAATGTGAAAGGACTACTCTTTCCACCCATGATGGAGTAATTGAAGCTGAACTTGTTCTCCCTCTGTAAATAACTAGAAAAGTGGACAAAATATATGAAACAACTGTTGTCAGACATTTCACAACAAGCAGCATTCTGAGATAAGGAAAACAAACATGGTGAGCTTTAAAAATAGTCCAACTTTCTGCCTGGATTCCCTTTTTTTTTTTTTTTTTTTTTTTTTGCGGTACGCGGGCCTCTCACGGTTGTGGCCTCTCCCGTTGCGGAGCACAGGCTCCGGACGCGCAGGCTCAGTGGCCATGGCTCACGGGCCCAGCCGCTCCGCGGCATGTGGGATTTTCCCGGATCCCGGCACGAACCCGCGTCCCCTGCATCGGCAGGCGGACTCTCAACCACTGCGCCACCAGGGAAGCCCCTGGATTCCCTTTTCAGACAGAAGTACAAAGAGGACAAATCTGAGCAGAACTCAGTGGTCACTCAGCTGAAGATTGAGAGATTGGAGGGCGCTATCAGAGAAAGAACTCCAGAAGTCTGTAGAGGGCTCCCCTCGAGTCTGTTACTGAACCCTAAGCCATGCATGTATAGGTGAAACCCCATGAAGCTAGAAAGCTGTAAGCTAACAATGCCACAGGCTCACACAGGA
Organism: Grampus griseus; assembly: GCF_964374135.1. Taxonomy (NCBI): domain Eukaryota; kingdom Metazoa; phylum Chordata; class Mammalia; order Artiodactyla; family Delphinidae; genus Grampus; species Grampus griseus. Next base: position 10,837,609 of record NC_139001.1, read on the forward strand.
CTAGGAAAAGTTTAGTTCCAACCAGCCACAGTGGAGAAACCATGTTAAACATATGCAGGATTTAGCAGAGACCCTGAAAGAAATCATACCGTAGAATTAGGGCTAAACTATCCCTGAAAAATAAAAACTGATCTAAGCTTGCCCTAACAAAACTTGAAGAGAAACATTGAAAAATCAGGCTGAACTGAAGCTAATTTAACCTAGAATGAGTCCAATAGTCTTTAAAGAAAGACAACAAAATTCAGCACTCAACAATATAAATTTTCAGCTTAACGTCCAATTAAGCTGAAAGATTTTACACATTCAAAGAAGCAGAAAAATGTCACCCATAACTGAGACAATAATTATTCAATATAAATATACCTAGAAATTACAGAGATGATGAAATTAACCAACAAAGACTTTAAATAACTATTATAAATATGCTTCAAAATTTAAAGTACACGTGATTATGAAAGTTGATGAAAATGATAAACTTATAAATCAGGAAGTACAGTGAACTCTAAGCAGAACAGACAAAAAGAAAACCACATCAGTGTACATCACAATCAAACTATTAAAAACCAGTGATAAAGGAATAGTCTTAAAAGCAGCCTAAGGAAGAAGAAACCTTACATACTGGAGAACAAAAATAAAAGTTGCAGCTTTCTACCGCAAAAAATATAAACTAAAAGACAAACAATGACATCTTTACTGTGCTGAAGGAAAAATAAAACTCCCAACCTAGTGCTTTTTACCTAGTAAAAAATAAAGGTTATTCATGAATAGGAAGACTCAATATTGTCAAATGCCAATTCTTTCTAATCTGATCTATAGATTCAATGCAGTCCCATTCAAAATCCCAGCAACTTATTTTGTGGATGTTGATAAAATGATTCTAAAGTTTATGCAGAGAGGCAGAAGATCCAGCATAACCAGAATATTAAAGGAGAAAGACAAAATCAGGCTGACACTACCTGACATCAAGACTTACTACAAAGCTTACAGTAATCAAGACTGTGATACTGGTAAAAGGGTAAATAAATAGGTCAGTGGAACAGAATACAGAGCTCAGAGATAGACCCACACAAATATAGCCAACTGATCTTTGGTAAAAGATCAAAGGCAATACAACAGAAAATAGATAATTTTTTCAACAAACAGTGCTGGAACAACTGGACATCCACACGCAAAGAATGAATCTAGACACAACTCTAACACCATTAGCAAAAATTAACTCAAAATAGATCATAGACCTACATGTAAAAGGCAAAACTATACAACTCCTAGAAAAGAACGTAAGAGAAAATTTAGGTTACCCTGCTTTTGGCAATGACTTTTTAGATACAACACCAAAGATATGACCTATAGAAATAATTGATAAACTGGACTTCATTAAAATTAGAAACTTCTTGTCGGTGAAAGACACTGTCAAGGAGACCAGAAGACAAGCTGTGGACTGGGAGAAAATGTTCCCCAAGACCATCTCTGACAAAGGACTGTCATCCAAAATTTACAGTGGCAAAAGACTTGAACAGAATCCCCATCAAAGAAGATATACAGATGGCAAATAAGCATATGAAAAGATGCTCAATATCATATGTCATTATGCAATTGCAAATTAAAACAAAAATAAGATACAACTACACATCTATGAGAATGGCCAAAATCCAAAACGCTGACAGCACAAAATGCTGGTGAGTATGTGAAGTAACAGGGACTCACAGTCATTGCTGGTGGGAATGCAAAAATGGTACCGCTACTGTGGATTACAGCCTGGCTGTTTCTTACAAAAATAAACATACTCTTACTATATGATCCAGCAATCATGATTCTTGGTATTTACCCAAATGAGTTGAAAACATATGCCCACACAAAACACCTGCACACAAGATTTCATAGCAGGTTTATTCATAATTGCCAAAACTTGGGAACAACCAAGACCTCCTTGAGTAGTTCAATAGATGAATAAGCTCTGGAACATCCAGACAGTGGAATGTTATCCAGCACTAAAAATAAATAAGCTATTAAGCCATGAAAAGACATAGGGGAAACTTAAATACACATTATTAAGTGAAAGAATCCAATCTGAAAAAGCTACATACTATATGATTCCAACTATATGACGTTCTGGGAAAAGGCAAAACTGTGGAGCCAGTGAAAAGATCAGTGGCTGCAAGGGGTTTAGGAGGGAGGAAAGGATGAATAGGTAGAGCACAGAGGATTTTTAAGGCAGTGAATCTATTCTGTATGATACTATAATGGTGGATACGTGTCATTATACATTTGTCCAAATCCATAAAATGTACAACACCAAAGTGAACCCTAATGTAAATGGTGGACTTCGGGTGAAAATGGTGCATTGATTTCGGTTTATGAGTTGTGACAAATGCACCTGGTACAGGATGTTGATAGTGGGGGAGGCTATTATGTACACGTGTGGGCAGGGGACATGGAAACTCTCTGTTCTTTCCGCTTAACTTTACTGTTAACCTAAAACTGCTTGAAAAAAAATAAAGCCTATTTTAAAAAATAAAGCTAACTAGTAATTTTTATACAACAGAATTTTAGAGAATATGCCAATAGGAGATTTGCACAATAAGAAGTGTTAGCGGAAGTTCTTAGGCTGAAGGAAAATAATGCTGATTGGAACTTGGATGTACACAAAGAAACAAAGAATCCCACAAATACTAAATACAAAATATTTTGTTAATTTTAAAATTTCTTTAAGAGAGAATTATTTAAAACAAAAAATATTGCTTTATGACATGTGGGACTGAAATACATGTCAATTATGGCACAAATGATAGGAAGAGGAAATGGAAGTGTAAAAGTCTTCCTGTCTAAGTGAATTTGTATAATGTAATCTGAAAATTGACTGTAACAAATTGATGATGCATACTGTAAACCCTGAGATAACTACTAAAAAAGTAAAACAAAAAGCCAATAAGTCAATACTGGAGATAAAATGGAATGGTAGAAATTACTTAGTTAATCCAGAGAAATGCAGGAAAAGAGGGAAAAGTAACAAAGAATAAATGGGACCAATAGATAATAATTTAAACCCAGGCATATTGATAATTACATTAATTTTTTAATGATCAAAACACTCCAATAAGAAGCAGAGATTGTCAGACTGAATAAAAAGGCAAAACCCTACCATAAACCATCTATAAGAAATGTGTTTCCAATATAAAATAAGCGATAGGTTAAAACTAAATGAATGGAAAAAGAAATATCATAAGAATGATGGAGTAGCTATATTAATATCAGATAGAATCAACTTCAGGATAAGGAATTTTGTCAGGGGAATTTTATCAGGAGTAAAGAGGGATATTTTATAATGATAGAGGGGCCAATTCATCACGAACACATGGAAAATGTATATATGTAATCACCTAAATAATAGAACTCCAAACTACATGAAACAAAATCTGATCGAGCTGGAAGGAGAAATAGACAAATCCACAGTTACAGTTGGAAATTTCACACTCTTCTCTCAGTAACTGATAGAATAGTAGACAGAAAGTCAATAAGGATATACTACAAGACTTGAGTAACATTCTCAATCAACTTGACCTAATTAACATGTATTAAGGATGCCACCAAATGGCAAAATATACATTTTTTTCAAGTACACTTGAAACATTCACCAAGATGGACCATTAGGCCATAAAACAAGTCTTAATAAATTTAAAAAGAATTTTAAAAAAATTTAAAAAGAATTAAACTCATATAGAATATGTTGTCTGACCACATGGAATTAAAATAAAAATCAGTAACAAAAAGATGCCTGGGAAATCCACACCCCAAAAAATTTTGAAAATATTTCTAAATTATAAGTTGGTCAAAGAATGTCACAAGGGAAATTAAATTTTTAATTGAATGAAAAGGAAAACATACCATATAAAAACGTATGTATACAGCTAAAGTGCTTAGGAAAGAAATTTTTCTTTATTTTTTATTACTTTTTTATTTGTTTAACATCTTTATTGGTGTAGCATTGCTTTACAATGGGTGTGTTAGTTTCTGCTGTACAACAAAGTGAATCAGCTATATGTACACATATATCCCCATATCCCCTCGCTCTTGCATCTCCCTCCCACCCTCCTTCTAGGTGGTCACAAAGCACTGAGCTGATCTCCCTGTGCTATGTGGCTGCTTCCCACTAGCTATCTATTTTACATTTGGTAGTATACATAAGCCTATGCCACTCTCTCACTTTGTCCCAGCTTACCCTCCCCCCTCCCCGTGTCCTTAAGTCCATTTTCTATGTCTGTGTCTTTATTCCTGTCCTGTCTCTACATTCTTCAGAACTTTTTTTTTTTAGATTCCATATATATGTGTTAGCATACGGTATTTGTTTTTCTATTTCTGACTTACTTCACTCTGTATGACAGACTCTAGGTCCATCCACCTCACTACAAATAACTCAATTTCATTGATTTTTATGGCTGAATAATATTCCACTCTATATATGTGCCACATCTTCTTTATCCATTCATCTGTTGATGGACAGATGCTTCCACGTCCTGGCTATTGTAAATAGTGCTGCAATGAACATTGTGCTACGTGACTCTCTTTGAATTATGGTTTTCTCAGGGTATATGCCCAGTAGTGGGATTGCTGGGTCATATGGTAGTTCTATTTGTAGTTTTTTAAGGAACTTCCAAACTGTTCTCCATAATGGCTGTATCGATTTACATTCCCACCAACAGTGTTTGAGGGTTCCATTTTCTCCACACCCTCTCCAGCATTTATTGTTTGTTGATTTTTTGATGACGGCCATTCTGACTGGTGTGAGGTGACACCTCACTGTAGTTTTGATTTGCATTTCTCTGATGATTAGTGATGTTGAGCATTCCTTCATGTGCATGTTTGCAATCTTATATCTTCTTTGGAGAAATGTCTATTTAGTTCTTCTGCCCATTTTTGGATTAGGTTGTTTGTATTTTTGATATTGAGCTGCATGAGCTGCTTGTAAATTCTGATTACTCCTTTGTCAGTTGCTTCATTTGCAAGTATTTTCTCCCATTCTGAGGGTTGTCGTTTTGTCTTGTTTATGGTTTCCTTTGCTGTGCAAAAGCTTTTAAGTTTCATCAGGTCCATTTGTTTATTTTTATTTTTATTTCCATTGTTCTAGGAGGTGGGTCAAAAGGATCTTGCTGTGATTTATGTCATAGAGTGTTCTGCCTATGTTTTCCTCTAAGAGTTTGATAGTGTCTGGCCTTACATTAAGTCTTTAATCCATTTTGAGTTTATCTTTGTTTATGGTGTTAGGGAGTGTTCTGATTTCATTCTTTTACAGTTTTCCCATCACCACTTATTGAAGAGGTTATCTTTTCTCCATTGTATATTCTTGCCTCCTTTATCAAAGATAAGGTGACCATATGTGCGTGGGTTTATCTCTGGGCATTCTATCCTGTTCCATTGACCTATACTTCTGTTTTTGTGGCAGCACTCTACTGTGTTGATTACTGCAGCTTTGTAGTATAGTTGAAGTCAGGGAGTCTGATTCCTCCAGCTCCATTTTTCTTTCTCAAGATTGCTTTGGCTATTTGGGGTCTTTTGTGTTTCCATACAAATTGTGAAATTTTTGTTCTAGTTCTGTGAAAAATGCCATTGGTAGTTTGATAAGGATTGTATTGAATCTGTTGATTGCTTTGGGTAGTATAGTCATTTTCACAATGTTGATTCTTCCAATCCAAGAACATGGTATATCTCTCCATCTGTTTGCACCATCTTTAATTTCTTTCATCAGTGTCTGTAGTTTTCTGCATACAGGTCTTCTGGATCCTTAGGTAGGTTTTTTTCCTAGGTATTTTATTCTTTTTGTTACAATGGTAAATGGGAGTGTTTCCTTAATTTGTCTTTCAGATTTTTCATCATTAGTGTATAGGAATGCAAGAGATTTCTGTGCATTAAGTTTGTATCCTGCTACTTTAACAAGTTCATTGATTGGCTCTACTAGTTTTCTGGTAGCATCTTTAGGATTCTCTATGTATAGCATCATGTCATCTGCAAATAGGGACAGCTTTACTTCTTCTTTTCTGATTTGGATTCCTTTTATTTCTTTTTCTTCTCTAATTGCTGTGGCTAAAACTTCCAAAACTATGTTGAATAATAGTGGTGAGAGTGGACAACCTTGTCTTGTTCCTGATCTTAGTGGAAATGTTTTCAGTTTTTCACCATTGAGAACAATGTTGGCTGTGGGTTTTTCATATATGGCATTTATTTTGTTGAGGTAGGTTCCCTCTATGCCTGCTTTCTGCAGGGTTTTTTATCATAATCGGTGTTGAATTTTGTCGAAAGCTTTTTCTGCATCTATTGAGATGATCATATGGTTTTTCTCCTTCAATTTGTTAATATGGTTTATCACATTGATTGATTTTCGTATATTGAAGAATCCTTGTATTCCTGTGATAAAACCCACTTGATCATGGTGTATGATCCTTTTAATGTGCTGTTGGATTCTGTTTGCTAGGATTTTGGTGAGGATTTTTGCGTCTATGTTCATCAGTGATATTGGCCTGTAGTTTGTGACATCTTTGTCTGGTTTTGGATTCAGGGTGATGGTGGCCTCATAGAATGAGTTTGGGAGTGTTCCTTCCTCTGCTACATTTTGGAAGAATTTGAGAAGGTTAGGTGTTAGCTCTTCTCTAAATGTTTGATAGAATTCGCCTGTGAAGCCATCTGGTCCTGGGCTTTTGTTTGTTGGAAGATTTTTAATCACAGTCTCAAATTCAGTGCTTGTGAGTGGTCTGTTTTTATTTTCTGTTTCCTTTCTGGTTCAGTCTGGGAAAAATGAACAAACCTATAAATTTCCCTCAAAAGAAAATGGAAACTAGTGTTTTAGATATAATCACTATTCATTCTGAATCCCTAGTTATGTGACATGGGATATGAGATTTACTGTAAATAGAGTGGGAAATTGAGATAAAATAAAATATGCTGACAGATTCATTTTTAAGCTGGATGTTTAATGTCAATCATTGAGATTTAACTTCTGATTTAGTAAGGAATATCCTATAATGAATTTTTTAATAACATAAGGTCCTAATTCAGTAAGGAATTAGTCCAGGAAATTATTTTTTAACCAAGTAAACAAATGGTTTAGGAGCCCTCCCCTTTGTGCTGAGTATTTGCCTCATTTCCACTTTGGGGAATATGTATATTGTTTCTATTTGTCATCAGTGAATTAACTTATCTTTCATTTGAATTTAGTTAAATTCAGTGAATATTCCTTTGGCTACATCCATTCTTCCCCTTTCTATCTGCTCAATTTAGAAAAATCTCAACATTTTTGAAAGAAAAATCAAGCTTATTAAGGATCTCTTTTCACCAAATGTTAGCAACAGATCACACTAGAAACAGCCACACCTCAAAACGGCACCTGTACAGATACTTTGAGAAGGAATCTTAGGGACAATATTTGGTGTGCTATTACCTATGTAATTCATTCATATATCAAGGGGATATTTAATCACACCAAAAACATTATACATTTGAAACTCTACACTCTATACTAGAACTCATTTTAGCAAATACTGTAAAAAGTACAACCATTTTTGGAGAAAGGATAACAGCACTAATTCTAAGATTGAGGAAAATTATGTAGATCTTTCTGTAACCGATCAAATGTTTTGCATAAAAGTGATCAAGTGTCTTAAGTTGTATTTCCTGAGAACAGACCTTGAGAAGGAGAGTTCAGGCAAATATATATAATTTGTTAAGGAGTGCTCGCCAGAGAAAAGTGTACATACATGGGTAAGAAGGAAGGAAAGACAAGAGTGGACAGAGGGAGATGGTCCCCCCCAAATATGTTTGCACCTGAGGGCACAGCGCATCCTATAGGAAACCCTGAAGCTGGGATGGTCTGTCATGTTTAGTGCAAATTGAGGCAAGGGTGGACTTTTATATCTCTGTGTCAGCTGGTCATTGGGGTGCTCAGTGGGATAGGGTATAACCCTGGCAAGGCGATTCCCAATCTGAGGACAGCTCTCAGTGTGGACTGGTAGCTGCCATTACTCTCTACAGCCAGTGCACAAGGGCCAAGAAAAGCATTCCAGTCTCCACTCACCGAGTTACCATATTTTTCATTGTCAACTGAGAAATACACTCTTGCTTTTTGTTTGCAAACATTAATGTCCTTCTCTTTATGCTATTAGTCTTTGATGAGCCTGTGGAGAAAAGTCTCCATGAATCTGTTCACATTTCTGTACATTTGGCTTTCTGAGCAAAGAGCACTGGCACCTGGACTGAAGGTTGATCAAATACTAACCCTGAAGATAGAGGCTTCTAAAGAGATACAGTGATCCATTTCCCTGGAGTTGTTTAATTACATTCCAGGGTAGTGCCATCTCCTCCTCTCCACAGAAAAGATTTGAATGTGTTTCTAATCTAGAGCAAAGTGCTCTCTCCTCCATCATGTCTCTCTCTCTCCCTGGAGAAAAAGAGAGGCAGATGTGTCCAGGCATGATAATTTTGAGGTTCCTCTCCTGTGGTGCAAACCTCACTACAGGTGCAGTATGCAGTAGGGAATTGGGGCACAGAGAATGAATGCCAGCTGCTCTGTGAGAAAAGAAGTGGTCTGATCTCTAATCCAGAGCACTTGTGTGTGTGTGTCACTGTGCCAGGCAAACAAATGGAAAGTCAAGCTTATTAAAAACTTGCTTTCACCAAGTGTTAGCAGTAGAGTGTGACAGAAACTGCCACACCTCAATACCGTAGTTATTCAGAATGCCGTTAGCGTGTAAGAAAGATCTTTCTCATATCTTTCCACATAAGACTTAACAGGTAGGGCTATCTAAATTTGAATATGGTTGTACTTATGAAGCTAGGCAATTTTAACAATAACATATTCATCTAAAAAATATTTAATGTGTTCACAGCTCTACTCCAAATACATAAAAAAGTAAAAAAGCTCTTAATAATGTATGGTATATACACTAGACTGCAAACTAGGGAGCATTAAGTGCTACCAAAAAGAAAGAAAGACAGACTAATTGCTTTGATCATTCAAGAGAGAGATGGCCCTAGTGAGAGAGATTAAGGACGACTTCAGGGAGGTGAGAGCATCTTGGCTAAGGAATGGTAAGAAACAAGGATCAGGAAAGAATGTTATTAGACATATGATTCTTAATGAATTATATAATTTACTAATAAAGAATAATATATACTTACATACCAAGCACTAAGATAAATGCATTAAATGATTCTATTTTCTAGCTTATTTCTTCCAAAAACCATTATGAGGTTAGTATTCTTATTTTTCTTGGAAAGTTTTATTAACTTGTCCAAGTTGAATAGACGACATGTGGTAGAAGTGGAAGCTACAGCACTGGACTGCAGGAACAGTGCTCAAAGCACCCTGGTCTCCAGCATTTGGTCAGAGGAAGCAACGGGACAAAGGTCAAGAGGCAGGAAATGTATGGCACATTTGAGGAGAAGCAGAGAGTCTGCTTTTACTCAGTAATGAACTAGAGTCAGACAGATAAAACTGGATAGGCAAGGCAAGACCGTGAAGGAAAGAGTTTAGCTTTAGGAAGCTCTTGAAGGTTTTTGACAAGAAAGGCCAAAGATATGCCTTGAGAACGTTAATTAACATTAACCTGGCATGTGTGTGAAGAAGGTTTTGAAAGAGGAAGAATAGTCATGGCTGAACTGTTAGGATGCTGACACAATATAGTCCAGGCAAGAAGTCAAGGTTCAGTGCCCAGGAGTCTCAAAACTTGAGATCCGATGTCTGGTACCAACTCTTGTTGTAACTTCAAGTAAATCATTCCACCTCACTGGGCTTTGGCATCCTAATCTACAGGAAATCTGTGAGGTTCCTTCCAAATCTAAATTCTAGAAATTTAGAAAGACATCAATTAACATAACTACCTGAGCACAGAGACAGAGATAAGTATGTGAGAGAAACTTTAGAGATGGGACTGAAAACATAGCAAATGATTGAATGTAAAGGTCAAGGAGAAATCAGAAGTTTTCTGCAAGATTTTAAGCCCGGACACTCAGAAAAGTCAATGAAATAAGAAATACAGGAAGAGGATGGGAGGGCAATTAGAATTTGTTTTATATAGGTCGATTCTGAGATGTTAGTGAGACAGATTGGAGATGTTCCGAAGACCAACTGAGGAAAAGAGCCCCAGAATCAGGAAGAGGGGCCCTGCCTGGAGCTCAGATTTGGAAGCTATTTTCACAGGCAATAGATGAGACTGCATAGGGACAGACTGGAAAGGAGGGCAGTGAATCAATCAGAGCTGGCTATACTATGTTTAAAGGACAAAGAGAGAACCAGGTTCCAGGCATGGAGTGTCCAGAAAGGCAAAAATTCATAGGAAGCCAACGAGGAAAGGTTTCAAAGAAAAAAGCTTGTCAGATCAAAGGTTAAATGCTTGATATAAAAAGGTGCTCATCCAGAAAAGTGATGCTGACATAAATCAGAGGTTTCAGAGGGAGAGGATGGGGTTAAAAAAAAAAGGCGGCTGCAAGTACAAAATACGTATAGAGGCATTTACAGGCAAAATGGTTTTGTAAACCACTAGAACTGGGCTGGGTGTTGTTCTCCCAACATCGTCCATATGGAACTTGCATTAGAATCACCTGGGGTGGTTGTTTAAAATGCAGGTTTCTGGGCCTTCCTGCAGAACCCCTGAATCGTAATCTCAGGGGAAGGATGCTCTGGGTATATTTATTTTAAACACCACTGCCCTTCAATAATTCTTATGTATGCAGGCCAGGTTGCTTCAACATGTTTTTTAAATGAATGGAGGGAGTCAGTAGAAAGAGATCAAATGAAGAAATAAGAAAGCTGATAGAGAGTAATCCTGAAAAGGCAAAGTGGGACCTAGGGCATCGGCAGAGGATTAGCCTAAAAGAAAGTTTCCATCTATGTCCTAGGACATCCTGCTGACTATGGCAGAGATCCATGCTCAACAGAGCATGCAGTGAGGTTCCCCTGAAAAGGTCAGTCTTGTGCCTGCACTCTTAGTAATATCTTACCCTCTACAGTGACAGCCCTGATGCCAGAGATGTACCAGAGGCTGAAGTCTCAACAGAAGGCAGAGCCCCCGATGAGTTCTCCAACCCCCCCGGCAGCAGTGGAGAGAGCACGGACAGCTGGTCCCAGCTCGCCAATGAGGAAGAAAACCCAGATGACACCAGCAGCTTCCTGCAGCTCAGTGAGCGATCCATGAGGTACCTGCTCTTTAAATGACTTACCAGGGAAACAGGTCTCAACACAGATTCCAGAAATGCATTTTAAGCATTCTCTGCAAAGGGTCCCTAATAGCACAAAAAGAAAAGACTGCCCGTCATAATTTGTGCTGAGAGCTATCTTAATATCCAGTTATGGTTTCAACTAGCTTGGCCAAGGTTGAGAGTCATCTGTGTTCCCTTCTCTGCAAGCTCCAGCTAGTGCATTCAATGATGACAACTGTGAGTTTTTAAAGAAGAGCTGCTATTACACCTGGTGTGTTTGATACTTTCTTTCTGGTTCATTTGTATTTCAGATGCAAGACAGGCTGGGTTTACATGAGGCGTTTCCATACTGTGTTGTGTTGTTTGGCCTGACTGTTCCTCCCCTTTCTCTGCCTGCCCTCTGTATTGTTGCTCTAGAAAAGCTAGAGAGGTGCTAAAGAGAGATCAGATTTGGGAGGACCTGAGCCAATCAGGAGACATAAACTAAAAACTAGTCCTTTGTGAGGTGAGAATGAAAAGAATCTTCATGTTTCTACCCAAAATCTTATTTGATACTGGGCCAACAAGTCCACAGACTTTCCAGAAAGGCCAGTTGGAAAGTGGGCTTCCGATGCATCTGGCTGTATGGCTCCTTGAAAATTTTACTTCTGACAGTTCAGTCTGTTTAGACTTAGGAAAATTTCACAATGTTAAGCGATTTATCTAAAATTTCAAAAAACTGGTGGGAAATGTTATCCTATAGAGATAGAAAGCAAAGAGAATTTGAATCTCTGGACTTAGCATAAGTTTATACAGTTAATTACCTCCAGAGCAATGTTTGAGTCATCAGATTTCAATCAGTGAAGACATTCAGTACCCCACACGAAAACCAAGAACGGAATTTGAAATGAGGGGATTTAGTTGCTTATTCATGGAACTCCTGACGGAAGACTGTCCCATTACACGATACCCCAGCACTCACTCTTTGAAAACCTTACTTGAAGAGACGTCATTGGAAAATAGAGAAGGTATGAGGAAATATAGTGAGTTTGGTGAAATTGGATGCATTCCATTTTACAAGAACCTAAAAATGGGCTTAACTATTCTGTGTTTCAGTAAACAAATTCCAGGCTAGTAACTAGACCATATGTTGATTGTGCATCCTACAAAAATGTTGCAATATGTGATCCCTCCTTCTCTACAACACACAAAGCATCAGGTGTTGCTACTTCTCAAAGATTTTAAGATAGAGTTATAAAACTCTGGCATTGCCCAACTTTGTACTTGTAAATTCTGTAGTCCCTCAGGAAAAAAAATGAGACAAATGCAGGTCCTGTGGAATATCCCTGACAAAAATCCCCCGAATGGCAAAGGGAAAAGAGAACATGCATCGCTGGTTTCTGTCAAAAGCCAAGAAGCAGGCAGATAAGCATTCCCGTATCTTCCCCCTCAGCCAGCGTTCTCAGAAGTATCTTAGTCTCTGGAGGTATACTCAAGGAGTCTCTTGCTGATGGATAGACATGCTTACTGTCACTAGGATGGGGAAGAAAGGAGTCATGCTGGTTGTCACCCACTAGGTGTGGTCCACCAGGTATGACCACTGCAGAAATTACGAAACCTTGATGACGATGATGATGATGATTGGCTTGAGCCAAAAATGTCTTTTGTTGTGTTTTCCCCTGATTTGGTCAGAAATAAAGATCAATTTAGGAGTCCTAGACACTAAGCAGTATTCTTCTGGGGACCAAAGGAAGAACCTCTTAGAATGGTGGAGCAGCAGTGTCAGCAGTGTGGCCAGGTTGTGGACACTGGCATTAATATGTAAACTTTTGCTTTGTCAGCAATGGCAACAGTAGTGCCACTAGCAGTCTTGGCATTATGGACCTGGACATTTATCAGGAAAGCATGCCATCTTCTCCCATGATTAAGTAAGTAGCCACTGAGATGCAGTGATTGTGAGACCACTACTCTGATTCCATCTGGCCATCCATTTTGATCATTCAAGTTGTTCCCGACCACTGGTTTCATCATGTCTGTCCTACTGAGGTTCCCAGACATGTATGGTTTCATGTCACTGGAGTAAGAACTCAGGTCTGCAGTAGCCTCACCCTTCCCACCACCTGCCTTCTGGATTTCAATTCTGCCCCCTATAATATAATCGTTTATATATATATATATATATATATATATATATATATATATATATATATATATATATATATATATAAACGTATATATAATATAATATAATCATTTTGGATAATGCTTATCCATATAATCAGACATATATGTCATTTTACCTAGTTGGTCACAGAGAAACAAAAATCCATTTAAATTGTACTATGCCAACCAGCAAAGACTATTGTTCAATAGAATATAGTGTGAATGGCTTTTCCTTTACTTGTAGACACCTGGGATTATTGCCACTAATGAGTCTAATACCAAATGGCACCGTGGTGGAACGTGTCATTTTTATATATGCTCCCCACAATATGAGGACCTTCTAAAAGACCAAGGGAAAAAAGTACAATATGTGTGTCATAAAATATGGTGCATAAAGGGAGGGCAACATGAGGTCAGGACTATATCTAGAGTTTGTGATTGTCCTGGAAAATTAAATGAATTGAAACCTATTTTTGACCATTATGACTTATTATTTGGAGATTTCTGAAATTTCAGAAAAATGAAAATAAAGTATAGGACTAAAGTTGCTCCCTGATCTATTTTTTCAATTATTATCTATAGCTAAATCATTTTTATTTCACTACTTAATCAGGTATCCTGCCTGCGGGAATATTTCTCAGTGATTAAAGGTCGCAGTGCATTCTTTATTGTTCCACACAGCCATCATTCACAGGTAGAGATGAACATAAACATTATCTTGGGTTTGATTTGTTTTTTAAAGGAGGCAAAACAAACAAAAACACTTTGGGGTAAATTTATTTTTCTCCTACAGGAAACATTTGTTTAGGTATTTTGTCCATCTTTCTCCCCAGTATGAGCCTAGGACCCCACAGACTACAGATAGAGAAAACCAAGACCACCTCTACCCATATCAGCATTCTGCAGCTCCATAGTAGTAGAAATTGTACCTACCATACGTCATTTCACTTATGTCACTTGGACAGAGATCTAGCAGAAAATCTAGACCCTTGGGAAATTGGCCATTCTTCTACAAATTATTAGGTGTTCATGAAAGAACAATTACACTTTCTCTCGACATCAGGAATACAATGGGATTAGCCAGATCTTAGCAGTAACAGAGAATATAAGGGAGAATCCTCTCGCATAGAGACACATTTTTAAGAGCACCTGCAGTTTAATTTCTAGACCAGACAAAAATACAGAACAACCATGGGCTTCCCAAGATGGTCACTTCCTTTCAGCTGTTGGGTCATATACTCTTATTTTAAAAGCATTAATTGAGTCCTCCCACTATTTACAAATCTCCCTAATAAGTACTCACTATGTGAAAGCACTTCAGATGTTGAACATGACTATATTTAATGAAATCCTCACTTCCATTATGAGTATCTAGTTCTAAACCACCCCCAGCCTACTACATCTTCCCAGTAAAAAGAAAGAAAAAGAAAATTTTCAACTAATTGAGATATTTTGTCACCCTTATTAAGTTCTAAAGTTTGTGATTGTCTTTTCCCTTATTTCAGGTCAAAGAACCAAGTATAGGTAGAAAAATATTTTCCTAAATGAAAATGCAAGTTTATGTTGCTATCATAGTATAGAAAAATATCATTGTCTCAAGATGGAAATATATGGTTCTGTAAATGACAAGCAAATACAGAAGAAGGATAAGTCCTCAAATCTGATCTAGATACCTACAAAATCCTTCCTTGACTGTTCAAACCTGTGAAGGTTTATGGAAAGGAGGTCAAGAAGAAGAAAAATTGCATCTCTCAGAGTCTCCCACACCAATTATCCCAACTAAAACCATGCAGTTTATCTAGCCTTTATTTTAGGAGTAGTGTTATTCATTGCAGACCCAGTAGTCCTACGTAATAGCCACGTTGGTATTTCCCTAGTATTGGTTTAGTTTATTCCACAAAAACAATAAATATATGAAACTTCTGAAGCTTTTAGATCAATAAGACACATCACCTCATCTAGCACTTACAGCTTGCTCTTCCTAAACATTACCAACCATATATTGTTGTTTTCTCCCAAAGTGAATTAGTAGAAGAAAACGAGATTCTTAAAGGACAGTCAGAAAACATAGAGGGTAAGCCACGTTCTCATAATTTTGAGACACAATTTGCCTGTGATCTTCGTATGAAAAGTATAGTAAGGCAGTTGTGTCTGCATTCAGAACGTGCCTCTGGAATGCCAGTGGGAAAGGCCAGCCACCAGGGGAGCCTGCTGGTGATCAACTTTGACCTGGAGCCAGAATGTCCTGACACTGAGCTTCGAGCCACTCTGCAGTGGATAGCTGCCTCTGAACTCGGGATCCCCACTATCTACTTTAAGAAATCTCAAGAAAACAGAATCGAAAAGGTACCGTGTTCCCTGTTTGTATACCATAAGGCTTTGTGTTTTATCCCTGCTTAAAACTCAGTAAATGCCCAGTTAACCCATTTAAATTTTTTCCTTGACTTTTCACCTTAAAATTGTGATTAGAACTTTGAAACCTTCCACCTGCATTAATATAATCATGATAATTCTTTGACCGTCAGTTTGTCTTAGCTAGTTGGTGATGATGAAAAAGTAAATTGAGGAGACAGGATAGTTTTCTAAGAGTCTTATTTTTGTGTGTGTTTCCTCACTCTGGAACCAACCTCTTCATAACATTCATTTAAATAAAAAGTAGAGAAGGAAAGGCAAAAAGGATTCTTCAGTTAATTTTAAGTCAATCAAAAGGGAGGCTGTCTGGTGAACCTAATCTAATTGAATGAACCCATTAAAAGCAGAGAGTTTTCTCTGGCTAGTGGCAGAAGTAAGAGAGACTGACAGCATGAGACCATGAAGGGACCACATGACAAGAAATTGGGCAGCTTCTAGAAGCTGAGAGTGGACCTCAGCCAATAATCAGCAATGTGAGGCCACCCTGATAATTAAACTATGGCATGGCGTCAAAGAGAAGGCATTTTTAGTTCCCTATGGGACAGATTTGCATTGGATGGGCTTTCTCATTATTTTCTCCACCTAGAAATATAAAGCTAAGAAATAGATCCCTAGCCAACATCTAAATTAATAGCAACTCTAACTCCCTTTCTCTAAGACCAGCCACTTACTGTTGTAGAATCTCAGTTATTAAGATTAAAGCAAGAATCCATCTACCAATGTCTTCAAGCTCAATTTTCCATAATTTAGAAGCATGTTTTTAAAAAATTCAAATTAATAATAATGTTGCTATATTGGTTTTCTATTTCTGTGTAACAAACTGTCACAAATTTACTAACTTAAAACAACAATACCCAGCTCTGTTGTCAGAAGTTTGGGTGACTTCCATGCTCTCTACTGAGGGACTTACGAGGCAGAAATCAACATGTCAGCCTGGCTGGGCACTTATCTGGAAACTGTAGAGAGAAATGAGCTTCCGAGCTTGTTAGGGTTGTTGTCCTAACTGACTTCCTTGTGGTTGTAGGACTAAAGTCCCCATTTCCTTGCTGACTATTGGCTGAGGTCCACTCTCAGCTTCTAGAAGCTGCCCAATTTCTTGTCACACAGTCCCTTCATGCTCTCATGTCAGTCTCTCTTACTTCTTCTGCCACTAGCCAGAGAAAACTCTCTGCTTTTAATGGGTTCATTGGATTAGATTAGGTTCACCAGATAGCCTCCCTTTTGATTGACTCAAAATTAACTGAAGAGTCCCTTTTGCCATTTAAGATAACATAATAAGGGCATAATTATCTCATTCTATTCATGGTACTGAGGATTAGGGCAGAAAATCTTGGAAACTGCTTCAGGATACTGCCTATCTCTGCCACCGTGCCTTTTTTAATGTCTTATAGTCACTTCCACATACTCATTATACTTGTTTGTCAACAATGCTGTGAAAAGAGCAGAATGGATATTATTGTCCCTTTTTTACTGATGAGCAACTCAGTACTCAAAAGCTAGTCCATGAGAGAGTCCTCAGATAGTGATATTTGAGCTTAGTGGTAGAACCCCACTTTCTCCACAGATACCTGTCAGTAGTGCGTCTCTCTCAAGTTAGATTGCCTTTGAGTTACAATCTAGATTTTTAAAATGTGTAACTGCATTTTAACCCTCACTGCCAGAATCCTACAGCCTGAAATTAAAGGTCCTCTACCCTTTTCCTCAGGCACATGGTAATTAGAACAGCGTATCTATGTCTGCATCCCCAGCCAATGGGATTGGCTACTGAAAAAAATCGAGAAGGAGACCTAGTTTATTTTCCATGCCCTCTTCCACTTCAGCCTCTCTCTCTAGCCAGTAATTCATATTTCTCTTCAGGCCTAGAACTGCCTACAGCTCTACGCTCTCTGGATCTAGATACGATCCTATGCTTGGCATACCTTTATTTGCAAGGTGATGAGTGGTTTGCTATTTAATAAGTTCTCCTTCCACCTTACCATCCAGCCTGCCTTGTGCAAAGGATGCAGTGAAAGAGCACTTCACTTTTGACCCCTCCCTCCTGCCATACACAATCCCAAGACCCCCTGCCATGGGGAGGAGAACAAGAACATTCTCAGCCAGAGTACATTCTCAGTTTCCTGGAAAAATGAAAGGCAGTTTGGTTTCCAAATTTATCTCAAGCCTCTCCCTGAATAAAAGCATTACCTGGTGCATTTTCAGATGGTCTCTTAATGGAGTAGATTTTTATACAATCCACCATTTTGAAGAAACAACATAACACTCTATGTGAATATATGTCTCATAAATTCCCCTTAGATGAAAGGACAAGGAGTATGTCATTAACACCTTAATTATGTACATGATGTTTTGACACAATATTTATTTATCCCCACTGATTTTCAGTTCTCAAAGAGGATGCCTGTCTTTGCTCATAACTATTTTTCTGAGAATATAAATGTTCCACTAGTGTTATCAAGATAAACATTAATGATGTTTCACTCCTGTTTAGCATCAGTTCAAGGAGGTTATTTCCAAGTAATGTAATTTTATGGACTGAATCTTCTAACAGTTTTTTTCCGTGTCAGTTAGGGTTCTCTACACATAGTGGCTTCTCCGTAAAAGGGCACTTGCCTGTGCCCAGTTCTATGACAGAACTGGTGAAATAAAGCAAACCGTTATGTAAAATTTTGACATCCTTTCTTTTACTGATAACGCATTTGAAGACCTCATTCTGATTGTTTTTAAATTATTCAGGAAGTTAAGTGGCCATTTTCAAGTGGTGTGGAAGAGAGATTGTGGCTTCCTACCGAGGAGGCTGTGTCACTTGAGAGCAGCAGTGTCTCATTAGCTCCTCATTGGCTTGGAGAAGATTAAAGAAATGTCTCTGTTAAGTTCAGCAATGACATTCCCCCACTGTCACTAGAGTATGAAACACCGTTCACAGATACATACCCTGAGTCCCTATCTGTGTAAATTCTGAATTTTTTGGATAAACTAATTTAGCCAACACACCTCCCTTGATGGTGGTCTCAAGCATGAACTAAAATGACAGAGGATATCATGAATGAATACTGAAGCAGCTCATCCTTCCCACCACTGCCGGTGAACTTGGCCTTGGAGTTGAAGGGCACCTAATGTCAGCTTATAACTACTTCCAGCCTTATTTCTATTCAAAAGGCAAATTCCAAACATTCTGGGTGCCCACTGTACTGTCACTCCTCTCCGATAAATGACACCTTTTCAAGCTTTCTCTTTTAGTGTTCTGTCTAATCATTAAAATTCCAAGTCCACTTGAATGTCGTACATTCGGAACATTCATGAAAAGTTTATCGAATATGTACAATATTCCAGCCACTGTTCTAGGCTCTGGGGACACAGGGAACAAAAGAGACAAAATATCCTACCCTTTTGGAGTTCACATTCCAGTCTAGGAAGGACCCAAGGTAGGGAGAACATAAACCAAGAAGCTCAGGTTGTAAAGACCAAATGTGAAAGTGATGGGAGCTTATTCTGGACAAGGAAAACGAGAAGCACACTGAAACAGTACTTCTCACCCTGTGACCATGAGCCAAACGCACAGAGTCACCTGGGACCCTTATTTACAATTCATATTCCTAGACCCCTTCTTGGAACTCACTTTCTAAGAGTGGGGCCCAGAGATATGCATTTTTAACATCTTTGCTCAAGTACAGTGATGCTAATGAACACCAAAATTTGAGACTCCCTTCCATAAGAAATATCTTGAAGGAGTGGCAGAATTTGAGGTGGCTTTAAAGTATGCTAAATTCCAGAGGAAAGACTGCTGAGAATTCCAACACCTTGAAATCTAAAACAGTTTGTGAATTTAATTCACAATGACCTTGACATCAATTAAATTTAATCTACTTAATTCAAAGCAGGGATGGGGGGAATCTTAAGAGCAATTGTTTTAAAAAACAGATATCAACTAGCTAATTGTTCTGCTTTTTTTTTTTTGCGTCACGTGGGCCTCTCACTGTTGTGGCCTCTCCCGTTGTGGAGCACAGGCTCCGGACGCGCAGGCTCAGCGGCCATGGCTCACGGGCCCAGCCGCTCCACGGCATGTGGGATCTCCCCGGACCGGGGCACGAACCCGTGTCCCCTGCATCGGCAGGCGGACTCCCAACCACTGCGCCACCAGGGAAGCCCTGTTCTGCTTTTTTGAAGCCAAAGCATTATTTTCTCTAGCTCTTTTACTTCTGTTTAAATTCAATGAGCTTCTGTGAGCTAGAATGGGCTGATGACTGGCCTTGCAATAAATCAGGTGCCTTTCTCATCTTTAAGCTCATTTTGAGAATTACTTGCTTTTCTTGAAGGCAGTGCATAGAACAGAATGTGCAAAGAGGAAACAGATGTAAACTTACCTTCCTAAGAAAGTGGGAGTCAGGAGAGGAGTGGCCTCGCCTTTAATTTCTTATTCTTTTCCATATACAAAGCAGTGGGAAGAGAATGAGAGAGAAAACGTTGATGGCATTTACTGTTAACCTAACTTTCCCCAAAATACTACACTTTAAGTCTCAGTTTTGAAAAAAATACATGACAAAGGAAGGAAAAATAAGGAAGAATTAGATACTGTTTTAGCTCAGGCTGCTCTAACAAAACACCATAGAGAGTGGCTTGAACAGCAGACATTTTATTTCTCACAGTTCTGAAGGCTAGGAAGTCTGAGATCAAGGTGCCAGCAGATGCATTTCCTGGTGATGGGCTTCCTCCTCTCTGTGCCCTCATGTGGCAGAGAGAGAGCTCTGGCATCTCTTCCTCTTCTTATAACGGCATAAATCCCACCATGGGAGCCCCATCCCCATGACCTTATCTAAATCTAATTATCTCCCAAAGGCCCCCACCTCTTAATGCCATCATATTTGTGTCTTAGGGCTTCAATCTATGAATGGGAGTGGGGAAGGGGGGGGAACACAAACATTCAGTCCATAACAGATATTGTCTCTTCGTTTGTGAATGTAAGAAACTGTCTGCCTTGAACTGAATATTTTGTCATTGTTCTCAAATTCAGTGTGTGCTAGGATCACCTGGGGAGCTTTTATAGACCCCAGTGGGTGAGCCAATTAAATCAGACTCTCCTCTCGGGATGAAACCCAGGCTTTGGGGTTTTCTCGAGGTCCCTGTGGGTTCTAGGGTACAACCAAGGCTGAGAATCACGACTCTACAGGCCATAATTGCAGGAGCAATATAAAGACCAGCTCACTTGTGCTTAATCAAGTGGAATTCACCTTGGAGCAAAAGAAGGTGTCTGCTTTCAGAAACCTAAGTTGAATGTTTTTAAAAATCCATACGACTTGCAACAACTCCCATAGATTCCACCATATGATTTGGTAAACAATTAATCTAATTTAGTAAATGCACCTGAGAATATACAAGGCATCTACCATGTGATACTTTTCTTCAAATGAGTCTACCAATGATACGCCATCACAGGATAGAAATTCTTCTAGTTACCTAAGATGAAACATTTGTTCATGGAAGTGCCAACTATGATACACAGGAAGGGAACCTAATTATTATTGATTGTGAAATAGCAGGAAATGAAAATTGGAAATTGGAAAGAAAAACTCAGATCTCTG
The DNA here is from genome assembly GCF_964374135.1 of Grampus griseus. NCBI lineage: Eukaryota > Metazoa > Chordata > Mammalia > Artiodactyla > Delphinidae > Grampus > Grampus griseus. Next base: position 10,858,920 of record NC_139001.1, read on the forward strand.
ACACACTAAAGCTGATTATGAAATTCCCAAGTCAAAAACATGGACAGATACAGTGAAAGATCTAGAACCAGCTGCTAAATAGAATGCAGTTTTTCAAGGCTGTAGTAATGAGCTGGAAATGTCCTTTTCTGGTTTCTTCACAATCTTAGCTTCATTTTTGTCTAGAATTTTTTTTAAATGAAGGAAGAAAAGAAAGTGTAAGACCTTCCCTGCTCATCAGCCCCACAGATGGTTCAAGGTCTCGATGTCTGAGATGAAGTCATCATGGCCTAAAAGCATGCTATATTTAGTGGGGCCAGATCATTTTTGAAAATTGCTTTATTGGGATATTGGCCTGGATTTAGAAATCATGAGACAGATTCTAGCGTGTGACCATTCGACCTAGGTGATGGGGCACTTTGACAACTTTGGCCAGTCAACAACATATTATGGTCATCACCACAGTGGGAGACCCTGCTTCAGCAAGCCCCAAATAGATGGAAAGTAGCTAATCTTGGGCTTCCAGAAAGGTCTGAAGCAGACAGCCTTCTGGGAAAGGTTTAGCCAGTATTGGCATCGGCTCTAGAATTTTGATTCTTTCTCAGAGCAATACCTGCGAGATAAAAGTTGGGAATAAGATGGTGGCCCAGTGAACCAGTGTGTATAGAAAGAAAAAAGAAAAGTGCTAAGGCTAATTTTCTATTTCTGTTTACTTTATATTGACTGTTTCTTTATAAGACATGTTAAGGAAGAGCAAATACCCTCAAGGGATGAGTCTAGCCTAAGACCACTTATGACCCTGGAGGGAAATCTTGAAGCCAATGAATTATGAGCCTCTCTCAGTGAGACCTCAGAAACTTGATATTCAAGTCCTCTCCACTAGGAGCATCTAATTTCTAGACTTCCAGTAAGAGCTGGGAAAGTCTGATTAACCAAATCATGCAAAGACATCCTAGCTTTTCTCCCCCTTTCCCTGAGGCCTTAAGTTTTTACCACTTTGTCCAATAGAAAACATGCCTGGGATCTTTCATACACACCAAGAAACAAGTAACAGCTCACAAAATTATTTTTACGCCTCTCCGTAAATTACTAGTAATCACCTGTAATGTTCCCCTTTCTGAGGGTATTCCTGTTTTGAGCAAAGCCTTAACCTAAAGGATTAAGCTGTCTAAAATTTCAGATCTAACAGACAGAAAGCTAGGCAGAATTTTGAGGGAAACCAGACAACTAATAGTCTCTGAAATTCTATCACTGAGACTGATGGAGCTGATTGGCACTAACATTCCATGGCTGTTACAGTGACCAGTGAAGAGAGGTCCTAGGCACCTTACCCCCACAATATACATGCCCACTCCCAGGCACAGTGTGATGAGACACCTGTCCCATGACCAGCTTTGACTCTCCTCCTTGCCTACTACCATTGCACCAGACTAGGCTCTGCCCAGCCTTTGCCTAGATCCATGGCCCCCCAATCATCTTTTTGGAGCATCCTATCAGTAGAAAATTATTGAGTAAGAAGCCCCAAGATGTGCATGCTAATTTTTAACTATATATGTGCAAATACATTATATAAAACTCAAGAATGAATATTTAGACAAGGTTCATCTTCAATGATTCTGGATGTCACTCCATATTTCAAATAGCCTTCTTGATCATTTTGAATGCATTTGATGCATTTGACTCACATTTGGTTGTTCATCCCTTTTGTCATTCTGCAAATATTTATTGAGCCCCTATTAGGTGCAGACACTAGACATAAAGAGGTGGCTAAGACGATGTCCTTTCCTGGGACATTTACTCTCTGTAATACAGTTGCCATCGGCTTCCCATTGGTCTCCTTTTTTACATCATCTTTTAGATGATGTTTATGTTTCCATGTATTAAAAGTTAAGCATTTTATTTTCCAGCCTAGAGAATTGCTTTGTTCTGATTAAGCCAACAGAAGGCGAGTGAGTACAATAAAGCACTGATTTCTGTAACTGTGCAGTAGTTGGTGCCGCCACAGCTGGGAGAAGACACGTAATTTAGTAGTAGCTCTCTATAAGACAACTTCTCAGCAATTGAAATGAATTAGCAAATGCAAACTGAAGAGCGGGGAGGAAAAGACCAGAAAAAAGTTAGCATTCCACTTTCCGGCTGATCTTGAGAGTCTGAACAAATGCGAAATGAGCAGAGGAAAGACATTCTAGAAGGAAACATTGAAGAAATAGTAACTAAACTACAGCCCTCATCTTTTTTAACAAATAGGTTTTTCTTCCTCATTAAACGATACCGGATTCCCAGCTTATCCTTTCTCCCAGTGTTCCAAATAAATATCAATGGCTTATTCTCTTACGACCAAAATGCATGTGGTGCAATAGTAGAAAGAGCTTGGGCTGGAGTGTTAGAAGACCGTGCATCCTACTGCCAACTTTTCATCTCACAAACCCACAGTTTTTCATCTTTAAATGCCTGCTTTACAGGGTTGTTGACCGAATTAAATGAGATAACATGCATGAAAGTAGATACTTCCTGCAGGTTTGGGCTCTTATAATCATTAGTTTGCTTTATACGTATCTGACTAAGGAGTTTGAGAAGCCTTCATTCTGGGCTTCATCCCACGGTTTCACGAAGGGAACCATCTATAATGCTTTTCCCACCTTCCCACCCCCAACTCACAATGCACCTGTAGTCATAAACTTTCTACGTTGTGGCCAGCTGAAGCTGGTACCATTCACCAGGTGACGAATCTAAGATGTTTCCTCGATCTGTGCTTTTCCTGTTCCAATGGAAAGCCAGTGTCTCTCGAAACTTGATGAAGAGGGAGGGAAATGTTCAAGATGGACTGAGGAACCGGTAAATAACCCTACCCAAAAGTGTAACACAGTTTATTTGGCCTAAATGTATACATCCAATGAGAACTTATCTGTGACACTGACAGAAGGGACTGGGAACCATGCTCTACAGTCCTGTTAGAGAGAGTCCAACCCCGAGGAAAGCAGATCTGAGGAAACTCTTCAAATATCTAAAAGATAGACCGTGGCAAGAAGAATTCCATGTAGTCTCCCAAAATCGAAAGATGGCAACTGCTGTGAGGAACACTTCAGTTCAGTTGAAAGAACTCGCTAATTATCTGAACTGTCTAAAAAGAAAATAGACTGTCCTAGAATATAGTGTGCTGTCACTAGAGATATTAAAAAATAACCTGGAGAGCCACTGGCTTTGGAAGAGCGTTTGAACGATATAACTTTGAGGACCCTCTGTGATATGTGAGCCTAACCCTGTGCTTTACTTTAGTTTCTAGATGTCGTGCAGCTGGTTCATCAGAAGGCCTGGAAAGTGGGAGATATCTTTCATGCAGTTGTTCAGTACTACAAAATGCGTGAGGAGCAGAAGGATGGGACCCCGAGTCTCTTTGACTGGCTCTTGGAACTGGGATAAGGCGGCTCTGCCTTTAGGGTACCCCTTCCTTCATTCCAGCTTAGATCACAGTGGTTTGCTCTAAATTTTCTCAAAACATCACATCACATTAACAGAGCTATGAAAAAATCTGCTGTTCAAGTCTGCTGCACAGCGAATAAATCTGAGGAAAAGCAAAATACCAGTCTGTACAAATCAATACAACCGGTGGGTGAGTTCAAAGGAGCTTGTATTAGAATGGCTGGAAAAAAACAGAATTTTAATGGGCCCAAATGAAAAACTTATAACTAGGCCCAAACTCCAGGAAAGTTGCACTTACATATTTTTAATAATATAAAATGTTATGTAATGTCTCCAATTATGTGAATCGACTGGAAACAAAGTCACTGGTCAAAATCATTTTATAAACTCTGCTGTAATGTTTATTTTACTCTTTTGAGCAGATTAAGGGGTCTGTCAGCCCAGGTAAATACTTAAGATATGGGCAAGACATTTCCAAAACTTTAATATAAAAGCTTTCCAGCTTCAGACCATTATCAGTGGTTATTAACAGAAATGCAAGAGTATTATCAGTGTCCTCTACCAAGGTGATTTCATTTATCCACTACAGCCCACTGATAAATATTCCACATCTCCCAATAATATCTGGGTTCCTAGCTAATCAGAAAACGATTGGTGTTCAGCTGAGAGAGAGAAAGATCAAAGATTGTCTTGTTTCCTTCTATATATTACATGAGTAAAATGATTACAGAACTCTTACCCAAAGGGAAGAAGCTTTCTTACAAAAGAGCATCTTTTGAGATTAAATCTGCTTGTATATTAAATTATATAAAATCTAAACTTTCATTTTATTTTTATTGTAAATTATGAAGAGATTGTTATCTTAAATAATATATTGAGCTAACCTTAAGAGGTTCATAAAATATGAAGAGATTATTGTCTTAAGTCATATATTGACTCTTGAGCTCTGTGGTTTCATTATAAAAGTACCCGTATGGCAGACTTGCTAGTCTTATGACATTTATAATGATGGATGCAGGATTCGACATAACCAGTTAGGATCATAGACTTCCTGATTTAAGGATACTAGCATTTAATTTGAGAGAAAGAAAATATTATCACATTTAAGTATTTTAAAAACAGGGATTTACTCTTTTGAAAAATAAAGGTATCTAACTTCTCCCCAGTAAGTCTTCTTTCCCTTCAACTAAATGAGCTAGACTGGCTTTTATCTTCTTGATCAAAGAAAGTGTTTATTAAAGATTTCCTGAGATACTATGCTCTTACACTATTTTTAAGATTGTGAAGTAATTTTAAATGTGAACAAGACCCCACCCCATCAATGCTGGCCTTGTGTGTCATCCACATTGACAAGAAATTGACATTTCTTGAAATGTCAAGAAAGCTTCATTGGAAACTCTATTTCCTCCCTACCACCCACGCCAGGAATCCTTTCCAGGACTCTTTAGGCATTTATTATTAAAAATAGTCCAAATTTAGATTGTATGTTTAATTTGACACATTAAACAAATGTCAAATCTTAACATTTATCCACCATCTCAAACTGAAAGTTCTTCATGGTATTAAATGGAAAAGGATATGTTTATTTTTTACACAACCCCAGAATATTCTGTGTAGATTTTTGTTGTGCTCAAATGAATGTTTACTTATCCTACAAAGCACAAATACTGAATTGTAATCATGTGATGAAATTATATTTGTTGTACCTAAAGTTGCAAACTAATCAATAAATTTTTGTTGCCAAATGGTTGATCATTTTTTCTCCAAGAGCTTAAGCGCCTCAGAGAAAAAAATAGTCACAGTGAAATTGGGTGAAGGTAGATTTATCCCTTAGACAAGTGTTACAGTTCCACTTTCAATTTTTGAATAAGAAAATATTCTTTGAATGGCCATCATCAAAAAATCTACAAACAATAATGCTGGAGAGGGTGTGGAGAAACGGGAACCCTCTTGCACTGTTGGTGGGAATGTAAATTGATACAGCCACTATGGAGAACAGTATGGAGGTTCCTTAAAAAACTAAAAATAGAACTACCATACAACCCAGAAATCCCACTATCAGGCATATACGTTGAGAAAACCATAATTCAAAAAGAGTCATGTACCACAGTCGTCATTGTGGCTCTATTTACAATAGCCAGGACATGGAAGCAACCTAAGTGTCCATTGACAGATGAATGGATAAAGAAGATGTGGCACATATATACAATGGGATATTACTCAGCCATAAAAATAAATGAAATTGAGTCATTTGTAGTGAGGTGGATGGACCTAGAGTCTGTCATACAGAGTGAAGTAAGTCAGAAGGAGAAAAACAAATACCGCACGCTAACACCTATATATGGAATCTAAAACAAACAAAAAAATGGTTCTGAAGAACCTAAGGGCGGGACAAGAATAAAGACACAGATGCAGAGAATGGACTTGAGGACATGGGGAGGGGGAAGGGTAAGCTGGGACAAAGTGAGACAGTGGTATGGACATATATACACTACCAAATGTAAAATAGATAGCTAGTGGGTAGCAGCTGCATAGCACAGGAAGATCAGCTCCATGCTTTGTGACCACCTAGAGGGGTGGGATAGGGAGGGTGGGAGGGAGACGCAAGAGGGAGGAGATATGGGGATATATGTATATGTATAGCTGATTCACTTTGTTATAAAGCAGAAAGTAACACACCATTGTAAAGCAATTATACTCCAATAAAGATGTTAAAAAAAAAAAGAGTAAGGCTAAGAGCTAAGAAGGGCCAAATTATTGGGAGCTTTGTAGATGGCTAAGTTACAGTTGAAGGTAGCAAAGGACTAATATTTTTTAAATTTGACTTTTAAAACTTACTTTTTCTGTTCTGTGGGCATTGGGTTATCTTGTGCAAAACTGATAGCAGGAACACCACTTAGCAGAATATTTCACCCCACTGTATTGAGGCATGCTACCACCTAGGCATAGTGGGTGAAGAAATTTAATTTCGTCCATTGTGTAAATAACGTGTATCCCAAGCATTTGGAAGAGTGTTTGGCACATAGTACTCAATAAATATTTGTTGAATGAATAATAAAGTGAACTTACAAATGAAAAAAGAAAATATTCTTTGACCAAGTTAGTTAGGATCAGTAATATTTATGTAAATCAGCATTTCTCAATCTTAGCACTACTGGCATGTGGGGCTGGATAATTCTTTGCTGTGGGGATCTGTCCTGAGCATTGTAGGATGTTTAGTAACTCCCCCTCACGGGTCTCTAAAATTCTCCTAATATAGCATTTCCTGTGGGGCAAAATCACCACAGGTTGAGGACCTTTAGTGTAAATAATGCCTTGAAGAGGCAGAGCCTGAGGCTCTAGGAGGAGTTAAGGTAAAGGACGAGGTCTCTGTAGCCCCTAGTGTGGAGAACCCCAGTAGGAACATGAGAACCAGGCATTCTCCCCCTACCCTCCCAAGACTGATGGTCTGTGGCCTTTACAGTAAGTCTTAACAACAGGAGAACGAGTCACAAGACAAAAAGGAGTCTACAGACCCGGGGTAAACCAACCTAGATGCAAGTAAACTAGAGGTAAATTTTCAGTCTTAGAAGTAAATGGACCAGTGCTCTTTGAACTCAATAGAATTTATTACGACAAGGATATATTGTATAGCAAAAAAAGAAAAAAAGGAATATTATTCAGGTAATTAACAGTAAGGATAATAACACATCTACTATTCTCAACAGTTTCATTAATTGCAATTTTTATGGTGATTTTCCAAAAGGGAGAACTAAAATACAGAGAACCTAAATCATCCCTACAATGCTTAAAACAATGAGTGGCAAAAGTGGAGTCTGTTTTCCTAATATCTATATGAAAACTGGACGATAGCGTAGACATAGCTGAACAATTGTGTCAATATTTTAATTACAATCTGATGTTTTCCAAGTACAAAGTCATATCCGGTAAAAATCACAATGCATCTCTTAAAATCAAAATTATTTTATTGAGATTAATTTATGTATGAGACTATAAGCATGTGTGTGTACTGATATTCAGAAACTTAGACAATAAAACAAATATATTTTCTTTTTTCTATAGGATAATTATGCTTGCAAACAGAAACACTCATTATAAACACCAGCCCACATAAATAAAAACATATTCAATCTCAAAAAGGATTAGATTTTATAGAAAGTATTGAGATTCCTGAGCACTTTATTTTATTCACTAATAAGAAGGCTTGGATATGCTTAGGTAAAGGATTCTCCAGTCAGCCAGAGGACAATGTCAAATAAAAATAAGACTCTGGGAATTCCCTGGTGGTTCAGTGGTTTGATCCCTGGTCGGGGAAGCCGCATTGGCGCAGCCAGAAATAATAATAAATAAAAAGAAATAAACAAACTCTGGACATTAATAAGGAGAGACTTTATTGGAAAGCATTATTACAAGAAGGGGAAAGGGACTGTTGCAGCAGGAAGGAAGGAGGACTGGTGTCTATTGTAAAGATAAGCTCCAGCTGGGAGATCTAAGAGTGTCTTGGGGGTTGGCAAAAGCGGTTTTCTTTCACAGAGCAGAGTAAAGGACTAGAGAGAACCAGGTGTGGAAAGTGAGATGAACAAGGTGAACCAGTGCAGGTGGCGGGCACGATGGGACAGTAGATCAGAGAACATGTTATCCTGGGCTCAGCCTATTCCCAAAGGGGCTCTTTAAGGAGAGGCTGTATGCTGGACCGAGCTGAGGATGGGTTAAATTTCAGCAGCCTGGAGAAAGCGGAGAAACTTAACTAAAGTTTGGTTAACAAGCGTTTTGCTCTAGTTGACCAGTGGGTGCAAATATTTCAGCTAATCATTTATGAGACAAAGAATGGAAATTTGGAGGGTCTTTGTGAACAAAGGGGGCGTCCATGAGTCCGAGGCTCAGAGCTCAACTCCTAGGAGCCAGTCAAAGGCAAGACCTGAAAACAGACCTCTTTTAGGAAGAGGTGTGCAGGGTGTGAGCACCCAGGCCTCCCAGGTTAACCATTCCCTGTACTAGCACATCGCCATCTGCCTTCTAGCATGGTAAGTTGAATACTTGTGTCTCCATAGATGACTGTATGCTCTTTGAGGATGGAGCCATCTTTAACTCACCTGTGGATTTGGTCAGAGTCTCTATCACAATGCCTTGTCCAAGGCAGATGTCTAATTGAACTGATAAAGCTAATGGGCCTTGGGTAACTGAGGCTTTGGTTTACATCTAGTGATGTTCAACCATTAGTTCAAGAAATACAATTTTACTTTAATGTTCTCCTTAGTTTTCCAGAGACCTGGTTTATTAAGAGTCTCAAGACTTTTTATAAAATTACTTTTGGACTCATGCAGGTGAAACTTTCTAAAAGTACTTGCCTTTTATTTTAGTTGCATTAGAACATTTGATCACAGAAAGGAGAATGTTTTCCTTCTGTGGTTTGGGGATGAATTTAAGTGATATCCAGGACATTATCAGCAAGACTTGAAGGCCAATTGAGTGCAGACAGATCTGAACAAAATGCACAGGAGGAAGAATCTTTGGACCTCCCTTCCTATCAAGAAATACTGTCTGTGCTCAAACAAAAAAAAATGCTAATCCACTGTTATTGTTGCAAGAATCCTTTGACCACTTAAATTTTTCATTTTCTGAAATAATCCCCTCAGAAATGCCCCTTCAAAGCCTCATACCCAGTTTCACTTCTTTTCAGTTTTCATATCTCCTTCTTATTTCTTCCTCTTCTGTCCTTCAGAATGGCTTTTCATTTAATATGTATCAACAATTATTTGTTTGCCTTTGGAAGGTTCCCACTGCTTTGTTGAACTCTGTCCCGTTTTCTACTTTACTCCCTGCTCTGCCTGTTTCTGGTACAGAATGCTGCAGGAACTCCAGATTCTACCATGATGCTCTGAGCGCCACAAAACCCAGGTGCAAAGATTGTTTCACAGCAGATTGTGTTGTGTCTGAGCTGAACCCCTGGCCCAAATCCTTATACACACACAACCCTTCCTTCTCTGTCACATCACAAACAGTAGCATGTGGCACAGATAACGTAGGAGCATACATTCTGTTTTCCTTCTTACAGAGGAAAGCAGAATGAATCAAATCACCATTTGTTGAGATAGAATAAAGATGGATGGTACCAGGAGAGCCTCTAGTTTTCAGTGCACTGGATTCTTCTCCATGGTCACGTATGCCATTTGTGAAGGTTACTCTCGCCTACTCTTTCAAACAACGGGACAGTTAATTTAAACCTAGCAACATTTTTAGTGAAAAAGGCAGTAGACCACATATTGACCTTTCGTGACACCCACAGAGATGTCTAATAAAGCTTCACCAAATTAGTTCACTTATTTCCTTCTTTCTTAATTTTTGACATCAGCATCTCCTTTTAAATTTTTTTTTTTTTTTTTTTTTTTTTTTGCGGTACGCGGGCCTCTCACTGTTGTGGCCTCTCCCGTTGCGGAGCACAGGCTCCGGACGCGCAGGCCCAGCGGCCATGGCTCACGGGCCCAGCCGCTCCGCGGCATGTGGGATCCTCCCAGACCGGGGCACGAACCCGTTTCCCCTGCATCGGCAGGCGGACTCTCAACCACTGCGCCACCAGGGAAGCCCTGTTCTTAACATTTTTGTGGTACAGGTTTCTCTGAAAATCTGAGGAAAAGTGCACATACACAATGCATGAACGACCTGTACAGTTTGGGGGGATGCAGTTTTCATAATCCTGCTGTAGACTCTATATGTCTAGAAAGTAGAGCTCATGTCTTCTCCATTTGCTGTCAGCTTCTAGACCCTCCCTCTGGTGCCTAATCTATCATGGTGTCTAAGCAATCCTTAATACACGTTCATTTAAAGAAACCCCATCCTCTAGGAACTCATGTATTTTGAGAAAAAACCCATAAAAGACTCAGATTCTAACCTCAGAAAATGTTATTTAAAGACATTTTTTGTATGGAATATGTGCACGTTAAGGAAAGAAAGAAAGAAAAAGAGGAAGGGAGGGAAGGAAGGAAGGGAGGAAGGAAGAAGGAAGGGGAAAAGAAGGGGAAGGAAAGGAGAGAAAATGAATTTAAAAATCTATATAACTCTTTAAGAAATCTACTACTTTTAAAGTAGTAAAATTCTAAATCCAGCAGAAGTACAGAGTTGAGTTCACATAACATATGTCATGGCTAATACACAACAAGATAAATGTTCACACTGGCTGTTTAACGCTTCAGCGAAAACCCTGGGCCGCATTCATGGCTCCTAAAGAGGTGTCCATTCAACTCCAAGAGCTTCTAGTTTCTCCTCGGCTCCTACGGGATGATTGCCTGATGTTAATCCCCTAATCAAATCATGTGAATTTGTTCTTCCTTCATGTAGATTTGCTGAAAACAGTGATCACAGTTTTAACCACCTGCCACTCAAAGCAGATGTAATGTATTACTTTTCATTAAAAATGCACCAATTACAATTGTTAAGATAGTAAATTTAATATTTTTTACCATAATAAAAAAACCATTCAAAAAATGCATCAGTTACAACAGAACTCCTATTCATAGCTCTGAAAAAATAATAAGCTGTAACTTCTTATGCCCGTAACAGCCTCTTAGTATCGAACTAAGCATTTCTTGACATTCCATCATAGGCCTTTCTAGGCCCAGTATCCAACTCACAGAAAAGAAAGCCAAGAAAAAGAAATCCAGCAGAATGTCTGGCATTCTGATAGGTGTTCATTCCACGAATATTTATTTGGGACTAGACATGACACAAGGAAATGCAACAGAGAAAGACTAGTTCCTTGGCATTTTAGAATTTCCATTCTAGCAAGGATTACAGATGACAAGCCATAATAAAAATACAGTATATATTGGGACTTCCCTGGTGGCGCAGTGGTTAAGGATCCCCCTGTCAATGCAGGGGACACGGGTTCGATCCCTGGTACGGGAAGATCCCACATGCTGCGGAGCAACTAAGCCTGTGCGCCACAACTACTGAGCCCTCACGCACCACAGCTACTGAAGCCCGTGCGCCCTAGAGCCCGTGCTCTGCAACAAGAGAAGCCACCGCAATCAGAAGCCCGCACACCGCAACAAAGAGTAGCTCCCGCTCGCCACAGCTAGAGAAAGCCGGCACACAGCAACAAAGACCCAAAGCAGCCAAAAATTTTCTTAAAAAGAGGGCTTGCCTGGGGGCGCAGTGGTTGAGAGTCCGCCTGCCAATGCAGGGGACACGGGTTCGTGCCCCAGTCCGGGAAGATCCCACATGCCGCTGAGCGGCTGGGCCCGGGAGCCATGGCCACTGAGCCTGCGCATCCGGAGCCTGTGCTCCACAACGGGAGAGGCCACAAGAGTGAGAGGCCCACGTACCGCAAAAAAAAAAAAGAAAAAGAAAAAAATTTTTAAAAATAAGTATATAAAATAAATTTAATTGAGCATATAACATCAGTGAAAAGTGCCAGAAAAACATAATTAAAAAGCAGAGTGAGAGTTAAAGAGTGATGGAAAGTATCCGTTTAGAGCATGCCTAACCCCAGAGGTTCCAAGTTCCTCTTTAGGTAAATTTGCAAGTTTTTAAAGAAGTTGAATATTATCACTTGAAATGTTTCCTCACCATTTATTTACTCACTGGTCAATATAAACACATAATTTTTGTACTAAGTAAGGAGGTTGTGACAAAGTCAGCTGTTGTCTACACTTCAGCAACTGAGAGATACTGAGCTAACCTGTCACCATCACAACGTTGACAAATGCCTCTACTGGGTGACGGTGAGAACAGGGTTGAAGAGTTAACTTTACTCCAAAGAGCAGAATTATTTACAAAACAGAAACAGACTCGCAGACACGAAAACAAACTTATGGTTACCAAAGGGGATAGCATGGTGGTGAGAGGGGAGGAGAGATAAATTAGGAGTTTGGGATTAACATATACCACTACCATATATAAAATAGATGACCAACAAGGATCTACTGTATAGTACAGGGAACTATCCTCAATATCTTGCAATAACCTATAATGAAAAAGAATATATAGGGAATTCCCTGGAGGTCCAGTGGTTAGGACTCTGCATTCTCACTGCTGAGTGCTGAGGGCCCAGGTTCGATCCTTGGTTGGGGAACTAAAATCCCACCAGCCAGGTGTTACAGCCAAAAAAAAATTTTTTTAATAAAATTAAATTTAAAAAAATAAGAAGAATTAAAAAGAATATATATATACATATATATGTATAACTGAATCACTTTGCTGTATGCCTGAATCTAACACAACATGGTAAGTCAACTCTATTTCAACAAAAATTTTAAAAAGAAAATTTTTTTTTAAAAAAGAGGAGAAGTCTGACGGGAGCCAATATATCCCTATTCTTTGGGGAGTTTTTCCTCTCACTCCCATGTTTCTCAGACTACGATTTTTCCACTTTCAACTAAGATCTCAGTACATTCCACCCTGGCGTTTTCTGACCTGTGTCCAGCTCCCGCTGCGCCCACCCCCATCCCGGCATGTTGTATTTACTTGCCCTTCAGGAGCCCATGGGTGGATGACTCGTGAGCACACTGTTGCCTGAGGCATGGAGCCTCCTCTTTTAGAATGTCAAGGGCAATACCGTCATCCTCAGAACTCCCTGACTAATGAATATATAACATTTAAAAATAAATGAATTTATCCTTGGGAGAAAATAAATTTTCCAGACTCAACATTGGAGGTCTGGGTAAGCGCTTAAGTTGGAGGATAGACGTCCACTAGCATCTGACTGAAGTCTGAGCCTCAACTTATGATTCTCGAAACAGAGGGCAGCCTTGGCATTAAGCTCCCCGGTGCTAATTCACCAACATTTTACTAATGACTACTCCCTCTCTCTTTCTTGTTCAGGTCCATGTAAATCATTTGCGCATGGAAAAAAATTATGGCCCTAATTTTGCAGGTGAGAAAATTGAGATTTAGAGGTGTGAGGGGACCTAATCAAGGTATCAAAGAATAATAAGAAAAATAGCATTTGCTCCATGTGCCAGACACACATTAAGTGCTCTACGTATATTAACTTATTTAAGCTCCTCAACAGCCGTATGAAGTAGGTATTGTTATTATCATTTCGTTATTGAAGAATCTGGAACATGGAAAGAAGAATTAGCTTGTTTAATGTCACAGAACTAGAAACAGGATTCATCCCAGTCAGATTAACTCCAGAGCCTGCACTCAACTTCTGCTGCAAGGTTTTAAATTGGCATAAATTGGAGGCATGAGAAGTGAGAAAGGTCAAAAGACGGACAAGGCAGAGGGAAAAAGAAGCAGAGTCACAAACCACTAGTCATCCTTTGTCGGTTCAATCATATATTTTCTCAGCTACCATTATGCCCCCCAAATAAAGAGAGAACAAACGAACAAAACTCCGTGTTACTTACTTGACATTGACAGAAATTAAGGCTGGGAAAGTGGAGTTGATGACTATTCAAGAATCTGGGTTAACTATTTAGAGTACCCCATGCAAGGAGACTGTACTTCTAGATCATTCACACAAGCTTCCTCCAGGTAAAGACGTCACGTAACTGCAAAATGTAAAGATGTCCTCAATCTGGATAAACACCAGGTTATAAGATGTTTTCCAAAAGTTTAAAATGGCAATAAAATTTTCTCTTCAACCACCAAAAAGAAAAACAAAAAGTATTTGGCTTCTCTCACAGAGCTTTCAGAAGCATTTTTTAAATGTTATGTTATAGCTAACTTTTTAAAATGTTATATTAAACATTCTCAACCAATAATGCCATACGATTCATCTGTTCAAAATAAAAGTTAGTGAGCTAAAGAGCAGAATTGTTCAATGGAGCCCAGAGGAATTGCGTGCCAGCCAAATTTTCAGCATGGATAGAATGAACATCACAGAGACACACTGGGAGATGAATTTTTAATTCTGTTTTTAGAGCTTGACTCCAGAAGATGGCAAGAAAAAAAATAAGAGTGTTTTCAAAGAAACAGATGCCAAGGCTGACTCATGATGGGTCTGGGGATTAGAGGAACCTCTCTTAATGCAGGCCGTGAGGAGAAGGGTAGGCATGATTGAGTGACCACAGCATACAGTCCTACTGGTCACCAATTACATGCTGGAAGTGACACCTGTCCTTTCCTTATCTGGGCATGAGCAACTTCCACTGACTGTGAGGAATGGAGGAGATCCTTGGCATGCAGCAGCTCAAAGAAAACTTGTCCACACCGCCCAGGGCAACCTGGGTCATCGTCAAATGGAAGGAGATGATTATCACATATGGTGGCCCCAATGTAGTGGAGAGTTTTGGTGGCCTATTCAGCAGCCTTCCTCTCCTTCTTACCTGACTATATGCAGGAATTCATGTTCCTCCACATTCCACCCCAGGGCTTGGATGAATGCAAGCCTGACTAAGTCCATTGGGGCCAGCCTTCCCTTATTAGAATCCTTATCAGTTCAAGGGTAGATTTGGGACCTAAATTGCCTAAACTGAAGGGAAGCAATTGTATAGAGGGTTCTCTTTCTCTCTCTCTCTCTCTGTCTCTCTCTACCTTTCTCCAGCTCCCAAGAAAAACTGAACAGGAAAGCATTTCCCTGGCTGCTTCTGGCAGCCAACTTGCCGATGTAAATGGTTTATTAAACAATCTGAATTACATGAGACAAACAAAAACATGATGCATTTTTAAGTTTCTTCAACTACTAGGCCAACTGTGTTTTGTCAAATATCTTTTTGCCATCCTATTACAAATCTAGGGCAGATCCCACAGTCTCTGTTCTCTTTCATTACTAAAATCTCCAGCCAGTCTAATCCAATTTGTAGCCTGGCTCTTGTGTGTGATTTAAAGCTCTTATTCCCTTCTGCTAAGCCCCAGCTAGGCTTTGGCCTGAGGAGCTTGAATTTAGAAAACAGACAGTGTCTGCTATTTTTTTGTTCTTCCTCCCCTACTTTTTCTGGTTCTGTCTTTGCCAATGCTGGGCACTGGGGGATGGAAAGGAAGCAGGGCAAATGTTTCTCTCTTTATCTGGAGTTCAGCTGCAACGCTCTGTTGACTATGATTGTTTCTCTAGTTAATATCACCCTATTGATAATACCCTTTTTGGGGCAGGAACACAAACATCTCCTCTCCCCATGGGATACATATGTGAGTGTTTTGGAGAGCCCTGTGGGGTCACTGTGAATATGCCTCTGAATAGAAGACACAACTATAATTTCAGCTTTACCTTTTCTCCCTGCAGCCAGTGGCCTTCCCCCATGTGGTCTGTCTCTCTCTCTCTCTCTCTCTCTCTCTCTCTCTCTCTCTTTCTCTCCCTCTCTCTTCCCGGCCCCCATCCAAGCCTCTTGCTCTTGGTTCCCAATACCTCTTACCCAATAGACAACCCCATGGGTAGGGTACCATCAAAACAGCTCAAGCACAGTCATCTACCACTATGTCTGCAATAAACTTAGGCGAACTCATCATGCCGAACAGTAAGAACCTTATCTGCACCGAAGCTGTTCCTCTTCCTCTCTCATCTAAGCTGAGTCTTTTCTGGAATTTTCTTCTTCACTCAGATGTGCTTAGGGTAAAATCATCTAATCAGCTTTCCAAACAGGCAGCCATTCAAAAGTAAGTAAATCAGAATCCCTTCCTTACAGGGTGATCTTGGTTAGTCTTGCTGCCCCCTCCTGTGATTTCAAGGAAAGGGAAGGAAAAATACCCCCCCACACAAGTGGGACATGGAAAAAAGCACAGGCTGATGACCCATTAGTCATGCAGCCAAGAACAAAGGGGGGGTAGCTGAAGTGGCTTGAGGAATACAGCTCTGAAGCCATGTTCTTCTCATTTCTAGAGATCAATTTTTCTCATTTCTAGACACAGGATTTCAAAATTGGCCAGTTAAGTAGGAGATGCCTGTTCCTTTCCTTCTTCCTCCCTTGTTGGAATAATTAAAACCAAAGAAGCAGGACGAACTACATAATTTGCAAGCCTCAGTGCAAACTGAAAATGCAGGGCACCTTGTTCAAAAATCGTTAAAAATTTCAAGATTGCAACAGCAGAGCCTTAAACCAAGTGCAAGTCCTTTCTAAGTGTGAGGCCTGTGTGACTGCCCAGGTTACATGATCCAGTGCACCCAGAGCCAGAGCATTAGGCCAAAGAGGACCATCCTTGAGCCTTAGTATCTCATGGAGTTTGCCTTGTCAGGTGTTGACCTTGCTTGGGACCCATCACGCCTTCCTTCTTTTTTATTTCCCCCTTTTGGAACAGAAATGTCTATACTATACAGGTCCCAACATTGTGTTTTAGAACCATACAACTTGTCTGGTCTCACAGGTTCACAGCTGGAGAGGAATTTTGCCTCAGGATGAATCTTACCTCAAGTCTCATTCGTATCTGATTTAGATGATATTTAGATGAGATATTAGTCTTTTGACTTTAAAGTTGATGCTGAAATGAGTTAAGACTTCTGGGTCTATTGGGATGGAATGGATATCTTTTTTCATGAGAAAAGGACATAAATTTGGGGACGCTACAGGCAAAATGCTACAGATTGAATATTTGTCCTCCCAAAATTCATATGTTGAAGCCTAAATCCCCAATGTGATGCTACTTGGAAGCAGGGCCTTTGGTAGCTAATTGGATCATGAGGATGAATCCTTCATGAATGGGATTAGTGTCTCTATAATGGAGACGTGAGAGAGATAATCTCTCTCTCTGCACTCAACCATGTGAAGATATAACAAGAAGATGGCCATCTGCCAACCAGGGAGCATCCCCTCACCAGACATCAGACCTGCTGGTGCCTTGATATCAGACTTTCAGCCTCCAGAATTTGAGAAACAAATATTTGTTGTTTAAGCCCCACAGGTTATGGTATTCTGTTACAACAGCCCAAGCTGACTAATACAACTTCAGAGAACTTTGATGCTCCCATCTGCCTTTCTATCATCACACTCACACACACATTTTGAGAAAGAGAGATAGCATTGGATAGGCATAGAGTTACAGTGAGATAGCTTGAGGGTTCAGCTGGAGAATAATGACTTTGAGGTTCCATGTGGCCTGTGCCTTAAATCCCAGATCAGATTTGGAAAAGCAGAAATGGAAGTGGTGTTGGGAAAATAATTTTAAGCAAAAGGAAGAGAGTAGGCAATGGGATGGGGTCTCAAAGTCAAGACAATATAGGACACAGAGATGGGTGAATGGAGTACTTATGATTTGGAAGTGGTTGGAGCCAAAATTTGGAAGGTCTTGAATGTACAACTAAGATGTAGGATCCATCGAAGCAAGGTGGTGTTTTATGTGCATTTGTTCTGAAAGTAGGTTACTTGTATTTTCTATTATCTAGTATTCTGATTATAGGCAAATTATTGCTGAAATTCCAGTTGCTTAAAGCAAGATATGGATTCTGTGATTCAAGTCATACTTTAATAAATGACAAGCTTCTGGTAATGCCTGCTTTATTCATGATAGGAAAGGGCAACAGCCAAAGGACTGCTAGATTTGGAATAAGGGAGTCTAGCCTTGAGACTCATTTGTCACTGATCATCTGTGTATCTTTGGGAAAATCACTAACCTTTCTGAGCCTCAGTTTATTTGTCTATAACATGAGCATCAATATACATTCACCACAAGGTTGTTGTAAATATTCAATTTGACAACACTCACAAACATGCTTTGTAAGCAGCAAGGCTCTATCCAAGGTACAGTGTCAATGGAATTCCTGAATCCTTGATTCTATTTCGCAAAGGTCACACCAATTGATGCCTGCTTGAAAATGACGTAGAAGTCTGCTGAGACAGAGTTAAAACAGGCTAAAGTATTTATAAATCTAGTTTTCAGCTGGGCAAAGTATACTTTGACAGGTGATTCTCAGGGGAAGCTTTCAACTGTCAAGTCCATGGGCCCATGAATAGAACCCGTAATTGAGGGTAGTCAACTTTAGCTTGAAGTACAGTTGCTAAGATCTTGGAGAGCATAAGTCTCCAAGTTTTTTTAATAAAACTTTTATGTAACATTTCTGCATTTATACTCTCCTATTCCCTATATTTTCAAAGTCTCATATCTCAGCTCCATGAAAATACAGGTTTCTGTTTTATTTTGAAAGAAAGTTGATAATGAAGCAGTTATGTAATCATCCTTCAGTGTGACACAGCTATGGTCTGGTTCCTGTGGTTTTGTGGGCACGAATTTTTAGACACTATTTACTCCAGCCATAACAGTTCCTTTCCATTACCCCACAAGTGATCCATGATCTTAGAGAACCTTACACCAGCTGTTTTCTCTGTTTGGAACATACATTCTCCCATCATGGATTCTTGATAGTGGATCTTCTAGCATCTATTTTTCCCATGCCATTGACTCCCAATTTCCATCCTTGTATCTGCTTGTTTAAAGGGAAACTAATACCTGCCCAGCCTCCAGGGGTTGGCATATGACCTAGGCTAAACCAATCACTGCTTTCTATTTCATTGGCACCAGTGGTTGACTTAGGGGTTGAAATACAACTGAGCCTAGACAGTTAATCAAGGGTTGATTGACTATTAAGGTCTAACTACTCTAGATGTATCAGGATAAATGGGCTTATTTGCTTTTATTTTTCCATTTTTCTAGCTTATTCACTAAGCATTTGTTTCTTGCTCTGTCAGACTTCTAAGTCTTTCAGTCCAGACTGCCTTAAGTTCACTTTGTATCTTATCCATTTCTTTTTATTTATTTCAGTCGTGGTTTGGTTCAAACTACCCAGCTCACCATTACCTAAATCATAAATTCAGGGGATGGTAGACTAAGAGAGGTCAGAATTCTCAAACTTTAAGGCACATACAACTCATCTGGTACCTTGTTAAGTGGTGGGATTTTCAACAGGAATGCAGATTCTGGTTCAGTAGGCCTAGGGTGAGGACCAGAATTCTACATTTTTTTTTTTTGCGGTACGTGGGCCTCCGCAGCATGTTGGATCCTCCCAGACCGGGGCACGAACCCGTGTCCCCTGCATCGGCAGGCAGACTCTCAACCACTGTGCCACCAGGGAAGCCCAAGCAGGCCTTTTTGTGTTCAAATCCCTGTTCTGTCATTACTAGCAGGGTCATTTGGGGCCAGTTATTTAGCTTCATAAATTCCAGAGAGTCTGTGAAGACTAAAAGCAACAACCTTTACAAATTACTTGCCACATATTAGATATTTAATAACAATTTTAAATATCTTTATTTTTTCCTTCCCTTATTACCAATAACTTAAAAATATAGCTGAATCCCAATCACAGCTTTATCCAATTAGGATTGTGATGATAGATGATCTGGAATATTTGGACAAGAGTTGCTCAGAAAATCAACAACACTATTGCATGAGAATTCAAAGCAATTGGAAATGTAAGTTCTCTTTCTTCTCTTCACTCCATTTTTAGAAAACTGATGCACCAGGCTGGGAGCAGTGACTTACTTGGTCACACCATTCCAAAGTTGACATAAACAGACTTGGGATAATTAACTAATAATTTTTTTTCTTATTGAATAACCAACGGAAAAGATAATCCTTCCATATCCTCAAAGTAGGTAATCCTCTGATTCTTTTTGATCAATTCATAATTGATCAAAAAGTTTTATTGTTTAGAGATGACACAAATGACAAAATATGAATATAATTTTCTCCTATATTCCCACTCTAACCAGTTCAGACATATTTATTAATAATCACTGGTGAAAACATAATTCACAAAACAAATCTTCCTAGAACAATAGTGCTTTAATTTACGTCTGCAATACCACATGTGGTGCTTGTCCGGCATCCCTGGAAATAATAATTCAGCATCACTGTGCTACGTTTAGGATTAGAATACACTTTAAATACTGAAAAATACATTTTTCAAGTTACCCTCTCAAAATGCCCTCAATTAATGAAATTCTGAACTCAAAGAAGAATGCTTTTTTATAATGGGAATTATTAATGTAGGCTTAGGAAAAATGTGTTTGATGACAGATACTCGGTTGAGTATACAAACATCTACAGCACCAGCATTTCCATATAGGATGGGTAGTTTCAAAGGAAAAAGAGTTTATCTTGAAGGGAAAACATACTATTAAATGACACCTCACACAGCTGGGTTTGAGACCTGCAGAAGCTTGCAGGTCACTGGTAAGATCCTAGAGAGGCCCTGACCTCAGGGCTATCTTCCCTTTCCCAGGTAAGCCTCCATTCTTCAGAGCTATGCTGATCTGGGACCTGCTCGGGAGAGTGCTGGCCAGTGGTATTTATCTGACTAGGGAACTGCATTGGTGATTCACCACAGAACTTGGCCAGGTTATTTGCAAACTGACTTTTTAACTGGGTAATCTCTGAAAGGTCCTTTTGCTTTTTTATTGGGTCTGAAGAGGTGAGGGTCAGTGGTACTCTGTGGTATCAAAGGAGCTTTTCTTTACTGATGCTATCATTGTGGTTGGAATTACAAAGCTCTCATGGCTGCAGATGTGGGTGTCCCAGCTCTGCTCCTACAACCCAGAAGTCACAAGTCCGTGGAGCTATAGACCTGCAGAGCTAATGAGCTGAGAAGCACCTGCCCAGATAGAAGGATTCGACCCACTACACACACACACACACACACACACACACACACACACACACACACACACACACACACACACATTGAAAAACAAAGAAAACGTGGTATGTGAGTTCTCCAAACCATTTTTAAAGTCTTTGTTGAATTTGTTACAATATTGCTTCTGTTTTTCATGTTATGCTGTTTTGGCCACAAGGCATGTGGGATCTTGCCTCCCCGACCCGGGATCAAACCTGCACCCCCTGCATTGGAAGGCGAAGTCTTAACCACTGGACTGTCAGGGAAGTACCTCTCTGAATATTTAGTATGTCCTTACTATATGCCAGTTATTGGGCTCAAGGGAGAGATAGGAAACCAAATCGATTAGATCTTATTAATGAGACATCCAAAGGGAACAGCTGCCCTGGAGAGTCACCTAGACCCATAGCAGACTTTGCATAAGTGAGAAATAAATCTCTGTTTTATTAACTTCCTGAGAAGTGAGGGGTTTTATTTCATTGTAGCTCACCGGTATCAATTCTAATTAATGATTAACACATAATACTTGCCCTCAGTAGGCTTACAGTCCAGGAAGGTGATGTCAAGTATTTCAGTGGCTTTAATAAGAACCCATTTTTTTAACTAAAATAATTATTTCTTTCTAATTTATTATTTTTACTTCCAAAAGTGATGAAAAGATCATTTCAATATCAAAACACATATAAAACAGGACAGCTAAAAAAGTCAAATCTATTTAGAGCAGTTTTTCTCAACTCTGGCTACATAGTAGAACTGCCTAGCAGGACATTTTCAAAACGTCAGTTCCAGGGCCCTAATCTCCAGAAATTCTGATTTAATTGGGCCATAGGAGGGCCCAGTCATTGGTATTTTTTAAAGAGCCTGAGTGTGGCACTCAAGAATTTGATAGTTGATTAAGCTCCTGGGGTAGGTTGTCTTTTAAGTTCAGCCTTAAAATTAAATATTAAATTGAAATCTAAGCTTCCAGCTAGACAAAGGAATAGAGAAATTTTTTTTTCTCCTTCCTGAATCTTATCATGATACTTTTCAGTGATTTGTTTCCCGTTCTTTCCTGTGATGGTCAGTCAGTTTTATGTGTCATCTTGGATTGGCAACAGTCCCCAGCTATTTAATCAAACACTATGTAGCAGTTGCTGTGAAGGTACTTTGTAGAAGTGATTAAAGACACAATCAGCTGACTTTGAGTATGGAATATTATCCTAAATAATCTGAATGGGCCTGATTCAATCAGTTAGAAGACCCTAAGAGCAGAACTGAT
Source organism: Grampus griseus (assembly GCF_964374135.1). Classification (NCBI taxonomy): domain Eukaryota; kingdom Metazoa; phylum Chordata; class Mammalia; order Artiodactyla; family Delphinidae; genus Grampus; species Grampus griseus. The sequence goes on from NC_139001.1 coordinate 10,881,056, forward strand.
GCTTCTCAGAAGAAGCAGAAATTCTGCCTGTGAACAGCAGCTTCAGTTTGTGCCTGAGAGTTTCACCCTGATCATCCAATGCCCTGCCCTGAGGATGTCAGACTTACCACAATCATATAAGCCAATTCCCTGTGATAAATCTCTTCATATATATCTCCTACTGGTTGAACTTTGACTAATACACTCCCCAAGTCCCATTAAATTGTATATTCTACAGACAGAGGTATCTGTGTTATTCATTATGAATCCCAGCACCTAGCATCATGCTTGGTGCATAACAGGCACCAATGAACACTTGTTGAATGAATGAACAATATGGTTGGAGAAATAAAGCGGGCAACATAAAGAGTGGACCATGAAGCATAATAAAGGCTGTGGAATCCTGCCCAAGGAGCAGGAACCTCCCGCCATGGAGATCAGGGAAGATGTGCAATGAGCTGATTTTGAAGGTTGGAGATCGGGGCAGCAAAAGTATAAAGACTGGAAATGGCATACTCAGACACATTGGATGAGCTGGACGAGACAAAGAATTCATGTAAGCAACAGATGAACATGAGCTTTGAAAAATAGATCATGACCAGATTTCCATGATTAAATGCAGAACTTTATTCTTTCAGCTGATGATCTCTCTCTCTCCCTTAAAGATTAGAAAACCTTTCTCCAAATGCACTATACTTGTAGGCTAAAATCAGGAAGAAAAACAGTGGTTTTTAAAATTATTTTCCATTATGGTTTATTACAGGATATTAAATATAGTTCCCTGTGCTATACAGTAGGACCTCGTTGTTTAGCCATCCTATATATAACAGTTTGCATCTGCTAATCCCAAACTCCACGTCCATCCCTCCCCCACTTACTTCCCCCTTGGCAACCACAAGTCTGTTCTCTATGTGAGTCTGTTTTTTAATGAAAAAACAGACTGGTTACAGAAAGATGTGGAAGACAGGGTTTTGTGTGCCCAGCTCCTTGCTCACTGGCATGGATGCCTTTAAGGAAACTCTAAAGAACGACTAATGTTCCACAAATATCATTTGAAAATCAGTGTTAAAGTAATTGGCCATATCAGTCTTCATTCACTCTATCAATCAGTCAACAATAAATCAGTCATTAACTGTTTAGAGCACTCTACTACACCACATTCTGGAGAAGCTCAGAGTTGAACACAGACCTGTCTTCTGGTGGTAGAAACAGCTTGAGAACTTTCCAGGCATGACTAAGGTCCTAAGAGGCAGCCTTCCAAGGACTTTGAGGTTTATTCCAAAGACAATTTGTCTCTGATAGAGGAGACAGAGTTTTGTAAAAACTGTGGCTCTGTGCTTACTAGATTTTTCTCCTCCTTCAACTTGTACCAGAGCCCTGGGGAGAGGAGGCAAAAATAAAGTGCTCCGTCACAGAAATATCTAAAACATTGGGGCAACGGCAAAGCTGCTTCATAACCCACGCTGCAAACTGCAACACAGAGGCAGTGCCAAAAGTTAGCAACTTCACGTGAAGTGGAACAGATTCTAAAAATGGGATATAAGAGAATGTCATCTATCAGATGAGAGAAAGGTGAGGGTCATGGTGGCAGGAGTACTTGTCACCTTGCCTGCATCCTGTCTTGAAAGAGGCAGAAAGTCCGACAAATCCAAAATGGCCCAAGGAGACTTTAAAGTCTATTTGCTTGGTCTATTTTGAAGTGCAGGCTTTCCGCTTTTTTTCCCAACCCCTTCATTTCCAACACCCTGGACTCTTTCCAGCCAAAGATCTTCTCACTACCCAGAAGGTCTTCTACTAAGAAAGTCCTCTAAAAGACTTTCAGTTTTCTCTTCTCTTGGTGGTTAATTTCTTCATCGTCTGTCTTTACTCATTGCATTGCCCATACCTCACAGCGCACCAATACAATTATTTTCACCTGCATTCTTGAGTTTGAACTCCTGTTCTTGTGTCCTGGTCTCTCTGCAAACCCCAGGCCAGGACCAGTTTAGGATGTGCCTTCTGCATACCTGTGCTGTGTGGCCAAGCACCAAGGGTGAGAATCACACAATCACAATGCAAATGGTTACAACAAATCCACCGCCTCCGACCTCGGCTTTCAGTTTTGCCCACCAGCCCTTTGTGAGTCTCTTCATTGATTATCCAAAAAAAAAAAAAAATTGTCAACATCCATCTAAGTCTCTAAGCACCTCATTTTCAGCAGATGCCCTTGGTTCAGCAGGAACCAAGATCGTTAGGCATTAATCAGCTAGGTCTTTGTGTTGCTACTGCCTGACACTCACAGCCAGGCCTTGTTGTTCTCATAAACAACTTCACAGAACATCGACATCGGAAAAGGCCACTCTGTGTTCAGGGTGGATCATGAAAAAAAACAAAACTACTCTATTTTGTCTGAACACAGACAAAATATGAGCATTGTTCAAGCCACAAAAATGTGGTAAAAACCAAATGTCCCCTTCTCCTAGGTTATGTGACTGACAGCTGCTCCTTTACCAATTACAACTTTAGCCTTGCATAAAATTTATGAAGATATCCAATCATAGAATTACCCCACTTCCTGACAGCATCCAATCTAGAGAAAAGTCCCTTAACACTTCCCCAAAGAACCTAACACAGGCCAAATTTTATAATAAATCCTTTCTAACATTCTTTTTCTGAAACACTCCATGTTTCCCCACGGGAGTGCCTTCTCTCTCCAAGGAACAATCACCCCAAATTGTTCAAATACAGGCATATCCTTGCTGGTCTTTGTCATTGACAACAGTAATAAGATTTACTGTTATTATCACTTTTGTTAGTTTCTGTGCTAACATGTGCTTTACATGTGTGATCCCTTTAATTATTTGATGACTGATGATTTTACCCACTGTAGACATGAAAACACTAAGACTGAATGAAATTTAAAAGCCATCCAGGTCACAGATCCAGCATGATGGGTGAAGGAATTCAGGAGTCCAGCTCAGGAGCTCATACTCTCCAGGATTTTAGAAATGACAAACTACAAAGTTAGCAAAACCATCCTCTTTCCCACATCCTCTCCTCCAGTCTCAGAACAGGAGCTGGTTCTCCTTTCACTGTCAACACTTCCCTGTCTGTTCTTTGACCACCTCTTCTGTCTCCTTTGATACCTGGTTCCAGCAAATTTTCTTCTAATTTTTCAACCTTTCTTTCTCCGCTAGAATCATTTCCCCAGTCTAAAATCATGCATAAGCTTCCTTCATCCTAAAAGCAAGCCACAGTTACCTCCAATGATCCCATGGCCCCTTCATCTTTTTCATCTCCAGCACATGTTCTGGAAACTCTGGTCTTTATTTTCAAGAATAATGACTTAAAATTATAAAATAAACATGCATGAATCGAATTGGGAGGAAGATCTTTTCTACCTTGGAGGAGTGAAGGTGGGTAGGAAGAATAATTCAAGAAAAAAGAAAATATCTGGGGTATATATGAAGCATTGGAGGGAGGATTTCCAAGCTAGAGATACAGGAAGAGGAAGTTTAGGGTAGGTAGGTTCTGTAAGCTGAACGTTTGTGTCTCCCCAAAATTCGTGTATTGAAAACTAACCCCCAATGTGATTGGTATTAGGAAGTAAGGCCTTCAAGAGGTAATTAGATCATGAAGGTAGAACCCTTATTAATGAGATTAGTGCCCCTATAAAAGCGAACCCACAGAGGTCCCTTGCCCCTTCTGCCCTGTGAGGACACAGCAAGAAAACAGCCATCTGTGAACCAGGAAGCAGGTTCTCACCAGACACCTTATCTGCTGAGCCTTGAACTTGGACTTCCCAGACTCTAAAACTGTTAAAAAAATAAATTTCTGTTGTTTATAAGCCATCTAATCTATGGCATTCTCTTACAGCAGACCAAATGGGCTAAGACAGTAGGTGAAAGGAAAATCACAGGGAAAGGAAAGTCTGGCACGTCTATGAGACCTGATGAGTAGTCTAGTTATCCGCTGTATCAGTCTGCTCAGGCTACCACAACAAAACATCACAGACTGGGTGTTTTAAACAACAGAGAATTATTTCTTACAGTTCTGGAGGCTGGAAGTCCAAGATTAGCATGCAGATAACCATCTTCTTGCTGTGTCCTCACATGGTCTTTTCTCTGTGCACGAGCTGTGTGTGTCCAAATTTCCTCTTTGGACACCAGTCAGATTGGATTAGGGACAATCCTAAAAACCTTAACTTCATCACCTCTTTAAAGGCTTTATCTCCAAATACAATTACATTCTGAAGTGGATTAGGACTTCAACATACAAATTTTGGGAGGACACAGTCCAGCCCATAACACCTGGGGAATAGGGGAGCAGGGAAGATTAAGGCCAGAAATGTAGGTTAAGGCCAACTCACAGATGCCTTGGAACATAAGAACAAGAAATTGGAACTTCCAATTTTTACTCAGTGAACTATATGAATGCCTGACCTGATATCCTTACCTCACTGGACTGTTCAAAGTTGAAGGCGAAACCCACTAATATGACTCATTTACTAATAATTATTTCTATATATTATAAGGTATATTTTGTAGCAACTGAATTCCCTATAAAGAGGCTTGTTTTCAGATATATAGATTCATATACTTCTATTTATATCCTCCTCCTTCAAACCAAATGTAAAAAGACCCTAGAGATATTTAAAAGATTGTTTGAAACAAAATGCGGACTTATAGCCAATGCTTAAAAATGTTTTTGATTAATACTTGTAAGTAAGCATCAGCTCAAATGCTTAAGAAAGCAGCTGAGGCTATTCTAAATATAGGCCAACTGCCTTCCCCAAAGGAGTCAGTAAAACCTGAGTGAGTGGCTGAGAGAAGCACATTTAGAAGGGAAATCTCTGTGCTGCAATGTAGGCAAAGGGCCTTCACAAAGGCAGAGAGGCTGCCCTTGCTCTCACCAAGGACAACTCATGCAAGATCACTTTTTCCATCACACAAGGCAGCACTGATTCCATCTCTCAAAGGAGAAGTGGAAGGTCAAGGACACTTATTAACTGCCAACTATACCACAAGCCCTGGGCTAGTTTTTCTCCATGTGCATTATCTCATTTCATTCTATTATTTTCTTTCCATTTTATAGATGAGGAAACAAACTCAGAAAGGTAAAATGACTTGCTCATAAGAAGAGAATAACAAGTTGAACACTGTCTTATTCCAAAGTCCACTCTCTTTGCCACACACCACGTTAAGTGGGTTTTCTCTACCACGACCATGTAGGTTAAGGTATCATCAGCCTTTGTTTGAAGCCCACCATCTGCCCTCTGCAGGAGGACCCCAGGATGCGATAATGGTTGTGCGCCACTCTCAAGGATCTGTTTGAAGACACACCTGGACAAAAAAAAAATCTCTCAACCTGCACATATACAGCAATTTATTAGGTTGAACCATATGAAATTACTTTTTGTAAATCAAAAGTTGTCAAAATTTCATATGGTTCAAACTAATTGTTTATTCATGGTAATAACCCAAGAGGCAATAACTATAACCACTACTCTACTTAATGCTGGAGATTTTCTAGCCTAGGGAAGAATTGTTATTTTCTTCTTTTACATGTTCTTTTGCTCCAGGCACACCTAGAAAACAAGTCTCCTCTTGCCTGGGGGAAAACACCCAGTGTCTTCCTCCACTCCAGGAATACGCACTTCTCTGGGAAAACAGGGAAAAAACCACATCTTCACTGAACAGAACTTCAGGCAGTCCCCCTTGAATTGCTATTTCCATAATTAAGGATGAGAGTGTGTCCTAGAAATATTTGCAAATAACAAGGTGTATAAGATGAAGAAAAGTACTAGAGCAGGAACCACACCACAAAAGATTCCAAGGGAATCATTGCACGTGCAGCATAAACCCACACCCAAAATATTACAGGTCAACGCACTGGAGGTGCCGGTGGGAAGTGTGTCTGTGATCACCTTTAATGAAGGGGCGCTGGCTTCTTTGATCGACACTATGAGTAATTAAAATTCAAATTTAGGGTCATTTGTCAACTCCTCCAATATGTATGAATCACTGAAATTTTAATAAGCACGTCCGAACACCCTGGGGGAATATTTCCACTTTTAAGATATTTTTAAGAAAGAAGTATTTAATAAATTTCCTCTAATTTTTCTAACACAAACATCTTATCTTCCCAAATACTGAGAGGAGAGTTTCAAGAAGAATTTAGAAATTCCACTTAATTAATGGCATTTGCTTCTTCTTCCTCCTCAACAGTGACTCCTATGGCTGTGAATGCTGGATGAAACTTCACTTAGAAGTTTACAGCTTTGCAAAGAGGGAAAAATACTGAAAAACTGGGCTAATTCAGAGCCATGACCAATACATGTTTATCAAGCTGAACTAAAACTTTATTCTCATTCCTGAATCCGTAAGAATTTATGAGAGATGAACACTCAAAATATTTGCTGCATTTATTCTACTCCCCATCAGTTTCCTAGGAGAAGGTAAATTGGAAGATTTTTATATCTATTGCAGAGATGCCCCAAACCATAATAAATTTATGAGAAAATTTGCCTTGAATATGCAAATTCTTTCTTAAGTCCTTTAAATCCAAGTCACTGAAGCAGTGTCTACAGATAATGTTAGCTACCCATTAATTACATGTTCATGAGGTATCAGGTTCTTTATGTGTCTATTAACTTATTTAATCCTCACAAACTCCCCACACACTATTATTAGTCCCATTTTCTAGATGAGAAAACTGAGTCAAGGAGCGTTTGAATTCTCAAGGTCCCACATCCAAGTAGTTAAACAGGATATTAAAACAAGCATTTTGTTTGCAGTCTATGTTTTTAATCACCAAAATACTGTCACTCATGAGAAACTGGCTCTAATGGCAGCCACTCACCCCACCAAATAAGAACCTTTATGACAGTGTAATGGCAACAAAGCACCTGCTCCCCCAACATCTTCCAGGAAGTGGCCACCACAGAAAACCCTCCACCCGCAACACTGAGTAATCCTTCTTTCTTTGGACATGTCCCCAGACCGCTTTCTTGTCCCCTTTGCAGGTAACCAAGGGCTGCCAGATATACCTGAAGGCCAATTAGAGAGTCACCCCATTTCCAAAGCTGCCACCTTAATGGAGCACTTGTCAACCAGAGACTATCTCAGTATTTCATCTTTCTACTCTGTGAAACTGACTCTCCTTTGAAACTTGGAACTCCTTCTGAAATGAAAGTGACAGCAGATGGTTTCCCGTCATTAATAATTAGCCTGTTTATTTAGTCTCAGACTTTTTTGTCTTTGATAACCAAATACCAAACCAGTTTCACCCTTTTGATTTATAATTACATTAAAATAATAAAATTCAAAGTATTCACAATCCTTAGCCTCTTAACCCACTGAAATTACAATCAACTTTATTAAAACCTAAAACAATAGATCAAGTATTACTATCAAAAGACATAATTGAATGTTGGATTCCTTGATAGATTGTGTCATTATAAAATAAATAATTATAACTTGGTTTCCAATAGAGGGATCTATAGAGAAAAATAGAACTATCTTTTATTTATTATTACTGGTTGGTGTTCTCATAAATATATGGAAAACTGTCCCTACACTGCATCAGGATCGATGAGCTATGTCACTTGCCTCAGATATGCCAACATGGTCCTAAGCTTTAAGCCACACCACACTCTGAGCATTGTTATATAGCCCCAAGTAACCTGATCTGTAAAGAACAAAGAATAAAAAGTTTACTTTTTACACTCTTCATTTGCAGCTAAAAGAACTTATTTGCCAAAAGATAAACACTGCCACCTGCTGAGATAAGAGAATACAAGTGTGTAAACTTATACACTTTTAAAACTCAGCATTTCCTACTTTTCACTAGTGAGAGCAGTAGAAAGTGTGTTCTTCATTTCTCAGCAAAATACAAGGTCATCTGACTTGTTGTGGTGATTACTTGATTAGATCTCACAGTCCCAAGAAAATAGTAGTAAAGGCAACTTTTGTTCAGAGATTCACCCAACATTTCCCAAAAGGTAGAATAGATAAGTCTGTCCTCATTGTATTTACAGCTTCCATATAACTTTTCTAGGATTTCCATCTCTTGCATACTGCAGATAAACTCATTTTTCAGTTCTAGGTAAAACTCCAAACTCAAGAGGAAATTTAGGAATAGAGAGAAACTGATGGTTTTGCCTTGCCTTGCAGAATTTAAGGAGCCCCCGACATGCATACGCACACACAAACACACACAACTTAATCATTTCCCCTCCATGTTCTAAGCCAGTATCCATCCTGGGGATTTCTTGTAAATACCAGGGTGTTTAAGAGGGAAGAAGAAGGTGTGGGAGGGGAATAAAAAGGGGTAAAAGACTCAAAGTTATACCAGCTCCCTGGTGGAGCCTTCCAGATGTTATGATGACTTGACCTCAGAGGCCCGTGAAATTCCACTGGATTTACCCTAAAAGAGTAGGGAAATCCTAAAAGTGGCATTCCCAAACATAGACTACCCTCGTGTAACCAAACCAAAATCATAAAACATCAAGCCATAAATTTTTATGAGAAAATTTTTGAGAGCTTTTCTAATTTCAAGAGCATCAAATACAACTCCCTTTCTAGCTCAGATTTTATGTTATAGTAAGAGAGTGTTTTCCTATCATCATTCAATCATTATCATATGATCTTGGGGCAAGCCACCTTTTCCCTCTCCTAAACATGTGTTATCAGCTCTAAATTTAGGTTCTAATTATTCCTACTTTGTTCCTCATCAAGAAATGAACTGATTTTTGCAAAAGTCTTGTAAACTGTAAAACATATAAACATTTGGAATTTTTTCTGTCTATTTTAGAAAGGAATAATCTGATAGAGCAAAAGGAAGCCAATATCATTTAGAAGACTGTTTCAGTTTCTAGTGTAGGGGTAATGAGATTATAGATTACAGATTAAAATGGCAGTAAGACTGGAGAGCTAGGATTTGTTTTTTAATTGAGGAAAGTGTTTATGATTGGGTGGGTGGATAGAGAAAATAAAGGAGAAAAAGCGAGAGATGATTCCATCGGTAGCAGAAATAGAACTGCTAAGATGGTATCTAGCATGTGGAAATAACAGGGAGAGAAGTAAGAAGTTCTCTTCTGGATTTGATGAAATGAAAAGAGATAGCAAGATACTTAAACTAAGAAAATAGTGTCAGCCATCTGGCAACTAGGAAGAATACATAGGACAGACGCCAACCAGGATGGCAGAGGGGAAAGCCCCAAATGCCGGGTCCTCGGGTCATCATGTCACTGCACAGCCAACTAGGGGACTAACTAACCTTGTTTTAACCATGTGTTTTGTTACTTACAGACCAAACTGAGGTAACCGTGAAGTTAAACAAAACATAAAATAATCTTGGTAAGATAACTAAAATTATTGTAGGAATTCTGAGTCAGTTTACAAACCTGTTTTTGAAAAGGAATATGTCTTTTAACATCGTAATAGCTTTTTTTTTTTACTTCAAATCTCATCCCTTTCGAGACCCAAGAAAGGTAAATTAAGAGTAACAGAAGCAGTGGAAAAACATAGGATAATAAATTCACTTGTAACTTAAAGATTATAGATGTGTTTTTAAGTGGCCATGTAAGACTTTCATGTATAAAGAGCATTGCTTAGTTCTAAAAGCATTTATTTTGCCTTTAAATAAGACATTATGCTAAATCATGAGCTACTGCAGTTTTAGATATGAGTTGTTAGAAAAGATATTCCATTTTTATGAGCACAATTCACTCATAAAATTCTATATGAAATCTAAATATATGAGGATAGATTAAGCCATAATCATCTATATTAATGATCGCACGTCTCAGCTCCTCTGTGTGAAAGAAAACCTCTACAAGTGTTAGCGCAACTTTGCGTGCCCAAGGCACAGCGAGACCAAACAAACCAAAACGTCGGAGTTTGGAGCCACGCAAGGAGACGGGTGGCTCATGCCCTACGAAGCCCTGAGCTCCCCGAAGGGTTTCAGCAAAGCGCTTTTAAAAGCCAGGTTGTCTATTTCTAAAGTGCTGAACCATGTTACATTTCTCACGAGCAGTGAGTGAGAATTCCAGTTCCTCCATGTCTTTGCCAATACTTGGTATGGTCATCTTTTTATTTTTTTTATTTTTTTTAATATGCTCCCATTTTCTTTGGGTTTACTCTGCTGTTTTTTTTTTTTAACATCTTTATTGGAGTATAATTGCTTTACAATGGTATGTTAGTTTCAGCTTCACAACAAAATGAATCAGTTATATACATACATATATTCCCATATCTCTTCCCGCTTGCGTCTCCCTCCCTCCCACCCTCCCTATCCCACCCCTCCAGGCGGTCACAAAGCACCGAGCTGATCTCCCTGTGCTATGCGGCTGCTTCCCACTAGCTATCTACCTTACGTTTGGTAGTGTATATATGTCCATGCCTCTTTATCGCTTTGTCACCGTTTACCCTTCCCCCTCCCCATAGCCTCAAGTCCATTCTCTAGTAAGTCTGTGTCTTTATTCCTGTTTCACCCCTAGGTTTTTCATGACATTTCTTTTTTCTTAAATTCCATATATATGTGTTAGCATACGGTATTTGTCTCTCTCTTTCTGACTTACTTCACTCTGTATGACAGACTCTAGGTCTATCCACCTCATTACAAATAGCTCAATTTCGTCTCTTTTTATGGCTGAGTAATATTCCATTGTATATATGTGCCACAATAATTTTGCTGAGTGAAAGAAGTCAGACTAAAAAAACAAGTGTACACTGTATGATTCTATTTATATAAAATTCTAGAAAATGCAAACTAATCTACAGTGACAGAAGGCAGACCAACAGTTGCCTGGGTGTAGTGAGGGGCCGGTGGGAGAAGCTATAAAGTGGCTCAGGGAAACTGGGGCGGGGGGAGGGTGATAGATATGTTCATTATCTTGAGTGTGGTGATGGCTTAACAGGTGTGTTCATATGTCAAACGTTATCAAATTGTATACTTTAAATATGTGCAACTTACTGTCAGTTATACTCAATAAAACTGTTTAGAATTTTGGAGAATTAAAAAAAAAAAAAAAAAAAAAGCCAGGTTGGGGCAGGGGCGGGTGTCGAAGCGTATGTGACCAGCTGGGCACAGTTCTCTGATTGGCTGACAGTGAGGTAACAGGGTGGTATCATAGGGGTTCACATGTTCGGTCCTTAGCCTCCAGGAGGCCTGGGGCTCTGTGCTCAAGTTCATCAAGTAGTTAATGTCTTCCATTTGGTGGAGGCGGGGAGAGGGAGGTGAGTCACATCTGTAAAACAACTCAGGAAATGTGCATCAAATACTGCTACCTAGGTACCGCAGAGAGGAGCTAAAGCAGAGGATGCGGGAGAAGGCCTGTCCTGGGAAGGCCCCATAGGGTCCTGCTTGGTTACAAAGGGACAATTATTCCAAGACTCTTAAGTGTTCATTGATAAAAATTTGATTTACAATCCTCCCTAAGATACCTCTAATACATTAAACAAGTTATATTTCAACTATGATTTCTGAGTAAACACTGTTCTTTCCTGAAAGACGTGTTTATATATGAAGCACAGTTTTTTTTTAAAGATGACTGCTAAGTTATTGATCATAATAACAGGAAACATTATCCTCATGCTTGCCATGTGCCAGATATTCCTAATCCTCAAGACAACAACTATTATTGTTACCACTTTCCAGATGAGAAACCTCATAGTGGTGAGGTAACTTGTCCAAGAATGAAGAGTTGGAATGAGAATATATACATAGACAATCTGACTCCAGACCCTACACACACTTCACTGTACCTTACGATACCCAGATGAAAGTAAAGCCGGTATAGGTAGTGAAAAGTGCCAGAAAAGAAGCTTTCGATTGCCAAGGCTTCCATTTCAAAGACATCCATCTCAAATAAATGTATTGCCAGCTGTACGGCACATACACTAGCTAAAAAACCCAGATCAGGGGCTTCCCTGGTGGCGCAGTGATTGAGAGTCCACCTGCCGATGCAGGGGACACAGGTTCGTGCCCCGGTCCGGGAGGATCCCACATGCCAGGGAGCGGCTGGGCCCGTGAGCCATGGCCACTGAGCCTGCGCGTCAGGAGCCTGTGCTCTGCAACGGGAGAGGCCACAACAGTGAGAGGCCCGCGTACCGCAAAAAAAAAAAAAAAAGAAAAAAACCCCGGATCAGGAGCCAGGCCACTTCACCCATGGACTTCCTCTTTCAGAAAGCCCTGGGTGACCTAGAGAACGAAACACCTGAGTGACCCCGACTCTTCCCTTCCCGTGTCCTAATTCCCACCCTTATGTTTTAAATTCACCGATGAAGTGTAAACCCGTGAACCCCCATGCTTCCCTCCCTCCACCTGACCTCCTGTGTGGCCCTTGGGTGTGACTTGTACCCTACAAGACTTGTGTGTAATAAACCTTGTTTTTTTTTTCAAAGTTCCCTAATTATTGTTGCTGAGGTGCTCTTGCAATCATGTTACCAAGCGCAAGCTCGTTCAACAGGCCAGTAAATCGGGGGAGGAGGTGTTGGGGCAAGGAGTAATGGCTTAATTCAGAAAGCTGGAATCCAATAAGATGGCTGCAGGAAAGAAGAAATTAACATATCACCTCCCCCAGTCTGGCAAAACCAGGAGATATTTGCAAAACTTACAGCCCTTTTTACTTTACCTCCTCACCTCCCCCTCTCCCTGTTCTGTAAAAGAAACTAGCATCCAGACCCTGGGATGATGCTTCTCTAGGACTCTAGTCTGCCACACACAAAATGGACTACTACTCAGCCATAAAAAAGAAAAAAATCTTGTCATTTGCCACCACATGGATGAGGCTTGAGGGCATTAGACTAAAATTAAATGTCAGACAGAGAAAGATACGTGCCATGTGATCTCACTTATATATGGGATCTAAACCAACTAACAAATGGAAAACACTGAACTCATGTGGAGAACAGAGGCACAACGGGTGAAGGGGGTCAAAAGGTATAAAATAACAGTTATAAAATAATTAAGTTGTTGGTATGTAATGCACAGCATGGTGACTATAGTTAATAAAACTGTACTGCATATTTGAAAGCCGCTGAAAGAGTAGATGTTAAAAGTTCTCGTCACAAGGAAGAAAACATACACTGTAAACGTAGATATGCACAAAAAATTCACAAAACATTTTCTCCAAAAACTTTATTCAACAGAAATTATAATAATAGGCTTCAAAGTAGAATCTAGGAGACACGTTGTTACATTACTCTTGTTTCATTTATCAGTATCGTGATGCTATCAAGAAAGAAAACTGAAATAACCAGTGACATTTGCCACACAGGATGCTTGTTCCTGTCATCTCTACCAAATAATATCAAGGAATGATATAAGTCCATCAGCTTTAATGGTCGTATCTGTGAAGCTAACGACAGTGTATGAAAGGTTGACTTGTGGACAAAGAGAAAACATGAACTCTCACAATAGCTTGCTGTCTGGCTGTGATGCCAAGCGGCAAGTTTCCTCATGCACTGGCTTTCTTCAATCAGCGCCATATCCTACAGGTATTATCCTTGCTACCTAATAAAGCAAATTTCACAAAGTTAGTTTTCTTTATTTTACTCACTTAGCTCTCTCTGTTTTTACAGGTTGACATTTTCTGGGTCATTGTCGATGATCAGTATGTTTAATGTGCTAGAGCCTCGGTGCCCAGCTGGAGAGCCCCTCAGCAGCTCAGGCGTTTGGGGGGCGGGAATCTCTTTTTTTTTTTTGCATTTTTCCATGTCAGTCATAAATTGGGCAAGTTCACATTCTACCTACGCACCCCCGCGAGGTTCATGGCATCTGAGAATTGGAGAGGACCGGAGAATGCAGCCACATCGGCCGTCCCTCTGCTTATCTCCCCACCCCACCTTCACACATGGCCACGAGGTGGAAATACGGTGACTTTGAACATCTCCAGGTTTGAGTGACTAGCTTATGAGGGGGCAGCCCATCCCACTTTGGAACGTCTCAAAATGTCAACAGATTTTTCTCATCGTCGGTCAGAATGTGAAATTTGCATCCTCCCGCCCGCCCCACGACTATGATCGACACTCTTCCAAAGCAGCCTTGATACAACTCCTCCCCCAGGGATGCCATTCACATTCTGTCTGTGGGAATGACGGCCCTGGTACGGAGCAGTGCTGGGCGCTGCTGCTTCTCTCAACCTCAGCAGCCAGGCAGGTACCATCGATAGAGGAAGTGTGAGGGCTGCACGGATCGGGAAAGCCTGTGAACACCGCACATTCCCCGCAAAGGCACCTCGTATTTTTAAAAGTGTCATGACCACACCAGACAGTTTCTTTCCATTTAGTGACTCTAAACCCTCAGGCAGTCCACTAAAAAATGCAGTTAATCACACCGGGGTCTGACACGAAACAGGACAGATCAGTTCAAACCCGGTGCTCTGCTGAAGGCCAGGCAGACGTGTCACCCCCATTCTCATAAGCGCTGGCATCTAGTGGGTCAGTATTTAGCATGTTGGTGCTTTGGGAAATACTAAATAAATCGATAATATCTTAAAAGAGCTCAGGCATTTGAAGGCCACCACTAAAACAAGGCACAATCAACACATATTCCTTCCCTAACTCTCAGGGTCTTCTGTGGCTGAGGGGAAGAGGTACTGCATAGCTGACCCGGCTTAACATGAACGGTGCAGACTAGGAAAGCCTGGCCCTCAGCTCCTGTGCTTCCTGTCACAATCTCCCACCTCCTTCCTCATTGTGAGAAAGGATCCAACATTCTTTATTATGGCCTTGTCTTAGGAGTACCTACGTTTCAGTAACACTCGCTAACCGTAAGCCCAAAGGAAGTAATCTGCAATTTTAGAAATTATCCATAATTAGGTGGAAAGGGGTGGTATTTCAGGGCAAAGGGGAGATTATTCTCAGCACCTCTAAAGTTAGATGATTAGGAAGCTACCTAATCAGCCAATATATAAAGCCAACTTTGTATATGTGACATTTCACTTACTAGTCTAGTTAAGCAATGTGAAAATCTTCTGGACACAATGAGAATCACTAAGAGTTAGGCAGATTCGCTCCTCTGTGCCCTCTGAGGGCATCCCTACCCAACACCACTGTAGCATCCCACTCCCTGCCAAGGTTTCCTCCAGAGGCAGTGCACTAACGTAGTGCCATATTCTTGTCATTTTTTTCCCGTTTCCACAATCTAAATTAACCTGATCTCAATCCAGTTCTTATAAAATATCGCTAATATAATTTATTCACAATAAATCATTAATCATTGAAAAATTGCTCAATATGTGTTCTTTTCCCCCAATATTAATGTGTCACGAGGGGACATCCAAGGAGAAAACAATTTCACTCAAAGAACAAATCTCTAATGGGCTATAAATCCCACTGTGAAGAACTCAGGTCCTGACTTGTTTTAGTTACTAACATTTACTGCCGTCAACTGAGTATTGACCATCTGATGGACTGTGCCTGGGGAAATGTAGTAAACAGGAAGAAGGCAGGCTACTGAATTCTTACTTCGCCTGGAGCAACTGAAACTGAGAATTCATAAAGCCTTACAGTCAGTGGCAGAGCTCACTCCTGTGGTTCTGCAATGCAACTAAAATGAAATAAAGGACATAAAAGGCACCAAGATGAGCTAGGGACCCTGGTGGGGATGGGGGTGTCTCCTTTTGGTATCCAGCTTCGTAACTCTAACAGCCAATTTGAAAGGAAAACTAAGTCGATGGTGTTTATTTCTCCCCTACCTGTAATGATTATGTCACCTTTATAGTTGAAAGCACATGAAAAGATTTCATCTGTGTGTCCCTCAAGAACCTGGAAGCACTGACCCGTCTGAACATCCCAGATTCTAGCTGTTTTGTCAGAGCTGCCAGTGAGAAGACGGTTCCCTTGGGGGTTGAAAGAAATCTATAAGCAAGAAAGAAGAAAAGTGACCACAGGTTTGTGTAATTTGATTCCCACTATATTTTTAATCAGCAGAAAGGGGACATTACTAAGTACCTGTCACCTTCTCAGCCTGGTATTTATTCTTACATAGAACAGTTCCTTCAGGATGGGAAAAATATTGCAGGGACTAATACATGAAAATTAAAATCTAGACAGTAAAGTTTGATTGCCCACCCGTCACACACGGTTCTAAGATAAAAACCAAAGCTCCGTCATACTTTGAGTGTTCCCCACCCAGCTTCTTTCCAAAGGCTCCTGATGCCAATCTCCCCACGCAAACCAAGAGGCAGAGCCCTGGTGTGGATGAGAACCCAAGCCAGGCATCTTCATACCCACACCTCGATGTCACCGCTGCAAACCAACTTTCTGTCATCACAAGCATAGGGATCGTCCCTCAATCTGTGGTACAGAATGTCAGGGCCACTAAGGGAGGACTTTCTGTCTGCTGCTACTTAAAGCACAGAACTTTCCATCAATGTGTCCTGAGAGCCCCTACATGCCAGGCATCGTCACATGGTATCTGAGCAGCAGAGAAAAGTGTTAGTCCTTGGTTCCTCTGGACATCATGCTTATAACCTTTTCTAAAGCATCAGAAGATGACAATTTGGGCCACTTCCTCTGTAACTGAAGGGTTGATGAGGGCAAGTCCCAAGGCCATGGCTTTTTTCATCACAGTGTCACTAGGACCTAGCATAATGCCTAGCACAGTGGGAGCTTTCAAAAAGTATTTGCTGGGCTTCCCTGGTGGCTCAGTGGTTGAGAGTCCGCCTGCCGATGCAGGGGACACGGGTTCGTGCCCTGGTCCGGGAAGATCCCATGTGCCGCAGAGCGGCCGGGCCCGTGAGCCATGGCCGCTGAGACTGCGCGTCCGGAGCCTGTGCTCCGCAACGGGAGAGGCCACAACAGTGAGACGCCCACATACCGCAAAAAAAAAAAAAAAAAAAAAGTATTTGCTAAGTGAATGAACGAATGAATGAATGAATACCTTAGCTTGGCACCCCATAGAAATGCCATCACTGGATGGCAATTCAATAGGTAATATATACTTAACAAGCATAAAATGCAGTAATAAAGTTTGAGAACTCTATTCACACACACACACACACACACACACACACACACACAAACGTGCGCTTATTGAGTGTGACACACCAGACTCTCAGCAACATGGCCTGGGCTCCCTCTGTGGCCTGTCTCCCACGGTCACACATCCCATCCCTCTTCCTGCCAGTCCCCAAGGCCTCCCAGCCTGTGAAGAAGATGTGTCCTGCACAGTCTCAGAGACCAACCCTGATGGGCAAGGGGGCAGTGGCCACCAGCAGCAGGTGCAAAGGCAGGAGATGGGGAGAC
This sequence comes from Grampus griseus, assembly GCF_964374135.1. Classification (NCBI taxonomy): domain Eukaryota; kingdom Metazoa; phylum Chordata; class Mammalia; order Artiodactyla; family Delphinidae; genus Grampus; species Grampus griseus. Next base: position 10,898,269 of record NC_139001.1, read on the forward strand.
AGCACAGCAGCGGGCGGCCCCGGGCTCCAGCAGGAGCCTGCAGAGACTTGAAACCATCAAGCTGATAGTTTACAAGGAACGAGAAATCTATCTCAGGTATGAGACCAAAGAATTGGGCCAAACTAGGGGGTGAGAGTCACCAGTCCCAGCCTTCAATACAGTATTCTGAGGACACATCTAAACCTCAGATCCCTGATTGGATGGCCCTGCTCTGTGCATAAGCTTTTGGGAGGAGCTGATATAAAATCCTAAACTACAGCTTTCAAGTTTCAAAATAGGTCATTTTTAACTTCGTTAAGTGTTAAATATTTCCAGGAAATACTTCCTCAATTGCATCTAATCTACAGGACACTTGATATTTGCTGTGCAGCGTGTCTTTTGCGTAATATAAACTTGTGTGTTTACTAGAACTAGGAAAAATACTTTATTAGCTTCTTAATAGCTTTAATAAGTATTTTTAGCTAACAGAATCTTTTGCTCATGGCTGAGGAGAATGCTGTTTTATACTTTGTAAAAGGTTTTAGAAATCATTTATTATGCTGAGTTTCAGGACACTTTTAAAAATAAAGTCTTTAGGTAACTGATTTCTAGAAAATGTGAGATAACTGGCCAAACCTTGGTACCATCAGTGCCAACAGACCTATTTATACTAAGCCAGCTGCCTATTTTTTTGAAAATAAATAAATTGCTCCAAATGAGAAAGCAACTCACCTTTGAAATTTCACCTACATGGCCTTCCAATTTGGTAATGCATTTTCTCGTGGCTGCACTGAAAACTCTTGCTGTTCCTTTTTGAGAGGAGTTGAGATATATATAAATTCATCTGAAACACAGAACTTTGACCACATGCCCTGAATTATCTAAATATCTATCCCTCTGACACACACACTCTGTGCTAAGTTTGTCTTCTTGCCTGCGGTGAGAACCAGCCACTTAATACTTAAAATGCAAGCTGGTTCCACTGCAGGAGAAGAGAGTGAAAAGGAGTCTCTCTAGCCCCAAGCTTATTAGAAGAGATACTGGGTTCCAAGGTAGATGGGAATGGGGAGACAGGAATCCAAAAAGAATAAAGTTTTTAAGAGAAAAAAGGGGAATTAAAACAAGTTCTGAGAGGCTGAGGATGAAATAAACAGCAAGACTAACATCATACACCAAATATGAGTCTAGGGTTGCAGAAGATCGAGAGGCCTTCCTGAGAAGGAACAGCGTTCACTACTCAATGAATGAAGAACAGGCACTAAGAAACCCCTTTCAACAGAAAAGGCTAAGAGAATGGTTTGTTCCCTATCAGGTCCCCAATGCCCAGAAGTGCCAAACTCATAGTAAACACAATAAATAGATGTAGGATGGATGGATGGATGGAGGGTAGATGGATGGGTGGATGGATGGATACATGAAGTACAACAGTAGATACATTTCGTTAGAATTAAGGAATAGAGGAGTTGGGGCTTCCCTGATGGCACAGTGGTTGAGAATCTGCCTGCCAATGCAGGGGACACAGGTTCAATCCCTGGTCCGGGAAGATTCCACATGCTGCGGAGCAACTAAGCCCATGAGCACAACTACTGAGCCTGTGCTCTACAGCCCGTGAGCCACAACTACTGAGCCCGCGTGCCACAACTACTGAGGCCTGTGCGCCTAGAGCCCGTGCTCCACAATAAGAGAAGCCACCACAATGAGAAGCCTGTGCACTGCAACGAAGAGTAGCCCCTGCTCGCCGCAACTAGGGAAAGCCCACACAGCAACGAAGACCCAACGCAGCCAAAAATAAATAAATAAATAAATGTATTTTAAAACAAAAAAAAAAGAATAGAGGAGTTAAATAAGCATAGAAGGAGAAAAACAGAAGTAGTAAAATTGCTGTCAGAAAAAAAATTAAAATTTATCTGCCCAGGTGAAGGATGCTGTCTCACCACAAATTATAGATTACATCAAGGTAAAATTAGCAAGGATAGGGAATTGTCAGACAAAAACTGTAGACAAAACAAAAATTGTAGACAAAACTGCTATGTTAGAATTAATATGATTCAAATATAAAACTTGCAACTTGGCTGGACATTTCAAAAGCCTTAAAGAAAAGTGATCCAACTGTTTTAAGAGTTTGTTAATAAGAGAGATTGGTTCAAGATAGCGGAGTAGAAGGACGTGTGCTCACTTCCTCTTGCAAGGGCACCGGAATCACAACTAACTGCTGAACTATCATCAAGAGGAAGACACTGAAACTCACCAAAAAAGACACCGGACATCCAAAGACAAAGTAGAAGCTGCAATGAGATGGTAAGAGGGGCGCAATCACAATAAAATCAAATCCCATAACTGCTGGGAGGGTGACTCACAAACTGGAGAACAATTATACAACAGAAGTCCACCCACTATAGTGATGATTCTGAGCCCCACATCAGGCTTCCCAAGCTGCGGGTCTGACAACAGGAGGAGGAATTCCCAGAGAATCAGACTTTGAAGGTTAGCAGAATTTGATTACAGAACTTCGACAGGACTGGGGGAAACAGAGACTCCACTCTTGGAGGGCACACACAAAGCAGTGTGTGCATGAGGACCTGGGAGAAGGAGCAGTGACCCCATAGGAGACTGAACCAGACCTACCTGCTAGTGTTGGAGGGTCTCCTGCAGAAGCGTGGGGTGGCTGTGGCTCACTGCAGGGACAAGGACACTGGCAGAAGAAGTTCTGGGAAGTGCTCCTTGGCATGAGCCCTCCCAGAGTCCGCCATTAACCCCAACCAAGAGCCTGGTAGTCTCCAGCATCGGGTCGCCTCATGCCCAACAACCAAGAGGGAGGGAACCCAGCCCCACCCATGAGCAGACAAGTGGATTAAAGTTTTACTGAGCTCTGCCCACCAGAGCAACAGTCAGCTCTACCCACCACCAGTCCCTCCCATCAGGAAACTTGCACAAGCTTCTTAGACAGCCTCATCCACCAGAGGGCAGACAGCAGAAGTAAGAACTACAATCCTGCAGCCTGTGGAACAAAAACCACATTCACAGAAAGATAGACAAAATGAAAAGGCAGAGGACTATGTACCAGATGAACGAACAAGATAAAACCCCAGAAAAACAACTAAATGAAGTGGAGATAGGCAACCTCCTGAAAAAGAATTGAGAAGAATGATAGTGAAGATGATCCAGGACCTCAGGAAAAGAAAGGAGGCAAAGATCGAGAAGATGCAAGAAATGTTTAACAAAGATCTAGAAGAATTAAAGAACAAACAAGCAGAGATGAACAATACAATAACTGAAATGAAAAATATACTAGAAGGAATCAATAGCAGAATAACGGAGGCAGAAGAACAGATAAGTGACCTGGAAGACAGAATGCAGGAATTCATAGCCACGGAACAGAATAATAAAGAAAAAAGAATGAAAAGAAACGAAGACAGCCTAAGCGACCTCTGGGACAACATTAAATGCAACAACATTCACATTACAGGGGTCCCAGAAGGAGAAGAGAGAGAGAAGGACCCGAGAAAATATTTGAAGAGATTATAATTGAAAACTTCCCTAACATGGGAAAGGAAAGAGTCACCCAAGTCCAGGAAGCACAGAGAGTCCCAGGCAGGATAAACCCAAGGAGAAACATGCCGAGACACAGTAATCAAACTGACAAAAATTAAAGGCAAAGAAAAATTATTAAAAGCAACAAGGGAAAAATGACAAATAACATACATAGGAAAACATAGGAAGAACACTCTTTGACAGAAATCACAGCAAGATCTTTTTTGACCCACCTTCTAGAGTAATGGAAATAAAAACAAAAATAAACAAATGGGACCTAATGAAACTTCAAAGCTTTTGCACAGCAAAGGAAACTCTATAAACAAGATGAAAAGAAAACCCTCAGAATGGGAGAAAATATTTGCAAACGAATCAAGGGACAAAGGATTAATCTCCAAAACATATAAACAGCACATACAGCTCAATATTACAAAAAAACAAACAATCCAATCAAAACATGGGCAGAAGACCTAAATAGACATTTCTCCAAAGAAGATATACAGATTGCCAACAAACACATGAAAGGATGCTCAACATCAGTAATTATTAGAGAAATGCCAATCAAAACTACAATGAGGCATCACCTCACACCATTTAAAATGGGCATCATCCGAAATCTACAAACAACAAATGCTGGAGAGGGTGTGGAGAAAAGGGAACCCTCTTGCACTGTTGGTGGGAATGGAAATTGATACAGCCACTATGGAGGACAGTATGGAGGTTCCTTGAAAAACTAAAAATAGAATTACCATAGGACCCAGCAATCCCACTACTGGGCATATACCCAGAGAAAGCCATAATTCAAAAAGACACATGCACCCCAATGGTCACTGCAGCACTATTTACAATAGCCAGGTCATGGAAGCAACCCAAATGCCCATCAACAGATGAACGGATAAAGAAGATGTAGTACATATATACAATGGAATATTACTCAGCCATAAAAAGGAATGAAATATGGGTCATTTGTAGAGACACGGGTGGACTTAGAGACTGTCATACAGAGTGAAGTAAGTCAGAAAGAGAAAAACAAATATCGTATATTAACGCATATATGTGGAATCTAGACAAATAGTACAGATCAACCGGTTTGCAGGGCAGAAATAGAGACACAGACGTAGAGAACAAACGTATGGACACTAAGGGGGGAGAGTGGGGTTGGTGGGGAGGTGGTGGTGGGATGAACTGGGAGATTGGGATTGTCCTATGTACACTAATATGTATAAAATAGATAACTAATAAAAAAATAAAATCTTTAAAAAAATTTTTTAAATAGAGAAAAAATTTTTAAAAAGAGTTTGTTAATAAGACAAAGAGATCCAGTATAGATTAGTACATTAAATTTTACAAAAGCATTTTTAAACTTCAGAAAACATAAAAATAATATAGCCTGAAATTGTAGTTTTTTATAAGATAGAAATATGAATAAGACACCAAAAATTTCAGCCTTGAGAGTAATTCCAGTGAAAATGAAAAAGGTGATAAATATAAAAAAACAGATTGTAGCTGCACAGGCAACTAACTCTGTTGAATGAGATCTAATTTTAAGAAGGGAATGAGGAGCAAAGACCAGAGATAAATAAAAAAAAAAAATTGCTCTAAACATCAAGACTTAGGAGGGACAGAAGGAGAAGAGGTTTACAAAACAAAGAAAAGAAAAAGAGTTTTTTGGAAGTAATGTGTTACCGAACAAGGAAAGAATCACTGCTAGGGAAAATAACAGATGATAGAAAGGACAAAACTAAAAGAATCAAGCTTATATATTATTCTCATCCATCCGTCAGCATCCTGATTCCTTGTCCCTGCTTGTTTCTTCCCTCATAGCACTGACCAACTCCTGGCATTCTATATAATCTAATATTCTATATAAAACACATGCACAGTATCATTTATTGTCCCCCTGTCTACAACTTAGCTCCAGGAGGAAAGAGATTCCCATCTCTTTTGTTCATTGATATATCCTATGCTCCTAAAACTATTCCTGGCACAAAGTAGGTACTCCATATATATTTAGTGAATAGATTTTTTTGTATAAATGAGAATGATATTTAAAATGAAAAGGGCAGATTAATTATAGTTAAGGGATGATTTTTAAAAGGAAAGATCTGTGAGAAGATGAGAAAGTAAATAGTTTAAAAAATAAAATTCTCCAGATTCAGGGTGTTTATATTCCAGGATGTAAAAAGGACATGTATGTATGATTAAAGGACCATGTTTGAAAAGTCCTAGTGAGTAAGAGAATGAGCATGCAAATATAATTTTGAAAAGAGAGACAATAATAAAGACTGTAATTAAAATGAATCACTGGCAAAATTCTACAACTGATTATAACACAAAGTAACTACTTAAAAGTATGTTAGTCACCAGGAGCAAATATAGGCAAAGAACAAGTGAACAAATCATGCCTGGGAAAAGCATTCCATTTTTGCCAGAATCTCTTAAAGGGCTGTTAAGGAATTTACACAAGCACGATGTAAAGTCACATATGGTCATTAAGAGAATTAAACATATGTGTAGCATCATATGTGATTATCAGAGAGGTGACTTAGACAGAGTGGAGGCTTGCTCATGTTGTCAGGGAAATGACACAGTCATACAGCAGCATGACATGCATTCACAGGAGGTGACACAGACATAGTGTCATGTGTGGTTATCACAGAGATGATGTAGACATAGGCTGGCGTCAAGCATGGTCATGAGGGAGATGGCGCAAAGTCTAGGATCAAATGTGGTCATCAGAAAGATGATGAAGATAGAGTGTAGTATCGTATGTGTTCATCAGGGAGATGACCTAGACACAGCATAGTGTCTTACATTGTTGATGAGAAGATGACATGGACATAGTTTAGAATCAAGGAGATAGACATAGTGTCGCATGACACATGACCATTGATAAGATGATCCAGATGTAATGCAAGATCGTACGTGGTAGTCGGAATGTTGATGTAGACACAGTGTGCACTGTGTGAGGATATCAAAGAGATAATGCAGCCATAGTATAGCATGATGTGTGGTTCTCAAGAAGATGAAAAGACATAGTGTAACATTGTACAATAATACATCCCAGCAAGCAGATAATGGAGACATAGTGTATAGTCATCTGTGGACTACAGGGAGGTGGCACATACAGAGTGTAACAACATATGTGGTTATCAGCAGGTGACACAGATATACTGCAGCACCATACATGGCCATCATGGATATGAAACAAGCTATATCATCACACACAGTTGTCTAGGAGATAATGCAGAATAGGGTAGCACTCCACATGCTTGTGAAGGAAATGACATAGACATGGTATAGCATCACCTTTAGTTTTCAAGGAGATTACATGCACACAGACATTCATAATACGGGATTATCAGAGAAAAATCTTATTTTAAATATCATACATAGTTATTAAAGAGATAACGCACCTAGAGTCTGTCATACAGAGTGAAGTAAGTCAGAAAAAGAAAAGCAAATACCGTATGCTAACACATATATATGGAATCTAAAAAAAAAAAAAGGTTCTGAAGAGCCTAGGGGCAGGACAGGAATAAAGACACAGATGCAGAGAATGGACTTGAGGAGACGGGGAGGGGGAAGGGTAAGCTGGGACAAAGTGACAGAGTGGCATGGATATATATACACTATCAAATGTAAAATAGATAGCTAGTGGGAAGCAGCCGCATAGCACAGGGAGATCAGCTCTGTGCTTTGTGACCTCCTAGAGGGATGGGATAGGGAGGGTGGGAGGGAGATGCAAGAGGGAAGAGATATGGGGATATGTGTATATATAGCTGATTCACTTTGTTATAAAGCAGAAACTAACACACCATTGTAAAGAAATTATACTCCAATAAAGATGTTAAAAAAAAAAGAGATAATGCAGTCATAATATAGCATCACATGTGCCTGCCAAACAGACTTTGCATATATAGCACTGCATCATATGTGGTTGTAAAGGTGACAACACAGACATACTATGGCATCATATAGTGTCATCAGTGCGATAAACAATAGCATAACAACATACATATTTACTTTAAAGGGATGTAGATATAGCATAACTTCATTTGTTATTGTCAAGAAAATGATGCAAAGTATACAACTATACAGTGCTGTCAAGCAGACAATGAGACACAGTGTAGCATCAGACCGTGGTTACCAAAAAGATCAGACAGACATGGTGTAGAATCCTAAGTGACATTCAGGAAAGTGATGTATAGCTCATTATATATGTTCATCATGATGATTCACTAGACATGTTAGAGCAGTGCATGTTACAAAGGAGACAATGCAGATTTATTATAGAACCATCAGTGGCAGTCAAGCTGATGAGAACAACATAGTGTAGCATAATGCATGGTCGTTAGGGGGAGATGACCCAAGATACACCAATGTATATAGTTATCAAGGAGATGAAGATCTAGTTTAACATCATATGTGGCTGTCAAGGAGGTGATGCAGACATTCTATAGCATCACATGTGATTATCAAGAATATGATAGAGATCTAGTGTACTGACGTACATCATAGAGATGAGGCACATGTAGTTTCTATCATAGCTGGTCACCAGGGAGATGACCTACAGTGTAGAATCACACGTGTTTATCGAACAAAACATAAATCTCTCCATAAATTAAATGTACCGACAGATTACCTACCATCAGCCGAAGCCGTCGCAATAAGCTTTCCAGTGTAATCAAAACAGCTGTCTAGTATTTCATCACCATGGCCTGTCAATGTTGCCACACATTTTCCATCTGTAGCATCCCACAGCTGAAATTTTTTTTAAAAAGAAGAAGATGACAAAGACTATGACTTCCTATCTAAAGTGCAAAGGTGGCCAGAAGTAGTCTTCACGACATGTTTATGGCTGGCTAAATTAACTGTGCCGAAATCATGTGTATAGTTTTCACATGTTTGTTCATTTTACCTTGATTCATGACCGGAGACCACAGCCAACCATCTAACAAGGCACACTTTGGACACAGAGAAGACCAAGGACAGACATTTAGAACGGGTAGACAAATCTGCCACTACATGAGGAAAAAAATCTCCAAGTGCATGCTTCTCTGATTGGAATGGAAGCATCCTCTTTTCATGCAAAGGGCACCAAATGGTAAAGAGCTTGATCTAAAACTACAATACTAGAAAATGAAAAGCACATTAAGATTATAATACATTTGGTGTATAACCTATATATCTAATAATAATTCTAGAACATAAGCTCTTAGCAACAGAAACGTAAAGGCAGGGAGGCATTGTGTTGAGACTTCGTGAAGTTCACTCTAATCGAACTTTAATAAAGGAATAGAGGGGCATTAAACAAAAATAACGCACCTTTTAAAATAATAAGATCTTTCAACACATTTAAATCAACTAAAACTATTTTACATCATAATTTCTTCAAACTTGGAGGATCAGAAACTTGAAATTTAAAAATTACCAATTGTTGATAAATTAATGTCTTAATTTTATAGCACCTTTAAAATTTGTTAATGTTGCAATGAATACCTGACACTGTATAAAGTACAGACATAAGAATTACAGAGCAAAGATATTTCTTGAGCTCACCATGCAGGTTCTGTCCATAGAGCCAGTTAATATCAGAGAGCAATCCCAGTTGAATAAGGCACTGCTGATCTCAGCACAATGCCCGATTAAGGTGTACACCTTCCTACAAAATGGAAATGGTTCAGACTGGCAAAAGATTCCTCAGTCAAGAATGTGTACAAAGAATGATCTCAAGCCATTGGTGTAAGAGTCTGAATTTTACTTTTCACAAAATAATATCTATGATGACCAATCAAAGATGGCTTAACTGTAGCTCCAAAAAGAGTCAACTAGGCTACTAATTTAATTTCAGCAAAAAATATACTTAAACTTTTAACAACCCAAGGTAACAACATTACTTAAGACAACACTTCAGAAAGGCATGGATAAAAAATAATAAAGGTAATCTGAAGTTCTAGAACTATTTTTACACCAGATAGGAGGACCCCTTGGTTGTTCAGAAACTACCCATCAGTCGTCGAGAACCCTTCCTTCCCTCTCATTTCTTGTTGCAACCATGTTGATCGGTACCCCTGATAATTGGTCCCTCTATCAAAACGCAGACAAGTCCAAGAGTGGAGTTTTCCAACAAAAGTAGGCTAATTTAGTTAACTTCTTAGCAACTAGAACCAAAAATAATTAGGAAGGAAGTTGAAGTTCTTGGACAAAATTAAATCTGGGTCATTAGCCATGATTTTATTTATTCATGATACCCATGCCTACCATAATGACAAGCCATTGAAATCTGATTACATAGTACATGGAATAAATAATAGCTGTGTAACCAGGCTATTGTTAACATTCTCCTTTTATGTTACTGTTTGGCATTATTTCCTCAGAATTCCAAGGAAGCATGTATTTTTGGTGGATCAGAAAAATCATTAAAGAATGAATTAATTTGCTTTCAATGTGTTCCTATTCCTATGGAATCCAAGGTAAAGAATAGAGTTAACATTAAGCTGATAAATAACAAAGACTATCTTCTTAATCTTCTGATGCAGGTTAAAAAAAATTCTTAAAAATCAAGAATACCTTCCAGTATCAGCATCCCACACTGTAACTGTATGATCGAAAGACCCCGTGATGATTCTGTTTCCTGAGGTGTTAAAGGACAAAGAGATGATTTCAGCTGAGTGTCCCTAGAAAAAGACCAGATATCATCATGCATACCTGTAGATGAAACGATTTCTACAAATGTATAACATAATAGTCTAAAAGAAAATGCTAAAAAAGGTAAAGCTCTATAGGGAGAAGAGAGATCAGTGGCTGGCTGGATAGGGAGAGACTGCAAACAAGCTGAAATACGTTTATGTGCTCAGAATTTTAATGTTCAGCTCCATTTAATTTTAATAAAGGACACGTGTAGAGCAGGACACGCACCTTCCAACGCTCTTAGGCATTTATCTGAAAGAAGAGGCAGTGAAGAAGCGTGACCCACAGAAGTGATGAGTACGAAGATCAGGAAAAGTATACTTGCATGAATAAAACGAGGCTCTCTGATTTAAGAAAGAAAAACTCTTGGTGTTAGTTAAAAACACTGATTTTCCTCTTTTTTTCTAGTCCATTTTAACTTTTTCTAGAAGGAGAACTTCTAGGAAAAGTTCTCCTAGAAAGTGGATCCTATTTTTTAAACCCATTTATAATCTGAAAGAATAAAATAATGTGATTTCCCATCCAATTGTCCCCACTGATTGCCACAGAGCATCACACTTTTTTGCTTGGTAGTTTTCGCTGAGGCGGGAAGAAGTGGAGGGTAGCAGTCATAGGATGGTTCTGGACGGACATGTGGTGGCGACAGACAGGGGCCCCTGCCGAACCACACCACCAGCATCCACTCTGCGGGCAGTGCCCTTTGGCCTTGTCACTTCCTGCCCCTTGCCCCTTATACTTCAGACTTTGTAATACCAGAGGCTTCTAAGGCTGGAGGTTAGAAAAGAAGGGAGTTTCTTTAAGAAATCTTCTGGCAGGTTCCTCCACTTCTGCCTCTTCCCAAAGGCCCCAGCCTCCATCTCCTTTGCTTTTAGCCAGGTAGGTGACCATAGGTTTTAAGCAATAGTTGGTACGGCTTACAGACTGAAGTTAGTCAAAATAAAAAGCCCATCTGGGCTTCCCCAGCACGTCCATTTAAGTCTTTGGGAATAGTCAGCAAACCAGCTGAAACACTCTTCTACTACAGTCTGAAAACCAATCGCTCAAAAACATCTTCTAACTTAGAGTTCATTTTGTAATAAATATACAAATAAAAACAAACACAAGGGACTTCCCTGGTGGCGCAGTGGTTAAGAATCTGCCTGCCAATGCAGGGGACACGGGTTTGATCCCTGGTCTGGGAAGATCCCACATGCCGCGGAGCAACTAAGCCCGTGCGCCACAACTACAGAAGCCCGCGTGCCACAACTACTGAAGCCCGTGCGCCTAGAACCCGTGCTCTGCAACAAAAGAAGCCACTGCAATGAGAAGCCCGTGCACCGCAACGAAGAGTAGCCACCGCTCGCCACAACTAGAGAAAGCCCGTGCGCAGCAACGAAGACCCAACACAGCCAAAAATAAAAATTAATTAATTTATTTATTAAAAAAAAACCCACAAGTAAAAGGCTTACCCAAAGGAATAGCTAATGAAAATGTAAAACTCTTGATGTTATTAACATTAGTAACATACTGTGAGAGTGAACACTTCCTCTCCATTCTGAATGTCCCACAGTTTGGCCGTTGTGTCCATACTTCCAGTAGCCACCAATGTGCTTTGAGGATTAAACGATAAACACACCTGAATTACATGAAACGAGAGAGATGTTAGAAAGATAGAGTTTTAAATTGTTAATTCTAATATAGAAAAGCTTGGAGACGTGACTCTCTCAGCAGATTCAGCCTAATTCTTTGTACAGATATGCAGCAAAATACCAGATACGAGTAGCCATTTATCTGCAGGTAGATCCTGACGCATTCTCCTCTTGAGAAGAGGCTGCTGTTCTCCCACATCACGCAGCTCAGGCTTGGAGAGGCACTGGCTCCCCTTAGTCACTTCCAGACCATAGGAGAACAAGAACAAAAGCAAAGCCCAGCTCCTTGGAGATTCATGCTATCTGGCTCCCATCTTTTTTTTTTTCGGCCACGACGCGGGGCATGGGGGACCTTAGTTGCCCAACCAGGGATCACTCCCACGGCAACACCCTTACCTTGATGTCACCTTTTCTAGAAGATTCACTACCAATACACCAGTCTCTAGTTACAATTTCCCAATACTTCTACTTTCTCTCTTCCTTACCAAGCCTCCCCTCCAACCTCCCCATAGGATACCTTCCATTTCATGTAAACCCCTCTCTTTTCTCCTGGCCCATTATCCCCCATTCAAATGACACCTGGAAGCATCACTCCTGCCAGCATCCCAAGACTCCAAGTCCCTGTCTTTTCACCTGCACTCTTCATATAACTCCTAAAAACTTGTATCAATCTGGGATTTTATCTCTCATTTGCCTGCACTACCCTCAACCAAGGCAGTTGAAGAAAACAGTATAGCAGATACTAGTGATGTTCATTCATGTCTTCTGTCCTCAGCTGTGGCCTCAGTAGCTTTCCCTATTTTGTCTAACACGCCTCGGACTCAATATATTCTCCCATTCCCCATTTTTGCTTCCACTCCCATCCTCATTCCTCCTCAGCAGATAACCTGGCCTCCTAATACTTCCCTGAAAAAACTTACCTATCAGTTGAGAACTTCCTCCCCTGGCCCTCACTTTCCTTTCCTCCAGTCTCAGATTCAGAGGGATCACTTTGCCATTTTAGGACACTATGTTCCCTGTACACCTAGGAGAGATGAGCCCACCAACTTTTCCTTCCCTCTAGAAGGAGCGAGATCCTTTCCAGTGGCCTATAAGTATGCTTGAGCTCTTCCCACATGAAAACAAATCCTCCCTTGACTCAACATATCCATTTTTTAACTACCTTTATTTCCCTTTACAACCAAATTCCTTGGAAAAATAGCCTACCATCACTCACTGCCCATCTTCCACTCTTCAACTCTACTGGAACTCCATGTCCAGTTGAGAGGCTTGTTGGTCTTGATCATCTCACTTAACATGCCTGAGGTTCTCGATATGTTCTTCCTTCTTGACTGCTTTGATAGTGCTCTGCTTTTCTTCTCTAACTTCTTGTCTCCTTTATTGTATCTTTAAAATTTTTCTCTTCTCCATCTTCCCAAGATCCCACCAGTTTTCTCCCTACAGTCTACCTTTCCCTTTGGGAAATTTCAATTGTTCGGTGGTTTCTACTGCCACCCAGATGCCGGTGACTCACACATCCACGTCTTTTGCCCAGATCTCACTGCTCGGTTCGGCCCCAAAGAGCCAACTGCCAAATGGATGCCTCTGTTTGGCCATCACACAGGGAGACCTTAATCACTCTGTCTAAGACATGCAAATCACACAAAGAATCCTGCTTCTCTCTTATGTACAGACTTGGTGAATGGCGCTGCCAGCTGCCTGAGTCTGAAATCAGGGAACCACCCTAAACACTTTGTTTGCTTCATGCCTCGTGTCTACTTGGTGACCCAGTCCTCCTCCTTCCACCCCTGACCTCTCTCACATTCGCCTCACCAGCCTCACAACAGAGCTTTGTCATCTTTGCTTGGGTGGCTACAAGATCCCCACTGGCCCATATTTCTGATATTATCCGCTGCCCATTTCTCCTTCACAATGGCAAAAGAATGATCTTCCCAAAATGCAAAGCTGACCATGCATGCCCCTTCCCAGCTGAAAAGTCTCAACAGCATGGCAATATCTCCAGGATGAAGTCCCCATTCCTTAGCATAGCATTTAAGACCCTTTAGAAATCTACAAGAAGGCCTCCCCTGCCTCCCTCACTTCAATCACACAAAGGCTGGGATGTGGCTTTGCAGGGTTACAGGTGTGCCAGGCACTGGCACATTTAGCCCAGACAGCTGGGCAGCACCAGAGATCCCTGCCAGTCACCTCTAACTGTGGGAGCGGCTCTTCCCAGCATGTGCATCTCCGTATGAGCACCTTCTGTGCGCGGAAGGCTGGGAAGCGCTGCCCTGGACGCTCAGAGCCACTTGAGTTCTAAGCACAAACCACGATTACACACCTCCTCTGGGCGTTTGCTGCTGCAGCTCCCTCTGCCTGGAATGCACCTGCCACCTCTCTGCAGAGTCTTTCCTGAATACCAGTCCTGGCCACGGAGGCTTGGCCACTCCCTCTGTGCCCTCACTGAACTCCCCGCCAACTTCTAGCCCACCTACAACACATCTTTAAGCTTATCCATGGACACCTCTACTCCCTCTACAAGACTGCAAAATCCCTGGGGGACCAAGAACTACATCTGATTCTGTTTGGTACCCCACACACATAGGCCAGGGCTTCACACAGTCAATGCTTAGTAAACATTCATTGGATTGATGTTGTTGACTACGAAAAATACGAAATGTCTTCCTAGGAACTATAAATAAAGAAACCTTTTCAAAATTCCAAGGGAGTATGAAAACATGGCCACACTAGGAGAATGAGGATTCTGTCTTTCTTATGACCCTGGACAAATTACTTAAGCGCTCTATGCCTCAGCATCCTTAACTGTAAAATGGGGAAATAGCTACCCCTTACGGTTGTTATGAGAAACAACTAAGCTAATATATGTAAAGGGCTTAGGACGGTGCTTCAGGCATGTTGAGTGCCACTAAAGGGTCAGCTACAATTTCTAACTGCAGTATCCCCAGTGTTTAGCAAAGTACCTTGAACATAGCGTGAGCTCTTGTTGGATGAACATACAATGAATTTGAAGGATGAATATAAATAAATTTTTATTCCTAAAATAAGTAGACTGTTTATTTTTAAAAGCTATCACTTGTTCCATAGGGTGCCAATGATCTCACTAATTGTTATAAAATGTAACACAGAATTGGCCAAGGACAAGGGCTTCCCAATAGTGAAAGCCATTTTGAGTATCAAACTATTTATGCAAATTTGAGTTCTAATTATATCCAGAAAACAATCAGCTTAGATATCTTACATGATATAAAAAAGTTGTTTTAAAAGCTACTTTAAGAACTTCGTCAACCCTCATCACGTCAGTCCTCTAAAGACAAGTCAGTGAAAGAGGAAAAGTCAGGTTGGATATTGTGTTCATATACTTATCCCATCGTTTGCCTACTTAGTCAAAGCAGGATATGGGTCTTTTACAGCATGGGCAAGATATTAAGACTAGAGTAGTTTATAAATTATATCAATACCACCATACATGATACATAGAAACTCAAAATATCAGATAGGCTTTAAAATTAATTATAAAGGTATAGCCACTGCTTTTACAATGGAATTCTAAAAAGAAATAACAATGATGTGATGTGCCAGTGTAAGTTCATCAGTTGTAATATACGTACCTCCCTGATGGGGATGCTAATAATGGAGCATGCCGCGGAGGGGAAAGGTGAGAAATCTTTGTACTTTTTACTCAATTTTCCTGTCAACCTAAAACTGCTCTAAAAAATAAGTTCTACTGAAAAAAGAGGAAAGTAAAACAAAACAAAAACAAAAAGAATGACAACATAAAAATATAATAAAATAAATATACTCACTATTTCTGCTGTATGACCCCTAAAGGTATGGTAACAGTTTCCGGTTTCTACACTCCATAGTTTACAAGTCTTATCAAAGGATCCAGTGGCAATTCTGTCACTAAGATTTAAAAAGAATATATATGGAATTTGAAAACAAATTCAACCACAGTATTCGATATACTGAATTAAGAGAAGAGATATTAATACATGGATCTCTATCTACTCAGAAGTTTATTTCACTTTTAAAATAATAACCTATCCAGTAAATCAACTATACTCCAATATAAAATAAAAATTTTTTAAAAATAAAATGAAACAACAAGCAATCTTATATCTATTTCAGTGAACTCTATAACAAACTAGAGTTCTAATTTTTGAATAGTATCGGTTTACATGTTCAGCCCAGTGCTATAAACATCAGCAGGAACTTGCTGTCAGAGAGCTCCCAAGGGCAGAGAGTCAGCCCTGCAAAAGCTTGAACCCTTACTCACCTCTTTACTACTGTGTGAACCTGGGAAGGGTATCTGAACTTTATATACGTTATATGAAACCAGCAATACCTATCCCAAAGCTCCTTTAAGCACTGAAGAAGGTATTTAAGAGGTTTTCAAAGCACATGTCAGGCACTCAATAACTTTTAGTTCTTTGTCTTCCTCTTTTCCTTCCCCAATAGATAGAGGGAGACATGAATAAAAGAATGAATGGATTAATAAGGAATAACTGAACAAGTGAATGTCTTTTTACCCATAAGGATTGTTGAATGCTACGGCATAAACCACATTCCTGTGACCCTCCAGGGTGTGAAGTTCCTCTCCAGAGGCAGTGTCCCAGAGTTTGCATGTCCGATCATAGCTTCCTGTGATAAAGCTAACACAAGCAATATAAATACACCACAAGGTGAAACTAGCAATGTGTTAATAAAGACCTCATTGTTTTTGCCTGCAAAATTATAACCCCATTTACCTTGCTTTTTACAATGGAAGTTGTGAAGGCAGAACAAACAAATTGGGAGCAATATCTAACCTTTGACCTGGAAACTTTCCAATTTTAACCCAAACCCAAAAAGGAGTTGCTAGTTACTAAATAAAATAAAGAGTAATCCTTCCAATAATCATTCTTACAATATAAATAGTTATATCATTAAATAATGTTAATAATCAGTAACATTTTCTGAAACTCTAATATATCTCAACAAATAACATCATTCTTCCCGTTGGTCAGACCATAAAGTCTTAGCATCACCTTTGATGCCTCTCTTTCCCTCACATCCCACACACAATCTATCAGTAAATTCTATTAGCCCAGTCTCAGAATACATCCCTAGTACATCCCTTCTCACCAGCTCCACTGTCTCCATCTCTTGCCCAAACAAATAAAACCACCTTCTAATAGGGCTTGACTCACACATGTCCCTTACAAATCTATTTCCCTCACCAAAATTGGATTTATTTTGTTTAACCTTCCTCAGATGGCTTCCCAGTGATCTAGAGGAAAATTCAAACTTTGCTTGTGGTCCGCAAGGCCAGCAGTCCTGGCTACACCTGGGACCTCAACTTCTCCCGAGAGCACACCCTGATCAGCCACAGTCCCCTTCCCACTAGTCTCTGAAGCACTGTATTGTTTCTTTCATACATGCTGGTTCTTCTACCCGCCTGGTTTACCACCATCATCCCTAGGCCCTGGAACATGACTGACACACTAAGTGTTCAATAAATATTTGTTTAATATTTAACAATCCTTTAACGTGACTATTCTACTATAGGAATCGTTAGTATCAATATATTGACCTCTAATAGCTTAAATTAAGAGTATCTTAGTTATTCCTTAAATACTCCATTAGGAAAAATATTTCCCAAGCACAGAACAAAAAGCACAAAATTGAAAAGCCAGTCTTAATGACAAGTGGTTATGATAAAAGGTGAAACAAATTCTGATCCACACCCAGCTAAACAGCAAGGCTGACAAGGCAGTATATCTGTGGTTCTCTTCTAGGCATTTTCCTCCTAGCTTCTTGGGGAATGTAAATTGGTATGGTCATTATGCAACAGAGGATGGTAGTTACCAAAAAAAAAATAAAAATAGAACTACCATATGATCCAGCAATCTCATTTCTGGGTATATATCCAAAGGAAACAAAATCAGGATCTCATAGCGATACCTGCACTCCTATGTTCACTGCAGCATTGTTCACTATAGCCGAGATATGGAAATAACCTGAATATCTGTCAAAGGATGAATAGGTGAAGAAAATATGGTGCATATATATGTTTACAATGAAATATCATTCGGCCATGAGAAAGAAGGACATCCTGCCATTTGCTACTGCATGGATGAACCTGAATGACATGATGCTAAGTGAAATAAGCCAGACACAGAAGGACAAATACCATATGATCTCACTTATATGTGCAATCTAAACAACAACAAAGTTGAACTCACAGAAGCAGAGAGTAGAACAGCAGTTACCAGGGACTGGGGAGGAGAAATGGGAAGACATTGGTCAAAGGGTACAAAGTTGCAGTTACACAGAATGAATAAGCCTAGAGATCTAACGTACAGGCATGATGACTACAGTTAATAATACTGTATTGAATGCCGGAAATATGCTGAAAGAATAGATGTCAGGTGCCCTCATCACACACACAAAAGATGGTAACTATGGAGATGTTAATTAACTTGCCTGTAGTTATCATTTCACTATGTATATGTATATCAAATCATCCTGTTGTATTCCTTACATGTATACTTTTATTTTAAAACTTTTATCCCTTGATTATTAAAAATTAGAAATAAAGAACAGAAATAGACAGAGACTTACACATAGAAATAAAGAACCAGAGCACAGAGGATTTTAGGGCAGTGAAACTGCTCTGTGTGATCCCACAACAGTGGGTATATGTCATTATACATTTGCCAACCTGCAGAATGTACAAAACCAAGAGTCAACCCTAATGTAAACTATGAACTTTTCGTGATAATGATGTGTCGCTATCAATATCGGCTACAACTGTAACAGATGCAGGTTTGGTGGGGGACGCTGATGGTGAGGGAAGCTGTGTGCAGGGGCACAAGGCAGACGCTTTATAGGAAACCTCTGTACCTTCTGCTCAGTTTTGCTGTGAACCTAAAACTGCTCTAAAAAATAAAGTCTAATAAACTGTTTTAAATAAACAGAGAACCTTACCATGAGCCTGATTTATTAAGTGCAACGTTAGTCAATGGCAGTATATGTGCTCTGAGAACCTTCAATGAAAGAAAACACCACTTATTTTAAACTCAAACAAAATTTTTCAGTTCATTCATTTTAACTGCAAACCAATGAAGACACTCAAATGTGTCTTAATTATACATAATAAATGGACAATATCAAATATCTGAACAAATGAGAAAACTACATTGGACCTTCTATTATTAAGACTACTAACACATTTGGTGGTTACAACTAATTACAGAAACATAATAGGATCTGTGTTTTCCATCAATTTACCTTTAGATAGATTATGGCTATAAAATACCAAATAGCACTAATTTATATTTTCTTTCACATATTGCACATGGTTTTGTATATATGCATAAACAGTGTATATAGGAAGTAAATTAAATATGTTTCAAATACAGATTTACAATGTATCATTACTTTTTGAATCTTAAAGCTCCTTCAGAGTCAGGATACGTTGTGTTATTTATCTTTCCATCCCTACATTGTCTAGCACATAGGGGACGCTTAATATTTACTGAATGAATATACTTAAATTGGATCGTCTGTTTATGGACAGAGTGATTGGCTAGACTGGGACGGTCCCAGTTATGTGTACTGCCAGAGTGTAACTATTAATAGTGTCCTCTTTCACTATCAAAAATGTTCCCTTTGGTGGATAAATTACAAGGTCATGCGTTATAGAGCTCATATTTGAAGTTTAATAGTGCCACCTACTGGACAAAGAACTATTACAAGAATAACCATCCTCTCGTGAATGGAACAGATGAATACAGATTGCTTGAATATTTTGCATCAGACAAAATAAGCTGAGTATTTAATAATAAGTCTACTTAAGTCATAACAAATAAAATCAGTGTAATATAAAGCAGTTCTAGAATAAATCATTAAATTTTGTTAAATAATAAAGAAAAAAATAAAAGCTGTTCTTGAATAAATGACTACATTTGTTTTAATTTAGTCACCAAAATACTACAGGAAAATAAGCATATTTTCATTGAATTAAATTATGCAATCCATGTCAATAAATAATTTGCTAAAATATAGTTTAGTTCACATGGAAGCAGAAAATTTGAAATATTGATCCACCATGAAACATGTCTTAATATTACTCTAACTGGAAAAAATTTTAATTATTCAATAACTTAGATTATCCTTTAGATTTATCATTATAAAGAAAAGTTAAAGTTACTAGTACAAATCTTTATTGAACCTGTTAAGAAGTAAATTTTTGAATTTCATTCATTCATTCAACGAACATTTATTAAGACTTAGCAAAAATATGTGAGGAACTGAGGAAAAGAGAAAACACGATTTGTACTTTACCTCAGATTAATAGAACACCAATTAATTCATTGAAGTTCTACTTAGTATCTTTAAAACAGACATTACCTTAAAAAGATAGAATTTGTGGTTGCTGTACTGTCCGAGTTTATTTTGTAACCTCTGTATTAAAAGTTTGACCTGGTTTGCTCGTGAAGCTGTGATTAGAGGTTCTGCTTTCTGTATCTCTTGTACTAAGGCATTGACATCTGTACTGAAATTCACCAAGAACAAAAAAGTTATTTTTGTCTTTGTCAAAAATTGCATATACATTTATTACATAAAGGATTATATAGCTTTATGACGCATAAGATTTATAAAATGTCAACAACACCATCATTTTTACCAAGAGATTTCTGGGGGGAAAAAAAAAAACACAGAAATCACTGAAGAGCACTGTGTCACAGATGAAAGCTGCTTGGGTTCTCTCCAATGCCCTTCCATTAACTGAGATTTCTCCTGAGGAAGGTGTACCAAGATTCTCATTGCTTACCTAAGAAGGCCAAGTGCATACTGCTTCTGAACAAGAGCTCTTTTTATTTATTTTTTTCCTGTTTCTTTTTTCTTTTAAATGAACATATATTAAATGTGCCCACTCCTACTATACTTTGCACCTTACATATGTTCTGTCATTTAATCCTATAACAACCCTCTAATTTAATAGTTTTCACAACTATTTTAGTGATGAAGAAACTGAGGCTCAGAAAGGTTAGGTTTGCAATATTTTTAGGGAAAGAGAAAGTACCTAACCAAAAACAAACATTCAAAGAATTACTATTATTATTATTATTGGATTTCTTATGGGCTATAACATTATGTCCCTGAAAGAGAACTGGTGTGAAAAGTACAGGTTCAAGTTTTCCCCAGTATTCAAATAATCTACAGCAATCATGGTAAATTTTGCTAGTCCAGAATAATATTAATTCAAGACAAATATTAACGTCTGTATACCACAAAACATCCAAAATAGGGTCATTTTGCAAAACATGTCACAAATGCGTATCGAGAAAGGACTCGGGGCCCAGCTGCCGTGAGGGAGGTGGTGGTTGGCTGACAGCCTCCAGCTGCAGCTTCTTCAGGATCCATGTTAGTGTCTGAGCCCACGGCTTGCTCTTATCCACAGCCCTTGGCCGCTGGCTAGGCAAGGGGGCCGCACAAGAGCCTGGCCACTTCTGCCCCGTAAGGGGGTCCTCAAACCCGCAAGCTTTGTTCCGAGCTCCCCCACGGGCTGGAGAGACTCTTGTCAAACCTGCATCATCATCATCAAGGTTGATGTCTCCTCCTGCCCAGACGTGCCTCATCCTCTGATCTGTCCCAGGTGTCACTTCCCAGTAACCTTGTACCCACCTACTTCTGTTTCAGCATCTGCTTCCCAGAAATGTGAAATCTGATAAGCATCCTCCTTCTGTTCACAAATAAACACAGGCTGAGCTCCAGTTTTGTGCAAGGCACTGAGCTAGGAGACCATTCATTCAACTAACGTTTATTACCTACCATAGGTTGAGTCCTGGGAGTGTCAGGGTACGGTCCCAGCTCTCAAGAAACACAGTCTTTCAGAATAAAAGTGAATATTTGGAATGGAAATGAATCAGAGATGTTTCACAATGATGACTTTGAAAAACTCAGTTGTCAAAACAGTTATACTTACATAAGAATTAAAAAGACAATAATGCCTCTTGGAAAGGTTTCCAACAAATGTTATGAATCAAAACAGATTTCCAAACTAAAAGGTTTATTTTTTTTCTTTTTAAATATGGTTGGTTTGGGAAGAAGAAGAAGAGAGATTGATGATCCTTTTTCTACTTCCTCCTCATTCAGCAAGACATTCAAATAAAATTCAACAAAACAAACAGGAAATAATAAACCCCGGAACAATTTAATTAGTAATGCATTGTCTGTAGCTTACGCAGCTCATCCACACACCATCCTATGTCAGGGTCTCCCCATCACAATTTTGGATATGAAATACATATTGCATTATATAGCTAACTTACCTGGTATGGAGATCGAGCAGATCTATGGATTTGGTCTTTAGTTGTCCACTTTCTTCATATTCCAACATAATTCCTAAGAAATAAACAAATATTAAGTTATAAAACACTTATGATCACAGCCTATGCCAAAAGTTAACCTACTTTGACATAATTTTTTCATTTTTGTTTTTCCATTTTTCTACATAAAACATATGCAGTGATGTCTGATTTCAAAACAAGATGGTGTAGACCCACTTTTCCTTGGTCTGTCCTCTAAATACACTTGAATTCAGCAGGCAATGCTAAAATAATTGAAAGTTGGATAGAAAAAGGTGGATGGATAGGGGCCTCAGGATTTGAGGAATGACAACACGGTGAGTTCCCTGGGTTTTCTTTTCATTTCACATGTATCCCAACAGTGGGGACCAAAAGGACTGGCAGCCCGAAACCACCGAAAAGCACAGATATCAAAACATCAAAAAACAACAAAAAAGCTTGCTTTCTGTGGCCAATGGACAAGGAAAAGAGAAGTCAGACAAAGTACTGATGAGGAACCCTGAACTGCTCCACCACGGGGGCCCCTGCAGGCAGTCCCACCCACCAGTGGAAGCCCTGGGCTGTCCCAGTCCCCACTGCAAAGCTCGGCCCCAGTGCAATCTCATCTGCCTGCAACAGCTGGAGCAGCAAAGCCACAGACCTTCACATATCCCTGCTCCTCAGCTGCTGTCTGAGGGGGCCATCTGATCTGCCTACAGCAGCATCAGCGAAGTCCCAGGACCTCCCAGACCCCATTCCACAGCAAAGCACCAAAGCAGCGTCTCCCTGCCTTTCAACCAGTGGCACAACCAGGCCCAGGGGCTTGTCCTCCACCCCCCGAAGGTCACACAGTGAGAACAGGCACACTGGGGACATACCTTCTGCCCCTGCAGGTGGCACCAGAGAAGACTGAGCAGGAGTCTTGCTAAGACAAAGCAAAGCAGGAGTCTTACACCAGAAAAACAAATTAGACCAGAATAACATGGCAAAGGCTCAGAAAACTAAAGTATCACTGTAATTAAAGCCCACAGAAGCAGACCAGAACCTATGTACTAAACCTAAACATGGTGACGGCATGCCAAAATAGATGTAGGTGGGATCAAGAGTCTCCAGGATACAATAAACAGTCACTCAGGGCTTCCCTGGTGGCGCAGTGGTTGAGAGTCCGCCTGCCGATGCAGGGGACACGGGTTTGTGCCCCGGTCCGGGAAGATCCCACATGCCGCGGAGCGGCTAGGCCCGTGAGCCATGGCCGCTGAGCCTGCACGTCCGGAGCCTGTGCTCCGCAACAGGAGAGGCCACAACAGTGAGAGGCCCGCGTACCGCAAAAAAAAAAAAAAAAAAGTCACTCTTCACAATAAGAACCAGAGAAAGACAATCAATAAATGCCAATATGGAGATGAATCAGATACTGGAACTAATGACAAGGATTTCAAAGGAGGTATCATAAAAATGCTTCAGGGGCTTCCCTGGCTTTCCAGTGGTTAAGACTCCACACTTCCAATGCAGCGGGCGCGGGTTCAATCCCTGGTCAGGGAACTAAGATCCCACAAGCCACACGGCACGGCCAGAAAAAAAAAAAAAAAAAAAAAAAAAATGCTTCAGCAGTCGTTTACAGATTCACTTGAAACAAATAAATGAAAAATCTCAGAAAATAAACAGAAGTTATTGAAATAAATCAAATGGGAATTATGGTATTATGAAAAATACAGTAACCAAAATGGAAAACATGCTGAATAGGCTCAGTAGTAGAGCAGAGATGACAAAGCAGAGAATCAGTGAACTTGAAGACTAATCAACAGAATATATTCAAGCTGAACAACAGAGAGATAACAGACTGAAAAAAATGTGAACAGAGCCTCTATCATACCACCTCTATGGATATGGACCAGCGGACTTGAAATGTTTTGGCCTCAGGACTAATTTACACGTTTTTAATTATTGGGAATTGGGGGTTTTCTAATACTTTCCACATTAGAATTGAAATTTTAAAAACATATTTACTAAATTGTTGTAAAATAGCAATAATAAATTCATAGCATGTTAATATAAATAGCATATTTTATTGAAATAACTATATTTACTCCCCTCACCCAAAAAAATGTAAGAAAAGTAGCATTGTTTTACACTTTTGCAGATCTCTTTAATATCTAGCTTAACTAAAGACGGCTGGATTCTCATCTCTGCTTCTGCATTTAAGCTGTTGCTATAGGTTGTTTTAGATATAATATAAGAAAAAATCTGGGTCATACACAGATACGTAGTTGGAAAATGGAGGAATATTTTAATCAGTTTTTTGTGTAATTTTGGATATTCTTCTTCGATACTACTTTAAAACTCAACAAATGGTAGTTTTTATAAAGACTGGTTGCAATTCCGAGTCTGAAACCACATCAATGAACTCTTCAGACCCGGTTACATTAAAACCCATTGGTCTATCTCACACTTTCAATTTCTTTTACCACGTGTGATTTACAACATCATGCGTCAGATATTTGAAAAATGTTAGTTTACTGAGTTCTAAATGTGCGCATATTTCATCATACAATATCCAAAAAATCACATTTGTTAATACCAATATCTATCATCAGAAAACTCTTTTATTGTTGGTAAGCTGTTAAGCTTATGATTTAGATACAAATTTCCTGGTGTTCTAATTCTCGCTCTGAAAGCTCAAATTTTATCACTGGCAAGAAATATTGACAGTTTTGCTTGAAAATTTCAGACTCACTTTGTTCATTTTCAAGAAAATGTCTGCCATACATACAAGTCTGAAAACCATGTTTATTTCTGTCTTTCACGTAAAAACGGTGTTCCATGAAAAAAATGGCTAGTTCATCTTGCAGCTCAAACACGTGCACAAGCACATTCCTCAAGATAAGGATCGTACATCACTTTGCAGCAGAAGCACCTCAGGAGAACTTTCTACTTCATCACCCAGAAAACACGTACCCACATGTCAGTATTTCACTACGTTAATAAGTGTTATTGCTTCACCAAGGACATTCTTAAGTAAAACTAAGGGCTTCTGGGTGTTTGTGTGTTTGTCTGTTTCTCCTATTGCAAGTGTGTCAGTGAGGAATACAATGGCCATTGTTAGAGTTCGGTGCCACTGCTTGATTTGTAGTCAGGCACCAGCAGTTTCACCTGCCATTGCTTTTGCACCACTAGGGCAAATATCTACACCGTGAAAAAAAGAAAATGATATCTTAGTGTTATTACAAAAAGAGATTTGACATTGAGACCCCCAATGAAAGGATCTGAGGGCCCCAAGAGTCCCCTTACACTTTGAGAATCACTGCAACAGACTATAATTTGACGTAATAGACATGATTCCAGCAGCATTTCGGATCAAGAGAGAACAGGAAACTGTCAAAACACTGTATTTAGGGGCTTCCCTGGTGGCGCAGTGGTTGAGAGTTCACTTGCCGAAGCAAAGGACGCGGGTTCGTGCCCCGGTCCGGGAAGATCCCACATGCCGCGGAGCGGCTGGGCCCGTGAGCCATGGCCGCTGAGCCTGCGCGTCCGGAGCCTGTGCTCCGCAACGGGAGAGGCCACAACCGTGAGAGGCCCGCGTACCGCAAAGTCCCATGACAAGGAGCACAAAGTGTGTACAGAGTAGACCTTGAGTAAATGTGCTGATTGATTGATACGTACAGTCTGGAATTCAGTCACTAAGGTAATATGCTTATTAAGTATGCATTTTTCTTTTTATACTCAACACACCTTGACTTAGTCATTCTGGTGCGTTTAAAATAAAAATCAATGTGGTCCTTGTCGGTGTCTTCCCTTCCAGAAACCAATATTCCACCACATCACTAATCACCTCCTATCCCTCCCCGTTCACTTCATTCCTAAGTAACCAGAAAGCATTATGACTCAGCAATTTAAAAGTTTAAAGACTTCCTGAGGGCTTCCCGGGTGGCGCAGTGGTTGAGTCCGCCTGCCAAAGCAGGGGACGCGGGTTCGTGCCCCCGTCCAGGAGGAACCCACATGCCGCGGAGCGGCTGGGCCCGTGAGCCGCGGAGTGGCTGGGCCCGTGCGTCCGGAGCTTGTGCTCCGCAACGGGAGAGGCCACGGCAGTGAGAGGCCCGCGTACCGCAAAAAAAAAAAAAAAGAAGAAATCAATGTGGTCCTTGTCGGTGTCTTCCCTTCCAGAAACCAATATTCCACCTCTAATCACCCCCTATCCCTCCCCGTTCACTTCATTCCTAAGTAACCAGAAAGCATTATGACTCAGCAATTTAAAAGTTTAAAGACTTCCTGAGGGCTTCCCTGCTGGCGCAGTGGTTGAGAGTCCGCCTGCCAATGCGGGGGACACGGGTTCGTGCCCTGGTCCGGGAGGATCCCACAGGCCGCGGAGCAGCTGGGCCCGTGAACCATGGCCGCTGGGCCTGCGCGTCCGGAGCCTGTGCTCCGCAACGGGAGAGACCACGGCGGTGAGAGGCCCGCGTACCGCAGAGAAAAAAAAAAAAAAAAAAAAGAAATCAATGTGGTCCTTGTCGGTGTCTTCCCTTCCAGAAACCAATATTCCACCACGAATCACCTCCTATCCCTCCCCGTTCACTTCATTCCTAAGTAACCAGAAAGCATTATGACTCAGCAATTTAAAAGTTTAAAGACTTCCTGAGGGCTTCCCGCGTGGCGCAGTGGTTGAGAGTCCGCCTGCCAAAGCAGGGGACGCGGGTTCGTGCCCCTGTCCGGGAGGAACCCACATACCTCGGAGCGGCTGGGCCCGTGAGCCGCGGAGTGGCTGGGCCCGTGAGCCATGGCCGCTGGGCCTGCGCGTCCGGAGCCTG
The DNA here is from genome assembly GCF_964374135.1 of Grampus griseus. Taxonomy (NCBI): domain Eukaryota; kingdom Metazoa; phylum Chordata; class Mammalia; order Artiodactyla; family Delphinidae; genus Grampus; species Grampus griseus. The sequence goes on from NC_139001.1 coordinate 10,925,233, forward strand.
TGCTCCGCAACGGGAGAGGCCACGCCGGTGAGAGGCCCAAGTACCGCAAAAAAAAAACAAACAAACAAACAAACAAACAAAAAAAAACTGAAAGAGTCTTTTTAAAACTTTTGAGGAACAGAGTCCAGCATCCGAAGCAGTGAGGGGCCCAAGTTAGGAAGCACCAGGCTTCCCGTCCCACAGGGATCACTCGTTCTGGACCCCACCTCTCGGGTTCCCGCACCCTCCTCTGCCCCAGACCCTCCTAGTGCAGGTTCTCACAAGAGGGCAGAGCGGGGCCCGGCCTGTACCTGGCGGGTAATACCGGAGCAGGAGGCCCTTGAGCTTCATTCTCTCGCCGGGGAACCACCAGCCGACTGACTTGGTCGTCATGGAAACGGCCAAACAGCGGAAGGCGCCGGCGCGCATGCGCGCGCGCCGCAGAAAGCTCCCGGGACTCGGGGCCTAGAGCCCAAGATCTTGGGGTGCATCCTGAAGCTCAGGCGTCCCGGGGCTGGCGGGGGGCGAGGGGGTCCGGGATATGCTCGGGCGCAGAGCGCGCCCTGCCCTCCCCCCCACCTACATCTGCCTCGGGTTTCCCGAGGGCGGGCGCCGGGTTCCGGGAGCCGCTCAAGGAGTGCGCTCCTGCCCGCGCCGCGGCCACCGGAATCTACACCCTTTGGTGTCTGGGGTGGGTGGGACGAGGGCCACTCGTGTCTTCAGTAAGGGAGACCTCACAAGGGGCGAGGCGCGGCCGAGGACCAAGGGCCTCAGCTACAGTCTGGGCCACACGCACTTTAACCCATTGGGTTTCCAATACTGAAGGGTGGGAGAAATATCCCGCGCTCGGTTACTGTTCTCTGCCCCTCATGCGCTGTCCCTGTCCTCACAAAAGAAAAATGACCTCGACGTAATCGCCTACATTTCCAGTGCCATGCACTGCGCCAAGCGCTCTATCCGGTATACTCACAGTCCACCCAAGGTCGCAGAGAAGCAGGTGGGAAGGCAGACGTGTCAGAAGCCTATACCTGGAAGCCTCCACCTATGGAGGCTGCACCTATGCTCCTAACCCTGGGTTTAAGGCTTTGGAGGCCTTCTTTTGACTTGTTCTGTTTCTTGCCAGCATGGGTTCTTTGCCTGGCATGTTGAGTTTCCATCAGGAAGACTGTGGACGGGAAGAGTCAGCTAACCAGATTGTCAAATTTCCTTTAAGGAATTTGGCCTAAATCCCTAAATTAGAATTTCCCAAATTTAAGCAATTCCTGAGTTACGTTCATAGCCTTGGGCCACAGCGCCTTATCAGCTGCATACCTAAGGGTTTTCTTCAAGTTCTTACAATTTCTCTGAACTGGCTCACTTGTTCCACTTCACATTTTTTAAGGTAATTTAAAAGAAAACTGTTGTCAATACTGTGAATTAAAATTTTGTATAATTCTTAATGAGGAGCAGCAGGTAACTATAAAAATAAATTCAATTTTTAAAAATACTATTGAATCACACCGGTCAGAATGGCCATCATCAAAAAATCTAGAAACAATAAATGCTGGAGAGGGGGTGGAGAAAAGGGAACACTCTTGCACTGCTGGTGGGAATGTAAATTGATACAGCCACTATGGAGAACAGTATGGAGGTTCCTTAAAAAACTAAAAATAGAACTACCATACGACCCAGCAATCCCACTACTGGGCATATACCCTGAGAAAACCATAATTCAAAAAGAGTCATGTACCACAATGTTCATTGCAGCTCTATTTACAATAGCCAGGACACGGAAGAAACCTAAGTGTCCATCATCGGATGAATGGATAAAGAAGATGCGGCACATATATACAATGGAATATTACTCAGCCATAAAAAGAAACGAAATTGAGTTATTTGTAGTGAGGTGGAAGGACCTAGAGTCTGTCATACAGAGTGAAGTAAGTCAGAAAGAGAAAAACAAACACTGTATGCTAACACGTATATGGAATCTAAGGAAAAAAAAAAAAAGGTCATGAAGAGCCTAGGGGTAAGACGGGAATAAAGACACAGACCTACTAGAGAATGGACTTGAGGATATGGAGAGGGGGAAGGATAAACTGTGACAAAGTGAGAGAGTGGCATGGACATATATATATACACTACCAGACGTAAAATAGATAGCTAGTGGGAAGCAGCCGCATGGCACAGGGAGATCAGCTCGGTGCTTTGTGACCACCTAGAGGGGTGGGATAGGGAGGGTGGGAGGGAGACGCAAGAGGGAAGAGATATGGGAACATATGTATATGTATAACTGATTCACTTTGTTATAAAGCAGAAACTAACACACCACTGTAAAGCAATTATACTCCAATAAAGATGTTAAAAAAAATACTATTGAAATACTTTATGCTATTGCCTGCCAGACTGCAAAAAAAAGGCCTTTCCTTTCTTTCTTTTTTTTTTAAAGGGAAAAATTAGCAACTATTTGAAATTTTCAAGACAAGCTAGCACACAACTGAACCTTTTTACTTCATGTACTTGGAATGTTGGAGAGATATTGAAATTAGAAAGCCTCTGCTGCTAAGTGATACAATTAAACCTAATACAAACAGACAGCACATAAAAGTCCCCGCATCCCACCAGCAGTGATACAATTAAACCTAATACAAACGGACAGCACATAAAAGTCCCCGCATCCCACCAGCAGTAAGCATCCGACACTTGGGAAGCGGGGAACCAGATGAAATCTAAGACACCTTCTAGCTCAAACTTTCCCCTCATGATTAAGACTCTGGAAAGGGTTTAAGTAGGGAAAGGCAAAGAGCTCATCTGTAGAAATGAGGGGTTCTCCAGTAGATTTCGTTCACCCATGTTATTGCTTATGCTTGTGCCATTTAAAATGAGGCCTTTGGAAAAATAATAACTTTAGAGAAATCTGGTAGACACCATTTAACCACTTGATCAAAGCTAACGTCACCAATATTGGGACAAACTGACATCTGTATCTCCATTACAATGCACTGCAAAGGACAGAGCAATTCTCTGGAATTTCTGCCCACGATGCATTGCCTGCCTCTAATCATGAGGAAACATCAGAACAACCAAAAACTGAAGAAATTGTACAAAATAACTGTCAAGGTCAAGAAAGAAAAAGGTAGACTGAGAAACTACTCCAGATTCATGCACACTAAAGAAGTTGAACAACTAAATGCACTGAGTGACCCTGGATCCTAGACCAGAAAAAAAATAGTTATAAAGGACATGATTGGGACCACTGGATGAAATTTGAATAGGGATTGAGGTTTAGAGTATATTTTATTAATATTATATCAATATTATTTCCTAATTTGATCATTGTACTGTGGTTATGTAAGAGAATGTCCTTGTTCTTAGGAAAAACCCACTGACTTATTTAGGGATCAAGGGGTATGATACCTGCAATCAACTCTCAAATGGTTTTGAAAACTTATGTGTAAGTATAGACGTGTGTTGATAGAGCCAATGAGCAAAATGTTGAATCTAGGCGAAGGGTTCCTTTTGGGGTATTCCTTGAGTACTCTTGTAACTTCTCCATAAATTTGAAATTACTGCAAAATAAAAAGAGGCCTTTGTTTCCCACAGGCCAAGCCAGCTTCAGAACATTCTGGGATATCAGTGGCAATCACAGAACTATTTGGCTCCACTTTTGTTCTGTTAAGAGAGTCCAAGTTCAAGTACACTCCCTGTTTCACCCCTAATTCCACCTCCATCTTCCTCTAGTTATAGGACCCAAAGCCTCCATCATTGTTGCCTACCCTTCACCACTCCCTCCATTTCCACGAGTTCCTGTCCTCCCTAAGTGGCTCTTTTCTTCCTGTTCCAGGTGAAAGATTTTCCCTACTTCCTCAAACCAAACTTTGAAGTGTTGTCCTTTGCTTTTTTTAAAAAAATTCCAGCTCTGCAGCTTTTGACATCTCTCCCTTTGCTCAAGGAGCATAAGCAAAGTTCTCCCACGTAAGAGGTTAGAGAACCTCCTAATCATCCCCCGTCCCATGATATCCAGAGCTCAGAGCACAGGTCCTTGGAAATGACGTCCATTCTTCCCATAGCCCATGCCCACCGCAGCCCTCACCTCCATCTTTGCTTGAGTGTCATTTATCTGGATGTCCAAGCACCCTGACTGTCCATTCAGTTTCCAAAGTTCTTCTCACAATTTCTCCCAAGGACCTCTCTGCTAATAAGACTCCTAGTATTCTGACTTAACAGCCCAGAATCCTGGTACCGAATATGTCCCCATCCCCCTTTCTAGGAAGGCAGTAGGGTTATATGCAAATGAGGTGGTGATCCAAAGAGAAGTCATCAAAGGTCCTGAGTGCAGGCAGATTTCTCTTGTGGCCTTGGCAGAAGAAGGGGTTAAAGCTGTGCTTAATTGACTCACCATCTACTCATTCCTGGAAGCTCCTGCATGAATCTCTCAGCCTGAGGAAATAACTGTTGCACTTTAAATCACCCCCAGGGGAGGGCCATTAGTCTCAAATGATGTACAAAATTTTGCAAAAACAAAACTCCTACATTATCCTGGTGATGGGAGCATATCCCGGTGTGTAGAGCACTTGGTAGGACTTTCTCACAGGGCTTTTAGAGGCCTCCCTAAAAGTTGTAAAATACTTTTAATCAATTCATGGCATCCTGTGTTGATCTGAACGTTGACTCATAGATCAACAATTGCAATTCATATGGATTTGTACGTATGAATGTAATATTGACCCTGGGTTTCTTCCCACTGACACCTGCCTTGATCAATCAGAAACTGAAAAGTTAGCATTAATGTTATTCACCCAAATCACTTCAGTCCAATGCATGGAAGCCATGCTGAACTTCAGTTCTCACAGTGTGTCCCCAGACCAGCAGCAGTAGCATTACCTGGGAACTCGCTAGAAATGCAAATTCCTGCCCTACCTCACACCGCCTACAGAATCAGAAGTGCTGGTAGTGAGGCTCAGCAATTCATGTTTGGATAAGTTTTCCTGGTGATGCTGATGAATGATGAAGTTTGAAAGCCACTGCACTAGTGTAATAGGTTCCATTGGCTTGGCCAGGCTTGATTGAAATTGGATACCCTCTCCCTGCAATTAGGCCCTTTGTGTATTCTGAACAGTCTTCCCTGATTGTCAGGGACAGTAAACTGGTTGCTCAGATGATGTGAAGAAGACCCAGAAACAACATGGGAAGAGACTGGAATTCTTTGCATACTTGTGTTTCAGGTGCTCCAGTGCACTGAGAGAGACCAATGGGCATCAGACTAGGGTGGGAGAAGAAGGCTCCTGGGAGGGAAGATGGGGAGAGAAGAGGATCCCTACGCATGGGAGAGGGAGAGAAGCAGGGGGAGAAGGATGACGGGAGGGAGGCGGGAGGCGGTCTGGGGGATCCAGATTCAGCACTGACAAAGGACGGGTGGTGCAGGAGGGGTTCCAGTTACCTGCCCCAGCAAGCCCCCAAGCAAGGAGGTGCACCAGGGCAGAGACACACTGATGACACATCCCTTTTTATTTTCTTCCCATCCTGCCTCCATCCCACTGAAGGGCTCACAAAGCCTCTGACCTTACCTGGGACCAGAAAACTGGTGGGCCAAGGTCTACTGACTGAATCATTCAATCAGTATGTGTTGAGGACCTATGAGTCCCAGGCATGTTCCAAGTACAAGGGATCTAATTCTGAAAAACTATTTCAGGGGACTCATTCATAGAAAGAATCAGACTTCAGGTGGGTTTGAAACTATTGCGTTTTTGGAGAGGGGGCACGTCTCTAGGTGAGACCACATTTACATTCACAGAAAGGCTACTAGTGAGACACGCAGATCGCACCAGCAGGGCTGATTGACATAGATTTGCCACTTGTAATTCCTTAGAGCAGACTGCCTGACTGGAAGCCTGGCTCTGCCGTCTACCAGCCGTGTGCTCTTGGGCAAGGTCTGTAAACTCTATAGCTCCAGTTTCATCACCGGAAAGATAGGAATGATCACAGTATCGAATAATAGAGCTGTTCTCGCTGAGTCTGGCTCAATCAAAAACACTCCTTAAGTATCAAGGATGGTAATGCTAACAATAAGCATTTATTATCCTACAATGTTTCAAACTGGGGAAAGGGTGTGTCCATAGTGTTCTTATTGGACCTGATCATTTGGGTCGACAATTATTCTGATAATCACTTACATTCAACTTGGAGTCCTTTGTATGATAGTTAACAACAGGTGTACCTTACGACTTATGTTAATTAGTATTAGTATAGTTGGTATAAATTTTAAAACTAGCTTACGTTTCTTAAGACGTAACTACTTTCTCTGTAGACCCAAATAGATTTGTCTTCTTAAAGAAATGGCTGGTGGGGATTCAATAGCAGCATGGAGAGGGTTCTATACCTTAACAAGTCTGGAGATAGTCCAGGCTTGCACTGAACAGAACAATGAACAACAGATGTTAAAGGACCTGAGAATGTCCGGAACATGAACAAGGAGACCTGCGGTGGGCATGATGCTACCTTCCATGTCTGGCACATAGTAGGTCCTCCATTAATGCTTGATGCTCAAGAATCTGGAGGATGCATTTGGAAGAGGAATGAGCTGATTAAGTGCACGTGGAGGGTAGGGCTAAAAGAGCCAGATGCGCAAAGGCAGATTTCAGCTCAATATAAAGAATTTTGTGCCAGTGGGTCCAGTAATGTGTCCAAAAGTACTGAGAATTTCCCAGCACGGGAAGTGTTCTAGCTGAGGCAGTTTGTCCAGCTGCCAGAATTATTGTAGAACACAGTGCTAAATTAGCTGAGGGACAGGGCTAGATAAGAGAGGTCTGATTTCCCTTAGGATGCTACGATTCCATGATTTTGTGCTGTCTGTGTTTTTAGAAGAGAATAAATGTGGAAAGGTGAACAACAGTGGATTACTAGTTGGAAGATAGAAGTTCCAACCCTGGCCTTCACATCAATGACCTACCTTTAAGAAAGTCAGTTGTCCTTCCAACCCTTGGTTACTCACTTGTAAATCACTCTCTTTCATTCCACGCAGCTTCAGCGTACCACGACTAGCTTATTCATGCTCTGAGCTTTTATTCTTGTCATTCTTTCCACCTGATAAGCCTCCCACTTCCTCTGTTCTGAAATCTTACCAGGCTAGAATCACCTTCTCCACAGGCTCAATTCAATTCAATACAACAGTGTGTGGTAAGGAAAGGTTTCACAACACAGACTCTGAATTATTCCTACCAGGCAATTCCTGCCTTAAGCCCCCATTCAGAAGGCTGCATCTGGACACTCTCAGGTAAATTCATGTGACCCCAGTAATTCCTCAGTCATTTCATGTTTAAAACAATGTTACCTTCGGAGCTGTTGTTTTTTCTTCCTCCAATGGAGTTTATTCTAAACTAGTGAGGGGTCTTGCACAATAGCCACATTTTATGGATTGATGGAGAAAAGGCCTGAAATTCTCAGTCTTGGTTATCCCTGGTCCTGGGCTCCTAGTTGCCTTTATAACCCTCCCCCTGCTTGTCAGTGTGCCCCCTGCCACCCTGATGAAGCCAATTGCCGAGATGTAACTATGTCCCGCTTTGGGCCCCAGCTGGACCGCCCACTGCATATCACCTTTGTATTTCCTCCTCTAGGCCAGGGGACCTAGAAGTCTCTCTAGCTCTTTGTTAATTTCCACGCATCACTAAGGGGCCCTGCAAACTTTCAGTTATCTAAAATCACCAGATTGACCAGGAGAAGCTGGGGGGCTCTCTCCAGTCTGCATCGAGAGGCCATTTCTACCCAATTTCCACCCATCTCTGTGATTCGTGAAAGCTCCTTGCTTGTAGGATTCCAGTGTCATTTCAGGGAAGCTTGGTATTATTCTTCTTGGCTACCGAATCTCCAAAGACGCTCCTCTCTCACCACCCCACCTCTCACCATAAGGAACTCTCTCCATTCTTCCTCTCTTTACCCAGATGAAAGGGTCATTTTCTAAATATGCTGGTGAGAGTGGTGCTGGGCGTTCGGGGGTGGGACTGGTTTACAGTCAGTTTGCTGCTGCCCTCTGCCTGCCTGAGAAAAAGGCCTCTGTTAGTCTTGGGAATTATTGGCAAGCAGGTAAACACATCCAGCAGAGCTTTATTTAGTGCCAGCGCCAGCAAAAGCCATGCCTTTGGACAAATTATAACAAGGTGTCACCTCTGGCTTGGAGGTTTATAAAGGTATCTCTTCACCGGTCCTGAGCCTCTAAGGCCAGGCTTAAAGGGGCACTCCCACAGCTGGCAGACCCAAGATGAGCATGGGCCAGGTTTCCTCCCAACTCATGGTCCCTGGCAGGGCTTAGTGGGCTGTCCAGACTGCCTGCAGTCCTCCACTCATGCCCAGGGGAGTGTTGGTCCTTACAGCCTAGCTCACACGAAAGCCTTGACCCCTCTAAACCTCCCTACGTGGCGCGTTCTCTACTGCAGTGCATTTGCGTGCAAGCTCCTTTTCAATGCAGAAGAAAGTGGGCCAAGATAGCATGCCACACGGTTCAGTTACACTTGCCAAGAGTCACACTTTCGTTGAACATAGTTGGTGACACTGTTCTCTTCAGGGAGACTTCGTGGCCTAGAAAGGATGCAAACAGGAGCCAGAGGATTTTGAAGACTGAATGGTAGTTCTGCCACTTATTAGCTGAGTAGCTTTTCAAACCCCAGTTTTTTCACTTACAGTGGGGATAGTAACAGTACCCGCCTCATGGGACTCTTGCAGAGATTCAATGAAGTGCACTGTGTACCTCTTTAAATTGGTAGGCACCTAAACGTTTTTAAACCTCATGCTGCAGCTATCTGCCTCTATAACTGAATTATTTAACTCTGGAATACTTACATGCGCGATATATCTAACCATCTGTTCAAAATAAAATATCACTTTGAGGGATTTTTTACAATCCTGTTATGCTTATTTAGCGGCTAAGCAACCCATTGGCAGCAGGGGGCAGCAGTGTACATATGTTATAGATGAGCGGTTTCGCTTGTTTCCTTTCAAAGTTCAGAGCCAGGGTCCAACCAGAGGGTAAGGTGTGTGCCAAGAACACACCTTTCTCCTGTCTTCACGAAACCTGTCTTGAGAGTCATTCCCTGGATATACCAAAACAGTCCAGAAGACAGATTCTTATTTCTTTTATCTTTTTACAATTTTGTATTTATTTGTTGAGGTTTTGTAATTGGAAAGTGTTCTTTTTGTTTTGAGAGCATATTCAAGATTGGTGAGGTAGATTTTGTTGTTGTTGTTTTCTATTGCATTTAACTTTCCTTATGTGTCACTGCGGTATTCTTAATCATAATTTAATATATTTGAGAGTGACAAAAAAACATAATTTTTGAATTTATAATAAAATAATGATAATTTTAGGCGGCATAGCTATAAGAAGTCAAAACGTGTCATTTGAATAGCCATGCTAATGACATGCAAATATGTTAGCAATGGCAACAATAATAGTTAACATTTACTGAGTACCTATTTTATGCCAGGCACTGGGTTAAGTGTATCACGCAAATTATTACCTGATTTAATCTTCACAAAACCTCTATGAAGTAAGGACGATGCCCATTTTACAGATGAGAAACTGAGGTTCTGAGAGGATACGATAGTTTGAGATTCCTTCTCCCTGTTTCTGGCCTTTATAAGTAGTTCTTTTATTTGACCAACTCTTTTGCTTGCCTTCTAGTCTAAAATTTTTATTTAAAAAAACACTAAAATTATATTTTCTCCTGCCTCTCTTTTTTACGAATGTAGCACTTTTATCGTGAATAAAGAACTGCTTATAATACTGCTTTCCCGAGATGAGTCTGTGTCAACTCAAGAGCCACTGTTCCTGCAGGGCTCATGGTACAGTGGCTAACAGACTCCATGACCGTGAGAGCGCGGCTGCCTCTCAACTAAGATTTTGACTTCACATGCGCCTATTGAATTGAATACACGGTTGCTAAAAAGTAATACTTTAAAACAGAAAGAGACTCAAACTGCTCTTATTTTGTTTTGTTTTCCATGGGAATATATGCAAAAACACTTTTGAAAATAAAAACTTGTGAGACCTATGGTGCTATTCTTCTTTTCTTTATGGTGCTATTATTCTTTTTTTTATGGTGTTATTATTATTTTTTTATGGTGCTATTATTCTTTTCTTTTCTTTTTTTATGGTGCTATTATTCTTGCTGTCATTGCTGTTGTTATCTTTTTTCCCAGGACTTAAATCTCCTTCCCAGCATCTCAGTGTAGCAATAATTGTGGGTAATTCTGGGAAGGTATAGCTGACTATCTCAGCTGATCTGCTATAGGTGGGGCTCCACATCTTTTGTCTCTCACTTCTCTTTCTCTGACCCCATTGACACTTCCTTCTCGAAGCTTCTTTTGCTTCCTCCTGCATTTCTGATCTATTTCTCTCTCTCTCATGTTTTAGTCCCACATTGCCATCTCCAACACAGCCTACGTAACAGCATCCTTGTCCCAAACCATCTCCTTTGCAGAGACTTCCTGTTCTCTTTTTTCTCATATTTAATCAGCTGATAAGTCCTTTTGTTTCCGAAACTCTTACTTGGCCACTTTGGCAGAGCTGACATCTTGGCTCACTCAGTTCTCTTTTCTCTTACTGGTAGGATGGAGAGGACAGAAACTTGCCCTCAGTGAAAAAGACCCTGATGCTGGATAAGAATTCTCCCTCTCTGCCTACCACGCTCCCTCCTGCCACACCGTCTGCCTCATGCATTGCTGTAGGTTGAATATGTGTGTCCTCCCAAAATGCATCTGTTGAAATCCTAATGCCAAGTGTGATGGTATTAAGAGGTGGAAACTTTGGGAGGTGATTAGGTCATGAGAGTGAGCCCTTACGAGTGAGATTAATGTCCTTTAAAAGGAAGTCAGAGAGAGAGCTCCCTAGCCCCTCCTCCCATGTGAGGACACAGCAAAAAGCTGGAAGGGGGCCCTCACTCAACCATGTTGGCACTCTAGTCTCACACTTCCACCCTCCAGCTCCGTAAGGAATACATTTCTGTTGTTTATAAGCTGCCCAGTCTGTGGTATTTTGTTACAGTAGCACAAACAGACTAAGACATGCATCATCACGATATTCAAACAATGTTGCTACTGAGCACAGCACCATGTACATGCTCAAGAATTAAGGCGGTCAGAATTCCCTGGCAGTCCAGTGGTTAGGACTCACGCTTTCACTGCCGTGGGCCTGGGTTCAATCTCTGGTTGGGGAACTAAGATTCTGCAAGCTGCGTGGTGCAGCCAGAAAAAAATTAAAAATAAATAAATAAATAAACAAATAAGTTGACTATTATTTCCCTTTTTAAAAAAGAAAAGAATTAAGGTGGTCAAAGAGTTCTCAGCTCTTCTTACCATAACCTGACCACCTGGAAGCCACTGGCCTACAGAGCACTTAGTTCCAGGGCCAGGTGGAAAGCAGTACTTGGTGAGATTGTGGTGTTTGCCCCTGATGTGGTTATTTGCCCTGAACCAGCAGACATACTGGGTACTGATTTTCCCATAGCTAGAATCCATTGTTCTGGGATCCAAAGGTTGGAAATTAGAGTGGCATCTCTTAATATTCCACCTACTAATTCACTCATAAAAGTTTGATTATCATCTTTTCAAGTGTGGTTTTGCTGATTTAGATGTCTGAATTCCTGGGACAAAATTGTTCCATTAGACACAACCATGTTCCCATAGCTAAGAGCTGCCCTTTGGCCATTTCAGATTCCTGTGTCCCTGGATAAACAGGTAAGAAAGGAGGGTGACCACATTTACTGGGGACATTAGATCAGTTATCAAGGAGAAATGGAACTCCTGCTAAATTAGGCAGGCAATGGGAAAATATTCCTCAAACCAAGAAATTCTATGGGGACCCCACTTCATGCCACGTCAAGTGGTAAAAATCCATGGAAGACCATGAGAACCAATATAACAAGGACCTCCATGATTCATACCCTTCAGGATTGAAGGTTTGGGTTACCCACTCAATAAAGAACCCTAACCTGATGAGGGGCTGGCTGAAGACAAAGGCAACATAGAACGGGCAGAGGAGTAAGAAAGATACAAGTAACAAATACTCATGATCAGTTGCAAAAAAGGTACATTGTTGTAGCTAACATATTCTTTCTCTCTATTTTATGTCGTATTTTTATCTTTTCTCTCCTTTTTTTCTACTGTTCTACATGGGGCTTAGTTTTCCCCACATGTTATAGTATAGCAACCAATACTGTGGTTAAACTAAAGGGGGAAAGACTGACACCCAGAGGTGAATGCTGCGTGTGATAACATTTGGAGTCTCTGCTTTGGGGGGAAGTTGAATGTATTCTCATCTGCACAAGAGATGGTTTCATTACAATAATGGGCACATTTTTTGCTGCAGTTGTTGCGATTTGAAAGTTTGTGAGGGAAGAAGGGAATTCATGGGTATCACCAATAGCCAAAGATGTCATCTATGGCAAGAATTGGATATTGGCTCCAGCAAGTGCATCAAGGGGAAATGGAACTCCTGCTAAATTAGGCAGACGATGGGAAAATATTCCTCAACTCAAGAAATTCCAATCCCCTTGTATTGGTGGTATGAGGACTTACTGCAAGCTGGAGCTGAGAAACCCGAGACTACATTTCCCAGACATCTTTCTACCTCAGGTTTCTCAGAGGACCTTGCCACCCTGGCGGTCTGTAAAAAAGAATGGAGAAAGAAGTGCTTAAACCCAGTCTTGGGCTATGTTCTCAGCTATGATAGAAAGTTTGGAGACAGAGTCAGAAAGATGGGAGTTTGAAGCCCTACTCAGCTACCGCATCCTATGGGAATGTGGGCAATTTCCTGACCTTCTCAGCATCCCGTGGGTATAATGATAACCCCTCCCTGGGAAAACTACCGTGAGACGTAAGGGAGATCATGAGTGTAAACCACCTAGTACAGTACCTGGCACACACACCAAAGCTTGGTTCCTCATCCCCTAACAACTGACAGATCTGTTTGGCAGTTTGGCAACTGGTCATATCTTTTCCCCCAGATACGATGAGTAAAAAATGGGCAACATTTCAGGAAGGAAAAGAAAAGCATCTATGATAGTATCTAACTGGGCATAAAGCCAGGGAAAACATCACTCCAACAAGGATCTGATTTCTTTTTTTCTTTTTATTTCTTTTTAGAAGTAGAAAGTTATCTGGACAAAAGACGCCATTAGAAACTAGGGCCAATAACATGTTAAGACGTTGGACCACATCGCTCTCTAACCAGATGTGCTAGTTAAGTGTTTTATAAGGGGTAGGGCTGTGTTTTGCTGCAGCCCACACCCCTGCTGCCCCGATTCCTCTAACACCTTGACTTACTCCTCTCTTGGAGCAGGAAGGTGCTACTTAATACCTAGCAATAGCCTAGAGTGATCTATTTTTTTAGTACTTTCCAGGGCAAAGTTCCTAAAATATGTTGTTACATGCTCTTCACTTTCATGCTAAAGCAGAACTGTTTGAATTGCTTGTTCTCAGAATTCACCCATGACTTAAACCTACAGAGGTGAAAAGAATAAAAATTCAAACTGTGTTTCTTCACAATGGAAACCACCACTTCTGAAACAATAAAGTGAATTTAGCTTTCAGGGCTGGCTGTCTTGCTCAGGCTATTGTTCTATAAATGTTTTGTATCTGATAATCCAGAGCAGAACAAGAAAGCTATTCACTATCAGGGAACAAAATATACAATGCGTGATAAATCTTCTGTTATAAACTGCTCAGTACTTCCCATGCTCAAGGTGAAGGGAGGAAGTTCACGTTTGAGAACTGGTTTGGAGGAGAGAAGGAACTTATTGTCTCTTTTATTAAAATACTTCATGAACCTAATTAAAGTTGTGTGTCATACTTAAATATTTGCAGACTACATTCATTTGACTCTTCTAATATAACCAGGAATACTGAAACAATGAACTGATATTTAGGTATATATCTATGTAAGTATAGTACTTAGATATTGTTTAATAAATGTAATAATTCCACCTGTTTATTAATGGGGGATATGAAGGAGGTAAAGGGAAGAATGGTGGACAAAAGAGAAAAAGAATAACTAAGACAGATGGTTAAAGAGGAGGAAAAGAGGGGCTTCCCTGGTGGCGCAGTGGTTGAGAGTCCACCTGCCGATGCAGGGGACACGGGTTCGTGCCCCGGTCCGGGAAGATCCCACATGCCGCGGAGCGGCTGGGCCCGTGAGCCATGGCCACTGAGCCTGCGCGTCCGGAGCCTGTGCTCGGCAACGGGAGAGGCCACAACAGTGAGAGGCCTGCGTACCGCAAAAAACAAAAACAAAAAAAAGAAGACAAAGAAAATTGATACAGCCACTATGGTGAACAGTACGGAGGTTCCTTAAAAAACTAAAAATAGAACTACCATACGACCCAGCAATCCCACTACTAGGCATATACCCTGAGAAAACCATAATTCAAAAAGAGTCATGTACCACAATGTTCATTGCAGCTCTATTCACAATAGCCAGGACATGGAAGCAACCTAAGTGTCCATCGACAGATGAATGGATAAAGAAGATGTGGCACATTTATACAGTGGAATATTACTCAGCCATAAAAAGAAACGAAATTGAGTTATTTGTAGTGCGGTGGATGGACTTAGAGTCTGTCATACAGAGTGAAGTAAGTCAGAAAGAGGAAAACAAATACCGTATGCTAACACATATATATGGAATCTAAAAAAAAAAATGGTTCTGAAGAACCTAGGGGCAGGACAGGAATAAAGATGCGGATGTAGCGAATGGACTTGAGGACACGAGGAAGGGGAAGGGTAAACTGGGACAAAGTGAGAGAGTGGCATGGACTTATATACAGTACCAAATGTAAAATTGATAGCTAGTGGGAAGCAGCCATATAGCACAGGGAGATCAGTTCGGTGCTTTGTGACCACCTAGAGGGGTGGGATAGGGAGGGTGGGAGGGAGACGCAAGAGGGAAGAGATATGGGGATATATGTATATGTATAGCTGATTCACTTTGTTATACAGCAGAAATTAACACACCATTGTAAAGCAATTATACTCCAATAAAGATGTTAAAAAAATAAAGAAAAAAGAAAAGCAGACAAAGAGGAAGAGGAAAAATATAAAGCATTTGAACAAAGCCAGGGGGAGAGAGAGAGAGAGAGAGAGAGAGAGAGATGGTAGGTCTAAAATATAGTAGGAAACACAGTGCTAAATAATCTGAATTCCAATTCTAGGTTTTGGGAGCAAGTGATCATAAGTGTAGGAGTGAAGCTGTCTATTTCTCTTCCTCCCCTGCTTTCCTAGTGTGTGTGTGAACCATTGTATCCCTCGTGCCTAGCCCAAGGACAATAAGCCCTGTTCAGTCATTGAATGAGGATGGGGAATCATCCCAGAACAACAGAAGGTCAGTTGCAAAGACATTGACAGGTACCCCCCCTCCCTAGTCGTTGTACAGCCTATCTTGGTTCCTTCTGGTAATAAAAAATACATTTCTTGGGGCAGTTAGGGTGAACTTTCTTCTAATAGGATAAATTCTCAGCCGGTGTCCACCACCAGCCCTTGAGACTGGACCCAGCAAATCGAAGTCGTCTTCCATAGGAAAGTCCAGCAGAAGCTGACCATACGTGACCACCGTGCAACCCCACTGCTTCCTCACACCACTCTCCAATCCCCTCTTCATGATGACCCTGCCCTCTGAAAACATTTTTCTCTTCTTCTTCTTTTCAAAGTATGGCTCATCCTCTTGGTGTGGTCTGAGTAGCGCAAAGGAAAGGGACTGTTATGTCCCTCGTTCTAGAGACCACAAACCTCATGCTGTACCTTCAATTCAAATGTCTTTCCTTTGGGCACCACATGGGGATAGGAAAAGCTCACCACTGAAGAGCAGTTTACAGTTTACACGCCTCACACGAGGAGCAGTTTCCCTCCCCTTCTCTGGATACAAAGCTCTGGGAAGTTGTTGAAACAGGACAAGGACGTTTGTTTTCAGCTGTCTCAGCTCCCTTCACTCACCAATTCTCCTTCCCACCAGGGATGTTCTCAGTGTTCTCTTCCTTCAGCGTCTGCCATTTGCAAGGGTCTTTCTGGACTCACTCCAGCTGCCAGCCTGTCACAAGCCTCTACATTAGCTGCCCTCCTTAATAATCTGCCTCCAAACCCTTTCCCAGCCAAACGGCTTCCTCCTGCACAGCATTCTGGCAAAGCGGACGGATGCTGAGCTAGGCTGCGTCAAGACCCAGCTGCATGAATCCAGGCAACCGAGTTCACTTCCATTCCTCCTCCTGGAAAGTCAGGAGAATAATGGTGCCAACTTGCTGGTATCCTCGTGAGACACAGCAATACATGTAAACCCCCAGAGCAAGGCCAGGCACTCGGGAGCATTAGCTACTATTACAAGCTTACCCTGCCTCTGCTTCCCAAGAAAGCCCATGAGATTTACAAAGTCACGCTAAGGAGGGGCTGACTCTTGGCTCCAAAGCGTCAACGGCAAGATTCCCTAATAGTGGACTCCTGCAATGGTATGCAAAATTATATGGATACAAACAATTTTTTTCCTGAAATTCTCAACCTTGGTTACACACTAGAATCATCTGCAAAGTTTTTAAAGATGACTAATGCCCAGGCTTTCCCTCCTCTATCAGATATTCTGGTATACGTAGCCTGGGGTAGGGCCCAGGAATTGCTCCCCAAATAAGTAGAATGGGCGTCCATGGGTGAGAATCAGTAATGCATAGCAAGTTTCTTAATTGAGGGTGGGCATCAGATCACTTGTGCGGTTTTATATGTGTGTGCGTGTGTGTGTGTGTGCGTGTGTGTGTGTGTGTGTGTGTGTGTGTGTGTGTATATACACCAAGACATCACTCCCAGAAATTCTGATCCCATAGGTTTCAAGTAACTCTATGCTTCTAAAGCTATACAGGTGATTCTGATGTGCTTTGGAAAACCATTGACCAGCAAGTTTTCATCACCTTTCCAAAGGTGATGAAGAAAAAAGTTGGCTCCCAGACAGTAGTCTGAGCTGTGGTATCTGTGAGGGATGACGTTTTCCCCAGTCCAGACTCCTCTCATCTGGACCCAGATGCTCTCACTCAGCTCCCGGTGGGGCCAGCCCTGCAAGGAAGTGCTACCAGGAAGGGCAGAGCCCTGAAGCCTCTGGCTCTTTCCTTCTCAATCAGGAAAATCACCAACCAGGGCAGGTTCTGTCACTGAGAGTGAGAAAGCCGGGAGAAATGGTTGGCACCACGAGGTCCCTTCTTTATATTTATCCCAAACATTTTAGATAGAGTAAAATAACCTTAAGAAAGTTGTGTTTATTTCTGTCAATATTTGCATGTGAGAACAGATTTTCAACAATAACCGATAAAGGTTAAATCCAAGAAGAAGTAGGATATTGTCACTTCATTTCACACCACACAAAATATAGATGTGCAAATTGACAAGCTTGTATAAAACAAAGTACACTAAAATAAAGTAAGATAAACTGTCATGTAGCTATTTATTTTTATCTATCTAAATTCTTTAATATATTCCTTTTTTAAAAAAAGACATTTAGGTATCAACATAACTTTACTTCCTATGCTTCTTAAGATGAATTTCCCATTATTCTGAAATTGTTCTTCCCATGCTTAAGATGTGAAAATAGCCTTTCTTTAATGAAATGATGGTGTATTTGCTCGTTGCTTTTAATGACTTTGCTTTGAAAAACAATGGATTGGTAACTCCGTTCATCAACCTCCCTTCACTGTGCATCTCCCACACCTTTTTCTAAAAATTTTTTTGGAGTATAGTTGATTTACAATGTTGTGTTAGCATAGTGAATGTTATACATATACGTGTATGTATAACTGATTCACTATGCTGTACATCTGAATGTATATTCATATATAATACATATATCCACTCTCAATTTTTTTAGACTCTTTTCCCACATAGACCATTACAGAGTATTGAGTAGAGTTCCCTGTGCTGTACAGCAGGTTCTTATTACCTTATTATCTATTTTATATATAGTAGTGTGTATATGTCAATCCCAATCTCCCAACTTATCCCCTCCCACCCCTCCCCGCAACACACACCTTTTTCAAAAGTGATCTGTGAAATCCCAGAGTCTTTGAAAAAGGTAGCCTCTGCAAAGTGCTTTTCAAAGTACAGATCTTCCTCAACTTATGATGGGGTTATGTCCCAATAAACTCATTTGAAAATATCAGAAGTCAAAAATTCTTTTAATACACCTAACCTACCAAACATCCTAACTTAGCCTTGCCTACCTTAAACGTGCTCAGAACACTTACATTAGCCTAGAGGTGGGCAAAGTTGTCCAACACAAAGCCTATTTTATAATAAAGTGTTGAATATCTCATGCAGTTTATGCAATACTGAAAGTACTGAAAGTGAAAAGCAAATTGGTAGTCTGGGTCCAGAAAGGCTGTAAGTGTGTTGGTTGTTTCCCCCCATGATCGCATGGCTGGTGGGGAGCTGAGACTCACTGCCACTGCCCAGCATCACGAGAGAGGACTGTACCACACATTTCACTAGCCCAGGAAAAGACCAAAATTCCATTCGAAGTACAGTCTCCACTGAATGTGTATCGCACCATTGTAAAGTCGAAAAATCTCAAGTCAACCATCATTAAGTCATGGACCTTCTGTATTTAAACAATATACAAATATATGAAGTACTTAAACAGTATACAAATACATGTATACAAAATTGAGTGTCTCCAAAATATTGGCATCTTAACAAGTGCCCCAGGTGTTTCTTACCTATGAAAACTCAACAACCAAAGTAAAGATACTGCGTTTTTAAAAAGGAAGTTTCTTTACTCAGATGGATCTATAACTAGTAACACATCAAAATGACTAAGTATTTGGGGGAAGCAGGGATTCATGAATTTGAAAAGTGTTTGTTTGGAATAATGAACAAAGCAGGGAAGAGAATGTTGGATGGATGGATGGATGGATGGATTGATGGATAGAAGGATGGAAAGTTGGATGGATGGAGTTTGGATAACTGATGGAGAAAAGGAAGGGGGCTGGAAATAGGAAGACTAGAAAGAATTGGGAAGAGGGAGATAATTAGATGAGGAGAAGAAAGAGGAAGAGAAATATAAGAGAGTAGATAGATGTAGATAGCATCTAGGGAAAAAATGCTGAGAGTTACTATGCAAGTGGATTAAATGGTGATTTTGTCCTCGGTTCCCTCCTCTGAAAACAAGCAAATTGATTTTGATTATCTCCAATGTCCTTTCCATTTCTGACATTCTTTGTGTCTATGGGGTACACAAAGAAGAAGAAAAAGGAAAAAAAAAAAAGAGATGAAAAGAGGTTCAGTAATTCCAAAGTATTAGACTATGTATTTTCTTACTGTGGTCACAGTAACAAATTACCACCGCCTTCCTGGCTTAAAGCACAAACTTTTTCTCTTACAGTTCTGGAGGTTGGAAGTCCTAAAATCTAGGTAGCCCTCCTGTGCAGTTGTCACGTAGGCTTAGATTCAGAGATGCATTTGATTCAGGGACCCAGGCTTTTTCCATCTTTTGACTGTATCTTCTTCTACTTGTGGCTGCCAAGACTGCCTTCAGGATACAATTGCCAGATTTAGCCAATGAAAATACAGGACACCCCATTAATTTTGAATATCAGATAAAGCGCACATAATACTTTTAGTATAAGTATGCTCCAAATATTGCATGAGACATAATAATGCTTAAAAAAGTGTGTTGCTTATCTGAAATTCAAAATTAACTGGGTATCCTCTATTTTACCTGGCAAACTTCCTTGGGGATCATATCCATTCCAACCAGCCAGATGGCAAAAAGAGCATGGATAATCATTCTCTAAGGGGCTTTTATGGTTCAGGCCAGGATGAAAGTCTGCTCACCGATGAACAGCATCACATACTAGCTCTACACTCAGGACAATTTCTCCCATGTCACTCCGCCAGCCACTCTAGCCCCTTCCTAATCTGCTTCAAAATGCTAATCTGTGCACAGTACCACTCTTTTTATAATCCTCCCAAACACGTTTACATTGCTTAGGAATCCCGGCCCCTAACCTATTTCCGCAGCCCCACTTATGACTCACTCCACACTTCCCAACTCCTGCCACACTGTCTTCCTTCAGCACCTCATATAAATCTTTGAGCCAAAATGAAACTCAACTGGACCTCCATAATTGCTCAGAAAAAGAGAAATGTCAGGGCTAAAATGAGCCAAGTGTCATATAAATTAACACCCAGGGCCATACAAAGAGGGGCTGTGAGTAAGTCTTCCTACTGTTGAATATTTTATGAAATCCCAGGTTTCTTTTCAGTCCTTTCTGGATTTAGCGGCCAGGGCCTTCAGCTGGTTCAAGCAGCTTTTGTTAACATTTCCAAAAAGATAGAACTAAGAAACTGAACATAGAAAATAGTGCAAAATATGAATTTGTTTAAAGGAGGGTGGTTTTTAGGCTTCCGTTTAAAAAAATGGTCTGACCCAGTTTTCAACTAGGTCAAGATGTGGTAGACTGAGTTAAATCATGAAAGGCACAAATTACCCCAGAGCAGAGGAAGATTTTCATGAAGTCACTTCCTAACTGCTCCCTTAGCTTGAGTGGAACTTGACTTTCCAGCTGAGGGAGTGTCGCACCCCCAAGGAAAAGTGAACTCATGATTTTGACATCCCTCTACTTTTATATTCCCATCCTTCTCCCAGCTTTCACCAGGTTGCCCATTCCTTCCTGCAATGGTTGATTTTCCCCTGTTTTAATGACTTGCAGCGACTCAAAAGGGATGGCTTTGTGGTGTTTCTCATCCTTTCCTTCCATTTTGCTTTTACTTTTATTAGAGTAAATGCAAAGAGACCTGAAATTTAGAAAATCTAACAGTTTTTACCCTTTTTTTCTTCTTCTATATTTTCACTTGCATCATAAATTAAAATTTTTTTGCTCCTTTCACCCGATTATTTCCCTTAACATCTTTATATGATTGAACTATTAGGATTGTTTTTTTCCTCTTATGCCTTTCTTGTTTCTTTTCTAAAGGTTTTTCCATTACTTGGTTTTGTTGATCTTTGGGCCTTCTTGGTTTTCTACAGATATTGTTCTTTGAAAAATAAGCCTCATTTTATTCTTGCCTTGTGAACTTTTAATTTTCACATTCCCATTAGACATTTCTGATCAATTTCTCTTTTGTTTTTTGTGCTAAAACTTTGTTTCTCGCTTCTCTTTCATTTATTTTCCCCCTTTCTTCACCTGAGAAGGATATGGTCTTAACAACCCATCTTCTCAGATCTTCTTTGTTTCCTTCTTCCCTTTTTTCACTCTAGCTCTTGCCTATATTTTTAGTTTTTATGTCTTTGATATCTTTCTCTCTGTCTTCCTCCTGACTCATTCCCTACTCTCTCTTCTCCTTTCTATTTGTGCCTCAGTTTTCCCTTCTAAGTTTTCCTTATTCCTCTTCTTTTCTTTAGGTCTTCCTGTTTTGGTTTCATAAAAAGAAAAAAAAAGAAATGTCCTCAGGGGAGAAGGAGGGCGTGGGATGGATTGGGAAATTGGGATTGACATATATACACTACTATGTATAAAATAGATAACTAATGAGAACCGACTGTATAGCACAGGGAACTCTCCTCAATGCTCTGTGGTGACCTAAATGGGAAGGAATCCAAGGAAGAGAGGATGTATGTATACGTGTGGCTGATTCACTTTGCTGTACAGCAGAAACTAACACAACATTGTAAAGCAGCTATACTCAATAAAAATAAATAGATACATAAATAAAAATAAAATAAATTAAAGAAAAGCAATCCCATCATTATAGAATGCCACAGTTCTCCCACTTATATCACCTTCTCACCTCATAGGTTTAACCTCAATCAAAATTCAAAGCAGAATTGTAAATTTAACCTTAAAAAAACAAGTCAGATATAACAACATATGAAAGGAATGCATAAAACAAATGTATAGGGTACTGAACAAATATTTATAAAAATTCACAGAACCTCCACCCAGGTTAGACTCCCCAAAAGCCCACAGTGCCCTATTTTGGTCACATTCTCCTTACTCTCTCCTGAAAATAAGTGTACTCTTTGCCTTTATGCTAACCATTTCCTCACTTTTCTTTAGTTTTACCACCTTTGCATGCATTCCTAAGCAGTAAGGTTGAATTTTTTCCTGTTTCTGAATTTTATAAAAATGGGATCTGTAGATAGATCCTATATATCGCTCTCTCTTGTCCTTTTTATTTCACTCAATGCTATGTTCAAAAGTCTAGGCTATTCAATAAAAAAAGAATGAAATAATGCCATTTGCAGCAACATGGATGGACCTAGAGATTATCATACTAAGTGAAGTAAGTCAGACAGAGAAAGACAAATATCATATGATATCACTTATATATGGAGTCATTAAAAAAATGATACAAATGAACTTATTTACAAAGCAGAATCAGACTCACAGACTTAGAAAACAAACTTACTGTTACCAAAGGGGAAAGGTCGGGGGAAGGGATAAATTAGGAGCTTGGGATTAACATATACACACTACTATATATAAAATAAATAATCAACAAGGACCTACTGTATAGCACAGGGAACTCTACTCAATATTCTGTAATAACCTAAATGGGGAAAGAATCTGAAAAAGAATAGATATATGTATATGTATAACTGAATCACTTTGCTGTACACCTGAAAGTAACACAACATTGTGAATCAAGCACACTCCAATATAAAATAAAAAATTTTTTTAAAAATTCTAAGCTATTGCTGCGTTTAGATCTCCACTGCATGCGATATTCCACGGTTTATCCATGCTAAAGTTGATGAACCAGTTTGGAGCTACTATAAACAGTGCTGCTGAGAACATTCTTGTACAAGAATCTTGGCACATGTGTGCCCACGTATCTCCAGGGTATGAATGGGACAGCACTGCTGAGTCACAGTGTGTGCTTATGTTCGGGTTTTGTAAAAAATGCCAAGCTGTTTTCCAAAGAGGTGGTAACAATTTACATTCCAACTCGCAGTCTACAGGAATTCCTTTTGCTCCACAGCCTCTCTAAACTTGGCCCATCCAATGGGCAGAGATGGGCATTTTCATCTCTGTATGCCCGGAGCTATCCAGTTGACTGGCTTTTAAAAGATGCTCCCGGGCTTCCCTGGTGGCGCAGTGCTTGAGAGTCCGCCTGCCGATGCAGGGGACACGGGTTCGTACCCCGGTCCGGGAAGATCCCACATGCCGCGGAGCGGCTGGGCCCGTGAGCCATGGCCGCTGAGCCTGCGCATCCAGAACCTGTGCTCCGCAATGGGAGAGGCCACAACCGTGAGAGGCCTACGTACCGCAAAAAAAAAAAAAAATCTCCCTAGGTAGAGCCTACGATATATTTTTTAAATCTTCCCCAGGTGATTATGATGCAACCTGCCTAGCATGGAAGTCCACAGACAGGTACATAGGATTTTAAGGTTTAAAGGCTTGCAGAGGTTATGAGACCTAATCTGCCATGTGATGCAGGAATCTCAATGCTGACATTTTGATATTTCCCAGTCTTCCTCTCCTGCAGATTACGTTATCGTCTGCAGTAATTTACCACCCTAGCAGAAACTCTCTATTAAGAAAAGCCACTTCACAATGAAATAACTTCTTCCAAAATTATGCGATAAAGGAAATGCCCAAGTTACATTGTGACTTGAAAAATCCACATTTTACTTTACAGAATGTATATTAAACTTTAATGGTATGGGATATACTACTAAACTCTTTAAGAATATTTTTATCAGCTTAAAGCACATTCTATATAGTAATACGCCAGAACAGGAGCTCAAAGTAGTATCTCCCAGAACCATGGAATTGCTGGATACAAGATTAGACGTAATCTTAAAGATAATTGTTCTAAAACAGGGACCTGTTTTAGAGTAGGAGGCACAACATAAAAACCATGACATTGAAAAAAAGTGACTCCAGAGGCCCTGATGTTGGTCTTTTACTCAGTTGTTGGCTGAGCAAAGAACACTGTGTTTAACATAGCATTCGGGATGCTTTTCAAATAAATGCCAATTTATGTTCACTTCCCTACTTAATCACTCCTTAATTTTCACTGGGGTCTTACCTCAAGATGCTTGTTAACTTCACCCCTTCTGTGGATCCAACTCAACATAAACAGTTGGAGAGTTGACTGAAGATAGACAAGAAAACAGAACAAAATAAAGTAACAAAAAAATAACAAAAATCTGTAATTTTGAAAGAGCCCAGTGATTATGGATATGTAAACAATGAACCCAAATTGGAAAGCAAAGGTGGAGGGGCAAATTTCTTCCAATATCACCTTTGAGAACCTGAAAAATAATTGGGAATGAAAGCCAAACACTCCAAGGTTCTGACTTTGATAGTGACACTGAGTGTTGCTTTCAACTGGTGATGGATTGGTGACAGAGGTAGACTACAGCTGTACCCAAATTCCTTTTAATTTCTCATCCCGCTTTTGGGTATCCACTACACTGTTTTCCGAAAATTGTAAATCCAAGTGGCTAAATGATAGTTAAATATCGTAGAAAGAGTCTGATCTGATGTTTAGGGTAGAGAATTTACATTAGTAAATAAATAAACATGAGATTCATCTGGGTCTGTTCAGAAGTAAGTTCATGGTTAACAACTTCATATATATTCTGCATCTAATAAATAGGCTAGCAGGATCTCAGAGTTTGATATAGATCCTAGCCTTTCAAAGTTATCCAAAGAGCACCTTCTAGGTACAAAGTCCTATGTTAGGCACTGCAAAAAATTCAAAGAGGTAGAAGCAATGTAATGCTTTTTTCATAAAACAGAGCCCAGCATTGTGCACAGATGAAGCACGTGTGGTAGGTACAATTCAGGGGAGAACAAGGTGAACACTCCATCACTGGGAGAGACACAACATGCTACACATGCTCAGAAGGATGAGGGCATAGCTTGGACTGGACTGATCTGGGAATGGTCCATGAAGGAGGAAGCACATGAAGGGGGTCTTGATCTAGATGGGGATGAGGGCAGCATTCTAAATGAAGCTGTAGAGAGAGATGTGAAAACAGAAAATGACAGAGTTTGCCTAAGCCATGGAAAGGAAGTCAATGTGCCCGCAGTGTGTAGAACACAAGTTACCCCAAGAGGCAGGAAGGGACTGGATCGTGGAGGGCTCTGAATCCCAGGCTGGGGACTTGATGGGTAATGGGAACCCAGGAGAAATGTATAACCCAATTATAATGGTAAAACTCAATTCTTGAGGATAAATATGGCAATGAATGCAAGGTGTGTTCCCATGGGAAGAGATTAGAGGCTGGAAAATCTCTTAGGTGGTGAAAGCAGCAGAAAGAAGGTGAGGGCAGTGAGAACAAACACCCTGTGGCAGCTCCAAAACAAGCCCCAGCCTGGAATCCACACCAGGGAGAAGCTGCTGAGTTCACCTAAAAGGGAGCACTTGACCATGAGCTAAGACGGCCTTACCATTCCCCCATCTCCGCCAGTCTGACCAAACTTTAGACCTCTTCCTCCCTCTAGGTCCCTGACCTCCCTTTCCTTAGAGCATCTATCATAGAAAACTTGTCATTATAAATTATTTCTCTGGCCCTTTGAAATTTAAATCATTTTTAAAAGTCTTTTGCCAGTTTTACAACTCAGGAGTGTCTTTCTCAAGCACCTGGGAACCATCCCTGTGAAATATAATCATCAAAGAAAATAGTGCCGCTACCTCCCAGACTCTGGGAAGGTTGGAAGCCTAACCCCAGTGGGCACCTTGCACCAAGTCACAAAACTGCTTTATGCAATGAAGATACAAGAAAGTTTACTTTTTTTTTTGTCACGGGAGTGGTAGGTAAAGCCAATTAGCAAACACAGAAGGACTATGGTAGCCTACCCCGGCTCTGAAAAACCCTCCTGCCCTTTGTTTCAGGGGAATTAGGTCCAGACTTTAGTTCTGGCCTCTCTCCCCTATTGCAATAGCCTTGAACAAAGTCATCTTTGCTTATTTAACTTTGTGCAGTGCCATTTTTGCTTTGACAGTCATAGTGAAAGCCCAGTTGATTTCAAAAACCATGAATTTGCAATAGCACCAGACTATAGGTGGTAGAACTCTGCCACCAGGGCTTAGCCATCTGCAAATTAAGAATAAGAAGGGCTGGACTGAACCCCACATGCAGTGTTGTAGCTTGGATGTGGACAAGGAAGCAAAAGGACAAGGATGTCGGCAGGAGAATTATTTTGGTCGCACATCATGGGGTTTAGGCTGGCTGGGGTAATAATTGGAGCCTGAAGATAGATGGAAAGAAAAGGGAGGAATCAAGAAATTAGAGGACTGTGTGGGATTTTAAAATGAAGCAAAGCAGATGTACGGAAATGGGAGCAGTAGCAAGAAGAGAGGCAGCTGTCCTCAGAGAGGAGTCAGCTCAGTCTGACCATGTCACTCCTTGCTGGAATCCCTTTGCTGATTTCTCGTTGTCTTCATGTGACTACTGTCTCTTCCACTCTCCTCTCCAGCCACTTCTGCAGCATACATACACACGCAGACAGAAGCAAGTGTGTGTTTGTGCACATATGTCCTTCTCCCCACCTGAAACATGTCCTCACACACCGCTCAGCTCCTGTGTTTCTTGATCTCAGATGCCTTCTGCAAGTCCCAGGCAGAACCCATGTTGGTCCCTTAACCTCCATAGCATTTCTATCACACAGTGATTTTTATGGGTTAAAAAAAAAAAAAAAAAAGCCTCTTCCTCAATTGTAGGTTCAAATGTGCAATTTAGGTTTTTTGTTGTCGGAGTTTCTTTTACTTTCGGTAGGAGACAATATTTTTACCCCCATAATTGTAAAAGGGAAAACACCCCTTTACTCCAGCTGACATTTCCACGTGGGCTGACTCATCTGCAGGCTGGTTTTGCATTTAGAGATTGTGAGCCAATTTTTCCAGTGGAGCAGAGAGGAGTGGAGGGCCGGTCAGGCCCAGACAAAGTCAGAGCTGAGTGAGCAGGGAGGTGGTGGCTGGAAGAGGCAGCAGGGAGCCCTGAGGGTGGAAGCTGAGGAGATGGAATCCCTGCCGCAAATGGAATCCAGGCCAGATGAAACCGCACCAGATGTGCTGAATCCAGGGAGCCACGAACAGGGTGAGGGAAGGTCAAGGCATTCACTGCAATTGCCTAAGACTCGATTTACTAAAGGAGACAGATGCCACCTGACCTATTTATTTGGCGCCTCTATCCAACATGTATTGAACCAAGGGCAGGCGGTTGGGGTCTGTGACGAAGAAAAAAGAGCTTCCTGACTCTCCTGTTATTGGGGGCAGAGTTGGGGGGACTCAATGATAACCTTCCCTTTTTCACAGAACAACTGTGTGTCAGCTTCTGCCTTGAGAGGTGAATCAATCACTGCCAGGTAGTTCAGATCAGATGGGAACCTTCATTTATTAAGTTTTGCCAGTACTTTTCCTCGCAATGAACGTAGTCCCATCCCAATAACATGGCTGAGATAGATGCGAGAAAGCTTCTGTGACAGAAGACGTCACCTAAGGAACTGAAGATCTTGTGTGAAAACCTATTTATGCACCACGCTGAGTGAATTTATCAACACCTGTGATAAATCCCAAAGTTCTCAGGATCAGCTTCCATTCGCTCTCTTTCGCCTCCCTATCCATCTATCAGGGCTGCTGGAACAAATACCGCAGGCTGGGAGGCTTGAACAGCATAAGTTAATTTTCTCACAGTCCTAGAGGCTGGAACTCTGAGATCAAGGTGCCAGCAGGATGGTTTCTTCTGAGGCCTCTTTCCTTGGCTTGTAGATGGCCATCATCTTGCTGTGTGTTTACGTGGTCTTCCTCTGTGCATATTTGTGTCCAAATGTCCCCTTCCTATAATGACACCACTCATATTGGATTAAGGCCCACCCCTATGACCTTTTTTAACCTTAATTACCTCCTTAAAGACCCTATTTCCAAATACGGTCACACCTGAGGCAGTGGAGGTCAGGACTTCAACATATGCGTTTTGGGGGTGGGTGACACAGTTCAGCCCATAACAGCCCTTCACCTTGGATCCTGTATCTACCTGGGTCAGGCTCTAGACTTCATCCCTTAGGAAGCCAGAAGTTCTCTTCTTCCCCAGATTTGGGCCTCTAAAGCACTGAACTCGTTATGGCCTGAGTCTGAATGAATCTAAATCCAACACTTTCGTCATCACCTGGAATTCAGGTGAATTTAAACTTAATATATTCCTGTTTTTTGATGTTGAGCTGCTTGTAAATTTTGGAGATTAATCCTTTGTCAATTGCTTCATTTGCATATATTTTCTCCCATTCTGAGGGTTGTCTTTTCATCTTGTTTATGGTTTCCTTTGCTGTGCAGAAGCTTTTAAGTTTCATTAGGTCCCATTTGTTTATTTTTGTTTTTATTTCCATTTCTATAGGAGGTGGGTCAAAAAGGATCTTGCTCTGATTGACGTAATTGAGTGTTCTGCCTATGTTTTCCTCTATGAGTTTTATAGTGTCTGGCCTTACATTTAGGTCTTTAATCCATTTTGAGTTTATTTTTGTGTATGGTGTTAGGGAGTGTTCTAATTTCATTCTTTTACATGTAGCTGTCCAGTTTTCCTAGCACCACTTATTGAAGAGGCTGTCTTTTCTCCATTCTATATTTTTGCCTCCTTTATCAAAAATAAGGTGACCATATGTGCATGGGTTTATCTCTGGGCTTTCTATCCTGTTCCATTGATCTATATTTCTGTTTTTGTACCAGTACCATAGTGTCTTGATGACTGTAGCTTTGTAGGATAGTCTGAAGTCTGGGAGCCTGATTCCTCCAGCTCCGTTTTTCTTTCTCAAGATTGCTTTGGCTATTCGGGGTCTTTTGTGTTTCCATACAAATTGTGAAATTTTTTGTTCTATTTTGTGAAAAATGCCATTGGTAGTTTGATAAGGATTGCATTGACTCTGTAGATTGCTTTGGGTAGTATAGTCATTTTCACAGTGTTGATTCTTCCAATCCAAGAACATGGTATATCTCTCCATCTGTTTGTATCATCTTTAATTTCTTTCATCAGTGTCTTACAGTTTTCTGCATACAGGTCTTTTGTCTCCTTAGGTAGGTTTATTCCTAGGTATTTTATTCTTTTTATTGCAATGGTAAATGGGAGTGTTTCCTTAATTTCTCTTTCAGATTTTTCCTCATTAGTGTATAGGATTGCAAGAGATTTCTGTGCATTAATTTTGTATCCTGCTACTTTACCAAATTCATTGATTAGCTCTAGTAGTTTTCTGGTAGCATCTTTAGGATTCTCTATGTATAGTATCATGTCATCTGCAAACAGCAACAGCTTTACTTCTTCTTTTCCAATTTGGATTCCTTTTTCTTCTCTGATTGCTGTGGCTAAAACTTCCAAAACTATATTGAATAATAGTGGTAAGAGTGGACAAACTTGTCTTGTTCCTGATCTTGGAGGAAATGGTTTCAGTTTTTCACCATTGAGAACTATGTTGGCTGTGGGTTAATTGATACATCCACTATGGAGAACAGTATGGAAGTTCCTTAAAAAACTAAAAATAGAACTACCATATGACCCAGCAATCCCACTAGTGGACATATACCCTGAGAAAACCATAATTCAAAAAGAGTCATGTACCACAATGTTCAATGCAGCTCTGTTTACAATAGCCAGGACATGGAAGCAACCTAAGTGTCCATCGACAGATGAATGGATAAAGAAGATGTAGCACATATATACAATGGAATATTACTCAACCATAAAAGAAACAAAATTGAGTTATTCGTAGTGAGGTGGATGGACCTAGAGCCTGTCATACAGAGTGAAGTAAGTCAGAAAGAGAAAAATAAATACCATATGCTAACACATATATATGGAATCTAAAAAAATAAAAAATGGTTCTGAAGAAACTAGGGGCAGGACAGGAGTAAAGACATAGACGTAGAGAATGGACTTGAGAATACAGGGAGGGAGAAGTGTAAGCTGGGATGATGTGAGAGAGTGTCATGGACTTATATATACTAACAAATGTAAAATAGATAGCTAATAGGAAGCAGCCACATAGCACAGGGAGATCAGCTCAGTGCTTTGTGACCATCTAGAGGGGTGGGATAGGGAGGGTGGGAGGGAGATGCAAGAGGGAGGAAATATGAGGATATATATGTATGTATAGCTTATTCACTTTGTTATAAAGCAGAAACTAACACACCATTGTAAAGCAATTATACTCCAATAAAGATGTTAAAAAAACAACCTTAATATATTCCTGTTAAGATAACTGATATTCAAGTGAAGAAGGAGGACAGCAAGAACAAGAAACATGAAAAAAGTTTTCCATGTTAAGCCTTTCAAACGTGTGACCATTGACTATTAAAAATGCCTGGATTCTGGGATTCCCTGGTGGCTCAGTGGTTAAGAATCTGCCTGTCGAAGCAGGGGACACAGGTTCGAGCCCTGGTCTGGGAAGAGCCCACATGCCACGGAGCAACTAAGCCTGTGCGCCACAACTACTGAGCCTGCATTCTAGAGCCCGTGAGCCACAACTACTGAGCCCAGGTGCCACAACTACTGAAGCCCACGTGCCTAGAGGCCGTGCTCCACAGCAAGAGAACCACCGCAATGAGAAGCCCACGCACCACAACGAAGAGTAGCCCCCCACACATGCCACAACTAGAGAAAGCCCGTGTGCTGAAGCGAACACCCAACACAGCTAAAAATAAGTAAATAAACAAAATAAATAAATTTATTTTTTTTAAATGCCCAGATTCTAGTAATTAGAGGAATGGAGAATGTGTTGTACCATGCCAGAGCTTGGGCAGCATTTTCTATAACTACTTCATTGTACCGGATTTATTCATCAACCTTGTTTATCTGTTTCAGTTAAGTCAGAACCATAGAAAGAAAACAAATTTGCAGAATCACCAAAGTCTGTGGATATAAATGGTGCTTTGTGCTAATTCAATCACCAAACTGAGGCCATAGTTAAGTACCTGACGTTAGTCCCCAGTTGGAATCTTGACACTTGGTGGAAAAGTCAATACAATGAGGAATAGTTTACAGTCTGAGTAATTCGAATTTATGACCTATCCTTTCAGTCAGAAAAAGTCAGAGTAAGCCAAGGCCTAGTACAACAGTCCTCCATAGACCTTATTTCATCACAGAAAGTTAATAGTATACTCTTGGGTAGGTTTAATCACGTTTGTCTTTCTTACCTTATCTAGATTCCTTGCTCAGCCAAGAGGAAGACACAGGCCTTGCTTCTGAGAGAAAGAAAGTAAATTGTGACAGCTTCCTCACAGATATGGAGAAGTTCTACATCCCATCCCCATCCCCAAGTGCCTTTATTCTTCTTTCATATTATACATTTATTTGGTTATATGTTTTTTTCCTGTCTCTCCTTCCATAAATCACATGAAAGCAAGGACTTTGTCCTGCTCATTCTCAGTGACCAGAACGATGACGGACTCATAGTAGGTGCTCAATAAATAGCCGTTGACTGAAGGAATGAATGGGTGGAGAACATAGCTTTCACTCAATAAACCATTATTTAACCAGAAGGAAAAACCTGTGATACGTGCGTAGCACTGCTGGGGAAGAAGGTAACCAAATCACAACTGGAACTTACTCCTTGACAAGGCAAACTTTTTAAGTCTTTTTGATACCAAAGTAAGAAAGTCTAAAATGTTCTCTGTTCTAACACTTTGATACCATCTAAAATACCAGAGCATACAGATGATTATAAAGATGACAAAGAACCAACAAGAGAATCAACGTCAAGGAACATTAGACACCACAGGGCTGCCTTACTGACACAGAAACACCTTTATACCAGTCGCCTGGTCAGAAACTTGATACCAACTAATTCCATCATATCTCTAAAGACTGTGTGACCTTAGGTAAATTCCTTAGCTTCCTTGACCCTCAGTTTCTCTGTCCCCAAAATGGGCATAAAAATAGTACCTACCTCATGTTTAAATGAGATAGTACATTAATGAACTTACAAGCGATATTAGCATATCACTTGCTGCTTACTAGTCTAGGTTTTATTAACGACGTGATTACTACCCAAACCCAAACACTTGCATGCATCTGTCCTTTCTCATATTTCTCATGCTTTCATCTGAATACTGCTGTATACCTCCAACCCATTTCCATGATGTCCAGCTCTGGCCTTTCCTAACAATTCTTTCCTGTCCTTCCAGCTTTTGCTCCCCTATCTCCTTGTCTTGGTTGAAACTTGAGTCTATGGCAACAGCACTCCCCTTATGGTTCTCTGAAGATGTTCACAGAGCCAGAAGCAGGTAGAAACCAACATTCTTGTGCTTCCATGATAGCACTTCTTCATTTCTATACACCTCCCCATTCTTTGAAGTACACGTGTGTCATTAGACCATCTACTTCTCCTCTTTCTGGCTGTCAGTTGAAGGTCTTGATCAGTTCTTTACTTGCCTTGAAAAATTTGGCCCAAGTTCACTACATCCTCTTTCACTCCTCTGGCTAACCTCAGTTTAGGCAACTTTATAACCATGCGGCGCAATGCCACTTATAAAGTGGTCTGGTCCCATTCCCCAACCCAGCCTCTATTTACAGCTAGGAGTCAGGGAACAAACTAAGTAACACCACGGGAATGCAATCACCAAAAACCAGAAGGTGGGAACTCAGAAAAAGTTTCCTGGTTTCTCCAAAACATAAATCACAAAGGAAAAAGAGAAGGATGGTAATGATAAGAAACATAGATTAAACTTAAAAAGAAACAAATCACACAAATGCAGTGTGTGGACCTTATGTGGAGCTTCATTCAAACATATCAACTGTAATAAATAAATAAATACAACCCTTTTTTGAAACAAACAGGGAAATCAGAACATTGACTGAATATTTGGTGATATTGGGGAATTAGTGTTGATCTTTAAATCTGTGATAATGAGATTGTTTGTGTCTTTTTAAAAGTCCCTGTTAAAAAAATACATATAAATATGTGTATGCATGTGTAAATATATATTTATATTCATATATAATAATTTGATATTGGGGAATTCCTTCAAAGTAAGTCAGGGTATATAAGCGGGGAGAAGTTGGGCAGAATATATGTAACCAGATGGCCATTGGTTGGTTGAAGCTGTTACTCTGGGGCTGGATGGATGTACGGGGGCATGAGGGAGCCATCTGGGTAATCTTGAATGGCCCAGAGTCATCACACAGGCGTGTACATATGCAAAAATTCAGCTAAGCTGTACACTTACAGACCTGTGCATTTTACTGTATACTGTATACCTTTTACTTTATACCTTAATTAAAAAATTAAGTAGAAAATACCTTTTCCAACATGAAAAAAAGAAAAAGAAGAGCTGCGAATTGGGAGCAACTTCTCTAATCCTTGAACATGGTTAGTGCAGTGAGACTAATGAATTAAACTTGCAGTTGTACGGCTGAGACTCTGTGCTGTGCTCTGATCCCAGGCTTAACAATCTGGCTTTGTGATTCCAATTTGGACTCTTGGGGGTAACACACTGATTTGCACAGGTGCTTTTACCCATGCACTTGACAGTGGAATGTTCTCATTACGATTAATAAATTGGCTCCAGAAACTCAGCTAATAGGTGTTAGGACTCCTAGTCCCAAATAATTCACACACATTCAGAGCACTAACAAAATGTGCTACTTTCCTGACTCAGCAAAGCTCACCTGGTGAGACCACCCAGCAGCAGTCGGCCAAATGGGCCACTGCCCTTGACAGTGTCCTCTCTGGCTGTGCTGCTCCAGGAAAGGGTGACTGTTGGTGGTGGGGAGGGGTGGCAGAGGGAGGGTTATCTAGAATGAGTCTCAACAATTCCAAGCCCATCTCTGCTTCCTTTCTTTTTGCCATGGCCTTAACTGAGGTCCCACCGTTTCTCACCTTACTCATTGCAGCTCTCTCTGTATCTCTGCATCCATCTTCCATCCCACCTCCCTTTCCTCCTGCTTTGACTTCTTCCATGGTTCCCCCGTGTTTCCATGTTCAAGTTCAAACCACTATGCTTAGTTGAGGTAACAGTTTTACTTAATCCGCAGCTGCTCCATCCTACAGCCACTCCTTGCATACATCCCGCTTCATCCAGTGTTACCCAACTGATGGCATAATTGATACCTAGGTAAGAAAATTCTTCATTGTGCCAGGCTATCTTGTGCATTCCAGTGGGTTTAGCATCCCTGTCTCCTGCCCACTGAATACCTTAGTATCCCACCTTTAGACATTGTGACAACTAAAATATGCCCCCAGATATTTCCAAACACCCCCTGCTGCTCCTTTTTCAATTGGGTGTCTCCTACTGGCCCTTCATACCTCGACTCCAACAAGGGCTGAACCATACACAATTGCCATCTTCATAGTTCAAGAGCATCGAATATCGGCTATTTAATAAGGTTCAACTGAATATTCTTTTCTTCTGGAAACCCTCACTACTAATGCCCTGTCCCATGCCTTCCTTTATCCAAGTGCTTACCACGCTGTGTTGTCATAGCTGATTTTCTAGCCAGCCCCTCTCTCTTCCCACACTGCTCAGCACTAATTACCTGGGAGTGAGCACCAAGTGCTAACTTAATTTCTTGGCATCTCCAGCTTCACTTGGCTCGGTGCCTGGCTCATAATAGGTGCTAACTCATGTTTGATGAATAGTCAAACAGGATATTTAGCATACTTTCCCTGACGGCTCAGTGTTGTTATTTATGAGCACAGAGATGCCTTCAGAGCCTACTGAGCGTTTGCTACACCAAATGACCCACCATTGCCCGCATTATGGATGTGCGTGTCTGGATTTTAAATCCTATCATCAGTGTGTCTTCCTCCACTCATCCTGCGTGGCTTTTGGAATCTGAAGCAGACTGTCCAGAGTGCTGTGTCGGGCACTCTGTGAACTTAAGTACATGACTATTGTGACAAGAACTACCCTGGTACAGGGTCTTTTCATCTTATTTCTGGGTTCTTGCTAGGTTTCACACATTTGTTGTCTCTCTTCTGGTTACTGAGGCAATCAGTTTCTAAAAACCCTCTGCATAGGACTTCCCTGGTGGTGCAGTGGTTAAGAATCCTGCCAATGCAGGGGACACGGGATCTAGCCCTGGTCTGGGAAGATCCCACATGCCACGGAGCAACTAAGCTTGTGCACCACAACTACTGAGCCTGCGCTCTAGAGCCCATGAGCTGCAACTACCGAGCCCACGTGCCACAACTACTGAAGCAGAGTGCCTAGAGCCTGTGCTCCGCAACAAGAGCCACCGCAATGAGAAGCCCGCGCACCGCAATGAAGAGTAGCCACTGCTCACCACAACTAGAGAAAGCCCGTGTGCAGCAATGAAGACCCAACGCAGCCAAAAATAAAATAAATAAATTTTAAAAAATAAACCCTCTGCATAATCATTTTGTTTTTGGAAAGTGCTTAAAGATGACTCAGGAGGACTTATAAAATAGAGAAATGTTCCTCTGCTGAGATGCCCATTCCTAGGACCATGGCTGGTGACAGAATGACGGACTAAGTGATTGCTCAAGGAATTTTCTAAATAGTTGTTGTGTCCCTGGAGTCACAAAATAGATGGGCATACTTTTTTTTATTTTGAAAAGTTTTATATCAAGAAATATTGACCTATGTCACAGATAGAATCTTTCTAATTTTTGGTTTAAATGACTTTGAATTTTTTTTTAATTCAAAAAAACCTTTCCATTATAATTCATATAGAATGAAGTCCAGGATCACAAGGGGTAGAGATAAAGGGAAAAACCAGGAAGAAGTAAATGGGGAATACAATTTTCACAACATTTTCGTATTTACTAAACTCTTAACTATTCTTAATACACCTCTTAATAAATGCTATTTAACTCAATCCACAAACAAATTTTTGTTCTTTTATGTTCAATATTTATTCTTCTTATCATTTTCCTCTTTAACAAGGTAATTACAACAATTTAGGAAACAGAACTATATAAACAGAAGAATGTTAAGTGTTTTTTTTAATAGCCTTCTGCTTGCAAGAAAGTCCATATATCTTATTCCTCCAAGTATAACTTTATACCACATACTAAACCAGATAGCTTATAGAAAACTAGTATTAAATAGCAAAACACAAACAAAACCACATATATAAATAACATAACATAAAATAGAGTATAATGTGATGCTTAACAAAGCAAACTGTGATGCAATATGAATCAACTTCACTAATTGGACAAGTCCAATGAGACACAAATCAGATAAGCTCTGAACCTGCAACAGTGTGTGAGTGAAACTGCCAGCTCAGCTAGGTTCCTTTTGTTCTTGGGCTGTGTCCAGTTCCAGTCCAGGGAGTATCCGTTTTTACACCTTCTTGACTCTTTGACTATAAAGAGAAAAAGAAGAAAAAAATAAGCAAAGATGGGGTGCCTGGTGTGTGGGAATATCTTTGGTGCCTACAGATTGCCTCAGACACTCCAATCTCATCTCAGGATACCAGGCAGCTCAGAGGCCATATGAGGAAATCAGGGTTCAGAGAGGATGGACCCTGCCCAACATAACCCAGCTAGCTAAGGACAGAAACAGGACATGAACACTAAGGTTGTGTCTTCATATTCAGTATCTGGCACCCTGGTGTGAGATGATTCTGTCCATTGATAAAATGTCACTCCATTATCATCAGTGTAAATCAGAGCCATTGATCTCTTTTTAACTGTTTATTTTTTAGCTTTTAACAAACGAATGTCATGTAGTCTTTAAATTATATAAATAAGAGGCATCTTTGCAACAAGAATCAAATGCATAGAGGAATCTCATACATCGTGTGAAAAATCATTAAATTAAAAACAATTAAAATAAAAATGGGGCTTCCCTGGTGGCGCAGTGGTTAAGAATCCACCTGCCAATGCAGGGGACACGGGTTCGAGCCCTGGTCCAGGAAGATCCCACATGCCGCGGAGCAACCAAGCCCGTGTGCCGCAACTACTGAGCCTGCACCCTAGAGCCCGTGCTCTGCAAAAAGAAAAGCCACCGCAACGAGAAACCCGCATACCACAGTGAAGAGTAGCCCCAGCTCACCACAATAAGAGAAAGCCTGTGCGCAGCAACAAAGACCTAACGCAGCCACAAATAAATAAATGTATAATAAAAAAATGAAAATGATCTGTAAGTGGTTGAAAAAATGAATTTTTTGTTTTCATTGTCCGATTCACACTACCCTTTAAAAACGTCATAGTGCTTAGGCTAAAGCATTCCAGCAAGCCTGTGATGCAACACTCTGAACACCACTCTTTCCCAAACATTTGGAGAGAGGCTGGTGGATTATAAACGTTCCATACCTGAGGATATGCACTACATGTTTCACCCAACTCTTCTTTGGATCTGCACACACAGCTAATCTTCTCTTTGTGTATAAGCTGAAAAAAGTCAGAGAATTTGATTTATGTTTCAATTTCATTTATTGTTTAAATGTTTTTTTTTTCTTTTTTTCCACAGGACATGCAGTGGAAATTTCATATTCCAATTGGTGGCTCTACGCCCTAAACATTCTATTTGTTTCAGAGGTGAAAAAAAATGCAAAAAAAAATTTCTTCTTAGAAAGTTTGATGCAAGAAATAAAAGTGATTCTCCCTGACTTTCTCTGCAATCTAACAAAAGGTTGTGCAGTAACAGGAAGATCAAGTCCCAGAATTATTTAATTTTGTTGGTGGTGGCTACATGAAATATGTATACATCTGATCAATAACTTATTTCATTGAAAATATAATACCCTATATAAATCAAGAATATTATATGAGGGGCTTCCCTGGTGGCGCAGTGGTTGAGAGTCCGCCTGCTAATGCAGGGGACACGGGTTCGTGCCCTCGTCCGGGAAGATCCCACATGCCGTGGAGCGGCTGGGCCCGTGAGCCATGGCCGCTGAGCCTGCGCGTCCGGAGCCTGTGCTCCGCAACGGGAGAGGCCGCCAACAGTGAGAGGCCCGCGTACCGCAAAAAACACAAAAGAATATTATATGAGATAGTGTAACTACTCTGAGCTTTAGCTTATAGCTCAACCACTTTCTGGTAGAAGATGCTCATTTCAAAGTTTAGGTTTTTCATATTTTCCTGAGATAGTATCTTAGTAGCTTATAAGTTTATCTTCAAAAGTGATTTTGCCCTCAACTATGTTCATTTTTTTTAAACTAAGTTTTGCCTTATTCCAGTTCCATTTAAAGTGAATTTTGAAGAATAAATGTACTACTAAAACACAGCTAGCTTTTTTCCACATGAGTTATTTCTGAATGAAACTCCAAAAAGGCAAAGCTTTTTCTACTTGAAATTCTCATGTACTCCTAATACAAATGAATTAGAATCCCTTAATAACTTACATGACTGCATTGATGTCACAAGCTTCATTGGCCAGCTGCTGTGTGAACCCCACGATAAATTTGGGATGAAGGATTTTTTCTGTATATTGGAGGCAGCAGTCAAAGTTGCTTGCTGCTGAAAAGAAATGAAAGATATTGAGTCCACATGAATGAACTTATTCTGTGATAGGTATCGTGGAA
This sequence comes from Grampus griseus, assembly GCF_964374135.1. Taxonomy (NCBI): domain Eukaryota; kingdom Metazoa; phylum Chordata; class Mammalia; order Artiodactyla; family Delphinidae; genus Grampus; species Grampus griseus. The sequence continues at coordinate 10,963,634 of NC_139001.1, forward strand.
CTACCTGAAGTTGTGGAAAACCTAGAATCTGATTTATATGGTAAATAAACTATTTAGAGGAACACCTCCAATATCTTTGAGACCCATTTTAACATAGTTTCCAGTTCTCTTAAAAAAAATAGTTTGTGTACTGGGAAATTTTGGTTCAATTATACAGTTTAGAAGCACATGAGACATCAGTCTCATAAAAGGAATATCTTTAGTAAGAAACACAAACTGACAGTATTTTATTTCATTCACTATAGTCACTCAAGAATATGAGTACCTTCCACTTGAAGAAACCCTTATAAATAACCTTCTAAATTCAGAAAAAAAAGTAAATTGGCAAGTTTTAATCTATTATCTGGCTACTGAATATTGAGAGGAGGGGAAGGACAAGAAGTTACAAAGAAAAATGTGATTTATAGGAGCTGTTAATAAGAGCTACAATTAAAACACTTTGAAATTGTAATATTAGTTAATGGGAATTTTTAATTTTGTTCATAAAATTTCAACACGTGTATTTTCAGGAATGCACCTGTTGCTAAAAGTGATGTCCTCTTAGTAATAAAGCAATTCTTGGGCACTCCCCTGAGTTAAATTACAACCTACTGTATCTTTGACCTGCTGTAAGTGATAAATGTAATCCCGAAGTTGGCAAGTGATGTCCCCAAGGCCTTGCAAGGATGAATTCAGGTGCCATAATCTACCCCTAAAGGATGAGTTTTGAACTCTGCTAAAACTATTCAGTTGGGAAATGAGAAAGCTAGGGAAATGGGAGAATTTTCTACATTTCAAAACGGCCCCATTCACTGGTAATGTTACACAATTTACATCTCTCCCAGAATAGCACTTTGGGTTGTTCTGGAGTTCGAGGGTCTCTAAGAGCCCACCACCACCGCCCCCCAAATTTGCTGGGATTGACAGCAGAGAAAAAATCCTGATAGGCAGCAGTAACCTTTCCCTCTTCCACTCACCAATGAGATGACAACCCCCATCACTTCCTTTTGAAGATTTTCTAACAGGCTTCCAACCCTTGGGGACCCCTAAATGAGCTCAAGGCTTAGAGAAAAATGAAAATAGTTCTTCATCCTGTGCTAGCAGAAAGAGTGACACTTACCTTCTGACTTGCTGCAGAGGTGGAGTAGCAGCAGTGACATCAAAGCAGCCAGGAGCAAACTCTTGCTACTGCACATCATTTTCAGCTCAAAGAATAGATGTCTCAGTGCTGGGTACCTAGTGCCTGGGAGAGCTGTTATGCTTGATAGCAGCCTGGGTCTGGGATGGCCCTACTTATAGCAAATATTTGAATGCACATAGAAGGCGTGTTCTCACATGGGGTTTTCCCCATTGACTAACCTGCCCCATCATGTCGTCACAAAGAAGAAACCACAGGGAAAACTTCCTGCCTTTCCCTAATGTTGGGAAGGTGTGAAGGGCAGGATGGAGGGGGAGGGAGGATTAAGAAGGGGAAAATCCTGTAAAATCCTTTGAATTTGCAAAGAAGGAAACGCAGCTCAGCCCTGAGTCCCAGAAAAGATGTCTGTCCTGTTTTAACTTAATCTCTTGTCTCTGAAAAGAGAGGACAAGGATTAACAATGATACAAAGATAAGTCCCACTCGGGAACATTCCAGAACTCCTATTGTTACACTCTGATTGCTTCCCAGAGCCAATAGGGGAGGGAGAGGATGAGGCAGGACACCAAGCGTACTCAGGCATTTACAATTTCATCGTTGCTGCTCAGCTGTCACCAAAGACCTTGAATTTCTGGGCTATTATGCAGAGCAGGTAATATAGCAATGCTTAGTAGTGTCCCCAGTTTTAGTGGAAAATACCAGCTCTTAAGTGAGCCTCAAGTTTCAGCTTTATCTTAGTTTCAGTCTCACTCTTCTAAATCTTCTACATTTTACATGACTCTAATCAACATTGCAGCCCAGAAAATGACCCTCATCTGCCCATAACTCTTCATGCTAATGTGGTTACATAACTCAATACAAAGCCTCAGAAGAAAAAAAAGAAAGAGGAAAAAAGTAGGAAGAATATCATTGTATGCTAGGAACTGGGTTTGCAGGAAGGGTATGACTATAAAGAAACACCACAAGGGAGTTTTGGGGGGGTGACGAAGTTATTTTCTATCCTATTATGGGAATGGTTACACATCACTACATGTGTTAAAATTCATAGAAATGTACATCAAAAGAAAAAAGTGAATTGTATTATATGATCATTTAAAAAATAAAGTTTAAAGATATCAAAATCATAAAAAAAGAACTGTCCACTATAAACAAATAGACTGAAAGTAAAAGATCAAAAAAGATATGCCATGCAAAGAATAAACAAAAGAGAACTGGAGTTGCTATGCCTATGTCTAAAGAAACAAACTTTAAAACAAAAGAAAGTTACTAGAGGTAAAGAGGGAGTTCCATAATGATACAGGATCAATCTGTCAGAAAGATATAAAAATCATGACCATATATACATCTAACAACAGCACCTCAAAATACATAAAGCAAAAACTGACAGAATTGAAGGGAAGAATAAACAATTCAACAATAAAGGTAGACATTTCAATACCATATTTTCAATAATGAATAGAAAAACTAGACAGAAGATGCACAAGAAAACAGAAGATTCAAACAACACTATAAACCAACTAAGCCTAACAGACATCACTAGAACATTCTACCCAACAACAATAGAAGAGGCATTCTTCCAAAGTTCATATGGAACATTCTTCCAGATAAATCATATGTTAGGCCATAAAACAAGTCTTAATAAATTTCAAAGGATTGAAATCATACAAAATGTTTTCAAACCACAATGTAATTAGAATTCAGTAACCGAAGAAAATTTGAGAAATTCACAAATATGTGGATATTAAACATTACATGGCTAAATAACCAATGTGTCAAAGAAGTCATAAAGAAAGTAGAAAATACTTTGAGATGAATGAAAATAAAAACACAACATACAAAAACTTATATGATGCAGCTGCTCAGAGAGAAACGTATAGCAGGGATACATGAAATAGAGAATAGCAAAAAATAGAGGAAATCAAAGTAACCAAAATTTGGTTCTTTGAAAAGATCAACAAAATTAACAAGCTTTAACTAGGCTAACCAAGAAAAAACAAGGGAGGGGTGGAGTGAAGAGAAGACAAATTGTTAAACTCAAGAATGAAAGAAGGGGCATCACTACCAACTTTAAGAAATAAAAACGACTAAAAGGGAATATGATGAACAACTGTATGCCAATACATTAGATAAAATAGATGAAAGGGACAAATTACTAGAAAGACACAAATTACGAACCTGACTCAAGTAGACATAGAAAGTTTGAATATGTAACAAGATATCAAATTGGTAACTAAAAATATTTCCACAAAGGAAAGTCCAGACGCAGATAGCTTCACTGGTTAATTCTACCAAATATTCAAAGAAAAATTAAAACCAATTCTTCACAAACTTTTTTAAAAAGTAGAAGAGGAGGAAACAATTTCTAACTATTCTATAAGGACAGTATTACACTGATATCAAAATAAGACAGAGACATCACAAGAAAAAGAAAAACTACAGACCAGTATCTCTTATGAATACAGACACAAAAATCCTCAGCAAAACACTAGTAATCTGTATCCAACAACATATAAAAAGGACATAAACTAGGAAATGTAATACACAATATTAGCTGAACAAAAACAAAATCCGCGTGAAAAGCATTTGACAAAAATTTTACACTCTATCATAGTAAACGCTCAGTGAACTAGGAATAGTAGAGAACGTCTTCAATCTGATAAAGGTCATCTATGAAAATCTCACAGCTAATATCATACTTAATGTTGAAAGACAGAAAGAATGCTTTCCTTCTGAGATCAAGACCAAGACAGGCGTGTCCACTCTAACCACTACTATTCATCATTGTACTGGAGGTTCTAGCCAGGATAATTAGTCAAGAAAAGGGGGAGGCACCCAGATTGGAAAGGAAGTAGTAACTATCTTAATTTGCAAATGAGATAATCTTGTATGTAGAAAATCCTAAAGAATCTACTAAAAAACTATTAGAACTAATAAGTTCATCGAGGTTGCAAGATTCAAGATCAATATACAAAAAAATATTAATTGTATTTCTATACAATATCAATAAACAACTTGAATATAGAATAAAAAAGCAATTACTTTTACAATAGCATAAAAGAATAAAATATCTAGGTATAAAATTAACAAAACAAGTGAAAAGTAACTTAAAACTACAAAACTTTATTAAAGAAATTAAAGAAGCCTTCTAAATAAATGGAAAGACGAGCGGTGGGATGAATTGGGAGATTGGGATTGACATATATACACTAATATGTGTAAAATAGATAACTAATAAGAACGTGCTGTATAAAATAAATGAATGAAATAAAATTCTAAAAAAAAAAGAAGCTAAACATACACTTACGACATGACACAGCCATTGTATTCCTCGGTATTCACCCAAAAAGAGTGCATATGTCCCCACAAAAATTTTTCCACAAATGCTTATAGTGGTGTTTTTTCAAACCAAATAAGTGATTATAGTTGATTTACAATGTTGTATTAGCTTCAGGTATACAGCAAAGTGATTCAGTTATATGTATATGTGTATATATATATATATATATTCTTTCTTCAGATTCTTTTCCATTATAGGTCATTACAAGATATTGCATATATTTCCCTGTGCCATGCAGTAGGTCCTTGTTGTTTATCTATTTTATATAGAGTAGTTTGTTGTTTATCTATTTTATATAGAGTAGTTTGCTGTTTACCTATTTTATATAGAGTAGTTTGTATCTGCTAATCCCAAACTCCTAATTTATCCCCCCCCTCGCACCGCCACGTCCTTTCCTCTTTGGTAACCATGAGTTTGTTTTCTATGCCTGTGGGTCTATTTCTGTTTTGTAAATAGGTTCATTTGTATCATTTTTTTTTGGATTCCTCATATAAGTGATATCAAATGAAAAAAAACTTTTTAATTTAAATAAATATATAAACGGAAAGACATCCCATGTCATGGATTGGAAGATATCCTTGTTAAGATGGCACTACTCCCTAAATGGATCTACATATTCAATACAAGTCCTATCAAAATCCCAGCTGAGTTCTTTTCAGAAATGGAAAAGAAGATACTCAGACTCATATAGGATCACAAGGGATCCCGAATAGCCTCCTGATGACAAAACTTACTATAAATCTACACTAACCAAGACATGTGATACTGGCATAAGTGTAGACACATAGATCAAGGGAATAGAATTGAGAGTCCAGACCTAAACCTTCATATCTATGGTCAACTGATTGTTTATTATGGTGCCAAGACCATTCAATGGAGGAGAGAATAGTCTTTTCAGCAAATGATGCTGGGACAACTGGATATCCATATGCAAAAGAATGATGTTAATCATGTTAATGATTCAGTCAAAATGGATCATAGACTTAAATATAAGATCTAAAACTCTGAGCCTCTTAGAAGAAAACATAGAAGTAAATCTTCATGACCTTGGGTTGGGCAATGATTTTTCGGATATAAGAACAAAAGCTCAGGCAACAAAATAAAAAACCAACTGGACTATATCAAAACTATAAACTTTTGTGCTTCAAATGATACTATACAAATGTGAAAAACAACCCACAGAAAGATAGGAAATATTTGCAAATTATTTATCTGATAAAGGACTTATGCTGTATCCAGAATATATGAAGAACTCCTGCAACTAAATAATGTAAAGATAAATAACCCAATTTAAAAATGGACAAAATACCCAAATAAACATTTCTCCTATGATATACAAGTGGTCAAAAAGCACATGAAAAAATACTTAACATCATTAGTCATTAGATAAATGTAAATCAAAACCACGACATACCACTTCACATCCACAAGGAGGGCTATCATCAAAAAGATGGATGAGTGTTAGCAATGATGTGGAGAAATTGGAATACTCACACATTATTGATGGGAATGAAAAATGGTGCAGTTGCTTTAAAAAACAGTTTGACAGTTCCTCAAATGGTTAATCATAGCATTGCCATATGAGCCAGCAATTCCACTCCTAGTACACTCAAGATAAATAATATATCTCCACATAGAAACTTGTATGAATGTTCATGGCAGCATTATTCATAATAGCCCAAAAGTGGAAATAATCCAAATGCCATCAACTGATGAACAGATACATAAAATGTGGTGAATGTATACAATGGCATATTCTTTGGCAATAAAAATGAAAAGAGTACTGGTGGGTGCAACAGCACAGGTGAACCTTGCAAACATTATAAATAAGGGAAAAGAAAAACAAGCACAAAAGGCCACATATTGTAAGATTCCATTTATATAAAATGTTCAAAACCAGCAAACCTACAGATACAGGAAGTAGAATAGCGATATTTGAGGGCTAGATTGGGGTGTTAGGGGAAAGGCAGGGGAAGGGAGAATGACCGCTAATGGGTACGAGGTTTCTTCCTTTTTTTTTTTTAATCTAAAAATAGATAGTGATGACAGTTTGTACAACCCTATGAATATACTAAAACACATTGAATTGTGCACTTTAAAAGGGTGAATTTTATGGTATGTGAATTACATCTCAATAAAGCTCATAACAACAACAGAAATTCTCCACCCACCTATATATAACACTCACCTCACAGAACCTCTTTGTTTCTTTTGCTAGATGTGTCATTTCATATCTGTCACTTAGAAACATTTTAAAATCTGACCTTTGACTGATTTTTTTGTTCCGTCAATGAACATGCTAATGAGAAGGTTAACATAAGAAAATTATTTCAAACCTAATTTATTAGAAGGCTATTAGCACACTGGTATTTAGCTTCTAGCCATTCTTTTCAAATATCTCAGACATTCCTGATGAGTCCTAATTCCCTCATGTAGTACAATCTCAGCAACTTGCTCTTTTTTTTTTTTCCAGAAAAAACATTTGACAAGTGTTTTATGTGGAAGGTACTTAGTGGTACATACAGATGGCTAGAACATGATGACTGCATTCAAGGCAACTTATAATAACAAAATTAAAATGAACAAATAACTATAAAACTAAGCAATATGGTTAAGTACCATATTCACATTATATGAAATATTTTTGTAGAAATTAACAGAAGTGATCATTTAAAAATTACTTAACTCCCCTTCCATTTCTATGATGTATGAACACAAGACATGCCATGCTGACTTAGAAGAGTGACCATCTAAAACTTTTCTCTTTCTGATAGGGATTCCATGAAAAGTTTTTGGAAGGTGGTAGAAGTTCCTTTTAAAATAGCATTTACTGGGAACTAAGATCCCACAAGCTGTGCAGTATGGCCAAAACAAACAAACAAACAAAAAATAGCATTTATTGAGCACCTACTAGGTACCAGATATTTTAATAAAGAATGTGACATTTGACTTCTCACAGGGCTGTATGTAATGCAGAAGACAAAGAACCAGACAGGCCTGAACTTTCTGGCTTCCACACCAGTGGGTCCTGACTATAGCTGAGCTTCAAGGAACAAACATGGTTCTTACCATGGTTTTTGAAGAGTACCAAATTATAGAATTTCTAAGATAGAGAAATGTGGAGACCATCTAGTTCAATACCTTAATTTTGAAGGTGAGTACATGGAAGCAAGAGAGATGTTTGACTTTGTCAGCACCGAACCATGAGGACCAGATCTAGAAATCAGATTCTCCTCCCCAGGTCAGAGATTGTTCCCTATTTCCTCCTCAAGGTTTTATTATCTGATTATTTAATAGGTGGAATTATATACCACCAGCCTAAATGTTGTTTTCTTTAGATAGTAACACGCGTTGTAATTTCCATACTCACGCTCGTAACCAGCAGACTCAGACTGTACCAAAGTTTCCTGTACACGGCCATAAAACCTCACCTTCCCTGAAGCCAGCAAGGTAAGGCTATCAGGCAGTCTGAAGATAGCGTAATGAGGTTGATGAATGGAGAGAACTGCATTTGATGTGCGGGCATCCAAGCCCATGGTGGGCTCATCCAGACACAGGACAAGTGGATCTGAAATCACCTCCGTTCTGAAGCTGGTCTTCTTTCTCTCTCCTCCAGACACACCTCAAATTAGCTGGTTTCCCACCTTGGAGTCCACCACTTTGCTTATATTCAGGTCTTGAATGATTTTGTTAATGTGCTTGTGTTTTGATTAACTGCTCATACTTGCCAAATGGCTGCTGAAAATTCCAAGTTTTGCCTTACTGTCAAAGTTCCCATCTTGCTATCATCTTGGGCTACGTAACCTGTGGTACTTTTGCAGTTGGCAGGTTGAGGGTTTCCTCCTTTGCAGCCAGTATGCCTGACAATAAGGATTTGCCTCCCCTCAAGGGTCCAAAAATCACATTAAGTCCAGGTTTCATCACCCACTGACAACCTTCAATACCTCCTTCTCCACTGTTTTGACCAACTAGGAAGTCACTTTTCCCCTTATCTTGCTAGCAAATATTATAAAAACTTAACACAGGTCAAACAGATTAACATCCCAAAACCCATGGAGGGCACAGCAGGTGGACCACTGGTGCTTCTTTTTGACATTGGGAAAACAGAAACGTTCTTTGCAGACACCTAGAAAAAATTTTCTCTACTGTGCCACCATGAGATGGAATAAATCTTTCCCACAGACTTTTTTTTAATATATATGTATTTTATTTATTATTTTTTATGGCTGCATTGGGTCTTCGCTGCAGAGCACGGTCTTCTCTCTAGTTGTGGCATGCAGACTCCAGGATGCGTGGGCTCTGTAGTTTGCGGCACGCGGGCTCTCTCGTTGAGGCGCACAAGCTCAGTAGTTGTGGCACGTGGGCTTAGTTGCCCCACAGCACGTGGGATCTTAGTTCCCCAACCAGGGATCCAACGCGCAACCCCTGCATTGGAAAGCGGAGTCTATATCACTGGACCACCAGGGAAGTCCCCCACACACAATTCTAACTGAAATTCTGAGTTACGAAAATGCGAGGGCCACTTCTTTCCTGCTGTGGAAAATCATCTCTGCTTGGTCTTGAATTTTAAAACATACACATGCCCTGCATGCACGCACACAAATGCATACAGATACATAAAGGGAAAAGTACGGGGGGAAGGGCAAAGGACGTGAATTATTATCCCTCAAAGGAAAGATCCAGAGAGGATGAGTCATTTGCATGGACCCTACTGTTCACTGAAGAGGAAGGAGAGAAATTCATCCATTCAACAAAGATTTCTGTGCACCTAACAAAGTCTCTATCCACATGCAACTTGCATGGTAGTAGATAAGACAGACAAGAAACAAATAAATTAACAGATAAGTAATTTAATATTAGATAATGTAAGTGTTATAAAGAAAAATAAAGTGGGATACTGGAAAAGACTGTCCATGAGTGCCATTTTAGGTAAGGAGATCAGGAAAGCATCTCTGGGGGAGATACTGAGCAAGGACTTAAATGAATAAAGGAGTGAGCTTTGCAGATGTCTAGAGGAAGAGCTTCCAATGTGAAGGGAACAGCAAGTGCAACATCCCTGAGACGAGAAAGTGCTTAGGATGCTTGAGGGACAGTGAGGCCAGTGTGCTGGAGGATATGCAGTTGAGGGGCAGAGTGGTATGGAATGAGGACAAAGAGGTAGCCAGGAGGAAGATTAAGGAAGGCTTGTTGGCCTTGCTGAGGAGTTTGCCTTTTGTTCTAAATGGAATGGGATACCATTGGGTAGATCTGTGTAGGCAAACAATGTGCCCTGATTTAAGATTTTAAAAGGCTCCTTGGCTGTTGTGAAGAGAACAGAAGAGAAGCAAGGAGGGCAGTGAGGAAGCTTGTTTATACTAGGGTGGACATGGTGGAGATGGTCAGAAGCAGTTGAATCAGGAATATGTTCTAAAGGTAAAAAGAACGGTTATTGTATATGAACTGGATAGTGAATGTGAAAGAGAAAGAAAAGGTAGAAATGACTCCAAGTGTTCTGTCTTGAATAACTAAGGAAAAAAATAAATAAATAAAAAATAACTAAGGGAATGGGAGTGCAATTTAATCAGATGGGGAGCAGTGAGGGAGGAGTGGATTATTGGGGGAAGGATAGAATCCAGATTTCCAGCCTATCTGTAATGCCTAACGGACATGCAAATGGAGAAGTCTCTTCTCCCACACATGACAATCTAGGCTTGATTCTGTTTATTGTAGCTCAGGCATAGCTGAAACCAAACCTAATTTTGAGGACTCAATAATTGGTTAGAACCAATATAAAAGCAAGAATTGGTCAGAACCCAATATAAAGTTCCTTAGAGACCATTTAGTCATTTTTTAACATTAGATTGTATTTAATTCAGCAAAATTTCAAACAAACAAAAAATCAGACTTTCAATATGGCCAGAGGGATTGGTTGTTTCACTGTATTTTTCCCGTTAACATGTGTAACAGAATCTTCACTCTTTGTGCTACACAGTGCGTTACCCGTTACGTGTCTAAGAAAAAATTTTAAAGCAGTGATGGACATTTGAGGGGAAAATGTTTTATGTAATTCAAAACTATTTTTTGAAATCCCAGTTTTTCCAGAATGTCAGTCATTGCTTAATTCCTTTCCCATGTCAGAAAGGAAAGATGACATTTCTACAAGAAATAGAGGCCACAAAAACTCATACAGGAGAAGATATGCTACTGTCTGGATACATATAAAAACTTCTCCTATACATGTGAAAGTAAACCACGTTATTTAAAAAACTTTTAAATACTTCTCTTTCTTTCATATTAACTTTCAGATTCAATGTTCTTGTGATCAAAAAGTTTGTCGTTAGACATAGGAAACAAATTATGGTTACCAAAGGGGAAAGGTATGGGAGAGAGAAATTAGGAATATGGGATTAACAGATATACGCCACTGTATATAAAATAGATAAACAACAAGGATTTACTGTATAGCACAGGGAAGTATATTCAGTATCTTGTAATAACCTATAATGGAAATGAATCTGAATCTGATATATATATATATATATATCACTTTGCTGTACACCTGAGGCTAGCAACAATATTGTAAACCAAATATAGTTTATTTTTTTTAAGTTTGTTGTTACTACATGATGTAAAATAATACAGATTTTTCCTGACCCATCACTTTAAAATTCTTTTGATTTTTCCAAGTCTATATTTTGCTTCTTCTGAATGAAGGAGTTGGGAATTTGGCTGCCTCTCAAGGAATCTTTCATTGTGATGGAGACAATTCTAATTCTCAATGTACATCAGGGCTCAAGGTTTTAGCAAGAGTTTCCCACTATAAATTTTGAAGCCAGTGAGTCTCCCTTGCCACTTCAAAATAATTTGCATCGTCAAGCCAGTCAACTGCCCATGACTAAATTTTCCTTTCAGACAAAGAATCTGATCTACAGAGACAGCTTCATCCCTTCAAAACATGACTGATTTTTTTTTATCTTCAAGTCTTTTAGGAAATACATATGAACTTTTCAAATTATAGTACTATCAAATGGGCTTGGCCTTTCTTTGCTCCATCACTAATAGAGTTCCCAAGCCTGGCTGGTCCAGCCAAGATCTATGCCTTGAAATACATGTTAAAGGAGAGTTACAAGGCTATACAAAACATCATGGGATGAAAATTTCCTAAGAAATTAGACAAATACCATACAAGATATCAAAATATTCAGTGTGCATGCTCGATGTGTGTATGTATACAAGAAGACATTTAAATTTTCTAGCGTACATTGTACACTAATTGACACATTGTACTCCAAAAATAGTCTTAATTTTCTGTATTTGCAACATTTATTTTATTTAAATTTCATCATGCTAAAATTAGGTTTCACTTCTTTCTTTAGTTATTCTGAAGCATTGATCATATTTTCATTAAAGTGTCTTCACTGATGAAATGCTGTGCTTCTTGGTTTAATAGAGGTTCCTTACAACCACATTCAGTGGAAAATGAAATAAATACTATTCAACAGTTTTATGATTGATTTTAGTATAACTTCCTGATGTGACAAACAGAAGTTAACCATTTGTGAACTGTTTTGCTGAGAAGGATTTTGAGGCTGAGTGCAGGACATTGAGAAAAGAGTTTCATTGTGTATTAGGAATAGCTGCTGTGAGGCGGGGGGAGTGATGACATGAAGGCAGCATATTTATGGACGCTGGAGTAATATCTGCTCCTGAATTGTTTTAATGGTTTAAAAGAAATGGCTGAATACTTATTCTTTTTTTTTGCAAAAATATTATCAAAAGTGTCTATGTCAAGCTGAATACATAAGTCTTCTAGTGCCTTTTCTTCTCTTAAAGGATGAAGAAAGTCTATGAGACATAATACAGAAAGAATAGTTTTAAAGATATTTCTGCACTTAAAAATATTATAATAATGTATACTCTGTTGAAAGAAAAAATATATAAATAAATCAAAATAGAAGCAAAAATTAAATCATACACTTACCATCTAGAGGATTACAGTGGGGAAAAAAAATTTGTGTAAACTTCTAGGCTTACTTCTCTCCACATACTTAATATAAATTGAATCAGAATGCACATGTTTTCAAAAACCCATCCTTTTCATTTACGAATACAGATAAATCAACCATTCATATAAAAAAATGTACTCTCTATGCCATCGCTTTAAATTGTTGTTCAGTTTTCCATTGCACGATTATCCCTGATTTAATTCCTTAGGTGGTTTCTAATTTTTCAGTTTTTATAAACAGTACTATGGAGAACACTCTATGAAAGAATCTTTGTACATATTCTTAATTACTTTCTTAAAATAAGTCCAAGAATTGCAATTTTAAGGTCAGGAAATGTGTACATACTTAATAGTTTTGAGATTGCAAAGCTACCTATTAGAAATCTCTAATTCAGTGGACCCAGTTCCCTGTACATTTCACAACATCCAGAAATAGGTGCATTTACTTAGGGCTTTTCATTAAATAAGTCTAAAATGTGGCACACTAACAACTACTGTGACATGTCCTAGCCTCTATCTCATTAACTGTTGGGGACTTTTTTTCTGGCACAAAGAAAAAAAATGCCCTGTGAAATGTACATGCCACACCCTGAACTCTTAAAGTAAATATTTTGCCAGGGAAATCGAAGAACAGGAAGAAGAGAACCAATGGAGGGGAAAAGGGCAGTTCCTATCACTCCTGTACTTTCCAAAGGAGCCTCTGGGTGCTGAGAATATTTATTTAACAGATCAAAGGTTTTAAATACATAACTGAGTTATTGCTCTGATGATGAAATCTTGGTAGCTCCCTATCATAAGTTTGAAAATTCCCCTACGTGCTTCTCAAAGCTGACATGAAGGAGCTAGCTATAATAACCTGATTAGGCAGAGAATAATTTGCTAAGGAATGCTGCTAGGTCAAGTCACAGATGGGGAGGCCACAAGTTCTTTCAGAGCAGGTAGTTTCACATTTGAGCCACTAATTTTCATCTGGTCTTGATGAATGGTATCAGCTAAAAGGCCAGCATGTGACCTGTTCCAAGTTCTAATATGTGATGTTTAAATATTCCAACATCATGTAAGTTTGCTATAGTCCTGTAGAGAATCATTTGGCTGTCCATTTGTTATACGTTCTGGAGTTTTTCTAGGAAAGACTAAACCTAATTTTTGATTTAAGGCAATCTGTATCTACTAAGAATCTAATCAGCAATCTTTGCAAAAATTACACACGACTGTTCATTGCAGCACTATGTAGAATAGAAAAGAAAATGAAAATATCCAAACAGTTAATAATAAAGTAATGATTAAAATAATTGTAGGATATCCAAAGGATTGACTAATATGTTGCCATTTAAATACTTTTGAATAATTTTATGTAAGGGGAAAATCCTAATGATTCAATGATAATGAGAGTAGTAGGATACAACATTTTAAATAGCCTGTTAACACATTATGGGAAATTGTGTATATTTATATCCGTGCTTTTAAAAATAAACAGATTGGAAGGAAATTCCAAAATGGAAACAGAAATGATCTTCAGTAGTTCTCCCCCCTTATTTTCATATTTTTTCTATTTTATCAATATTTTACAGTAAACAAATATTTTTATAATCAGAAAAGAATAAACTATTTCTAAAACCACATATAAAAAGAACACCATTTCATAGTATATGCAGTAATTAACTTAGAAATATGATTTTAAAGGGCTACTTTCACAGTTTTAATACTTTCTAGTAAAAAATTGCTACTGGAAGAGAAAGAGTGATCTTACTTCTTGGAATACCTCATACAGGCTTTCATGAAAATATTACAGTAAGTCTTACAAAATTTTTACTGTCCACCCCAGCCTCATGGATAATCCTAGAGGCAACATGCTATGCCAGGAGAAAATCAATAATATATGTTGTGTTGGAATTTGCAAGATAAAATAGGTGAAAGCTAACTGGAAATAGTTTACAGGGGCTAGTAGGTTTTTCAAAATTTAGTAGTGAAGTTGCTGTATTAGGTTAGGAAAAAGTGTCCATAAAACAGTTTCAGAAATTGGTTACTTTGCTGGTTAGGGCTAAAGAATAACTAATTAACCACACCAGTAACTTGCTGTGTGATTGGGCAGGCCATTATGTTCTCTGGGTCCTTGCATCTCCATCAGAAAATGAGTGCTGTACAAATACCCGCTCTCTGAATTCTCTTTCAAAAGGAATATACTAGTCAGTGATACAAGAGAATTTTTTTATAGATCTTATTAATTAGCAGCTTCATTTCCACTAAATAAGAAGAAATGGCTATAAACTCTTGTAGTATTATACAATTGTTCTTTGTGGTGAAGACATTTAAGATTTCTCTCTTAGCCACTTTGAAGTATACAATGCAGTATTATTGACTCTCATCACAATGCTGTGCATTACATCTCCAGAACTTATTCATCTTCTATTTACAAGTTTGTACTCACTTCCCAACATCTCCCCAACCAGCATCCCTTTTAACCACCATTCTATTCTGTTTCTACAAGTTCTGTATAGGCTTATGATGTAACTGGCTTATAATAAGCCTTTTAACCAGTAGGCTTATAAACGCTTCCTTGTGTTTCACCATGGTCTGACCCTAAGCAAGCATCCATTCTGAATCTTGTTATTTTTCTTGATTGTCTTACATCACACCATCATCCTTCCTGTCACAGTACGTTAGGCAAATCCT
Source organism: Grampus griseus (assembly GCF_964374135.1). Taxonomy (NCBI): domain Eukaryota; kingdom Metazoa; phylum Chordata; class Mammalia; order Artiodactyla; family Delphinidae; genus Grampus; species Grampus griseus. The sequence goes on from NC_139001.1 coordinate 10,978,744, forward strand.
AAGAAACCTTGTCACTTCTAAGTACATCCATTACCTTCTATTTCTTCAGTGCTCACAGGTGCCCATTGGGAGTGAACCCAATGATGAAATCAGATATGTAATTGGAATGCACCACCATGCCCTCCAGCTCAAGCCAGGAGCTACTAATCTGCTTGGGGGTTATATGTGAGTTCAAGAAAATTAAATGAATCATTGGCTTTGTTCAAAAGATGTTTCAATAGCTACTGGGTGGAGTGCTATGTTAGCTAGCCAGGAAATGACACCAGTAAGGTCAAAGCTTTGGACTCATTACTGAATGGGCTTCTTGATTTGCCTCTACAGACCTTAACCCCAGTCCATCTTCTGTAAGGGGACTTGTGAGTTGTGGTAGATGAGTTGGTACAAACTGTGGTCTGTATCCGAGTAACAATCAGTACAGCATCTCTAGAACAAGTCCAAAAACTTTTATGATGGTCAACCAAAGAGATATACCCTTCATGTTGATTGAATTTAACCCTTCTGAAATATTTCCACCCTTCCTAAGGACTACTACATTCCCTTTGTGGAAAAACACAAGTGAAAACTGTCAGACGCTTTCAAACATGTTTCTCATACAGACTAAATTTTCTAGGAAAGATCTTTCTCCCAGAGATAAGTCAAGTAGAGCTGATGATTTTTGCCCAAGCTGAAGGATGAGCAGAACCATTGGGGGAATAAAAAGTTAAGAAAAACTATAAGATTTTAAGAAATTATTTATCTCACACCATGAAAGCCACTGGAGACTTCATCTTAAAACTATGTGTTACTAATTGATAGAGACACATAGTCATTTTAGAAAGATGATTATAAAAACAGGAACTTAAAACATCATGGACCCTGGGTAGCACATGAAGTATCTCCGTGTGGGTCTCTCTCATTCATTTCTCTTATCTCAATTTATCTTATTTTAATATAGCTTCATTTTTCTTTCAAGATTTTGCTTATTTTCTCTCTCTATCTTCCTTTTCCTTTTCTTCCTTTCTTGTCCTTCCCATTCTTTTTTTTTTAATATATAAAATATAAGATATATTTTGTCCTGCCTTCCTACTTCTTTTTTTTCCTTCTCACCTTTTGTACCAAATAATGGTATTCAAGTATAATATGCTTAACCAACTCTAGAAAATATGTTGGCCCTTTTACTTATTGACTAAACACATATGTATTTACTTTCTTCCTCTGCCCCCAAGAGAAAATACATTAGTTGAGTCTTCCACAGACTTTGGGGATTTAGAATAAGATGGTAGCATGGAGACATAATTTTATAAATTATAATTATAAATGAGAAAGCTTTGATTTTAGAGTGAGAACAGCTAAGGAAATAATTCAGACATAATGCTCTTCATCCCTCCAACTCCAAGGAATTCTGACCCTTGTTGAATGTCACAATAAATAACATAAGTAAGGAATGTAGGGATTATTTGGAGCATCCGGAAAACTAAATCTAATGAGAGCTTTCACTGAAGGAAGAGCAGAGGAAAAGAGGGCACTGAATGTTCTGCTTCCTGTAATTTACAGCAATAAAATACACTGGAAAAACCTCATCTTTCAGTAATTCCAATCATGCCAGATACATAAATAAGAAATCAGCACTGAATAGTAAATGTGACCAAATTATTCTCTAGAATGTGAAAGAAGAACCATTTTAGGGAAGCACGTAAATACCCACGAGTATTTGTTGGACATCTGCCATGTGGTCAGGTTGGCTGGAGGAAAGAGCTTGGGCCAAAAGTCAGAAGGGCTAAGTCCTAGTGGCACCTGGGTCACAACCTAGCCACGTGGCCCTGACCAAACCGCTAAGTTTCAGTCTCAGTTTCTGCATCTAGAAAGTGGAATAAATACGTATCCAAATATCATTGAGAGGATGGATAAGGCAATCTAGGTGAAAACACTTTTCACAATGTAAGGTATAAATCAAATGCAAATGATTATTGATTGATACTGTTTCCACCACGCTAAGCAATGTGGTCAAAATAAAGAGGTAAAAAAGACAGTCCTGGTGGTTGAGAAGCTTATAATAGTTAGAAAGAAAAACATAAATTCATGAAAAAGAAGTAAGAGCAAGCACTTATGTAATAACTTGCAGGTACTTTTACAAGTACTTTATGTATATAAATTTGTTAAATCATTACAATAACATTATAAGACACACACACACACACACACACACACATATATATATATATATGTATCTCACACATATATAAGAATGACCAGTATTATTCCCACTTAACAAGTGAGGAAACTGCTGCAAAGAAATACAAAGTAACTTGCCCAGAGTCACAGGTAGTAAGAGAAGTGAGATTTGAATCCAGGAGTAAAGTGGGGATAAAGGGAGGGGAGGGAGGAAGAGATGGAAGAGGAAAGGAGAAGAAAGGTATAGAAAAAGAACAAAACAAGGCCCTAAATTCTGGGTCTCAGATTGTATGCTATTAAAGGAGGTTTATTATTTAGATAACCAACAACTTTTTGAAAACCTCCTCTGAGGAGCATTCTCAGGGAAACAAAGATATTTAAGAACGACTCTCTGTCCTTAAAGAATTGAGTGAAGTGTGAAGCTATTAAAAATAAGGTAGGATATGGAAATCTAACACGTGACACTTTACACAAAAGGAGAATTGAAGTTTTTTATTTAAAAATAAATAAAACATTCTCGCTTGATATTGGTACAAAAAAATTTGAAATTTCCTACGTGTGTAAAGATCACCTCCTGGCACCTGTGAAAATTTCTTGTGTGCATCTTCTCAAATTAAAAAAAAAAAAAAAAGCAAGCCACACCCCACTTCCATCCCGTCATTCTAAAAGAGCTTGCAGTCCACGTACAGAGTGTGTGACACCACCTGGCAATTTCCCCAGCACGTGGCCCATTCCACCAGGAGGTGTGGCAAGGACTCCACAGCTTCCTCCTTGCCTGCAGTTTAAAGGTTGCTGATCTTTTGTTTTGCCTTTCTTGTGACCTATTTACCATTTCCTGTATGCCAGGAAGAGCCCTGATCTTGGGAGTAGAAAGTAGTTTGTCAGCATCAAGTCACAGTCAGTGCTTTAGAACTTGAACCAAATCCAGGTTCCAGGAGTGAGTAAGGCAGCTTAGCAGGATCACACATGAACTACCTGATCGCCTTCTCCAAGGCCGTGAGAATGAGGCTCACAACTCAAATAAGGGAGTCTAGATGAGCTTCTTAGAACCAACACCAGGGCTGTGATCAAGATGAAAGGGGAAAAGTTAATGTCAGACTTCAGACAAAAGGCAGAGCCAAGAGTGGAGGGAAAAGGGACTGATTGTATTTCTCTCTCTGGGGGTTGCCACACCCTTCTTGGAGCCAGGACTTCAGGAACCCTCACTATGAAGGTGGTGGTGACCAGAGTGGGTAACACTCACCATACATATCTACAGGCTTGGGGAGACCCTCAGAATGTAGGAGGTCCTCACTTGCTGGAGTTCTGCCCTCACCCCTCAATGTACAATGCTATTGTCCCAAGAAGTTTTTAGGAAACCTAAGAGTCCTTCTAGTCTTGTTGATTGCCCAGCAATATGGACATATTGATTTAAGGGCCTTTCTCCTGCATATCAGCCCTCATTCCTAGAGTAACTCCTTTTACCCCCTCTACCACCACCTGGCCCATCACTATTGTTAGATGTTCATATCCTATTTAGCATTCAAGACCTAATTCAAAGGCTACTTTTCCATGGCAATTTCCACAATTGGATGAAATAGTTCTTCACTTTGAACTCCCATAGGACTTGACTTTTCACATCACACAAGAACCTGTACTAGTCTTTTTTTGTACAGCACCACAAATCACCACTGGTTATTCCCACCCGTCATTCCCCATTTCTATTAGTCACTAATTCTTCTACATACTTTGCTTCCAACTCATTTCCCTGATTCCCACCACAGCTGCCCTGACCTCGGGTCTCAGAACCCCATGTCTGCATTAATACGGTAGTTTTCTGAAGCCTTGTCACCCCATCACATAATTGAAGGTTATTATGGTACTGACATGGAGAAACTTGTTCTCTGTTGTTCCATTTGGTTGATTCCCAAGGAGAGGGAAAGAAGATTGGACAAGTTCACCTTCCCTATGGGGCTGTATTTGAAAATTAAATAGGAGATTCCTTTGTAGGAGCTAGATCTTAAGGGAAGACATAAAGGAGAAAAAAGAATGATGATAGAAGGGTTACATATAGAAAGTGAGGTGAAGAGATTTGGGGGGGTGGGCAGCAACCCTGAGTTTGAAATTTTAGAGAAAAGGGAAAATTAATATCTCTTTAATTTTTATAATTTGTCATTAGGCTCTTCATAGATCTTCTATTTCCCCTCAAGATGGCCCTTCCATTGAAATTAAGTTGGACTCCTTCATCATAGTAATGACTATTAATTGTTGAGTGTTCTCTAGGTAACACTTTACTTACATATTTACCATTCTTTGGGTACATATTTCTATACCTCTCTGAGAGATAAGAGATTTGGGGAATTGAGTAACTTGCCCCATGTCACCCAACTAATAACATCAGAGCTGAGATTTGAACCCAGATCAGTAGAGACACACACTTCATGCTGCTCCTCCATCACCTGCCTCTTCTTTGAACAGAAAAGGAGAAGGATGAGGGTTATAACTGCATACCTTACTGTCAAGCATGCTGAGCCACTCTTGTCCAAGTTCACATGGCTATACTGTAGTAGAATTTGAATTTCAGTCCTGATCTGCTTTGATCCAAGAAATCCAAGCTTCTCCAACTTTTCTGCTTTGATTTCCACCTAGCAACCTTGCTTCTCTCCATTCCCTTACAGCCTTTCCCAATCTTTCATGGCATTGCTAGAAGTAAACCTGTCTTCCATGAAGCCTTTCTTCACTATCCGCGTTTTATAATTATTTATCACTTACTGCACTTTGCTACAATACTTCTTAACGGAAGGATTATTAACCTCAATATCGTGGATCCCTAGAACCCATGGCTGGTGTTCAAGATATTTATCAAACTGCAGAAACTGTAGGTAAAATATTGGATCGATCCAATACAATATTGAAGGAGAAAAACGAAGTTGGAGGATTGACACTACCTGACATGATGATTTACTACAAAGCTATAGTAGTCAAGACGGTGTAGTATTGGTGAAAGAACAGGCAAATAGATAGATGAAACAGAATAGAGACCCCAGAAATAGACTTGCATAAATATAGTCCACTGATCTTTGACAAAGGAGCAAAGGCAATACAATGGAGCAAAGATAGTCTTTCCAACAAATGATGCTAGAACAGCTGGACATCTACATGCAAAAAAAAAAAAAAAAAAAAAAAAGACATAGACCTTACACATTCACAAAAATTAACTCCATATGTGTCATAGACCTAAATGTAAAGTGCAAAACTATAAAACTCCTAGAAGATAAAAATCAGAGAAAATCTAAATGATCTTAGGTATGGTGATGACTTTTACATACAACACCAAAGGTACAATCTATGAAAGAAATAATTGATAAGCCAGACTTCATTAAATTAAAAACTCTGTTCTACAAAAGATTTGGGATTTCTCTGATGACATATGATGTACAGCACCTTTTCATATGCTTATTTACTATCTGTATATCTTCTTTAGTGAGGTGTCTGTTGAGGTCTTTGGACCATTTTTAATTGGGTTCTTTGTTTTCTTATTGTTGAGTTTTAAGAGATCTTTGTAGATTTTAGATAATAGTCTTTTATCAGATGTGTCTTTTGTGAATAGTTTTTCCCAGTCTGTGACTTGTCTTCCCATTCCCCTACCGTTGTCTTTCATAGAGCAGAAGTTTTTAACTGTACTGCTGGAGAGGATGAGGAACACCAAGGACTCTCAACAATTGCTGGTAGGAATGCAAAATGGTACAGCCGCTTTGGAAAACCATCTGGCAGTTTCTTACAAAACTAAACATACTCTTATCATATGATCCAGCAATCATGTTCATTGGCATTTACCCTAAGAGTTGAAAACTTATGTCCACACAAAAACCTGCACCTGGATGCTTATATCATCTTTAGTCGTAATTATCAAAATCTGGAAGCAACCAAGATATCCTTCAGTAGGTGAATGGATAGATCAACTGGATAACTGGATAAACTGCATCAAATGGATGTGGTACATCCAGACAATGGAATACATTCATCCCTCGGCATCTGAGGAGGATTGGTTCCAGGACCCACCATGAATACCAAAATTCCTGGATGCTCAAGTCCCATATATAATTTAGTGTGTTATTTGCTAATAATCTATGCACATCCTCTCATATACCTTAAATCATCTCTAGATTATTTACAATGCCTAATACAATGTAAGTGTAATGTAAATAGTTGCTGACTTGCAGAAAACTCAAGTTTTACTCTTTGGAAATTTCTGAAATTTTCTCCTGACTATTTTCTATCCATAGTTAGTTGAATCCACAGATGCTGAACCCAAGAATATGTAGGGTCAGTTGTATTATTCAGCGCTAAAAAGAAATGAGCTATGAAGCCATGGAAAAGACATGGTGGAACCATAAATGTATATTACTAAGTGAAAGAAGCCAATCTGAAAAGGCTAAATACTGTGTGATTCCAACTATATGTCACTCTGGAAAAGGCAAAACTATGGAGACAGTAAAAAGATAGTGGTTGACAGGGGTTTTGGGTAGTGAGAGGGATGAATAGATGGAGCACAAAGGATTTTTAGGGCAGTTAAAATCCTCTGTATAATACTATCATGATGGACGTCATTATACGCTTGTCAAAGCCCATAGAATGTACAATACCAAGAGAAGATCGTAACATAAACAGTGGACTTTGGGTGATAACGACACGTCCATATGTGCTCATAGATGGTAACAAATGCACCACTCTGGTGCATTTGCAGGGGCAGGGACTACAAGGAAAATCTCTATACCTTCCTCTCAGTTTTGCTGTGAATTTAAAACTGCTCTAAAAAGAATGTTTTAGAAAAAGACTTTTTTCTAATGTCTTAGAAAAAAATGTTGGGTCTATGGACATAGGTGGATTTTTTCTGAGGAAAGAGGCTACAGTTTTCATCAGAGCCTTTAAGGATCCTCCAACTCCAAAAAGTTGAAGAATCACTGCCTGGGAGCATTTCTGCAAATTTTTTTTTTCTCTGAAAAAAAAAATCTGTGCTTATTCCTTTAAATTCCTTTCCCTGAGCCCACCGTGCAAAGGACTTTCAACTTCCCTTAGTCTTTTCTGTGACACAAAGTAGGCTCCGAATTGCTCTGCGTTGTTTCCTTGGGCAGAATTACAGGACTCCTATTATTTGAGATGGTAATTTCCCAGGCTTGGCACTGCTCCTCTTTCCTTTATCCTCATTCAGATAATCACGCTGCACAGCTTGTGTGCTACTTGATTTCCCCTCCTTAGAAAAACCTAACTGATATGCTGTTCCCAGGCCCTTTATCTCTGGCTTTCCCCCATTCTGCCTGGCTGAGCAGGTAGTTTCCTGGTGCTGGGAACAGAGCCAGTTAATCCTGGTGTTATTTTGTTTTCTTTTTTTAATTCCCAAAAAGAAAAACTCAGACCTATTGGGAAACGAGAAGAATATGGACCTATTTTATTCCTGTCATCTATTTTTATCAATTCAGAGCTTCAGATTAGAAACGAAAAATGGGTTTGGAGGGAAGAGGGTAAATGCTCAAATCCACAGTAAAATTTCAGTGTTGTGACTTCAGAACAACTCAACAAATATGTCAACCACACAGCAAAGAGTTTTGTTAAAGTCTTAAAGTTATTTGTAGAGTCAGGAGAATTTTTTTCCTAAACCAATCTGCACCACCAACTTCAAAATAAACACATGTTCTTTTTCTTACTTGAATCAATAGCTTTCTAATTTTATGTACCAGCACTTCGGAGTCATAACACCAAGAACATGTGGGTACATTACATGGGAGCAGTTTTCCTGGCTAAATGCCTAAGCTGAATGATACGCTTACAGATTAGCTATGCCGACAATCACCTTCTCGGAAAAGAATTGTGCTTTTATGGAAAAGGAAAATTAAATAAAGACCAAAGTTGGGGACACATATAAATGGAACACTACTGAAGATGTGCCTATGGGCTTCATGGATCAAAATCTAGCCACTGAGTATTTCTGGGCTCAGCAGCAGGCTCCCAGCCCCTCACTGAAATATTACACCTGCAAAGACAGCTCTATTGCAGAAGGCCAGCAGAGCTTCTGCTGGTTGTGGGGTTCAGGGGCTTCCAAAAGCAAGGCAGAGGCTCTCCATCCAGCACCTTGCTACCCTCATTTTCTTTCCAATAAGAAAGATCCAGCGGCGAGTTCTATCAACTCTGCCAAACCCATCTGCCTCCCAGCTGCAGCTCTCCTAGGAGAGACGAAAAGGAGAACCTGATGGCTAGTTTCTCATTTTATTCTTTGGAACCCCCCATGGAGTCCAAGTTCAGGAAAGCACAGACACAGTCAGAACACACTTGTCCTTAAGTGTTGGGGATTCTCTCTCTCGGGTGTCACAGGGATCTGGGAAAGTGAAGTTAGGGACAGGAGGCAGGTGAAGGGGGAAAGGTTTTGATACTGGGCTTGAAGTTGAGTGGACAAAGGAGGATAAAGGGGATATTCTAATAAGAAGGGCAGGGGTCTTCAAGATAGCACTTGAGATGAGGGGTAGTACATAGGGAATTGCTACCTGGTTTGGGAATCAGAAGTATGCTTGATATCTGCATAGTTTTTCTTTCAAGAAGATTTCCTTAAAAGTACACTTAAGTTTCACCTCTCAGCCAGCACAGTTCCAGCTCCTCCATGCTGCCTGGGGTTCTGCTTGTCCTCTGTGGTCCAGTGTTACCATGATGGAACCCAGCAAAAGTGGGGCATCGCCCCAAATCCTGCTATGACTAGCAGCATTATATGAGAGATTTTCTAATTTCTTCCCTAAGCCAATGACTCACAGATCCTTATTATATAGAAGGAAGAAGAAAGATAAATCTCTTCCTTTTTTTAACACTTACATAACACTTAGACACCTTATGTACTAGGTCTTGTTCTTAGTGATTTTCAAATATTAGCTCAACATACATAAGTTCTCTGCTAAGAAGTTTCATATCTGTTATCTACACCAGCGTCTCTCGAAATGATATTTGGGAACTACTCATACCAGAATCATGGAATTCTTGTTAATAATGATGATGTCTAAATCAATTCAAAACTGATCCTTAAAACCACCATGTGAGGTAGGTGTGTTAATCCCTATTTTACAGATGAGAAAACTGAGATGCAGAGAAATTTATATCCCGCACAAGGTCACCTGGCCACTAAGTCCAGAGCTAAGATCAAAGCCGGAGTCTGCCTGACTCTAAACCTCATGCTTCTTTGACAACAACATGTACAGAATCCAACCCCAAAGGAGGATGACGACACTGATGCTACTTGCTGCAATTTCAGCAACAAACCTTGTGCATCTACCTCGTGCAAGACACTCCAGAGGGGCACTGCCATATCTCAAACGTATCTTGGGTATCTTGGGATCACTAAACTACTGTGGGATAGGAGATCCTGGGTGACAGTGACCAGGACATAGGGAGGGACAGAAATTGGGATCTGTGCAAATTGTTGATCATCCAAGCAGAAGAATGTGCTGTCAGGATGCAAAGCATGAAAGAACCTGGAGTATCCCAAGGAATGACAAGCAATCTCTGAAGAGACTTACCCAGTAGAGTGGCTAAGGATGCAAAGAGCCATGGGGAAATTGACCACGAGCTAACAGAGCCCCAGCCCCCGGGCTGAGTTTTCAGGGCATGGTTGGGGTCCCTGGGCAAACTGATAAGGGCAGAAAGACCTGGAGAATAAGACAAAGGCAGTCTCCAGGTCTGTGGCCTGAGCCCTGAGATATGGCTTGGGCCCCAGCAATCAGGGCAGAAGCCCCATAATCTTGGCTACAGCATATGGTCAGGCTGGGCCAGTGGTCCTAGAGTGTTCCCCAAAGGATGAACTTCCTCACTTTTCTGTGGATCACATTGTCCCTGGAGATGGTGAAAGATAATCTTGTATGCCCCTGGACTCACCAAATACTTTAACCAAATACTTTACTGATGTTATTGAAGAGACGTTCATATGCTCAGTTTCATTTCAAATCTCCAGAGAGGGAACATAAGACATTTCCCCAATGTATTTGATCTCAGAATTCCTTATTTTGTTTTTTAACAGATCATATCTTGTTACTTTCTGGAACATCAAAACACTACATGGGAAACAATGAGGCAATGTTTCTTAAATCCATTCTCCACCCCCAAGATTGAAAATAGGTCCTTAAAATGGAGCAATGCTATGCCAGCGGGTGTGGGTCCAGGTGTCCCATCCTGGAAGGCAGAGGAGGGCCAGACAGACACAGGAGCATGACACATAGAAGAAACATCATTTCTGCTTTCAGGAAATGTACACTCTACGGAAACCCAGTTCTTTCAAAGAGGCAGCTACACCTTTTTTTCCTGTTTACCCAGGCCACACTGTTATTGGTGTGAAATCTCTGCCAGCTTTCTCCTCTTTTCATGGAGTCAATCACTAAAAATAAAACGGGATATATCCATACAATGGAATATTTAACAGCAAAAATTGAAGTACTGATACATACTACAACATGGATAAACCTCAAATACTTTACGCTGAGTGAAAGAAGCCAGACACAAAAGACCACATCATACATGAGTCCATTTATCTGAAATGTCCCACACTGTCAAGTCCATAGAGATAGAAAGTAGATGATTGATTACCAGGAGGTGGAGGTGGCAGGAAATGCGGAGTGACTGCCAAAGCGCTGTGGGTTTCTTTTGTGGGGGGGGGGGGCGGATAAAAATGTTCTAAAATAAGATTGTAATGATGGCCGCACAATTCTGTGAATATGTTTATAAAACACTGAATTTTACACTTTAAATGGTATGTGAATTAAATCTTAATAAAGCTTAAAAAAAGAAGAGTTACTGCGAACCTTGCAAATGCCCAGCTCACCCGGGAGCAAAGAGAACCTTTTCTTGCCTTCCTATCTGCTCAGGGCTTGAAGAAATTGATGCTTCTTTTTTGGTTAAGTCACTAAAACTCTGAGATGGGGAGAAGCAGCCCCCTTCCAGCTGTACCCCTGGAACTCTTACTCTCGATAAAATAAAGTGATTTTCTAGACATTCTCCCTAGAAGACAGCTCTCTTCTTCTAGGCAGAAACCATGAATTGATAGAGGCAATTTTTTTTCTTCTTAAACAAATGGCGTGTTTGAAGTGACACAAAGTAAAGAACAAGTAGAAAATGAATCATGTGCATCAGGATTGCACCTGTCAGCACCGAGGCAGGAAGAAAAAGCTGAACCAAAACATGTAAATGTCAACATTTTTCTTTCTGTTACAAGAAAGGCCTTTACAGTTGGCATCATTTTTCACGTGAGTTTTCAAGGTGTGGGAGAGAATTTTTCCAGTTTCTAACAGAGCAGGCAAAATACCAGTACACCAGGGATAAAATGTGAACACAATATTTTTTGGAAATTAGTGTTGACAATGTCCCTATGATAACCAAACCAGCAAGAAGGGTAAGAACATAGAAAACTCCTATAATTCCAGGTGGAAGAGAAATGAAAGATTTTTAATCAGTGACAGAGTCAGAGGAGAGGCTCAATGTCCTTTTCATGATTAATGGAAATTCTGAAATATTTAACCAGAATTTTTATTTTAAAAATTAACAAATGGAAAACAGTAGACTCATCATTTCCTCTCTTATATTCTTGGTCTCCCCTTTTAAACTGGCTTACCTACATTTGGAGACTTTCTAGGGTCAACGTAGATGTGGAAAAATCTACTATGAAGAGTGACCTACTTAGAGTTCAGTGATATTTTTCTAGCAATTTTAGAGTCATCTAGCACAGCCACTTGAGTTTCAGATAGAGAAATGGGGGCCCAGATCGACTGAGTAAGTATTCCAGGGTGATTTATCTAATAAGTGAAGAACCAAGACTGCAACCCATGTCTTCTAATGCTATAGCTGATGGTCTCTCATCTACCCCTCAGTCTTCTTTCTGCTCATCTCACTTTGGGCAAAAAAGCATAAAGCGTTCAGATATGGAGAAAGGGTCAATTTACTTATGATTACATTAAAAGGAAAGGGATTCATAACCACAGTAAAAGGCCAAAGGAGAAATCGGAGATAATAATTATCTGTTATTGAAAAGAAACTGTTCAATCATTATGTTATAAACTATTTATTTTGCACTATTTGTTCAGAAAAAAAAAAGTGATGCTTTCAAAGCAAGACTACATTCCAGTTCAAGCTCAAAACCCTCTTGCTCTGGGCAATACTCTACCCTCCTGTCCATGTATATTATAGAATAATTAAGTATGCAGAATATAAATATGTCACAATCTTAACGCCTCCTGCTAGAAATTCTCTCAGAGAGGGAATTGTTTTTGTAAGCAAAATGTGATGATCAGTGGGTAAATTCATCATAAGAAAAGACAAAGACACAAAAGACAAAGCTAAAGTGTTTTGCATTAAAAAGCAATAGAAACTAAAACACAAAACCATAAAACTCCTAGAAGATAGCATTGGAGAAAATCTAGATGGCCTTGCACATGGCAACATTTTTTTAAATACAACACTAAGGCACAATCCATAAAAATTTTATAAGTGGGACTTCATTAAAATTTAAAACTTCTGCTCTGCAAAAGACAAGGCCAAGAGAATGAGAAGTAAGGCCCCAGACTGAGAGAAAATATTTGCAAAGAGATTTGTGATAAAGGACTGTTATCCAAAATATACAAAGAACTTATAAAACACAGTAAGAAAAAAAACAACCTAATTAAAAAAATGAGCCCAAAACCCTAATAGACACTTCACCAAAGAAGATATACAGATGGCAAATATGCATATGAAAAGATGCCCAACATCGTAGGTCATCAGGGAAATACAAATTAAAACGACAATGAGATACCAGCTAATGGGAATGCAAAACGATGGTGCAGCCACTTTAGAAGACAGTTTGGCAGTTTCTTACAAAACTAAACATACTCTTAGCATACAACCCATCAACTGTGCTCCTTGGTATTAATCCAAAGAAGTTGAAAACTTATGTCCACAAAAAAACCTGCACATGGACATTTACAGCACCTTGATTCATAATTGCCAAACTTGGAAGAAAGCCAAAAGTCCTTCAGTAGGTAAATGGATAAATAAACTGTGATACAACCAGACAATGAAATATCATTCAGTACTAAGCCATGGAAAAGACATGGGGGAACCTTAAATGCCTATTACTAGGTGAAAGATACCAATATGAAAAGGCCATAATGTATGATCTAATGATGACATTCTGGAAAAAGCAAAACTATGAAGTCAGTGAAAAGATTAGCGGTTGCCAGGTGTTGAGGGGAAGGCGGAAGGATGAAAAGGCAGAGCACAGAGAGATTTTAGGGCAGTGAAAATACTCTGGGAACCAGAACCAAGATGGCAGAGTAGAAGGATGTGCTCTCACTCCCTCTTGTGAGAACACCAGAATCACAACTAGCTGCTGGACAATCATCAACAGGAAGACACTGAAACTCACCAAAAAAGATACCCCACATCCAAAGACAAAGGAGAAGCCACAATGAGACAGTAGAAGGGGTGAAATCACAGTAAAATCAAATCCCATAACTGCTGGGTGGGTGACTCACAGACTGGAGAACACTTATACTTATACACAGAAGTCCATCCACTGGAGTGAAGGTCTGAGCCCCACATCAGGCTTCCCAACCTGGGGGTCTGACAAAGGGAGGAGGAATTCCTAGAAAATCAGACTTTAAAGCCCAGTGGGATTTGATGGCAGGACTTTGACAGGACTGGGGGAAACAGAGACTCCACTCTTGGAGGGCACACACAAAGTAGTGTGCACATCAGGACCCAGGGGAAGGAGCAGTGACCCCAGGGGAGACTGAACCAGACCTACCTGCTAGCGTTGGAGGGTCTCCTGCAGAGGCGGAAGGTGGCTGTGGCTCACTGTGGGGACAAGGACACTGGCAGCAGAAGTTTTGGGAAGTACTCTTTGGCGTGAGCCCTCCCAGAGTCTGTCATTAGCCCCACCAAAGAGCCCAGGTAGGCTCCAGTGTTGGGTTGTCTCAGGCCAAACAACCAACAGGGAGGGAAACCAGACCCACCCATCAGCAGTCAAGCAGATTAAAGTTTACTGAGCTCTGCCCACCAGAGCAACAGTCAGCTCTACCCACCACTAGTCCCTCAGGAAACCTACACAAGCCTCTTATATAGCCTCATCCTCCAGAGGGCAGACAGCAGAAGTAAGAAGAACTACAATCCTGCAGCCTGTGGATCAAAAACCACATTCACAGAAAGATAGACAAAATGAAAAGGCAGAGGGTTCTGTACCAGATGAAGGAACAAGATAAAACCCCAGAAAAACAGCTAAATTAAGTGGAGATAGGCAACTTTCCAGAAAAAGAATTCAGAATAATGATAGTGAAGATGATCCAGGACCTCGGAAAAAGAATGGAGGCAAAGATTGAGAAGATGCAAGAAAGGTTTAACAAAGACCTAGAAGAATTAAAGAACAAACAGAGATGAACAATACAATAACTGAAATGAAAACTACACTAGAAGGAATCAATAGCAGAATAACTGAGGCAGAAGAATGGATAAGTGACCTGGAAGACAGAATGGTGGAATTCACTGCTGTGGAACAGAATAAAGAGAAAAGAATGAAAAGAAATGAAGACAGCCTAAGAAACCTCTGGGACAACATTAAACACAACAACATTCACATTATAGGGGTCTCAGAAGGAGTAGAGAGAGAGAAAGGACCCGAGAAAATATTTGAAGAGATTATAGTTGAAAACTTCCCTAACATGGGAAAGGAAAGAGCCACCCAAGACCAGGAAGTACAGCGAGTCCCACATAGGATAAATCCAAGGAGAAACACGCCGAGACACATAGTAATCAAATTGGCAAAAATTAAAGACAAAGAAAAATTATTGAAAGCAGCAAGGGAAAAATGACAAATAACATACAAGGGAACTCCCATAAGGTTAACAGCTGATTTCCCAGCAGAAACTCTACAAGCCAGAAGGGAGTGGCCAAGCCAGAAGGGAAGAACCTACAACCAAGATTACTCTACCTGGCAAGGATCTCATTCAGATTCGATGGAGAAATCAAAAGCTTTACAGACAAACAAAAGCAAAGAGAATTCAGCATTACCAAACCAGTTCTACAACAAATGCTAGAAGAACTTCTCTAACTGGGAAACACAAGAGAAAAAAGTACCTACAAAAACAAACCCAAAACAATTAAGAAAATTGTCATAGGAACATACATATCGATAATTACCTTAAACGTCAATGGACTAAATGCTCCAACCAAAAGACACAGGCTTGCTGAATGGACACAAAAACAAGACCCATCTATATGCTGTCTACAAGAGACCCACTTCAGACCTAGGGACACATACAGACTGAAAGTGAGGGGATGGAAAAAGATATTCCATACAAATGGAAATCAAAAGTAAGCTGGAGTAGCAATACTCATATCTGATAAAGTAGACTTTAAAATAAAGAATGTTGCAAAAGATAAAGAAGGACACTACATAATGATCTAGAGATCAACCAAGAAGAAGATATAACAATTATAAATATATATGCACCCAACATAGGAGCACCTAGATACATAAGGCAACTACTAACAGCTATAAAACAGGAAATCGACAGTAACACAATAATAGTGGGGGACCTTAAAACCTCATTTACACCAATGGACAGATCATCCAAAATGAAAATAAATAAGGAAACAGAAGCTTTAAATGACACAATAGACCAGATAGATTTAATTGATATTTATTGGACATCCCAACCAAAAACAGCAGATTACACTTTCTTCTCAAGTGCGCATGGAACATTCTACAGGATAGATCACATCTTGGGTCACAAATCAAGCCTCAGTAAATTTAAGAAAATTGAAATCATATTAAGCATCTTTTCTGACCACAACATTATGAGATTAGAAATCAATTACAGGGAAAAAAACGTAAAAAACACAAACACATAGAGGCTAAACAATACGTTACTAAATAGCCAAGACATCACTGAAGAAATCAAAGGGGAAATCAAAAAATACCTAGAGACAAATGACAATGAAAACACGATGATCCAAAACCTATGGGATGCAGCAAAAGCAGTTCTAAGAGGGAAGTTTATAGCTATACAAGCCTACCTCAAGAAACAAGAAAAATCTCAAATAAACAATCTAACCTTACACCTAAAGGAACTAGAGAAAGAAGAACACACAAAACCCAAAGTTAGCTGAAGGAAAGAAATCATAAAGATCAGAGCAGAAATAAATGAAATAGAAACAGAGAAAACAATAGCAAAGATCAATAAAACTAAAAGCTGGTTCTTTGAGAAGATAAACAAAATTGATAAACCATTAGCCAGACTCATCAACAAAAAGAGGCAGAGGACTCAAATCAACAAGATTATAAATGAAAAAGGAGAAGTTACAACAGACACAGCAGAAATACAAAGCATCCTAAGAGACTACTACAAGCAACTCTATGCCAATAAAATGGACAACCTGGAAGAAATGGACAAATTCTTAGAAAGGTATAGTCCTCCAAGACTGAACCAGGAAGAAATAGAAAATATAAACAGACCAACCGCAAGTAATGAAATTGAAACTGTGATTAAAAATCTTCCAACAAACAAAAGTCTAGGACCAGATAGCTTCACAGATGAATTCTATCAAAAATTTAGAGAAAAGCTAACACCCATCCTTCTCAAACTCTTCCAAAAAATTGCAGAGGAAGGAACACTCCCAAACTCATTCTATGAGGCCACCATCACCCTGACACCAAAACCAGACAAAGATACTGCAAAAAAAGGAAATTATAGACCAATATTACTGATGAATATAGATGCAAAAATCCTCAACAAAATACTAGCAAACAGAATCCAACAACACAATAAAAGGATCATATACCATGATCAAGTGGGATTTATCCCAGGGATGCAAGGATTCTTCAATATATGCAAATCAATCAATGTGATACACCATATTAAAAAATTGAAGGATAAAAACCACATGATAATCTCAATAGACACAGAAAAAGCTTTTGAAAAAATTCAACACCCATTTATGATAAAAACTCTCCAGAAAGTGGGCATAGAGGGAATCTACCTCAACATAATAAAGGCCATATATGACAAACACACACAAAAATCATTCTCAATGCTGAAAAATTGAAAGCATTTCCTCTAAGATCAGGAACAAGACAAGGATGTCCACTTTCACCACTATTATTCAACATAGTTTTGGAAGTCCTAGCCACGGCAATTAAAGAAGTAAAAGAAATAAAAGGAATACAAATTGGAAAGGTAGTAAAACTGTCACTGTTTGCAGATGACATGATACTATACACAGAGAATCCTAAAAATGCCACCAGAAAACTACTAGAGCTAATCAATGAATTTGGTAAAGTTGCAGGATTCAAAATCAATGCACAGAAATCTCTTGCATTCCTATACACTAATGATGAAAAATCTGAAAGAGAATTAAGGAAACACTCCCATTTACCACTGCAACAAAAAGAATAAAATACCTAGGAATAAACCTACTTAGGGAGAAAAAAGACCTGTATGCAGAAAACTGTAAGACACTGATGAAAGAAATTAAAGATGATACAAACAGATGGAGAGATATACCATGTTCTTGGATTGGAAGAATCAATATTGTGAAAATGACTATACTAACAAAAGTAATCTACAGATTCAATGCAATCCCTATCAAATTACCAATGGCATTTTTTACAGAACTAGAACAAACAATCTTAAAATTTGTATGGAGACACAAAAGACCCCGAATAGACAAAGCAGTCTTGAGGGAAAAAATGGAGTGGGAGGAATCAGACTCCCTGACTTCAAACTATACTACAAAGCTACAGTAATCAAGACAATATGGTACTGGCACAAAAACAGAAACATAGATCAATGGAACAAGATAGAAAGCCCAGAGATAAACCCACACACCTATGGTCAACTAATCTATGACAAAGGAGGCAAGGCTATACAATGGAGAAAAGACAGTCTCTTCAATAAGTGGTGCTGGAAAACTGGACAGCTACATGTAAAAGAATGAAATTATAACACTCCCTAACACCATACACAAAAATAAACTCAAAATGGATTCGAGACCTAAATGTAAGACCGGACACTATAAAACTCTTAGAGGAAAACATAGGAAGAACACTCTTGGGCAGAAGACCTAAATAGGCATTTCTCCAAAGAAGACATACAGATGGCCAAGAAGCACATGAAAAGCTGCTCAACATCACTAATTATTAGAGAAATGCAAATCAAAACTACAATGAGGTATCACCTCACACCAGTTAGAATGGGCATCATCAGAAACTCTACAAACAACAAATGCTGGAGAGGGTGTGGAGAAAAGGGAACCCTCTTGCACTGTTGGTGGGAATGTAAATTGATGCAGCCACTATGGAGAACAGTATGGAGGTTCCTTAAAAAACGAAAAATAGAACCATATGATACAGCAATCCCACTACTGGGCATATACCCAGAGAAAACCATAATTCAAAAAGACACATGCACCCCAATGTTCATTGCAGCACTATTTACAATAGCCAGGTCATGGAAGCAACCTAAATGCCCATCGACAGATGAATGGATAAAAAAGTTGTGGTACATATATACAATGGAATATTACTCAGCCATAAAAAGGAACGAAATTGGGTCATTTGTTGAGATGTGGATGGATCTAGAGACTGTCATACAGAGTGAAGTAAGTTAGAAAGAGAAAAACAAATATCGTATATTAACGCATGTATGTGGAACCTAGAAAAATGGTACAGATGAACCGGTTTGCAGGGCAGAAGTTGAGACACAGATGTAGAGAAAAAACATATAGACACGAAGGGGGGAAGCCACAGTGGGGTGGGGATGGTGGTGTGATGAATTGGGCAATTGGGATTGACATGTATACACTGATGTGTATAAAACTGATGACTAATAATAACCTGCTGTATAAAAAAATAAATAAAATTAAATTTTAAAAAGGAATCTGGAAAAAAAAAGAAAATACTCTGTATGATACCATAATAATGCATTAATTTCATTATACATTTGTCCAAACCCATAGAACGAACCCTAGTATAAACAACAGACTTTGGTTGATTAGGTGATTATGATGTGTCGAGGTAGGTTTTTCACTTGTAACAAAGGTACCATTCTGAGTGGGATGTTTATGGTGAGGAAACCTCTGTGTGGGGGGTGGGATATGGGAATTTTCTGCAACTTCCTGTCAATTTTGCTATGAACCTAAAATTAAAAAAAAAAAAGTCTTAATATAAATAAATTGACAGAAACCTGGATATGATGAAAAAGTAGGGGAAGAAGAGTAGGGTGACCATAAAAACACACTCTAGCTGTACACACATCCCTGATATTGTCAGAAACCCGGTGAAGACCGCAGACCTTGGAGAACCCCACTGCAGACTGAGTTAGAACTTAGGGAACAAAGCAATCACTGGCTCACACCATATAATACATGCACTGTGGCCTGTGGTTAGTGAACGAGGGTTGGGTGTTCTGCCTATAGTGTAAACTGTGTGGTTTACAGGGCTGGACCAGGTCACTGAGAAGTATGAAATTCATTCATACCGTATAATCATCCCCCTTCATCACACAGGCCAAGGAGCAAAGAAATATGACTTCTCAGAGCTTTGAAACACTCTCTCTCCTTTCTTTTGTTTCTTTTGTTTATGTCCTGGGCTTATTGGTTTGCTTCACACTTTGACTGCAATCCTCATTGCTCTGGGGGTCTCAAGGAGCAAAGTCCCAAAAGGAGAACCTCAATAATGACCCTGAGGGGCTTCCCTGGTGGCGCAGTGGTTGAGAGTCTGCCTGCCAATGCAGGGGACACGGGTTCGAGCCCTGGTCTGGGAGGATCCCACATGCCACGGAGCAACTGGGCCCGTGAGCCACAATTACTGAGCCTGTGCGTCTGGAGCCTGTGCTCCGCAACAAGAGAGGCCGCGATAGTGAGAGGCACGCGCACCGCGATGAAGAGTGGCCCCCACTTGCCACAACTGGAGAAAGCCCTCGCACAGAAACGAAGACCCAACACAGTCAAAAATAATAAAATAATAAAAAAATATATATAATAATAATGACTCCAAAGACCTAACAGAGACCTTCATCACAAACAGGAGAAACGTTTAAGGGTAGACTTAACTGAAAAGAATCCCAACATGGGAAAGGAGGAAGGCAACTTACAGACAACCTAGCCAAATCCTTTGCTTCATAGTGAGGAACCCAAGGTTAAAGAGGGCAAGTGGCTGAGCCCGAATTGGTCAGCTGGTTGGAGTACAGCCCCACTTGCTGATATTCAGATCAGCCCTGAAACAACTCCACTCATCCACTGCAAAACATGCGTCCACCTCCCTCAACAATTCCACTATGTTCTCTAGGACTCTTTCTGACATGGAGGGAATTAATACTCCTCCAAAATCCAGCAGCCTTTTTCTTCCGCTGAGTGTGTTCCCTGCGCAAGCTCGTGTGAGCAAAACAGAACTTTGACAAAGCCCAAAGTTCCATGGACTTGTGATCAATGGGAAAAAGGAGTTCCAGAAATGAGGAAACGCTAAGGAAAACACCTATTCTACAAGGCTGGCGGAAATTATCGGAAGTCATCATGACAGTGCCAACTGTGATTACACATAAAATTAAAATATGAAGTATAATAAAAAGCTGCTACTCAAAATGTATTTTCAGCAAACAAATGTTTTGTTTACTAGCAGGTAGAATTCCTAAAGAATTCTAAAGGAAGCATTTTCTCTGAGCAAATAACACTTTCTAAAGCTAAAACATTTGCTTTTGGGGTAGGCCTTATATTTTGCAAATTTTTTCAGAGCTTTTAAGTTTCCCCCTGGACTAAACAAGATCCCCTGAGTCATCGAGTTTGACTAATATATCAAAGAAAAGGTGGTGTGGTCTGCTGAATAATGGCCCCAAAGATGTTTGGGTCCTGATCCCTGGAACCTATGAATGTGACCTTACATGGCAAAAGGGACTTTGCAGATGTGTTTTAGTGTTTTGAGATGGGAAGATTATCCTGGATATCAGGGCAGGCCCTAAGTGTAATCTCAAGTGGGCTTATGCAAAGGAGGCAGAGGAAATTTCACTACAGAGGAGGAAGAAAATGATGTGACCATGGAAACAAGAGGTTGCAGTGATTCCAGGAAGGGGTTATGAGTCAAGGAATGAATGAGACCTCCAGAAACTGGAAAAGCCAGGGAAGGTGATTCTCCCCCCAGAGCCTCCAGGAGGACCCAGCACTGCCAACGCCTTGATGTGAACCCAGTGAGGCTGATTTCGGACTTCTGGCTGCCGGAACTGTGAGAGAATAGATGTGTGTTGTTTGAAGCCAAGTGGTTATTTGATACAGTGGCAAAACTTGTGCAAATACAGGTGCTAAACCTAATTAACCTCCACAGGGTGAGCCAAGGCATGTTTTCCTTTTCAGTTGAAATGTAGTTGACTTACAATGCTATAGTAGTTTCAGGTATACAACATCATGATTCAATATTTTTATAGATTATACTCCATATAAAGTTACTATAAAATACTGGCTATATTCCCTGTGCTGTACATTACATCCTTGTGCCTTATGTATTCTATTCATAGGATCTGTACTTCTTAATCCCCTTCGCCTATCTTGCCCTTCACTCCTCTCCTCTCTGCACTGGTAACCACTAGTTTGTTTTCTGTATCTGTGAGCCTCTTTCTGTTTTATTACATTAGTTTTTTTATTTTTTAGATTCCACACATAAGTGAAAACATACAGTATTTGTCCTTTCCTGTCTTATTTCACTAAGTATAATACTCCTCAGGTCCATTCATGTTGCTGAAAATGGCAAAGTTTTCATTCTTTTTTATGGCTGAGTAATATTCCACTGAGATATATACATATATATTTCACATCTTTATCCATTCATCTCGATGGACATTTAGGTTGCTTTCACCTAAAGATAAATAGAAACAAACTTTTATCATGTAGGAACTAACAGAACAAACAAAGTAGGAACAAGGCACAGAGGAATTCCACATCTCTGGACTGGCCCTTGAAGCCTCACTCAGAATCCCTTTGCACAGACTCCAGGACATATTTCTCCCACTTCTTTTCTAGGTGCCCTAAGAAAGTTTTCAGGACTTAAGGATTTCCAAATTAATAAATGAGCACAGAATATAATGTCACTGACAAACAATAAACAACAGAGGAACAATTTCTTAGTCACTCCCTTTAGATACTGTTTGAAATAATGAGAAAATTAAAAATATCAACAGTATTCAGCAAAAGTGAATCTTCCCATGGACTTTAGCAGAAAAAGAGTGTCAGAAAATGGCACTGTTCCGCATTTTACAATTCCAGGACTGTCTTTTGAAAGTCGGATATCAGATAGTCGCCCCTGGGAGTAAGGCAGTCTGGTCCTGATCCATGAAAAGCACAAGAGAGTCTATGTTTAGCCAGGCTCTCACCTCCAGCCCACTCTCTGCTCTCTACCTCGGCACCCAAGCCTCAGACTCCAGC
Organism: Grampus griseus; assembly: GCF_964374135.1. Taxonomy (NCBI): domain Eukaryota; kingdom Metazoa; phylum Chordata; class Mammalia; order Artiodactyla; family Delphinidae; genus Grampus; species Grampus griseus. The sequence continues at coordinate 11,001,337 of NC_139001.1, forward strand.
CACCACCAGCAGCTATGGAAGAAAGATCACTCCCTTTAGGAAAAATGTGGAGGTGTAGCCACGTGAGCGTTTGTCAGTGGCAGGAGATTTCGTTTCACCTCTTTATTCTGCTTTTTTTTTTTAACACCTTTATTGGAGTATAATTGCTTTACAATGGTGTGTTACTTTCTGCTTTAAAACAAAGTGAATCAGCTATACATATACATATATCCCCATATCTCCTCCCTCTTGAGTCTCCCTCCCACCCTCCCTATCCCACCCCTCTAGGTGATCACAAAGCACTGAGCTGATCTCCCTGTGCTATGAGGCTGCTTCCCACTAGCTATCTATCTTACATTTGGTAGTATATATAAGTCCATGCCACTCTCTCACTTCATCCAGCTTACCCTTCCCCCTCCCTGTGTCCTCAAGTCCATTCTCTATGTCTGTGTCTTTAAACCTGTCTTGCCCTTAGGTTCTTCAGAACTTTTTTTTTTTTTTTTTAGATTCTATTTATATGTGTTAGCATACGGTACTTGTTTTTCCCTTTCTGACTTACTTCACTCTGTGTGACAGACACTAGGTCCATCCACCTCACTACAAATAACTCAATTTTGTTTCATTTTATGGCTGAGTAACATTCCACTGTATATATGTGCCACATCTCCTTTATCCATTCATCTGTCGATGGACACTTAGGTTGCTTCCATGTCCTGGAAATTGTAAATAGAGCTGCAATGAAAATTGTGGTACATGACACTTTTTGAATTATGGTTTTCTCAGGGTATATGCCCAGTAGTGGGATTGCTGGGTCATATGGTAGTTCTAGTTTTAGTTTTCTAAGGAACCTTCATACTGTTCTCCATAGTGGCTGTATCAATTTACATTCCCACCAACAGTGCTAGAGGGTTCCCTTTTCTCCACACCCTCTCCAGCATTTATTGTTTGTAGATTTTTTGATGATGGCCATTCTGACTGGTGTGAGGTGATAGCTCATTGTAGTTTTGATTTGCATTTCTCTAATGATTAGTGATGTTGAGCATTCTTTCATGTGTTTGTTGGCAATCTGTATATCTTCTTTGGAGAAATGTCTATGTAGGTCTTCTGCCCATTTTTGGATAGGGTTGTTTGTTTTTTTGATACTGAGCTGCATGAGCTGCTTGTAAATTTTGGAGATTAATCCTTTGTCAGTTGCTTCCTTTGCAAATATTTTCTCCGACTCTGAGGATTGTCTTTTCACCTTGTTTATGGTTTCCTTTGCTGTGCAAAAGCTTTTAAGTTTCATTAGGTCCCATTTATTTATTTTTATTTCCATTTCTCTAGGAGATGAGTCAAAAAGGATCTTGCTGTGATTGATGTCATAGAGTGTTCTGCCTATGTTTTCCTCTAAGAGTTTTATAGTGTCTGGCCTTACATTTAGGTCTTAATCCATTCTCAGTTTATTTTTGTGCCTGGTGTTAGGGAGTGTTCTAATTTCATTCTTTTACATGTAGCTGTCCAGTTTTCCCAGCACCACTTCTTGAAGAGGCTGTCTTTTCTCCATTCTATATTCTTGCCTCCTTTATCAAAAATAAGGTGACCATATGTTCATGGGTTTATCTCTGGGCTGTCTATCCTGTACCATTGATCTATATTTCTGTTTTTGTGCCAGTACCATACTGTCTTGATTACTGTAGCTTTGTAGTATAGTCTGAAGTCTGGGAGCCTGATTCCTCCAGCTCCGTTTTTCTTTCTTAAGATTGCTTTGGCTATTCAGGGTCTTTTGTGTTTCCATACAAATTGTGAAATTTTTTGTTCTAGTTCTGTGAAAAACGCCATTGGTAGTTTGATAGGGATTGCATCGAATCTATAGATTGCTTTGGAGAGTATAGTCATTTTCACAATGTTGATTCTTCCAATCCAAGAACATGGTATATCTCTCCATCTGTTTGTATCATCTTTAATTTCTTTCATCAGTGTCTTATAGTTTTCTGCATATAGGTCTTTTGTCTCCTTAGGTAGGTTTATTCCTAGGTATTTTATTCTTTCTGTTGCAATGGTAAATGGGAGTGTTTTCTTCATTTCTCTTTCAAATTTTTCATCATTAGTGTATAGAAATGCAGGAGATTTCTGTGCATTAATTTTGTATCCTGCTACTTTACCAAATTCATTGATGAGCTCTAGCAGTTTTCTGGTAGAGCCTTTAGGATTCTCTATATATAGTATCATGTCATCTGCAAACAGTGACAGATTTAATTCTTCTTTTCTGATTTGGATTCCTTTTATCTCCTTTTCTTCTCTGATTGCTGTGGCTAAAACTTCCAAAACTATGTTGAATAATAATGGTGAGAGTGGGCAACCTTGTCTTGTTCCTGATCTTAGTGGAAATGGTTTCAATTTTCACTGTTCAGAACGATGTTGGCTGTGGGTGTTTCATATATGGCTTTTATTATGTTGAGGTAAGTTCCCTCTATGCCTACTTTCTGGAGGGTTTTTATCATAAATCAGTGTTGAATTTTGTTGAAAGCCTTTTCTGCATCTATTGAGATGATCGTATGGTTTTTATCCTTCAGTTTGTTAATATGGTGTATCACATTGATTGATTTGCATATATTGAAGAATCCTTGCATTCCTGGGATAAACCCCACTTGATCATGGTGTATGATCCTTTCCATGTGCTGCTGGATTCTGTTTGCTAGTATTTTGTTGAGGATTTTTGCATCTATGTTCATCAGAGATATTGGCCTGTAGTTTTCTTTCTTTGTGACATATTTTTCTGGTTTTGGTATCAGGGTGATGGTGGCCTCATAGAATGAGTTAGGGGGTGTTCCTCCCTCTGCTATATTTTGGAAGAGTTTGAGAAGGACAGGTGTTTTAGCTCTTCTCCAAATGTTTGAGAGAATTCACCTGTGAAGCCATCTGGTCCTGGGATTTTGTTTGCTGGAAGATTTTTAATCCCAGTCTCAATTTCAGTGCTTGTGGTTGGTCTGTTTATATTTTCTATTTCTTCCTGGTTCTGTCTTGGAGGGTTGTGCTTTTCTAAGAATTTTTCCATTTCTTTCAGGTTGTCCATTTTATTGGCATAGAGTTGCTTGTAGTAATCTCTCATGATCTTTTGTTTCTGCAGTGTCAGTTGTTACTTGTCCTTTTTCATTTCTATTGATTTGTGTCTTCTCCCTTTTTTTCTTGATGAGTCTGGCTAATGATTTATCAATTTTGTTTATCTTCTCAAAAACCAGCTTTTAGTTTTATTGATCTTTGCTATTGTTTCCTTCATTTCTTTTTCATTTATTTCTGATCTGATCTTTATGATTTCTTTCCTTCTGTTTACCCTGGGGTTTTTTTTTTTCTTCTTTCTCTAATTGCTTTAGGTGTAAGGTTAGGTTGTTTATTTGAGATGCGTCCTGTTCCTTGAGGTAGGATTGTATCGCTATTAACTTCCCTCTTAGAATTGCTTTTGCTGCATCCCATAGGTTTTGGGTAATTGTGTTTTCATTGTCATTTTTTTCTAGGTATTTTTTTATTTCCGCTTTGATTTCTTCAGTGTACTCTTGGTTATTAAGTAGTGTTTTGTTTAGCCTTCATGGTTTGCATTTTTTACAGATTTTTTCCTGTAATTGATATCTAGTCTCATAGTGTTGTGGTCAGAAAAGATACTTGATACAATTTCAATTTTCTTAAATTTACCAAGTCTTGATTTGTGACCCAAGATATGATCTATCCTGGAGAATGTTCCACGAGCACTTGAGAAGAAAGTGTATTCTGTTGTTCTTGGATGGAATGTCCTATAAATATCCATTAAATCCATCTTTTTTAATGTATCATTTAAAGCTTGTGTTTCCTTATTTATTTTCATTTTGGATGATCTGTCCATTGGTGAAAGTGGGGTGTTAAAGTCCCCTACTGTAATTGTGTTACTGTCAATTTCCCCTTTTATGGCTGTTAGCATTTGCCTTATGTATTGAGGTGCTCCTGTGTTGGGTGCATAAATATTTACAATTGTTATATCTTCTTCTTGGATTGATCCCTTGATCATTATGTAGTGTCCTGCTTTGTCTCTTGTAATAGTCTTTATTTTAAAGTCTATTTTGTCTGATATGAGAATTGCTACTCCAGCTTTCTTTTGACTTCCATTTGCATGGAACATCTTTTTCCATCCCCTCACTTTCAGTCTTTATGTGTTCCTAGGCCTGAAGTGGGTCTCTTGTAGACAGCATAAGTATGGGTCTTGTTTTTGTGTCCATTCAGCCAGTCTCCATCTTTTCGTTGGAGCATTTAATCCATTACACTTAAGGTAATTATCGACATGTATGTTCCTAGTACCATTTTCTTAATTGTTTTGGTTTTGTTTTTGTAGATTTTTTTCCTTCTCTTTTGTTTCCTGCTTAGAGAAGTTCCTTTAGCATTTGTTGTAGAGCTGGTTTGGTGGTGCTGAATTCTTTAGCTTTTGCTTGTCTGTAAAGGTTTTAATTTGTCCATCGAATCTGAATGAGATCCTTGCTGCGTAGAGTAATCTTGGTTGCAGGTTTTTCTCCTTCATCACTTTAAATATGTCCTGCCAGTCCCTTCTGGCTTGCAGAGTTTCTGCTGAAAGATCAGCTGTTAACTTTATGGGGATTCCCTTGTATGTTATTTGTTGTTTTTCCTTTGCTGCTTTTAATATTTTTTCTTTGTATTTAATTTTTGATAGTTTAATATGTGTTTTGGCATGTTTCTCCTTGGGTTTATCCTGTATGGGACTCTCTGTGCTCTTGGACTTGATTAACTATGTCCTTTCCCATATTAGGGAAGTTTTCAACCATAATCTCTTCAAATATTTTCCCAGTCCCTTTTTCATCTGGGACCACTATAATTCGAATGTTGGTGTGTTTAATGTTGTCCCAGAGGTCTCTGTGACTGTCCTCAATTCTTGTCATTCTTTTTTCTTTATTCTGCTCTGCAGTAGTTATTTCCACTAGTTTATCTTCCAGTTCACCTATCCATTCTTCTGCGTCAGTTAATCTGCTATTGATTCCTTCTAGAGAATTTTTAATTTCATCTATTTTCTTGTTCATCATTGTTTGTTTGCTCTTTAGTTCTTGTAGTTCCTTGTTAAACGTTTCCTGTATTTTCTCCATTCTATTTCCAAGTTTTTCGATCATCTTTACTATTATTATTCTGAATTCTTTTTCAGGTAGACTGCCTATTTCCTCTTCATTTGTTTGGTCTGGTGCATTTTTACCTTGCTCCTTCATCTGCTGTGTGTTTCTCTGTCTTCTCATTTTGCTTAACTTACTGTGTTTGGGTTTCTCCTTTTCGCAGGCTGCAGGTTCGTAGTTCCCGTTGTTTTTGGTGTCTGCCCCCAGTGGCTAAGGTTGGTTCAGTGGGTTGTGTAGGCTTCCTGGTGAAGGGGACTGGTGCCTGTATTCTGGTAGATGAGGCTGGATCTTGTCTTTCTGGTGGGCATGTCTGCATCTAGTGGTGTCTTTTGGGGTGTCTGTGTACTTATTATGACTTTAGGCAGCCTCTCTGCTAATGGGGGGGTGCATTCCTGTCTTGCTAGTTGTTTGGCATGGGGTGTCCAGCACTGTAGCTTGCTGGTCGTTGAGTGGAGCTGGGTCTTAGCACTGAGATGGAGATCTCTGTGAGAGCTTTTGCCGTTTGATATTACGTGGAGCTGGGAGGCCTCTGGTAGACCAATGTCCTGAACTCAGCTCTCCCACCTCAGAGGCACAAGCCTGACACCTGGCCAGAGCACCAAGACCCTGTCAGACACATGGCTCAGAAGAAAAGGGAGAAAAAAGAAAGAAAGAAAAACATAAATTAATGTTATTAATATAAAAAAACTATAAAAAAATTGAAAAGGAGTAAAAATAAGGGAAAAAAAGAAAGAAAAAAGAGAGCAACCAAACCAAAAAACAAATCCACCAATTATAACAAGTGCTAAAAATTATATTAAAAAAACTAAAGAAAACGGACAGACAGACCCCTAGGACAAATGGTAAAAGCAAAGCTATACAGACAAAACCACACAAAGACGCATACACTTACACACTCACAAAAAGAAAAAAAGGAAATTATATATATATATATATATATATATATATATATATATATATATATATATATATATATATATATATATATATATATAATCTCGTTGCTCCCAAAGTCCACCTCCTCAAGTTGGGATGATTCGTTGTCTATTCATGTATTCCACAGACATCAAGTTGATTGTGGAGCTTTAATCCGCTGCCCCTGAGGCTGCTGGGAGAGGTTTCCCTTTCTCTTCTTTGTTCTCACAGCTCCCAGGGGCTCCGCTTTGGATTTGGCCCCCCCTCTGCGTGTAGGTCACTGGAGGGCGTCTGTTCTTCGCTCAGACAGGACGGGGTTAAAGGAGCCGCTGATTCGGGGCCTCTGGCTCACTCAGGCGGGGGGGGGGGGGGGGGGGGGGGGAGGGAGGGGCGCGGAGTGCGGGGCGGGCCTGCGGCAGCAGAGGCCGGCGTGACGTCGCACCAGCCTGAGGCGCGCTGTGCGTTCTCCCGGGGAAGTTGTCCCTGGATCCCGGGACTCTGGCAGTGGCGGGCTGCACAGGCTCCCCGGAAGGGGGGTGTGGATAGTGACCTGTGCGCACACAGGCTTCTTGGTGGCGGCAGCAGCAGCCTTAGCGTCTCCCGCCCGTCTCTGGGGTCCGCGCTTTTAGCCGCGGCTCGCGCCCGTCTCTGGAGCTCCTTTAAGCAGCGCTCTTAATCTTACCCTCTTCTCGCGCACCAGGAAACAAAGAGGGCAGAAACAGTCTCTTGCCTCTTCGGCAGGTCCAGACTTTTCCCCGGACTCCCTCCCATTTAGCCGTGGCGCACTAACCCCCTGCAGGCCGTGTTCATGCCGCCAGTCCTCTCCCGGCGCTCCGACCGAAGCCCGAGCCTCAGCTCCCAGCCCCGCCCGCCCCGGCGGGTGAGCAGACAAGCCTCTCGGGCTGGTGAGTGCCGGTCGGCACCGATCCTCTGTGCGGGAATCTCTCCGCTTTGCCCTCCGCACCCCTGTGGCTGCGCTCTCCTCCGCGGCTCCGAAGCTTCCCCCTCCGCCACCCGCAGTCTCCACCTGCGAAGGGGCTTCCTAGTGTGTTGAAACCTTTCCTCCTTCACGGCTCCCTCCCACAGGTGCAGGTCCCATCCCTAACCTTTTGTCTCTGTTTATTCTTTTTTCTTTTGCCCTACCCAGGTACGTGGGGAGTTTCTTACCTTTTGGGAGGTCTGAGGTCCTCTGCCAGCGTTCAGTAGGTGTTCTGTAGGAGTTGTCCCACGTGTAGATGTATTTCTGATGTATTTGTGGGGAAGAAGGTGATCTCCGCGTCTTACTCTTCCGCCATCTTGAAGGTCTCCCCCTACTCTGCTACTTACTAAATAGAAATAGCTGAGTAGTAAGACTGTGAAGCAAGCTGACAAGGGTTAAAGGCATTTGTTAGAGAATAATCAACCAGTGAGACTCCCATTTCATATGAAAGCTCTTTTGAGGCGTCCCCTATTGTACCTGAAGGCAACAAACATTAATGTCTTATAACTGGGGGGAGTAACGTGAGAAGAGGGAAAATGTTGATATTTCTTGACATTTGAGACCAATATGTCTCATCACTGGCCCAACAATCTGCAGTTTGTTCCGCCCACTTACCCTTTATCTTATTATTATAAAATTTAAACAAAGGTTCCCACGCCACCCCTGGTATAAGCAAACATTGTTATTTTTCAAAACCAGTGGCGAAACTGAACCAAGCAGCGTTCGAAAACCACAAAGCTTATTTCTAGCAAATGTGAGCTAGCTGTGCCTTACCCACGCTGCGTTGCTCGGTGGTTCATTACATCAGGCACACAGGAGTGTCTTTCTCTTTAAAGAATCTTCATCTTTAATTGCATCAGCCTTCTAGACGTTAACCTGCGGTTTTTCTACCTAAAACTGGTATCCCAAAGTTGCAAACTCTTCTTAAACAGTGGCTTTGCCCCAAGGAAAGAAAGTAATGTATTAGAGTCCATGCAAGCTTTCAATGCATGAAGAGTCTGTGAATTCCTATAAGGCAGTTTTCTCTCTGTCCTTCAGATCCTCGTGTGAGTGTGTGTGTGTGCGCGCACGCAGTTTTTTTCTTAAGAATCATTACATACGCATATGTATATATACATATATAATGGTTCTTAAGAAAATGGTTCTCAACAGTCAGCCAGGGGTTATCAGTTAGGGGAAACAGCTCACTTTCACCCAGACAGCACGGTGGGATTTTAGGGGTCAAGAAGGGATGTATCTCTACCTAGGCTGAGACTGTAGTCAAAAGCTGCTGGACAGGGCTTCCCTGGTGGCGCAGTGGTTGAGAGTCCGCCTGCCGATGCAGGGGACACAGGTTCGTGCCCTGGTCCGGGAAGATCCCACATGCCGCGGAGCGGCTGGGCCCGTGAGCCATGGCCGCTGAGCCTGCGCTCTGCAACGGGAGAGGCCACAACAGTGAGAGGCCCGCGTACCGCAAAAAAAAAAAAAAAAAGCTGCTGGACAGAGTGAGGGGTCTGCAGGCATCCTGGAGAAGTGGTCCTTCCCCCTCCACTCACCCACCCACACCCCACAGGGGACTTGCAGCACTATTCTTAGAACTGCAGTCTGTTTACTGGCAGTTCACTGCACACATGGTGGAGAAGAATTCAACTCTTGTCAAGAATCCATCCAAAAGTCAGGTGTAAGAAAGGATTTTTCTCCTCCTAGATCAGTTCAATAAGTGATTTTTAAGCACCTGGCCTAGTTGTCCTGGAGGAGTAATAATTACTGCACAGTTACGGCTTCCCACTGGTGTTTGGATAAAGACAAAATTCTGAACAAGTCCCCCAGCCCTGGGTGGCCCGACCCCTGCCGACTCTTCAGCCTCATTTTGCTCAAGCCCCACTCCCGCCTCCGTCCTGAAGCCGTGTGGTCTGTGGAAGAAAACAGCCATCCCAGGGAAAGCCATCTTTTAGTCACTGGCTGATGCTGTACTCAGATCAGGGGGTGGCAAACTTTTCCTGCAAAGGGCCAGATAGTAAATTTTTTAGGCGTTGCAGGTCATAGGGTCTAGGTCACAACTACTCAGCTCTGCCGTTGTAGCACAAGAGTCCACAGATGACAGCTACCTGAATGGGAAGGACGGGGTTCCAGTGAAACTTGATGACACTGAAATTTGAATTTCATATAATTTTCCCATCACAAAGTACTATTTTCCCTTGATTTTCTTCCACCCGATTAAGATGTAAAAACTGATCTTATCTCATGGGCCAAATAAAAGCAGGTGACAGGTCAGATTTGGCCCATGAGCCATGGTGTCCAACCCTTGCTCTAAATGACCTGTCCTTGCAAACTCTGGATGAGGCCTTGACACTGACCGAAAAAGGGTTAATGACAGGAAAGCTCCCTAAGCTACCCCATCAACGGGATAAAATCTTAGGCATTAGATGACCTAGAGTCTATCAGAGAAACTATTCACATTATTCACTCATTAACCCTGTGAGTTATCGTCTCACAAATATGCCTGTATTAATTTGCTTGGGCTGCCATAACAGAGTACCACAAACTGGGTACCTTAAACAACAAAAATTTATTGTCTCACAGTTCTGGAGGCTGGAAGTCTAAGATCAAGGTTCCAGCGTGGTTGATGTCTGCCGAGACTTCTCCCCGGGGCTGGCAGATGGCCACCTCCCTACAGTGTCTTTACATGGTCTTTCCTCTTGGGGTATTGTGTCCTAATTTCCTCTTCTTAGGACACCAGTCATATTGGATTAAGGCCCACCCTGATGACTTCATTTAACCTTAATTATCTCTTTAGAGACCCCATGTCCACGTACAGTTCTTTCTCAGGGATTAGGGTCGGGACACGAATATATGAATTTTGTGGGGAGGACACAGTTCAGCCCATAACAATGCTTTACAGTCATCCTTTTGTCAAGACCCAAGAGCCAAAACACTTGGGGATGATACGCACAGGAAATGACAAGACTGGTCGTTCTCACAGGTCAGCTGGGATTGACCCTTTGGCTCCAAATAAGACCTCCCTGAGCTAATCCCACCCAGAGCGCCCAGTTTCCTGTCTTGGCCAAAAACTCTTGTCAAGGCTACTGATCCACGTGTCCAAACTTGTCGGCCTAAAATAACCTCGTGGAACTTTCAGGCTGGCAGCACATGGACTCTCAAGGTAAGGCTCCCCCTGGCAGCCCCGCGTTAGCCCACCACACTGCACACTCCTCCGAGGAAGCAGGAGAAATAGAGCAGGTGTCACCGAGGCTGCAGTGTGTCTGTGACAAAGGACAAAGGCTGGGGGTCCTGGGGAGGAGGGTGGATTCTCTTCCATTCACATCCCTGGTTTTCCACTTGACAAAGCTATATGGCACTAAGAATGGGCTCTTTCTCTCCACATTCACGTGCACATTTTCCAAAACGGCCTTCTGTGCCCTGGTAACCCCAGTATTCCAACCTCTTCAGGAAGTTCTGAGACCCTGTGGGAGGGCCGGTTTCGCTTTCAGTCCTAGAAACATACAAGGATCTTCTCCCAAAAGAAAAGGAAAAGATGGGCAGATTTGTCACGTTACCCACGCACGGCGCCTTGACTGTAGCCTTTGTGCCTTGCAGCCTGCTGCTGCCCCTGCCTGGAATGCCTTCCAGCCCAACCTTCCTAATTTCTGCTTCAAGGTCACATCCTCCAGGGAGCCTGCTCTGAAGTCCCCAGGCAGACTGGCGGGGGCACACCTCTATTGTTGCACTTCCCAACTGCAACCACAAGGTGGCAGCACAGGGCTGTGTTTGAGAGCCCAAACTGCCTAAGTTCAACCACCAGTTCGGTCAACTACTAGTTAAATGACCCTGGGAAAATCAACTAATGCCTCTCTGTGCCTTTTTTTTTTTTTTGGTCTGAAAGATGGACGCAAAACAGAATCTGCTTCAAAAAATCATTGTGTGGATCATACGAGCTAATATGTGAAAAGTGCTCAGAAAGTCCCACGGTAATGCTCAGTAAGAACTGTTAAATTTCAATTTTCTATTGAGGTGTCTGCCCCTCCCAGCCGACTGTGATTAGTATTCCATGCTTAAACATGAATAGGAGAGAATCTATTTCATAGGAGCTGCTTAATTCTATCCTAGGGTTTTCACATTTTCAAATTACTTGCGAATTTTCCTGGCCGGTTATAATTACCCCCTCTCCTTCCCCTCCCCCCTGCTTCCTTCCACCCTCCGTGAACTGCTTGGTCAAACACTTTGTTTTCTGTTTTGTTTGTTTTTGCGTTACCCGGGCCTCTCACTGTTGCGGCCTCTCCCGTTGCAGAGCACAGGCTCCGGACGCGCAGGCTCAGCGGCCATGGCTCACGGGCCCAGCCGCTCCGCGGCATGTGGGATCTTCCCGGACCGGGGCACGAACCCGCGTCCCCTGCATCGGCAGGCGGACTCTCAACCACTGCGCCACCAGGGAAGCCCCCACTTTGTTTTTTTATTTCCTCATCGGAGGGAACTTTTGAGAGCAGCTCTAATCATGCCACTCCCCTGCTTCAAAGTCCTGTCTGCTTCGCCGTTGCCTGGAGGGTAAAGTCTGACCACCTCAGCTCAGTTTACAAAGGTCCACCGGGGTTCTGGATTAACTCTAGAGAACCATGAGGTCCTTTTCACTTCCCTTTCAAGAAGGGAAGAGGTCAAGTGAAGACAAGAGGCCTGAGACTAGGAAAGGGAGAGAGGCTGGCCCTTCCTGCCACGTGGAACCTGGAGGACCCACTGGCCATCTGAGTGCAACCAAAGGACACAGACATAGGAACCACCAAGCTGAACCCTGCCAGCCCACAGAACTGCAGGGGGTCATAAAGCAGCTGTTGTTTTAAACCACTAAGTCTTGGGGTGCTTCAGTGAGGCAACAGTAGATAATAGAAACATTCTTAATTACTAGTGGGTTTTCTGAAGACTCCCACCTTTGCCTCTTGCTGACTATTCTGAATTTTGACCGAGCAGGGCTGCCCTAGGCTGACGTGTGGTCAATGTCCACGGAAAGCAGACTTTTTAGAAGACCCAGGGTGTCTAGATCTGGCACTAGCCCTACATGCTCCTGGGCGTGGACAGGTGCCCTTCATCCTTCTCTGAGCTCAAGCCCTGAAAACAATCGGCGCCCATTAAATATGTAATAAATTGAGCTGAATTGAACATAACTCCCTGCAATTTGGCTCTAAGTTCACTATTTCTATTTTCTATGGAAATAAAAATTGGTAGCCTAAGGATAATCCTTTACATTTAAAAACGTGTATTACATTTCCATTAGAAATTGATTGGCTAAAGAAAAAAATAGCATTTATTTGATTAAGCACACTAACAATTTTATGAAATTTTTATTATTTTTTATTTTTTGCAGTACGCGGGCCTCTCACTGCTGTGGCCTCTCCCGCCGCGGAGCACAGGCTCCGGACGCGCAGGCTCAGCGGCCATGGCTCACGGGCCCAGCCGCTCCGCGGCATGTGGGACCCTCCCGGACCGGGGCAGGAACCCGTGTCCCCTGCATTGGCAGGCGGACTCTCAGCCAGCGCGCCACCAGGGAAGCCCAAAATTTTTATTTTTACTCATTTTACTTATTTTTATGCCCCACAGACCCCTGCGTGCTTAAAATCTAAACTTGAGACTTTAGTCAGAGGTGAAATCTAAGTATATGACCCTGACCAGGTAACAAGGTATGATTGTTAAATCTTAGGAGAGAAAGGGAACACAGAAGATTGCCACTTCCTGGTGTCCAGAGGCTGGATGGTGATGGTCAAAATACATGTGTAGACCTGACCGGGGACACCCCAAGCATTACCTACATGGCTGAGAACTCCAGTATTTTGATTCCAGCCATTGCCTACATCAAAGAAGCAATAAAGTCAAAAGCATATAAACGTCATCATCATTTATTCATTCACTCACTCAATAAAGCCTTGTCGATCCTGCTGGTCAGTTTCTACATGCCAAGCCCGGTATAGCTCTGGGCATACGACCTTACTAGCCATGGTTACACATTCAACCAACAGCAAATCAGTCTCCAGAGAGATAGTGAACATCCACTGTATTCGTTTTTTATTGCTGCTGTAACAAATTACCACAAGCTCTGTGGCTTAAAATACAAATGTATTATCTTACAGTCCCAGAGCTCCAAAGTCTGAATGGGTCTCACTAAAGAAGGTCAAGTTGTCTTCCGAGGCTCTGGGAGAAGATGGGTGCCTTTTAGAAAAGCTGCATTGCCTTGTGGTCCATCTCACTACAGAATTACAGTTACCCAGGAAAAAAATGACAATATGAATTATCAATTCATATTGAAAAATAAATAAATAAATCTTCCCTGCAACCTCTTAGCAAAGTTCAAAGTGGGAAATGGATCACAGAAGCCAGATAAAAACATCCTAAACATCTTCATCTCCTGACTCTCCAGTGCCCTCCACACCAGAGTGTGGCCAAACTTCTCACGTCTCCCCCGTCTCTCAAAACTACCCCCAAATTTCCAAAGAACTCAGTCTGGGCTTTCGTCTCTCATGAACCACCTATTTTCTTTCCTTGTCTAATCCTTCCCTGTTCTCCAGATATAAATTGATTTTGTCTTTTTGAACTTCTTTCATTCTCTGCTCTTAGAACTAGCAGGCAAACTCAAAAACTATGGGGTGGAGGGGAAGATGCCATTTTTACCCATAACTCGCTTTTATCTGTGTAACATATGCGACACCTTATCTAAGATACTGTGCACACCCATATATATGTACCATGATGATCCCACTTCTGTAATTTTACCTAGGAATAGGTGGCATGCAAGGGGCTAAGTGCAAGAAAACAAAGCATCGTCTATGCTTTTGTGAATGTTTGGTTTTAAATGCACACAGAAACATGTTTCCACACATATTCAACAAAATACCTCATGCTCTTTTGAAGACAAAGAACATAGCTGTGACTGTGTTAGTCATTTAAGAAGCTATTTTCTCCACTGTGAAAACAGAGCCTGGGGAAATGTCTGTAAAGATGCTTTACAGCCAATTATGAAACTTGACCCTTTCCTCGTCTGGTGCACTTCACTCTCTTGTGCTGTGTGCAAAGAGTTGACACCCTTATTTTGCATAATTGTAATTCAAGCAAGTGAGCATTCTTTGTGATATCTAGGCAGCCAGCTTTCTTCTGTAGACCAGAACATGTGTGCAGAACACCACAAAAGTGCTCCAGCCCCTAGTAACCATAGCTGATGTTCCTTCAAAGGCAAACCATACCCCATTTAAAGTAAAATGTTCAATGAAAATATACCTGGGACCTGCCACCTTTCATGTATTCACACAGATTTGAGTTGATGACTTCTGCTATCAAATGGTTCCTGGCTGTAGGTTCTGGAAAAGAAAGGGAACATATGAGTCACTGAATACAGGTGAAAGCGTGAACTCTCCTCCTCTTTCACCCCATCAACCTAAAGCACGGAGTGGGGATGGGGTGAGGACACCAAGACCAACCACGATCTTCTTCACCAATTCCTCAGGCCAACCCTCCAAACTACCATCCTGAATGCCAGCCAACTGCCTCTCATAAATCAACATCATTGGGATATAGTCCAGCAACCCTGCACACACCTATGCACGTGGAGGCGTCCACATCCTGTGCTCCAGGAAGCTGACTGTCTATATGATTTGCTAAGCAGCTCCTTTGTGCCTTTTCTGTTTGTCCATCCTTGTGTTCCTTAGACCTTAATCATAAAGATGAGATCATTAGGCAACATTCAACTTAGCTCCTGATTTCTGCTCTTCTAAGTATACGTAACACCTCGCCTAACGTGTTGACTCCTTTCCTGGATAAGCAGGAATAAAAATGAAGAATTAAGTAAAGAATGACTGACTCTCTACCCCTAGCTTCCCCTAGGAAAATGTGCAGGCGGACCCTGTGGGTGCAGGCAAACCACAGGGCCAAGAGAACATCCAACTAAAGGTGGACCACGTGAGCAAGACAGCATCCCAGGGAAGATGGGTAGAAGTCAGCAGTCCTGCACGCAATGGAAAAATGACCTCCTGCCTTAATGGTTAACTGAGATTGTTTCCCCTTTTTCTCTTTAAAAATTGTCCTGGCTGAGCAAAATCTTGGGAGTTGGTGTCTGGATGCAAGTGCACCTTCTCCCCAGATTGCCAGCTTGTCTGAATAAAGCATCTTTCTTCTCTACCAAAGCTTGCCCCTCGATTTATTGGTTGTTGAGTGGCCAGCAGCCCAACCTGAGTTCAATTACACTAAGTATCTTCACCTGTAAATTTAGGTTCTGGAAATGGGAACAGTGCTCACTGAATCCCAAACACATCAAGAAATATTGTTGTGATTAGAGTCTTAGCCAAATAATGGCCAAAAAAAGAAAGTTGTCTACTGAATGGAGAATACACATTGACACTGTGGTTGTGAACATATATAAGTAATAAGCTATTTTTTTCAAAACTAATAAAGCTTTGTGTTTCTTTGGTTTTATTTTTAACATCTTTATTGGAGTATAATTGCTTTACAATGTTGTGTTCATTTCTGCTGTATAACAAAGTGAATCAGCTATATGCATATGTATATCCCCATATCTCCTCCCTCTTATGTCTCCCTCCCACCCTCCCTGTCCCACTCCTCCAGGTGGTCACAAAGCACGAAGATGAGCTCCCTGTGCTATGCAGCTGATTCCCACTAGCTATTTATTTTACATTTGGTAGTGTATATATGTCCATGCCACTCTCTCACTTCGTCCCAGCTTACCCTTTCCCCTCCCCGTGTCCTCAAGTCCATTCTCTACATCTCTGTTTTTATTCCTGTCCTACCCCTAGGTTCATCAGAACCATTTTCTTTTTTTAGATTCCATACATATGTGTTAGCTTACGGTATTTGTTTTTCTCTTTCTGACTTACTTCACTCTGCATGACAGTCTCTAGATCCATCCACCTCACTACAAATAACTCAATATCGTTCCTTTTTATGGCTGAGTAATATTCCATTGTATATTTGTGCCACATCTTCTTTATCCATTCATCTGTCGATGGACACTTAGGATGCTTCCATGTCCTGGCTATTGTAAATAGTGCTGCAATGAACATTGTGGTACATGACTTTTTTTTTTTTTTTTTACTTTGGCATGAAACGTATTTTTCACGGAATTGTGTCCTTACTTTTAATAAACGCAAAACTGAAACAAACTTTAACAAATATGGTATGATACCACTTACATGTGGAATCTAAAAAAATGATACAAATGAACTTATCTACAAAACAGAAATAAACTCACAGACATAGAAAACAAACTTACGGTTACCAAAAGGGAAAGGAGGTGGGGATAAATTAGAAGTTTGGGATTAACATAGACACATTACTATATATAAAATAAACAAAAAGGACCTACTATATAGCACAGGGAACTATATTCAATATTTTGTAATAACCTATAATGGAAAAAAATCTGAAAGAAAAACGTATAACTGAATCACTTTGCTGTACACCTGAAACATTATAAATCAATTATACCTCAATAAAAAAACTAAAACAAGCTTTAGTATTTTGTTTTAATTATCAACGTAAACATTTTTTCAGCTTTACTCTTATTAGCCTCTCAATTTCAATATATATATGTCTACATATCTATATATATCTATGTGTGTCTATTTACAACTTTAGCCATTAGGTAATTTTTTCTAACTTTGGTCTGATTAGTTGATGAGGTCCTAATCACAAGACAATGTCTCGTCTTCTTCCTGATCTTAGCGGAAATGGTTTCAGTTTTTCACCTTTGAGAACAATGTTGGCTGTGGATTTGTCATATATGGCCTTTATTATGTTGAGGTAGGTTCCCTCTATGCCTATTTTCTGGAGAGTTTTCTATCATATATGGGTGATGAATTTTCTCAGAAGCTTTTTCTGCATCTATTGAGATGATCATATGGTTTTCTCCTTCAATTTGTTAATATGGTGTATCACATTGATTGATTTGTGTATATTGAAGAATCCTTGCATTCCTGGGATAAACCCCACTTGATCATGGTGTATGATCCTTTCCATGTGCTGTTGGATTCTGTTTGCTAATACTTTGTTGAGGACTTTTGCATCTATGTTCATCAGACATATTGGCCTGTAGTTTTCTTTTTTAATGACATCTTTGTCTGTTTTTGGTATCTGGGTGATGGTGGCCTCGTAGAATGAGTTTGGGAGTGCTCCTCCCTCTGCTATATTTTTGACGAGTTTGAGAAGGATAGGTGATAGCTCCTCTCTAAATGTTTGAGAGAATTTGCCTATGAAGCCATTTGGTCCTGAGCTTTTGTTTTTTGGAGGATTTGTAATCCCAGTTTCAATTTCAGTGCTTGTGATTGGTCTGTTTATATTTTCTATTTCTTCCTGGTTCAGTCTTGGAAGGTTGTGCTTTTCTTAGAATTTGTCCATTTCTTCCAGGTTGTCCATTTTATTGGCATAGAGTTGCTTGTAGTAATCTCTCGTGATCCTTTGTATTTCTGCAGCGTCCGTTATTACGTCTCCTTTTTCACTGCTAATTCTATTGATTTGAGTCTTCTTCCTTTTTTTCTTGATGAGTCTGGCTAATGGTTTATTAATTTTGTTTATCTTCTCAAGGAACCAGCTTTCAGTTTATTGATCTTTGCTCTTGTTTCCTTCATTTCTTTTTCATTTATTTCTGATCTGATCTTTATGATTTCTTTCCCTCTGCTAACTTTGGGGAATTTTGTTCTTCTTTCTCTAATTGTTTTAGGTGTAAGCCTAGGTTGTTTATTTGAGATTTTTCTTGTTTCTTGAGGTAAGATTGTATTGCTATAAACTTCCATCTTAGAACTGCTTTTGCTGCATCCCAGAGGTTTTGGGTCATTGTGTTTTCATTGTCATTTGTTTCTAGGTATCTTTTGATTTCCTCTTTAATTTCTTCAGTGATCTCTAGGTTATTAAGTAGTGTATTGTTTAGCCTCCATGTGTTTGTATTTTTTACAGATTTTTTCCTGTAATTGATACATAGTCTCATAGCGTTGTTGTTGGAAAAGATACTTGATACGATTTCAATTTTCTTAAATTTACCAAGGCTTGATTTGTGATCCAAGATACGGTCTATCCTGGAAATGAGAGGAAAGCTGGTCATTAATCATTAATGGTGCATGTGAAGTTCATCTCTTCCAATCTCACCTAACCTGCCTCTCTTTGGCATTATACACAATTTACTGTTTTGAAGAATTATTGGATCCTTTTCTTTACCATGCATCAAAATAAAATAGGTGGAAGTTTGGGGGAAATGAACATAGAGAAAGGTTTTTCATAAAGTATGCCTTTTTCCTGCAGGAAGAAAGATCTCAGGGTGGATCAGTAGGAACCAATTAGAGAAGCTGAATTCTTGGGAAGCAACAGCAAAGAAAAGTAAACCACCAACATTTTTCTTGGCTCAAGTGCAGATGGCTTTTGTTGATCGCTTATTTTCTTTCTTGCTTATTTATGTTCCACTTTATTTCACAAAGGACTTGAGATAGCTTTCAGAAAACACGCAGAAAGATAAAGTTGAAAAAGTAATGGCAAAGGGAAAATATAGGTGTGTAAATCAAAGCTAAGAGGAGAGATTAATACAGAGAAATATACGTTATTCAGTGCTACCCACCACTAGAGTCAATAAAAAGATTTTAGGCTTCCTTCCAATCAAAGTCAGGCAGAGAGAATTATGAAACCTATTTAACATTGTATCCTTAGTGTTTAAAGTACATACTTTAAAAAAAGTTTTTAGAAGTTTTTTTGGTAGATGACTTTTGCGAGAAGGGGCACTAGACTGTAACCCCTTCTCAATAAACCAGATTAACTGATTCTTTCATGGACCACAAAGACAATCATAAAGTTGCTGTGTCTTTCTGATTTTAAAAATAATTTTTAAAATAATTTTATAGTGTGTATATGTACCCATACCAATGTATAGTAATGTTGAGGAAGGTCTTATATCATTTTGTGAGAAGAATGTAATATTGATTCCAAACTAAGGGTCACGCCAGAGGAGAAATATGTAGGGACATTCCACTTATAAAATTCACTACTTCACTAGATTGAAGGAGAAAATTTAAAAGACTCTCTCAATTGTTTTATGCAGAAAAGAAATTTCATAAAATTTGAAAGCTGTTTATGGTTTATGAAAAGAATATCTCTTATCCACCTAGAAATGTCTAGCTAACTTACAACAAACATTATGTTTAACAGAGAGACTTTAGCTGTATTCTAGTTACTGTCAGAAACGATACCGGGATGCCCAGAAATATTAATAGAACCAACTGATAAATCATTCGATCTACTAAGAGAGCTTAGAAGGGTGACCAGATGTAGGACCAAACAGAAGAAATCAATAGCAGTTCTTTATATACCCCTCTTAAGTGCAGGATATTCAACCCCTATAATTTCCTGGGATTGCTGTAACAAAGTGCCACAAACTGGGTGAGTGAAAACCACAGAAATTTATTGTCTCACAGTCCTGGAGGCCAGGAGTCTGAAATCAAGGTGTCTGCAGGTCCATGCTCCCTCTGAAACCTGTACGAGAGGCTCCTTCCTCGCCTCTCCCTAGCTTCTGGTGGCTTTCTGGCTATCTTTGGCATTCCTCGGCTTGAAGCTGCATAACGCCAATCTCTGCCTTCGTTATCACCTGGCGTTCTTCTGTGTGTCTGTCTTCATATGGCCATCTTCTTATAAGGACACCAGTCCTATTGAATTAGGGGCTCACCCTACTCCAGTATGACCTCATCTCAGCTAATTGCATCTACAATAACCCTATTTCTAAATAAGGTCACATTCTGAGGTCCTGGGGGGTTGGGACTTCAACATATGGATTTTTGAGGGGGGAAGATACCATTCAGCCCATTACCATGCTCATCTGCAGCAGAATACAGCAAGTGCCCTAAGAGTGGGCCAGGCGAAAGGTAAGAGACGAGAGTGATGCCTTGTACCCCAGCACCTTATGAAAGGCGGAGAGAGCACTTCAAATTGACTTCGTAAGCACTTCCCTGGTAGCGCAGTGGTTAAGAATCCACCTGCCAATGCAGGGGACACGGGTTCAAGCCCTGGTCTGGAAAGATCCCACATGCCACGGAGCAGCTAAAGTCCGCGTCACAACTATTGAGCCTGCGATCTAGAGCCCGTGAGCCACAACTACTGAGCCCACGTGCTGTAACTACTGAAGCCCACGTGCCTAGAACCCATGCTCCACAACAAGAGAAGCCACTGCAATGAGAAGCCCGTGCACCGCAACAAAGAGTAGCCCCCGCTCGCTGCAACTAGAGAAAGCCCGCACAGCAACTAAGACCCAACGTGGCCAAAAATAAAATAAATAAATGTTAAAAACAAATTGACTTGTAAATTTGGTGATGGCAGAAAGCATATTCCAGGTGGAGAAAAATCATCGAATTTTTGACATCAGAAATAGTGGAAGAAAGTGTGTGAGTTAATGCAAATATAGATTGAATGAAGAGAAATTGAAAAAATTAAATTCAGAAAAAATGCTGAGGAGGGTCTTGAAGGCATTGGTACTTGAGCAATTAGGAAATCGGACTCTTCCTCGTTTTGGCAGGAAAGAGCCTTTTGCAGGAAAGAGCTCTCTGCAGGAGGCCCCTCTTGTCTCGTCATGAACCTTAAACCAGGCGCCTCCATGCTCCACTCGTCTCTGGCCCTAGCACACCTTTCAGATCTCTTGATCACACAATACCTTGACTAACTGTTAGTTCTTTCCATAGAACAGAGAAGTAGAAATGAAGAATAAGTAATTAACAGATGACCAGATCTCTTCCTTACCTCCCGCTTCAGTCATCTCGTGAAAAAACTGTGTGAACAAAATAGCATCAAATGAAAGATTGCAAGAAGTCGACAAGCCGGCACACTAGCCTGCACACAGTGGGGAACGACAACTCTGACCCCTTATCTCAATGACTAACTGAGATCACTTCTCTTTTTCCTTTTAAAAACTGTCATGGCTGAGCAGACTCTTTGGAGGTGGTTTCTGGGGGACACTGAGTCCACCATCTCCCCAGATTGCCGGAATTCTGATTAAAAGCAACTTTCCTTTCTACCAATATTTGCCTCTCTTGGGTATTGATTTTCAAGCAGCATTCAGCCAGACCTGAGTCCGGTAACACTAGTCCAATCTCTACAGACATTCAGTTACTCGTTCTTTTTTTCACTCTACTGATTTGTATTGAGTGACCAGCACAAGCTATTCCTGGTTCTGGAGACATAGCACTAAACCAGACTCTCGTGACACTTGCACTAAATATGGGAGAGATCAGACCATAAAAGGCAAATTCCTAGCATTTCAGTATGTAAGAAATGCTATGATGACAGTCAAACAGAGCAAGGGCAGAAGGCATCTCTGAGGAAGTAGCTTTTGACTGAAGGATGGCAAGGGGCCAGAAGTGCAAAAATCTAGGGAAAGTGTGTTCTAGGAAGATGGAACAGTAGGTGCAAAGGCCCTGTGGCAGGGAAGATTAACAGACTGCCTGGAGCACAGAGTGTGGGAGAACACTAGAAGCCAGTAGCCAAGGACCAGATCACATAGAGACTTGGTCAGGAGAAGCCTTCAAATGGCAATGAGTTTTAAACAGAAATGCTAATATTCAATTCCCGTTGTTCATGTCAGGGTTTGAGGGGTGTGGAAAAATACAATAATATCACCAAATAATGTCAGCAAAGCTGATCGATGGGGTGCTCAGAAGAGACCTGACTCTCGTTGGAGTCTCTTTCTTGATTTCACCACTATTCCAAAAAATAAAAATCAATAAGATATGCTTCTGAATGTGAAAATATCTATACTTAAATGAAAAAAGACAGTCGTCTGCTGGGACAGGAATGGGACAGACATCTTGTTTCATACTTCATAAACTTCTATATTGTTTGAGTTTTTCCAGTCTTGTATTCATATACTACCTGTGCCATTTTTTAAAAGTGTGGCTAAGATGGCAACAGCTCATTTTAACTAGTTCTTCAAAGACAGCATCAATTTTAAGCGTCTTATCTGTAAACTCGTCCCAGACATACCTCCCTGAGGTTACACCCGTAACTATCTAATCAGATTTCAGGTGTTCCTGAATCCCCTTAATCATACATCCCCAGGCAGTTTCTTGGCTTCGATTACTTCTTCATGAACCGACATCATCATGACTTTTTTTTCCTCTGAAAAAAATGGTGGGACTTCCCTGGTGGCGCAGTGGTTGAGAATCTGCCTGCCAATGCAGGGGACACGGGTTCGAGCCCTGGTCCGGGAAGATCCCACATGCCGCGGAGCAACTAGGCCCGTGTGCCACAACTACTGAGCCTGCACGTCTGGAACCTGTGCTCCGCAACCAGAGAGGCCGCGATAGTGAGAGGCCCGCGCACCGCGATGAAGAGTGGCCCCCGCTCACCGCAACTAGAGAAAGCCCTCGCACAGAAACCAAGACCCAACACAGCAAAAATAAATCAGTCAATAAATAAATTTACTAAAAAAAAGAAAAAAGAAAGAAATAGTCACAAGACAAGGCAGCTCCCATTCTACCACGTAACAGCTTAGAATACCATTCACATGTCATGAAAATTCCTAAACATTAAAAGGGAAACACTTTAAAAAAATGGTGCAAAAATTTTAATGTACAGAAAAAGACAAACAGTGAAAAATAAATTTCCCTCTCTCTCCTGTCCTTCAGCCACCCAATTCCCCTCCCTTGTCATTATCTTGAGTATCTTTCTAAAACAGCAGTCCCCAACCTTTTTGGTACCAGGTTCCAAGGTTTCCTGGAAGACAATTTTTCCACGGGCAGGGCGGGCAGAGGGGGTTGCTCTGGCCGTAATGGGAGCGATGAAGGGCAGCAGATGAAGCTTCGCTCGCTCACCTCCTGCTGTGTGGCCCGGTTCCTAACAGGTAGCCATCTGTGGCCCTGGGGTTGTGGACACCTGTTCTAAAGCATAAATTACCATTGTGTTCCTCACTTTGAAAGTAATACAGAGACAGCTGCTTCATTTTTGTTCATGGCTACATTTTATTATTTTTCATCTATGTACTGTAACTTAACTAAGTCTCCCTTGGATGTGTCTTTAAAGGTTTCCATTTTTTTCCTTCTACGAATAACGCAACAAGTATCCTGGTACACACATCATTTTGCCCCTGCAGGATGCATAGATTATATCAGAAATCTTCCTAATTTTATTCTTAGAAGTTAATTTTGATTCTAGTTTGAGGCTCCCTTAATACTATGTGTTCTGTTTAAACTACTCCACCTTGGTGGGTTTACAATAAGAGTATGTGTTATGAACTGAATTGTGTCCCCTCAAAATTCATATGTTGAAGGTTTAATCTCCAGTGTGACTGTATTTGGAGATAGGACCCGTTAGGAGGTAATTAAAGATAAAGGAGGTCATTAAGGGTGAGGCTCTGATCCAATATTACAGAGGTCCTTATAAGAAGAGAAAGAGACCAAGGATGTTAGCACACAGTTAAAAGGCAAGAAGATGCCTGTTTGCAAACCAAGAGGCCTTAGTATAGAGAGGCCTCAGGAGAAACCAAACCTCCCAAGACCTTTATCTTGGACTTCCAGCCCCCAGAACTGGAGGTATAAATTTAAATTAAATAAATAAATTTCTGTTGTCCAAGCCGTTCATTCTGTGGTATTTTGTTATGACATCCTTAGGAAACGAATGCAGTATGTACTCTTGACAGATGATGGACTTAGAAGTTACTTAAATTGTTTAGTATGTTACACCATATTTCTTAGTAATTGATCCTTGATATTTATATAATTAAAAACTAAATATTACAATACTTTTTTCTTTATCACTGGAGGCTTAATTCAGTATCACATTATTTTAGGTTAATTAGTCTAACAAATATTAAAAACAGTTATTACTTAAATCAGTTGACAGTGTAGGGTAGATTGAGGGCACCATGCTGTTAGTTCAGGTTCTTGGCAAGTTCTAAAGATACTCTCACGTTGACGAAACCTGAGTCACTGATTAATACAGAAAGTCAGTAAGGCTCTGTTTTAACTTCAGGCATCTTTATGAAAATTGGTCTTTTTTCCTTTGACAGCAAAGAGAACCATGGGTCAAGTCCAAAGAGAAATCTAAACAGACCAAATCTCACCTTTCCAAAGTGTAAGGGGTGTGTGTGTATACATATATATATATATATACACACACATATACACACACACACAGTATACAGTGTCTACTCAAACAGTATTTATTAGGAAACTAGAGTATGTGCCAAGCCCTATGATCCGTACAAAGTATGTTTGGGGTCTACAATCTGAATCTAATATTCCTCTTAGAAATGAAGGCAAAAGATCTTGATTAGATAAGTAGACCAAAACAGCGATTTTTTCAAGCCGAGGTCTTTTTTGGTTTAGCCAACATAGCAAATTAAGCAGACCTGCTTCTTCTTGGAACACTCATGCCACTGGAATAGAATAAATACACCATGAATGGGAACAGAATGATTTATGAGAGAATTTCACCTGTAATTCCTTGGACGGCTCTTTTAGGTTGTTATCAACTCCCTTTACCTTTATGCCTTACATAGTGAAACAAACAACCTTAAAGGAAATGGTCAGTCCCTCACCTAATTGTTGTCCCTATTTAATACAAATTTTTAAATGGGTTATCTTGTACAGTATCCCATATCTCTCAGAAAAAAAGAATAAAAACCACCATATACTGTTCCATCACTCTGTCAGTCAGCTTAGGCTGCCATAACAAAATACCATAGCCTGGGTGGCTTACACAGCAGAGATATATTTTCTCACAGTTCTGGAGGCTGGAAGTCTGAGATCAGTGTACCATTATGGTCCGGGTTCTGGTGAGGGCGTTCTTCCTGGTTTGTAGACAGCCACCTTCTCACTGTGTTTTCACATGGCAGAGAGAGAGCTCTGGTATCTCTTCCTCTTCTTGTACTGATCCTATCATGAGGCCCACACCTTCAGGACCTCATCTAAACATAATTAACTCCCAAGGACCCCATCTCCAAATACTGTCACATTGAGCGTTAGGACTTCAGCATATGAGTTTGGGGGATACAATTCAGTCCACAGCAATCACCAATGTTATCTCGCCTATGTGTAACGGTAGACATTGTCGACATTTATTGGGGTTTGTACTTGCCCACAAATACCCTGGCTGTCCCTACTCTGCCATTGTTTCAAGTCCTTATTGTTTGTCCCAGGATTACTGACATAGCTGCAGTTCTCCCCATGAACCAATTAACTCTGCAGGTTGCTGCACAAAAGTCCCTCCTCGAAAACCTTCACTAGCCTACAGCATTGCTGCATGTCAGAGCTCCACCACCGGCAGCTGCTGTGTGCTTTAAGCAACTTATTTAAGCTCTCTGTGCCATGGGCATAATAATAGTGCTTCTATCAAAACATGTAGTACATTCTTAGAAGAATGCCTGGCTTTTAAGGGCAACATGTGTGCTGGTCAGTGCGGTTATTGTAAATGACAGACCTAGCCTTTTCAGTGCTCATTTCTAACTATTTATATTGATATCCTCTGTACTTAGGTCAAACTCATGGCTTGCTAGTTCCCATAGGCGTCTTGAACCTTCCCATCCCTCATTTGTTTGCCCTACTTCTAGAATATCTGCCTCCAAACATCTTCACCTGTCAAAACCTTACTAATTCTTCAAAACACATCTCAAAATGTCATCTCTTTCTTGAAGCTACTCTACCCTTTGCACCCATTTCCCATCCAACCATGAGGAGTCCCTCCTGCCATGATACACAACATCATGGACTTTTGGTATGTTTATTACTATTCTGTCTTGTGTTCATGGTTATTTGTGTATGGCTGGATTGTAAATCACACCAGGGCATAATTATTTGTGTATCCTTGAGAGCCCCCGCCCATGGAAGACCGTAATTAAAGCTAGTTTAATAAAAATAACTCTAATCATAAAACAAGGGAAACTGTTCAGAATTTATTTTTGTATTTTATTAAGAGATTTTTAGGGCACCATCTAGAAGAAACTCTATGGCCACAGGAAGGACAGAACGTTTATGGTAAAAACAAGAAGATAATGCATAGACAGAAAAGAATTTAACAACAAAGGTGTAAATCGTCACCTCATTTTTTGAGCTCAATAACCAAGATGTTCTCCATCTTTTTTCTTGGATGACATTGAATAAAATATCCACGTGACCATCTTAAAAATAGAAAAAGTTACTTAAAGTCAGAGAGTAAGAACCGAAGAGGGAAGTGTGATAAAGCCCAGGTGGCAGAGAGACAGCGCAGAGCAGACGGACGGATGGAGGGAAGCCTTAGCAGTGGGAGCAATCGGACGCTCCAGCAGCACCTGCAGACCAGCCCGCTTAGCAGCAGCATTGCTTCCAGCAGCAGCTCTCGTGCTGGCAGCAGCCCTTCCACAGCCGCAGCCACACGGGCTGCAGTTCCAGGTGCGGCGAAGGCGGCAGACCGCGGGGACGCTGCAGCAGCCCCCAGGGCCGCCGTAGCAGCAGGGGCAGCAGCTGGGGCAGCAGCCGACCCGGGAGCATCTGCACGGGGCGCAGCTGCCGCCACGCCAGCCAAGGCAGCCACCACAGCTTCCACAGCCACAGCTGCCCACGGTGTCGGGAGAGAGGACTCGGGAGAGGCGAGGAGGGAGACCCAGGAGGGGAGGGAGGTCTGATGCCACCTTCTGCTGGCGAGGCTCTTCTATACCATCTTCAGGGGCTGAGCCCAGAATACACAGCTTGTGCCTTGTTGTAGATCCCACTTCCTATAAAAGACCTCACGAGGCCTCTTACGTCCTTCCTTGTTGAGGTCTTGTTCAGTGAATATTACTATTTTAACCTTTACCAGTCTCTTAAGTCTATATTTGAATTAGAACACACTTCTAACAGTGGTGTGCCCGTAAGAACTTTAATGTGCATGTACTATATGTTTTGCCCCAGCGTCTAGAGTAGCGCCTGGCCCGTCCTAAGTGTTCAACAGTCAGCTGTTGAATTAGATAAATGCCTGCATTGAAGATTTCAAAACAATCTTCATTTTGTATGACCATGAGAGTCTGAATCTAAGGCCAGGTAAAGTCCCATGTTTCTACATATACTTCTTAGTCATTGCGGGTTAGAAAAAGAAAAGATTGTTTTTCTCTCTACTGGGATTCATTACTAACCCCTAAATTACAAAAACCTCTTGGAAAAATAAGTGAAAAGCCAGACCCAAAAGGGAAAGAGTCAGCATCCCTAAATGTATTGTATCTCATACTATACCTCACCTTAGAACACAGCTATGTTTTTTTCCGGCTCCCTGAGATTCTTTGTTCACCAGAAGAATTGTTTGATCATTAAAAATTACAAAAAAAAAAAAAAAAACTTGTGTGATGTCAGATGCTAAAACTATAATTTTGTGTAGCCTACTCCTAAGTCATCTGCTGAGAGGGAAGTTCCTACTTGTTGTCTGTCTGTTAATTAACTGGGAAAACAAAAATAAAAAAGATTTCATCCGGTGGCTGGCCTTCTCTCATGCCTCTCCAGGTTTAAGAGCTGTGGCCAGCCCAGCGTTTCAGCCCGATCATGGCCCAGGGGAATGTTTATTTGAAATGACTGTCTCCATCTGGCTGGCTCTACCTGTTCAGCATTCTTCTTTCTCCCCAGGTAGCCTGCAGGTGTGAATGGTCGTCCATAGAGATACGCTCTTGCTTGCCTGTCTTGAAAACTGAGGCCTGCCCGGCTGGTCCCAGGGCTCCAGGCAGCTCACAGGGGAGTGACCCACTGCACAGTCTCCCTCGAGACTTACACTGCAGCTTCTGGATCCGAGATGCCCGGGCTTTGGCGGGTCCGTGCTTCTCCCAGGATGTTGGTGTCCCTGGATTGACAACTGGCACCTCTTTGATAAGTTTACCTTTTAAAAAAAAAAAAATTATTTATTTATGGCTGTGTTGGGTCTTCGCTTCTGTGCGAGGGCTTTCTCTAGTTGCGGCGAGCGGGGGCCACTCTTCATCGCGGTGCGGGGGCCACTCTTCATCGCAGTGCGCGGGCCTCTCACTATCGCGGCCTCTCTTGTTGCGGAGCACAGGCTCCAGACGCGCAGGCTCAGTAGTTGTGGCACATGGGCCTAGTTGCTCCGCGGCATGTGGGATCTTCCCGGACCAGGGCTCGAACCCGTGTCCCCTGCATTGGCAGGCACATTCTCAACTACTGCGCCACCAGGGAAGCCCAAGTTTACCTTTTGAAAGCAAGAGGAAGAAGACTGAAAATGCCCTCCTTTGATCTACTCCTCACCCACCGGCAGGCTGTCAGGACTCTCCCAGCCCTCCAATTCGGGTGCCCGGCATCGTGGAGAAACTCTTCTGCACTTGTGGGAACTCGAACCATCTACGATGGTCATGTCTGAGATGCAGGCAACGTTCTGAGGCCCCTGGGGCTGCTTTTTCCCTACACGTCGGCCATCACTTTTCTACGTCTGAACTAAAGATGTAACACACAACTATTTCATCCCTAACAGAAAACTCAAGGTTATGAGGCTGCTTGCTAAAAATAGCAAGTTATCATGGCACAGGTACTCGAGAAGGAAGTAAATAAAAGGTCTTGGGAGATTCTTCTGTGGAAATTGGGCTAAAAAAGGGGGGGGCTGTCAGTATATAAGGGCCTCCCCCAGCAGAAGGCGGCACCAGACCTCCCTCCCTTCCTGGGTCTCCCTCCTCACCTCTCCCGACACCGTGGGCAGCTGTGGCTGTGGAAGCTGTGGTGGCTGCCTTGGCTGGGGTGGCGGCAGCTGCGCCCCGTGCAGATGCTCCCGGGTCGGCTGCTGCCCCAGCTGCTGTCCCTGATGCTACGGCGGCCCTGGGGGCTGCTGCAGTGTCCCCGCGGTCTGCCGCCATCGCCGCACCTGGAGCTGCAGCCCGTGTGGCTGCGGCTGTGGAAGGGCTGCTGCCAGCACGAGAGCTGCTGCCGGAAGCAATGCTGCTACTAGGTAGCCAATGGGCTCTGCCTCTAGAGTAAGAGATGCTGGGAGCTCAGCTCACAGCATTTGGTAAGACTCTCCTCCATCCCTCCAGCCCTCTTCCTCCTGTCCCAGGTACCTTGATGCCTTGGAACTGCTCTTCTGCCCCTTATAGGCTTAAGTTTCAGGGCTTGTTCCTTCCCTTCAGTGTGGTGTCATGATGACAATTTCTTCTCCGTGTATCTTCAGAACTTAGCATAAGGAGGTATTTATTCTCTGTCATCTTTGTAATCTTGTCTCCTCTTGGAAAAAAAAAGATGAAAGACCAGCATACATTACCAACATTAGTGCGTGGGAACACAGCCACTCGTGTCAAAAATCTATTTATGTTATAAACATAACGAAGTAAAATCATGATAGGTAATATTTCGTTTTTTTGAAAACATTACATACGATGGATTTTTTGTTCTTTCCTGCTGTACATTTACTAACTTTTTCCCCGTTTCTATGTTTTGTTAAAAAGAAAAAGGAACTCTTTCTTAATTAAAAAATGATCTTTCCTTATTCTAATGTGTCTCTCTGTTCTATGAGCTGTATACCAGCCCATGGGTGAGGCCAATGGCGCAAAAGACGAAGAGTGATACTCGAAGATCGGGATAGGTTTCAGTTAATGGGTGATTGGTCCTCTACTGTCCTATATCTGGTTTTACAATAAAGATAGAAATTTGGGGGGAAATCCCCAACCTTTAGTTGTCAATATCGTTGAGGGAAATTCCTGTGCTCTCCTACAGATGCTGTTGTGACGTCTGTGTCTGCACCTGAGTTCTGGTTTTAAGAGTTGACAGCCCCATTGTGGCTGGTCAGAGCTTCACTCTCTCTCTGTGTTTTTTACTCACTCATTCAGCCAGCAAATACGTACTGTATTAGGCCAGATATTCAGCCAAGCACTAGAGGTCTGAGGCTAAACAACCACTTGCCTTCAAGAAGTCAACATCAGAGAGGGAAATGGAGAGTCAATTACAGCACAGCTTTCTAGTTCAGTTTTCTTTGTCTGGTCACCTTTTCTCAGTGATTGATTCTATATCAGCAATTCAAATAGACTTTTGGGTACATTATTGCTGCCACTTTGATGAGTACCAATGTAAGAGACACTCAATTCACTTCCTGTATAAGCCAACCAAGGGAATAGTTGACACCTTCCACAGGGCTTTTCATCCAGCCTCCCAGCAACAAATGACACAGTTGACCACTCCCTCCTCCCTGGTAACACCACCGTACCCTTTTTTCTCTCCTTCCTATTCAGCCTTTTCTGCGGCTCCTTTTCTAGCATTGGTACCCAAGGCTCAGGACTCTGCCCTCTTCTCCGTCATTCTACACCCGCATCTGATCTCTACTCTTTTTTCTTTCCCATAGTACTCACCACTTTCTAACATACCATAACATTCATGACTTTACCACGCTTACCCTTTGTCATTCTCTCTGCCTCACCCCACACCGAACTAGAATGTACAAAGATTCTCACTCTTGTTCACTGACATTTCTCTAGAACCTAGAACAGTGACTGACATAGTATGTACTCAAGAAATAGCTTCATAATGAACAGATGATTTTTTTAAAACTTTTTTAATCATAGAAAATGTCAAACACACACAAAAGTGGAGAACAGTACAAGAAATTCCTGAGAACCATCACCCAAGACAACAGCTGTTAACACATGGCTCATCCCTTGTCATCTGTGCCCTCACCCACCCCCCTCCCACCACTGGATCATACAGAATGGAGTCCTCACATCATCTCCTCAGTAAATATATTTAGGTTTCTATGAATGAAAGAATTCCTCATCATCTCTCTCTGGCTTAGACTATGGCTAAGAGAGATCAGAGAAACACAGCAGGAAACTTCTCAAGGTCCAAGGTGAGGAGGTCTCTCGGGGAGATGTGTAGAGGAAATGCATGATACCCTCACCTTTAAGAAAACTTCAGTTTTCCCTGGGAGGGCCCTACAATTTACTCATTACCACTCCTGTGGTGCATCCTAGTAATTTATAGGCAGACTTCTTAAAAGTCCCAGGAGGATGAGAATAGAAAATCTAAGCCAATAGGACTTAGTGACCCGAGACACCTGGGGAGACTTTTAATCAATTCCATTCTCACTAGGAGCCTTTAGAAACCAAGCAGTGTTCATCTTTGGAGAGAGTTTTCTATTCCCAGCAACAAATAAAGAGAAAAAGTTTAAAAACAAAAATCTATTTTAACCAATGAGAACTTCATAATGCTTTTTTAAAAATCTCTGCTTAATAAAAAGTATTTAATAAATGGACTATTTGTATTAGAAAATTCTCAAAGCTCCAGAAAACCACCACCTCACCACCGTTCAAAACAAAAACAAAAACAATGGCTATAAACGTTGGCTCTGGAACTAGGATATTCTGACAAAAATCCAGGCTTCTCTATTTACCAGTCTTATTTCCTTCAGCCTCACTTTATTTGCAACATGGGAATCATGACTGAGCCTCTCTCATAAATTTTTGGAATAGATGGATTTATACGAAATGACATATTTGTAAGCAGATGATCGACACTGCATTCTGCTCATCTTGCTTTATTTCGTTGGGTATCAACATACTACTTTCAGTTGGTCTTTTCAGGTACAGAGTTGTTTGCCCGCAGACCGCGGATTCCCGCCTCTAGTTCAAAGGTTCTGGAAGCTTGTAAAGAGCCCACACAAAGCTTTGGGGCGGGGCCACCGGCTCCAAGAAGGGCCGGCCACGCCCTTGCCCCGCCTCCGGGCCCGCCCCCGCTGCTACCTTTAGCGCCTGGCTTCATCATACCCGACTGCTGAGGGTGCTGGTCCCGGGGGCTTGATATCCCGGGCTGTGAGCAAGTTGGCGAGCAGAAATCCCCTCCTGTAGGTAAGAATGTCTCCAGGAGGTAAATTAATTGAAGAAATACCTTCATCCCTCGGCCGCCTCGCCACTCCTTCCCCCAGTTTCGGGAGCTTGAGCGGGGCGGGTACCTGCGCTGTAGCAGGAGGGTTCGGACTGGCCTGGGTTACATCCCTGGGCCTTTGGCGGACAGCCAGCTGCTTCCTGCTGCTACTCGCCCTCGGATCCATAGCTCTGCCATCCACAGTGCTGAGATTTGCCCAAGTAGGTTTGGCTAGAATTGCTACTTTCAACCATCTGGAAAAGCAGATTAAATAAAACCTGAATTCTGGTAAAGGGCCAGCATTCCCCATAGTTACATTCATGGTCACAGCTTTTAACTAAAAAGAAATCTTAGCACACAATTCCAGATCCCCATCGAAGAATGTCGAAAAGGTCCTAGTGAGGAAAAGAAAGGGGACTTTAAAGGTAAGAGATCCGGGACCCTATTGAGACTACTTTAACTGAAATTTTAAAATAATACAGTCGTATCTTACGACAATATTTCTGGAAAGGATACCTAATTCATTAAAATCGTGTAACAATTACTTATCAAGTCCATGTTGCTGCCGTAAATATGCAAAAGGTTTGAGTTCGTGGAGCGCTTAAAATATGAAAAGGGTGAAGGAAATAATGTTTTCTAAAAATACACAGAAGTGTTTTGCTTCTGCAGACAACAGAACATATTGGTGTCTCGTAAGGCAAAATGTATGTCTTCGTTAAGGTACGTGTTTTAAGTAGACCAAAACATAACTTCCAAATACAGACATAATTCCCTTTATGGAGTTTTTTAAATACTTTTGCTCACTTCTGTGTCTCTGCGTCACATTTTGGTAATTTTCACAGACTTTCAACTTTTTTATTATTATTGTATTTGTTATGGTGATCTGTGACTTTTGATGTTACTACCACCACTTGCTGAAGGCTCAGATGATGGTTAGCATTTATTTAGCACTAAAGTATTTTGAGATGCTGTGGCCTTTCCCGTTGCGGAACACAGGCCCCGGACGCGCAGGCTTAGCGGCCACGGCTCACGGGCCCAGCCGCTCCGCGGCAGGTGGGATCTTCCCGGACCAGGGCATGAACCCGTATCCCCTGCATTGGCAGGCGGACTCCCAACCACTGCGCCACCAGGGAAGCCCAGCATTAAAGTATTTTTAAATCAAGGTATGTACATGGGTTTTTTAGACAATGCTATTGCACACTTAATAGGATACGATATAGTGTACACATAATTTTTATATGCCCTGGGAAACCAAAAAACTCCTGTGACTCTCTTTATTGCAGTACTAGCTTTATTGAACCCACTTACGGTAGCTGGGAAGTACGCTTACATGTTTTTTTTTTTTTCAAGCTGTCTTAGTGGTAGCTGAAATGGACAAAAATACTAATTTCTTTCGGTCATTATTGGTTATGGGCCAACAGTGGTTTCTCAAGGTTAGGTAATGGTAAATGCAATTCAAGCCTAAGTATTTAAAGATGAATCGATTTGGCTCACTGCCCCTTAGCAGTTTAGGTGAAATTAGCTACTGTGTACCTTTCTGAAATTACTGTCTCTGAACTATGAGGGCCCAGCTGTGTTCATTCTGGTTGGATATGCAAGGCGTGTTTGCATGAGGGAGACGGGAAGGAAGCTGTGTTGAGCACCTCATATGGGCCAAGAACCAGATGGAGCAGTTCCTGAAATAACCTTATGGGGTGGGTGTGATTATCCCCATTTTTTTTTAATTAATTAATTTATTTTTGCTGCGTTGGGTCTTCGTTTCTGTGCGAGGGCTTTCTCTAGTTGCGGCGAGCGGGGGCCACTCTTCATCGCAGTGCGCGGACCTCTCACTATCGCGGTCTCTCTTGTTGCGGAGCACAGGCTCCAGACGCGCAGGCTCAGTAGTTGTGGCTCACGGGCCTAGTTGCTCCGCGGCATGTGGGATCTTCCCGGACCAGGGCTCGAACCCGTGTCCCCTGCATTGGCAGGCAGATTCTCAACCACTGCACCACCAGGGAAGCCCGATTATCCCCATTTTTAAGAGGAGACTGGAAAAAGTTAAATGCCTGCCATCAGCGCGCGGGGCCAGGAGGAACATGGGCTTCAGACTCTAAACCTATGCTCTTTCCACGGGACCACACTGGCTACCGCAAACACAAACCTAGGGAAAAGAATTAAATAAACAAAATATGTACAAAATAGATAACCAATGAGAACATGCTGTATAGCACAGGGAATTCTGCTTCACTTTGCTGTACAGTAGAAACTACGACAACATTGTAAAACAACTATATCCCAATAAAAAAAAATTAAATAAACAAGCGTAATGCTGGGTAGTCTGCAGTGAGATGTCAAAAGATCAAAGCTCATTCGGTAATTTAACAACTAGTTGCAAATCATTTAGATTCAGAAGAATAAATTGGAGGTTATTTGCATGGGCTGGAGGCACAGTGAATACTTAAGTATTAAAAGATACTTTTCAGAAAGAGATAGTCATGACTCTCATATAGATTGAAAAATAAACACATGTTAAAAGTTTTATTAACTCATTAATGAGGAAACTGGTAAGGCTGTTAGAACCAGATCAAAGGAGAATCCAAAGAATTGGTAACATTTATAGATCAGGAATGTTGAAATGGAGGTAAAACTGGTTTTCTGTGGAGGTGAGGGGAAGAAGGCTATACCTTCCTTGGACAGCACTCATTTTCATGTCTACAGACAAGAGTTAATTCACATTGCCTCTGAGTTACTACAATTACTGTGCAGAGTTGCAAAATAGCTCAGACGATGCCTAGTTTTTCCTTGAAGCACTTTTTCCCTCCACCTCCACCCCACCCCGTGCCTTTGACTAATTACCACCCTGCATTTCAGTGGTTAGATGTGATGGGGTGACTTCGCCAGGGTGATGGTTTGATAGGCATATTCCTCCAGCTGCACCTAAGACCAGATTGATCTAAGCATAGACATACAGAGAATAAACAATCTGGGAGGGGATGATTAATTCCTCAGCATATGTTTCGTGCAAGTAAAAAAAGAGTGCCACATATGATAAAATGGAATGCGAAGGGTATAGTTTAAAGGTCACCTGTATCTACTCTTGCTGTAGTTTCGACCAAAAGCAGAACTATTCGAGCCTGCATATTGAATATCTGGACCTGATTACCTTTTAAAGTTGTGTGGAGTTTTGAAGTTGTGTGCTGCATTTCAGTGCTGATTCCATGGTTTTGGTTTCACTTTGGTTTGGTTTGGGGGAAGGGGGCTACCTGAAGGATTATGAGTGGGTGGTGGGTGATATAGGACTACTTCATAGTTTCCTTAGATTCTAAGTCACTTCATACAAAATTCTAGAGAGACTAAATTAGATTACTTTAGTAATAGCACTCAGAGGGAAGTGTTTTGTTATTTTTACCTCCCTAATTATCTGTGTTTTAGAGAGATCTGAATCTCTTTGTCTGTTTTATTCAATGGCATTCTAAAGAGGGTGGCTACGGAACAGGGTGGGTTCCAGAGTACGAAGCCATCAGAAGGCGGGTGAGGTTTGGTGCATATAAAGCCATTGCTTCTGACAGCTCCATTCTGAAGGAGGAGGGCTTGAAACGCCAATGAAAGGAAGGGGCATTGTGACAGGGACTCGCAGCGGCTGGCAGCAGGAAGGAGCCGAAGCTGGATCTCAAGGCAGGAAACTGGACTAGGTTCAGGGCACAGAAGGAGCAGGTAACTCTGATTCTATCTGTATTACTTTGAAGGATGTTGTATGTGCCCAGACTTACAAAGTTTGTTGGCCTGTCCTAGATTTGATTTATGGTCACTGTTTCCATTCCAATATTCTAGGACAGACCCAGTTTCAAAGATGATGTTCTTTTTTTGGATTAAATAGAGGCCTTGCCCCAATGTAGAATTTGGAAAAACCTTAGTTGTTGCACCAATAAGAAAAGTGCAACTTTTGGGGAGTCCTACACAGCAAAATGCTCTGATGGGGGGGAAGCAGGTGTATTTCTTTTAACTGAGGTATAATGTATACACAATATAAAGTATAGATTTTAAGTTTGAGTGTTTATAATTGTATACACCCATGAAACTATAGCTTATCAAGATATAAGATATTTATCAAGATATTATCAAGATATTTCATCACCCCCAGAAAATTCCCTCATGCCCCTTTACAGACAGTTCCCACCCCACCTGCCCCCAGAGGTGACCACTGTTCTGATTTCTCTCAGTAGTAGAATCATATAAGGGTGTCCCTTTTGTGTCTGGATTCTTTTTAGGCAGCATAATATTTGAGATTTATTTTGCCTTATTCCAAGTATCAATGATTCGTTCTTTTTTTTCAAATTATCTTTATTGAGGTATCGTTTACTTGCGTATAATAAAATGTACATACAATGCAAATGAATTTTGACAAATGTAAGTTTGTAATTGCGCTACAATCAAGATGTAAAGCATTTTCATCACTCCAGAAAGTTCCCTTGTATTCCACTGCAGTCAGTCCCTCCCTTATCATCTCCTACCCCAGGCAACCACTGATCCAATTTCTACCACTACAGATTAGTTTTGCTTGTTTTAGGACTTTATATGTATTAATGGAATCGTACAGTTTTAAGTCTTGATTCTTTGGGACAGCATAATGTTTTCCACATTCAACCAAATTTTTGCAATAGTTCATTCCTTTCTATTGCTGATTAAATCAGTATTGGTTACTTAAATATACAGCATTGTTTATTCATTCACCTTTTAATGGACATTTCAGTTGCTTCCCTTTTTTTTCTTTTGCTATTATGAATGCTTGAACTTTCTTGTATAGATTGCCAAAAGGTTTTCCAAAGAGTTGGTACCATTTCACATTCTCACAAGCTACGTGTACAAACCCAGTTGCTCTAAATCTTTGTGAACATTTGGTATGCTAGTGTTTTTGTACTTAGACCTTCTAGTGGTTGGGAAGTGTTCTCTGTCGTTTTTCTTTCCAGTTTCTTAATGGTATCACTTGAAGAGTAAATATGGTTTTTTTTGATGAAATTCAATGTATCACTCTTTTTCAAGTTGTGTCCTTGCTGTCACTGCAATGAAATATTTGCCAGCCCTTAGTTCACAAAGATACGTTTTCTTCTAGATGGTCCTCTATGATACTAGAGTTTACGAGGTCAAATTCGTTTTTCTGCAGAGAGTGAGACAGAGATAAGTAAAATGCATTTGAAATACAATGA
Source organism: Grampus griseus (assembly GCF_964374135.1). NCBI lineage: Eukaryota > Metazoa > Chordata > Mammalia > Artiodactyla > Delphinidae > Grampus > Grampus griseus. The sequence continues at coordinate 11,038,277 of NC_139001.1, forward strand.
AGTCACAGCTAAAATGCAGTAGCTCACTAGAAACTGCTGCAATCACCCTCCAGCCCTGATTTTGCAGCAGAGAACAGTAACTAAGCGGTTCCCTGGAGTCACTTCCCCGGCCCTTCCTCCAGCACTGCCTTGTCTTGACTTAAGCAGACTGCAGCTCTTTGAGCTGGATGTTTTACTCAAAGTCATATTTTCTTCTGTTTTAGTAGGAAGTAGATTAAAAAGCATAATCAGTTGTTATTCTCAATCAGCAAAAAGCGAATGTTTCAGTTTTCGGTGGTTACATTTTTGATTTGCTTCTAGCTGGTGAGAAGCTTGGCCTGGCAGTGTTGAAAACCCAAAAGGGGAGCGTGAGCTTTTTGGAAAATGTAACAAATATTGGTTCTACCTCTGTTTTTACAAAAGCTTTGGGCCTTGGGGAGTGAAACCTTTTGCAAACGTCATCTACTTGCCCCGCTGCCCAAGCCCTTTGGAATTTAGAGGCTGTGAGATTCATAATTATTTTAAATTATCAATCTCTTGCTCTGTTATTTGAGATAGGTGTTCTGACTACAGTGAAGGTTCTGAAAATTATGCCCACTTGTCGGATGCTGGTCGTCTTGTCAAGCACCCTCTCCGAGATGAATGGAATGATTAGTGAGGAGGGGTGGATAGGAACTGGGTGGAGACTGAGGCTTCTAGATAGTTTCCTTCAAAATTATTAGCATCTCATTGAGTTCTGGCAGCATCTTCTACACAAGCATGGAAGAGGATATAATAAAATGAATCCTTTCTGCTGACCCAGTCCCTTATACTCCAGGCCCTCTGTTGTGGGAACCATTGCAAAACCGGTTTTGGGGAAGGTCTGGACCCCTGCCTCAGGGAGCCCCGCAGCTCTGAAAACTTTGGCTCTGGGAGCAGAATTCCATCTTCTGGGAGTGGGTGGGGGGATGTGATCAACTAAGGTCCTTTTTATCTAGGAAATCCACCCAGATCTCAGAGCCAGGAAGCCTACTGGTGTGTGTCAATTTCTACAGTTCTTGCTTTTTAATAGCTGCCTGTCCTATGCCACTGGAAATATGTATTTAGAAATTTGTGGCCATAAGAATTTTTATGTATATATTCACAGCCTATGGATTAGGAAATAGGACACTGTCCATGCCTGAAATTTAGATGAAGTCCAAGTTGTCATAGGCCCAATGTGGGTCCCTGTGGTATACAGGAATAATACATGAAAATTTTTATGTGCACAAACATGGAAAATGTTTATTTCACACAATGAGTCTACAAGTTAAGACTAACTGAAGGACATACAGCAAAGTGGAGGGCTCTGGACTCCCTGGTAGAGGAACCAGGAAATGTGCATTCTAGGTTAACCTTGAAACTCACTCAAAATGGGATCCTGGCAACAAAGTCAATATTTTTGTTTGCTTTCCATTAAAAAAAAGTTTTATTTTCCCCATACCATAGAATTATAATGACAAATGAACTTCTTTTGCAGTCAATATAAGAAAAATGGGAGTTTCAGGGATGATATTATAAATTAGGGAAACACTTAGGATTATTCCTAAAGCTATGCACATTCATATAGAAAAGAGTGTTGGCCTGAAACCATTTGGAAAGATTTAAGGATGTGATTAAAGAACAAAAGAAATGGAAAAAGTCAACAACATAGTAATTATTGGAATAAAAGAGGAGAGGAAAAATTGAACTGATACCAAGACACTAAAAACAGTTAAGAGGTTGCACAGAAAGAAATTTTTCCAAGGCAGATGGAAACAACCAGCCCAACTTGATCATAGTCGAAAGTAAATCTTAATTTTTTTAGGAGATGAAGAAAAGTCTCTGAGCACCTCAAAATGAAGTCAGATTAGAAGGGGATTGTTATGTGAAGAAGGTTACTGTCTCCACATACCTTGAAGAAAGGGAAGCAGCAGTAAAAATGTGGGACCTTCTACGACTAGATCCAAATTAGAGATTGAGAGATGCTGAAGATTTAACAGTAGAACATGAAGGACCCCTGGTGGGATGGCTGTGGATTTTAAAGAAAAAAAATCATTATCCCCCTGCCAGCAAAAAGAGAAAGGAACGCATAGATCCCAAAGTCATTTAGGTGGGTCGCTTCCCATCACAAAGGTGTTGGTGGTCTTTGGGGTTCGTTCCAGGTCACATGGGCTGGCTGGTCACCCCAGTGGTGCACATGGCAGTGTACGCCCAGGGCCCGTGTGATGTGCCCCCCATGTGTGCAGATAGCACAGCTGGGTCTGGCCTGCGGGGTAGGAGGCACAGGGAGACTGCAACCTGCCTGGGGCCACCGTGGCTCAGGAGTGACGCAGAGGCTAAAGCTCAGGGCTCACCTGCTCCATCTGCTGTGTCAGCTGGAGTTTGCCCTCTGAAGAGTGCGCCAGGGCATCCCAGGCCACCAAGGAAGTCTCTATGGTCGATGTAGCTGCACCGAGTCTCTGCTGATTCATACAGCCTCTCATGTTACTTGCGCCGTCTTCACTGTAGATTTTGAGTCACGGTAGCCAGATAGGCTGACTTCTGTTTGGAGACTGTCCTTTTTTTTTTTTTTTCTCCTTTAACCTATCACGGTAGCCAGATAGGCTGACTTGTTTGGAGACTGCCCTTTTTTTTTTTTTTCTCCTTTAATCTATTGCCTGCACAGTGTCCTTGTACCTTTTTTAAAACAGTGACGGAGCATGTGAGTAATATGTGAGAATTACTGCCACAGGAGCAGCTTTGGAAAGGATTATCTTATTTGGAAAATGCAGAAAGGGGAAAGAAAAACATCTTTCAAAAGTGCCAACTCAGAAAATCAACCTGATTCATGTCCTCAGGTTAGATTCAATGAAGCAAAGGGAAGCTTAGAGCTCTCTTTAGAAGGAGGATAATTTTATGGGGTTCAAGTGGAATGATAAGTGGTCAAGTAGCAAAAAACCCAGCCTGTTCCAGAATGGTACGTTGCCCTGAAGGCTGTGGTCCTTCCAGATAGAATAGGTGTTCTATGATGATGTAAACAGGTGTGCTTATGAGGGATGTCATTCAATATTTAGTCTTATTCTTTCCTCTGAAACTTCTAACCCACTGGCTGTATCCACAGCAATAATGTACAGTGTGGTCATATATACAGTTGACCCTTGAACAACATGGTTTTGAGTTGCACAGGTCTGCTTATTTACAGACTTTTTTCAATAGTAAATACTCCAGTAGTACCCAAGCTGATTGGTTGAATCCGCGGATCCAGAATCATGGATAGGGTGAAACTGCGAACACAGAAGGCTGACTATTAGTTATACTTGGATTTTCAATGGCAAGGAAAGTAGGCACCCCTAACCCCCCGTGGTTCAAGGGTCAACTGTATTGATATATTCCAAACAGAAGTTTTGGAAAACACAGGCATACTCTGCAGTGCGCTCTGATAGTTAATGTTTTTCTGAAACATTTTTTTTAATCCTGTTGGCAACCCACTAAAGTTTTTTGATACTGACAATCTGAAAAACACTATTTAAAATAAATTTGAATTGGAATTTTGAGGATATAGTCAGGCACTCTCAACACAGTGTAAGAGGAAAGATTACTGAACTTGTAATTAGAAAAACTGAGTCCAAGTTCAGGTTTTAATGTTGGTTAAATGTGAAAACCAGCACAAATCTTATTGCCTCTGGCCCTCAGTTTCCTTATATATAAAACAAGGACAATACCACCTCCTCTATCTACTTCACAAAATTGTCAAAGAAAAATTAAAATAATTTGCAGCCATTGTGGAAGACAGTATAGAGATTCCTTAAAAACTAAAAATAGAGCTACCACATGATCCAGCAATTTCACTCCTGGGTATATATCCGGAAAAAATGAAAACACTAATTCGAAATGACACCTGCATCCCAGTATTCATAGCAGCACTATTTATAAAAGCCAAGACATGGAAGCAACCAAAGTATCCAGCAACAGACAATTGGATTAAGAAGATGTGGTATGGGACTTCCCTGGTGGCACAGTGGTTAAGAATCCACCTGCCAATGCAGGGGATACTTGTTCAAGCCCTGGTCCCGGAAGATCTAACATGCCACGGAGCAACTAAGCCTGTGCGCCACAACTACTAAGCCTGCTCTCTAGAGCCCGCGAGCTACATCTAATGAGCCCACGCACCACAACTACTGAACCCCGCATGCCTAGAGCCCGTGCTCCACAACAAGAGAAGCCACTGCCATGAGAAGCCTGTGCACCACAACGAAGAGTAGCCCCCGCTTGCTACAACTAGAGAAAGCCCGTGTACAGCAACGAAGACCCAATGCAGCCAGAAAGGAAGGAAGGAAGGAAGGAAGGAAGGAAGGAAGGAAGGAAGGAAGGAAGGAAGAAAGGAAGGAAGAAAGGATAAGTTAACGTGTTAAAAAAAAAAAAAAGATGTGGTATGTATATACACAATGGAATATTACTCAGAATGAAATACTACCATTTGCAGCCACATGGATGGACCTAGAGAATATTACGCTTAGTGAAATAAATCAGACAGAGAAAGACAAATACTATATAATATCACTTATATGTGGAATCTAAAAAGTAATACAAATGAATGTATATACAAAACAGAAGCACACTCGGACACAGAAAACAAGCTTGTTTTTATCCAAAGAGAGAGGGAAGGCAAAAGGGACAAATTAGGAGTATGGGATTAACAGATACAAACTACTATAGGTAAAACAGATAAGCATCAAGGACCTACCGTATAGCACAGGGAACTGTTTTCAATATCTTGTAATAACCTATGATGGAAAAGAATCTGAAAAATATATATATATATATATATATAAACTTAATCACTTTGTTGTACACCTGAAGCTAACACAATATTGTAAATCAACTGTACTTCAATTTAAAATTTTAAAATACTTTTCCAAATGTAAAAATTGTAGAAAGAAATTGCATAAGTGATTTGATTATCATAGTCATAGTCATGATCAGAAAGAGCAGCATCTCCTCAATAAGATAAAAACAAAAGAAGATAACTAGTACTTCCAAGCATTGTGAGGCCAGTAGCCTCAGGCTTCTCCACTAAGAGAGAGGATTTGGGCAGGACCCAGGTTGTTTGGTTGGAATCCTAGAGCCCATATTGCCAACGCTTTTTGGGGTAGCTGGCAAGGAAATGAGAAGAAGAAAATGTCGAGATGGTGGGCATGGTGCCACGGAAGTAGGAGGCATCTACCCCTCAGGGAAAAGTAAGATAAACTTGGAGCCAACAGACCCAACCCTGAACTCAGATTTAACCTTTTTTAGCTGAGTGGCCATGAGCTCTGGGGAGGTTCAGTTCCCACGTCTGAGAAATTGGGGGCCATATATATATATATATATAATATATATAATATAGCTGCTTTATATAATTATTTGTCTCTAATCCTTAGAACAATCCTAATTTTATGTAAATTTTATATATATAATATATTGTATACAGATCTTCCTTGACTTCCAAGGGTTAGGGTTAGGCCTCAATAAACCCATCAGAAGGTGAAAATATCCTAAGTCAACAATACATTTAATGCACCTGACCTACCAAACATCACAGCTTAGCCTCACCTACCTTAAACGTGCTCAGAACATTTACATTAGTCTACAGTTGGGCAAAATCATCTATTACAAAGTCTGTTTTATACTAAAGTATTGAATGTCTCATGTAATGCATGGAATACTGTACTGACAGTGAAAGGCAGAATGGTTGTCAGGGTCCAGAAAAGTGGTAAGTGTGTCAGTTGTTCACCCTGATCGCCTGGCTGAGCGGAGGCTGCCGCTGCCCAGCATGACAAGAAGGGATGGGTTAGACCACATGTCACTAGCCTGGGAAAGGATCAAAATTCAGAGTGCAAAGTACACTGTCTACTGAAGGCATGTCACTTTCGCACCATCATAGAGTCAAAATATCCTAAGTTGAACCATTGATAAGTTGGGCATTACTGTATTATATAATATATAATTATAATTAATTATATAGCATATTATATATAAATATATTGTATTTTATATGTAATATGTAAATATATATTTTATGTAATATATAAACTATATATTATATATAACATAAATATATAAATTTATAAATTTTATAATATATAAATTATATTTATATATAATATAAATATATTATAAATATATAATATAATTTGATATAACATGAATATATAATAAAATATATTAACATTATATTATAATTTAACATAATATATAAATGTATAATAAAAATATGTATACATATTTAAATATATATTAATCGCTGTGGTGACTGAAGGAGCCAGAGCCATGGTGCTTTGTTCAGGGCTGAACACAGACACTGTTGGATAAGCAGTTTAGGTTGGATGGGACAGAACAGGTCACAGACGGAGTGCTGTGTGCGCACCAAGGGGATAGCGGGTGGGGCAGGATTGGAGAGTCCTATCTGAAACGTCGGAATCCCCTGAGGATTCTTCCACTCGTCCTGGACTCTCCAGGGCCTAGAGGTCCAGCAGAGAATTTGGGGGTAATAGGTGTATGTGTAGGTGTGGGAAAGCTCCCTGGATGGTTTCCGCCACCTCCCCCACCACACTGTGGCGTGGAGCTGCTCAGCCCAGTGCATGGATAAGGGAGGAGGGGTTCTTGGGCCTCAGGCATCAGACTCACTCAGCGCCTATAAATGCAGGTGCCTAGGCCTCACTGTGCCTACTGAATCACACTTTAGGGCTGGAGTCCCGGAAGCCGTATTTTCACCAAACCCCCGGTGATGATGATGCGAGTCAAGTTCACAGTCGTAGTGACTGGCCAGGGTTGAGAAGGGCTATGCAGTGAGGCAAGTGCTTGACGAGGAGACCCTGGGCAGTGGGTGGGGGGAGGGAGAAGAACAGCCAGATACCAGCAGCCCAGAGTCTCAGAGTCTCCCAGGGGGCAGCAGGCAGCGGGCGGGGACAGGGGCCGTGGCCCTGGAGGCTGAAGAATCGCCAGCAGGTGAGACAGGGTCTCAGAAAGGGTGTAGGAGCTCCTGCTGCAGCTAAACCAGGAGACTCCAGCTGCTCTACTCAGCCCTCCTCGGTTAAAGGACTCCCGCGCGTGTTCGCTTAGATGCCTTCTCTCATTTTCTCCAGCAGAAAAACTAGCTTTGGAGCACGCGTCTGTTTCTGTGGGAAGGGGCTGGAAAAGGAGGAGAGAAGGAAGCCCAGCAACCCCGGGCCCACGTGTGACCCCCCCCCACCCAGGTGTTTCTCAGTTGTTTTCAGCTAAACCCAGACACCCTCCCTCATTTTCTCCTCATTAAGCCCGAATCACTGTGGGGCCTGCCACGTGGAGAGAGCCAAGGGAGGGAAAATGACATGTTGGAGCGGCAGCTCTGTGCCCAGCAAGGCGCCAAGTCCCTTCCAGGTATCAAAGCCCTTGGTACGCACAAAAAGCCCACACATGCAGGTAGCGTTGTTATCCCACTTTACAGACGAGCAACTGAATGCAAGGTGCTTGTACAGTTGAAAACCTCCTTGGCCTTTACCTGGTGCTACTAGGAAGGGCCCTCAGGAAATCCAGACAGAGCTTTCCTGCTTCTCAGAGGTTCATCCCCTTCCTTCTACGAGACTTACTGTGTGGAGAGCTCTTCTAGGCACAGGAATAGAGCAATGACCCAAACAGACAAAAGGCTCTGCCCTCCTGCTTACATATACTGTCTTTCTCTGCTTGACCTTCCCAACTAAACCCAAAGGTGCAGCACTATTAGAACAGTTGTGTCTATGGCCCTGGCACGCTGAACGCACCCCATCCCACCTGATGTCGGAAGCTAAGCAGGGTCGGGCCTGGTTGATATCAATACTTGGATGGGAGGACAGTTATCAGATGGAAAGATAGATGAGCCAGGGGTCTCTTCTCAGCCCAGGGGCCACGGGCATAGTCCTAGGTCTCTGAGATGCACAGAGAGAACAATGACTTGTGGAATTAGTGCACAATCCATGGTCAGCAGATGGAAAGAACGTTCTAGATGTAGAGTCAGCCGATGTCACCCCATTAAGACTACCCTTTGAAAGATGGCCAAGCCTTAGTAATTGCCTACCCAGGATAGCCCTTTCTATAAAAACATTACTCACAAACCCTGGTAGCAACTCAGGAAGAAGATAAATCCCGTGCATTCTAGGCTGAGGCAGGAGGTAGAGGACCGTCAAATCCAATACGGTCTTGGCAAGAAGTTCACATTGTCACATTGCTCACATTAATCCACTTCCATGTCCACATCCTTCCCCTGATCTCTGCGCAGCCTCATCAAGGGTTTTGTTGACAGAAACAAACTCATTTAACTTAAGAGAGGAACGACGCAGCTGTCTGGGACCACCTTGTGAATGGGTCGGGTGGGTGGCAGGCCAGTGGTGTGACTCAGCAGGTCCCCCACCTCCTCAGCCCCTAGCAGAGTTCCCACCCCACCTTGCTCTTGCGGAGTGAGCATCGTCTCCCCTCTCTCTGGCCCACTTTCAACCTGTAATTGCCCCTGGAAGCTCTGGGTATTAAGCCATACTCTTCAGCATGAATGTGTTCATAAAAACACTTCCCTCACTGTGGGGAGAAGATGTCATTAGGTTAATAACAGCAGAGCCAAGGAAGAAGGCCACCAGAATGAGGCCAAGTGGAGCAGGTGACAGGACCGTGGAGCTGGGAGCCAGGAAGACCTGGGTTCAAATCTTGACCATGTGGTTTGAAGCCAGTTGTTGGACATCTTGGATCTCCCATATCCTCACCTGGGAATCTGGGAAATTATTGTGTGTTATAGTTATTATGAGGATTTAGTTAGATTAGATACAGAAAAGCATCATACAGCAGGTTAGTTTCTTTCCTAGGACTTAGAGAACTTAACCACGCGCAAGACCGCCAAAACATGTGTGCCCTTTACAAAGTAATGCTTGATCCAAAATATGAAGGCATGAGGGTGAGCTTTCCCGTTGCACATTGTAATCCCCGTGGAAAAGCAAGATGTTTTCAAGCGTGGCCACCGTAAAATAAGGGCTTTGCTGCTCTTGTTTTTCTGTGCAGTGATCAATGAAATCCTCTACTGGAGTTTTTGTATGAAATGTGACGTTCAAGCAAGTTTATTTCTGGGTTAGGAAACGTATGAACTGAGTAGGAACTGTTAATGAGCTACCTGCCCCTCTGAGTGGTGTGAAACTTCAGACTTAGGGATGAGATGGGCCCAGTCAAAAAGGAAAGCGGAAGAACAGTCTAAGACGTGACACCTTCTCTTCCCAGCCCAGAGTTAGCACCAGGATGGAAAAGGGGGGAAATATGGAAAAGATGGCAAGTCAGAACTTTATCCAGTTTAAGTTTTTAACTGAAGAATTATAAATTCTCAGATCATAGACACCTAACAAAAATAACTTGGAGGTCTATTATGTGTCAAGCACAATACTAAGCAAGGGAGAGCCTGCTGGAGGGAAAAGGTATAAATAAATACAGTGTATTAAGATTTCTGAGTCAGAAGTTTCCATGCAAAATAAAGTGTGCAGACAGAAGCAGCCTTGAGCAACTCAGTCTCTGTTCTCTTGGTTTTGACCTCCTAGAAGGTCATGTCCAGACAGACCTCGTTTTATTGCACTTGACTTTATTGCCCTTCACAGATACTGCAGTTTTTACAAATTCAAGGTTTTTGGCAACACTGCCTGGAGCAAATCTATCAACACCACTTTTTCAACAGCATTTGCTCACTTCGTGACTCTGTGTCACATTTCAGTAATTCTCACAATGTTTCAAACTTTTTCATTTTTATTATGTTTGTCATGGTGACCCCGTGACTAGTGATCTTGGATGTTAACATTGCAAAAAGATTACGAGTCGCTGAAGGCTCAAATGACGGTTAGCATTTTTTAGCAATAAAGTATTTTTTAATGAAGGTACGCACATAGCTTTGTTAGACATGATGCTGTTTCACACTTAATAGACTACAGTACAGTGTAAACATAATTTCCATATGCAGTGGGAAACCCAAAAATGTGTGCTGTTTGCTTTATTGTAATATTTGCTTTGTTGCAGTGGTCTGGAACCAAACGGGCAGTAACTCTGAGGTATGCCTGTACACCAGTAATTCACTAGCCAATGTTTTACTTACTTTTAAACATCCACTGGTCCATTGTTTACCAATTATTAGTAGCTACTTATTACCATGTTTATGACGGAGAGCACTAAAGAAGTGGGACTCTTCCCACAGCAATAATGAGTAAGAAGTTTGTTGGCAAAGGAGGGTTGACTGATTCTCCTTAGGAATATTTGAAAGCAGTTATTCATCACTCACCTTTTCAGGTCAGCTTCAGATGGATGAAACTTTGTCCTTTCATTAAACATTTAGAAATGAGCTTTTCATGACATCTAGGATGCCAGAAAGAATAAACATCAGTTAATTTTTGTTTTGTTTCCATTTGATCAGCCATGAGTTGTTTCCAAACTTCAGCGAGCCATTCCTGGATTTATCCCACTGTGATCCTCTGCCTGTTTGGATTCTTCTCCACGATGAGACCCTCAGAACCCTTCCTTATGCTGTATTTATCTGGGCCAGATAAAAACCTGACCAGTGAAGAGGTGAGTTAATATACATACATATCTTGATGTGGTTTAATCTTACAGGACTCAAACAAGGACCTAGAGTGACGTTTTCATTCAACTGGAAATAAGATTAACACACTGACCTCAATGAATCCCATCTTCATAGTATGTGTTATTTTATAGAACTGTTCAAACTACTCTTTCCTCCTCACACTTGCAAAAATGGGAAACCAAAACACATTGCATGTGTAACAAATATTTTCACTTTTGCAGACTTCTAACATTAGGCTTAATGCATGGGAACATGTCAAGTCTTCATTGATTCTATTATACTAATCCTAATTCTATTATACTAATCCTAAAATAAAATCAATGATGCCAGGCACAGGATCTAGTCCTAATAAACTTTTAGCCTGCTGGGGTATAAGCAGAATGTGTTTAAAAATTGTAGGATTTCTTTAGGACACTAACTCCATTTTGAAAAACTATTTATCAGCAGGTGAGACATTAACAGCTTTATCTTCCCCAGAAGTCCCAATTCTCTTACTCAAAGGATCCACCTCTTTTTTTTTTTTTTTTTTTTTTTTAATGACAAGTGCAACAAGAAAGTGCACTGACCCAGTGGGAGAATTACCCTGGGCTGGTTTCATAGTCTCCAGCCATAGCTAAGAAAACACTGTAGAGTGTGTGGCTTCACCTGAAAGGCTCACTGATGCTGCTTTATTTGGTGATAAGGTAGTATGGACGGAAGGGCAAGCTTATTCTATTGTATTGTAAAATCACTTAGGGGCAACTCTGTTTCAAAGTTTCCCGGATGGAAGCATGTCACTATTCAGACAAAGCAAACAACAGATAGACATCCAGAATCAACCAGTGAGCCCCAGGGGTCTGCTTCCTTGACCACTATGGACCAGCTGGACCTCAAAGGCGCAGCGCAGTTACATTAGCCTTTCAAATCACTGAACATTCCCCTGTCATCGAAACAGGAACCACTGAGGTTGCTGGAGAAAGCAGGGGGCACAGAACAAAGTCTAATGCAGCTGACCTGCACCTGTACCCATCACGCCCCAAAGATCAACAACTTCTTCAGTCCTTTCTGTGAATGAACCTTGAGGTGCCGTGCATTTCTGACTAAATCCATGAGATGACCCATACCAAAGTGAGGCCAGAATTGAGTGAGCAGAGACAAATCAGTAGAATTGGAGGCAAACGGGGTTGGGAGCCCAGCAAATTTGGCCAGGAAGGAGAGGAAATGCATTGCTTGTTCCCACACCATAATTCTGCAAGATGATTTACCCTGTGCTGTCTTCATCTGGGTGTTCATCCAGACTTGCAAGGCTGAGATTTTTGTCATAATGATGAATCACATAAAGGTAAAGGTTGCTGGATTATTCTAACACTGTAGCTGCTTTATCTAGTGTTGTTATCTCTGAACAAGAAGAGAATAGTATTTTTTAATAGCCTGAAAAACCCACAAGTGTCTGTTGAACAATTTTTAACTAGTTTACAGGCACACCTCAGAGATATTGCAGGTTTGGTTCCAGACCGCTGCAATAAAGTGAACATTGCAATAAAGCAATCACACAGATATTTTTTTAATTTCCCAGTGCATAAAACAGTTATGGGGCTTCCCTGGTGGCGCAGTGGTTGAGAGTCCGCCTGCCGATGCAGGGGCCACGGGTTCGTGCCCTGGTCGGGGAAGATCCCACATGCCACGGAGCGGCTGGGCCCGTGAGCCATGGCTGCTGAGCCTGCACGTCCGGAGCCTGTGCTCCGCAACAGGAGAGGCCACAGCGGTGAGAGGCCCGTGTACTGCAAAAAAAAAAAACAGTTATGTTTTCACTATACTATAGTCTATTAAGTGTGCAATAGCATTATGTCTAAGAAAAGTATATACCTTAATTGAAAAATATTTTATTGCTAAAAAAACGCCAAAACAATGACAATAGTAACATCAAAGATTATTGATCATAGATCACCATAACAAATATAATAATAATGAAAAAGCTTGAAATATTGTAAGAATTACCAAAATGTGACTAAGACATGAAGTGAGCAAATGCTATTGGAAAAATGGTGTCAATAGACCTGCTCAATGCAGGTTGCCACAGACCTTTAATGTGTGAAAAACAAAACAAAACAAAACACGATATCTGCAAAGCACAATAAAGCAAAACACAATAAAATGAGGTATGCCTGGGCGCTGGTGTGCATACTATTATAAATTTAATATAGCTCAGATGGCATTAAGCCAATATATTCTACAGAGATGCATGTAAGTACATGAAGTGGGTTTTTTGGTGGGGTGGGGGGAGCTCTCCTTTCCTACTGGGTTCCTTGAAAATCAGTTTTCTATTGTGCTTTCTCATAATATGAAGAATACCCTATTTGATTGGATGCAGACTTTTGTATCCGGCAAGCGACATGTACCTTAGTAATGCACGAATCTGAGAAAGGTAACCCTCTTCACTTCCTGGTGCTTCATGGTCACAGGATCCATTTTTCCACTCTGCAGATCACAAATGAGATCTTCCCCGTGTGGACATACTCATATCTGGTGCTGCTGTTCCCGGTGTTTATCCTCACCGATTACGTCCGCTACAAGCCAGTCATCAACCTACAAGGGATCAGCTTCATCGTTACCTGGCTGCTGCTCTTGTTTGGCCAAGGAGTGAAGACCATGCAGGTCGTAGAGTTCTTCTATGGGATGGTCACTGCCACCGAGGTGGCCTACTATGCCTACATTTACAGCGTGGTCAGCCCAGAGCATTATCAGAAAGTGAGTGGCTACTGCAGGAGTGCCACGCTGGTGGCCTACACGGCGGCCTCAGTGCTGGCCCAACTCTTGGTATCCCTGGCCAACCTATCATACTTTTACCTCAACGTCATATCCTTGGCCTCTGTCTCCATGGCCTTCCTTTTCTCACTTTTCCTACCGATGCCTAAGAAGAGCATGTTTTTTCATGCAAAACCCAGCAAAGAAGGTCCTCCAAAGCCACCAGGAAAGGATGCTGTCTTAGAGGAACCTCAAAAGGATCATGAACCAGGTGGACAAGAAGTAGTCACTGTTTCAGGGAACCCATATGATGGTCATTGGAGCAGCCCAAAGCCAGAAAGTGTAGTTTTGAGAGTTTTTGTGCAGTGGTTACAAGATTTAAAGGAGTGTTATTCCTCAAAACATCTTTTTTACTGGTCCCTATGGTGGTCTTTTTCCACAGCAGGTTTTAACCAGGTTTTGAACTATGTTCAAGTCCTGTGGGATTACAAGGCACCAGGCCAGAGTTCCATAATATATAATGGAGCAGTAGAAGCTATTGCAACCTTTGGGGGTAAGTAAACTTTGATCTTCCTTTGATGGGCTACCCCCCACTAAGTTCATTTCTCCAGTTGCTAAATTCTCCATGGTGGTAAATTAGGTCTGTTCAGAAGGCATATTAATCTTTTCCAGGAATAGAAGGCAGTGGGGCAAAAAGAGGGACAGGACATTTCTATTTAATGTGTTGCAGTTACTGGTAACTCAAGAGCTCGGAAGTCAGCACCAAGTGATCACATTCTAGTCAGATTCCCAAGATTCCATTTCATCATCAAGAAAAGTGTTAATAATGCCCCCTGTTCTTTCAGGATTGTTTTTAATATCAAAAAGAAAATAGGCATCTTGTGTATAAAAAAGGTGTTTTTATTATTTTAGAAAATGAACTGAACTTTTAAGACTTCCAAATTATCACTGGAAGGGTTTTTGTTAATAAAGAATTTGATTTAGCTAGTGCCCATCTTTAAGAAATTCCAGGCTCTACACCACAAATTTTCAAAATTAGCTTTCTTATGAGATTTAAATCAGAAGTGGAAGATGTTATGTGAGTCAGGATTCTAATATCAGAGGAAAATCTGCCTTTGAAGTTCCCTCTACAATAAATATTTATATCCTGGTTAATGGAAACTTAAATTCAACTAAGACTTTGAAGGTATTTTTCTAGGAAGTAGGAGATTTCCACACCCTGTTTACATAAATTTTCAGAAACCTCATGTGGTGTCTGTTTTATTATTGTCTCCCTTTTAGGAGATTTCAGTTTAACTCCTGGAAACCAAGACTGTACTAGAGTTAGTTCACTGAAATTATCTCTCCTACATTCCAATTTCTGGGAAGAAAAGTAACTTTATGTCTTTTGCAGTGTGGTTCTTGCCTAGATCACATGTGGAAAAGTTAATCAAATCTCAATAATTTGAAACATAAATATCTCTCACTTTGTTAAAGAGAACTATAATTACTAACTCTAATTACTGTCAATTATTCAACCTCTTAAACTCTGTAAATTGTTCACCCAAAACCTCAAGTAAATTAAGCCAGATCTTGAAGACATTAAGATGGAGATTAGAAGTAAAATTAAGACAGATTAGTTATAAAGACTAAAACTTACTACCTGATGCAACGTATCTGTTACCTATCACTGAGAAAAACAATAAAGAAAGGCAAATATGAACAGGCTAGGTGTACTGCCAGAGCAGTTGTTTCACCTTTATCTATCCCTGCCCTGAGCATGTTGTATTAAGTGACTGAGTTTATGTATCATTTCTCCCCACTCTGTGGGTGGTTAGGAACCTTTCTAGTCCCTCTGCATAGAACAGTGCTTGGCATGTAGTTGATGCTAATTAAAAGTGTGACAACTAAATGACTAAAAGAATAGAAATTAAAGAGAGTAGCCAAAGGAAAACATGCTTGAGACATGGATAAATCCCCATTTAGGTGGATCACACTATTTTCACGAATTGGGAAAGCAATATGTTTATCTTTCAGAATTACCTGAGACCTGAGTTCTTAAGAGAACATATTGATGTTTCCCATGGGCAAAGTCAATATGTTGGATCTTCCTTAATGTTTCTTCTTTAGGGGCCCTGGCTGCCTTTGCAGTGGGTTATGTGAAAGTCAACTGGGATCTTCTGGGAGAGTTGGCTCTGGCCATCTTCTCGGTTGTCAATGCAGGCTCTCTATTTCTCATGCATTACACGACCAGCATATGGGCATGCTATGCAGGCTTTTTGTTATTCAAGACCGGCTATATGCTTCTTATCACCATAGCAGTGTAAGTATTACTAAGCATTTCTTCCCAGTCCTAAAACTAAACCATATTCTCTTTTCTGTATTCCTATAATTCTTTTGAGAACTTTGGAAGGATTTTAATCAATTACAATATTAAATGTTGACTACTTCATATTAAATTAGGCACAATTGAGCCATCTTTTCATTTAATTGCTCACCGAATATTGCTAATATTAATCAGCAAGGGAAACAAGTTCTGTAAGTTCATAAACCAAAGGCAATGATACATGGTCAGGTTGTGATTTTTATTTCAAACAGTTTGCCAGTTTGCACAGTGTAATGCAATTTGATTTTGAATGATTAAGTTTAGATTACACCTCTGATTTCACTTGGTTGCTTGAGTAATTCCAGGCATATACTTTTGTATGAAACAAAATATTTTCAGCAAGGTGGATACTGAAAAAAGTAGATGCAAAGATTACAAGAAACTATGAATCCCAGAGATCATTTTTTTAATGATTAAAAACATTTGGTTCTATATATAAGTGCAGAGAAAGCTGACTATAGGATATATGCTTTGGTATTAACCAAAAGAGATAAGAAACATTTGAATTTCAAATCACATGAAAGTAGAGCCAAAAACTTTATAAAGTTTTGAGTTTTAGTCTGTGAAAAATGCTTGATAAGTAATTGACAAAACACGGAAACGTGGACCCTGAGAAAAGATCATGAAACAAAGGAAAGAGATGAAACTTGAGGCAAGTTCATTTTTTTCACCAAAGGGTATCTGTTTAATGTATCAAACTCATGTGTCTTCAGTTTTTTTTAAGGCGAGTATTTTGTTAAGGTAAGATGACATTGTTTCTTTTCATTTTAAGAATATTCAGAACCCAAAGCCTTTTACCTGCATTCCAAGGAAGAACTATAAATAACATATATCTGCCAGTCTTTCGAAAGTGCTTTGTAATAAGATTTCAATATCTATATAATTATAAAAAATAGGTTTCTTATGAGATTTAAACCAGAAGTGGAAGATGATTCCAATTCCAATTCTGGCCTCAGTTTAATATGGGTCATCTCAAAGGAAGAACATTTAGGTTTAATTTCTGGAACCATTAAATTGGATAGGAAGAATTTTGCCATATTTCCTTTAAGTATATTTTAATTCAACCTTTAAGTATATATTTTTTCCTTGTTCTGCCCGTTTGTCTATACTGGAGGAGATTTAGACAAAAAGTGCTGTTAACAAGACACTGTTTTCTCTTCATTTTCTTTTAAAGATAAGAATCCCATGTACGTTCTCGTTAAAAATCTTATTCTATGTTGAATGACAGGTTTCAGATCGCAGTTAATCTGAGTGTGGAACGCTACGCCCTGGTGTTTGGAATCAACACCTTCATCGCCCTGGTGATTCAGACCATTATAACCGTGATCGTAGTAGATCAGGGAGGATTGAGGCTGCCAGTCCACATTCAGGTAAGCTGCAGTACTTCCATTTTCCTATTCACGCAGTTGGGGGGGGGGGGGATGTAGAATAACCTGGTCATCTCAGAGGGCTTTTTCAACCTTACCACTGGCAGTATTGAATTTCTTGGCTAGGCAAATTTTAAAATAAACCATGCCTTAGGACTTCCCTGGCAGTCCAGTGGTTAAGACTTCACCTTCCAATGCAGGGGGTGCAGGTTTGATCCCCGGTCAGGGAGATAAGAACACACATGCCTCACGGCCAAAAACCCAAAAGATAAAACAGAAGCAATATTGTAACAAATTCAAAAAAGACTTTAAAAATGGTCCACATCAAAAAAAAAAAAAAACTTAAATAAAATAAAGTAAAATTAGCCATGCCTTTAACTATCAACTGTAAAACCAAGTAGGTTTTGAGCAGTAATCACTATAGGTTAGCATTTGCCTTTGGTCCCTAAAACCCTATCAGGTAACACTCTTGCCTTCATGTCCCCCTTATGTCTCCTCCTTCCCCCGTGGTCCAGTACCACAATATACTAAGATGCAACTGGGAAGGGGTACGTGGCTGCAGAGTTCACCTCCCTTTTAAGTCTCTCAGAGTACTGAGAGACTTAAAATTAGTCCAATTTCACATTTTACATGTGGATCTGAAAAAAAGGGGATAAGGCAAGTAAAAAGTAACCTCAGTGTCGAAAACTCATTCCTGGAGACATTACATATAGCATTGCACTATCCTCCAAACATAGACACGTAAATCAGTGGGATTTAGTGTTTCTTTCACTATTGGTGGCATGTGCTAGAATTTGAATCCAAGCAGCCCTGACCCCAGAGCCCACACTCTTAGTTACTGCATTGCTTACCCTTTCATGCCTTGTTCTTCTAAGAGGGGAAAAGAGAGTATTGTGCACATCTAAAAAATCCATATTAAGATCCTGATTCTCGGTTACCCCATCATCCATGTAAATCAACAGCATCACTATGTATTATCAATAACATAGATAGTCATATTTCATGTGTGTCTAACTCTGTTTTTCTCTAGTTTTTAGTTTATGGGAGTTACTTTGCAGTCATTGCTGGCATTTTCCTAATGCGAAGCATATTCATTATCTACTCAACCAAATGCCGAAAGACAGTGCAGAGCTCTGCTACAAGTCAGAATCCATATGGGCCACACCCAGAAGAACCAAAGAACAACTAATGAACAAGGCTCTAACCTCTGTCAACCACTACAGCCTCTGAGCAAGGACTCTGCTGGTCACAAAGTCATGGAGTGCCATAAATTGACACACTTCACAAGTCTGGATTCCAGTGAACCTTTTCAAAGCCAGGAAAGTTCAGCTTTGGACCAGATATCTATGTACCCAGCTGAACTGGTTGCAGCTGTTCAGGTATACCATCTCAATTAAACAGCCTATGTTGGGGAACCCCAGTGAATAACAATGACTGGAAAATTCTGGTTTTGATTGCTTGCAAGGATGTGCAAGTGGCATGGAAACAAACCATGAGAAAACTCCAACCATCCTAGAGTTTGATATTCCTCATTTGTGAGCAGAAATACTAACTGAAGTGACCCTCTTGCTTGGCTTAGATATTTGTTTTATTTTACCCAAAACAGGCAACACAATGGATATTTTTTGTCACATGAGCCATTGTCCTTCTTCTTCCATTAAGTATATTTCTTTAAAACTTACAGTTCCTTGAGAGAATTATAGGGCTTGGTCCCATTTCTAAGGAATCCTTTTCTCTCCTGATAACACAGTATTATTCACAAGCTATTATTTGATAATATCACCACTTAATTTTTTAATCATTACTCCTCACTTTGTGCTCTTCTGAGCTTTGTTGTTGAAACTCTACCTCAGGAATAACTCCAGACACTCCTGTGTGGCCACAGAATGACATTCATGCCAATTCCCAGTGGCCCCAGGAGAGACAATGAGCTTTCTTCTATCATGACCCCAGACAAATGTTTTAATGTCGTGTCAGTGTGATGTCTGCCTAAAACAGAAAAACTTAAGTAGAAATTTTCAGGGATTTCTAGAAGTATTCATAAATAAGGAAACACTGATGGGGGGGGGAACACCTAATTTTTAGATGACACAGATTGTGCTAAATAAAATTAATTGGTGCAAAAATATTAAAGAGCTTTTCTGATTTTTTGGTGTATTGTGCTGAAAATTGGCTGAGTTTATCTGTCATTTGAAACTTCAACAAAAATTTCATTGAACATTCTGCCATAGGAATAATGAATGCTGATTCAAGATTTGTGTTTCAAATAGACTTTTCTCCAAATCTCAAAATTCAATCTCTGGACAAAAAATTAAATTCAGTCCAAAAGCCAATACAGTGGAGAAAACTAATAACTAATTACATCAAAAGCAAGAAAAGAATGACTACTGTTATCCTTCTTGGTTATTGTCCTGAAGATATTAGCCAACACAGTTAGACAAGAAAAAAAAATGAAAAATCAAAAGTTGGAAAGGAAGAGGCAAAACCATCACAATTCCAGAGGCTACAAGTATGCACCTAAGGGTCTCAACTAAAAACTGAGTAATATAGAAAGTAAGTAAATAGAAATCAAAAGTTTTCATGATACAACAACCATTTAGAAGATATACGGGAGTAAAAGACCACATTTATAATAGAATAAAAATAAAATACCTAAGATTACATTTAATCTATTTACTCATTTAATAAATGTGTAAGACATATATAAATGTGCCTGAAAACACTTTTGGAGATTATGAAATAACACCTAAACATATGGAAAAGCCTACCTTGTTCTTGGTTAGGAAGAAAAAAATATATAAAGACATCAGGCTTCTTAAATAATTTTATAAGTTAAATCCTATCCCAGAGAAAAAATATATTTTTTTAACTAGTAAAGGTGATTCTAACTTTATTTGGAAATTAACAAAGAAGAATGAGGAAAATGTTTTTTAAGTGGAAAAATGAGATTAAATTATTTGCAAGGAATAAAATCCTACTCTAAATGCTTAATTACAGTAACATAATCAGCATGAAGAGACAGTCCAATGCAACAGAGTAGGAAGTTCTGACATAGTCCCTAATTCATATGGGATTTTAGACTATGATAAAGATAGCACTTCATACAAGAAGGAAAAGATGGAATATTTAATAAGATTGGAACAATTTTTTTCAAAGGAAAAATTAAGTTGGACCCAAGAGTGCTAGAATAACCATCAGTGTGTGGTGTGTATCAATACACAGATGTGAAAAATGAAACTACAAAAGTACCAGGAGGAAACATGCAAAAATTATAACTTCAAACCTGTCTAAAGTAACAGAAAGCCTAGAAGTCATAAAAAAGTGAATTGACAGCATAAAACTAAACTTACGCATGGAAGAAAAAGTAATATAAGCAAAACCAAAAGACAAGTGATAATCTGGAAGAAATACTGCAACTCATCAAAGCTACTTTCCCTAATTTATATAGAACAAATACAAATTGATAAGAAAAAAGGTCAAAACCCTGATGAAAAGATGGGCAAAGATGTGAACGGGGAATTCAGAGAAAGGGCTCAGACATGTGAAAAAATGCTCATAAGAGAAATGTGTACAAAAACTACAATGAAGAAGATGGATTCAAGATGCCAATGTGGGAAGACGTGGAATTAGCATCTCCCCACAGCTAGGGTGCCTGCCAGCTGCTGGTGGGGGACTCTGACATCCAAAGAGATGGGAGGAATCCCAGACTGAACTGGTAGGACATAGTGGGACTGAGGGGGGAGGAGAAGTGGAGGCCAGACAGGATTGGTGCCCCTGAGGTGGGGGAGATCAGGAGAGGCAGGTGGCAGGGACTCTCCAGGAAGAGTGGGAGAGGAGCAGAGGGTGATCACCTGGCCCACTCGGGCTGGGGAGCCTGCTGAGCTCCCAAGCTGGTTCCCCCCCCACTCCAAAGCCCCATTCAGGCCACCTGGGTCCTGGGGGCATAGGAGGGAGGCCAAGGGGAGAACAGGAGAGGCAGGTGGGAAGGGCCCTCCGGGACGAGCAGGAGAGGAGCAGAGGACAATTGCCCCACCCACTCAGGCCTGGGGAGTCTGCTGAGCTCCCAGGCCAGTCCCCTGCAATCCAAAGCCCCTTCCAGGTCACATGGGTCTTGGGGTCATAGGAGGGAGGCCAGGGAGATCAGGAGAGGCAGGCAGGAGGGACCCTTCAAGACCCCAAATTGGAGGAGCAGGAGAGGAGAGGAGGGTATTTGCCCTGCCCTCTCAAGCCCAGGAAGGCGGCTGGGCTCCCAGGTGAGGTCCCCTGGGGGGGGCACACCTGGATCCCTTCTGTTCTTTGAGCCTAAGCCCCAACCCCCACAGCCCCAGGGCCTTTTCCAGCCCTGTGGGTCCTGAGCATTGGCCCTGCCCACCACCCAAACCTCACCCTTGCTTAGTCCCTGCCCTCCACAGCCAAGGCCTTCCCCCCACCATTTTTCTTTTCTCTTCCCTCCTTCTCTTTTTGACTATTGTGGTACTGATGTACCTTCCGGTTGTTGATTCATATATATTTTTATTTTTACATTCTTTCTAACATATCTGTTAGTTTCATAGTCTAATTTTATTTTTTATTTTGTTATTCTTTCTTTTTTCTTTTTCTTTCTTTTTTTTTTTTTTTGCCACCCCACATGGCTTGCGAGATCTTGGTTCACAAGCCCGGGGTCAGGCAGAAGCTCCTGCAGTGGGAGCTCAAGTCCAAACCACTGGACTAATAGAGAACCTCAGACCCCAGGGAATATTCATCGGAGTGAGGTCTCACAGAGGTCCTCATCTCAGCACCAAGACCCAGCTCTACCCAATAGCCTACAAACTCCAGTATTGGAAACCTCAGGCCAAACAACCAGTAAAACAGGAACATAATCTTACTCGTAAAAAAAAAAAAAAAGAGAGACAGCAAAAAAATATGTAACAGTTGAAGGAGCAAGGTAAAAACCTACAAGACCGAATAAATGAAGAGGAAATAGGCAATCTACCTAAAAAAGAATTCAGAGTAATGATAATAAATATGATCCAGAATCTCAGAAATAGAATGGAAGCACAAATTGAGAAAATACAAGAAATGTTTAACAAATATCTAGAAGAACTAAAGAACAAACAGATGAACAACACAATAACTGAAATGAAAAATACACTAGAAGGAATCAGTAACAGAATAACTGAGGCAGAAGAATGAATAAGTGAGCTGGAAGACAAAATGGTGTAAATAGCTGCCCAGGAACAGAATAAAGATAAAAGAATGAAAAGAATTGAAGACAATCTCAGAAACCTCTGGGACAACACTAAACACACAAACATTCGAATTATAGGGGTCCCAGAAGAGGAAGAGAAAAAGAAAGGGTCTGAGAAAATACCTGAAGAGATTATAGTTGAAAACTTCCCTAACATGGGAACGGAAATAGTCACCCAAGTCCAGGAAGCAGAGAGAGTCCCATACAGGATAAACCCTAAGAAAAACACACCAAGACACATATTAATCAAACTAACAAAAATTAAATTCAAAGAAAAAATATTAAAAGCAGCAAGGGAAAACAAAAAATAACATACAAAGGAATCCCCATAAGGTTATCAGCTGATTTTTCAGTGGAAATTCTGAAAAATCCAAGGAGGGACACTACATAATGATCAAAGGATAAATCCAAGAAGAAGATATAACAATTATAAATGTTTATGCACCCAACATAGGAGCACCTCAATACATAAGGCAAATGCTAACAACCATGAAAGGAGAAATCAACAGTAACACAATAATAGAAGGGGACTTTAACACCCCACATACACCAATGGACAGATCATCCAAACAGAAGATAAATAAGGAAACACAATCTTTAAATGACACAATAGACGAGATAGATCTAATTGATATTTATAGAACATTCTACCCCAAAGTGGCAGAATACACTTTCTTCTCAAGTGCACATGGAACATTCTTCAGGATAGATCACATCTTGGGTCACAAATCAAGCCTCAGAAATTTAAGAAAATTGAAATTGTATCAAACATCTTTTCTGACCACAACACTATGAGATTGGAAATCAATTACAGGAAAAAAAAATTGTAAAAAACACAAAGACATGGAGGCTAAACAGTGCACTACTAAATAACCAAGAGATCACTGAGGAAAATGAAGAAGAAACTGAAAAATACATAGAAACAAATGACAATGAAAACATGACGAACCAAAGCCTATGGGATGCAGCAAAAGCAGGTCTAAGAGGGAAGTTTATAGCAAGTCAATCTCACCTCAAGAAACAAGAAAAATCTCAAATAAACACTCTAACCCTGCACTTAAAGCCACTAGAGAAAGAAGAACAAAGAAAACCCGAAGTTAGTAGAAGGAAAGAAATCATAAAGATCAGATCAGAAATAAACGAAATAGAAATGAAGAAAACACTAACAAAGATCAATAAAACTAAAAGCTGGTTCTTGGAGAAGATAAACAAAATTGATAAACCCTTAGCCAGACTCATCAAGAAAAAAAGGGAGAGGACAAAAATCAATAAAATTAGAGGGGCTTTGCTGGTGGCGCAGTGGTTGAGAGTCCACCTGCCAATGCAGGGGACACGGGTTCGTGCCCTGGTCCAGGAGGATCCCACCTGCTGCGGAGCGGCTGGGCCCGTGAGCCATGGCCACTGAGCCTGCGCGTCCGGAGCCTGTGCTCTGCAACAGGAGAGACCACAGCAGTGAGAGGCCCGCGTACCACAAAAAAATAATAAAATAAAATTAGAAATGAAAAAGGAGAAATCACAGCTGACACTGCAGAAATACAAAGGATTATAAGAGACTACTGCAAACTATATGCCAGGAAAATGGACAAGCACAAAGAAATGGACAAATTCTTGGAAAGGAACAATTTTCCAAGACTGAACCAGGAAGAATTAGAAAATATAAACAAACCTATCACAAGTAATGAAATTGAAACCATAATTAAAACTCTTCCAACAAACAAAAGTCCATGACCAGATGGCTTCACAGGCAAATTCTATCAAACATTTAGAGAAGAGCTAACACCGATCCTTATCAAACTCTTCCAAAAAATTGCAGAGGGAGAAACACTCCCAAATTCATTCTATGAAGCCCCCATCATCCTGATACCAAAACCAGAAAAAGGTATCACAAAAAAAAGAAAATTATAGACCAATATCACTGATGAAAATAGTTGCAAAAATCCTGAACAAAATACTAGCAAACAGAATCCAACAGCACTTTGAAAGGATCATACACTATGATCAAGTGGGATTTATCCCAGGGATGCAAGGATTCTTCAGTATATGCAAATCAATCAAAGTGATACAGCACATTAACAAATTAAGGAATAAAAACCATATGATCATGTCAGTAGATGCAGAAAAAGCTCTTGACAAAATACAACACCTATTTATGACAAAAACTCTCGAGAAAATGGGCATAGAGGGAATCTACCTCAACATAATAAAGGCCATATATGACAAACCTACAGCAAGCATCATGCTCAATGGTGAAAAACTGAAAGCATTTCCACTAAGATCAGAAACAAGACAAAGGTGTCCACTCTCACCACTCTTATTCAACATAGTTTTGGAAGTCCTAGCCCACAGCAATCAGAGAAGAAAAAGAAATAAAGGAATACAAATTGGAAGAGAAGTAAAACTGTCACTGTTTGGTGATGACATGATACTATACATAGAAAATCCTAAAGATACTACCAGAAAGCTACTAGAACTAATCAATGAATTTGGTAAGGTTGCAGAATACAAAATTAATGCACAGAAACCTCTGGCATTCCTATACACCAACAACAAAAAATCAGAAAGAGAAATTAAGGAAACACTCCCATTTACCACTGCAACAAAAAGAACAGATACCTAGGAATAAAGCTGCCTAAGGATGTGAAAGACTTGTACTCAGAAAACTATAAAACACTGATGAAAGAAATCAAAGATGACATAAACAGATGGAGAAATATACCATGCTCCTGGATTGGAAGAATCAACATTGTGAAAATGACTATAGTATCCAAAGCAATCTACAGATTCAATGCAATCCCTATCAAACTACCAATGGCATTCTTCACAGAATTAGAAATAAAAAATCTTACAATTCGTATGGAAACACAAAAGATTCCGAATAGCCAAAGCAATCTTGAGAAAGAAAAACGGAGTTGGAGGAATCATGCTCCCTGACTTTGAACTATACCACAAAGTTACCATAATCAAGACAGTATGGTACTGGCACAAAAACAGAAATATAGACCAATGGTACAGGATAGAAAGCCCAGAGATAAACCCACGCACATGTTGGCACCTAATTTATAACAAAGGAGGCAAGAACATACAATGGAGAAAAGACAGCTTCTTCAATAAGTGGTGCTGGGAAAACTGGACAGCTACTTGTAGAAGTATGAATTTAGAACACTCCTTAACACCATACACAAAAATAAACTCCAAGTGGATTAAGACTTAAATGTAAGACCAGACACTACAAAACTTTTAGAGGAAAAAATAGGAGAAACACTATTTGACATAAACCACAGCAAGATCTTTTTTGACCCACCTTCTAGAGTAACAGAAATAAAAACAAAAATAAACAAATGGGACTTAATTAAACTTAAAAGCTTTTGCACAGCAAAGGAAACCATAAACAAGACCAAAAGACAACCCTCAGAATGGGAGAAAATATTTGCAAATGAAAAAACAGACAAAGGATCAATCTCCAAAATATACAAACAGCTCATGGAGCTCAATATCAAAAAAACAAACAATCCAGTTAATAAATGGGCAGAAGACCTAAATAGACATTTCACCAAGGAAGACATAGAGATGACCAAGAGGATCATGAAAAGATGCTCAACATCACTAATTATTAGAGAAATGCAAATCAAAACTACAATGAGGTATCACCTCATGCCGGTCAGAATGGCCATTATCAAAAAAGCTAGAAACAATAAATGCTGGAAAGGGTGTGGTGAAAAGGGAACCCTCCTGCACTGTTGGTGGGAATGTAAATTGACACAGCCACTATGGAGAACAGTATGGAGGTTCCTTAAAAAACTAAAAAACTAAAAATAGAACTACCATATGACACAGCAATCCCACTACCCTGAGAAAACCATAATTCATAAAGAGACATGTACCACAATGTTCATTGCAGCACTATTTACAATAGCCAGGACATGGAAGCAACCTAAATGTCCATCGACAGATGAATGGATAAAGAAGATGTGATACATATATACAATGGAATATTACTCAGCCATAAAAAGAAACAAAACTGAGTTATTTGTAGTGAGGTGGATGGACCTAAAGTCTGTCATAGAGTGAAGTCAGAAAGAGAAAAACAAATACCTTATGCTAATGCATATATATGGAATCTAAAAAAAAAAAAAAAAAAGAATGGTACTAATGAACCTAGTTGCAGGGCAGGAATAAAGTGGGAAACATAGAGAATGGACTTGATGACATGGGGTGGGTGGGCAAAGCTGGGGCGACGTGAGAGTAGCATTGACATATATACACTACGGAATGTAAAATAGTTGGCTGGTGGGAAGCAGCAGCGTAGCACAGGGAGATCAGCTCAGTGCTTTGCGATGACCTAGAGGGGTGGGATAAGGAGGCTGGGAGGGAGGCTCAAGAGAGAGGGGATATGAGGTCATGTGTATGCATATGGCTGATTTGCTTTGTTGTGCAAAAGGAACTAACATGGTATTGTGAAGCAATTATACTCCAATAAAGATCTATTTAAAAAAAAAACTGTAGGGCTTCCCTGGTGGCACAGTGGTTGAGAGTCTGCCTGCTGATGCAGGGGACATGGGTTCGTCCCCCGGTCTGGGAAGATCCCACATGCCGCGGAGCGCCTAGGCCCGTGAGCCATGGCCACTGAGCCTGCGCGTCCGGAGCCTGTGCTCCGCAACGGGAAAGGCCACAAAACTGAGAGGCCCGTGTATGGCCAAAAAAAAAACCCAACTGTAATGTATATATAAAAAAAAAAAAAACAACGAAACACTGTTTTTCATGTGTCAGAGTAGAAAGTAATCTAAATGTGTGATGACAGAATTTGTTCTCTCGGAATGAGTCAACAGTCAGTCTCGAAGATTCTTGGTGGGAGTGTACATTAATTTCATTGCTACAAGGGAAAATTCATCATTCTTAAGATTAGAAATGTGTATGCCTTTCCACCTACAGATTTCTCTGATAGAAATATATACTTCTGATATACTTGCATGCCTGAGAACTGATTTGTTTAAAAGGTTTTTCATTACAGTAAAGTTTCTAAACACAAAGGATTGGAAACTATTCAAATTTCATTAAATGGGGACAGGGAAGATGTATTATGGGACACCAGTATATTCACTTGTAATAATATTAACTAGATAAAAAAATGAGGAATATCTTTTCATAGTGATAAAGGGCTCTAAAATATATTATTATTATTAAGTAAATAATAAAAATTTATTATTATTATTAAGTGGAGAAAAGTCAAATGCCAAAATAATAATGAATGCAATAGCTCATCATTTGTGTAAAAGTAAGGAGAAAATATCTATATTGGCTTATATACATATACAAGTTTTCTGGAAGTACCAAAAGAAAAAACCAAACACCTAATAATAATAATTCCCTGCTGTGGGGTAATGGGAAACGGAGGGAGATGTCATCTCATCATGGTTTTTGATGTTCACACCATATAAATTACCCACCCCCAAATTAAAATATTAATTTTCAAAAACGCGTTTAAAGTCTTGGGGAATAAATTAACATTGGAGAATAAGGAGCTAGAATTTTTTAGTTTTTTATATGTAACCATTCTGATGTTTTTACATTTTTGGCAATATGCATGGAAAAATAAATGTGCATTTATAATTAAAAGGAACAAACACAGAAGAAAAACATCAAATATTTTTTAAATAAAAATTTTTATTTGGTATCTCATTAAAGAGAAAGATTATTACTCCTTTGAACTAAAACATAGGTTTGCTTTGTAAGGTGTAGGGTTTTGTGACTGGTAAGAACACCTTATGGAGAAATATTTTAAATGTTTTGTTTTGTACATAGAATGACTCAGAAACAACAACAGAAACAGAACTCATAGACAAATAACAGAAATAAGGGGATAGAAATGGCAAGACAATAGCCATTTCTGAGAAGAAATAAATAAGGTGATAGTTCTAGCTTGTTTGGACTTGCCCTTTGCCTATATTTAGGCCTTGACATAGGTGAAATCTGTAGATCTGGTTGAGGAAGTTGTCACTGGAGGAATGTGATGCACTTTTGACAGATAAGCAGGGTCACAGGGCCTTTAGGGAAGAGGTACACAAGGTAGCAGGAGTTGAATTATCTTACGGAACCATCCATCTCATGAGATGGGAAAACGGCGTGCGGCTGGGAGGCCTGGACCCCAGAAGCCCTGTGCGTGCATTGCTGTCTCTGCATGTGGGTCATTCAAATTTTTCAAGAAGATGGAAAGCTGTTGCTGCCATAGCAGAATAAAAGCAGAATTCCTGAGGGTCGGTTTTCATGTTTTATTAGGAAATTTAGGCAGGAGCTATGTGATGACTGGAAACAATAGTAATAGGACTAGAGCAGGTAAGAGTAATAGACATAGTGTGCACACAGAGAGGTAGAAGTACCAAGTTGGAAGGCTGCAAAACACCCATCAGATAGAACACTCAGAACTGTGATCCCTTTGGCTGGGTTTACAGCTCTGTAATGGCCATTTCTTGTTTGTTTGGAATTTTTTTCAAACCATTTCTTGTTTGTTTGGAATGTTTTTCAAATAAAAAGGTTTAAGACCATCATTTTGAAAGAGAGGAGCACAGAGTTCAAAAACCAGAGATATTGTCCAAAAGAGTAAGTCCCAGGAGATCCAGGTGACAGCAAGGGGGAAGAGGAAGGGAAGTCTCCTTAACTGCAGAGAACAGCTTCCAGCATCTCTTACCCCAGAAGCAAGGCCGGGCCAGGCCACTTAGAAGCAGCATTGCTTCCGGCAGCAGCTCTTCTGCCGGCAACAGCCCTTCCCAAACCCGCAGCCATACGAGTTGCAGCTACAGGTGTGGCGATGGTGGCAGCAGACCACAGGGACACTGCAGGGAGAAGAAAAGAAAGAAAAATGGCGGTAGAAGGAATGAGTGGACATGTATCTTACCTTCTCCCTGGAGTACTCTGTTCACCTTGAGAGAGTAATGCTAAGTGTCCCCTGGCACTGAGGAAGTACGAGGAGGAGAGCTGGTTGTGCCAGCTGCTGAGGTTGCCAGGGGTTCTGAGGTTGGGCAGGAGTAAAATGATCCTGGAAGTAAGGACTTGAGGGCAGACAACCAGGATTATGGTCAAATGGGAGATACAGCCCATCTTCCAGGCTTTCAGCGGCACCAGAGAGAGCCCACTTGGGGCTGTGTCATCAAGAAAGGACCACTGGGTCTTGACTGAGGCCAGAGAACAGGTTTTACTCATATGTAGGCCACTTATCTTTATTCCATCATCATAACCACAGACTGTATCTAAATCTCCCTATCGTCCTATAAATGTACACCATGGGTTGGTAGGTTGACTTAGGCGAGGAAGTGTGTATTACTCGGAGCAAATCATTACCACCTGTAGACGCACAATTGAAAGTACCACCTTTAGACGCACAATTGAAAGTACCACCTCTAGACGCACAATTGAAAGTACCACCTCTAGACGCACAATTGAAAGTACCACCTCTAGACGCACAATTGAAAGTACCACCTCTAGACGCACAATTGAAAGTACCACCTCTAGACGCACAATTGAAAGTACCACCTCTAGACGCACAATTGAAAGTACCACCTCTAGACGCACAATTGAAAGTACCACCTCTAGACGCACAATTGAAAGTACCACCTCTAGACGCACAATTGAAAGTACCACCTCTAGACGCACAATTGAAAGTACCACCTCTAGACGCACAATTGAAAGTACCACCTCTAGACGCACAATTGAAAGTACCACCTCTAGACGCACAATTGAAAGTACCACCTCTAGACGCACAATTGAAAGTACCACCTCTAGACGCACAATTGAAAGTACCACCTCTAGACGCACAATTGAAAGTACCACCTCTAGACGCACAATTGAAAGTACCACCTCTAGACGCACAATTGAAAGTACCACCTCTAGACGCACAATTGAAAGTACCACCTCTAGACGCACAATGGAAAGTACCACCTCTAGACGCACAATTGAAAGTACCACCTCTAGACGCACAATTGAAAGTACCACCTCTAGACGCACAATTGAAAGTACCACCTCTAGACGCACAATTGAAAGTACCACCTCTAGACGCACAATTGAAAGTACCACCTCTAGACGCACAATTGAAAGTACCACCTCTAGACGCACAATTGAAAGTACCACCTCTAGACGCACAATTGAAAGTACCACCTCTAGACGCACAATTGAAAGTACCACCTCTAGACGCACAATTGAAAGTACCACCTCTAGACACACAATTGAAAGTACATATCCTTCTGACAATAATATGGCAATGTCATTCATCCTGTCATCCATATCTGATGTGTTGACTTGCAAACACAAAGATGATCATGGATGGACAAAATAGAATTAAAGAAATTATAAAAATAACTTGTGCAATTGAAATCTTATTTTGTATCTGAACCAAGTTTCCCTTTGAATTTTGAATTCTATGAGAGTCATAATCTCTCTGGTTTCTCCCACTACAGTCTTAAAATGTAAGCCTTAAAAAAATGTAAGCCTTAATTCAGATTACAGGGGAATCTGAAGAAAAAGTGCTAGATGTTTGATCAGTTTCCAAAAATGGGTAAGAGTCTGTCCATGCCCTCAAGATATTGAATGAAAAAGAAAATATATTTATTTACAGAGAGGTACTGTAAGGTTACTTGTCTGTCATACAGAGTCTTTTATCTTTCTTAGTGATAAATGAATGAGTGGTATTTCTTATAATCAATGATGTCTTGGGTTCAATGACATATAGAAATATAAAAAGGTTAATATATGTATAAAGAAATAAAAGAAGCTAATATAAATATGACAAAGGAACACAAGGTTATCAACGATTACAAAATACATTTACAAAAAAAGCAAATTTCTAGAATGTCTAGAAATGAAAAATAACTGACTTTTAAAACCCAACAGAAAGGTTAAACAGATCATTAGACACAGCTGAAGAGAAAACCAGAGACAGAAAACACAGCTTAATAAATTACTTACAATTCAGCACAGAGAGGCATAAAGATTAAAACTATGAAGGTGAAAAGACTTAGATGAAAGAGTGAAGATTTATCACAGTGGTCCCCAAGCAGAGATACTTAGTTTTAGGGGTATTTGGGTATGTCTGAGGCACTTTCATCACAATAATAACATTTAGTGTCTGGGAACCAAGAATGTAAAATGTCCTATAATGCAAGGAACAGTCTCACACAATAAAGAATCTCCTATCCAAATTTACAATAGTACTTTTGTTGACAAACATTAGTTTAATAAATATCTAACTGAAGTTGGAGAAGACTTAATATTCAAAGGTAGTGGCTGGTCATTTTCCAAAGTGATGTAAGATACCAATCCTCAAATCAAGTATCTCAACAAATACCAAGTTGGAGAAAATCAAAGAAATCCACACTTTCACAAAGTGAAACTGAAGAACACACAAAAATAAAATCTAAACATAGCCAGTTAAAAAAAGAAAAAAGAGAAAATTACCTACAAAGAAATGATTACTAAATCAAAGGCAGATATCTCAACACAATGAAAGTCAGGAGACAGTAGAAGACAAAAGTCAACCAAGAATTGTATCCAAAAGAAACTCCCTTTCAAGTGTTTTTACCACAAGGAAGAAGGATGGTCCCTGTACTGGACAGAATTCATTTGCACGTTCACAGATGAGAATTATTTCCTGTTGCTTTTAGTTATCTACAATATACAGCTCTGTGAAATAGCCCACGTGGCAGTGAAAGGCTAGAATCAGGTAACTGGAAGGCATGTGCTCTAGAGCAGCGGTCCCCAACCTTTCTGGCACCAGGGACCGGTTTTGTGGAAGACAATTTTTCCACGGAGCATGGAGGTGGGGGGATGGTTCGGGCAGTAACGTGAGCGATGGGGAGCGATGGGGAGCGATGGGGAGCGGCAGATGAAACTTCCCTCTCTCGCTCGTCCGCCGCTCACCTCCTGCTGTGCAGCCGGGTTCCTAACAGGCCATGGACCGGTACCAGTCTACGGCCCGGGGGTTGGGGACCCCTGCACTAGAGTCTAGATAATGTCTAGTTCTCCACGATGCACAAATTCTTCCCTATATGTCAAAATACCTCATATTCAACTGAAAAGTAAAAAAGCCAGATAAAAGCAACAACATTCTAACCCCACCATTCCGTGTCCCTTTGCTTTGCAGAGGCTGGAAAAACACCACGGGGGGACAGGGAGGTGGGGGGAGTATTCTGGTGGCAGTGACTCTGGGCGGGAAGCTACCCTGGAAATCTTTTCTAAATCTGAGGTTCTAGGAGACTTTAGGCCGCTGAACACAAAATTCCAAAGAAATTCTGAATTAGGTTTCTTTGATCATATCAGTCTGGGGGAAATCTTGGTTTATGCTTTTTTCCCCAGCTACCCATATTTCCAGAAAGAACTGGACCCAAGAATCAAGTTTTTGTGTGACTTTACAAAAGAAGTTGACTTCAGCTGGGTGTGTGCATCGGTGCCCAGACTATGCCCTTACAGTTTAGCAGTGAAGGGGGGGTGGCTACGGGGGCTCAGAAGCTGGGCGATCACAGATACTGGGAGCAGGGGAAGCAGAAATAAGAACTCATCCAGAAAGGAATCAAAACAGGCAGAATTGAGAAAAAGTAACTCCATCCGTTTGCCAACCTCCTGTCTTCCTTGACGACAGAAGAGGGAATCGGGTGATTTGATATGGTATTCTGATGGAGCTTCAAGGGGATTTGTTTTATTTGTGCAGTCAACCTGCCCAGCTTCCCATCCCTGTGCACTGAATGACTTGGGGAAAGATACTCAACATTTTTGTAACTCAGTTTTCTCACCTACAAAATGGGGACAAGAATGATCTTACATCATAAGATTGCTGTGAGGATTAAATGGGTTAAGACATACATGTCATGTACCCAAGAGGGCCCAGGTCACAGTAAGCCCTGGGTAAGTCTTGGCTAATATTACTGTTAATGATTATTTCTCTAAATATGAGATGTTCAGGCATACACGTTTTCTCGAGCTACCCAAGTTTTGACTCAGAGACTGCATTGTTAGCATTTTTCTAGGACAGTCAAAGTTTCAGATATCTCACTGTGCTGAGTAATTACGTAGCAGAGCAGTAGTTTGGGTTTTGGAAACTATTGTCACTGCACTAATGGGAAAATTAGAGGTCTTGAAAGGAGACGGTCTGCTTGAGGTTGAAAATACTGAATTGCTCTGGAGAAGAACCCATCGAAAGTAAGACCTTTTATGTACCAGTAATAAATGGAGTGCTTGATATGAACCAGTCATTGTTCTAGGTCCTGCCTTAATCAGAACCACCTTCCATTTTCCTATTTTCAGCAGAGAAATAGAAATCAAACAGGTTTCTTCTCTTCCCTTAGCATTCTCTTCTGCTTCAACTGGACCAGATTAGATCTTGGCCCAGATTAGGACATCATATGATGGCCTTATCTAAATGGATGGGGGATTTTCCTTGCTTTAACACTAGGAGTAAATTAGAAATTTATTTTATTTGAATGTATATGAAATTCAACTAAATCCTTAAATTTCCATTTTTAGGTATTCAATTTTTGTAGTCCCTACCCCCAGCCCCCAATCTATAACTTTATTGTCAGAGTTTATTCTGGGGACAGTATAAGGAAATAGTGGGTTATGAAGAAGGGTGTAAAACATTGTTGCCAAATTAAGGTGGGCATTTGGGGCAATGAAAATCAATCATTTACAAATTTCTTATCCCCAGCTTAGCTCCTCTAGACCTTTGGAATTAA
The DNA here is from genome assembly GCF_964374135.1 of Grampus griseus. NCBI lineage: Eukaryota > Metazoa > Chordata > Mammalia > Artiodactyla > Delphinidae > Grampus > Grampus griseus. The sequence continues at coordinate 11,072,220 of NC_139001.1, forward strand.
AAAGGAGGGGAGAAGTGAAAAAATATTGGGGCATTTGGTTGTGTCCACTCCACAGACACTATTATTAGAGGTACTGCGTTTGAGTCTCTCTCCCAGGATGACCCAGAAAGATAAGGGATGAATCTTGAAGAGCAAGGGGAGGCTAAAATTCCCCAAAGCAAATTCTTAAGTGTATTTGGCGGAATGTACATCCCACATCCTGTTCCCTTCTACTTTGCACAAATTGGAATCTTGGCAACACTGTTGTTCCTTTTTGTTTTCTTCATGATCTTTTCTTCCTTCAGATCTTTCAAAATGATTACAGTCAATCCTTCATATCTGAGGGTTTCACATCTGCAGATTCAACCAACCTCAGAGCGAAAATATTCGAAAAAAATTCCAAAAAGAAAAAAAAAAGATCCCACATGCCATGTGGTGAGGCCAAAAAAGAAAATTCCAAAAAGTTCCAAAAAGCAAAACCTGAATTTGCCACTCCTTGGTCACTATTTATATAGCATTTACATTGTATTAGATATATAAGTACTCTAGAGATGATTTAAAGCATACAGGAGGATGTTTGTAGGTTCTATGCAAAAGTTATGCCATTTTATATAGGGACTTGAGCATCTGTGGATTTTGGTATCCAAGGGGGTCCTGGAATCAATTCCCTACAGATACCGAGGGATGGCTGTATAAAGACAGCTGACCAAACCTAAGAATGTTTGTGGGCTTCAGGGCCATTATATAAAATCCATAGTGCTGACAGGCAAACATCTAGCCCTGTATAGCCATGAGCTATACCCATGTTCAGACAGAGGAATGCTGGCCTGGAGCCAATGCAAATGTCTTAAAGGAGGTGATTCAAAAACAGGTTGTGGGCTTCCCTGGTGGCACAGTGGTTGGGAGTCCGCCTGCCGATGCAGGGGGCACAGGTTCGTGCCCCGGTTTGGGAAGATCCCACATGCTGCGGAGCGGCTAGGCCCGTGAGCCATGGCCATTGAGCCTGCGCGTCCCGAGCCTGTTGCTCCGCAACGGGAGAGCCCACAGCAGGGGGAGACCCGCAAAAAGAACAGGTTGTAAGTGTTATAACAGGAAAAATGAGGCAGCACACTAATAATTGCCGTAAAAGGAGGTAGATGTCTAAATTTTAATCCTAAAAGACCAAAATGCTTTTGCGATCCTGGAAGGAACACTTTATCAAAGAAAATGGTAGAGGAAAAAACACAACCAACTTTGGAGATAGGAATTAATAAAATGTCATAGAGAAAAAGGACAAGTGTGCAGACTTCTAAAAGTTCAACCCAATTAAATGTTCCAGGAAGAAAACTGTGACTTTAGAAGAGCCCTATGGCATAAGATTAACATATGAAGCTAGTGAAATAGTAAGAATGGGACTGTTCTTCTGGTCACTAACAAAATTAGGTGCTGAGAAAATCCAAAAACTTAACTTCTTCAAGAAGTTGTTAATATAATAGTAGTAATTTATTTTTAATACAAGGAAAAATCAATTCTCTCCAACGCAACTGCAGACATTTCACTAACCTGTGGTAATGGAACTCTGACGTATTGCTCAATAAAGATTTGTGGCAAGTGTTATCCCATCTGCCCTATAGATGGGAACTTTGAGATCGTGACTGATTGCGGCTGGCCTTTGTGTTCCAATGGAGCAGAGTACAGAACTCCACATTCACCTTGTTAATTCTGTTTTTTGGGTTTTTTTTGGCTAACACTCTCCCTTTGTGGAAAGCCTTCTCTTCCAAGACCACAAAGGTAAGCCCAGACAAGCTTGACTTAATCTGCTGAAAGAGGCAGCTGATGAAAAACATCTTTCTAGTTTTTGCTTCAGACATTGGTTTCACCAAATATCAAACCACTCTTGCTTGATCTTAATTCAGTAAAATATAGTACGGAAAAATTATTCATTCCAGAGGGAAGAAAAACTGTTACATCAGAACAGAGAGGGCAATAGCAAAATAGCAGTTTGTATGAATTCTTATTTCTACTCCTCATTGGGTTTGTTAGGGAGAAGGCCTTTACATGAGTCAAATAATGATTTAAATGTCATTGATCTTGTAATTTGCCATAGGTTGGAGAGGGTCTGCAACATATACTCAAAATTATATACCATTAGGTGCAATAATAAAGGCAAAACATTTTCGAAGCAACCTCCAAAACTCTGTTAGTAGCACCAGCAGCAGACTGGAACAGGGGTCCTGGGGGAAGGGAAGAAAAGGGGTCTTCCCCCTTCCTGCATCCCCAGGCCTCACAGACACAGGCGGCTCTCAGTGTAAATGCTCCTTCCCTTTCATCTGAACTTTCAATTTAGGAACATTTCCAGATGGTAATTAAGTGTCTTATCACTAAAAGCCTGACAACTGGTAGATGTCACCAGCAGTATAGTCAAGTATCACTTTGGTGTAAAGAACAGCTTTGGGGGATGGGGTGCTTAAACTAGTCAAAGATCTTCTATAAATGTCACTGAAATAATCTCAAGAACGCATGCTCCACTTCTTATCAGTTGGGGTGATACATGAACATTTATGATACTCATCATTTTAGATGACAATCTTAAATTGGGAACTCATCCCAGGTTCAATCTCTAGGAGTAGACAGCAAGGACAGAGGAAGTAAACAAGCTGTGTATCAGCCTGAAAGGAATAAGAGAAAGAAACTGAGATCATCATGTCCTAACCCAGTAGGAAAAAAAAAAGAGTTCAGGCTTTACATACTTACAGAACTGGATTCTAAAATTCTATGACCCTGGGCAAGCCACATTATCTGTCTCTGAATTTCTGTTTTCTCATCCACCGAATGGAGATAATAGCTACTTTGCAAATTTTTCAAAGGATTAGAGACAAGGCATGGAAAGCAGGTGGTATAAATAGCTGTCCAAGTAGGAATTAAGTAAAAAAAAAAACGGCAATTACCAGCAGTGTTACTTTTATGAGCTTGTTGATAGTATTCGTTAGGAAGAATTGATTTGGGGGTTTTTTTGGGTTTTGGGTTTTGTTCTTTTTGCCACACCTCACAGCTTGCAGGATCTTAGTTCCTCAACTAGGGATTGAACCCGGGCCCACAGCAGCGAAAGCACCAAGTCCTAACCACTGGACCGCCAGGGAATTCCCAGAATTGATTTGGTTTTGATGGACAATTGCGTACTTGGAAGACAAGCTGAACACTCAGAATCTCAAGAAATGTGGACGGACAGGGACAAGCAGACTTAATTAGGTTGCTAGAAGCCATATTTACAGGCAGTTATTAAAATTAAAGAGGTTTTAGAAGAAGACAAGTCGTATTTTACTTGAGGGACTTCCAGGAGGTGTGTAGGTGGTAGAAGTCTTTTGTGGGCTGAAGAGTGTCAGATATTTATGTGCATGTCTCCTTTAGCCAGTGTAGCCCTGCCATACCACTTTGTGCAGCACTAAACCAGGACAGCATGCAGACCTGACACTCAGGTGATCCCTTTCTGGGAAAGCGATCTGGGCAGGGGCGCCAGAGTGGTCCTCAGCTTAGGGGTGGAGCACATCAGAAACAGAAGAATCACAGAGTAGAAGCTGAAACTTGCACATAGGAGATTCTAGTGCCTCCTCTTGGAAGGGCACTCCAGGATCTCCATGAGATATGGGGAAAATGCAAAGTACAATGTTGTAATAAACTCACCTCCTACCTTTGTGAATGGCCATCCTCGTACATACCTCAGGGGCTTGTCTTTGGCAGACCTGGGCCAATGGAGAAGATGAAATGCAGTGTCCCTTGGTCTGCTGCTACAAACTGTGACCACTCCATCAGTAAAACTACTGCTTTGTAAACGTGCAGATTCTTGGACTTCAAACTTTATCTATTCAATCAGAAGCTATAGAGATAAGACCAGGACCTTTATATTTTTACCAAGTTCCCCAAGTGAATACAATGCTAAAAGCTATTCATTACAGTCCTGGTAAATGGCCTGTGTGTGAGAGAATCAAAGGATAAGGCCAGTACATAAATGAATCAACTGGGACAGTCACCCAAACATTGGAATAAAGGTAGAATTGGAGGAGTGCCCACATCTGAGCGTTTGAGAGGCAGGATTCAGGCTCAGAAGCCTCCCAGCAGAACTCAGAGCTGGGGTTGAAGGTCAAAGCCAATAAAATTGCTTCTTACCAAGGAATCCTCTGATGACTGCTGAAAACCTCAGCTCTTCTCTGCAGTCCTGGACTCTGGCCTCTCTGCCCATCCTCCCCAGATCAAAGGTCTGTTGGCTGGTCTGAGCAAATGGTCTTCCTGTCACTTCCCTCTGGCAGAAACACCTGCTCTAGGCACAGTGGACGTGGTCAAGGGTCCGGAGAAATATAGGCTAAGGGAGCCTCTGAACCTCCCCAGAGGTCAACAATGAGCCCTCCACCCCTCCCTAGGCCACTACTCATTGTTTTCATCCGCCAAGACCAGGGTCTGGACCACAGAACACCCACACACTCATGCAGGCAGGTAAACAGTTGCTAGTTATAAAATGGGAGGAAGAAAAAGGGGGAAGAAGGAAAAAGATTGAACGAAAACTATACTGAGCAGTAAATTTATGACAAATACTGTGTTGGGTTCCTTACATGCACAGATCTCAGTTAATCTTCACCAGCCTTACTCTGAAGCCTATATTACGATCCCTACTTTAAAAAATGAGGCAATTGGGGCTCAGTAGATTTTCCATTCATTTAAAAAATATTTATTAAGCCCATACTCTACCAGACCATTTCCTAGGCACTGCGAATAAACTTGCAAATAAAATAACACACTTAATCCCTGATGTCATGGAGCTTACAGCCTAAGGGAGAACTCAGCTATTAATCCAATAGACACAATAACGAATGTAAAACCACCAAGAAATGGGCTCTGTAAAAACCCCAGAATTGGGGGTTTTCCACACAGGTGTGATCAAAACATTTACAGGCAAGGGAATTTAGGGCATTGGTGTGATTATTATAGAAATAATAAGGAAAAGAAAGAAAGGAGAAGCCTGGGAGATTGGAAGGAGAATAGAGGTATCTTGATGAAGAATGGTGCAATGGAACTAGTTGATCGAGTAATAAGCCAGAAGAGATGAGTGTAGTCAGAGCCAGATGACCGAATTCTCTAATTCACGGGGAATAGGGTGTGGCCATGAGAATGGACAGCTAAAGTAGAATGAAGAAAGAGGTCTTTGCAAATAAGAAGTTCAGGGAACTGGAAAGTCAAGATACATTTTCATGTGGCTGTTGAAGAACTGCAAGATAATAGCAGGACTTGGGATGAAGAGTTGATGCCAAAGAGGTTGATGACTAAGGAAAAGTGGTCAGGAGGTCCACAGATACCAGCAACTAGGAGAAAGTGGTCAAGTTAAATGAGTTACCAGAAAATGAGCTTGTTGATATTTTCTTAAGGAGGTTGGGAATAACTGGAGCAGCAATGAGTAGCAAGGAGAACATCAGTTACCACATGTTAAAAGCCCAAAAGCACAGCTAGAAAAGGGTGAAGCTGGTATTTGAACTCAAGAACCTGAACAACCCTGGCAATATTATTGGTCTCCTTATCAATTGGGCAAAATAACTTCCATCTCCCTTCTTCCTCAAGATCATCTTCCTCTATTTCTGCCTGATCCTGGCACATTTTCCTATTCAACCTCTCCTCTCTTCAAGGAGGCTCTGGTCCTCTCCCATCCCCATCAAAGTGGGAGATTATGTTTTTTCTATTAGGTTTCTTTCTGATTTTCTCAAGCCAAATTCAGAGGGCAAGAATGCTAGAATCGACAAAAAGAGGAGAAAAGACAGAATTTCAGCATCTCCAGGACAGCAGAAATAGTCGTAGGTCCATGAGAGACATGGAGAAGAAAAGACAAGAAGTTCAGCTCAAAATTCAACCTTGGACTTGGGCAAACAACTCATGATCAGAATAGATAGAAATATAATGGACAAAAGAAGAGACTGGGCTTCCAGAAGCACAGAAAAGAGATGATCCCAGTAAGGCTCATCAATGACTCATCAGTTACTTACACAAGAAAGACCTGGAAAGCCCCAGAAGCATCCTGCATAGAAGAGCAACTCCCTACTTTCTGTGAAGTAGAGGTAGATGGAAAGCAGTCACCTCCACTTAATCATTGGCAAGTTTTTTTCGTTGTCATTGTTCTCTAGTGACATAATCCTGTTTCTGACTGTCATTGCCACCTACTCTAAGTAAGAGCTTTGTTGATATAAATTGGATCAGTATTTATTTTACCTCAAAGAAGAGGTCAGTTCATCTGATAGGTCCCCAAATAAGACATCTTCATGTGGACCCAGCTTGTAAAAGGGTAGAGTGGGTGGTGAACAATACAGGGTGACCTGGAAGGTCCATCCCTCCCAAAGCTCTTCTGCTGAGAGCTGGAACCACCCTCATTCTTTTTTCAGGTGAGTATCATTTTTCACAGTGAACATTATCTCTAACCTCCTTTCAAAGCAAAATTACCAGAGGACTAATCGACTGTCACTAGCAAGTTAGTGTAAATGCATTTATAAAGGTAATTTCATCTCTCATGTAGACAGGATTGCTCCAGCTAATACCAGAAGCCAGGTATTTAACAGGTGAGTTCTTTGACACACCACATCTATTTTCAAGCTTTCTTTTATTTCGGAGACCACACACACACACACACACAACACACACACACACACACCTCCACTCCTCAGTTCTATTACTCTATTACCTCATGGTCAGCAGGAGAAGTGTGGGAGGGGTCTTGTGATTCAAGGAGAAAAGATAAAGCCCTCTGAGACTCAGCATGGCGGGCAAGGTAGACCTTATCCCTGTAAGGCAGTTCACCTCAAAAACAACTTGGAAAGATCCTGTGCTTCCTTGTTTGTTGGCAACTCGGCATCATCACTACCACCGCCACCTTCCGGGGGCCCCTCCCTCCTGCATCGGAGAAGCCTGGAAAGACATTTGCCTGGGTTCACTTCCCTGTAGGGCTGCAGGTCAGTCTGCCCATTCGAGGCACTCCTGTGACATTCCGAGAGGGGAAGGTTTTTAAATGACCAGTGTTCTCCAAGGCAGTTATCTTTTCTTTTAAGAAAGCTGTACGCTTATTGAAAAATATGGTGCAGATTTTCTTGAACACATTGTCTTTTAAGGCCACCCATTAAGTCACAATGAGTTCTTAATCCTTTGTCATCTCTTTATTTTCTGTTAACTTCTGCTTTTAATTATTTCCAACTGTATACTTTCCTTATGTTCATCCTGCCATATATATATATATATATTTTTTTTTTTTTTTTTTTTTTTTTTTTTTTTTGCTGTACGCGGGCCTCTCACTGTTGTGGCCTCTCCCGTTGCGGAGCACAGGCTCCGGACGCGCAGGCTCAGCGGCCATGGCTCACGGGCCCAGCTGCTCCGCGGCATGTGGGATCTTCTCGGACCGGGGCACGAACCCATGTCCCCTGCATCGGCAGGCGGACTCCCAACCACTGCGCCACCAGGGAAGCCCCATCCTGCTATTTTTATTTTTATTTTATTTTCATTGAAGTAACACTGGTTATAACATTATTTTTAATCCCAGTCAAACCCGGTGTAGACTTCCTTCTCAAAAATGCCGTTGCATAAATGTAAATACCCATTATCTTAAAAATATTTAAATTCAAACTTCCTGAAGCCTGTAAGAATATTCTCTAACATAACCAGAGGGTATAAAAATAAAATACCATTAAACTAAAAAGTGTTAGATATTATTGGACTTTTAACCCCAGAAATGCAAGTGGAAATTTTCTTATAAATTTAAAGAGTGTTCAGATTATCTGGATCCTGTTAGAACTATTTCATAAAGCACTCCAGTTTTTACCATTTTAACACATAATATTGAACTCCTATCGGTTCTGTTTCTCTGGAGAACCCTGACTGATACAATAATCAATCTTATATACTTGGATAGCATTAATTAATTTATCCAAAAAAGGTTAATAAGCATCTACTTAGGAATATAGCAGACACCAAGATGGATAAAGTCCCTTCTGTTAAACAACAAGGATTTACTGTAAAGCACAGGGAACTATATTCGACATCTTATAATAACCTATAATGGGAAAGAATCTGAAAAAGAATATACATATATGTATATAAACTGAGTCATTAGCTGTACACCTGAAATTAACACATTATAACACATTATAAATCAACTATACTTCAATTTAAAAAATCCCTTCCGTTACAGCACTTCTATTTTAGAAGGAATAAACAGATAAAAACGATTAAGCATATTAATATACAACAGGTGGTGACAAAGCAAGGCAAGAAAACAGAGGATGACATCAGAAGGGCCATATTGAACAGGGTGGTCTGAGAAGTTGTCTCTGATAAGGGGCATTTGAACACAGTCTGTACCAAGAGATGGGGCATGGCCTGCAGGTACTTGGAGGAAAGATATTCCAACAAGTGGAAATGAAGACCCAAGGGCCCACAGGGAGTTGCATGTGACTGGGCTGGGCACTGTCACTGCACGCAGTCCTGTAGGTGTTTGATCCTGTGGAAAGTCCCTGCCCAGCAGTCATTTTATCTACTGGTCTCTGTTCCTTCTGGAAAAGATGAAGGATTAGGATCAGATCATTGATTCCTGTCCAAAATACCCACAGTCACCCTGCATTCTACAACCCCCTCGCAGTGGTTTCCAGTTGACAAATAAAGGCTCTGAGGAACATTCCAGTAAAGGAATCTGTATAACTTTATTTAACCCAATGTTTCCGAACTTACTTGGTCTCAAAACACTATTTCCATTGTTAATTGAACTTGGGTTCATTGAAAGCACTTAAGAAATGCTAGCCTCAAAGAGCTAACCCATCTTTCAATTCTAAAGTTGTCTGAATTAGATATCATATGATATCACTTATATGTGGAATCTAAAAGAATGGTACAAATGAATTTATTTACAAAACAGAAATAGAGTCACAGATGTAGAAAACAAACTTACGGTTACCAAGGGGGAAAGGTGCCAGGGAGGGATAAACTGGGAGATTGGGATTGACATATATACACTACTATATATAAGATAGATAACTAATAAGGGCCTGCCTGCTGTATAGCACAGGGAACTCTACTCAATAATCTGTATGGGAATAGAAAACAAAAAAGAGTGGATATATGTATATGTATAACTGATTCACTTTGTCGTACAGCAGAAACACAACATTGTAAGTCAACTCTACTCCAATAAAAATTAATTTAAAAAAATTCTTTAAAAATTAAAAAAATAAAATAAAATTGTCTGAATAATGGGACATAAAATCACACACACTCCCCCCAGAGCCCCAGCTCTCCAGATAACAGGATCTATGACTTTACAAAGAAGGGACTGGAGAGAGTGCAGCTTTTAAAGTTATTTTTAGCAGCAGAACCTTTCTTACATATATATTCCAATGTGAAACATCAATAAACAAAACAGTTAAAATCAAAGATGCCTGGGCTGAAGCAGTAGTTTAGACTAGTTGGAAATCACTAGGCTCGATTTAGTGTGTGTGCTGTGGTCACACTGCCCTCTAGTGTCTAATCTTCAAAGAAAGTAAAGCTGAAATTAGTACAGAAATCTATTCTTTCAAACTTTCGACCTAAGAGTTGACCAAGATGACTGTCTGCTAAGCAGTGACTCTCAAAGTGAGGTCCCCAAGCAGCAACATCAGCATCACCTGGGAACTTGTTAGAAATGAAAATATTCAGTATGAACCCACATCTCCCTCCCCAAGACCCACTGTGTCAGTTAATGGGGGAGGGACCCAAAAATCAGTATTTAAACACACCTCCCACATGAGGAGCAAAATCACAACTCAGCCTATCACTCACAGGTGGAGAGCAATTTTTTATACCATGTTGCCTTTAATTAAGAAAAAATGAACTTGGGAGCAGCCTGTTGAAAACCCAAAAGCTCATAAACAGAAGAGTTTCCATACTTAGCATTTGTTCAGCAGTTTTCACTTTATGCCACAGGAGTTGCATCTATTCCAACAAATCACTGGACCCAATTTTTTTGTAGCACTGCCATGAATGACAAAAGAACATACTAGAATGGATCTGATCGACTTTACTTTGAAAGAAAATTTCTGTGGTGATAACACCCATTGTAAAAAACAGAGATTGCATTGTGAAGTAGTGGTGAAAACCCTATAAAGCTGACCTATGATAAGATGAATAAAGGATGGTATTTCCAGCATAAGTTTTTTTTTCTGTCCAGCCATCGTGAATTTATGTTCTGTTCATGACCAGGGAAACCAGATAAAGGTGCATGAATGGATTAAAGCAATTTCACTACAACGACAAGAAAAAAAGTCTTTCTTCCTTCTTCCTTCCCCCAGAGGCTGCCTGAATACTTAGGATGGATGAGGGCTCCGTCGGCTGAAAGCACGAATTCACTAAATGCTCTGGGAGCACCAGCCTCCCATACAAGAGGCACCTTCATTGCCACCATGGCACACTTGTTTCCAAGACTTGATTATCTGACAAAGACAACAGAGCCAGTAAATAGCAGAGCAATGGTTATACACATTAGTCTCACAAGCAGAAAATCAGTATAACTTTACAAGTGGAGTAATGACTAAGCTATAAGTAAATTTATAATTTTTTTATATGAAAATTATGGTTTGCTTAAAAAGGCAGGTCACCTAAAAGGGCGAGGCAGTATCATTTCTGCAATTCATATAACATTAAATTTTAAAAACTAACATTTCAGTCTTTTATGAGAATACTTAAGTTTTCAAACAACCACCATATGGAGTGTAAATGATGTTCATTACTTAGCTAAAGATATTTATTCATAGCTGTAAAAACAAACTGGGAAATTTTACTCCACATATAAATAAAGACTCATTTGTTCTATTTATATTTAACAATAATGAAAGTATGTATACATGGAAATCCAGGATAGAGTATATTTAGTGAAAATTTTTTAATGTGAAATACATCTTACATTTTGCCCAAATTATCAAAAATTCAAGAAGCCAAACTATACCTTCCACACTGCTTGGAAATCTCCAAGCAAAATACCCAAGTTCATTGCTTACAAGTTCTATTATACTTTCAACAATAGAACAGAATTCAAACATGTTCTCTGCCATTTTATAACAAAGATCTCCTTTCCTCCAGCGTCCAATAACACGGTCCTCCTTTCCATCTATGACCTCTACAGAAGCACCTTTACCATCCATATTTCTAACTATTCTGTTCATGATGATATATGTATTCTCTAAGACAGTAGACCCTTTCTCTATAGCCCCTCTCTTCTTCCAAGGCCTCATCAAGAAATGTCTTTAATGTCCATATTTCTACCAACAATCTCTTTAAGGTATTCTAAGTTTCTTCTATCAAGTACCTCAAAATTTTTCTAGCCTCTACCCATTACCCAGTTCCAAAGCCACTTCCACATTTTTAGGTGTTTGTCACAGCAGCATCCTACTTCCCAGTACCAAAACTGGTATCAACAATTCATCAATCCTTGTGATTTCCTGGGTACGAAGGAAACATGCTATTAAAATGAGTCCCTACAGTTAGCTCATAGCATGGACATAGTGAGATGAGTTAAGTGAGCATTGAAAGTGAACTAGGAGAAAATCTGTCTAATCACCATTAAAAAATGATGAGGCTACACAGTCAGTGTGTATTAACCAACACTACTGGTTAAAAAGGGCAAGGCAGGGTCCAGACGGAGAATGCTGTTATGGAATGCTGATATACGTAACCTGGGTAAAAAATATTTTTAGCACTGAGTCGTGATAAGCTGGAATATAGAGATCATTTCCTTTCAATTCTTTAAAAAGTACATACAGTAAATGTTCATTAATTTAGACTATAAGGAGAAGAATCTAAATGAACTAGTAAAACATCTGAATGGAGAAATATGTGTGTGGACAACATGTATTTTGAGCAGAACCTAACTAAACTGACCAAGTGTTCTTGTAGTGAAAGATCATAAAGATTTGATTAAAGGGCAGATAAATATGACTTATGATTTTTTTATGTAAGTTGGTATTTATAAGGGGTTTTCAGACAAGGTAATTCCTTCAAGAAATAGTTTTTCTTGCAACCTTATTAAACTGTAACTTTACTTTTTCAATCTCTCCTTATTGTCTTAAAATAACCTTGACCTTAATTATACACTTTGTACTAATGATCCACAGTCCAAATTAGCTGGCTCTGATATGAGCTTTTACTTTATCAGCAATTCTTTGGCCCTTGTGATTTCCTGGGTCACGGAGACTAGATCAGATTCTCAAAGAAAGGCAAGGGAAAGACACTGGTATTTATGGTGTTAGGCACTGCTCTGAGCCCTCTCCTATTGAGCTCATTGACTCCTCACAAATGATAAAGTAGATAATTTTTATCTACTTTTTTATTTACCATTTTAAAGTAGATAATTTTTATCTTCTTTTAATCAGTGGGACTCAGAAAGACTATGGGATTTGAGTAAGTTCAGCCAACTATGATTAAGTACAACAGAAAAAAAAATATATATATATGTGGTCTGATGGCCCACATCACATAATAGCTGGGATATTTATTTAATTCCCACCCACTCATGGAGTGAGCCAGCTACACAAACAGCCAGGGCCTCCGGGTTCCCAGACTCCAGAGCTGAAATGACGTTAGGATAGATCAGTGTCCTGAAACAGAAGCCCCTCCCCGCTTTCAGTGCACCCAACTTTGCATTTTAACATAATTAGGAGCATATCAAGGCAACTGTTTGGTAACATTTTAACTGATTACCAGTAACCTTTGAAGCAACGGGTTAAAAATTAACTAAAACTTATCACTTGCTTGAAATATTAAAAATTGTACCACTAAGACTATCTGGGATTGTAAATTCAGTATCTGGCCTTTTTTAAAGTTACAACTCCACCCCTAATTTTTAAAATTGAAAAAATAATGCCTTGGAATTAGAAAAAGAGCTCTAAGAAAGGTGTGTTTCATCTTTCAGGTTGAGTTTTTTTGCTCCCTTCAATCTTAGCAGAGATAACAGATCAAGGACTACTGTACTCCTCATGTTTTCAAAGTCCTTCCTAGGGAGCCATTAGGCTTCCGTAGACCATAGGAAAGTCATTCAATTCAGAGGGGCTGTGCAGGCAGAACATCGATAGGTAAAATAAAAACACACCGTCTTTTTGCAATAAATAAAGATAACAGCAGGGGGCAAACTTGGAGCCTGTCCTTACTGAAGTACTGTAGTGGAAATCTCACATTCAAGAGGATTTGCTGTACTATTTCCCCATGCGATCACTTATTATAGGAGTCTTTTCATGGTGGTGGTAATGGATTCCACAATCTAGTCAAACCAATCCACACATTTTGAGTCCAATATTCTGCTTTTACCCACTGGCTGCCGACATTAGGGGTAGAATCGGAAGCTTTTTTCAACATAAAAACCTGAGACATGGTTTCTTTGGAACCAAAGTCCCTGGTCTCAGAAATGACGCTATTGCATCCCTGCCAACAACCGAGGCATAGATTCAGGAGGGGGATTTGAGATTTCCTCTATACAACCTCTATTAGAAACTATTTGATTCTACTCTGCATTTTATTAGTAGTATCACAAGAATTACTACTCTCTCAAAAACACTTTCAAAATCAGTGGGTCTGACAGTGAGAAATTATGAATTTTTATAAAGTGTGCAATTATTTAGTATGTTGCTCTTTTGGGGATTACTTTCTCATGAATAGAAAACTCCCCTGGCTGTTCCCCTTAACTGCCAGCAGGACTCATCTGTGTAAAAAACATCTCAATTGCTAAATTCACTCACTTAAAACCTAATTGTCCCAGGTTCTAGAACCTACCCGCAGATTAAGCATGTCCTACTCCAACAGAAACCAGCACAATGGTGCCAAATGCCACCACTCTCTAGTATTTTCCCTATCCATTGCCACAGAAGTTGGATGTGGATTCTCCAGGTAGAGGCAGGAATCTAGTCCATGTTATGTACCTGCAACAATGACAGGCATTATACCAGGAAATCTCCCCTCAGCTACACTCATGTGATGGACATTACAATACACCTGTGCAGGTGAAGAAAACTGAGGTCCCAACACACTAAGAAACTTGTCCAGGGTCACACGACTCGAGAGGGCAGATTCGAGATTTGAATTTGCTCAATCACAAAGCCGATGTCTTCCAACCAGGAAATCCTCTTTTCCTTATTCCAAAACTGCTCTAAGAGTAACTACATATTTTTGAAAATCAAATGGTGTGTAGTTCCCACTCCAGAGAACAACTTTAAATAACTGAACACTTGGAAAACTTCTTGTTCTCATTATTTCGAATTTTTCTGGTCAGTTAGAAACTCCATTTGGTCCAATGGCTGTACTTACAACAACTTTCCAGGAGACCTTCAGTGTGTCAGATCCTGTGCTAGACTCTGGGTGACAAAGATGAACCCCTGCTCCCGAGGATCTCCCAGGCCACGGAGCAGAACTGCACGTCCACACATCAGTGCCTTTCAAAGCTCTCAATGTTACAGACTGTATAGCTCATGCTTATGAACTGGCATTGTTCTACCAGGTACTGATTCATGTAATCCTCACCATATAAGGTAGTTATTATCATCCTCATTTTACACGTGAGAAATCTGTGCAGAGAGGTCCAGGAACTTGCCTAAGATCACATGGCTGTATGTAGCAGCGAAGGATTTGGACCTAATTGTCTCTAGAGCCCTGTGTTTGACTGCTGTGCCGTTATGTCTTGCCCAGGGCTGTAACTGAGATGAGACACAGAGTAAGGAGGGAGAGAAGCAGGAAAGAGTCAGGAGGCTTCAGAGAGGAAAACCCAGTCAATGACCAAGTGAGTGAGATTTCGCCTGGAGCTGTGTATTGCCTTTCTTAACGGATGCCCACGGCTTTCCTTTTTGTCAGCCAACCTTAAGGCTTATCATCCAGAACATAAGTTCTCACTTTTCAGTATTAGCAACATAAATGGAAAACAAATAGGAACAGGGCACAGGCTAAATATCAACTCCCAAAAATACTTCTAAGTGTTGTGTTTTCATTTTACCCATGACATGATATTATCTAGATGGCGGGATAATTCTTCTTCTGAAAACAGGTATTAAAAACAAATCAATTCACCTCAATGGATGACAGCTAAAATTAATTAAGGCTTCTTACACTAAATCAAAATCAATGTTCACTTTGAGTTTGATACAGTCGGCCCTCAGCATCTGCGGGTTCCACATCCCTGAATTCAACTAACCTCAGATCCATACCGAGCGTTGACTGAACTGTGCCATTTTTTTTTTTTTTTTTTTTTTTTTTTTTGCGGTACGCGGGCCTCTCACCGCTGCGGCCTCTCCCGTCGCGGAGCACAGGCTCCGGACGCGCAGGCTCAGCGGCCATGGCCCACAGGCCCAGCCGCTCCGCGGCACGTGGGATCCTCCACCGGGGCACGAACCCGCGTCCCCTGCATTGGCAGGCGGACTCTCAACCACTGCGCCACCAGGGAAGCCCCTGTGCCATTTTATATAAGGGACTTGAGCACCTGTATCCGCGTCCCACCCTGCCCCACCCCCCCGAACCAATGCCCCAGGGATACCGAGGGACGACTGTACTTAGAAAAAGCAAGGGGTCTAACTGCTTTATAAATCCTTACTTCCCAAAGGCCATTTTATTCACCATTTCTAAATACTCAGTAAAATGAATTTCCAGTTTATCAACAGCTACATGTTAATAACCTCTTGATGGGGGGGTGGGGCACAAAGTAGATGTTTTTGCTTAGCAATTATGTCTGTTGGAAACTCTCTTTTCTACCTACATTCTACCAATCTTATCTTCTGTCCATGATTTCTGCCTCAGGAGAAATTTCCTGATTGTTTTCTACCAAAAAGACAAAAGGAGGGTGTGACTTACTCAGGCAAAGCTTGAGAGTACTTTTCTATCAGCGACCCCATCATTCCATCTGAGATGAAATTTAATGTCTTCCAATAATCATTAGTTTTCTCTTTAGACCAAGAAATCCAAAAGAAAAGACTCAAGTTTTGTGTTTTGACCTGTGATACATTCTCACTGTCACAATGGAGCATGGGGAAGAGAATGCAAGTTTCATGAAAAGAAGTCAATTAGATTGATGACCACTCTTCTTACCTGCTTTCCTCTTCTTTCTGCGGTGGTTTAACCATCCTTGAATTGGTGCCCAACGTCACCAAGCCATTCCTGGGTTTCTCCCCCAATCATTCTCTGCTTATTTGGATTTTTCTCAATGATGACATTATCAGAGCCATTTGTCATATTTTACTCAGCAGGACCGGAAGAAAATATAAGCCTCAGTGTGGTAAGTTAGCTACCACGCTGATCTTAGATTTAAGTCCAGTTAGAACCAATGTCTAAAGCCTTGGGTAGGAGCAAAGTATCAGCACTTCCTACATCTCAAATGTGAACAAATGGGCCTGAATGATTTTCATGTATTTGCCATGTAAGACTATAAACTCAAGCTACAACAAAAATAGGGTGGGTGCAGAACAACTTTAATGTTTCAGTTATAAAAAAAGAATACTTGAGGACGTCATTGCTTATTATCATTAACCTAAAATAAAGTCATTCTTAGTTATGAGCACAAGTCTCAGAAGATAGTGTAAGATTTAGAGGGGAAGAAGTTACTGGAAAACCATATGAGAAATCCTCTGAAGATTTTCCCCTCTTTATTTGCAAACATTAAGGCAGTTTTAACTGTCAGGTGATAGGATCTAATCTCAAGAAGCCCATTAGTCAGTGGATCTCAAAGTATCGTCCTCGGACCAGTACATCAGCATCATGTGGCAAGTTGTTGGAAATATAGGTTCTTAAGCCCCACCCAAGGTCTGTTGAATCTGAATATCTGTTTTTAGCCATCCCCCCAGGTAAATCTGAGCTATGCTGAAATTTGAGAACCACTGCTTTGAACCATTGAGCAATAAAACGACCAGACAGGGCTTCCCTGGTGGCGCAGTGGTTGAGAGTCCGCCTGCCGATGCAGGGGACACGGGTTCGTGCCCCGGTCCGGGAAGATCCCACATGCCGCGGAGCGGCTAGGCCCGTGAGCCATGGCCGCTGAGCCTGCGCGTCCGGAGCCTGTTGCTCCGCAACGGGAGAGGCCACAACAGTGAGAGGCCCGCGTACCGCAAAAAAAAAAAAAAAAAAAAAAAATCAGACAAGGAACTCAATCAGTTCACTTTTCTTTAGGGAAAAAAAAAAAATCACTACCATCTGATTTACATCCTGGTGATTCAGCAAACGGGGCATGACAGTTTTATCTCCCTTTGCTTCCTTGCCCTGCCGAGCCACCATCCGCATCCCCCCACCCCACACCAAGGAAACCTCACCCCCTAACCCAATCCACCATTTCTTCCTCACACCAAACACAAGTACATGTCAACTTTGAATGCCGTTAACTGCAAACTGGTTTAGCTGGGAGATATCTCAGCTAAATTTAGATTCCAAACTTAGACTCCAGACTGTCATAAAAAGCAGATCTGGAATGCAGCTTTTCCCAGGTTGGTAATTACACCTAAAGGCCAGAAAGAGGAAGAATAACATTCTACCAAACTTTAAGAACACTTAGACAAAAGTCTACCGGGGAGGGCTGCCCTGGCGGTGCAGTGGTTGAGAATTCGCCTGCCAATGCAGGGGACATGGGTTTGAGCCCTGGTCCGGGAAGATCCCACATGCTGTATAGCAACTAAGCCCCTGCACCACACCTACTGAGCCCGAGTGCCACAACTACCGAAGCCCGCGCACCTAGAGCCTGTGCTCCGCCACAGGAGAAGGCACCAAAATGAGAAGCCCACACACCCCAACTGGAGAAAGCCCACGTGCAGCAACGAAAACCCAACACAGCCAAAAGTAAATAAATTAAATTAATTAATTAAAAAAAAAAGTCTACCGGGGAACTCAAGAGGTGAGGACACAGCTTCTGTCAAAACAAAGGACATTCTCAGGCTTAGTAAATCAGTGGGTTTATTTCAGAGGTCTGAGAGACACTGAGATTCGAGAGGGTCTACCCCAACCTCCTC